>NC_090932.1:359582821-360802227 GCF_040938575.1 Ambystoma mexicanum | reverse complement strand
GCATAATCAAGCTTTAGGTCAGTCATTTCATGAAGGTCTGATTCTCTTTTCTGTAGGTCTGTTTTTAATTTGCACACTTCCTTAGATAGGGCATCTCTTTCCTAATACAGGGTGCCCCTCTGTTCAGCTAGGTCATCCCTTTGTTGTTTTATGGCACTTACTTTCTGGCATTCCTGGTCAAATTCTGTTTGGAAACGGACTGCTTCAATGATTAACTTAATATTCTCCTTGTCCAATTTCTCAATCTCTTTTTATAGAGTGTCCATGTCCTCTAAGCAGACTCAGTTGTATGTTATTTGTTGCTTTAGTTTTTGTTGACTCTCTTTCAGGAAATCAACCCTTTCCTGACACTCTTCTTTTAATGTAGCTAGTTGGGCCTCCTATTCTGAATTAGTTATTGTTGTACTGCCAACTCCTCTTTTAACTATTTGATGAGATTTCTCAACTCTGACTCAGAATGTTGTCTCTCTTGCATTTTTTCTTCCACCTGCTTTCATTCACTGTGGGTTTCATTTAAGAGGTCAGACTGCTTTTGTGCAAAGGTTACACTTTATTGGTATTTTTCTTCCATAACTATCATGTGGAGGTATATGTAGGCAGTGAGTTGGACCATCTTAGTCTGCTCCTCTGTGTTGTTCTTAGTCATATAAAAGTCAGTCAGCGCTTGATGTAACAGGCCACTATCCATGCTTGTGGGGGTGACCTGTTGCATCATCCTAGCTAGCCAGGCCTCCTGTTCCTGCTCTGCCCATTACCTTCTAATGAATAGTTTGGACAGAAGATGCTGCCAACTATGTTAATCTCAATGGTGCTAATTCAGAAGAGTGTTTTTCCTTTATTTAGTTATCTATGCAAGGACAAATGTCTACCCTGCTTTTGTCTAGTTTAGGGTTAACTTTACTTTATTTTTAAACACAGGCCTGATACCTAGGGTATACGTGTTAGGATGCACCTTAACAGTGTAACACAGTTTTCTAGCCACTAAAAGTATCACTACCTTCAATGGGTTAGCCTGATGTGTTATACTGTCATGGGTGGAAACACTTAGCTCAATCACGGCACGAGCCCCGACTGTGTAACAGTTTTATATCATGACACACTCCAGCCAGGGATGTCTTCCACTGACAATGATTGTGGCGTACAATACATTTTTTTTTTTAATTTGAAAACTGGGTTCTTTCTTGAGATGGCCCCAACCCGTCTCACACCCACCTTCACAAACACCCCGTGTCGCAATGGACTATGAACCAGGCCGGTGTGTAACAATGAAATATTTATTAATTTTATGGCTCAATGAAAAATCTGAGCAAAATCAAATAATAGGGCAGCAGCCACCGCTGTGTGGCAGTACAAATGCAAAAGTCCCACTATACAGTTACTTCAAACTCCTAACATAACCTACATAAGCCTTTAATAGAAAACAGAAGCAAAATCGTTTTTCAGAACAGCAGATGGCATTCAAGTTCAGCATTCCCCCTGCAACATTTTCCCCAAACACCTGCTAACTAAAGTCTTTGTGGATGGAAAGTAGTGGCAAGGAGTCAGTATGAAGAGGGAAAAATTGAACATTTCATCCAGCCCACCACCCCAAGATAGGAGGCCAGAAACGAAAATGAAAACCTTATTTAGAAGCAAAATGGCATACTCGGATTTTACTGGTTACTTGTACATCAGTTTACAATTGCAAGGGATAGCTAGGACAGAAATGTGTGTGGCTGAACTTTAAGAGGCAAGGAAGCTTACAGATTACTGAGCAGGGCACCAAAGCAATGTGAACCCAGGTGAGAAAATTGAATTTAGGAAGAAAACAATGCAAAATAAAACACTTGCGGCAGAATGGCAATTCTTTTCTACACAGAACTTTTGATGACAGGCAGCCACGGAGAAGTGCTGAACTGTCAAAATCGGAATTTAGTTTTTAGGATCAGAAACACAGGCACATAACAGATAGGCTTCTGAGGGAAAGGGATTACTCTTGATAGGATGATAGTTTGGGTTTTTATATGGGAAGAATGCAAATGGGAATTCATAGAAAAACACAATGCCCATATAAATTTGTTTTTTGTTGCACTAGATTATTTCTGTTGAGACTATATTTTAATGGCTATAATTAGTAAACACACTCAACAAATTGTTGCTTTCAAAGGGCAACAAGACTGAACGTGAATTTTCAATGGGGAAATTAATTGATTTACTTCAAATCATACTAGAGACTTACACAGAAAATTGAAAGAAGTATGATAGGAATATGCTACCGGACATAGACTTACATAGATTGATACTGGCAATTTGGGAATTAACTGGAATTTCAATGGGATTTGAATAGGGTGCAAGGGTCAAAAGAGCAGGATATGCAGTTTGGGGGGTGGATGATGTGATACTTACAATGGAAGCTTGGGTGTGGAAATCTGGACAGGCAGCAAGGTCTCTGGACAGCAGGGCCAAGGGATCTGGTCACTGGGACAGCAGGCCAAGAGATCTGGTCACTGGGCTCTCCTTGATGGGATCAGCTGTTTTTCCTCCTTTTTGCCCTGGATGCTTGGGTATGCCTGGATCTGGGTGGATGTCTCTGCCTGGTTGGGATCAGCTGCCTTTGGATCTGGTTTTGAGTCTGAATCTGGATGGCTTGTCAGTGGATTCTGGATTCTGTATTTTCCCTTGTGTTCCCTGTCTCCCACTCATATGGCCGAAATTACATCATCGGATTTATAACCTTGGGGGGAGCACTCTGGATTTACCCCTCTACTGGGATAGGGTAGTTACCCAGTGTTGCCTCCTTTCTCTGGGCTGATTACTTCAGGGGAAACTACATCATTTATGTGTGTGGATGTATGACCTTTCTTTGTCTCACAGAGCTACTTTTTTTAATCAGAAATGAGTTATGGAGTCAAACCTCACATTTATACAAGTCACCATTATAAGAATCATATATGCGGATTCCATATGTCACAGGGAATTGCACAATCCGATCACCAACTCTGTGTAATGTTGCGTCGCCCTTTGGCACAATTTCACCCTTTTTATGCACAACATAATATTTAAAATAGCTACACATATGCTCATTAATATTTTGCAACTTTTCACCAAGTTTCATGTCTATACCGTTTATAATTCACATCGAATTGCATTTTTCCTGCCATTCCAGTTCAGCAAGTGCTAGAAACATGTGCTTGGTCTCTTTGTGTTTGTCCACAACTCACATAAAATACTGGCATAATGTAACATTACTGCTTATTCAGGGTATTAGGAGAAATGTCTTAATATAAAAAGCTCTTTAAAGTCAATGGGCTGGATTAGTCACATGTGAGGGTGGTCCTGCAACCCCCCCAGCCAAATTGTCTCTTCCTGGGTCAGTCTGCACAAAGGACTTTTATGACACCCTTTGAAGTTCTGCAGTTTGTCCTGGGAATGGGTGCAGGAGGAAATTGCACCTCTCTATGAAATGCTAGTTCCAATTGGGTCCTTTGTTCCTTTCTGCAGTGATGCTGGCAGTCTGGCAATGCAGTGAATTTTCACACTCTTGGGTCTTGCATGTGCCCTTGCAGGCTTGTTCCCTTATGGATGCAACCTTTTTTTTCTCCCTGGGAGGCAGGGCATCCTTGAAGTTGTGCCTGGCCCAAACTAGTTCTGCTGGTTTCTGATTTTTTTTTCTTCAAAGGAAACCAAGTCTTATGGATAAATATAATATACATTTATATAGCAAATCCCCCCACCCACAGATTCAATCAGATTTCTGTGCAAGCACAGGCTGTCATTTGACATTTTACTTTAACCAGCATTCTCCTGATTTGTAAAAGCGCACTTTTACACGTGTGTTCATTTTTCTTTCATTTCAAGTTGACCAATGTGGTTTTCTGCAGGCCACAGTTTCACTTCAAGCAATCTTCTAAAGCTTTTACATATGTGGTTGATTTATGGAAAGAATGCTGCACAGGATTTCTTTGATCTTTGACATGGGAAAAAGAAACGCCACGTCATTTCTTTCATTTGCTGCAATCTGAGCTCGATGGGTCACAGTAAAAAGGAAACAGAAGCCGTGTGGAAAGGAAAATAGAATGTTTTGTTCTTCAAGTACTTTATCAGCATAGCAATGCCATTCTTGAAATGTTTTGCCTCACTTCTTGTCACTTAAAAGAAATAAAGCATGCAGGAGTGTGTTTTCACGAAGCGTACATTTGGTGGTGTTTTAAAATGAAATCAACATCAAATTGCAAAGCTGTCTCGGATGCTGGTAATTTTCAGATGATTTGAATGAAGGGAACACAATGCAGAGCCCTTCTTTTGGTGGCATTCTTGTGTTCAGTGCTCGCCACACATATGCACCATGGAAAGAAACGCACAGCCGTTTTTCTGCATTACTTCAATGCGGTTTTTGGGTGAAGGAGATTTCTGCAAGGGCCTTAAAGTACCCCACAGAATGTTCTCCTTGCAATGAAGAGCATCAATTCACTCTGCATCACAAATCAATCTTCAAGCAAATAGGCACACTCCTTAATATGCCATTGATTCTCTTGCTGCATGCCAATACAGACTCTGCTTATTCTCTGCCCTCCTACTCCTCCCTCCTTAATTTGGAAGGCTGTGAATGGGAGGCAGGGACTTCTCTATACAGCCACTACATATAAGGATTTGCCATTGTCAATTTGGTCTCTGGAAGATTAAGCACAACTGCCAGATGTTTTTAATTAGGTGGGTCAGAGTGGCAATCAGGGGGGCCCAATTTCCGGAGGGTGTTGATGTTGGAGTAAACTAAAACCTGAGGAGTTACAACATATGAATGAATGTATAAATACAATTTATAACATACTTATCTGAAGAACCAAGTCAGAAATGCATCTGGTCGCAATTGATAGAAGAAAACAATACAGTCAGCAGTGGGAACATACATTACTGAAACAGATGAGTTTTTAATGTAACTTTTTTCTAAAGATCTCAAGAGATTCCATTTTTCGTAGATCAAGTGGTAGATCATTCCAGATTCGGGGAGCCATACATGAAAAGCAACTGTTATCATAGGAAACTAATATGGAGAATGGTACCACCAGAAGACAACCTCCTGATGACCTCAAGGGTCAACTGGGGTTATGGGATCAATTGTTGCTGAGACATAGGCTAATGTCAGGCCCTGAATACACTTGAAGACCAAGCACAGTGCCTTAAACAAGACTTGTTGCACCGGGAGCCAATGAATACTCCTGCGGAAATGGGATACAGATGACTTCTTAGGCAGCAAGAAAATAAGTCTCACTGCTGAATTTAGGGCATTCTGCAGACTCTGTATTATAGTTTCCAAAAAAGTGCCACAAAACATGATAGAATTTGTTTGCACACAGACACTGCTAAAACATTATGGGGTTATCTGGTCACTACCTATCAGTTCAAGCAATGCCAATAACTAGCAAGGCAAACGTCCATACAGACAAAGATACATTCTGTTTAGGTCAGAAACACCCACGTAAGTATGCAGGACAGAAAGAGCTGTAAGTGGTGCATACAGACCATCCTAGCCATGGCATATTCAGTTATGGTCTTATTTGAGTTAGTGAGAGAGGGGCAGCTTGATTCCATAGTAGCAGGTCAACCACATCTCAGTATATATTCTGTCACTTAGAAGGACAAACTAAAACCAACAAGCATGGGCAAATCCAATGTGTTTGTCCTTTGTGCAGGCATGGGATAGGTATGTTGCAGGCAGTGTCATAAGGGTGCAAATAATAACATGGCAACAGCTAAAAAATGGTGTCAGCATATCAGCATATGATTCCATTGCCTCTTCAAATGCCTTCCTAATACCTATACACAAACCAACATTGTTGGCTTTGCAAATTCTTGTTTTTTATCAGGACTTCAGTGAAAGGAACAGCTGTGAGGATGCACATATGGCCCAGCAAACCTCAGCACAGCCGACCACTACCCTGACCTCTGCTGCCGCTGCATCTACTTCCAGTTACTGTGACATGTGCCACGTCCAGCAGTTACATCCACAGCCTTCCACATAAACGGATGCTGCCGGCAGCAGACACAACCTCACATCATCCTCCTCACAGGGCACTGCATGCTCCAACCCCACCAGCTCAGCAGGTAAGTGCAGACCATTTAGTCTGCACCCGCGACCACATCTGAGGTCAGAAATCTTGAAACATAACAGCCTCACAACTTTGCTAAGGTTGAACCCCAGGCTTTAACTGTAATCCTTGACTCTTTACTGTAATCTTTCAAACTCTAACTACAATCCTTGCTGCATTTGGGGGTCCTATGACCACAACCTTTGCTTTTGTGTTGTCCCATGCTCAGCTCTGCCTACTGCTGCTGCCAACAGTTATAAAGGCTGCTTCACATCAGGCTCTTGAAGACGCAGCACTTCACTGCCACATGCAGCACAGCTGGCTGACTGCCTCTTATCCCACACAGCAATGTCTCTGTATCTGCCCTTCGCAACAATGTCTCTGTATCTGCCCCTCGCAGTATTGTCTCTGTGTCTGCCCCTCATAGACCGGAAGGCCCCTGGCGCTACTCCTTACTTTAAAAGGTGGGTCTTACTCACCTCTCTGCTCCTAGCAGCACTCCTACCTCGAGAGAGAGGATCTTCTCTGGGTTTGGGGGGTGGCGGATGTCCCTCTCCTGCATGTCTCTTTCGGGTGCTCTCCCCCAGCACAGCCCACAGAGGTTCTCTCAGCTCGTCGCCATTGTAAAGACGAGGTCTTGGCCAGAGATAACACTGAGACTAGTGTAGGAACAGGAAATATCTTTAGTTCGAGTCTCAGGTACAAGGCACAGGTATACATTTAGGGAACATCAGGTAAGTGCCATGGGAATACCATCCACTGGAATTGTCCCTCAGTCAACCCATCTTCCAACTGACACTAACAGAACAATTCAGACCATAGCATTCTCACACACTGCATTCCATGTCAGTCACTCTTAGCATTCAATGCATAGAGGGCAGGGTGCAAAGAAAGGCAAGACACAACTAATGTGACAGGAACTGCTATTAGGTGCACAGGTTCTTGCACCATTTTGCACCTGCTACCAATAATGATCAGTTAATTCCACTACGGCTGTGCCTGACAAGTGCCTTGCCCATGCCTGCACAAAAGCCCAAACTGTTGGCATTGCCAATGCTTGTCTTATAAGGTATACACATTTGCTTTACCAAAAAGGACACAACTAAAGCAAGTGCATCGTCTTAGAACTCAAAAATAGTTGAGTAGTTTAATGCTTAAAGGGGTGACATTCAACTGTCATTGGCTCAGTTGCCTGTGCCACATTAACTGTCCCTTTAGGATGGTTAGGTCTGTAAAACGGGTACTTTTGAGTTGAATCATAGTTTCTAATGTAGCCCACTGCAATCCTTAATTTGTTGGAGGCTGCCTGATGCTTCACTGTCTCTGCACCATCCCCGTCGGTCTATGCGAGGCACCATCCTGCCAAGAAAGTTCCCGAAGACCTCTTGGCGCCTGCCTCTGAGCCAGGCAATCAATCCTTTGGTTGAAGAAGAAGCGGGCGAGGGTGGTCTCCTGAGTTGCCGCCATCGGCTGGCACTTCCTCTCCAGACCTTGTCACTGAGCATCTCTGGCCATCTGTCTGCTGCAGACCTCAAAGGAACACTTCTGGCACAGGGCACTGCCGCGCTGGTACAGGAATGGTACACCCAGCTTTCAAAACAATGGCTCTTCCGCCCCTGTTCCCTTCTGGGGTTTCCCAAACTATGGGAATGAGAAGAAAAGGGGGCAGTGGACTAGGCATGGCGTTATGTCATACATCAGCCAGTTACACTGTTTACAGAAGGAGTCATTGTGTAATGCAAATCCGCCACATTCCCGGACACGCTGTGCTGTATACATTGGGTACAATGGTCTAGAGAAAATAAAAAAAAAATTAAAAAAAATATGCCGCAAAAAATAGACTGTATAGGAATTCAGGCCGACCTCGGAGGCCGACTCGGATACAGGCGCTCACTGGCTGTGTTACTTTTTGATTTTCTGTCAGAAACCGGATGCTTGCATTCTACTGAGGCGTCAATAATGCGGGCGTGTACGCTACACTCGGGAGCACCCAAAAAGGGTGAAGCCATATGTTGCTAATAGTCAGCCAGGGGTATCTTCCAGGCTGTCTTCTGAGCACTTTTAACTGCGACGGAGGACATCGCAGCAGGGTGCCCTTCCCTTTTCTGAATGTGAAAATAAAATGTTAAACATTCAATAATGTAATGATAATATTGTAATCGCCTAAGAGCCGGGCGTTAATGGGTGATTTCTGAATCATTGCCTGATTACTTATTTGTTAAAAACTCTGGTAATTGAAGTATTTTTTTTTAACACAGGATAGTGTTAAAGTATTTGGACTGTGTATTTCACATGCTGATTACTGTGGCTCTGTTAAATCCATGTGTGGCTGGGGCATTAATGGCCGTGTCAGGGGCCCCCATAGGTGCCTGTCTATCAGAGAGACTGGGCTTAACAGGTGTGGTATGCAGGCACTCTCGTTAACCCTGGTCCGACCCGCCTTTGCTGCACAGCTCATTATTCAGTGCTGTTCCTGATGTGAGCAAGGTTCAGTATGGCCTCCGACCTCAATGGGGGAGGTGAGGGACTTTTACACTTCCTTCAGGTTTCAACTCAAGCTGCTCTGCCTCACCTGCACCAGGCTTTCAGCGGCATGGGCAACTACGAGCACCGTTCTCATAAGCAGGCTTGATGATGAAGCAGCAGCAGCATTCCTTCTTTCCTGTGCAGGCGGCTCTACCTGCACCCGTGCAATGTACACCCTGATGGAAGGCTGTTATACTGGCAAGTAGTGCTGGGTGAGCTTTTTTCTAAACTGTCTTGCCAGATTTTCAAACACTATACAGTGATTCGTCTGGAACCACAGATTTGTCTCAGGGACGTAATTTCACCAAAATTCCAGTGACATCACACGACCCTTGACCCCCTGGTGACATCCCGGGAAGTGATGTAATTTGACCCCACCCCCAAGTGACATCACAGGAAGTGATAGAAAACGACCTTCAGATTTTATAGATGCAGCTAGCACCAGTGTTTCCAGGTGCTCTCATTTCAGCCAGATATTAGAACCAAGGCACAGAGGGAGGCATGATTTGTCCACGATTACCCATTTGGGGAATGCCATTTTCCAGATTCGACGTGGGGTCTATATGTAAAACCTACATAATGCAGTATTTTTAACAGGGTAACCAAAATCTGCAACGCAGGCTGCAGCTTGTGTATGAAACATCTATAGATCAATGGACACAGAAGTATGTGTTATCTGTGGCATTGCTGTGTTAAACAAGCCAAAAAAGCACTGACCTGGGGAGGCGTGCACTGCTGTTTACCTAGGAGAAAAATGCTATTCGAGCAAAGCCTGAAAATGAAATCATTGACCAGGATTTAGTATCAACAAAATTCCCTGGTTCTAAATGTATATATGATTCAGCTACCACTACGATAGAAGAAACCTATTAGACTAGTCTGCGTGCACAGAGGGGAGTGCACCTGATAATGTTATATTTGCTGGAGTATAATACCTGGGAAAGTTTCTTTCAATATACCATAGACCCCCTCCCCCGCATAGTTTTTATTATCTAAGTGTAATACTGGATGCCAAAGGACATAAAAAAATAAATTAAAAAACACCATTTAATATAATATCATTGCTGTACACATAAATCCATGGCACCCCACAGTTATTTAAAATTGAAAACACCCAGGAGTTGCTTCTCACCCAGGGACTCACTGGCAGACTTCAAGGCGCACACTGCACACTACCCCTTTCTCAGACCCAGTGGTGCCCAATGGCGTAGCACACCATTTGCCAGCTCCCCTGCGAGCCATGCTGTGGGGGCCCCCCAAGTTCCTTAAGAAAGCACAGGGCACACCAAACCCCAGGCCGGTCCAGACCACCATGTGTGCAAAAAGTCCATGTTGATTTTTCTGCTGCAGGGGTATGCACTACTGCAAGTGAAAGAGGTAAATATGTTTTTCAATCAAAGCTTAAATCTTTAACGTAGCATAGAGAGAAGGGTGTCGTGCCTGGTCCATAAATTTACAACCACATGTGTATGCTGGCTGTGCCCATACATTTGCATACTGGCTCCACCAACAAATGCTAGTATTCCCATATAAGACCATAATTATGTACGCCTTAAAACGTTTTTCTATAGTATCATTACTGGCACTGGGCACAAAACTAGCTCTGCCAATGTATTCCAGTACTCCTATGTAAGTACATACTACTGTTGGTTTGGCCATTAAAAGTGGCATGTCGCAATAGGAAAACCTCTCCAAACTGGTTCCAATGAAATCCAGTCTAGACCCATAAGAACACTTATCTTGCTTGATTCATCATAGATGCTCGATTGATCAAAAGTAATGCTACAGTGAAGAATATATAGGTCGCTATGCCAAAACATCAGTCTAGTGAGCTAACACTACTTGACATGCTTGCTTTTTTAAAGATGATGAGTAATAAATGTAATGTCAAAGTAAGCAATGGCTAGACTAACTGCACCAAAATACTAGTCTAGCCAGGGAATGGCAGAAATGAACTTGCCTTTGCCCAAAACTACCAGTAAAACATGTAAAGTCATTAAAGGAAGTGTCAAAAATGCTCCAGTGAACCCCAGTCTCTCAGGACCTTACACACACATGCATCCCCTTTCACCCACTGGTCACTCACTCATACATCTACTCTCACACTCGCTCACACTGCATTCACCACACAGGCACACACCAAAGCACACCCAGAACATTAAAACAAACACTACCACATGAATGCTCATTCAACCACAAGTCACTCACTCACACCTTCTCTTACATGCATTCATTGTATTCTCTACACAGGCACACACCCATCCACATACTACATTCTCTGCACAGCAACAACCCTCCCACCCAGAACATTCAAAAACACAAATCACATCACTTTTCATTCACCCACCAGTCACTCACACCTTCTAATACATCAACTCATTGCATTCTCTACACAGGCACACACTCACCCTCCCAGAACATTCAAAACACACATCACATCACATCACATCACTTATCATTCACCCACCACTCACTCACACTTTCTCTTACATCCACTCATTGCATTCGCTGAGCACAGGTGCACACCCACCCACCCAGAACATTCAAAAACTCACATCACATCACTTCTCATTCAGCCACCAGTCACTCACAACTCTTCTTACATCCACTCATTCCATTCTCTACACAGGCACACACCCACACACACCCAGAACATTCAAAAACACACATCACTTCTCAATCCCTCACTGCTCACATACATAGAGTGGACACATATTTCACACATGCAAATACACATCATATTACAAAATGAAGCCTTCTTACCTTATTCTTGCAGGTTTGGTCCGTCCTTCCAGGCCCCCTTGGCTCCTCTGTGCTGCTCACAAACAGGAACCAGGAAGCTGCATATGAGCTGCAAGGAAGCCACGGGAGAAGGGGTTGGAGCTGAACGTGGCATGTGCCACATTCATGCTCAGGTCCAACCCCTACTGAGTGCCTCCCCTGCCCAACCTTCACCCTGATGGGAGAGGATTGGGCCAGGGACCCTCCAGACCATTTTCTTTTATTTTAATTTGGGGTCGCAAGGGAGTCCCAGCAGTTGCAACTGTGTCCCCAGGCGTCACCCTCACCTGACATCCCTGATTTCGCTCTGAGGTCGTGACTTGACACAAATCTCAAGCAGACTCAAAATACTCCAAATCAATGGTACCCTAATGTTTCACAGCATTTTTAATTGGCTCGAGCATTTGCACTGTAAGTAGTACACTTTATCTAGTAATCTGGCCCTATTCAATTTGAGAGTCTTCGATTGGGTGCCTATAGGTTCAAAGAGCCTCACATCAGCTTAAACGTATTAAACTCACTTTAAGTGCTAGTTCTCACCCTTCCATCAATCTAATTAGACCATTATGGCTAGAATTAAAACATCTTTAAAAAATAAGAGAAAGCAATTAAATGTGCAATTTCCCAACATAGAACACTATATGTATTACACGGCCCGTGGTAGCGGGCGTGTAGTTATGGTTAAGTTGCTCAACTCATAGCAAGAGCACTTTTTGGGCAGCTTAGAACTTCGCTCCCTGTGGACGAATCCTCACCAGACTTTGCAGAAAAAGTATATGGCCCGCTCTGAATGTTTTGGTGATGTTTGGTGAGGTTTCGTCCAGGGGGCGAAAGCTATAGGGGGGGGGGTCCCAAATATATTTTTTTCCATAAAGTGAATAGGCAAAAACTTTGCGCACGCGTACAGGTCAAACCATTGGACGGATTTTCATGAAACTAGCGGCAGGAGCGGCGGCTTGGCCCCGAAAGCGTGATTTTGTAAATTTTGTGATAATCAGTGCGGTACTTTTTAAAAATGTAGGTGAAATATACCTCTCAAAAATGTGTGATATCTGGCTCTGCTCTGCGGTCCCATTTCCCTGTCCGCTCTGCGGTCACAAATCTGATTGGGGAGGGGGGCGCCTGCTACCTTTTCTGCATTTTTGTAAGGAACTTGGGGTTGGTCACCCTAAGTTACCTGGGGGAACCCAGACATGGCCCCTTTGCTCACTGTGCTCAGAGAGGCACAGCTCCACCTCACTGATGAGGCCCAACAAGGCTGAAACACGTGTATGGGGTTGCTGTGGGTACTCTTGTTCAAAGGAGGTTTGCCTGGCATTTCGGTACTGGACTGCCTTTGTGTGCAGGACAAAGACTGATATGCAAATGGATATTCCTCCTTTGTGAAAAGTACAGTGAGCTAAAAGTGATGGCTGCAGACTCTCACAGTGGGTAAAAACCACAGAACAGGTTATCATGCCATGTTCTTTCGAGAGAGGGGCATCTGCTACCTTTTCTGCATTTTTGTAAGGAACTTGGGGTTGGTCACCCTAAGTTACCTGGGGGAACCCAGACGTGGACCCCTTCATCACTGTGCTCAGAGAGGCACAGCTCCACCTCACTGATGAGGCCCAGCAAGGCTGAAATACATGTATGGGTTGGTACTCTTGTTCAAATGAGGTTTGCCTGGCATTTCGGTGCTGGACTGCCTTTGTGGGCGGGATAGACTGATATGCAAATGGATATTCCTCCTTTTGTGAAAAGTGATGGTTGCGTACTCTCACAGTGGGTAAAAAACACAGGACAGGTTATCATGCCATGTTCCTCCGAGAGATGGGTGCCTGCTACCTTTTTTGCACAAGGCTGGAATGCGGCTTGATGTCGGCGGACAATGGACGTGCCCAGTGGTTGACTGGAGGGAAGCGTGATATGCGTCATAATTTTCGGTAACGCCGCCATGTTGTATCTGAGGACAGTGCAGCGCCAAAAATAGCTGCAATACATGTTTTGCAGCATCCAGTGGTGGTAAGAGGGGATGGAAAGTGTGGGGGAGTGAAAAGTGAACCATCTGATATATTTAATTAGGAAGAAAACGGTGGTGTGGGAGGGGTATCAGTCCGTACTGCGGCAATTTGCGGCAATTTGCGGGTACATCCTTAGGCGAGTACCTTGTGTGGTGAATGCGGGTACCCTTCGTTACGGCTGGATAGGTGCTGCGGCAACCTCTTTCTGTTGTTACTACTGGCAGGCTCCATTACATATGGCGAGTGCATAGCACATGACATGAACATTTTTACATAGGGTGTAGTATGCTTTGTTGTGTGTGGTAAGTGCCTAGTGCCTTGGATGCATGGCAGCAGCCTTTGGATGCATGGCTGCAGGCTTACACCAATGGGTTTGTCCATTGTTAGCAAATATGTTTAACATTGTTGCCGTGTGTGTGTGGTTTGGCAGTATTGTACACATTGTTGGTTGGTACTGGCAGGCTCAATTGCAGATGGCGTGTGCATAGCACAATGCATGAGCATTTATACATAGGGTGTAGTATGCGTTGATGTGTGTGGCAAGCTCCTAGTGCCTTGAATGTATGGCGGCAGGCCTTGGATGCATGGCTGCAGGCTTTACCCCAAAACGTATGTCCATTGGTTGCAAGTACATTTCACATTGTTGCCTTGGGTGTGTGGTTTGTCAGCATTGTACACATTGTTGGTTGCATGGGTGTGGTGACTGTTGGCATGATCTCCAGTTTTGGGTACATGGCTGGAGATGGTGGAGTGAACTGTCCTGCAATGTGTCCACTGGGAAAAGTGTTGAAATACTGTGTGTATAGAAGTGTATAGCGTTCCAATGGATGGTGTATGTGGTTGGGTTGTCGCCATTGTGCAGATTACTCAGTACTGAACTGTATTATGCTGTAGTGGTTCTTTGTAGTCAATAGAGTGTTGGGGCCCGGGGACATGTTGTGAAGATGTTGTGGTTTAGTTGGAAGTAGTAAAATGATAAGTGATTGGAAGTCGGTAGGGGTGCCAGGGGATGTGTTATGTTTGTGGGTTCTGGTACCTGGTTACATGTTTGCATGCATGGCTACATTATGTTGTGCGGGTTGGGTTGGACTGCCGGTGTATGTGTTATGTTTCTGGGTTGTAGTACCGGGTCACATGCTGGCATGCATAGGTGCATTACACTGTGGTGCTTGTGGCCAAGACCTAGGCTCTTGCATGCATGGCCGAAGGCCGTAGGCTGTTACACATTGATGTTTACTCTGGGTTGTATTTTCAAGGTGAAACGCCACTGCCTTTCAGAAAAGAGGTGCTTATTGCAACTGTGAAAGAATATAGTAAGAAAATATGTTTCCTAATGGCATGCTGAGTGCATTTGGAGACTACAGTACTTAAAAGGGTCGAAGGATGTGTTGGCAGGAAGATTTAGTGTGTATGTGTAATGGGATGGCTTTGTATACAAATGGGAACTTGGCAGAATTAGTACTGTTGGTGAGGGGGCAAAAGCTCCACTTGTGAGTGTGTTGTACGATGTGCACTTTAGCACGTGTGTGCATTGCTGTACAAGTATTTACTTTGCAAATGGGTTACTTGTACTTGTAGAAGGGTGAGAAAAAGTTTCAGAAAGGTGTTCAGCTTGGAAAGGAAAATGTTTCGCGTGTAAAATTTCCATATATTTCCAATACCTTTTCTGCGTATATATGGTTTCCACATGAGTGGAGCAATTATTTCACTTGTTGGTTTCATTTACCCACAATTACGATTGCTAGTGTTGTCGATGCACAGATCATTTTTTCTGCTTTTATACGTAATGTCATACTCTGTGCAGTGTGCAAGGTAAGTGGCAGGCACCCTGTTCTAATGCATGCAATATATGTAGATGGTTTGTATCGGTAGGGTGCATTATATGCTCCTTTGCTGCAACCATTTTACGAATGTTATGCGAGATAGGTTAGTGCGGACAAAACTTGTACAATTGACAGAAGAAAAGAAGAGGTTAACTATTTGGATATTGTAATGGTTGATATGGGTAAATGAAACATTTGAAAGGCCATACCATTGCAAGTGGTATTTGATGGTAGGTGATGGGAGAAATGAGCGTATGTTTCCTGAGTAGCTTAGAGGCACTTATCCCAGATGTGCAAAAGTATTCTATACAATATATTGATACCTGTCCTTTCTGTGGGTGGGTGGCGATGTGCATTGATCTGTATGCATACATTTTGCATACTTTTACAGAAGTTTCTACTGCAGGTGCTTTACGATCACACTAGACTTGTACTGTGAGTGATTTACGGTACATATGGTGTGTTGCGTAGAAATGATACTGTCAGCTGCCGAGGTCTTGGATGTGAATGGTGGATGCGTGTGTAAATACTTGACAGTACCCCAGTACCCTATGAGGGAGTGCTGGCAAAAGAGGAGTGGAAAGGCAAGAAGCACTGCCCCTGATTCACCAAGGTGTGGTCCTTGCAGTAGTTGGGGAAGCGCACGAGCCTCAGCCTGCACTTGTCAGCATGCTGGGCGTGCAAATGGGAATGTGGGGAGTATCCAATCAGGTGGTGAGGGTGTGCCTCACTGGAAGGGGTGGTAACTTTTTTTCATTGTTCTGTGTAGTGAGGCAGCCAGAGATCGCAAGACACACTGGGCCTCATTACAAGGACGGCGGTAACCATGGCGCTATTAGCCTGATATTACTGATTCCGCCTTGGTGAATGGCGGAATTACCGCCCCATTCCAAGTTTGGCAGGGCGGTAATTCCCCATTCACCAAGGCCCTTCCCCATTCCCATTTGAGCCCCCATAGGGCTCAATGGAAATGGGGAAGGAGCAAATAACGGTACCGCTATTAGCGGTACCGTTATTTGCCCTGAAGTCCCTCAGTGGGTCCCTTCCTTAACGTGTGGTCTGGCCACACGTTAAGGACGGGACCTGCTGAGGGACCGCGCAGTATAGCGCTAAGGGATTACTGGCACCGGTGCCCTTACCGGTGCCGGTAATTCCTTAGCGCCATCCGTGTAATGAGGCCCACTGTGTTGCTTGTGGGTGATGCCTTTGTGCAAGATTTGCACAGGTATGCCCTGGAAAGAGGCATTGCTGAACATTTTTATATGGAAAGAGTGGAGGCTTTGTGGTGGGGTGTGCGTGTGTGCAACTTCGGCGCTGTGGTTGCACTTTGCAGACATGTGGCCACTGTCGCTACTGTTAACGTTGTTGTTGTGCACTATGGGGCATTGCATTTGGGTTACATGCCTTGTGCACGTTTGCTGTGTTAACTCAAGAAGTTGTTCAAAGCATTGAAGCAGATTTTCCCTTCACTCGTCATTTTTTCATGTATACCACCAAGAAGAGTATGGGATTAACAGAATGTAATTTGTTGCCAGAAGGTGTCTAATTAACAGAAGCATGTTTTAATTTTTGTGTTCAGCTGGGATGTTCTACTGTGAGAATGACATCCTCAATCCTAGAAATGTGTACTTTTTCCATGCTAACGGCATTTCTTTGACCACCATTGGAAATGGAATTTTGTTTTACAATCTACAGGAATCTTTGAAGAGGTTCCTGTAAGAATGTGAATGTAAGGAGGAGAAGAAAATGAAATTCCCCCCAAAAAACAAAAAAATAAGGTTTTTGCTTGTAAGTACCTATGTAATAAAATAAAAATAAAAAAGGCTCTTTTCAGAGCCACCACTACAGATGAAATCTGCTACCCTGGTTGAAATGTGATCCCCCACGCTCGTATACAGCTTGATATGTCTGCGGATAACGCTGTATTTACAGGAACGCAGATGCCTCATCCAGGGTTTTTCAGGATGGTAGGAATGGCAATGGGACTGTGGAGGCTAACGGATTGGTCAGTCAGGTATCCGGGTATGGTGGGCAGTATTGCAAACTTAGCAACGTTCTCCCTGCATTTAGGGGAAATTACGGCCTCTAGCGACTTTGCACTGTAAAAGCAGCTACCAACAAATGTACATACTTTCTGCCATTGGTTTGGAAACTTACTGTTTTTTTCGATTCATTTGCAAACCCATACAAAAAAAGTAGCTAGATTTTTCCGTAGCCTTGTAGCTAGTAGTTGCTCATTGGTTTTGAGTAACTACTGTGCAAACTTCACAAGTTGCATCACATTTGATCAAAAACTGGCACTTGCGTAATATTGAAAAAGTCTGGCACAAAAAAGATGGAAGAGCCTTTACAACTGTGGGCCACTTTTTCATTGGTGCCTGAGACAATTTTATGGCCCAGTTCAAATGTGACGCTCACCTAGCAGAGGGTTCTGCAGATCAAAAGCAGCTAGGTGAGGTGCTTTGGCAGAGTAGTGCATTGTTACAGCACTGGAACTGTCACATTTCGAGCACTTTGAGGTTCCATTAGTGTTCAAACCTGTACAGCTATTTAGGGCTGAACTACTTCCTGGGTTGAAAGCAGACAAGGGCCCGGCAGAGGAATTTTGTACGTTTTTATTGATTTCCTCCACATTACACGGCCTGCGCAAGCGGGCGTGTAGTTATGATTAAGTTGCTCATCTCATAGTAGGACTACTTTTTGAGTGGCTTTATAACTTCACTCTCCCTGGATACATTTGTATAAACTTTGCAAAAAAACTATATGGCGCACTCTGAATTTTTTTGGGAAGTTGGGTGATGTTTCATGGAGGGGGGGGCAAAAGTTATAGGGAGGGTCCCAAACATTTTTTTTCCATACACTGAATGGAGAAAAACTTTGCGCAGGCCTACAGGCCTAACGGCTGGCCGGATTTTCACCAAATTTGCAGCAGGAGCGGCACCTTGGTCCAGAAGGTGTTCTTTTGTGAATTTGGTGATAATTATTCCTGTACTTCTTTTAAAACCAGGTAAAATGTATGTGTCAAAAAATGAGTGATATCTGGCTCCACTCCACCGTCCCATTTCCCTGTGTGCTCTGCGGTCAAAAGACTGATAAGGCTGAAGTGTGGCGTGATGTTGACAGACATTGTACGCACCCGGTGGTTGGCTGGAGAGAAGCGTGATGTGCGTCATAAGTTTGGGTAATGCTGCCATGCTGTAGCCAAGGATAATGCAGCGCCGAAAGGGGCCTGCAAAACATGCTTTCCAGGATATGGTGGTGGGAAGAGTGGATCGAAAGGGAGGAGGAGTGTATTCGTGCATACTGTGCCAATTTGCGGGGATGACCTCAGGGGACTAGCTTGTATGGTGACTGCAGGCAGCCTTCGTTACGGCACGTACGTTCTGAGGCAACCTGTTTGTGTGGTGAGTGCTGGTAGGCTCAATTGAAGATAAGCAGTGGATTGTACATGACATGAACATTTTAGCATAGGGTGTACTAGGCTTGTGTGTGGTAAGCCCCTAGCACCTGCGATATATGGCTGGACATGTGATTGTACATTTCCGATATTGTGGCCATTGAGCATATTACTGTCAAAAGCAGTATTACAGCACATGACCACATACTTGCACACAGCTTTCACGGGAAAGAAGTTAGAGAAAAGGTTAGCTATTTTAGAGCTCTGGAAGATGTATCAGGAGGAGCGAGAGGATCTGCCCCCTGTGGAATGAATGCTTAATCAGAGCAAGCAGAAGGGTAAACAGCGATAGTACGGAAGATATAGAACTATATCCGTTGAGAGAACTGAAAGCGGCAACAAGGTATATTAATCCGATATATGAGCCACCTCCGTATAGCAATGGTGATAGTTCAGAAGAGAGTACGGAAAAGGAGATATCTTTAAGGCCTTGCAGAACAAGGAGGAGAAAAATGTATGATTAAACGTGACTACAGATATAGAACGAGAGCTTAAGAGATGGAAAGGAGAGAAGGATAAAGCTGACGAGATAACGCTCATACAGGACGTATGGATGGGTGGACAGACATTGCTTAAGCTTGATAGGAAAACTATCAATGAAGTTAGGCAGGGGGAAGACCAAGAAGAGTCATACTAGTTGGGGACTAGATATGTCAGATGAAGACAGGGAAACTTTCTGTGAGGAGCAGGGAGAAGACGCATCTGGTCGTGAGGGATGCACTCTGTTAGACAAGGAAGTGAGATGGTCAGATTTAGAAAAACCTAAAGATAGGACGCCTGATCTTACAGAATATCCCGAGTGCCCCAAAGGACGAGCGCTCAGTGAGAGAGGAGAATCACCAGCATATGTGAGCAGATTAAGGTCATTGCCAGGAAGAAGGCAATGCAGAGCCATTGTCACTGCTATGGATAGACAGACAAAGGGAGCAGAGGGTGGAGCTGAGTTTACGCAGTTCCCCTTATTAGAGAAAGGAGGAGCTAGGCCACAGTATATCCCATGGCCACAGATGGATAAGGATTATTTAAGATGTAAACTTCCCAGTTTAATAATGGGTGCGGGAAAATGGATTTATGAGTTAGAAAAAATGACAGGAGGAAACACTTTAGCTATTGGGGACATTAAGGGTCTCCTAGCAGCCCTTCTTTGGGAAAGGGCTAATGACATTTGGACACGAGAAGGTTATTCCAGTGTCACAGCACAGAATACAGCTCATGATGGAGCGCCATTCAATAATTGTAGGGCAGACATATGGAGAGCACTGAGGGTGCAGTATCCTGCCACCTCAGATATGGGTAATATTATGGCCCGTAAAATACAAGAAGGGGAAGATCTGCTTGCTTACATTCAAAGTATTCAGGAACTGTGGACCTTGGAGACTTGCGAAACTTGGGGGAAATCAGTGGCAGTTTTTCACCACATTTTATGTCAAGGATGCCAGACCAAGTGCAGAGGCAGATTAAGAAATTAGTGGTTATGGAAGCAAAACCATGGGCTGAAATAAATTTGAGAATAATGCATCATTGTTGACTGCTGCAAGAGAAGAATAGGAAACGGGAAGAAGCTAGGAAGCTTGAAGAAGCGAAGTTAGTTCAGAAGAAATTGTCAAAATACTCTTTAGAAGGGGCAGTTTTGACAAGTGGAGAAGGGCCGGGAATGCAGCAACCTATGGGTGTATTGCAGGTAAATAATCAGCGGCAGACAGATCAAGGAGGAAGTGGGTTTGTGCAAAGAGGCAGAGGATTGGGGTCCAGAGCTAGGTGTGGTAGAATATGCAAGGAGGGCAAATTAGAAAAACGCCTCTTGTATGGTGGGCATGTGGCGTGACATGGCACATTGCGCATATGTGTGGAAGTCAAGCGTATGTACAGAATGGGTACATTTCAAGAGGGGGGACAGCTTACCCTCTGGCCTACAGCCCTCAAGTTAGAAATGGGTTTGCACAAGATCAGACAGTCCACCGCAAGGACAGTGTCAACATGCACCCATGCAAATACAGCAAAACGCAAACATGGGACAGTTAATGACACCTAAAGTGGGGGATGCTACTGTGATGGGAGGGAGTCCTTTCACAGGTATTACGATGAGTATATATCCACAATAGGACAGCTCACAGGGTGACTTGATGTGTTCAGTGCTATTGGTAACACCAGACCCCCCCAAGAGGAACCGTGGGTTGATCTATCAATAGGAGGCAAATCTTTTTCTTTTTTAGAAGGCACAGGTGCAACTCACTCATGTATACGGGAGGGAACATTTTCTTTATCGGGAAATGCCATGAATGCTCAAGGCTTATATGGAGCTACAAATAGAGTTCCTTTTACTGACGAATTGCCAATTTCTGTGGGAGAATGTGACATGTCTGCGCCTTTATTGTATTCACGGAAGACACCAGTCAATATTCTAGGGCAAGATTTAATGACAAAGCTTAACATGATGATTGTGTTTACTGATGATGACATAGTGTGTTCCACTCCTGGGATACACTATTTAAATGTGGCTGGAAATATACTGGCATTTATGGGGCATATGCCTCTGCGAGGAGTGCCACTCGAACCTGAAGTTTTTCTGTATGGGATTCGCATTTTGTTAACATGGTTGCCCAGCTTTGTGGGAAAGATTATGAGAATACCTAATGAGTTTCTGTTTATACCACAGATAACTATGGAGGAAGAGGGGTGATGAGTCATCCCTCTAGAACTAGTTGCAGCTGTGGTATGAGAGGAATCAGCCATGCTCAATGGATGGGATGAGGGCAGGCCATGGAGAACAGTGATTGCTATTGGAGAAGGGCACAGATTGACCAATGTCACAAATGAGGAGCTGTTTAAAGATGGTCCAGCAGCCGCTGAGTTGATGTTTGAAATGAATATGACTTATTGGATTAGAAAAGAGAAAAGAGAGGTCCCACAACATATGATGATAGCACGGTAATATCCAGAATATTTTTACGAGGACTTAGAAAAAGTACCAATCTCGTTATGGACTACTGGCCCCTATGACATAGGCCTATTGAAGGGGGTAGGAAAAGTTCATATTAAACTGAAGCCAGAAGAAATTTTACCTCAAGCAAGACAGTTTCCTATGTCTCGAGAGGTAGAAGAAGGTATTTTTAAGACTATTTCAGCATTAATGGAATGGGGTATTCTAGTGACGTCAGAGTCACTATAAATACTGCAGTGTATCATGTGGAAAAAACAGAAAGGTGGGTCATGGTGTTTAATTCAGGACATGAGGCCAATTATCCAGATTGTAGAGGCAGAGTTTCCTCTAGTTCCAAATCCTGCGACAATACTATGTAGTACCCCTGTTGAGGGACAATACTTCATAGTGATCAACTTGAAAAATGCTTTCTTCTCAATCCCGTTGCATAAGGATTCTCAAGACTTGACATCATTTACGTTTCATCAGACTAAGCTGAAAAGCACAGAGTTACCTCAAGGGTATTGTTAATCTCCATCAATTTTAAATAGGGTCCTCCAGATGGACCTGGGCAATAGTGAATTAAAAGGGAAACGTGTTGTGTTGCAGTACGTAGATGACATTTTAGTGTGCAGCACGACAGAAGATGAGTGCAGAGAAGACATGATTCAGTTAATGGTTACCCTAGCAGACAAGGGATATCAAGTGAACAAAGAGAAATTACAGTATTGTAAAAAAGAGGTGTTGTACATAGGCCAGTTGATCTCACATGAGGGAAAAAAGGTCACACCTGAAACAGCAGAGGCAATTACGAAGGCAGCAAAACTGCACACAATTAAGCAGATGCAGCAGTTTTTGGGACTATGTAAGTATATTAGAGCATGGGTATTTGATTATAGTTCATAAACAAGACCACTTTTCCAGGAATTAAAAAAGGCACAAACAAGTAATGATAAAATAGAATGGACTGAGGAAATGGAGAAAGGATTTGATGCATTAAAGAAAGCAATTTGTACAGCTCCAGTTTTAGGGATTCCCAATTATTCTGTAGAGTTCTACTTATTTTCACATATAAATGGGACAGTAAGACAGCAATGCTTACACAGAGGACTACCCTGGGGTATAAACCTCTGGCATATTACAGTGGGATTTTAGGTCCAGTTATGAGAGGACACTTCCCTTGCGAACAATCTCTGGCAACAGCTATGTTCGCCATTGAGAAGGCTACAAGCATAGTGATGGGGTGTTCTATTATACTATTTGTTGAGCATGGTTTGTTTGCTATGTTGGAAAAGCCCAAGGGTACGTTAACATCTCAGAGAGCATCTACGTATGAA
Source organism: Ambystoma mexicanum (assembly GCF_040938575.1). NCBI lineage: Eukaryota > Metazoa > Chordata > Amphibia > Caudata > Ambystomatidae > Ambystoma > Ambystoma mexicanum. Next base: position 360,779,315 of record NC_090932.1, on the reverse strand, counting down.
GTGGTTATATCGAATCCTGCAATTAAGATAGTCAGATGCAGGATAGTGAACCCTGCCACATTCGTAGCTTAGCCCGTGGCAGAGGGCAAATATGTGCATGATTGCGCTAGCTATGAAGAGTCATATGATGATATATCATGTGTAAATGAAAACGCGTTGTCAGAGGGGAGATTCTCTTTATTGATGGGTCATCAAAAACTGATCAAAATAATGGAGAAAGGCGAACTGGTTTAACTGTAGTGAGATACAGAGCAAATGGAGTGTTTGAAGTTGTGGCAAGCATAAGGCTACCCTCATTGTTCGGCACAGGCAGCAAAATTGGTGGCGCTTATTATCGCACTTGAGAAATACGAGCAGGAGGAAGTAACGGTGTACAGCGATTCCGCCTATGTGACATTAACCGTGCATACAGGGTTAGCACGTTGGAAAAGGAGGGGCTACCTCTGAGCGGATGGCACTTCAGTGCAACATGCAGTATTGTTGGGCAGGCTTATTAAGGCGCCACTGCTCCCATCAGCCATTTCAATAGTTAAATGTCCAGCACATACTAAAAGAACAGATTATATTTTGTCCGAAAAATGAAGCAGCAGACAAAGAAGCCAAAAGGGTTGCAGATTCTTCAGATGTTTCAGGTTTTGGCAATCCTAGTATAAAGAGGGGGCTGACTATGGCAATGGTAATACAAGAGGGATTTAATCCTTTAACAGAATGGCCGTATTACAAGTCCAGTGGTAGCCATGCCAGTAAAACCGGCAGGCTGCCACCGGACTTGCAAGATTTTCCGGCACCTCGCTTGCCGGATTTACTGGGGCATTACAGCCCTGGCGGTCCAGAAACTCAGTCGCCAGAAAATGTAAATCCCCATTCCTGTTTGAGCCCCACGCATGTAACTAGGGAAAGCCTTGCAGCTACTATAGCAGAAGACTGGTTTGTAATGAACCTGTTAGAACATGTTGCATTTTATGCAGTAAATTGCATTGTATGTCAAAAGCTTACTACTGGGCACACATTGTGAACAATCAGGGGATTGAGCCCTAGACTGAATGGTCCTTTTCAGCATTTCCATATTGACTATGTTGTTATGCTGCAGGTATGTAGTGGATATAGGTATATGGTAGTGGTTGTGTGCCCCTTTTTGAGATGGATTGAAGCTGGTCCATGTACATATACAGCCACCACTTGCGAAGCAATGTTTTTGGTATGAGAAGTATTTCCTAGATGGAGAATATGTGAGGTGCTGAGGTCCGACAATGGTCCACATTTTGTAAATGAATTATTTGAACAGATTAGCTTGTTCTTGAAAATAAAATAAACGTTTTCTTCTGCTTATCACCTGCAAGCGAATGGAATATGTGAGAGACTCAACGGTCTTCTCAAAGAGAGAATTGCAAAATTAAAATTGACAGTGAAGAAGGGATGTTTTTATTGCCTACCCCTGGCATTACATGCATCAAGGTATCAGCCTAGGTCAGACCACCACCTCACACCACGTGAACTAGTAACAGGGCGGCGAATGAGAACATCTCTGACTCCTTCATCGAGGAATAGAAGTGATGCCCACAAGACAGCAGAAATGTTAGGAAATTAGATTATCAGACTTGTATGACCGCAAGTATCTCTGTCATTTCAGATCGATACAGCAGCAAGGGGTATCGGCCTCAGGATGCAAGCAAAGAAAATTGAGCAACCGGACTACAAGAACTATTACCTGTACCTAGATTATATGTGGGAGACCCAATCCTAGTCCACAATTTCTCTAGGAAGTAACACAAGCCCTAATATGTTGGTCCCTATATGATTGAGAACATTACTCCCTTTGCAGTAAAAGTCCAGGAAAGGCATGCCTGGATACACTTGCGTGATGTTAAATCGTATGCTGGCGAGAGCGATCCACCCCCACCCATTGTTTCGGAAGCAAGCCAAGACGAAGTAGTTCAGCACGTGCAGACTCAATCGATGATGAGGAAGAAGGACGCAGAAAGTGCTGTGTAAATAAATGCAAGTATGCATTTGTACTGTGGCTTTCCGTGAACACTCCTTATAAATATTATAGCAGGCATGCAAACTTGTTGCTAGAGCCATAGAAATCTTTTGATATCAGACTTTAGAAAGTATTGAAGTCCTAAAAAGTATGCCAGATCTTGAGTTCTTGTTTAACTGCTGGAAGAGGGAATGGTTTCCAGATTTGTTCACCATTGAATTTCTTTTTGGTAAAAATCAATGGTCCTGTCAAACATCAACACCTATAGGTTACTTATTATGATATTTGTTTACCTAATCCAAGTGCATCCTTATCTTGTTTGTCAAAAAACCAACACATATGAGTTTTTGCAAGACCCTATACATCGTCCTGCAATGAATCGGTTGCTTTTGGAGATATTTAAACACATCCAGCAGGTTCCTGAGAACCTGACAAATTTGCCTGATTAAAGAAGTTTTTCCTTCTTTAAAAAGTAGTTCACTGGCAAAATGTGGAGTCCTGATAGTGATACAGTAGTAGACAATGAACGAGCCAAGCGACATATGAGGAATCATCGCTGGTGGGGATTAATGTATTGGTGCCTGATATATGTATGCACAGCATTCATCGTTGTTTTCCTGATTCTTATGGTACACACTGTTTACTTTGCCGGTCCAAAAAGAGCAGCAGTTCCTTTGATTCTTCCCACATCAGTGACCCTTACAGACATATCCATTGTACGAAGGCCAAGGCCGTATGAGATTATTCCTACACCAGTGACACACGTGAAGTCACCTATTTCTGTGACAGATGAGACCTAAGAGAGGTATAAGCGAAGCGAAAATGATTATGAGTTAAATGATTATCTAGACAGTTCAGCACATTTGGAGAATAACATACGGTATCAACACATGAAAGAATTAGGCAAAAGAACCTCGAGGAGAGTTGCTATGTTTGTGCTCACCAACCTTATGCATTGGCGAATTAAAAGATATTCATACCTATAGAAATAGATGTCCAGACAGCTCATTGACTAACACACCTTGCACTCTGTCATTCAAGAGGTCAATTCCAGGGCCAAACAGCATCCTTGATATGGGTGAAAGAATGGTCAGCCCCAGAAGAAGATAATTATGTGCAAGATTTGAAAAGACGAGCAAGATCACACACCAGAGATCATGTGATAAGATACAAACAACCTGGAATGAAAGGAGTAGGAATTAGATGGGAGATAAATAAAAAGCTTAATTGCCAAGGAAAGACTGACAGATGCAGATTTGGGGAACAGTTCTTTCACCAGATGGATGGGAAGAAGGGATAGTCATATGCAGAGCAGTGGCAGTAACTGGATATCGCAAACCAGTTATAGACTGTGTGGAAACAGGATGTAAACCCCTCTGGCCAAGACTTGCCAAGCTACTGACCTGGGTTGAAGATAAAGGAGGCCCAGGGCAGATAGTGCCCTTACCAAGTGAAGAACTGTGCTTCAGAAACAATGGCACGAGAAATGTGGGAGAGAATCAACAATGCGGATGAAAATTTGATGTGCCATGAATGATACATTGGAGAATAGTGATAATGGACCACTACTGAGCTTGCGGATCCAGAGCTTATGTGAAGCTACCCACAGATTGAGGAGGACTATGTTCTATAGTGATCATTCATGTTCCAGCATTAGTGATTCTAAGAAGCGACTTGAATATTGGAGAGTTTCCAAATGCTGATGCTCATCTAAGGAAGAAGAGGTCACTTGGATTTCTTAATCGAACAAAGAGGGAGTACTATTTCTCAGCCAAGTCAATAGAAACTTTCAATGCTATTCCGTATGAACACAAGTTTTTCAGCAAGACTGCGTCAGTATTCATGGCTATCTTTATACCAGGGATCCATGTGAAGGCAAAGGCCTAATGTTTAAAAATAACCAGATGGGAGCTTTTACAGACGATCAACACTACCATAAAGGGATTCAACAAAATCAAAGAAGAGCTGAGAGCTATAAGACTGATGACACTCCATAATAGATATATCTTGGACATGATCACAGCAATGGATGGAGGTGTTTGTGCGGAAATCAGAGAATCATGTTCCACATTCATACCTTCTCACAATGATGAGAATGGGACCTTGACAGAGGCCATAACGATGCTGATGAAGTTACACACCAAGATGGAAGATGAAGTAGAAGATTCTGCAGATGACAGCTGGTTTGCATCGATCTTCTCATGGGTTCCACAGTGGATGGCGACCATTTTCAAGTTTCTTGGAGCATTACTAGTGATGAAAATGCTTGGATTCAGTGTGATCAGGATGATAATCACACAGTGCAAGAAGACAACGGAGAAAGCAGTAGGAATGAAGATTATGATTGATATTGAACCTGGGCTAGAACACAAGGAACTGACTTATGAAGATATCAGAAACTGTATAAAGGCCAGTATCTATGCACCTGAAGGAACACAGTTCCTTTATCCAAGAGACCACAAGAAGTATGTTGGAAGATGGATCTACTGCAGTACAAGTGGACAATGTAAGCGTATGACCTGGAGTGTTGATGACCATTTAAAATCTGCATGATCTTTGAAGGGTGTGATGAAGATATGGACCACAAAGAAGAACTTCTTCAAGAGAGGATGTCTAGATGTGGAGACAGGTGAAAGAGTGGTTGATAGATCAACCAGAGGGGGGAATGTGGAGGAGGAGCAAAAAGCCTCTACCGGAAGTCATGCCCCAAAATTGCCTATATGTTGGCAACCGGAAAAAGTGACAAGCAAAACACCTGTAATGATGCCAATAACACAAGCAGCCTTTGAAACAAAGTATCCATTGAGAAAATCTCTCTTTATGTATCCACGAGGAGATGATAGTCTCTTGAGGAAGATCCCTGAAGAGCGAGAGAAGATGAACGAAAGAGCTGACTGGTGACATCACATGACGTAAAGTGACACACCGAGAAGAAGATAACAGAAGAGAAAGTAAAGAGAACATGTAAAAATCAGTGATGAAGTAAGAATTGAGTAAACGTTCACATGCAAAATGAAGATTACACGTGTGAAGAGCACAGAAGAAAATGCAAACCATTTTATAACTGTACAGATGCTGGAAACGCAAGTACACAAAGTAATCATAAAGGCTGGCTATACATAGTGTATCGATTGTGGCGATGCGCTAAGGTATATATATGCATAAGAAATCTGGAAGTTTCAAATCATGTTTTAGCAAACTGAGACCCCATGAGCAGAGAAGCCGAAAGTGTGGCGCAGTTAATAAAAGTAGCTGACGAGCTAGAAAGAATCCAAGAGGGCTTGATTGGCCCAGTGTTTAAAGGCCAGGGCAGCTGAGAACTGGTTGTCAAGCTTCAAGGGATACAACGAATTCAAGAGACGTGCTGAGCCCCTGCCAAGGCACAGCAAAAGGACAATGAGTGCCAAGTTTTATGAGTTTTATAACTATTAAAAACAGAGAAGAAGCTTGAAACTCGGTCTCTAGTCACGTAACCTAGATGGAAATAGACTTGGGCAGAGGACATTGAGGCGAGACGATGAGAGCATAGAGCATGCTCACACTCCCTTTTTATTATCAGGAGCTGTGAGGCTTGCAAGGCCATGTTCAAAGGCTAACTGAATGACAGAAAGTAAGAGTGATGATAGATGTTAGGCTAATTGGGTGGAGAGGCATGGTCAAGCGCAACCACCCAACTCCTGGGGTATCAGCTTGCGTGCTGCTAGCAAGTGGAATTTTCCAGAAGGATGCAAGCGTGCCAACCAAGTATAGAGGGCCACATATCAAAGAGCCCTATAGTTTGTGAACCAATAAATCTTTGTGTATTTTATGACTATGAAGATGACTTGCACTAGAGGAGGGCTTAGTTGCCCACCAGATAATAGAGACACATTCATAACCACACACCCCATATAAAGTATATGTAGATGTTTCACATAGACCAACCACTGTCCAGTTTAGGTTTTACAGTTAACCACATAATGTGACATCAGTGATGACAAAGTTTTATTAAGAACATGTGTTTTTTATGAAAATAAGTGAGACCTTGCTATGAGACGTCCATTGATGTCTGTTGTACTCCATGTTTTAGATAATTGTTAATAAAATAGCGTACCTTTTGCCAACTTCCTGAGTCGATCTTTAAATTGACGTTTGAGTATCTTCTGAATCCCCATCCATCCCATAAGAGCGCCACCTCGTCTTAAAGGGCCCATACAGGTTCAATGGCTAACAAGAAACTGAGTGTTTTTTTTCTTCTAGCAATTAGAAAGGTGACTTTATCAAATACTTCATTTTCTTGTGTGTCTGTAAGAGCTGAAAATGAAGTGATTTAAAGAAATACATTTTTCTGGGAGGAATTCTGGAACTTGAAGTCTTCCATTGAGTTGGAAAATAAAACAACAATGATATTATGTTGGTTTAACATGCTTTTTTTTAAAGCGTTATATTTTGGCAGGCTGCTTTACTATGTAATATGTAAACTCGATAAGATTGTATTATTGAAGCTTTTGAAAGCCAAAAACTGAAATATCTATACCAACTGTAAGTCAGAAAATATGCGGTATAGTTTTTTACATTGCAGCGGCCGTTTATAAACTTTCCTTACTGCTTAACCAACAGCAATTAGTTTAATCTCACTCTGCATTATCTGAAAACATTGTTGTCCCTAGAAGTGATTCAGTTCATGCTATTCATAAAGGAAAGCTTTTCTCTTATTTAAAATAGTGTCCAATTTGTGCTCCTCTGCTAATGGCCCTGATGTTGTGTCTTATAATTGCATTATTGAAGCATTGGACCTGCCTCAAACCCATATCACTTGATTTGACAGGAGGGTATATGTTCTCACTAGCTTGTCAAGGCACCAAAGATTCTAGTACAGTGGCCTGATTGCAGCAAAATTAGCATGTGTTTCTTCCTCTATTGCTGGCAGTTACTGTAGTGGCATAGGCCGGGCAAAGCTCTTGCCCATTGGAAAATCAGCAACACTTATTGCTGTGACTTGTTATGCTAAGTTATTGGGTCTTGCATAGCACAATATCTGCCATTTGCATGGTCTCCTACCCCAAGATCTCCAAAATCAGTAGGAGAGGTAGGGTACTCATTTGGGGTACTCATTCGGGAGTATAAGGAATAGGGCAACAACGCTTTGTTGCAAAGTTGATATGTAAAGATCTGAAAAAGTAGCACGCTTTGTGTTCTGTACATTTTAGCTATTTTGTCAGATATTTGCAGTTATGGTTATTGTGTACTCCATGGGGGTTGTGTCAATAGTTGTGTGGTTGCTTGTGTTGAATGACAGATTGTAGTTGAAAGAGAGTGTGAAGAGGTGTGCTGGTGTATTTGTGGTTTGTTATTGTGTTGTTTAGGCACATTTAGTGTAGACCCATCTAGGTGTGTTGTATGTTCCATTGAGTTAACCTATGTTGTGTTGATACTGCAGTTGCCTGATGAGATATGTTGCTGCCACGACAGAAATTCAGGGTCTGCAATTTGTACTGCATTACCTGGGGCCTACTTTCTGATTGCCCACTGACACCCCAACGTCACTTCAACTATAGCGCAAATCATGCTTACATGGCACTAGCTTACAATCAATCTAGACATTGCACCATTAATTAGCAACGTACACAGCCAGCCATACACAACATTACAGCCACAACATTTCCGGGATAGCAGGAACCAATAACAATATGCATTTTCTAATTTAATCCTATCATATTTGGGGGCGCTGTAAAAGGCCCAATGTGATTTAAATTGCACCATGTGTTGCTAACTCCACACTAGTTCCCATAAACATTGCTTGAGTATGAAAGGGAAAAGGGCTCCCTGCAAGTAATGTTGCTCCGCACACACAAGGTCTCTGAAGACTGCCCTTCCCTCACCATCTGACACATTTGCCCTTCCCACGAAAGTTGCAGTCTCGTGGCGCCTCTTCCTGCTGTGCCCCAGTCCAGTGAAACATTTAAGCCAGGCAATCGTGTTATATTTGGCACACTTTTGAGCTTGCATGTTAAGGGTATGTCCTGTGCAACGTTGCAACATATCCCTAATACGGCTATAGCAACCTGTAATCTGGGAGCAGTAAGATCACACTTTTCACAGTGCACATTTATGCACTTAAAACTTCCTGACAGCTGTTTCCTTTCCTTCTGCAGAAGCCATTAACCTTCAACAGTGTCAAACCGGACACTTATTATTGAGACAAGCCTCATTTCAAGCTGCCAGCATGAAAGGGGCCAGGGCTGGTGTACATTTTTGAGACAGGTCTCATGACACTCTTTGCCACAAGGTGTATAAAGTATCAGTAATAATAAAAACATATAATGTGAGATGAGTTTGTTAGGTTCTTTTTCGACAACGACAGCATCAATAAGTGGTGCACAATGCTCTTGCGACCTGCCATCTCCTGCAATCTGCCTGTGTTCCCCCACAGAACCAATTGCAAATGGGATGGATTTTTACCCAATTTGTCTGACATTTTCGCTGCAAAAAATGCACCATTTCTAAACATGATTTTAAATGTTTGTTTGGGTGGTAGACCACCCGTGCACTCCCTGCATACGTTCAGACACAATCAGTGCATTTACTTGGGGGAATTAAAGGAACAAAATAACACCCCACCATTTTAGACACTTTAGAGGCAATTCATGGATCTGCATTCCTCTCTCAGGCAACCATGAACAAGACTCCCTCCTGGTTAACCAAATCTACTCACTCATCCAAAACTGGATGGCTAACAACAGCCTCTGTCTCAACGACGACAAAACCGAGCTCCTCATACTAGGCTCCTCCAGCAAAATCAACACCCTTGAGCCCGCCTTTAAATCATTAACCATCGATGGAACCATTATCCCTGTTCTTAAACAAGTCAAGACCCTCGGCGTGTACTTAGATGCCACACTATCCATGTCTAAACAAGTAAACACATTAGCCTCATCCACTTCCTACACCTCTAAACTCATCTCCCTCAGCCGTAAATTCCTCTCTACCAGCAACTGTGTTACTCTAGCCAGAGCACTCATACTGTCTAAGCTAGACTATTGTAATATCCTATTCCTTGGCACCTCCAAAGCCAACATAGCTAAACTTCAACTCATGCAAAACAAAGCCCTCAGAGCAGCTTTAGGCATCAAAAAATCTGAACATATATCCAACACCAGAAGAGACCACCACTGGCTCCCCATACAAGCCAGAATTCAATTTAAAACCCTGAGCATCACCCACAAATGCAGGGCTAACAAAGCGCCCAAATACCTCAACAACACAGTCATGATGAAGCCCCAGACCAGACTCCTCAGGTCCAACCAAAACGCATTCCTTGAAACCCCCAGATACAAAAGAGAGAAAGCAGGGGGCAGCAGCTTCAAAATACTGGCCCCCAGATATTGGAATGCGCTACCTACCTACATTATGAATGAAACCTCATTCCCCAAATTCAAAAGCCTTCTGAAGACTTGGCTCTTCAACAAGTTCTAACTGAACCAGTGCACTAACCCCCTCCAATCAATTATTTCACCTGACTACTTTGTATATTAGTGTATATTGTTGATTCCTACTATTGTATATTTTTGATTGTTATACCTGTACACCTCTATGCTCATTCTAAGATTGCATTATCCCATTGTCTGTAACTACGCCGTGATACCTCCGGGTCTGGGCGTATAACAAATGTAATAAAATAAAATAAATAAAATAAATAAAATGGATCTTTTAGCGTGAAGTCACTTTGCACTGCAAAAATACACTTTGCACGACTCTGTGAATCTGGCTGTTTGTTGGCAGTGCAAACTCAATTTGTACCAGTGCAAACTCACTTTGCACCATGCTGAAAATGCCATGAATCAGGGCCCTACTGTCTAGGATAAATATGCTGTTTAAATCAGTTTGCCATGTTCATAATACGAGTCCATGAACACCCATTGACTTTTCCAGATTCAAAGTTATTGCAGGCAACAGATCCAGATTTGCTATGTTCTGCTGACAGCTAAAGCAGCACGCTGAGACAACCCACTCTTCACGCAGAGCCCTTTACATACTGCCACTATTAAATCCCAGTGCATCCACCCTGTTCTGCCGATGTCGCTTGATATTCAACAACTCATCCATTTTTGCAGGATAATGACCAGCTGCCAAGTTATTGCCCATGGCGAACTCAAGGGTCATAAATTGGGGCTTGGTCATTATCCCAAGTGATAATGACTGCTCCCGAGTTCTATAAGGCCATTAGTGAATAGTGGTAGTAGCTTTACATGTTTTGGAGATTTGGTGGTGAAGTAAAACATGACTTTAATAGTGAGTGAAGTAAATAGACAAACTCAGTAAATGAAATGTGGTTTTATTTTGTAGTGTTTAACTGACAAGGTTGTCATAGGTTAAGTATTTTAAATGCAAACTTAGTTATACTGGACAGGGTTTAACATGAGCATACATTAGTTATCAGTAAAAGTAAAAGTTTTATCTATAGAAAATTGAAATTGAGCTTTCTCTTCGGTGTGTTAAATGGGATATTACCAGGAAAAACATCTTCCAAGAACGAAGTGTTTTGTTGAATGAAGTCTTGCCAGGAAATAGTGTTTCCCTGTGTGCATTTAAAGTCAGAATGTTCAGAAAGCAGTCAATACCAGTAGTTATTGACAGTGCTCTGAACATGATGATTGGTTGAGCAGAGGTTAATAATGATCTCCATGTGCTAATATAATATAGTTCTTTCTGATATCAAAACTGCACATATTGTATCAGATAGAATATACGAGTTGTTTCTTGAGTGAATGAGGATGTGAGTGACAGCTACATTAGTGAGAAGGTGGGCGAGAACGTCAGCAATTGAATGTTAGTTCGTGTGTATGTATGTGTGGTAATCTGTGTGTCTAAGGTGAGCAAAAGTGGATGTGCAAAAGAAGGAAGAGGGTGTTTAAAATTGTGGGTAGGCTGTGTGAGAGATTTAATTTGAAGTAGGTTTATATGAGTGAATGAGTAACTGAGAGTGATTGAGAAAGGAATATTGCATCACAGTGAATCCCTCCTGAGTGCCTCCTGACTAGTAAACCCTATAGGTATGTGCAACTGATGGATTCACAGAGTTGCACTATGACTATGCTTTATGTTGTAACATCCCAAGCACCTGCTTGGAGAAGAAGCTCTATAACACAAGCTTGGGTTATAACCTCCTCTCTCGCTCTATTCTCCCCTCTTACTCCCCTCTCTTTATTCTCCTCTCTGGCCTGACCCAATCTGCTGGTCACACTCTGGATGCCCTCATATCTGGCGACATCCCTATCTCTAATCAGGTCAACACCCCCCCTCCCCTGGACTGATCCACTCCCTCCTTTCCTCCACCTCGGGCTCCTTGGTCCACTATCAGAGCCACCGCAGCACTGCATGCCTCCTTCGGTATCATCCGACCCATGACACATGTGTCAGTAGCTGCCAGTGCTTTAAGTGGGGTAAGAAATTGAGGGGGGGCCCTCGTTTGGGGGCATGGCTTTCATTGTGGGCGTGGCCTAAAAGTGCACAAATCATAGTAAGGTGCGCAAAGAAATATATAAATGTATGTGAGCATTTATATGTTTGTATGCGTACTACTATGGTGTGTGTACTTTTCAAGCCATATTTTATAAACATAGCAATGTTACATATTTCTATGTTTATAAAAGGTGGCTTGAAAAGTGCACAAACCATAGTAAGTTACGCACACTTGTGTGCTTACCTTACTATGGTTTGTGTACATTTCAAGCCAGCTTTTATAAACATAGATATTTATAACATGTTTCTATGTTTCTAAAAGATGGCTTGACACGTAAACAATTCAAGGCATCTTTTATAAAGCGTTGATGACGGACAAAACAAACCGCAAGGTGGCTTTGTCCGTCGACAAAGCTTTATAAAAGATGCCTTGAATTGTGCACGTTTCAAGCCGTCTTTTATAAACATAGAAATATTTCTACCTTTATAAAAGATGGCTTGAAACGTACACAGTACAAGGCATCTTTTATAAAGCTTTGCCGACGGAGAAAGGCACCTCGGGCTCTGTGATCTATCTGCTCAGAGCACATAGATCACTGAGCCCGAGGCGTCTTTCACCCTCTGCGAACCCGCGGGCTCCGTGATTTAATCTGCATATTAGATCACGGAGCCCGCGGGGGTCAGTGACCTGGGGAGGGAAAACAAAGGGACAGTAACTTCCTCTGATGACCCTGATGAGGGGTCATCAGAGGGAGCTACACTAACTGACAGAAGTGCTGCCAGCCTCAGGGTCGCTGTGGCTGGCTGGCACTTCTGTCAGCTTGGCGGACATAATGACGGGCGCATCTCCCGTCGCGGCTGCGGCCGCGGCGGGATAATGCATCCCGCCAATGTTGTGTGGGACGGGGGCCCCGGCTGGGCCCCGGCTCAGCCCCACTTTCTGGAGACTGCCGGGGCCCGGCCCCGGCAGGCCCCGGCCCACTTAAAGCACTGGTAGCTGCATTCACCTCCACCTTCATCCCCACTCACACCCCACCTTTTACTCTCCCTCTTACGCTGTCCTTGCTAACCTGCACCTCTCCATCTCTAACGCCCTTAACATCCTTGCCCCTATTATGAGAATCTGCCTAAAACAAGCCTCCAGGAACACCATCTGGTACAACTGTGATCGAGCATATCTGAAATGCAAGTGCAGAGTTGCTGAATGGAAGCATCAGACCTTGGGCTTACCCTCTGACAAACTGGCCTACCGCCTGCTCCAAAGGCAATATCGCTTCTCTGTCTGCTCCAAGAAGGGTGCCCACATTCAAGCCTGCATCTCTGGAGAAACTAACAACAAGGCCAAAGAGTTCAGAATCCGCAGAGAACTCGCCAATCCAGCTGCAGTCTCCATCTCCTTCCCAGCCTCTAGGCACCACTTTGGCCTCCAATTTTGAATCATTAACTCAGGATATATTGTCCTAACTCTACTCCACTCCCATCTCCACTCCCGCACCTGCTCTCCTGCCTCCCTTGGCCCCCCTTGGTACACCTCCCTTTCTCCTCCATCTGCCCATAGCATTCAAAAGTGGTCCACTCTATGAAGGTCTCCTCCAAACTGGTCTTCTAGAACCATTAATGACAACATTTCCTCTCTCGCCCCTGCTCTTGCTGACTCCTGTAACCACTCTTTCGCTACTGGCTCTTTCCCTCTATCTCTCAATTATTCCCTTGTGCACCTTCTCTTAAAAACACCATCTGCTGAGCCCTCCTGAGTAGCTAACCATCGCCCTATTTCCACTAACCCCTTCCTGGGTAAACTCTTGGAGAAGCTGGTCTTCCCCCAATTGACCCTCGACACTGATCTTGTTGATTACCTTCATGACCATCAGTCTGGATTCTGGGTCTCCAGAGGCATGGAAACTGCTCTCCTGAACACCCATGAAACCATGCTTGCAGATCCAGACTCCAACTCTCCTGCTGTTCTCATTCTTCTTAATCCCCTCTGCCTTTGACACGGACAACCATTCCATCATCATAAAATGACTCTGTGACACCCTTGGCATCACTGACCTGACACTGGATTGGCTGACATCTTTCCTCACTAGCCACCCTTTCCAGGTGCAACTGGGCCCTTTCTACTCCACCCCCTCACTCTCTACCTGCGGCATCCCCCAGGGTTGTATCCTATCGCCATGGCTCTTCGATATTTGTCTTGCCTCTCTTGCTCACTTGATATCCTCCTTCTCTCCTCATTTCGAGTGTTATGCCAATGACACACAGCTTTCATTCAAACTTCCCTCTACTACCTCTTCCTCCTTTCTGATCCCTGACTGTCTGTCTGCCATTCAGGCATGGTGCGCAGTGAACAATCTCTGTCTTAATGCCAGTAAGAAGGAGATCCTTCTGATTTGGACCCCTTTGCCCTCTTTTCCTCCTACCCTCCGGCAACCATCGCTGGGCCCTACTCCCTTCATCCTGTGAGGCCAAAAATCATGGGGTAATCTTGAACTCCACTCTCTCCTTCACACCTCACATTATGGATCTTACTCAGAATTCCCATTTCCAGCACCACTTCCTCAGAGGTATTCTTCATTTCCTCACCTTCCCTCAGAAGCTCAATGTCTCCAGAGCTCTGGTCCTCTCCAAGATGGACTATTGCAACAGTCTCTTTCTCTATATCCCTCTTTCATCCTTACACCCCCTTGCAGGTAATCCAGAATAGGGCTGCAAGACTTATCCTTGGCCTCAAGCCCAGGGACCCCAGCTCTCCATCCCTAAGATCTCTCCACTGGCTGCTGGTGGCTGCAAGGATACAATTTAAGACCCTCTGCATCATCTACAAGGCCTTCTGGGGCCTGGTACCATGCTATCTCCATCTCTCCCCCACTAAATAATCCCCTACTAGAACCCATTCTCTTTGACTGTCAACCGTTTCTCCAAGCAGAGAGTGGGGGGCAGGTCTCTCCCCTCGGCTGGTGCCTCCCTTTAGAATAGCCTCCCTACCCCTGGCAGACTTGAGCCGGACCTCCTTAAATTCTGGAAACTGGTCAAAATGATGCTGTTCTCTACCTCTTTTCCTCTTTCCAATCCCTGTTAATTACCCCACTGCCACTGAGACTAGTGGCCTGATCCTCATGAAGCTCACAGGATTCCAGGCCCTTCTTCCCAGTTGACACTAGCACGGCCCCCACTGCACTGCCCTTGCAGGCCCTTGCTTTGCAACTCTACATCCCACCCCTGAGATTTGCCTGCACTAGCTCTTAACGTGAGGTTCTCCTCCTGGGTTCCCAGTAGCACTTCCCTCCGCGGCCTTCCACCAGCATTTGTCTGCCCCCCCCCCTTCTCCCTCCCTACCTCCTGTACTTTTTTCTCACTGCACTTGCACGGCCAAATGCCACAAGGCTTAGTAGGACCATGGCTGTATTTTACTGTTTTGCCATTGTTATTACTTCTCCAGTTCCCTTCCCATTTAGCCTTGTGCCACTTTCAAACGCAATAATGTATAAGGCACCTAACAAATGCTCAATAAAATAATAAAATTAAAATAACCCAAGAACACAGTTCCTGCAGTAGTGAAAGTGACAATTGGCATAGTGGAAGAAGCAGCATTTGTCCTAAATCAATGGTTGATGTCATTTATGATATTGTTTTCCATGCAACAGCTTTAATTTCATGCACATCATTTTCTTTAAATGTGCTTTATAGTGTTAGTGGTTGCATGTTTTGCCTTTAGTATTATCAGCTAAATAGCTTTGCTATATCTGAGTATCATTGTTTCAATTCTGTAAACTGATTTAAAGGAGTCCAAGTATATGGGCCTGGTAAGTAGCTAGTGATAGATCATCACCACCTGCCACTCATGTCAAGGGTGGGTAAACTAGCTCAAACAGAAATGCCCTATAAAATTCTTGTATGTAAGTGCTAAGAAGAACTAGCGAGACACTAGTGGGATTTTGGGAACAATGATAAGAACTTTAAAAGAATGTATATGCTATTGAAATACTTATTGAATTCTTGACACAAATTCCTGTTAGTTTGAAGTAGGCTTTATGTAAGACTAGCAAAAAGTGCCCATTCTCCGAATGTGTTCTGTGGACAGAAATGACAACACTCGCATCAGTTGTTGAAAATCTATGATTCTGTAGGTCGCTGTTCGGATTCGCTTATCGGTTGAAGTGCTTTGCACTGTGAAGTTAACTGCACTGAGAATGGACATGTGTGGCTGACTGACATACCGTGGAGGAGACATTGGGGGAAGCCGAGAGTTGGTGTGCTGCTGCATACTGGGACCTATTGGGCTCTCTCCTAACCTTTTTCCTCACACTTGCATTGTGCAGTTAATTGCAGTGCACTGAGGTGCAAAGATCCCAGAAACCATGCATTCTAGATTGTTGACCTGTTCTTCTAGGACCACATTGATGTTTCGCTGATTTTAGGCAACAGACTCATGTTAAAGGGGCTGAAATCTGGTGAAAGATGTAGGGTGTCCAAATGTTATTTAGCCAGTAATGTCCAGAGGCTTCTAACAGGTAACTATGCAAAATGTGGTGCAGATTGGTGATACAGAGTGGATTTATATGAGGAACAATGCTTTGCTAAGCGACAAACACATTTTGACCTATGCTAAAATCTGGGGGAAGGGGTGGGTGTCCAAATGTCATGTCACCAGTAATGTCCGGAGGGTCCTAACAGGCAACTTTGCAAAATTTGGTGCAGATTGGTAACATGGTTTGGATTTATATGAGGAATAATACTTCATCAAGCCACCAACCCACAAACACATTTAGATTTTTGCTGAAATCCAGGGAAAAGGGTGGGCTGTCCAAATGTCAATTAGGTAGTAATATCTGAAGGGTCCTAGCAGATAACTATGCAAAATTTGGTGCAGATTGGTGATATGGTGGGGATTTATATGAGAAACAACGCTTTGACAAGCCCCAAACACATTTTGACTTGTGCTGAAATCTGAAGTGGTGGGGTTTCCAAATGTCATGTAGCCAGTAATGTCTTCAGGGTCCTAACACGGCACTATGCACAATTTAGTGCAAACTGGTGAAACAGTGAAGAATTGTATACAGAACAATGCTTCACCAAACCTCAAACCCACAAACACATTTATAATTTTGCTAAAATTGGGTGAAAACGGTGGGGTGTCCAAATGTGATGTAGCCAGTAATTTCCAGAGGGTCTTAACAGGTAACTTTGCCAAATTTGGTGCAAATGGGTAATCCAGTGTGTAGGGGATGCAGAACAATGATTCGCTAAGCCACAAACCCACAAACTAATCTTGACTTGTGATTAAATCTGGGGCAAGGGGTGGGGTGTCCACATGTCATGTAGCCAGTAACTTCCGGAGGGTCCTAACAGGGAACTGATCAATAACCAAAAAACTATTATGTATGCAGTGTTGTGCAATTTCAATTTTCCTGCTCACTTAAAAGGCTAGCAATTTTGAGTACAGATCTGGCCAAATGTATATAGCAATTAAGATTTCACCCACACTTGTTTCCTTAAAATAAATACAGAGTGACTTAGCAGTGGGCTTTTCAGACTGCCCCCCTCCCCTGTGTTGGGGAAGCTGGACACAGAAAATGTGGGTGGTTTGCGAATTTTGGATTTTAGACCCCCTCCACTTAAAGGCTTGCATTGGGAAAGCTGGACAACAACACACATGGGGATAGTTTGAGAATTTTGGATTTCAGACCTCACTCCACTTAAAGGCTGTATTGGTGAAGCTGGAATTTTAGGTATTTTTTTAATTTAGGGACAAAGACCCCCCTCTTCCTATAGAAGTCAGGGTCAACAGGATAAATAGTATCACCCAATTAAATGACAGTCTATAGTTTTCAGCACACACTGGTATGTTTTTATTTTTATTTTAGAATATTAACAAAAATTGCCCACTGGTGTTCTGCCAAGGGGAATTAATAAAATTAATATGTTTTAGTTAAATAGGCTAAGGATCTACAAATGTTTGCCCCCCACCACCCACTGTAAATGGAAAGGATTTAAGACCAGCAAATCCCCCTACCTTTTGGTTGCAAAGGGTTCAATTCTACTTACATAGAAAACCTCTATTTAAAGTTCAAGAAAGCCAGCTGCATATCAGGACCCTCTGGAAGGACAGGGCATGGGTCTGATCACTCCATTCTCAATGATGGTCCCCAGCACTTCACCAAAGAGTCCAGTCATCATTTTTAGGATTCCCTAGCAATAGACAGCTTCACCCAGATGGAATCTCCTTTGGTGAGTCCTTGCAGCTGTCAGATGGTAAGTTTCAGCAGCTTTGTCCCTTTCTCATAGTGCATGCACTTTTTATAGCAGTGATGACACCATCAAGTTTACAATGTTGGAGAGTGCTTTGCAAGAGTTCTCGCAAATAGGATTGGACAGTTACCCTTATCTGTCCATGCAAATCCAGTCCAACTCTAAGGATTGATTTAGAGGTTGGAGCAGAAATATGACAATTCCAATTTGCAATCCCCATTTGTTCCCATGTCAAATTTTTGGCAAAAACTAGTTATGCATAAAAAAAGTTGTGATTTACTAATAACTGCCATAGCGTGTGTATATATATATATATATATATATATATATATATATATATATATATATATTCCATTTCAGCTAATCAGGGGGAATTTAATAAATCAACAGACGGACGGGTCTGCACCATGTTGCATGGCCGTTTGGCAATTTTACACTGTTTTACAAAAAAGCATAATCGTTCGGAACAATTAATTTATTATCCATATTCCTAATCTTGCCCTGCACCCCAATCAACAACTGTCAAATTTGGAAAATGTTCAAAGCAGCAAGAAATCCATTTTAAATGCCGATTACAGTTCTGTGAGTCGCAGGTGGATACATTTGATATCACCAAAATGTCATAGACATTGGGCCTCATTACGACCCAGGCGGTAAATTACCGCCTGGGCCGTGACTTTACCACCATGGCGTAAACTACGTTTACGCCATGGTGGTTGGCGGACTTACCGCCCCATTCCGAGGTCGGCGGGGCGGTAAGTCCCCAATCCCCATTTACCCTTCCCCATTCCCATTTTTGCCCCATAGGGCATAATGGGAGTGGGGAAGGCGTTAATTACGCCACCGTAAATTACGGTGGCGTAATTAACTCCATGGTCCCTTAGCGCCATGGATTTTAACACCTGCTAAAAGCAGGTGTTAAAAGCGCCATGGCGCTAAGGGACCTCGTAGTTGGCGGTAAGGGGTCGGCGCAGCTAACGCTGGCGTTAACCCCTTACCGCCAGGGTCGTAATGAGGCCCATTGGGCCTCATTACGAGGTAGGAGGTAGCCATGGTGCTATTAGCACCATGGCTACCCTGTTACCGCATACCGGGTCCGGGTTCTCGGAATGGGTACTTACCGGGTCATTCCAACCTTGGAGGACCCGGTAAGTCTCAATTCTGAGAACCATTCCCCATTCCCATTCGAGCCCCCATAGGGCTCAATGAAATGGGGAAGGAGCTAATAATGGGCCCGCTAATAGCGGGCCCGTTATTAGCTTCCTGGTCCATTAGCAGGACCCGCTAAGGGAACTCGTAATGCGGTGGTAAGGGGTTAACGGCAACAGCACCCTTACCGTTGCCGTTAACCCCTTACCACCAACCTCGAAATGAGGCCCATTATCTAAAAAATTAAACATACATCAAGAATGTACGACTTATGGTTGCTGAGAAAAAAGGCCTAAGTGATAATAGTCCATTTAAATTAATAGGAAATCTTTGCGATATACAAATGTAAGGCCTCCTTTCTCCAGCACGATTTGGCTCTCTGAACAAATGTTTTTATTAGACTCGTTGTTGTTTGAGGTGTACGGTGCAGTTCATAAATGTGGTATGCGTTAACTACACAGAGTTCCCCCACTGCAGACATCTGGAATCCTGTCTTCTGATCTGAATGGGACAAGCATTTGATCTGAAAAGCTTCTATTTCCTGTATTTTTATTCTTACTAGAGTTCAGTCTTGATTACAGCTCCTGTTTTCATACATCCCCGTACATTCTGGACATACACCAGTCAGAGCAATTGGCCTCCTCAGAACTGCCCTTAGATACAGCAGGTCTAGGGAAACTTGGTTTTTGACACGCTGTGGGCCACATTTTATTGCAGATGTAAACAGTTGGGATGTAAACCAGGCTTTCACTGGCTAAAAGGAACTCATATATTGCATGTTCTGACATCAGCCTTGATTCTTTGACACACAGTGGGTTTTCTGGATTCACTTGGCTTTTTACACTGAAACTAGGGGCTGGTTATTTCAGTCATTAATGCAATAGACGTTTAATTATTTGCTGTTCATTTTTATGCTGATAAGCAAGTTTGAATAGTCACCACCTTTTGATGGGTGTCAGTTTCAGTGAAAATGCTGCATTTATTTCCCAGCCAGTAATGTGATGTGCTTTTCCAATCTGCACTTGGTTTACCTTTTTGTTTAGCTTTTTCTGGATTTCCATTACAGAAAGACACCCACACTGTCTGCTTGGGCCTACAGGAAATTTTCCTGGCAACAAAGTGAGATTTTCTTTTCAAATGTTTGCCTGTATTTTGTGTGTGAAGTATAATGTACCTTACCTTTATCAACACCACGCCTTTTTCTGGACAGCTTTATGTTGGCAGGGGAACATTTTTGTCTTGTCTTGTTTTCAACTGCAAACACACATGCAAAGCCCTTTTGGTGTCAGTGTTTGAGAATCCTGTTTTTCATGTGAATTGGACCTTTACATTTCTTCTGCCTTTGTGAATTAAAATGCTACTTTCCTTTGGTACTGGCAAGTAGGCCTTCTTCACATAGCCCTTCAGCTCTGTTGGTTTGGGAGCCTTTCACTACATCCCACAAACAAGCATTCATTAAAAAAGCATTATTATAGTAATCCTAATTGTTTGAGTGGTGGTGTGGTACTGCAGTGTCATGTGTTATTTATTTGGTGTTTGAGATAGTTATTTATCAGCAGTTTAGCCCAATGTGTCTGACATTATCGGCAAAAATAGAGCTCTCAAATGATCACTCACCTGAAAGAAGTATTTACAAAAATAAAAACATTAACTGCGTAATGATCCAAAGAGACAATGGAAGGCCCCAAACTGAACTTTTATTCACTTCATTTACCTGTTCCATAAAGAGGGAAGAAAAGTAATGGGGCTGTTTGGCAAGCTTTGCCATAGGTTTTCAAAGAAAAAAAGAGTTTGTATGTTTTTTACATCATACTACAGCAACTATTCCAGCTGTTGGGTGGTCCACTGCAACATCAGAATCTGTCTCACAATTGTTTCGGTGAAACAAGCTCAAGATTGAATGTGAATTCAACAATTTTTGGTGTGCTAGACCAAAATAAAAACAATTGCCATGCAAAGGAAGGGTGCAGCACAATCAATATTTCTGTGATTGGATGCCATATGCCAGGGCCTAAAAGCCTAAGCTTTTTGACTTTTATTTCACATAAAATGATGCAGGTAATTGTGTCACTGAAAAAATAAAATAACAATATACACATGTTGCTGCAGCCAGTCTACAGCACCGTCTCTGTAGTGGTACGCACATATTAAAATGTCATGTGTGTACCACTGCCTGCTGATGGAGCACAAAGTGACTGCAGGTTGAAGTTAATTTTAACTGTCTGCACGTCTGATCTAAATTCAAATGATTATGGAATCGAGACAGACTGGTGCAGATAAATATATACATATAAGGAAATGTCTGTTGACTACAAGAAGCACACAATTATTTAACACAGCAATTTGGTATCATACCAGTGTTAGACTTGTGAGCAGGGCCTTACTATGATACACCTGATTTATATTGGTGAATATTCTGACTGTCTACACTACAGCCATGTAAAACAATAGCCAGGAAGCTGCCCCTTAGATTTACAGACAGGAAGAGAAACACCTTCCACTCATGACAAAGGAAATTTCTGCAGGAGGTCTCCTGAGAATGGTGATTCTGAGCCAGCACTGACATAACCAAAGCCAGCCTCACACCAGGGATCTGATCTCTGGAGACCATTTGAAGCTAGCACTTATGGGAGGGTGCAGGGTTTGAGTAACCAGAGTGGGAAGGTAGCTCTGGAGAAGTGTCCCAAAACCTTGTGTTATGTTGGAGTTTGTTTCCTTTTCCTTCTTTTTCTTGCAAGCCACATATTCTGGGTGTTATGTCATCAAAAGGCAAAGGGCAATGTTACAACAATAGGGATTGATCTGATGCCCCTACAGCAGACTTTCTTTGGAGCAATTTCCTGTGGCCTTTTGCATTTCAAAGGCGATGGGCGCCACCTCATTGTTTGAATCATCTCTGGGTTCCAAAATGAACAAAAAAGTTTTACTGGACGTCTGTTGAGATTACAGTATATCCCAAAGTCCTTTGCTAGGAAGATAAAGGTTTAAGGCATCCAAAGCAGAGGAGTGGTATGTCAACTATCCATCACAGTAAACAATATGGAGGGTATACACCAAATTGATCGTTTTTAATTGTTCGAATGAACAATTGACCGTTTTTAAAGGGTCACAATTGACCTTTTCACAATTGACTACATATATATACATATATATGTATATATATATATATATATATATATATATATATATATATATATATATATATATATATTCAGTGAAAAAACTTTGTTAAAGGGACGTTATGGTAAAGTTGCGCTACTAAAAACCTATGAAATTCAGTGAAAAAACTTTGTCAAAGGAACGTTATGGTTCCAAGTAAAACCGAAAAACCCTTGAAATTCGCCAGTTATGGTAAGCTAAGCAACCATAACTCGCGCCACCACCGTGCACTGCTAAGACTAACACCCAACACATCAAAGATGACATCACAAATGTCATTGATGACATCACTGATGACATCACATGTGTATGCACTTTTCATGAAATATGTGTACAAGGGATTCTTATTATAATGTTGCGAAACAAGTGTCAAGGATCATTGCAATAAATATCATACCCTAATTAGTGCATTGAACGATGCATTGATATAAATAGCATTCTATTATGGGGTTCTATCTAGTATACTAAGCTACTGATACAGAAACATAACATGGTGTGCAGTGTACAAGATGAAGGTATAATATTCGTAATGTTAATATGTTGAATAATGAAATGATAATTGTTTTCTTAATAGATTTTTGTGTACTGTGAAATATGTAATACGTAGCTAATAAAACATTACTATAGACAAAACACAAAGACACAAGAACACATACCAACCAATATGGGTATATACAGGGAAAGTGAAGTTAGCAAAAAAGCACAAGTAGTAGCAGAAACAATTCATAATTTAACTGATCATTTTCATGCAAATAAATGATTGCTCTGTTTCAAAGCTGCTATTCACCCTATGTATATGTATCACTTGATGTGATTGGACCCACAGGGAAAGTACAGCCATAAAAAAAAAAACATAACTATCAGAAAGTGCTCATAAGTCTATTGATTATCTTTATGCACAAAAAGGATTGCTGTCTTTCAAGCTTGTGTCTTCCTGTATGTATATGTTTCATATGATGTGACTGGACTCTAACAGAATTACTGTATGTACCTACTTGAAGGATACGTCTACAAATAAAATAAAATGTTTAGTTTCTGACTGTTACTGAAGAAAACCATGTGGCCTAGATATGTCAGCAAAAGAAAAAAGAGTGAGCCAGACATGTGATGTCATCAGTGATGTCATCAATGACATTTGTGATGCCATTTTTGATGTCCAGGGTGTTAGTCTTAGCAGTGCACGGTGGTGGCGCGAGTTATGGTTGCTTAGCTTACCATAACTGGCGAATTTCAAGGGTTTTTTGGTTTTACTTGGAACCATAACGTTCCTTTGACAAAGTTTTTTCACTGAATTTCATAGGTTTTTAGTAGCGCAACTTTACCATAAAGTCCCTTTAACAAAGTTTTTTCACTGAATTTCATAGGTTTTTAGTAGCGCAACTTAACCATAACGTCCCTTTAACAAAGTTTTTTCACTGAATTTCATAGGTTTTTAGTAGCGCAACTTTACCATAACGTCCCTTTAACAAAGTTTTTTCACTGAATTTCATAGGTTTTTAGTAGCGCAACTTAACCATAACGTCCCTTTAACAAAGTTTTTTTACTTAATTTTAAAGGTTTTTATTAGTACAACGTGACCATAACATCCTTTTCAATAGATGAAGACCACTAACATCTTATGTCCTCAAAGTGGGAATGCCGGGTGGTAAAAAAAACAAAAAGATTTTCCTTCCTACGCCGGGACGCCTGCGGCGTCTCGGTGTAGGAAGGACAATCTTTTACCAAGATGGCCACCATGGAAAGGGAAGGCGGGGTGTATAAAGAACACAACGGCGCATGAGCGGGGTTGGGGGGGCACAGGGGAGACACATGGGCATGAGCGGGGGGTGAGAGGGAACAGGGTACAAACGGGGCATGAGCAGGGGGTGGGGGGAAAAAGAAGGAAACACAGGGCATGAGCGGTGGTGGGGGGAACACGAGAGAGACACGGGGCATGAGCAGCGGGTGGGGAGGAACATGAGGGAGACACGGGGTATGAGCAGGGGGTGGGGAGGAACACGAGGGAGGCACAGGGCATGAGCGGGGGGTACAGGGCACATACGGGACATGAGCGGGGATGGGGAGGAAAGGAGAGAGACAAGGGGCATGAGCAGGGGGTGGGGGAACACGAGGGAGACACGGAGCATGAGCGGGGGGCAGGGGGTAACACGAGGGAAACACGGGGCATGAGCGGGGGTGGGGGGAACACGAGGGAGACACGGGGCATGAGCAGGGGGTGGGGGGCAACAGGAGACAGACACGGGGCATGAGCAGGGGGTGGGGGGCAACAGGAGACAGACACGGGGCATGGGTGGGAGCAAGAGGAGACAGACACGGGGCATGAGCAGGGGGTGGGGGGAACAGGAGACAGACACGGGGCATGAGCGGGGGGTGGGGTGTACAGAAGACAGACACGGGGCATGAGCGGGGTAGTGGGGGGCAACAGAAGAGAGACATGGGGCATGAGCGGGGGGTGGGGGGGGGTACAGGAGACAGACACGGGGCATGAGCAGGGGGTGGGGGGAACAGGAGACAGACACGGGGCATGAGCGGGGGGTGGGGTGTACAGGAGACAGACACGGGGCATGAGCGGGGGGTGGGGGCAACAGGAGAGAGACACGGGACATGAGCGGGTGGTGGGAACAGGAGACAGACACGGGGCATGAGCGGAGGGGTGGGGGGGTACAGGAGACAGACACGAGCATGAGCAGGGGGTGGGGGGGTACAGGAGACAGACATGGGGCATGAGCAGGGGGTGGGGGGCAACAGGAGAGAGACACGGGGCATGAGCGGGGGGTGGGGGAACAGGAGACAGACACAGGACATGAGCGGGGGGTGGGGGGCAACAGGAGAGAGACAAGGGCAGGAGCGGGGGGTGGGGGGCAACAGGAGACAGACACGGGGCATGAGCGGGGGGTGAGGGCAACAGGAGACAGACACGGGGCATGAGCAGGGGGTGGGGGGCAACAGGGGACAGACACAGAGCATGAGCGGGGGGTGGGGAGAACAGGAGACAGACACGGGGCATGAGAGGGGGGTGGGGGGCAACAGGAGACAGACACGGGGCATGAGCGGGGGGTGGGAGGCAACAGGAGAGAGACACGGGACATGAGCGGGTGGGGGGAACCGGAGACAGACACGGGGCATGAGCGGGGGGGCAACAGGAGACAGACACGGGGCATGAGCGGCGGGCGGTGGGGGATACAGACAGACACGGGGCAGGAGCGGGGGGTGGAGGGCAACAGGAGACAGACATGGGGCATGAGCGGGGGGTGGGGGGCAACAGGAGACAGACACGGGGCATGAGCGGGGGGTGAGGGGCAACAGGAGACAGACACGGGCATGAGCGGGGCGTGGGGGGCAACAGGAGACAGACACGGGGCATGAGCGGGGTGTGGGGGGCAACAGGAGACAGACACGGGGCATGAGCGGGGGGTGGGGGGCAACAGGAGAGACACGGGGCATGTGTGGGGGGTGAGGGGCAACAGGAGACAGACACGGGGCATGAGCGGGGGGTGGGGGGAACAGGAGACAGACACGGGGCATGAGCGAGGGATGGGGGGAACAGGATACAGACACGGGGCATGAGCGGCGGGTGGGGGGAACAACAGACACGGGCATGAGCGGGGGGTGGGGAGAACAGACACAGGGCAGGAGCGGGGCGGTGGGGGGCAACAGGAGACAGACACGGGGCATGAGCGGGGGGTGGGAGGAACAGGAAAAAGACACGGGGCATGAGCAGGGGGTGGGGAGAACAGGAGACAAACACGGGCATGAGCGGGGGGTGGGGGGAACAGGACACAGACAAGGGGCATGAGCGGGGTGTGGAGAGAACAGGAGACAGACACGGGGCATGAGCGGGGGGAACAGAAGACAGACATGGGGCATGAGCGGGGGGTGGGGGAAGGGGAGAGTCACACGGGGCATGAGCGGGGGTGGGGGGAGGGAGAGAGACACACGGGGGGTGGGCGGGGTGGGTGGGAGCGAGAGAGACACACGGGGCATGAGCGGTGGGCGGGAGGGAGAGAGACACACGGGGCATGAGCGGGGGGTGGGCGGGAGGGAGAGACACACGGGGCATGAGCGGGGGGTGGGCGGGAGGGAGAGAGACACACGGGGCATGAGCGAGGGGTGGGCGGGAGGGAGAGAGACACACGGGGCATGAGCGGGGGTGGGCGGGAGGGGGAGAGACACAAGGGGCAAGAGCGGGGGTGGGCGGGAGGGGGAGAGACACAAGGGGCAAGAGCAGGGGTGGGTGGGAGGGGGGAAGACACGGGGCAAGAGCAGGGGTGGGCAGGAGGTGGGAAGACACGGGGCAAGAGCGGGGGTGGGCGGGAGGGGGAAAGACACGGGGCAAGAGCGGGGGTGGGCGGGAGGGGGAAAGACACGGGGCAAGAGCGGGGGTGGGCGGGAGGGGGCAAGAGCAGGGGTGGGCGGGAGGGGGAAAGAGACACGGGGCAAGAGCGGAGCAAGAGCGGGGGTGGCCGGGAGGGGGCAACAGCGGGGGTGGCCGGGAGGGGGAAAGACACACGGGGCAAGAGCCGGGGTGGGCGGGAGGGGGAAAGACACACGGGGCAAGAGCGGGGGTGGGCGGGAGGGGGAAAGACACACGGGGCAAGAGCGGGGGTGGGCGGGAGGGGGAAAGACACACGGGGCAAGAGCGGGGGTGGGCAGGAGGGGGAAAGACACACGGGGCAAGAGCGGGGGTGGGTGGGAGGGGGAAAGACACACGGGGCAAGAGCGGGGGTGGGCGGGAGGGGGAAAGACACACGGGGCAAGAGCGGGGGTGGGCGGGAGGGGGAAAGACACACGGGGCAAGAGCGGGGGTGGGTGGGAGGGGGAAAGACACACGGGGAAAGAGCGGGGGTGAGGGGGAGGGGGAAAGACACACGGGCAAGAGCGGGGGTCGGAGGGTACAGGAGACAGACACGGGGCATGAGCGGGGGGTGGGGGCAACAGGAGAGAGACACGGGGCATGAGCGGGGGGTGGGGGAACAGGATACAGACACGGGGCATGAGCGGGGGTGGGGGGAACAACAGAGACAGTCACGGGGCATGAACAGGGGCTGGGGGGCAACAGGAGACAGACACAGGGCATGAGCGGGGGGTGGGGGAAACAGGAGACAGACACGGGGCATGAGCGGGGGGTGGGGGGAACAGGAGACAGACACGGGCATGAGCGGGGGTGGGGGGCAAGAGGAGACAGACACGGAGCATGAGCGGGGGGTGGGGAGAACAGGAGACAGACACGGGGCATGAGCAGGGGGTGTGGGGCAACAGGAGACAGACACGGGGCATGAGCGGGGGGTGGGGAGAACAGGAGACAGACACGGGGCATGAGCGAGGGGGTGGGGGGCAACAGGAGACAGACACAGGGCATGAACGGGAGTGTGGGGGACAACAGGAGAGAGACACGGCATGAGCGCGGAGTGGGGGGTACAGGAGACAGACACGGGGCATGGGTGGGAGCAAGAGGAGACAGACATAGGGCATGAGCGGGGGGTGGGGGGAACAGGAGACAGACACGGGCATGAGCGGGGGGTGGGGTGTACAGAAACAGACACGGGGCATGAGCAGGGGGTGGGGGGCAACAGGAGAGAGACACGGGGCATGAGCGGGGGGTGGGGGGAACAGGAGACAGACACAGGGCATGAGCGGGGGGTGGGGGGAACAAAAGAGACAGACACGGGGCATGAGCGGGGGGTGAGGGCAATAGGAGACAGACACGGGGCATGAGCAGGGGGTGGGGGGGAACAGGAGACAGACACGGAGCATGAGCGGGGGGTGGGGAGAACAGGAGACAGACACGGGGCATGAGAGGGGGTGAGGGGCAACAGGAGGCAGACACGGGGCATGAGCGGGTGGGGGGAACCGGAGACAGACACAGGGCATGAGCGGGTGGTGGGGGGTACAGGAGACAGACATGGGGCATGAGCGGGGGTGGGGGGCAACAGGAGAGAGACACGGGGCATGAGCAGGGGGTGGGGGGAACAGGAGACAGACACGGGGCATGAGCGGGGGGTGGGGGGAACAACAGAGACAGACACGGGGCAGGAGCGGGGGGTGGAGGGCAACAGGAGACAGACACGGGGCATGAGCAGGGGGTGGGGGGCAACAGGAGACAGACACGGGGCATGAGCGGGGGGTGAGGGGCAACAGGAGACAGACACGGGGCATGAGCAGGGGGTGGGGGGCAACAGGAGACAGACACGGGCATGAGCGGGGGGTGGGGGGCAACAGGAGACAGACACGGGGCATGAGCGGGGGGTGGGGGGCAACAGGGCAGACACGGGGCATGAGCGGGGGATGAGGGGCAACAGGAGACAGACACGGGGCATGAGAGGGGGGTGGGGGGCAACAGGAGACAGACACGGGGCATGAGCGAGGGGTGGGGGGAACAGGAGACAGACACGGGGCATGAGCGGGGGATGGGGGGAACAAAACACGGGCATGAGCGGGGGGTGGGGAGAACAGACACGGGGCATGAGCGGGGCGGTGGGGGGCAACAGGAGACAGACACGGGGCATGAGCGGGGGCTGGGAGGAACAGGAAAAAGACACGGGGCATGAGCAGGGGGTGGGGAGAACAGGAGACAAACACGGGGCATGAGCTGGGGGGTGGGGGGCAACAAGAGAGAGACACGGGGCATGAGCGTGTGGGGGGAACAGGAGACAGACACAGGGCATGAGCGGGAGGGGTGGGGGGCAACAGGAGATAGACACGGGGCATGAGCGGGGGTGGGGGGGAACAGGACACAGACATGGGGCATGAGCGGGGTGTGGAGAGAACAGGAGACAGACACGGGGCATGAGCGGGGGTGGGGCGAGGGAGAGAGACACACAGGGGGTGGGCGGGAGGGAGAGAGACACACGGGGCATGTGCGGGGGGTGGGCGGGAGGGAGAGAGACACACGGGGCATGAGCGGGGGGTGGGCGGGAGGGTGAAAGACACAAGGGGCAAGAGCGGGGGTGGGCGGGAGGTTGAAAAACACAAGGGGCAAGAGCGGGGGTGGGCGGGAGGGTGAAAGAGACGGGGCAAGAGCGGGGGTGGGCGGGAGGGTGAAAGACACGGGGCAAGAGCGGGGGTGGGCGGGAGGTTGAAAGACACGGGGCAAGAGCGGGGGTGCGCGGGAGGGGGAAAGAGACACGGGGCAAGAGCGGGGGTGGGCGGGAGGGGGAAAGAGACACGGGGCAAGAGCGGGGGTGGGCGGGAGGGGGCAAGAGCGGGGGTGGGCGGGAGGGGGAAAGAGACACGGGGCAAGAGCGGGGGTGGGCGGGAGGGGGAAAGAGACATGGGGTATGAGCGGGGGGTGGGCGGGAGGGGGAAAAAGACACGTGGCAAGAGCGGGGGTGGGCGGGAGGGGGCAAGAGCGGGGGTGGGCGGGAGGGAGAAAGAGACACGGGGCAAGAGCGGGGGTGGGTGGGAGGGGGAAAGAGACACGGGGCAAGAGAGGGGGTGGGCGGGAGGAGGAAAGAGACACGGTGCAAGAGCGGGGGTGGGCGGGAGGGGGAAAGAGACACGGGGCAAGAGCGGGGGTGGGCAGGAGGGGGAAAGAGACATGGGGCAAGAGCGGGGGTGGGCGGGAGGGGGAAAGAGACATGGGGCAAGAGCGGGGGTGGGGGGTAGGAGGAAAGAGAGAGACAGGCAGGGCATGAGCGGGGGGTGGGCGGTAGGGGGAAAGACACACGGGGCATGAGCGGGGGGTGGGCGGGAGGGGGAAAGACACACGGGGCAAGAGCGGGGGTGGGCGGGAGGGGGAAAGACACACGGGGCAAGAGCGGTGGTAGGGGGGAGGGGGACAGACACACGGGGCAAGAGTGGGGGTGGGGGGGAGGGAGACAGACACACGGGGCAAGAGCAGGGGTGGGGGGGAGGGAGACAGACACACGGGGCAAGAGCGGGGGTGGGGGGTAGGGAGACAGACACGCGGGGGTGGGGGAAGGGGAGAGACACGCGGGGCATGAGCGGGGGGTGGGCGGGAGGGGGAGAGACACACATGGCATGAGCGGGGGGTGGGCTGGAGGGGGAGAGACACACGGGGCATGGGTGGGGGGGAGGGAGAGAGACACACGGGGCATGAGTGGGGGGTGGGCTGGAGGGGGAGAGACACACGGGGCATGGGTGGGGAGAAGGAGAGAGACACACGGGGCATGAGCGGGGGGTGCGCGGGAGGGGGAGAGACACACGGGGCATGAGCGGGGGGTGGGCGGGAGGGGGAGAGATACACGGGGCATGAGCGGGGGGGCATGAGCGGGGGGTGGGCGGGAGGGGGAGAGACACACGGGGCATGAGCGGGGGGTGGGCGGGAGGGGGAGAGACACACGGGGCATGAGCGGGGGTGGGCGGGAGGGGGAGAGACACACGGACATGAGCGGGGGTGGGGAGAGACACACGGACATGAGCGGGGGGTCGGTGGCAGGTGGTGAGAGACATACGGACATGAGCGGGGGGTGGGCGGCGGGTGGGGAGAGACACACGACATGAGCGGGGGGTGGGCGGCGGGTGGGGAGAGACATACGGACATGAGCGGGCGGCGGGTGGGGAGAGACACATGGACATGAGCGGGCGGCGGGTGGGGAGAGACACAATGACATGAGCAGCGGGTGGTAGAGACACACGGGGCAAGAGCGGGGGGTGGGCGATTGGGAGAGACGAGCGGGGCACAAGCGGGGCACGAGCGGGGGGTGGGCGTAAGGGAGAAAGACACACGGACATGAGCGGGGGTGGGAGGAACAGGAGACAGACACAGGCATGAGCGGGGGTGGAGGATTTACTGTGCAGGCGGGATACAAAGCCTCTCATGCGAGGAACAAAGATGGCGGGCGTCTCTGAAGCCAGACGCACTGCACGCTTCCACGCATCCAATGAGAGAGCACGTCAGATGTCCGCGGACATCACGCAAGCTGCTGGCCCAATCACCGTCCTGTCCGCGGACCGAACAGGGAAGTGTGTCCGCGAAGCGAACACAGATATCACTAATTTTTTTCACTTACATTTTTGTCATTTTATTAAAAACTACTGGAAGGATTTACACCAAATAAAGCAAAGCACGCTTTCGGGACCAAGCCGCCGCTCATGCCGCTAATTTGGTGTAAATCCGTCCAGCGGTTTGGGCTGTAGGCGTGAGCAAAGTTTTTTCCCATTATGTCTATGGGGAAAAAAAAAAGTTTTGGGACCCCCCCTATAACTTTGCCCCCCCTGGACGAATCCTCACCAAACTTTGCAAAACAATCAAGACCTGACAAGGTGCGCACCAGGGTTATACATGCCCGGCTTTGGAGTGCCTCACTTGAGGCTACACTCCCCCCTTTCTCCACTGTGGGATTGGGCGTGAGCGTTTTCTCTGCTGATCAGATGACTACATCTACCAGTAGCCCTTGCAGCAGATTTTTATCACCTGCACCTGCGGTGAGCTGCAAGTCCACCCAGCCTCCCTGATGACGTGTATTGGCACAGAAACCGGTCGGAGGAGTACACCAGTGGCCTGGAAGGTTATGCAGAGAATTGGAGTGCGCACCTTTCCTTGTTTTTTCATATATATATATATATATATATATATATATATATATTCAGTGAAAAAACTTTGTTAAAGGGACGTTATGGTTCCAAGTAAAACCGATGACATTTGTGATGTCATCTTTGATGTCCTGGGTGTTAGTCTTAGCAGTGCACGGTGCTGGCGCGAGTTATGATTGCTTAGCTTACCATAACTGGCGAATTTCAAGGGTTTTCGGTTTTACTTGGATCCATAACGTCCCTTTAACAAAGATTTTTCACTGAATTTCATAGGTTTTTAGTAGCACAACTTAACCATAACGTCCCTTTAACAAAGTTTTTTCATTGAATTTTGTAGGTTTTTAGTAGTGCAACTTAACAATAATGACTTTCACTTTATATACATATCATATGGAACTGACTGAATCCCTTCTACTGTACTTGATGTCCGCAAACTCATTTAATGTTCGCGGACATGTTCGAAGAACAGTACCACTAC
This sequence comes from Ambystoma mexicanum, assembly GCF_040938575.1. Lineage (NCBI taxonomy): Eukaryota > Metazoa > Chordata > Amphibia > Caudata > Ambystomatidae > Ambystoma > Ambystoma mexicanum. The sequence continues at coordinate 360,747,363 of NC_090932.1, read as the reverse complement.
CTAAAAAACTCTGGGGCGGTATGTTTGATCGTTATATCATAACATAGGAACATTTAACACATTTAAAAAAAGCACACAAACACATTATATGTACTAATACATAAGAAATGTAACCCACATATACAACACACAAACCATTCATTTAAATGCACTATGTTCTAAAATGGAATATACCACAAGAAAATAAATTGGCTTCCAATATAATTACCTCACAAACACAACAGAACTGAGAACAAGAGCAGACCCACTGAGTACACAGGACATATCTTACCTGAAATAGTAAGAGTACTTAATTTTATTCATATATTTAAAACTTTCTGTATTAGATAATAAAATATATTATCTTTTTTTTTCTCTCACAGCAATGTCTAGTACTCTGGAATGGCTAGAGGAACATTTCCCACATGAAAAAATGTCACAAGATACTGAAACTAATGGTAAACACTTTATAATATAAACCATTTAATTATTATTATTTTGTATACATTCAACATATATATTTTTTTTTTTGTACAGAGCATACCAAAATCGAAAATACTTCAGAAAAACCTGTTATGGATAACACTTTTCACAGTATAGAAGAAAAAATGGATTTATTGTTGACTAATTTTAATAATTTGAAAACTTTTGTGGAAGATCATTTTAAACCAAAAACCTCTTACCATTGCCCCACATGTACTTGTCCCTCCTCACCATATCCCAGTCAATTATCCCCAAACCCTCTCCATAACCCTAAACGTTTTGATGAGACTTCCATCCCTTCTTCACCTAATAACAATCATGATGAAACCCCTAATTCTCCTGTTTTTGTTTCTGTTTCTGCCTCATCTTCTCTGTCATAAATTATTAATATATGTTAAATAAAGTTTAATTTTTATATTTTGTTATAAATAGTTTCTTTTTTAAAAAAAAAAACAATGTAGGTGTCTGTGGACAGTGCAGGTGTTCTGAAATGTTCGTAAATAAACGAAAATGGTGGTGTCCTGAAGAACACTATACCTGTTCGTACTGTTCGCTAGCAAGATGAAACTATACTAAGAACGCACGCGGTGTCCTGAAATGTTCGTAAAAAGAAATAATTAAAGTGTCCTAAAGAACACTATATCTGTCCGTAGTGTTCGCTAGCAAGTTCAAAATGTTCTAAGAACACACGCGGTGTCCTGAATTGTTCGTAATTAAACGAAAATGGAGGTGTCTTAAAGAACACTACCTGTCCGTACTGTTCGCTAGCAAGTTGAAAATGTTCTAAGAACACAATCGGTGTCCTGAAATGTTCGTACATGAACGAAATTGAACGTGTCCTGAAGAACACTATATCTGTCCTTACTGTTTGCTAGCAAATTTAAACTGTTCTAAGAACACACGCAGTGTCCTGAAATGTTCGTTTCACGTGTGACGCAATTTTAATTAGTTCAGGACCCGAACAGTGTCCGTAGAACATCAACGCGCATGCGCTAGCCAATCTCTGTGCATTTGGTGTCTTGCGGACATGTGCTTCCTTCGCGGACTTGTTCGCGAACGGATCATATGACCGCGCCCACGCTGATTGCGTGTTCTGAATGCGGACACTGTTCGGGTCCCCGAACAAATCAAAAGTACATTTTCAATTAATCCATAATATTTTTCAATAAAATCTCACCATGGCACAAGTCCCACATAGTAATCCTGAGTTTCTACATACCTTTTGAAACTTTTCAAACTTTTTTTTGTGTTGAACCGCGCACAAGCAACCCTATAAAAGACCACGCCCTACAGCTTATTCTCATTGTGTTTCTGGCTATTCTTCAGAGCACAGCTATTTCTCCAGCAACTTGCTGATTACACCATCGAGATGGCATCCCTGGCTGCAGAACTGCCACCGGGTGCTGCACCTGCTTCAGCACCACCCCCACCCCCTCCACCATCACCACCTCCCCAAGAGCCTGAAGAGGGGAACAGGAGTGAGGATGCAGAGGAGGAAGAAGAGGTGAATGGAATCAGACTACGAGCACAGAACCATATTTTAATGAAGAAGCGTACAAACAAAAGCAAAAAAATACAATTGCCATACATAGCAGTGGTCGAGTTTATGAAAAAGTGAATAACACCATAATGGAACAAGAAGTACTCCTTACAAAAATATGCCCGGAAAACTAAGAATTACTCCTCCATTCAACTGAATCAGAACGTCTAGTGTACAAATGGCCATGCACGTCAATGTGTAACATTCCCAAACAATGTTTCAAATCTTTACGCCAATTCCTCAATAAATATGTAAAAAGCAAAGACAAAATCAAAATTAAATTACTGCAAAATATGGATACCTGTCCAGTGCGCAAGTACACAGGATTACAAGGACATTCATTGGCCTGCTTTACAGGACCTACTTGTAAAACCACTTTCCATGATATCAAAAGGATATCAACACATCATTCAACTATAAGAAATCTAGTCTATAAACTGACTATGCTAAACGTCCTGCTTTAGCACTAGCAAAGTTAAATAACATCCTTCTACATGGTACAGCAAAAGACCTACTTGAAGAAATTAACTATATCCAGAAAAAATATTTTGGAAGTGAAAGCCATTTACAGAATGAAATAGCTTTAAACCAATTGAGCAACAATTCTACATATGGCAACCTTTTGCTAAACACATACAAAAAAGAAATACTAAAGTTTAAAAGTACATCAGCTGAAGTACCAATCCATGTATGTGTATGTTGCCGTAGAACTTTTTATAAAAGTAACACAAAAACTGTAGACCTATCATACAAAATAGAAGACAATGAAGATTCTAAATGGTTTGAATTAGCTCTCTACCTTGTAGCAGAAAACAAATACGAAATAACTGAGCCCTTAATACTTTGCAGTTACTGCACTACAAAACTTGACAACAACCAAACTCCTTCACGTGCTATCACAAATAATAATTATAACCAGTATCAAAACCCCTACAACAACTTAATTTATATGAGAGCATCATAATTCAAACAGTACACCCATTTCAAGCAATAATACGCCTTCAACCAAAAACAGAAAAATTACCTCCCTCTGATGTGGTAAAAGGCATTCGTGGAAAAGTAGTTTATTTACCATTAGATCTAAAAGAAAATGTGCATACTCTAGGAGTGCAACGTCCAATGCAGCAATCTTTAATTATCTTAGTAAATGGAGTACCTACAAAAGACAAAAAAATATGGCAACAGCTGGTAGATTTATATAAAGTTAGACAAGCCTTCCAATATCTTAAAGAGAATAATGAATATTACAAAGAAATTAATATTGAAGAAAACTTGAAAGATACAACTGAAATAATTCAAGAAACACAAGAAGCTGTTCAATTTGAGCTACTAGATCCTGCTACAATATCAAATACTTTAGACCATTATACAATTCATCCTTTGCACTGTAATGACACCGTAGAAGATGTACTGGAAACTTACCAAATGCGTCAAACAAAAGGATCGCCAATCAGCATATGGGAAAAAAGTATAGACGCACATGCTTTTCCTCTACTCTTTCCTACTGGCAAAGGAGGAGGGTATGATGATAGACCTATTCAAATATCAGCTTCAGAATGCCGCTCATTACGGATGTATTCTGAAGATCCCAGATTTAGACAAAATGTGGAATACATATTCCACCTACTCTTTGAAAGTGAACTAGCAACTTTATGTTACGGAGTTGCACACATATTAAAATCAGGATCACACTTTCAAAATATGACAGCTACACAATTATTAGAAAAAGTGCAACAAAAGGATGAGGTTTTACAATCAAATATTACAAATCTATTAGCAAATATGCATGGTACTAAAGAGTACTGGTTTCAACGTCATGGAGATGTACGTTGTATGATCAGAAACCTTGGCCCACCCACTTGGTTTGTTACATTAAGTTGTGCAGAATATGCATGGGAATATTTACATGATTTCCTACGCATATCAAATAAAAACAAAACAAACATAGATATACTAACACCTGGAGAACTTTGTTCTTTGGATCCTGTAATGTTTCAAGATATTTTCACCATCGCTTCATTGCTATGCTACATTTTATTTGTAATAAAACTGTTCCTCCCCTTGGAGAAGTGCAACACTTCTTTTGGAGAAAAGAATACCAAGCCAGAGGAGCACCACATATCCACATGCTTTTATGGATTAAAGATGCTCCTAAATTTGGTCAAGACAGTGATGCCACTGTTTTACAGTTTATTGAAAAATATGTCACTTGTGAAATTCCATCAGAAGCCACAAATAGTGATCTTCATGCAAACATTTTACAATTTCAAAGACACAAATGTGGAAAATATTGTCGTCGCAAATACAAAAACAAAGGGAAATACTACCACAAATGCCGATTTGGTTTCCCTAGACCAGTTACAAATACAGGTCAAGTGAACAACCTCATGTCTTCAGTTAGACATAGTGTTATAGGTAAGTCACCTAAAAATACATATTACATAAAAAGAAAATAAGAAGAAAAATATATCAATGATTATAATGCAATCATTGCACACTTATGGAATGCAAACATAGATGTGCAGTACATTGCAGACAATTCTACTGCAGTTGCACGATATGTCACAGCATACTTAGCTAATGCAGAAAAGACAGAGTTCCAAGACCTCTGGAATGACCTGTCATCAGATAAAACAGTATCTCAGAAATTATACAGCTTGGGCATAAAAATGCTCACCCATAGAGAATGTGGATCATATGAAGCAGCTGATTGTTTAACTGGTACTGCATTGTATGGTAAATCTGAAAATATAGTATGGCTAAGTCTTTGTCCAGCTAAATCTAGAAAAAGAGTTCTAAAATCATATGAAGATATAGAAACAATAGCCAAACATGATCCCAACAGCCAAGACATTTTAAAAAACAATGTATTGGACACATACTACCCAAAGAGAAGTAATACTTTGGAAAACATGTGTCTATACCACATAGCCCAAAACTACACATACAAAAATAATATGAAACCTGATTGAAAAAAAGGTAAATATAGAGTGACAAACTGTGAAGGCAGCTTAGTTAAACTCACTAAACCAAATTTAATTAATCATATCAAATTGTCATTAAAGACTCCTCAACATAAAGAAGTATATTGCATGTCCCTGCACTAACTCTTCAAACCATGGAAAAAAGAAGAACAATTACTAGAATACTATGACTCACATGAGGATGCTTTCAAAGCAAATGAAAGCACTATAACTGATGTAAACTTTACACAGTACAAATAAATGTTGCACAATGAACAGCAACACGGAGAAGAACTCCAAGCCCAACTAGATAAGGACACTCCTGACAGTAGTCAACCTTCTGTAACAGGAAGCCAAGAACCACTAATAATAAATGAGGCAGAATTAGCTATGATAGAAGTAGAAAACACCATGTGTCAGTATGAAGAAAAGGAAGTCTTAACTATACTGCAATCAAAACTAAACAATGAGCAAAGTAGCATTTTTCAAGAAGTAACAAAACAAATTGCACATGGTGTAAAACATGAAAATAAAGAATGTTCCTGCCATAATTATAAACCTATACTACTGTACGTCAGTGGTGAAGCTGGTTCTGGCAAAACATTCCTAATCAAAATCATTAGTAAGTTCCTTCAACAATTGACAAACAACAAACTGTCAGCTGTTGTCACTGCCCCCACAGGTTTAGCTGCCTACAACATAGGTGGTGTTACATTACACTGATTACTACTATTACCAGTAGAACACCAGAACAAATTAGACTATTACAAACTTTCTGCAGAAGCTGCAATGGAATTACGCAGAGTATTGAAACAAATGAAAATGCTACTAATAGATGAAGTGAGCATGGTCTCCAACCTGATGTTAGCTTTGATTCACCTCAGATTACAAGAAGTACTCAAAACAGACTATGAAGAGCTCTTTGCAGGAAAACACATTATTGTTTTTGGAGATCTGCTTCAATTAACACCAGTAAAAGGTGAGCCTATTTTTAAAACATTAGGACACAAACTCTGCCGTAAAACTGTTGGCAGCATTGGAAATTTCAATCTTGGCAACATTTCCAATACAGAGAATTAACAGAAAACATGCGGCAATCTGCAGATCTTTCTTATGCCAACATTTTAATAAGTATCAGAGTTGGTATACTTTCTAAAGAAGCAGAAGCAATATTGAAAACCCGGCACATTAATGCACTTTATGGTGATAATGCATGTGCTACAGATGTTATGGAACAATTAGCCCAGAAACATGTCAATTATATGGCCTTAATGCCAACTCTTGCAAGCTCTTTCAAATTCAATGAAATCATGCTAAGTAAAGAAATGCAACCAATCATGAAAATTAGCGCCACAGACAAACTAGATGTACATGGTATGACACTACCCATGTGTGACCAAGCCACAACAAGACTAAATAGTTTAGAAAAATCAATCTCAAACACAGCAGGCTTAGAAAAGATATTAAAATGATCCTTAAATTGCAGAGTAATGCTTAAACGTAACCTTGACGTGGACCAAGGACTAGTTAATGGATCACTGGGTACAGTTGTTGGCTTTCAAACATACCCACGCAACAACAAAATTCAGTTTGTCAATATACTCTTCGACAAACTTTCAGAAGTAAAATCGATAGGACGCTCAACAGCTAGATTCCTTCTCTTCAAAGATATGTATGTACGCAGAGAACTTCTTTGAAGAAGGCAGACAAACTCCAAAAAAAGCAGTTAAATACAGAACTACCTGGACCATTTAAATTCTCAAATATAGTTGGTGTAAGTTGCTATGCAAATGTAGCAATGAATATTGTATTTCAATTGCCACCCATTGTTGACAACATTTACTTACACAGTACAGACCCATTGTGTTTTCAAATGTTAGTACTTCACAGAAATGCAGCAAACAATCCTGACAACACGTATAGTGTTTTTGGAATAAGACAACAATTGGACTACTGTGCTGGAATGGTGAAATTCACTATAAATTCACAGGAAGATCCACAAGAATTTCTAATGTACTTACTACAAGTACTGGAAAACAAAAACATACCTATAAATGAAATCTTTCAGATTTCATACATGTGGAACCATATATGCACTCTCTGCAACAATGTGACACAAGAAGAAATCCCCAATGAACACTTCATATATATATCAATACCAAATTGTGAATCCATTCCATTTCAGCGACTTGTACAAAATGCAAACCATGGTAGATTATGCTCTACCTGCAATTCAGATAATCGCTCCACGTTAGTAATACAAACACATAGTAAATACATAATACTAATGCTTCTACGTTACAATGCAGATGGTACCAAAAACAACTGCAAGCTGACTGGATTCACACATGGTCTAATATCACTTGGTAAGAAAACCTTCACAACAATAGGTATAATCTACCACACAGGAGCCACAACCAATTCAGGGCACTACACTGCATATATAAAAAAGAAATGTGGATGGTTTGAATGTAATGATAGTACCATTACTCTAAAGCAGAGATTACCAGGAAATCTTACAAACGCTTATTTGATGTTCTTAAAACCAAAATTTGATAATTAAACTGTATTTAAACCCTAAGTAAACTTGTGTTAAAAAATATAAACTGTTAGACTACTCCAAAAGCTATCTAACTGCTCAAAGATTCTACAACAACTAATCAGATGAATGAATACCACTAAATTAGACCAAAAAATACACAGTAAGAATACACCAATTGGTATTTAACTGTCCCAAAATTTTACAATATCCAAATAGATAAATCAATACCACTAAAATATATAAAAAAAATAGACAGTTAGAATACGGCAATTGGTATCTAACTGCTCCAAAATTTTATAATATCAAAACAAATAAATAATATGTTACTGCTCCAAAAAAATACAACAAGCCAAAGTATAAAGCATTAGCCAGAAACAACAAGTGAACACTGAAAACAAACAAACAAATAAACTGTAGCATAACATAAAAAGGTTTTTTTTAATCAAACATGGATTTATTTTCTCCCACAGACCCAATGATTTTAGCAACAAATACAGAAACTGAGCAAATTGCACAGTACTCTACTTACTTTGTAATCTACTAAATATGAGGGTCCAAAAAAAAAAAAGTATATTGATTATACAATGTAATAAGTCATTACAAAATTCTAATACTAACATGCTATTATCTTTTATCACAGAAATGAACAAGAAAAACATGGACTCCCGTTACTAGACCAAACAGTAAGTATACAATAATAAGGAGAACCATAGCAGCATATCACATCCATAGTATCTAATACCTTTGTTCCTTATACATTTGATTTTCACCCAAAGTTATAAGCAAATATGAATGTGATATGCTGCGGTGGTTATTGCCAGGGCATACAGTCTTGGGTGCATGGCCAAATGGCCATGCACCCAAGACTGTATGCCCTGGCAACAACCACCGCAGCATATCACATCCATAGAGTCAAACATTTCAACTATGGTCTATGGAAACTTTTAATGTCCGCAGACATTATGAGTGTTCTTAGAACACTTTCAACTTGCCAGCGAACAATACTGACAGCGTTTTTAGGACACCCCCTACGAACATTTCAGAACAACGCGATAGTTCCTTGAACACTTTCAACTTGACAGCGAACAATACGGACAGTGTCCTCAGGACACCCCCATTTTGTTTATTTGCGACATTTCAGGACACTGCGAGTGTTCTTAGAACACATTCAACTTGCCAGCGAACAATACGGACTATGCCTTCAGGACACCCGCTACGAACATTCCAGGACACCGCGAGTGTTCTTAGAAACGTCTTCAGAACACCCCCATTTTGTTTATTTGCGAACATTTCAGGACACCGTGAGTGTTCGTAGAACACATTCAACTTGACAGAGAACAATACGGACAGCGTCCTCAGGACACCCCCTACGAACATTCCCCGGACACCGTGAGTGTTCTTAGAAGCATCTTCAGAACACCATCATCTTGTTTATTTGCGAACATTTCAGGACACCGCAAGTGTTCTTAGAACACATTCAACTTGACGGAGAACAATACGGACAGCGTCTTCAGGACACCCCCTACGAACATTCCCGGACACCGCGAGTGTTCTTAGAAGTGTCTTCAGAACACCACCATCTTGTTTATTTGCAAACATTTCAGGACACCGCAAGTGTTCTTAGAACACATTCAACTTGACAGAGAACAATACGGACAGCGTCCTCAGGACACCCCCATTTTGTTTATTTGCGAACATTTCAGGACACCGCGAGTGTTCTTAGAACACATTCAACTTGTCAGCCACAACCCCCATTCATATTTGCAAACATTTCTGGACACAGCGACTGTTCAACAACGTCTTCACAACACCCCCATTTTGTGTATTTGCGAACAATTCAGGACACCGCGAGTGTTCTTAGAACATATTCAACTTGACAACGAACAATATGGACAGTGTCCTCAGGACACCCCCATTTTGTTTATTTGCGAACATTTCAGGACACTGCGAGTGTCCTTAGAACAGTTTCAGTTTGCTTGCGAACAAGACGGACACATGTTGAGTCCTCAGAACACCCCCCATTCAGTTTATTTAGAACATTTCAGAACACCCATGATGTCCGCAGACAAATCGAACACAAAAAGAACGTCTAACACATAAAAAACACAACTTTCATCCTATCTCATACACTCCCACCCTCCCCAAACACTCCTACACACAAACATACTCCACTAAATACAATTTTTAATCAAAGTTTCACCGCGCTGTACGCGGTCGACGGCGAATACAAGATGGCGGGCGCGACAGAAAATCTGACGCGCATCACGCCCCACGCCGCCCAATCAGCGAACACGTTGCATGTCCGCGGACATGACGCAAGCACATGGGCCAATCGGGGTGCTGTCCGCAGAGCAAACAGGGAAGTCCGTCCGCGAAGCGAAAACAGATATCACTAATTTTGTTGCCTTACATTTTGGTCATTTTTAAAAAAAACTACTGGACGGATTTTGACCAAATTTGCAAAAGCACGCTTTCTGGACCAAGCCGCCACTCCTGCCGCAAATTTGGTGTAAATCTGTCCAGCGGTTCGGGCTGTAGCCGTGCGAAATGTTTTTTCCCATTATGTCTATAGGAAAAAACAAATGTTTTGGGACCCCCCCTATAACTTTGACCCCCCTGGACCAAACCTCTCCAAACTTTGCAAAAAGATTCAGAGTGGGCCATATACTTTTTTTTGCAAAGTTTGGTGAGGATTCGTCCAGAGGGAGCGAAGTTATAAGCCGCCCAAAAAGTGCTCTTCCTATGGAAACACCAACTTAACCATACATTTGTGATGTCATCTTTGATGTCCTGGGTGTTAGTGTTAGCAGTGCACGGTGGCGCGAGTTATGGTTGCTTATCTTACCATAACTGCCGAATTTCAGGGGTTTTTCGGTTTTACTTTGAACCATAAAGTCCCTTTAACAATGTTTTTTTACTGAATTTCATAGGTTTTTCGTAGTGCAACTTAACCATAACGTCCCTTTAATAAAGTTTTTTCACTGAATTTCTTAGGTTTTTAGTAGCGCAACTTAACCATAACGTCCCTTTAACAAAGTTTTTTCACTGAATTTCATAGGTTTTTAGTAGCGCAACTTAACCATAACGTCCCTTTAACAACGTTTTTTCACTGAATTTCATAGGTTTTTAGTAGCACAACTTAACCATAATATCCCTGTCTTCATATACATGTAACATAAAACATACTGAACCCCCACGTAGTGATTTTGATGTCCGCGGACTACCGTCATGTCTGCGGACATATCGAGAATCTGAGCGTGGTGAATGTAAATTTAAATAGTGTGCCCCATTTCCCCTTTGAAGTTGGCTCTGAAAAGAGCTGTTTTTTTTGTTTTTTTTACAGATGCTTGACAGACACCTGTTATTTTGTATTTTTTTTCTTGTTTTTTTTCTTACTTTACTCCTAAAATCTTCACATAACCTTCTCCAAAGCAACCCTTACATTCCAAAATAGAAAGGCATTTCCCGTAAAAGATAAAGAGATGCCATCTTCTTTAAAATTAACAGTATTAGTGGCATCAATATTCTCATTATTACAGAAGAACATACCAGCTCTAAGCATGAAGGCACACATGCCTCTGTTGATGACACACCTAGCAATGTTTTGCTGAGGACAAAAAACTGAACTATTGTCCCATATTGCCCTAGGTAGTAATCCAGAAAAAATTACTTTCGCATTTGGAGTGATCTTCATTACGGCTTGAACCAAGCGTTCCAAATCAGCCAACAAAGTAGGGGCACTGACGTTGCCCAAATGGAAAGCACCATAGTGCAAAACTACCACATGCGGAATGTTCATCGTGGCCATATCCTCACAAACTTGTACAATTCCCTGTACATTGCAATCAGGCACAGTGCTCCACATCACCTCCACTCCTTTCACATCAAAGTTCTTTTCAACATGCCTGCATTGATCGTACTGTTGTAAACCATGCACACACATATCTCCAAGCACCAACACCCTGACTTTCTCCACTTCTGCCATCTTCACCACACACAGTCTCTTTCAACACAAATCCACAACCTCGACATCTGATTGGCTAATCCGCACAGTCTTCTTTCCATGTTGGATTTGCTGGAAAACCCCGGATGTAGCACGCCCTGTCCACGGACAGCTGTGGTGTCCGCGGACCGCGTAACTCTTCAACACCCCTTCTACCATTTCCACTTTACTCTCTGTGCCATTCCCTCATTGCATACAGCTAAGCAGTCACACAATACAAAGAACGTCCTCAGAACACCCCCATTTTGTTTATTTTTGAACATTTCAGGACAATTATCCTTTCATTATTCAACATATTAACATTACAAATATTATACTTTCATCTTGTACGCTGCACACAATGCTATGTTTCTCCATTAGTAGCTCAGTATACTAGATAGAACCCCATAATACAATGCTATTTATATCAATGCATCGTTCAAAGCACTAATTACGGTATGATATTTATTGCAATGATCCTTAACACTTTTTTCGCAACATTATAATAAAAATCCCTAGTACACAAATTTCATGAAAAGTAAATTCACATGTGATGTCATCAGTGATGTCATCAATGACATTTGCGATGTCATCTTTGATGTCCTGGGTGTTAGTCTTAGCAGTGCACGGTGGTGGCGTGAGTTATGGTTGCTTAGCTTACCATAATTGGCGAATTTCAGGGTTTTTTCGGCTTTACTTGGAACCATAACATCCCTTAAACAAACTTTTTTTATTAGCACGCAAACAATATACAAAGATGTAGTCTAAACAGCAAGTTCTCACAGATGGCTTTACACAGAATGTTGCAAAGGAAGCATTTATGCTCGTTCAAAGTGAAGGTCAGCTGCTTCCATTTTTTTCTCGCGGCCCAGAGAGGCCCACGACTCCCAGTATAAGGTTCTATTTTTTTTTTACCTTGACAGACAGAGATTGTGCTGAAAGACTTCTTTTGAAGAAGTGTAGCAAAAACGTAAGACACGATAAAGATGACATTTCTGGAACGAAACCACTTTTGTATATCATATCACTTTGAGAAAGATCGTTGGCACATGCGGAGTCGTATTCTGGGACTGCACTACACTTGGACAATGGAAAATGCAATTATAATGTAAGTAACCCTTTAGATTATTTTATACCGGAATATAATAACAATAGCGTGGCATTAAAGGCCTGTCAAGTTGTACTTGTTCATTCAATGTGTCATATTGTTTTCTACCGCCCACTATCACTGCCGAATTGATCCCCTGTCGTTTAGAGGGTTTTGAAAAAGGCAGACGACACAGGGTGGGTTAATAGAAATAATTTAACCGGTCTGTAGCCGGTCAAGCGCTCTACTCGCTGTGCCACTTCACCGTAGCCGGTGAAGTGGCACAGCGAGTAGAGCGCTCGCTTTGACATCCGTGCACAACTTGCTAATGCAGGTTCGAATCCCAGCACGGCCACAACTCAGCCTTTCATCCTTCCGTGGTCGATAAATGAGCACCACACACTGTGGGTAATAATAAGCAGCGCTGAGATACCCGACAGTGATTAGCGCTATATAAATGTGAAAATATTATTATTTTATTATTAACATACTCCGTTGCACTATCTTCGCTAGAAAATAGTTTCACCCCCTAATAAATAAACAGGTTTGTTGCCCCATTTTGCCCCATTTTGCCAATGTCACGATTTTCAGACTCCAGCGGATGGATTTTTCAACTGCCAGGTGCAGCTCTATGTAAGCAACTTCATGACCCTCACTATTTTATGGGACAATCGCCAAGGACCAATATGCCCTTACGCAGCACTTGCGGCTAGAAGCAACATACCAACCATTATGGTGTTCTAATGCCTCGTTGTTGGAGCAACCTTCCGATTATCAGTGCGACCATTTACTGCTTTTATCATAAACCAACAGCCTATCTACCGCAAAGGAACAGCGCGTGGCTCAAATAAACTTTTGCTGATCGACAGCAGAGACAATTGCAAATCGCTGAATATTCACTAAACATTTCATGTGAAATAAATGTACTTTACCAAATGTACAATCCTGCTGTTTACTTTTAAACCACAGTTTCATATTCCGAATTGTGGCTCACTGTGTTCTAAGCTGATCTAACACCCTCTGTACCGCAAAGGAACATTGCGTGGCTCAACATGAACTTTTGCGGATCGACAACAAAGACAAATGCAAATTGCTGAATATTCTCTTAACATTTGATGTCAAATAAATGTACTTTACAAAATTTACAATCTTGCTGTTTGCTTTTAAATCACAGTTTCATATTCTGAATTGTGGCGCGCTGTGTTGTGACATAATTTGTGTTGTCTTCCGGGTTCTGTGTAAAGTCGCGTAGGACTGGAGACGACTGGGCGCGTTTGATGACGCACCCTGTAACTTCACGGAGAGAGACGGGGAATATGAATGCTTTCATAATGTCAGGCTTAGGGGCGGGAGATATGATTTAGTGCCACAAAAGCAAGTCAGCCAGGTCAATAGCGCCAGTCATAGGATTATCACATAATGTTGGCGCACACCAGCCTGATTTATCGTTTCTTTAGTGGACAAAAAGTCGGGTGAGGCCCATAGGAAATCGTACTATAAGCGGACAAAAGGAGGCTTCGTAGAACACTTTCAACCTGACAACGAACAATACAAACAACGTTCTCAGAACACCCCCATTTTGTGTAATTGCAACCATTTAGGGACACTACGAGTGTTCTTAGAACACATTCAACTTGACAGATTACAATACGGACAGCGTCCTCAGGACACCCCTAGTTTGTGTATTCACGAACATTTAAATACGCCGCGAGTGTTTTTAGCTCAATTTTACCTTCCTTGCGAACAAAAAGGACACATACTCCGTCCTCTGAACACCCCACCATTTAGTTTATTTACAAAATGTCAGAACAGCTGTGTTCTCCGCGGACAAATCAAACACAACAAAAGCGTATAGCACATAAAAAAACAAAACATTGAACCTATCTCATACTCCCCCACCCTTCCCAAACACTCTTACACACCAACACACTCCACTAAATACAATTTTTAATCCAAGTTCCACTGCGCTGTACGCGGTCGATGGCGAATACAAGATGGCGGCGCGACAGAAAATCTGACGCGCATCACGCCGCCAAATCAGTGAACATGTCACATGTCCGCGGACATGACGCAAGCCCATGGGCCAATCGGGGTGCTGTCTGCGGAGCGAACAGGGAAGTCTGTCCGCGAAGCGAACACAAATATCACTAATATTTTTGCCTTATATTTTGGTCATTTTTTAAAAAAACTACTGGACGGATTTACACCAAATTTGCAAAAGCACGCTTTCTGGACCAAGCCGCCGCTCCTGCGGTTCGGGTTGTAGCCATGCGCAAAGTTTTTTCCCATTATGTCTATAGGAAAAAACAAATGTTTTGGGAACCCCCCTATAACTTTGCCCCCCCTGGACCAAACCTCTCCAAACTTTGCAAAAAAGTTTAGAGTGGGCCATATACTTCTTTTGCAAAGTTTGGTGAGGATTCGTCGAGAGGGAGCAAAGTTATAAGCCACCCAAAAAGTGCTCTTCCTATGGAAACACCAACTTAACCATAACTACATGGACGCTACTGCGTCCATGTAATATATATATGGGGTATATGTTACAACTGACCTTCACAATTCGGTCAATTGTAATTTGAACAGTTGTAAAACGAACAATTCATATACAACCATATGGAGGACTGATGTTAGAGCTACAACCAGGATCCTGGCACAACAAGGATCCTGGCACTGGAGGTGAAGGAACCCCTAAAGATGCCAGCCAAGCTCCCTGGAGTGGGAGTGATGCAACATAACTCCTCTTTTTCTACTGCCCCAGGCTTGGAACTCCTAGCAAATCAGAATCACAAAAGCAGTTGGAATCTTGTTTCACTGCGTCAAGAGATCTTAAGACACTTAAACCATGTTCAACTGCTTTCAATTGACACGGGGCATTCAGTGCTGTTTTAGATATTGTACAAACGTCGAGTTGCGTTCTTGATTCTTCCAGCCATCTCAAAACTCTCTTGCACCAGTGAAGAAGACTGCTGCCTTGACTCAAGTGCCGGATCACTGCTGAGGCCTATTGACCCAACAGAACCTCATCTTGACATGATTCAATCTGCAACTCGAACCGCTGGAAACCACTGCATCACTTTCTGACTTGACACAGTGGAAGTATAATTTCTACCCAAATCAATCACAGACTCGAAACTGTTGTGGCCCATCGACTTGCACCAGCTCGAGCGCCAATTGGAAACACACAAAACCCCCTCTTGTTGCTGACTCAAAGCCTACTCTCTGCTGGAACAATGCAATCCGCCCTGTCTTGATGCCATCTTGACCACAGAAAGTAAATTGATACCCATCTTAATGCTGCAGAGCACCCAATATAAAGAAATAAGGTACTGTGAAGAGGGCTTATCACCCAGTCAACCTTTAGGAACACATTGGCAGTCCCTCGTCCATGGCTTTCTCTTAAAGGGCACCTTCTTGAACATTGACACGTTCACTGGAACCCTGGCTCATCTACCTAGACCACCTTTACCTAACAGCTTCCATTGTATATGTTTTTTTTTTACAGGGGTGGGTTTTTTCTTCTGTTGTAAGTTAGTTAATTGCATTTTCATAGTTTAAAAAGAGTGTACATTATTTTATTTGTAGTCTTTGTACTGTTACTGTTTGGTTTGCAAATGTTATCAGCGTACACCCTTCCTGAAGAAATACCCTGCCCACAGCCTGTGCTACCACACAAGCAAGATTCCCTTTTGGGCTTTGCCTGTTTCACCTAAGAGTGGGATCACTGCTGATTCTGTAGTAGTGAGGTGCTGAGTAGGCGGGTTCCAATGGGTGAATGATGGTACATTGGGTCGAGTGGCAGTTATGCAGCACTTCAAAATCCAGAAGCAGGAAAACTCACCTTTTCAGTGCATTAATGCTCTTGAATCTTCCCAGCTCCCCTAGTTTGAATGTCAGGCATAATGTGTTACCACCGATCGTCAGGACTTATTAAAGTGAGGATGTCTTAATTCATTGTTGTCTGGTAATACAGTTTGTATTTATTAGAGCAATTTCCTTTTTTGAATTTAATGATGAACCCATTGTAATTATTGCTTTTCAGTTGTGCTTCATTTAATGGATTAACCCACTTAGGGCCTCATTCCAAGTTTGGCATTAATTTGGTGAACACTTGCTGAATTACCATCAAAATCAGTTAATGTTACCGCCACTTGGTCTCATGGGATTGAAAGTGGTGTTAGGACAGTAGAATTCCCCATTTTTGGAGTCCAGTTAGAGGTGAATCCACCAATTTCCCTCCAAAAATCATTGGATTTACGATGCAGTAATTCTGCAGGTGTTAAATCCAACAAAAATTATAATTTGGCGGTGCCAGAAAAAGTGTCATAATTCCATTACCACCCAAAAAGGTGGCAGCAAAGGAATTACCACCACTTCCCCCTTAATGTATTTATGGCGGCCCTGATGAAAACAGTACTTGAAGAAATATACCTATTCAATCGGACCCCCTTCAAAAATAAGCTTCATGAGATATTCTAACATATTAGGACATAATTACTTTCATTCTTCTCAGTTCATTTTGTGTGTCTGTTTCCTTTGACGTTATTTCATTTGTTTAGCGTGCTCCAGTTTAATTTTTGTTCATTGTCCAAATTGTTAATTGTCCAGCCTGCACATGATTAGGTTTGTTTAGACTAGGGAATTAGGACATTGCGTTTACACTTATGATTAAATTATGTTTTTTATTAACTTTTTTGTATGTTGAATTTAGGAAAATTAATTTCTACTGACTATGACTTATGAAATAATAAACCTACTATTTATATATTCACATTAGGCCAGATTCTCAACACATTTTTTGGCTCAAATGATAAGCGGCACTGGCATCATACTTGACCCTATCAGGCAATTATTTAATGCAGAGTAGCAATGGCATAGACCACAGCTGTGGCACTTTCCTTTCTAGCCCTCTAAAACAGTAAGAAATGCCTTTTTCTGAGTATTTCACAGTGATCGGCCATTTAAGGGCTAGTCACTGTGAAATGCTCTTTCATCAACTACACGGTTGCTGGGAGCCTGTCATACATTAGTATGGGGAGCACAATGTATGCAAACACAGCCTCCTTGAATAAACTGACTTGCACATTTCTCAAACTAGCACAAATACAAAATGTTCTCCGCATATTTTAATTGTGCTAGCTTTTAAGAATCTGGCCGATTGTCTCTCCACCCTTTCATGAAAAGTGATCCTTCTTTTGTCCTCAACACTCTGATTGCATTTACTATTATTTATCATATGGACAAAAGGAATCCCCCTTAAAAGCTTTTGATAGTACAGATTTCTGAAGAGTTACTGTCTGTCCCTCTCTGGAAGGTTCCTCAAGATAGATAGATACACACATCGACATAATTGAGAGGTTACCAAGTCTACCGAGGGGTACCCTTGGCAACTCCCTTGGGTCCCTTTGAGCAACCGCTGCAAAATATGGCATAGAACTTGCACAAACAACACCAATAACCAAAGACAAAGTAAGCTCTGATGGAAATGTGTTTCCCTTTAGCTATTGTCACCTCATGTCCCTTCCCTTGCCATCTTCAGCTTCCTAAGG
The DNA here is from genome assembly GCF_040938575.1 of Ambystoma mexicanum. Lineage (NCBI taxonomy): Eukaryota > Metazoa > Chordata > Amphibia > Caudata > Ambystomatidae > Ambystoma > Ambystoma mexicanum. The sequence continues at coordinate 360,729,241 of NC_090932.1, read as the reverse complement.
GCTTTTATGGCGCTAGAATAGAAAAGGGTGGCCTTCTTCTCTTTCCACCCTCACAAAATAATAAGGAATTTCCTGACCCTGTGATAGCAAGAGGAGCAGCGGGTATCTGAAAGCGCAGCTGTAATCCCACCAGGAATTGAAAGCTAGAGGAGGGGGCGTGGCCAGGCGCCGTTCGGAATGGCAGCATAACACGCTTGCTCCTGCTCCGACAATTTGCTTATTTTCTTTATTTCATGATGGGGACTAACATTTAGTCAAAAAAGCGTCCAGCCTACCTGCCTAATATCCCTTGTGGTCCGTGGGCCGTATGGTGTCCTGCTTTGCTCCATAGAAGAAGAACTCTGTGAGGGAGGAGCGAGCCCTGCAAGCCGTGAGATCCTATGACTCGCGTACCATCGCTCCTGCTCAGCTGTTCAGGAGAGCGTCGTACGAAGCACTCGCTAAGCAAGCGGGCTGCTGATTTAAAGACAACACGGACCCGGCACCATCATAAATCAATATAAAGAGCTCGCATTGAGCGTTTAAAGGTACAGACAGTATTTGTATGTGTATAATATGCCAAAAATTACATTGCCTCCAATGTTATCATATTAGAACATGGCAGTTTGTGGACCTTAAAGATATATGAGATATTCTAAGAAGACTCACATGCTTGTTCACTGTATATCATGTTTGAGGTAAACTCCAGCCATTACATGTGCTACAGCCATTATATATGGAACAAAGCATTGACAGACATTGCATTTAACAGTGCTGATTTACAATAATTTTTCTTACAAAGTGAGATTAATCTTAAAGCTTGGAGGCTGAAATATTTTTGAGAATATCCTCAAAATAGTGAAGATAATAACTTTAACCTGCCGGCAAGGTACATTGGTTCACTTTAAAAGCCAATTGAAAATTCTTGAGAACAAGTACTTTTCTACGTAAACATCACCTTCCACCTTTTCTTTTTTCACATTAGAAGGCTTATTAGACTAGTGCTGCAAATTGATAGATAAGGAGTATATACCCTTGGGCTGATATCTTATACAGGTCTGTACGCATAAAGTTCCCCTCCTAGTGTATAACTAAATACTTGATAGACAGGCCTCAATATGTCTTCAAGAAAATTCAAACCAAAGAAATACCTGTTGCTTCTTCTAATAAAAGGTCTAAGAGTGAGTCATTCACGCCGAATGAAGATACATATAATGACACGATGCAAGCCATACTCATGGAGGTAAAACACTAAAACCCTTAATGGAAGCAACTAATATCAAACTGCAGCAAATGGATGACAAATGTTCTAATTTTGAAACAAGAATTTTCCGAGGTGGAACAAAGGATTAGCAACGCGGACGATGTCACAGAAAGAGTTCAAACACTAGAGAATACTGTTAAAGCTTTACAAAAGCACGCTGAGAACCTTAATAATCGCAATAGAAGGAACAATAGGCAAATAATTGGATTACAAGAGGGAGTTGAAGGCCAGAACCCAATTTTATTCACTAATTCTCTTCTGACTAAGCTTTTGGAACTTCCTTCCTCAATCAAGCTGAACATCCAAAGAGCACACTGTATTGGTCCATTCATACCGGTATACTCCTTGAGTACTACTACCAATAACTCTTAGAGAACTATGATACCTGCCCTATTAGACTACACCCATGTACTTATAATCCTAGATAAAGCCAAGATGAAGAAACACCTAACATGGAAGGGCAATGCCATCTTCATCACCCAAGATGTCTCCAGTGCCACTGCTACTAGAAGGAAAGAGCTTCTTGCTCTTAGACTTGCCCTAAAGCAACTCAATGTACGATATGGCATTTTACACCCTGATACCCTCAAAGTAACTCTTAATGACCATACTTCCTCTTTTCCAGACCTTACCGCCTTAAGAAAGTTAATTCAAAATCAAAGAAAAGATTAAATGGATACATTAAAAGCACTCACTTGAAAAACCATATCAAGTTAAATTTCTCTTGTTTCTATCTGCTTAGTACTTTTCGCCTTTTTCCTGTTCGGAGCGGAGTGTGAGGCTGGCTGTCTTCCTGTGAGGCTCCTCCTTCCCCGAGCTTATATTCTTCAATTATCAGCATGGATAGGAGTGGCTGCCTTCTGTTAGCCACTACTATCACTAAAGTTTTTTCTCCCCATTTTTTTATTTTCCATGCTGGCCCTGTTTGTCTTCCCTTCTCCCTACTGTTTTTGTCCTTATGTATCTTTAAGGAATGCATATATGAAAATGAATATTATTCTATGCATTACGTTTAATCTGTTTGGTTCCCTCTTTAGTTCTACTAGGTGCTTCTTTATACTATGTATTAAGGTTTGTGGTGATTCATTTACATGCAGCATATTTTAGCTACATCTAATCCTAATTTAATTTCTCATCCCCTATACTCATGCCATTTAATATAGTTTCCTGGAATATTAAAGGATTACATAATCCAATCAAAAGACAAAAAGTGTTGTATCACCTCAATAGATTGAAACCATCTATTGCCTGTGTTCAAGAGTCACAGCTTTCTAACGATTTAGCAGCAAAACTTAAGAGACATTGGTTGGGACAGGTGTTCTCGAGTACTGCCAATGGAAAAAAAGGAGTCATACACTAATTAATAAAGTTTTAAATGTAAAGTAATTTCTTATGTATCCGATGACTTGGGAAGGTGGGTTCTGCTCAAATTATTAATTGATTCCAAAGAATACTCTATACTAAACATACATGGGTCAACCACCCCGGACTGTAACTTTTGAAGACTACGTAGGAACCGCATGCTTCAATGCAACCCCTATAATCTGATTGCCTGTGGCGACTGTAACGAAATCGTAGATCCTTTTTTTGACAGGAAATCTAGCGTACGATTAATCAATATCTCCTTTCACAGGAATTGTATTAACTTTATTACAGATCTGGGTCTCAGTGATGCTTGACGTTTAACTCACCCTACTGATTCGGACTTTACTTTTTACTCTACACCTCACAACTCCTTCTAACGACTTCATTATATTTTTATACCCAATTCTATGGTTAACCATCTTCTCACAGCTCAAATAGAATCCATTACAATTTATAATCATGCCCCAATTAATATCCAACTTACATCTCCAGTTAATTCAAAAAGCTTAAATAGATGGAGATGTAATGCTAACTTACTGAGTGATGATTCCTTTTTGCCTTTTATAGCCCAACATCATAATAACTACTTTGCTGACAATAAAAATCAAGATACATGTATTACAAATTACTTGGACTGCTACAAAGCTGTTCTTAGGGGCCGTATCATTCCATTTGTCGGGGGGAAATTCTGCCGGGGTCGGCCGGGCCGTCCGTAGACCTCCGGGCAGGGAGGCCCCAACTCCTCCCGTATATCCCAAAAGAGATAGAGTATGAGACACACGCAAGAAGCAAGGTGACTCTGCTGTTTATTAGACAAAATGGCAGGGATGGGTCAAGGATCGTACGCATCCGTCCTGACACACACACAATCGTGGGGCTCGCAGGCCCTTTTTACCTTAGTATGAGGCGCTACTTGCGTCACCTTAGAAAGTTTAGCAAAAAACCTATTTCCACTCTGGATTGGTTACTCGAGTGGTAGGGTTAGTATAGCATACATATAGAGAACGGTGTTAGTGGTTGAGGGTTAGTCAGGTGGTATACTTGGGCTGTCCCTTCAATTTGATACATGAAAATTGTTACATGAAGACCTCTGAGGATTGGTCAATGTTAATGTCGTCAGTGATAAGAGCCCCATGTTCTGATTGGTCCGCTCGCGAGCCTCCCAGTCTGAGACTATCGCTGTTCCCAGCTCGCGGTGCACCTGTCATTTGCAACAATGTTTTACTATGGGTAGGTGTAAACAATGTGAGGATTTATTCATATGTTGGGAGGTCAACTACTCCCACTGCTGCAGATGTCCAATGAGTCTTTTAATTGTATCTGCCTGTGTCTTGAAACGTGGGATTCAGGCGTCTCCTTCCTCCTGGGCTTGGCATTCTGTCAGGTTTGGCTTTGTCACGTGAGGTGGGACTGTGTTTGAGGCAAAATTCAGCACAATTAATATTGTTTTTCCCACTGTGTGCCTGGTTTATCTTGCAGGTGCGACCTTGGCGTCGGCTTGCGGCGTGCGAGATTGCAACATCGTGCCCTTGGCGGTGTGCTTTCGCCGGGCTCATTCTGCAGGGTCAGCAACCGAGCTCTTGCTCATTCAATGTTCATGGAAGCTTTTGCTTGCGGCCTACTTGGGCCTGGTGCATAGGTGGAACCGTTTGATGCAGAGCGCTTTAGGTTACGGTATCATATTGCTCTATCCTCAGTATCGTGTCTCCGTTATATTCTTCATTATGGTACATGGTTTTTAGAAGAAGCGTGAGCAAGCCTTTTTAGATAAGTTCATTATGCGTCTTGCGTTTCTGCATTTTGAGAGTCTATGTGGAAAATAATAAAGATGCACGTCCGTGGGTATGTCTGTCGCCTACGTCATAGCACTGAGTATGTTCTTCGTGTGGATTGGTGTGGGAGTGTCCGGTGTGCATGTTTGCACAGGTGTGCTGACCGTTGGCTAGGTCGTCATGGCATCTCTAACGACGTGTAGGTTTAGTCGAATTGATCCATGCCGCAGGTGTCGGCATGGACAGGGCGGGCTGCTGGGCAGGTAGGTGGGCACATCCGTATGTTCCTGTACCAGGGTATTTGGTCATCTGGTAGATAGACAAACTCCTCTCGTGGCGGGTGTCTAGGCCGTGATCCTCTAGGCCAAGCGCGAGAGGGGAAGGGCGGGAGCCTGTTCTTCCATTCTACCACTTTAGTCCCCCCTCTGGTCGACTTGTCGACCACAAACATATCCTTTTCTTTATCTCCTCTTACTCTCCATATTTTAGTTATTCCTCCCAAATGTCCATAGTGGTTAACATGATCTTCAAATGACCAATACATATATGCACAGGTTCCTCCAGGAGTGCAGTATACCCATTTCCCTATGTAGCTCCTTGGGTTTCTTGGGTTTCCGAGCTTCACAGATGGTGGGTCCAGGTGGTTGGTGATGATCTGGTTGCGCAACTTCTCTCTCTCTTTTATGATTGTGCCTGTGTGTTTGCCGTCATCTGTTGGCATCAAGAGGTGCATAGCAACCATTTCGATCATCTCGTCTGTGGTGCGTGCCTTCCGGGCCTTTCAAAATCTTATTATGATCAGTGTAGCTCCAGCCAAAATAGTACATCCAACTATAATCTTCAGTCCATCTGACAGCCAAGATGGCATCCATGACCATAATATTGAAAACCAGCTCTCATCCTTTTTCACACCTTTACTTTCATCCATCATTTTTGAGTGCATCTGGGCCAATTGCAAAACTGCTTCTGTCAGTGTACCATTGTCAGCATCGTTGGCAGGGCTGAATGTGCAGCATGATTGTCCTATCTTAGCGCAAACTCCTCCTTCCATTGCTGTGAGGAGGTCCAGTACATATCTGTTCTGAAGTGCTACCATCCTCACAGCTCGCAGTTCCTCTTTTATTGCGTTGAATCCATTTACCGTAGAATTAATAGTCATCATTAGTTCCCATCGAGTTATCTGGAGCCATTTTGCGTTTGCGTAAGCCTGTAGTCCTGGATGTATTATCAAGGAGAAGAACATTGCTGCTCTGCTGAATAGTCTGTGGTCTGGTGGAATTGAAGTGAGTGCTGTTTCCGACCTTCCCCATAGGTAATTTCCTGTCAGAGGTTCTCCTTGTCTTTTCTTTCTATTCAGGACAGTATTATTGCCGTCGGTTTTGCTCTCTGGCCCCTTCTGAGGTTGTACAGATCTCTTCTTCCTTTTGTTCCCTTCATCCATTTTGGGGAAGTTCGCCATATTGACATGTTTCTGGGGTACCACTAGTGATGGTACATTAACGTGCACCATTGTGCATATACCATTCCACAGAGGGGGCAGTGTGTGGTATGCCTTTTTTCCACAGGCCCAGTAATGGTCCATTACTACTGCTGTTCCTGCTCCCCCCTCAGGTAACTCCATCACGCTTTCACAGTTTGTGTTGTATCCTACGTCCACCTCCCCTTAATGTTGGTAGCATACCTTAGGCGCAGTTAGCGGCAGTATTGTTATTGGGTCTTCATCCTTCTCCATCCACGTGAGCATGGGTACGTACTTGACCCAAGTCATCCAACATCTATGGGTGTGTCCATCAATAGTTGAAATATTTTCTCTTGTTACCATGTCGCTGCCAACCACTCCTATGTCCCAATTTTTGTTCATGTACACCTTCCCTGTTATTATCACCAGTGGTCTTTCCCAACATCCGCTTTTACCAGGGACTTCAGTGGCGTACCAATCACATGGTAGGTACTGTAGTGTTACTTTCTTTGTTTCTCCTTGTTCAGGACCACTTGTTATGTATCTGAATCCTTCAGCATGTAAACTGCTCTTGTGGTAACTCAAATAACTCTTGAGGAAGTTGTTTTCATATGGATATGTATCTCGTGTTTTCCACACCAGTTGCACCACTGTCCCTTGAAATCTTCCTTTCGTCTGGAACAGTGCCAGGTATATTATACATCGTGCTATTTTTTCATCTATCTCTGTGGCAACAAATGTTCGAGAAGCGCTCATGGCGTATGGGATTAATGAGCAAACGTAGCAGCTGTCTTCTGTTGTCTGCTTACCTATGTGGGTCATGTGTTGGTAACATATGTTGTTTGAGATGTGTGCTGAATCTTGTATGTAGTTGTCAATACCTTTATTATCTGAGTATGTGCTGCGTTTAACTCTATTTTCCTTGTGTGGGATTTTACTAGTACCACCTGACGTAACACCTGTTGCAGCTGGGGGTGGGGGTGTATTAGGTTTGGGTACAGCAATAATATTGATAGCATAGCTGTACTGCCATACAGGGGCAGCCAAGAACCCGGCGATCATTAAAATCCCTATCAATTTTATTACAGATGCTAATTTCACCGGCATTTTGCTCTTACCTTGCTGCAGTCCGGCAGCTTATTCTTGCGACGTTACAGTTGCCCGCCTGAAAATTCTTAATATGCTTGTTATTAGTGTTAGTTGTCGTTTTTAAGCTCTCCCTATCAAGTAGTCATTCAGTGCCCAGGCGAAGAGCTGTTCCCACGCCAATCTAAGCAATCTATCTCTTAGGGCAGGCAAGTATGGTTGGAGGTGGGGTATTGAATGTTCTATGGCCAAGAGGAATGCTGTGTAGTAGACACGTACCCTCCTTCTTTTCAGGTGCGTTGGCCTTTTTATTTCATATACAAATTGGTGTGACAATTCTTCCAGGTAATTATCGTCTGAGGGTACCATCTACTCCTGGGCAGTGAATTGGTTAGTTATCTACTTTCTTAGTAGTACAATAATACGCTGTACCTGCATGTGCGAGAGAAAAGAAAGAGAACATTCAGGTGTTTACATGTGTATATGTGCAAGACAATGTCCTTCAGTTCAGTTATTACTACAGTGGGTAGGGGGTCAATGGGCAGAGGGTTTGGGACTCAACTGGCGGAAGTCTCTTTACTCTTTAATCGTGTAACCATGGGGTGGGCGGTATGGGGATCACCCCTTTCTTTTCTAGTAGTTGTCTCTGGGGAATCTGAGGGGTGGCAGGGTATGGGGACACTTAGGCCGTTAGTTGTGGTAGAAGTCTCTTCCTCCGTTGGTGACGCTGTTGTTGTTCTTCCAGTGGCCCTGTCGGTGGCGCTGGGGCGGGTCTGGAGTTTGTAGATCTTTACGTCGTGTAGGTGGTTCCAGGCACGTTTGTCCTGTAGCTTTACTGCTCTCGTTGATACCTCCTCTACCAGATGGGGGCCAGTGAAGCATGGGCTGTTCCACTTTCTGTTGAAATTGCGAAGTAGTACGTGGTCACCTTTAGCAACTTTGCACAGTCTTTCCTTTTCCAATTCTTTATCCGCGTCTTCTTGTTGATCGCTGTTAGACCTGCCCCGCATGCGCTCGAGCTGTTGAGACACAAACACTACACTAGTAATCAAAGAAGACACATATTGGTACATTTCATCACCAAGGACATTTGCAGTACTCTCGTGGTCGGTAAATGCTCTTGATGTTGGCGTTAGGGGAAGGCGCATTTGACATCCGGTAACCACCTCGTGAGGGGTGAGGTGGTGGTCGGAACCTGGTCTATTCCTTAGCTGAAATAGGGCTAGTGGAAGGCAATACAACCAACTCTTCTTTGTTGTTTGCTGTATTTTTGCAATTGCCTCCTTTAATAGGCCATTCAGGCGTTCACATATACCGTTGGCCTGTGGGTGCTATAATAATAATAATAATTAGGCTTTTATATAGCGCTACAAACCCTCAGGTATCCGAGCGCTGCTTATTATTACCCACGGTGTGTGGTGCTCATTTATCGACCTCGGAAGGATGAAAGGCTGAGTTTGGCCCCGCCGGGATTCGAACCTGCGTTAACAGGCTCTGCACGGGTGTCAAAGCGAGCGCTCTACTCGCTGTGCCACTTGACCAGCTATGCACATGCAAATTTATGCTTGATGTTCAGTAAGGATGTGATGTGCTGGAACATTTTGTTTGCGAAATGTGGGCCATTATCTGACCGCAGTACCTCGCACACTCCCCACCTGGGGAAGACCTCCCTCACTAGGAATTTAGCTGCTCTGAATGCATCTGGGTGTGAACAGGGCCCTGCTTCAATCCACCTCGAGAATGGGCATACTACTACAATCATATACCTATTTCCTTGACATACGTTGATCATATCAACATAGTCAATATGGAGATGTCGGAAGGGTCCCTCTGGCCGGGGTATAGTACCTCTTATCACCTTCAGAGTGTGACCGGCCATAAACTGTTGACATGTGAGACAATTGCTGATAAAATTTGACACATGAGAATTTAACTCGGGCAGAACCAGTCTTCCCTAATTCGTGCTGCAAGTACTTTCTTGCCTTTGTGGGCTGGGTGGTGTAGTTGGCTCAGGGCGGTGTTCAATAGTGCCAGTGGTATTACAATCTTTCCAGTGTCACCCTGGCGCCATAGTGCGTCAGTTGGTGACATTGTGCATCCTCTTTTTACCCATATTTCTTTTTCTGCCATTGGTGCACCCGCTTGTAGCTCCATTATCTGTGTGGCTGGGAGATGGGTGTACCCTTCTCTTATCAACATCTCCTTAGCCATTCCCCTCCCTCTCCCTCTCTTTGACTCTGGGGGGTTCCATATCTCACCAAAATATGCAGCATACTTTGCATGTGCGTCTGCTGCTGCATTCCCTTTTGAAATGTGGTCTTCACCATTGGTGTGTGCGGTGCATTTGACCAAAGCTAATTCTTGGGGGTAATTTATTGCTTCAATTAGTTCAGCCAATAGGAGGGCATGTTGCACTGGAGTGCCATCAGCTCTCCTAAACCCTCTTCTTCTCCATTTCGACAGCCCTGAGTGGACAGTGGACGTAACATATGCGCTGTCGGAATATACGGTCACTCGTTTGTCAAAGCTTTCCTTCAACGCCAAGATTAGTGCAATTAATTCTGCTGCTTGAGCGGAATAATGCTGTGGTAGTTGTACACATTTAATTGCCACACACACCGGTACCTCCATCATTTTTACCACTGCTGCCCCAGTCCTCCTTATACCATCCCTTTGGTCGATAGTTGATGACCCATCAATGAACAGGAGCTCACCTCCCTCTAGTGCGTTCTCTTCAATCTTTCTAGTACATGGGTACATTTCAGTTATTTGCGTACAATCTTGGGCATAATCTCCTTCCTCAATTACTTCTGCTAGGAACCTTGCAGGGTTGACCGTGCTACATCTAACAATTGATAGTTCAGCTCTGGATAAGATGATCTCATAACCTGATGCCCTTTGCGTGGTTAGGGTGGACTTAGGTTTATTCAATATTGCAAATAGTGCATGTTCCACAAACAGTGTAGTTGGGCACCCCATGGTGATTGCTGATGCTTTCTCTACCGCAAAAGCAGCTGCGGCGAGACCTTGATCGCAAGGGAAATGACCTAACATCACAGGATCTAAGTGGCCGCTGTAAAATGCTACTGGTTTGTAGCCCATGCTTGTTTTTTGAGCCAACACTGCTTTCATTACTGCTGAGTCGCAATGTGAAAATATAAAGAATTGTCGCTCATAGTCTGGGGTTGCCAGTACCGGAGCAGTTGATATCGCATCTTTCAGTTCATCAAAAGCCTCTTTCATTTCCATTGTCCACCCCAACTTTTTCTCCCCTTTATTAGCTTCCTTTAACGCTTCAAGCAGGGGTCCTATGTATGAGCTGTAATCAAATACCCATGCTCTACAGTAGTTGCACAGACCCAGGAACTGCTGCAGTTCCCTCACTGTTTGTAGCACTGGCGTTTTTGAAATGGCCTGTGCTCTTTGTGGTGCAATCTTTCTTCCATGTTGGGATATGAGCTGACCAATGTAAAGTACCTGTTCTTGACAGTACTGTAACTTTTCCATGTCTACCTTGTAACCTTTTTCAGCCAATATTGTCAGCATCTTTAATGAGTCCTCTCTGCATGTTCTTTCGTTTGTACTGCAAATTATTATGTCGTCGACATACTGCAACACTGTGCTTTCCACTTCAATGTTACCCAAATCCATCTGTATTACTCTGTTGAAGATTGAGGGTGATTCGCAGTACCCTTGTGGCAATCTGGTGTGTTTCCACTTTGTGTTTCTGTAAGTGAAGCTTGTCAGATCTTGTGAGTCTGGGTGCAATGGTATTGAGAAAAAAGCATTTTTAAGGTCGATCACTGTAAATCGTGATGCTTCTGCTGGAATGCCACACAATATTGTGGCCGGGTTTGCGGCTATGGGGTATTCTGCTTCTACTATGTTGTTCAAGGGCCTAAAATCCTGTATGAAGCGCCAAGACCCCCCTCTAGCCTTGCGCACTGGGTATACAGCCGTGTTACATGGTGATTCTGAGGGGACCAATATGCCATTATCTATAAGGGCCGTTATGGTTTCATATATGCCCTCATCTGCCTCTTTTGATAGTGGGTACTGTTTCACTCTGGGGAGTATTGCACCTTTTTTCAATTTTATCCTTACTCCCCCTATACTTTTTATGCATCCCACGTCATAGGGGCTAGTAGTCCATAATGATGTGGGCACTTTTGTCATATCCTCCTCAAAGAAGGGAAATGGGGTGGATGTGGGTGCCTCAAGTGCCATTGCAATTTTCTGTGCCACTTGTTTGTACGCCACTCTTAGCCATATTTCCACACTCATCAGAAACACCATTTCACCTTCCTCTGTTTCTTCTGAGAACAGCTCCTCATCTGACACCTGGGTGAGTCTACTTCCTTCTGCTAGTGCTATCACTGCCCTCCATGCTCTTCCTTCTCTGTCTTGGGCATGTACAGCAATGTAATCAGCTGTTGCTATAATGCTCTCAATGTCCACTGGAACCACCTTTCCTTCTGGTTCATTGACTGGTGTTTCTGGTCTGAACAAATAGGCTGCTGGCCTCCTCCAGATCTTTCCCTCTATCCCTGGCATCCATGCAAATGCCATGTCGGTCCCGAACTGGAAGAGTTCGCCATCTACTGTCTCAGCCCTAATCGCTGTCTATCCGCAGTATGCTTGCATAATCTGTCGTGCTGTGAGCATGTTAATTCCTGGAGTAGAGCAAATTATGCCGTCCTCCGTAAAGGAGATCGTCATATTCAACCTGTTCATGATGTCTCTCCCCAGTATATTAACTGGTGAGGCACTATAATATAAAAGTGGGACTGACATGTCATAATCTCCTATAGATAAGGGAATGTTATCAGTAAAAGGAACCAACCCTCTAGCCCCAGAGAATCCTTGGGTGTTCATGGCTTCGCCCGACATCTTAAATTTACCTTCCCTTATGCAAGACCGGGTCGCCCCGGTGTCAACAAGGAATGATAATTTTTTGTCACCTATCGTTACCTCTATGCGTGGTTCCTCCGCACTATTAGGTGTTACCGACAGGATGGGACACACCAAGGCCGTCTGTGGGCTGTCCTATTGAGGGTACAACGATTGACCATTTCCTGTGTAAGGGTTGTGTCCCAGGACCGTCACCCTACCGAGTTGTGTTTGTTGTGCTTGGGGTTGTTGTGTTATCGCTACCTGTTGTTGTGGCAGTGAATATGTCTGTGGCTGTTGTTGTGTTATTAGTTGTTGCTGTTCATTTTCCTGTTGCAACGTCTGCTGTTGCTGTATGCCCTGCTGTTCCTGTGTGGGCCTTGGTTGTCCCTGTTCGCTCCATGATGGTGTTCCTGGTCTTACTCTACACGTGCGTGACATGTGCCCTACTAATCCACAACTCCAACACACCGGTGGTTCCCTACTCTGCCATGGAAAGCTTCCTGTGTTGTCCTGGTATACTGGTTGCCCGGTGGGGTAGGAATTTCTAAGTCCTCCCACCTGCTGTTGTGTGTTATATCCGTATCCTCTCCCTCTCATAATTCCTCCTCTTCCCCTGTTGTAATTACAATACCCAGCTCCTGGCATTGAGTATCCTCCTCCCATGTTGGTCGTGTATGGTTGGAGTGGCGGCACCTGTTGTGTTATAGTCTGTGAGGGTGGTATTTGGGAGGGATCTTGTGCAGCCACTACTTGTGTGGGGCTTTGGGTCATTGTTGTAGGTGTAGTTATTAGTGCCCCTTCCATTGTGTATTTAGTAAGTTTTTTCTGTACTAGTTTAGCCTCTTCCGTTTTCCTGTCCTCTTCCTTTTGTTTCATTTTTCCTTGCCATGTCCTGCAATGATGCACTATTGTCAGTTGTATTTCTGGCCATGCTTTTGCTTCCATTCCCACTACTTTCTTCAGTTGTTTCTGAACTCCTTCTGGGAGCCCTTGTACTAGTATATGATAAAATGTTGCTGGTGTTTTTTCCCATTGTTCTCTAGTTTCCATGCGCCACTTCTCTTGGATTTCCTGGATATAATCAACAGGATCTTCGTTCTCACGCATCTTGCGTGAGGTAATTGCTCCTATGTCTGATGTGTCTGGGTACTGTACCCTCAGTGCCTGCCGTAGTGCATGTCTGCAGTTTGCGAATGGTGCCCCATCATGCGATGTGTTTGCTATTATTACCCCAGGGAATCCCGCTCTCTTCCAAATGTCATCCGCTGCATCCCCTAATATCGATATTAGAAGGCCCTTTACATCTCCCACTGCCAGTTTCTGTCCTGCTGTGTGTTTTTCCATTTCATATATCCATTTACCCGCACCTCCACTTAATGATGGGATCCTGCACTTTATATTTTCTTTGTCTGTATGCTTCCAAGGGACGTACTGTGGTCTAACCCCTCCCCTCTCCAGAAGTGGCATTAAGTTGTGTCTCGTTTTACCCCTTGGGTTCCATAAAATCGAGTCCTCACACCCCTCCTCTTCTTCCCTCTCTCCTACATCGTCAATTTCGTCCGTATTTCCCCTGCTCGTAACTCTTTCTTCTCCATCTTTTCCCCTTCTTCCATCATTTCCTGTATTTAATGTGGGCGTGTGTATTCGTCCTTCCTGCCTGCATCTAGGGAGGTCTCTAAGCCGACCTGCATAGGGTGTCAGTTCGTTTGTGAAGGGCGCAAGTTTGATTGTACGTAATGAGCGTGAAGTGGTTGAGCATGTAGGGTGGGATGGGAGAGGGTGTGATGGTGACGGTGTGGCTTCATGTGTCTGTCTTTCCGCTATTCCGTGCTCTTCCTCCTCACTTCTCTCCAGTTCATCCTTTCTCCTACAGATCCATGGTGAGTCTGTATTGGTCCGGGTGGTGTATAGTTTATCTAGGCTTTCCCTTTCACTGTTTCTTCCTTCCTTCTCCATTCCTTCTTCTTCCTCACTACAAAAGTCATTCATAAACGGCAGCCCCCACTCTGTCTTTTTCCCCTTGATTGTTACTGTTTTTAAGTCTATTAGGTCCGGTTCTCCCTTTTCTCCTTTACCAACCGCTCCCCTTTGCGCTGATGTTGTTGCTACTTCTGTGTCTCTATATACATACCCCCTTACTTCACTCTCCCTTCTCCTATCTTCTCTTTCCCCTTCATTTCTCTCCTCCATCTCTCTACCAATTTCCTCCCTTTTCCTTTTTAATTCCTCCATTACTTCACTACTCACCTTATCCAATATCCTTTCATCCTCTTTCTTCCTTTCCCATCTCACCCTCTCCCTTTCTAATATACTCTCTAACACCCTCCCTTCTTCGTATTTCTTAGTCGTTTCTGATAGTAATCTCTTCTTCCACATTGCCATTTCTTTTTCTTTCTCTTCTTCTTCTCTTTTCCTCTCTCGTAGCACTGCTCTTGATACCCTTTCTGCTGCTGCTTTTACCCTTTCAGCTTCTCTCCTTTGCTCCTCAGTTTGTTCCCTTATTTTTTCCAATTCGTTCTTACCTTCTTTCCTTTCCCTCGCTCTCTCTCTTTCCTCCCTCTCGAGCTGTTTGATCAGTTCATTCTGCTCATCCCTTAACTCTGCTAGTCGTTCCTCCAAAATCTCTTCCTTTTGTCGTAACAGCTCTTCCCCTCTCATTCCACTCTCCCTGGTATTAGCCTCGTCTATTTTCCTTACTACCTCCTTCTCTTCTCCTGTTAATGAACCTCGTAATTTTAATAGTATCTGCGCAGCTACCCACTCATCATGTCCTATTTCCACAGTTTGTTCTTCTTCAGTCCTCCCCTCCCCTGCTGGCATCTTCCTATGAGCCACATATGGTGGCGGGCTGTATGCCGGGTTCGAGTACCCCTCAGCCGCCCTTAACTGTCCTCTTTCTATTTCTCCTAATTCTCTTAAAGGGTACAACCCCCCTCCCTCTGTTTTCACTACCTTTGCTAGGGGTATATCGTTGCTCTGTTCCTTTTTTATTTCATTTTCTTTTGAGTTATTATTCTTTTCTCCTCCCTCTTGTCCGTTCCCCGTGTTCTTTGGGTCTTCACTCCCCTTTTTCCCATTCTCTCCTTCCTCCTTAATCTCTTTTTCTTCCGGTATTTCCTCCACAGTGAACATTCCATTTGGTCCTGGTCGGCACCCTTGGAACATCCTCCATAAGTTAAACACCTCCACGTGGTGTGTCAACTTCTTCCCTTTGTATGTATTATGCAGATGGTTTAATAGTGAATGTTGGGTATATGGATCGAAGCTACCATTAGGCGGCCATGGTGTTATCATTTTGTTGTCCGTCCCCTGTGTCCATTCTATGCTATACTTGATCAGTTTCTCCCTATGGGGTGACAGTGTTGTACATATGTGTTGTAGTGGGGTAGTGAGGGTGATCCCCCACCCTCCCGATCCTGTCCCGTATGACATAGTAGCGCTTCACTTGTTATCCTTCCCCTATTTGGTAGCTATTATCTTACTAACACTTACAATACACAGCCTTATACCTTTACTTGGCCCCGTAAGTTTGGGGACTTGCGATAGTCCGCTAAGGAAAATTATTAAAATATAGTATTTACATTTGTATATTTTCTTCTTTTTTTCTTCCTTTACACAACACCGTTACTGCCCCCTGCGGCCGAGGCGCACGTAGCCCCCTGCGGCTGCGTACCCCTTGTGACGTTCTTATACAGTCGTCCTATTTTCATTTGCTCCTCCTCCTTCTTCTACACTTGCCGTGGCTGGCGTTCTCCGTGCGCAGCCACGTCCCCCGTTTCGCCTTTCCCCGATCAACTCATTACCGTTTATCTCCGTTTCCACTCCCTTACCACAGTTCTCTTCCCCACCACTCTCAGAAAGAAAGATGCCTTGTGCTCGGGATATCCTATGAAAGCCCTAATGGTGACGTCACCGATCTATTCGAACTACTGGTAAGTTCTTCATATATTCTTTAAGTCCAAAATACACTTGCAATCTACCCCCGTTAACCTCACAGCTGTCTTCCTGTCACTCCTGGAACAAGGTAATCAATAATATAATCGGACTGCGCACGCTGCATCGCCTCGCGTGTGATACGCCCCTCGACAGGGGGGCTTAACCAGCCAATTATCTTCCGTATTGGGCAACTAACTAGCTACCGCCTACAGGGAAACGTCATCTACCTATCGAGTTTCTTGCTCGAACAATAGGGATCCTCATCTACTCATTGATCAATAAATGCCAAATCGTAGGAAACCACACACACACACCCTTACACGTAGTCGCGACCTAGACCAATCAGTGTCTACGAGCGGCCGCACGTGATGTTTTCGTGCTCCACCTCCCACTCTCGCGTAACGTAGCCGACTGCTCTCGCACTCGTTCGGCTACCATTCATTTCATTGCCTACACTAAATTGTCAAACCTTCGCCGCGCACCTGTGCAACACCTCCCACCTCCCGTATTTAATTCCTCCCCCCTCCCTCACAATTTCACATTGCTTGTTGTGCGTGGCATGCTCACCAAGTTCTCTTGATGCGGGGCCACTCGACTGCGTGCACCCCTCCAAGCGGCTCGCCACCTCCCCTCGTCTGGACCACGTCTGGACACTCGCCAACCGCGGGCGGGATACTTCTCAACCGGCTCCCGAAGGCGAATATCCGGATTGCGCTGTCCGGTCTTCTCGCAGTTCCGCGATGGTCCTGTAGTGCTCAGAAGGGGGCAACGGCAGAGGGGGCCACACCGCCGGGCCTCCTCGCAACGGGAGTACCTGGAAAAATAAAAATAAAAAAGCAGATCTTAAACAGATCTCAGCAGTGCCTCCAACTTGTCGGGGGGAAATTCTGCCGGGGTCGGCCGGGCTGTCCGTAGACCTCTGGGCAGGGAGGCCCCAACTCCTCCCGTATATCCCAAAAGAGATAGAGTATGAGACACACGCAAGAAGCAAGGTGACTCTGCTGTTTATTAGACAAAACGGCAGGGATGGGTCAAGGATCGTACGCGTCCGTCCTGACACACACACAATCGTGGGGCTCGCAGGCCCTTTTTACCTTAGTATGACGCGCTACTTGCGTCACCTTAGAAAGTTTAGCAAAAAACCTATTTCCACTCTGGATTGGTTACTCGAGTGGTAGGGTTAGTATAGCATACATATAGAGAACAGTGTTAGTGGTTGAGGGTTAGTCAGGTGGTATACTTGGGCTGTCCCTTCAATTTGATACATGAAAATTGTTACATGAAGACCTCTGAGGATTGGTCAACATTAATGGCGTCAGTGATAAGAGCCCCTTGTTCTGATTGGTCCGCTCGCGAGCCTCCCAGTCTGAGACTATCGCTGTTCCCAGCTCGCGGTGCACCTGTCATTTGCAACAATGTTTTACTATGGGTAGGTGTAAACAATGTGAGGATTTATTCATATGTTGGGAGGTCGACTACTCCCACTGCTGCAGATGTCCAATGAGTCTTTTAATTGTATCTGCCTGTGTCTTGCAACGTGGGATTCAGGCGTCTCCTTCCTCCTGGGCTTGGCATCCTGTCAGGTTTGGCTTTGTCACGTGAGGTGGGACCGTGTTTGAGGCAAAATTCAGCACAATTAATATTGTTTTTCCCACTGTGTGCCTGGTTTATCTTGCGGGTGCGACCTTGGCATCGGCTTGCGGCGTGCGAGATTGCAACATCGTGCCCTTGGTGGTGTGCTTTCGCCGGGCTCATTCTGCAGGGTCAGCAACCGAGCTCTTGCTCATTCAATGTTCATGGAAGCTTTTGCTTGCGGCCTACTTGTGCCTGGTGCATAGGTGGAACCGTTTGATGCAGAGCGCTTTAGGTTACGGTATCATATTGCTCTATCCTCAGTATCGTGTCTCCGTTATATTCTTCATTATGGTACATGGTTTTTAGAAGAAGCGTGAGCAAGCCTTTTTAGATAAGTTCATTATGTGTCTTGCGTTTCTGCATTTTGAGAGCCTATGTGGAAAATAATAAAGATGCACGTCCGTGGGTATGTCTGTCGCCTACGTCATAGCACTGAGTATGTTCTTCGTGTGGATTGGTGTGGGAGTGTCCGGTGTGCATGTTTGCACAGTGTGCTGACCGTTGGCTAGGTCGTCATGGCATCTCTAACGACGTGTAGGTTTAGTCGAGTTGATCCATGCACAGGTGTCGGCATGGACAGGGCGGGCTGCTGGGCAGGTAGGTGGGCACATCCGTATGTTCCTGTACCAGGGTATTTGGTCGTCTGGTAGATAGGCAAACTCCTCTCGTGGCGGGTGTCTAGGCCGTGATCCTCTAGGCCAAGCGCGAGAGGGGAAGGGCGGGAGCCTGTTCTTCCATTCTCCCACTTCACATTTGTTGCTAACATGATAAAAAGACTTAAACAAGAATCAGAATCCATTCTTCAGCAGCTGAAACCTTTAGAAATCCAATTTGCTAATAACAATTCTCCTTCTATCCTTAAAGATATTCTTAAATTAAGATTTCAATTTAACAAAGTCATAACACAATACTCATGTGCTAATATGCTTAAATATATGTCAAAAATATATCAGCTCTCTAATAAAGCAAACAAATCTCTCGCAACATACCTTAAATTCAATAAGGAGAAATCTAGGATAGATGTCCTAAAAGATCATCTAGGCAATAGAAAATTCCCGGACAAAGACATAATCAATATGTTTTCTAAGTTTTAGTCCAAACTATATACCTCTGAAACCCCTCTTAATAATGCTTTTGTTGATGAATTCTGGCAAAATATACATAGGAACTCATATCCCCTATTAGCTTTTCCATCACTTAATGCTCCAATCACTCCTGCTGAACTACTGTTAGATATTAGACATCTTAAAAAAGGTAAAGCTCAAGGTCGTGATGGCTTCCACTCTGACTTTTTTGCCCATTTCTCTGGTATGCTACTCCCTAGACTGAGAAAACTCTACTCTCACATTACATCAGAAGAGGAAGCTTGGGGTATATTTATTGAAGCCATACTTATTGTTTTTCCCAAGCACAATAAAGACCCAGAGTTTCCTCAAAATTATCATCCCATTTCCCTTATTAATACTGACCTTAAGATTTATGCAAAGATTTTGGCTAATAGACTCCTTCCTTTGTTACCAAATCTCCTAAAACATGATCAAGTTGGATACATCAAGGGTAGAGTCTCCTCTTCCACTATTAGACACTTTCTAGATATTATTGTGCTAATTCGGAATTCCAAAGATCCACATGCTGCGATAGCTCTGGATGCGGAAAAAGCATTTCATAGAGTGGAGTGGGCTTTCCATTTTAAACTCTTAGATGGCACAGTTTTAGTCCCCCTTTTCTATCCATGATTAAAGTCCTTTATTCTATGCCTAAGACTGCAATCTTTGCTAATGGGCAGCTGTCCTCCTTTCTTTACCGAGAGGAACATACTACCGTTGTCCCCTTTCTCCAATTCTATTCATATTAGCGCTTGAACCCTTCCTAGAAACCATTAGGCAACATCAAACCATTACAGCAATACATTATAAGCATCTCCATATCAAGACTGTAGCATATGCCGATGATTTTCTCCTCTTTCTTAAAAATTCAGGACTAACTGCCCAGAATTTACTTGACATCATCTCAGATTTTTCCAAAACATCTGTTTATAAACTCAATATAGAAAAGTCAGAAATTCTTCCCCTTAATGTTCATTGTACATTACATCATACACTCTCCCTAGGAATTAAATGATGCTCTAAAGGCTTCAAATATCTTGGCATTCACATTTCAGCATCCATTAATAATGATTTTGGAAACTGTTTTGATCAGAATTAATGAACTAACAACCTCATGATCACCCTTTTTTCTATTTTAGTGGGGCCGCATAGAAGCGATCAAGATGATGATATTCCCCATCATTCTCTATTTTCTCTACATGCTCCCCATCCCCTTTACTTTTTCAAATCCATTGACTCATCCTTGACTAGATTTCTATGGGGAAAGAAAAAACATAGAATTTAATTAAGTACATTAAAAAAGCCCCGTTCTTCAGGCGCTGTCAACTTCCCAGATTTTAGGAAATATCACATGGCCTTTGTCATTAAACAAATACAGCTGTGGTTTATCCAAGAGGAACAAGTATATCTGCCTAATTGGGTGTGTCTGAAGAGGGCCATGGTTTCACCAATTTCCCTTGCAGATATTTACCTTATGAAGGGTAAACGTAAAATGATCACTTATTCCTGCATTCGCCAATCTATGCTCTATCTTAAACTTTATATGTTCTCATCCTTAACAAAATTGTCTTTATTAATGTCTCCTTTAATTTGGCTCAATCCCCTTATTATAATTAAAGGCAAATCGGTTTTCTGGAAGCCATGGCTCTCTAGGCGTATCAAATTTTACACTCAATTCTTTGTGCAAAATGTTCCTATTGCTTTTAATGATTTTGCTACCAAATATCATATGCCTGCCCATTACCTGAAATAATATTTAGACATTACTGTTGCACTTTTTGGACATTATGAATCACTTGTGTATATTTCTAATATTCCTGATGCGCAGAGACTATTACATATGCTTCACTCCAATGTTACGGCCTCCGCGTATTATAAATTGCTGATATCAACACCACCAGTACTAAATCCTGACCATCTTCACGCCGACTGGAAGGATGATTGCTGGATACCAGATCTTCACTTATGCTGGCCCCAGCAATGGAAATGCATTACTAAAATTACTTCTTCAGCAAGCCTGACCCAAACTCTTTTCTTTTTTCATCACAGAGCTTTTATTACTCCTCTCTCTCTTTTTAAATTTGGCCTAACCCCTAATGATTTTTGTTGGAGCTGCTCACATTTTCAAGGTTCTTTCAAGCATATGTTCATTGATTGTCAATATGTTAAGCCTTTTTGGATCTCTGTATGGCATACTATTGAATCTAATTGTAATTTTCATCAGGGTTATTCTTTTGACTTTCTCCCTTTTGGAAACTCCTTTTTACAAATTAACCGAGCTAACAAATATATTGACTTTCTCTTTGACCTTTGCTTACTTGTAGCAATCCAAACAATTACTAGTAAATGGAAGAACTTAAATCTTATTCCTTATAAAATTTGGTGGAATAGTAATCGTAATGTTCATAGATTAGAGAGTTGCATTGCTTCTTCTCCTTATATGTTATGTAATCATCAACTGATATGGCACCCATTCTTTGAGTACTTGTCCAACACTGATTCTCATTAATATTAACGAAGCATTGTTTTACCTTATTTGACTTCTACTTTACATTATGCGATTGATTATTTTGCATTCTATTACCCCAACAGTGCGGACGTTAGTCTGGTGCCCCTCTAATTATCCATGGGCTGTCTCTGCGAGTGTCATGCAGTATGTTCTTGTTAGTAAATCAGACTAGATTGCTCTGGATGGCAAAGAGCCTCCTACTGCCTGCATGTCTGTTTAGGGGTCCTGCAGACACTTATGTGGGGCTCCTTCTCCCTTAGGTTCCAGCAGGGCCTCTGTCGCTGCAAACACTAGACATCAGGGCATCTAGTTAGGTGCTCTCGTTGGCTCACAGAGGCAGTGCTAATTAACTTGCCTCTCTCCTTCCTGTTTCCGCTAAGAAGACTGCATCAAGCTAGTGTGTAGTGAAGCTGAGGTACCAAACACAGATGAAACAAGCATTACCAATGCCAACAGTTTGGGCTTTTGTGTGGGCATAGGAAAGGCACTTGCCAGGTGCAGCTGTATGGGTATTAACCGGCTAATGATGTTAGAAGGTAGACATTGGTGCAAGTACCAGGGAACCTAATAGCATTGCCTGGCAAATGTCTAATACTTACGCACAAGCCACAACTGTTGGCTTTGCCAATGCGTGTTTTTAACAGGGCTTCAGTGAAAGACACACAGAGTTGCTGAAGGCAAACTTGGTTAAGGCATGTGTATTATTTCAGTAGTGGGTTTTTAACTCCAATTAAGTCATTACATCTCAAAAGACTGTAACGTTTGATGGTAAGGCTTGAATAAAGTGAGCTCAAAGAGTTCCCATGAGGAGGTGTTTTGGGTGGGAGGGGCAGGAACTTGGTGTAAATGGCCATAGGGATTGACATGGCAGTGAATGGGTGGGCAAATAACCAAACAACACCTACAAGCTGTGTGTCCCTCCTCACATGCAATTTCTCCCTATATGTACTTTGATGCAATAGTTTAGGCTTATAGGTGGCAAGTGGCACCTAATAGTCCAAACTAAAAAGAAACACTTTATTAAAAAAGTACATGCATGTTTGTGTGCACTTTTTCATGTGTATATATCTACATTTGTTTGTGTAAGTGTGTGCTTTTGTCTGTGGGAGGTGGAAGGTGGGAGTGTAATGTGAGGCGATGGAACGATAGTGAGAGAAACAAGAAAGAAGCAGCCATTTCAGCCGTTAGGTGTTAATGAATTATTATGGCTTTCGAAAGGCCTGCTATCAGGGGTGATGCTAGATCTGGAAAAGATCGGGGGCTATGCTAATGGCGAGTCTGTAGGGACTCGGGGCTAGCTAACCTTTGGGTTGTAGCCCCTGAGCTTCTATCCAGGGCTACAAACAGAAGACCAGGGGCTATGCCCCCCTTCAACCCCTAGACCAACCTGCCCCGCAGACCTCCCTAGCAACACCTCTGCCTGCTATTGCCATATACAGCCCTTTTTTAACACACTGATCTCGTTCGCTAATTCACAAGATTCCTCTCTCCCAAATAAACGTTTGAACGTTGATATCGTGTTAGTTTTGCAATTGATCAAGATCAGTGCTCACCATTAGTGCTGCCTATGATGGCAGGCAGTTCATGGCAGGCGGTGTGGTGCACTTAAGCATGTGAAACAACAGTGTCAAACGCTACAGCTGGGGAAAACTGCATATGACAATAACACAAGTCCATGGAGCAGGTCTAGTCTAAGCTTCTCACATGCAAAGGTGCAGTGGGAAATGGAAAACATGTTTTTTAGGGTACAAGTAACTTCAGTTGGTGCAGTTTTGTATCTCAGGTAGGCATAGCTTATCAAACAATGTATAATACTCAGAATGGGAAGAATGAATTCAGAGCACCATTGCTAAAGGGCATTAGTAGGAGAGTCAACCGTCTAGTGAATACATTTTCATGGTGACAATGATTCCTAACAATAATTCCAATTGGTAATGTCTATGTTTTTTTCAATACAGTTGCATAACATGAGCCCCACATTTAACTTCATGTTTCCAGGTTTTTTTTACACCAAAGGTCTGAAATCAGGGAAAAACATGAGCATAGTTATTGAACTGCTTTTGGAGAGGTCTGTCTTTGGCCAGCAAATGCAGGATTAAAGAAGCACCGCCTTTAGATTGTGAACAAGGATGCCTCCTTGGGGAATATATGCGCAACATCGGCACCACCTGTGGGCTTCGTTCTGTGGCAGAAGCCTAGATAGAGCAGTGGGATGAGTGGGTAAGTGGCTGCAGATTATCACAGAGAAGGTTTGTTGCCCTCTGTGAAGCAGAAAAAGGAAAAGCAGCTAGCGGAGAATCTGAAACCCGAAATGACAGTAGCTCTTCAGCTGCCTTCGTGCGAGAGATAGGAAGCCCATATGGGGCCCATATCAGATGCAAAGCTTGAAAGGCCTTAACGCCGGGACTGCCCACCCACGCACACGCGCACACATATGATTGGGCGATTGAATAAAGCGAAGGAGCCCTCCCTGCGAAAGTACATTTAACACACATTTATCTTAGGTATTTGGAAAGGAGTGGTATGATTAACAGGTAACTTTCAATATATAAAATGACATCTCAGTCACTCAACCTGGGGCCAGATTACAGAAATTTTGCACTGGTGCAAGTGCATAGTTTGCATGGTATTAGCACTAGGGCAAAGTTTGAAATTCGACCGAACAACAAACAACAAACAACTTGGGTTCGAAGCATTGACTCGATTTCCGGGAGGGGGATGGGGTTACTCAGTCCAGTAGTTTTCAAAATATTTGAGAGGGAATGGCTGACCCTTCTCCACAAATTATATCTGCATGTTTCCCGTGGTGCCTTGCACAGAGACTTTTCAGAAATGAAAAAGCCACATTTTCTTTTTTTTGCTCGATGTGAGAGATAGCCACAGTTAGTCCGGGGTTAACTGTTAATGAAAAGTGAAATAAGCTATTTGGAGGAGGAAAAAAGGATGAACTTGCATCAGGCTAGAATTGGGAAGCGGGAAATAGGACACCATGTGAAATTGGGAAGTTGAGGGTGTTTTGGGGACAGAGTTATAGTGCAAATGTGTTTGTATAACTGCAGGTACAGCGAAGAAATCCAGCGAGATAACCGTGACTACAACAGAAGACGCGAACAAGAATGAAAGTGTGTAACATACAAATGAAGAGGGATGGGAATAATGGGAGAGGGCTAGGGAGGGAAAAAGCCCCCAAGGTGAGTGGGGGGACCATGAGAAGAGGAGAGGCGCACTGTGTGGGTGCCTGTGAGGTCAGGGAAGAGGTTTAGATTTTTCTAAGGTTTTCGTATAACTCTGGTTATACCCTGGGATAAGTACAGTTATGGGTATTTCATTGCCAATTACTGCAAGCATTGGAAAATATATATATATTTTTAAAGGACATTATACAGGTACATCCAGAATGGAAAAGAATGTAACAATTTTTTTTAGAGCATTTAGAGCTGCAACATGTAAAGTGAAACCTATTGATGTAACATGGAGAGTAGCCACAGCCAAAGGCCATGGCTAGTGAGCCCTAAAGAAACCTATAGGTGGAACATGTACAGTGACCACAGTTGAAGGCCATGGCTAGTGAGCCCTACAGAAACCTATTAGTGGAAAATGCACAGTGGCCATGGCGAAGAAATGTAATAGTGCAACGTGTAAAGTGAAAACGGCTCAGGCCATTGTCACTGGCTATGGCTGAAGCCCATGGCTAGTGAGTCCCGAAGAAATGTATTGGTGGAACATGTACAGTGGTCATGGCAAAAGGCCATGGCTAGTGGGCCCTAACAAAACCTATAGGTTTAATATGTACTGTGGCCACAGCCAAAGGACATGGCTAGTGAGCCCTACAGAAACCTATTGGTGGAAAATTCACAGTGGCCATGGCGAAGAAATGTAATAGTGCAACATGTATCAAACTATCAACAAACTCCTCAAAAAGGAGGGAGAGTGGCGCTCATTGAAGAAGTAGAGAAGGCTAGTGGGGCTATAATATAATCTGCCTCAACAATAACACAAACGAATAAAGAGGACCCCTCAAAAGATCACAGGGGTGACCTTCAAGGGACGCAGAGAGAGCTCGACTTCCTAGCAATCTCAACTTTAACAGCAATTATTAAACTGTTCATGAAACTGTACGAACAAATGAGAGATCAGTTAAAATACCAACCCACGATGCTAGCTATGCTCCACTCTAAAATGGTGTATGTTGAGGAGTTTGTTACAGGAATCCAGAATAACTTGGATAATAGCACAGCAAGAGTGTCAAACCTACTCCACACCATACTAGACCCAATCATTAAGGAGTACCAAGCTAGAAGAATGTCAAGAGGATTCGACCTGACGGAGATGCAAATGCCAGAATGTTTGACCAACAAACAGATCATAACAAAGTCAACGCAAACAGAGACAGAGGGGCTCTCTGGTGGGGCCTCCGCAGATTTGGAGGCCTGGGCTAACACAAAGCTTCTAATTCAAAATCCTCAAATAACAAATTGTGATCTGCATATGCAAGCCGTATTATCACAGAATTACATTACATTACATTACATTGCATTTGTTATGCGTGCTATTGACCCTTGGGCATAAAGGCGCAGACAACAGAAAAACATACAGCACCAAAGGCGACGTCCTTAGAAATAAAAGATCATAAGGCTCCAAGGAGGTTATTCTGCTATCCCCAATAGTATGATACAGCACTATTGGAGAAATCCATATTTTCCGGTGGATCAGATAAACAGAAAGGTCTTCCATTCCTTCTTAAAAGATAAGAGGGAGGAGTGGCTCCTCAAACTTGTAGGAAGATTGTTCCACAGAGAGGGGGCCTTCACCTTGAATGATCCCTTTTCCGCCTTTGATGTTTTGCATCTTGGCTGTATGATCTGATTTGAGAAATCGGATCTCAGAGATCTTGGATTACTCTTTGAGATTATATGCTGTTGTAAATACGCCGGCAGAACTTGGAGTCGGCATTTAAAGACTATAACTAATACTCTAAAGTTAATCCTGGCTTCAATGGGGAGCCAGTGTAATGATAGTCTGGCTGCAGTTACGTGACTGTGCCTAGGAAGTCTGAGAACTACCCTGACCGCCCAATTCTGGCTACCTGCAGTCTGTGCAACTCTCTTTGGTTAATGCCAAGCAGGAGGCTGCAACAATAGTCCAATTTGGCACCTATAATTGCCCTGGCTATTATCTCAGCACTTTTCTGCGAGATCATGGGCCTCAAATGAGCCAATAATTTGATGTAATAGACTATCCCGACACCACTGCTGAAACATGCGCTTTCATGCTTAGTGTCGGGTCCAGTATAACTCCTAGGCTTTTAGTTTTTGATAAGGGAGTGATGGTGTCATCCCCCAGTTTGAAAGTGCTATGGTCTTGACTTAACTTGCTAATCGCCTTGGAGCTACCGACTATCATCAGCTCTGTCTTACTGCGGTTAAGAGCTAGGAAATTATCCAGCATCCATTTTTCAATAAGGGCGAAGACTCTGTTAACCTCCGCCTCATCCTTTTTGTGATGTCCCGTTAAGTTAATAACACTTTGGGTGTCGTCTGCATAATTGGAGAACACAACCCCCTCTTCCTGTAGCATGAAGAAGAATGGGGCCATGAACAAATTATACAGACATGGGGACAAGCTTGCCCCTTGAGGCACCCCATAGAGGACGGAAAGTGGGCTGGCTTCAGCGGTGGCTGAGCAGACTCTACTAGTTCTGTTCTCTAAGAAAGAGGCGATCCACTGAGCTGCTAATTCTGAAAGATTAGCCACCTCCTGTAACCTTGGAATAAGGATTGAGTGCTCAACTAAATCAAAAGCCGCTGATTGATCTAAAGAGATAATCAGGGAGAGACCACTTCTGTCCAATGTTAACCACAACCCTCCTGGGATAACAACGATCACAGAGGACAAGGTACCAGCAGACCCTCAACAACCAGTTGTAGGTGACTTGATCATGGACGATAATGCAAGGAACGCAAAGGAATTATTTGTAAACCATCGCCAAAAAATGTGCAAAATCTTTGTTAAGTAGAAACCATCTCAAAAGGAGAACATAACTAAAGTCCCTTCCAAGGATACTAAAAACAGGTTAAAAAAAAACTCAAAAGAAGGAATGTGGACACGACCCATAATGCAAAGAAATCTAAAAACCAAGCTTCTCGAGTGAAACACAAATCTAACGGAAGTAAGGCATTCATTAAAAACATTACTGTGCCAAAAACAACTGTTTGTACATAGCAAGACCATAATTAACCCAAACCCATCAGGAAGCACCAACCCATTGTACAACGAACTTAATGAAAATGGCCCCGCAACATCTCATTTGAAAGAGAAAGAGGACACGTCCTTAGTTGATCTGATGAATCTATCGACCTACACCATCTCAGAGCACGTTCGGGACAAGAGCGCAGGCTCTGGGCCTGAAGCTCCAACATATGGTCCTGCAACTATAGGCAGCAATTCCGACGAGATAGAGGACCAACAGCCAAGATGGACCAAGCAGCCAATTGGCCCGAATGCTTTAAAACAACCTGGCCTTCAAGGAGTGGAATCCATAGGAACTATTCCAAAACCACAAAAGTCCCACACCAACTCTCACAGGAGTTGTCAATACGAGGTTGTCTTGGTCCCCTAAAAGACAAGAACTGAGACTTTAAATATTAGAGGATTACATCAACCCTGATGATAATGACTCAAGTAGGAAGTCAACACAACGGGCCTGTCCATCAACTTCTGCGGGTTACAGTACTGAGAAGGAAAGGGCGACCGATCAAAGGTCAGATAAATAGATTAGCCAGAGAATGTCACCAAGGAAACAAATGGAGTGAAGTCTAGGTAACTTGACGGGAAGGGCCAGAAACCAAGATCACACAACCCCTACAAAGGTCCTGTACCAACTACAAGAGTCACACAATACACACAAGAAGAATACATATGTGATATCGCCTTTAAGAATTGTTAAGCCTAGGATAAGAACAGTGGAACAAAGAGAACAGAATGAGCCCACCTTAAACAAGTTGCAAGAGAGACGGGAGGGAACTAACACCGTAAGACAAGCCAAGTTCAACACATGTTTGGCATGGGAAAGAACGATCACCTTGAATGACAGTCTAATTCTAAATAGCGCCAACGTGATTTAACTATTCCACCATGTTCCCTGTCTGAGATCCCTAACAATGGATAACCTGGTTACAGTCAAGTTTCCAGAGGAAGAGAGGACGGATGGGGTTATTCTTTATCCTGGGACCCCATTGATAAAACATCTATTAATGGAAGAGGTGTACCGATTGCGACCCATGGGTTTTCACCTTATGGAGTACAGAATGGTGGTTTCCAGGGCCCCAAAAACAACAACTAGAAATCTAGAACCATCAAGAGCTGAGAGGTATGAAGAAGAGCATTAAAAAATGTAGTTTGCTACTAGAGATAAGGATAGAAGATCTAAAACATCCTGGGAAGCAGGCAGGCAAGGACACAATGAGAAGGAGAAGACACCAAAAGAAAAAAGGATTGGAGGAGAACTGGAAATGGTTGGCCGGGTTATTGGCCGAAAACATAAACAAACCGTAATGCCAGGAAAAGCTAGGCAGTTTAAGTTGGCAAGCTGGAACACAAGTTGGTTCTTGCACCTGTTTGTTGATGAAGACCTTTTCATAGGAAATTATGATGTAATATACTTACAAGAAACATGGCTTAGAGAACCTCTGGTGTTAGAAGGATATACGATCTACCTGAACCCAGACATAAAAGGTGCAAGAGGAAGACCTATATCTGGCCTCTTTATAGCCATTAAGAACCAGCTACAATTCCATCTTTTAGAGGAGCTAAACCCTAGTCAATATATCCAATTTTTGGTGGGCAGAGTAGCAGCGGGACTGGATGTCTCAAAGAAGATTCTGTGTCTAAAGAACTTATATTGGAATCCAAAAATCCAAGATTTGAAGAATTTCCCAGAACAGGTGGTTGGTTTTATCGACAATCAGTGAGAAAAATTGAGGGATCCCCATCTTCTCTTGTGTGGAGACCTAAACTCCCAATGTTGCAACAACAATGGATGGGAAATTGAAGAAGATCTGTGACAACATCAGAATCAAGAAAAAGGGGACATCTCTGGAGAAATGCCATTAGTTCGAGAGACATATTGATTCTAAATGGCACCAATCATGGGGACGCGCCAGGAAAAATAACCTGGAAAGGAAAGAGTGGTGGGAAAATCATTGACTACATCTGTATTTTCTGAAACATGAGTACTGCAATGCAGTCTTTGTCAATCGAAGAGAAATCCTCGAGTGATCATAATCTTCGAAGTTTGACTGGGATCACTACAAGCATGAGCACGGGCCCCAAATATACTGTCAATCCAGACGTGACTCCAGGATGAAATAGATTGAGGATCCATGGCAACAGAATATCAGGTCTAACAGGAAAACTCAAACTGGCTATACTTCAGACTAGCATGCAAAGAGGAAACCAAACGATGAACTACAGCCGGTTGTTCAAAGCCTTTGCATCTACAAAAGGGCCCATGAACAAACCTATGATCTGTCACCACCATTCTTTCGATCCAGCAGTCTTTGAAAAAAAGAAAACTTTTAATCAGCACATATGCTTCTTAAAGAAGCAAGCAATGTTGCAGGCAAAAATTAAGATTTGCAAACTAAGACAACAATATCAAAACTGGCGGAAACTGCATAATAAAAGGCTACTACAACACAATGCAGAAGTCATGCTCCAAAACATAAGGTCGAAAAAAACATCTGAAATATGGACCATGATTACCGGTTTGGATGCACCACAGGAGGCATTGGTATCAAATCTCATCCCGGCGGCAACATGCATAACTTACTTTTCCAAATTGTTCGACCCAGAACTACTTGAACCATCAACTAGGATAAGGAAGAGCAACAGGTGGGACCAATGGGGCATCAACTTGTCATCTGTACAAGAAACAATAAGTAAATTGAACAACTCCAGAGCCCCGGGACCGGACGTGATGACCAACTTCCTACTAAAGCAAGATCTTACGCAATGATCCCTATTCCTGATGACGCCATTTGAATATATCATAAAATCACAGTCAATACTAGCCACATGGAAAAAGCAGTGATCATCCCAATCTATAAAAAAGGCATAAGATCCGACCCAATCAACTACTGTCCAATTGCACTGTTAGACGTGGCTTAAAAGATATTTGCTTCACTTACAAAGAAGATCTTGCCGAAGTGGAGCAACGAATCGAGCCACAGGGACGAGTGGCAGACTGGGTTTGTTAAGGGTGTCATAACATCACTGAACATCTTTATTATTAACATCTTCAAAGGCCCAAGTTGAGATAACTAAAGGCAAGAAGATCTTTATGGCCTTTATGGACCTCACCCAGGCATTTGATATTGTAAATCAGCCAAAATTATGGAACAAACTACATCAGTGGGGATGTCCAAACAACGCATTGGAAGTGATTCAAGATCTTTAATCAGGAACCAAAATGGAAGTAAGAATGAATAAATCAGGTCTCTTGTCAAATGCAATTCTGACAAACAAAGGTTTAAAACAAGGTTGCCCATTGACACCAGAGTTGTTCAACTTATTCATATCAGATATAGAAGACGCCTTTTCAAACATCAGATGTTTCCCACCCAAGATTGGAAGGTTCACAGTTGGATGATTACTGTACGCCGACAATGTGGTTCTCTTGGACCAGACGCCAGAAGAACTACAACGACAATTAGAGGCGCTACATAAATATGTGGAGACACATGGCCTTGTGATCAATCCATCAAAATTAAGGATTATGTCCTTTGAAGCAGTGGCGGGCATAACTCCAGAAAACCCTATGCATGGAACCTAATGAGAAAGAAAAATCCCTGAGGTAAAGACATTTACATACCTGGGAGTATGCCTGAATACAAACAGAGATTGGATCTATTGAAATCAAGGGCTGAAAACCTGGCAAGCCAAGGAAGTCTACTTTTGAAAAGATTTTGTGGTTGTTCTATGCCTCCACTAATCTCATTCTATCGTCTGAAGGCATTGTCGATCCTAACGTACGGAGCAGAAACCTCGTTGACATTCAGGCTGAAAACTGGTCATGGATTGAAGGGATTTTTTGGAAGAGAGTGCTCCGTCTACGAAGGAGCACTCCAATCCAAGCAATCCAAATGGAACTGGGTTTAACAGCACTGAAGATGATAACGACCTGGAAGTCCCTCTCTTTGTATAGAAAATATATGGATGAAGCTAGCGGTTTTAAGGGAAGCACTGGCAAATGACAATGATACAACATTGTCAGAATGGAAACATATCTGTCATGCGATTTATATGATATGATATTTTATTTGTATCGCGCTCATACACAGGTGTTTCAGAGAGCGACAAGTCAAGGGAGGGGAACAAGGGAGAACACAACAACGATCTTACTAGGCCCAGTGACATTGAGAACGTGCAAGTGCATGGGAAAGGTAAAGGGGAAAAGTGCATGGAAGGGGGAGAGTGGAAAGTGCAGAGCAGAGGAGAAAAACAGATAAATAATTAATACAAATAATTAGGTAATGGAAGCAATAAACAATGGTAGTGCAGCCAGCAAGCGGCAAGTGCTGTGTTTACGGCAGCAGAGCTGGGTAAAACTGATAAGTGCAGAAAAAGAAGAAAAATGGGGGGGAACTGTATGGGTACAGATACAGTCCTCAGTGCAAGGGGTAGCCATGAGGCAGTGCAGAAGGGTGGCAGGGTGAGCAGGGGACAGTGCCAAGACAGAACAGATCAGCAGGGGATTATATCTGATTTGGTACCCAGATAAAGATTGAAAAAATAAATGTACATTCAAGGCTGGATTTCAACTCAGGAGGAAAGAAAGTCTTTGAAACTGTATGGGACATATTTCCAAGAAGCAAGAAATCTGAACGTATTACCCAAATACCTTGAGTTGTTGCCCAACTTGTACTACAGGGATCAACTAATGAGATTCAGATTGAACCTATTCCCGACCAGAGAGATACTGAGTCGAAGAAGAAACAGCACATGTGGGGCAGCATGCAGATTATGTAAGGAAGATGAATATCGGGAATTATTAAAACACCTGGAATTATTCTGCCCAGCTATGAAGGACACAAGACTGAGTCTGATGACAGAGATAACCAAGAAATATGGTTCAAGATCGATGGCGGACTGGTGGCGTGAACTTTTATGGGGGAATCAAATCCCAATTACTTTGGCACTAGTGAAATTACTACTGATAGTTTTCTTTAAAATTAGAGAATTAAACGATGAAGTGAAGTAGCACGAGTCGGTACAGCGTAGAGTGACAGTGGTCTAAATTGAAAGGATCTTTGTGTTTTATTGTATTAAATGACAAAAAGGTTTTCTATATTGTAGAACCATATAAAGCCAATAAAATAAAATCTAAAAAAATGACTCCCATAGATAGTGTGTCCAATGTTTGTCAGTAATCGTGATTTTAAATCATATGCATAATGCACTTCAACCTTCATGCACGTGATTTAAAGGTGATTTAAAGAGACTATTACTGCCACAGAAAGTTTTATTTTTTTTTATTTTAACATACATTAGTTTAAGCATATACACTTTTTGCACAAGAGAAACAAATACATCTACAGTACATCTACAATATAAATCACAAAGTTAACGCATACAATTCATAATATCCATATACACATTTCGTTATTCATAAAACAACACAAAATAGCAAAGTAAAATAATTTAAAAATATCACATCATAAACGATTTTCCTTTTTCGGTGTAGTGTATGAAAGGAATAATTGGAACATTATAAATGTCCCTGCTTCCTTAACGTGCAAAGTGCCAATTACCATGTTTTC
The DNA here is from genome assembly GCF_040938575.1 of Ambystoma mexicanum. Classification (NCBI taxonomy): domain Eukaryota; kingdom Metazoa; phylum Chordata; class Amphibia; order Caudata; family Ambystomatidae; genus Ambystoma; species Ambystoma mexicanum. Next base: position 360,696,418 of record NC_090932.1, on the reverse strand, counting down.
CATGTTTCCACTAGCAAGTATGCCAAATAGGGGCCCTTCATTACTTATCCTCACTTTAACTGTACTGAATGGAGAGTATCTAAATATCTGAGAAGCGCCAACCTTAAGCGCAGCTCATGGCCCGGAACTATTTGCTGCAAGAACGTTTCTGCACCAAGCCAAACAGGGTCTATTGGCTCCTTAATTGTGATGTAGCTAGATGGATAGATTATGGCAGTAGCTGCATGGATGTGATTTAAAATGAGAATTACTGGCAACAATAGGTTGCCCATTCCAGTAATGGTCACTTTAATTCATATGCATAAGGCACTTTAACCTTCCTGCATGTGATTTAAACTGACCATTACTGGCATAGATAGGCTGTCCTCTCTATGCAAGTTATGGTAACTGTAAAGCTCATTCATGAAGCTAATGCCACAACCTATATATCCCAGTACTGATCACTTTAATTCATATTCATTAAGTGCTTCATGCATGTGGTTTAAAGTAAACATTACTAACATTGATATGATAGGCCATCTATGTTAGTAGTTGTCACTGTAAATCAAATGCATGAAGCACTTCAAACTTCCTTCAAGTGATTTGACAGGACCATTACTTTCATAGCTAGGCTGCCCTATCTATGCTAGTTATGGGCACTTTAAAGCTCATTCATGAAGCTGATGCCACAGCCTATATATGACAGTACTGGTCACTTTACATTGTATTCAATAAGTGTTGTGTGCATGTGATTTAAAGTGAGTATTACTGGCATAGATAGGATAGGCTATCTATGTTAGTAATTGTTACTTTAAATGAAATGCATGAAGAAATTCAAACTTCATCCAAGTGATTTGATGGGACCATAACTGGCATAGATTGGCTGCCCTATCTATCCAGATAGGATTACTTTAAATCACAGGTTCGAAGATGCGGCCACAACTATCCATGCCACTAAAGGTTACTTTGAATAAAATGCATGAAGGGTACAATGCCTATATGAAATTGCTCTTCGCAGCACTAGATGCTATGGGAGTAATTTACACAAACTTTGCTGATGATATTTAAATAAGTACCTTTAAATACCTATTCCCATCACAGCTAACCTTGAACAGAATATGGCCTGCATCAACCAAATCTACCCCCACATCCAAAACTGGATTGCTAACAATAATCGCTGCCTTAACGGAGATAAGACGTAGATCCTCATAGTCGGCTCCCCAGTCAGACTCAGAAAACTCCCCCCAGACAACACTGCCATAGTGTTAGATGCCCCTCCATTACCATTTCTCACAAAGTCAAAACCTTAGGAGTACACCTTGACTCCAACCTCACCATGAACAACCACATCAGCGCCCTCGCCACCTCAACGGCCTATACTGCTAAACTTATCACACTAAGCAGGCCTCTCCTCTCCACTGAAAACTGCCTGACACTTGCCGGAGCCCTCATCCTATCAAAAATAGACTATTGCAACATTCTACTGTTAGGTACCTAAAACAAAAACTTAACTAAACTCCAGCTCCTACAAAATAAAGCCCTTAGAGTAGCGCTGGTCATTAACAGAAGAGAGCATATCTCGCAACACAGAAGAGGTCTCACTTGCTCCCAGTACAAGCGAGAATCCTGCATAAAACTCTCACCAGCACCCACAAATGCATATCTGACACCGCCCCATCTATCTCAGTTGAAGCATTCTTGCAAAACCATGCTCAGAACACTCAGATCCAACGCCAATACACATCTTCATACCCCATGCTTCACTACTACCAGAGCAGCTAATGCTAGCTTCCTCATAGCAGACCCCACATCTGGAACTCGCCCCCGTCCCACCTGAGCAACTAAACCTCCCTCTGAAAGTTCAAGAAACAATTAAAAACTTGGTTGTTTAGCAAATACTAACAACACTAGTGCAACTCAGCGTGGGTTACCCATGTCATACACTGCCATTCCCACATGTAGCTTCAGACTGCGTTACCCAGGTGTCCTCTGCACACCTATACCTCTGCCCAAGTTCACCAAGTGTGATGTACAAGACATTTAAGATGTATGTAACTACCTAAGACACACAAGACAACTGTTTATGATATCCAAGATGTATGTATGATTGTAACTGCCTACGAAAACTAAGGTGTATGTAACCTACGCTGTGATACCTGAGGGTTTGGCCGTTTAAAAAATTGTAATAAATAAATAAATAAATAAGATCATCTCAAAGCCTTGTCCCAACCGCATTGGTGGTGGTGTAGCCTTAATCTTCCCTGATTGGGTCTCTTCTTCCTTCATACCCACCCAGCCCTACACCTCCTTTGAAAGCCTTGTCTGCAAACCTGGCATCTCTCCCACTTACTCTTTGACCATTGTTATTATGTACAGGCCCCCGGACCCCATCTCCTCTTTTCTTTCAGAATGTGCTGATTTCTCCTCCTCTCTCCTGACCTCCAACTCCAATCTCCTCCTTCTGTGTGACTTCAACATCCAATTAGACCCTTCAATCATGGCATCCACTCTCTTCCGTGAACTTTGCACCTCTCTTGGGCTCTCTATTCACCCCTCTGGCCCTACCCACTCAGCTGGTCAGACTCTCAATGCCATCATCCATTCTGACCTCTTTCTCTCTACCCCACTCTCCACCCCGCTATCCTGGTCTGACCAGACTCTCCTTTCCTCTCACCTGGGACCTCTCGGCCCTCTGACTGAACCTCCTCCAGCTCTGCCAGCCTCATTTGTAGACATCCCTCCAATGAAACAAGTGTCAGTTGGTGGTTTTGCTTCCACCTTCACCCCCAGGTCTCTCCTTCAACCTCTGACTCAACTACTAACTCTGCTCTCAACAATCTAGCTTGTGCTATCAACCACACTCTCAATATTGTTCCCCCTGTCACGAGGATCTGCCGAACACCTGCCTCCAAGAGTAACACTTGGTATGACTCAGATCTGGAAGCCCTGAAATGCAAGTGCAGAGATACTGAGCAGAAGTGGCAGACCTCAAGCTCAACCTCTGACAAACTGGCCTGCTGCCTTCCCCAAAGGCAATATTGTTTACCTGTTTGCTCCAAGAAGAGGGTTCACATCCAGGCCCACGTCTCTGGAGCTGCTAAAAACATGACTGAACTCTTTAAAATATGCAAGGAACTAGCCAATCCATCTGCAGTCTTTACCTCACCTCTTCCTTCCCAAGGCCTCTGCACTGCACTAGCCACCCATGTCACTGATAAAACTCAAGACATCATGAGTTTTCCCTCTTGCTCAACTCCCCCCTGCCACACTATGCTTCCCTTCTCCTTCATCCACCCTCTCCTCCTTTTCTCCTATCACACCAGACAAGGTCACTAGAGTTGTCTGCTCTATAAAGGTCTTTTCCAAACAGGTCTCACCCTGTTCTTCCAGAACTATTAAGAACAATATCGGCTCCCTTGCCCCGGCGCTCACGGATATCTGCAATCACTCTCTCATGACTGGGTCTTTCCCCTCTTCCCTCAAGAACTCTCTTGTGTACCCCTGTTAAGGATTTCAATCAGACGATACACTCTGCTCCTGGCCTAGTGAACAGCACAATGGAAAAACTTATTGATATATAGATTAAATTATTTGAAAGATGTAGCACTCGTATCACACCCCTTACTTTAACAATACCCCGGGTCACGCTGGACCAGAAATCAGGCTGGTTTGCAAAAGCTATTATTTATTTACTTATTTAAAATCAAATTCACAATATATAAATAGGTAAACAACAATCACCAATGGGGTGACAGAACACAGACTAATATCTTCAATACACTAGGACTAAGGAATGAGCAAAACAAATGCAGCACAGAAAATAATACTTTTGTGTTGGTTTCAGATCAGATAGCACAATGCTTAGAAATTCCCACTGCAACACCCCTCAACCCACCAATAAGCAATGCAAGGAGACGGAAGGAGAGAGCAGGTATTCAGGAATTGTACAGATCACAGTGTCTCACTTCCCCCTTTCCCCCTTACACAGAAAGAGAAAAATGAAGTGGGCTTTTCAACTGTCAGTATGACTTTTAAAGTGGCTGAGCAAGAACTCTAAATGTATGTAAAAGTGCTTAAATTATTCTAACACACAAACATAAGCAATGATTTAGTCAGCACAAAACATTTGCAATCTTATAATCCAACTCAGAAATAGTTTAAATCTTTTTTACACGTGTAAAATTTCTCAGGATTTTAAAAGCGCAGCACACTTTTCTGTGCGCGATATTCACGATAACGGGATAACCGCACTGTTTTGAAATGTGATTTTGCATTCTATGGATAGATTTGGAGGATGTTAGCTACAAGTAGAAATTCATTTCTATCACATAAACAGAGGGAGTTATAGCGGCTTTAGTAAAAGTTATTTTTGCGAGATAGGTGCGAGAATGCAAAGAGGCTTCAGTTTAAAATCAGAAAAATATTGACTATGGACTAGAGCATCCAAGCTAGGCTACCAGGATAGCAAAGGTAAGAGTCAGGAGTCATTCGCGACTCAGTCTTGGATCCTCACTGTCCACCTTGGAGCGCTACGCTGGTCACTCGAATTAAATTAATAGATCAAAGTTGACAAAATGACTAGGAAAAGGTTGCTTTTACAGATAGAATAGGATTTCACTACAGATTTTAGCAATATTACTGATTATTGAAGTAAGGATAGTTCAGAGGTTAGGAGGGAACAATATAATGCACGGAATCAACAGTTTCTAGCTTCCTGTGAATAGTCACACACCAAAATGGATTTAAGATTTTGGACCGTCAGGATTCTGGACCGTCAGGATTCCGGACCATGGAATCAGATCTATCAGGGACAGACAGCTGGGCACATCGGACTGGACAGGGTCAGCAAGGTGCTCTGGTCACAGCACGGCACAGGACTTAGCAGGATCTGCCCTTCTTGGTTCTGAGGATATTTCAATTCAGCAGGCAAGCAGTAACAGCACAGCCCGGCTGTATTATGATGCCTCCCCTAGGCTCTTGGGGTTCTGTTCTAGGATTTTAGGCCTAGCTGAGAATGGTTCAGCTATGCAATAGGCCTTAGCTTACCAAGTTTCTGGAGTCTGGAACAAGGAAGATGTAGATTTCAGCAGCAGGGCGCTCCACCAGCATCAAGAGATTGAGTGGATCTGTCAGTCACCATCTGCTCTCAGCTGTCTCTATTTATGCCTTAAAAATGACATCACAAAGGGTTGTATGGGTTGACTTAGCTAAACTTGCCTCTGTGAAAGATGATTGGGTCAGAGTCTACTCTCTGCCTTGATAGGAGGAGAGAAACAGAGTGTCATCTTTATGGTGTAATTTTATGATGCTGAGAATCTACCCCTCGCCACTGGAACACAAAGTCTAATTTTGGCAAAATATATATTTACACATGTGCAACCTCTATAAAGATCGCATACACAGATTGCATATTTTACATAGCAGCTATTCCTCAAAACCCCGTAGCTGTGGGATCTTGTCTCCGCTTTCCACAGAATTCTGCCCTTTTCGCTATGAACACAATGTCCAATTTTTAAGCAAATTTCCACAAATGTGCGTGTTTAACCTAGGGATATGCGTGTACATTTTCACAATTCTAACAGTAATACATTTTGCGTAAAGTCACATATCTTGCCATTGCGTCCAGAACATGTCACACATTTCTGGCACCTCTTCACCCATGCAGCCGGAAATTAAATGAACAACTCTGTCATTTTTGTATTTTTCATTATTTTGACTAGCAAGTTATAAGTCTTTTAAAAAGTGTTCTTTGTTCATGTCCAGCAACAGATGGTTGCTTGGGTCCACCTCTTGTTGTCTCCCTGCAGTCCAGGAGAATGCTCCTCCTGGCTTCTTCCTTCGGGTGGCCATTTATGACCCCCTTCTCACTTCCAGTTTCCTGGGTCGGAGGATGTCCATTGTTTAGTCCTGGGCTAACCAGCAATTAGTACCTGCCCGTGAGTTAAGCTGAGAGGAAGGCCCTCCTTCCAGGAGGAAAAAAAAACTGCTTTTCCAGTTCTTGCAGCTCAGCCAGTTATAATTTAATTTGTAGAGTATGTTGGCTTTTGTTTAGCACAAAATAAACTTGTTGTATCAAATAACAGATAGAATTCTCATTCAAGATTTTAAACCTATGGGATCAAAAACGACTACAATATGGGTTACTATCTGTAACAGGCCTCTTAAATTGCAAACATTTGACTTTCAGTTTATAACATGTTAAAGTTTAATCAGGAAGGCCCCTGACAGCTGTCATCACAGGTAGCCCTCTGCTGCACAGAGATTTCTTTACAGATCCACAGGCAGGCCACTTTTGCTGTGGAGATCTCTTTTTGCTCTTAGCCTTTCAGGACCTTGTAAGTTCACAGTGATTCCTTGAACTAAGTGAATTGTAGCACCCAGCGATAATTTTGAATATTTGGAAGGTGCTTTGTGCCGGCATTCTGAAGTTTCAGCATCAAAGAAAAGGTGATTTAAAGCAATATTTCGAATTTCATTTAACAAAGCACTGCTTTTTCCTTCTGGACTTCATTTTCAATTGTTGTGGAGCCCAGCGACACATTTCAGTCGTGAGAGTTCTGTTCCACCACTGACAACATGCGTGGCAGATTGGGCAGCCATCTTTTTGTGTCTTGAAAAGCGCAATTTTCAGGGGTTTTGGCGCGCACAAGGGTTTTGCGGCCATTTTGCTGTTTCTCGCACCACCATAACAGAGTGATGCAGCATAGCAGAGCAAAAGTGGGTCAATACATCCCACACCCCCTCCTGAAAAACCTTCTGCCTACCCTTCATGCCCAGCTAACTACCACCCCATCTCTCTCACTTCTTTCCCTGTGAAACTTTTGGAGAAGTTGGTCTTCCCCCAGTGACCCAGCATACTGAGCTTGTTGGCTGCCTGCATGACCATCAATCTGGATTCCGAGCACCCAGAGGCATGGGAACCGCTCTCCTGAACACCCTTGAAGAATTGCTTGCATCTCTTGACTCCAACTCAACTGCTGTTCTCATTCCACTAGATCTCTCCTCTGCTTTTGGCACAGTTAACAACTCCATCCTCATAAAACGGCTCCATGATACCCTTGGTATCTCAGAGCAGGCACTGGACTGGCTGACCTCCTTCCTCACTGACTGTCCCTCCCAGGTTATCCTGGGTTCTTTCTCCTCACCCCCTTCTATCTCCACCTGTGGCATTCCCCAGGGCTCTATCCTCTTGCCCTGGTTCTTTAACATATATCTTGCTCCTCTTGCTCACCTTATCTCCACCTTTTCACCACACTTCCAGTGTTATGCATACGACACCCAACTCTCCTTCAGACTACCCTCTGCATTGCTGTGGACCTCCTCTGTCATTCCTGACTGCCTGGCTGCTATCCAGTCTTGGTGTACCTCCAATGACCTCTGTCTCTATGACAGCAAGACTGAGATTCTTCCTATTGGGACTCCTCTTCCCTTTTGTCCCCCTTCACTCTGGCCACCCTCGATGGGCTCTCCCCCCACCTTCCTCTGAGTCCAGAAACCAGGTATCTTCGACTCCTCTCTCTCTTTCATTCCTCACATCTTGAACCTTGCCAAAAAGGCCCATTGCAACTCTACCGCCTTAGGGGCATTCTCCCTTTCCTCGCTTTTCCCCAGAAGGTCAATGTTTCCAGAGCTCGGGCACTCTCCAGGCTAGACTACTGCAACAACCTCTTCCTTAATCTAACTTCCTCTTCTATCGGCCCCCCTCCAGCTAATCCAGAATTGGGCCGTGAGACTTATCCTTGGCCTTATGCCCAGGAACCGTAGCTTTCCGCCTTAAATTCTCAACACTGGCTCCCGGTTGGTGCAAGCATCACATTTAATTCCATCTGCATCATCCATAAGGCTGTCTGGGGACCCCACTATCTTCAAATTGCTCTCATCAAATACTCTCCATCCAGATCCCTCTGATCCTCCGGCTCCAACTCTCTGCTTGTCAAGCGCTTCTCTAAGCAGGGAGTGGACGGACGTTCCCTTTCCTCGGCTGGCTCCATCCTCTGGCAGCCTCCCCCCTCTCTACATTTTGAGCAAAATCTCCTCAAGTTCTGCAAACACTGCAAGACTTTCCTCTTCTCCTCCTCCTTCCCTCTCTCCCTCCTGTGCTAAACCCCACAGAAGCTGTGATTGGTGGCCAGGGCCTTATGTGTCCCTCAGGGTCCTGGCATTCTGTCCCGTTGCCACAGCATTCACCCTCCCCCTGCACTTCCCTTCGGGCAACACTTCGCCTGTGCTGCCCCACAGGCCTGCACTTATTGTATGGGCTGTTGACCGCTCCCACATTTAGTGGTCACTGCTTGGCATTTACATGCTGCCCCTGCAACTGGCCTGTTGCCCCCGTAACTGGTTCTTGCACTTTCCTGCCGCCTTACAACTGTCTCCCTGGCACTTCTCCATTCTTTAGATTCTCTAGCACATAACCCTTACCCCTGTCCATTCTCTCTCTGCACTTGCACGATCCAAATGTTCACAAGGCCTAGTAGGACCGCCCTGTTTTGTACTTTTGTATATTTCATTGTCTTGATGTTTTCCCTTGTTCTCTTCCCTTCGCCTTGTGGGCACTTTACAAATGCCCAGTAAATGAATAGATAAATATTGGCATTTTTTGAGCTTGGAGAGTTAGTGTGCTCCTGGTGTCCAGGAGAGAATGGATAATACCAGGGTAGCACAGTGAAAGGATTTTTGTCCAGATGAGGAGAGAATGGGTTTTAAGGTCTCACTGTCTAATCAGACCAGAATGGGAATGGAGCAGGTATTCCCTTGAACAATGTCATGGAGCACTTGTCTAGAGGCGGCAACAAGAAATTATTTGCAAGTGTGAGCAGAGGGCAGAAGAGACGTGCTGGTTCACATGGTTGGGGCACTGCTAATTGCCTATCAGTTGGGCTCAGCAGTGAAAAAGCAGTTTGGTTACCTGGGTTTGCACCCAGCTCGGTATGGAATATAATAAAAATAATTTGGCTTTTATATAGCGCTACGAACCCTCAGGTATCTGAGCGCTGCTTATTATTACCCACGGTGTGTGGTGCGTTTATTTCAAACCTGGGTTAGCAGGCTCTGCACAGGTTATCGACCTCGGAAGGATGAAAGGCGGAGTTTGGCGCCGCCCGGTTCTGCACAGATGCCAAAGCAAGCGCTCTACTCGCTGTGCTACTTGGCCAGCTTCCTTCAGGGTTAAGGCAGTTTAGGTGCGAAGCAATAAATGGCAAAAGAGAGGAAAATCCCCTAATGGTAGCCTGCACTGGGGATGCTGGACACGAATGAGGCATTTCCAACAGAAATTGAGTCGTCTAGCAATCAAAATAGGACTAGGTGTACAGATTCCAAATTCAAGGTAAACATACTCAATAGTAGAAGAAAGAGGCAATTTAAGCAATGTTATTAGCGATTTACTTCATAGACGATTTAGTGCCTTTCCTATCTAAATCACCTAGATTTCTGCCCCATAGCTGATCACCAGGAAGATTTTAGTTTTAGCCAAGCAGATATTTGAATGCAAACAAAGTTGCAACGGTAATGGAACACACTTTATGTAGCCTCTTGCAACACCTGAAATAAATTGTCAACACATGCACCAGTTGTTGTCACTGATATTCACCTCCCATGCGTTCCTTTCAGGTCTGCTCTCTAAATATTAGCACTCGGATCCTAGTTCTGTGACCAAACTACATTTACCACAATGCGTCTGAACACAGATTCAAAGGGAGATAGAAAACAAGGGAAAGTTCAGTGTTACTGAGTGCAAAAGAAGAGAGGATAATTAAAAAAAAAACCACTGTCAGTTCACGGCTGCGGCATGTAACATGCGGCAAACAAATATTGCAAGTACAAAAAACTGGATACACAACAAAATTGGTAATTCAATCCCCCCCCCCCACCCTTTGTATGATGTGGACTGGCTTGCTTTAACTTACTGTCACGAATCTGGCCATTATGTCTTAAATATTCTTGCAGGGTTTTGGGACAGTGCAATCTGCACTTGTCAGTGGTGCAAAACAAAGTTCCCCGGGGAGATGATCCTCACCTTGGCGCGTGTTTCATATGTCATTGGCTAGTTGCGTTTTTTGGATTTTGGCATCTAGGATGTAGAATGCTCTACCCTCTGCAGCAATGCTGCCCCTTGTCTTGTAGCTCCAACATACCCATTTCTTCTGTCTGGCCTTTACTGAATGATGTATGTGTTAGAGTTTATTTTTGTTTTAGTTTATTTGCAATCCTTTAGTACGTTATAAGTGTCGTTTTAAATTCATACATATGCTTAAATATCATATGGATGCAGGAGCCATCATCACAGCAAGAACAAGCCTATTGAACGTATCAAGATGTTGATTGGGCCATCATCAGCACTGATATTTTGAAGATAGAAGTAATATTGCCATTGTCAGTCAGTGTGAGGACAAAAGTATCACTTGGGTTGCTTTTTGCAACTGGAACCATTCCACCCCTTGTCAAAGTTCTTACATCTACGATGTGCGTTCACACTGCACGAGGAATGCAACTGAGTGGTCTCCAAATAAATTCTCCTGGCCCCCTGTGTTCTATAAAAAAAAATCTATCTCCCACATGAATATCTTTTTTCACAATAGAGTGTGTCCTTCAAGGGGGGCTAGTGCTGGGCACTGGCTGTTTGGATCGCCTTCTTTTGCCATGTTACCCTGCTGGCAAAGGGGAATTTAGGACAACATCTGCTTTCTTCCCAAGGCCAAGATAGGGGAGTTTCAATGTGTAACCGACAGGATGTCTCATGAGGTCACCAAGTGTTATGAAATAGAAAGCGACAAGTACGGGAGCCTTTGCACAGACATCAATGTAAAGTGAAATGTACTTGGACACAACCTGGGTACACCGCTACCAGTGGCTGGCTGTTTCAATGCACTTTCGAAAATATACAGTAAAAGAATTTACTGTAGTGGAATGTGGAATGTGAGGGTTTGTCATAAAACCTCGTTACTTGCTTCATGACAGGGATTTGATCAGATTCTGGGAAGTCCCCCCAATGAACTGTCAAGGTGGAAGATATAACTGCAAGTAACATGGGATATGGACTGCTCTTGGAGGGGGATAGAGAGTTTGAGAAAAGGAGTTCACCTGCCATATTACATCTTGGAGTTTTCCCCACTCATGCAAACTGATTGTATAAAGACCCTTTAGCCCACTAGCATCGTTATGATGAAACGTGATGGCATATTCAACATCAGGAAGGAATTGGAAGACATGATTCCTCCAGTGATGGCTCAGTGCTGCTCTTTTTTAGTTATCCATGTAGCATTAAAAGGATGGTCAGAAAGTGGATTGGAGTGCTGATAATGGGAAATGTGAGAGAGAGAAAGCTGAGCTGCAAAAAAATAAACACCTGGACCTTTATATCCTCAACTCACCCCAGCAAATTGACACCTACTTAAGAGAGGCTCCAGACCTTAAAGCCAGAAGTAGGCTAACCTGCCTCAACCTCAACATATTGCCCATAGCAGATACTTTAGATTTCCGCCAGGCACTCAGGTGCCATATATCATTAAAGTAATATGCCCCGAGCGGCGGGGGCATTACCGACTGAGGTAATGCCCCGGGGCCCATAGTTATAGGCCTGAGCGAAGCAAGGGCCTTAACGAAGACCCCGGGCATTACCAGAGTCGGTAAAGCCCCCGCCGCGAGGGGCATATAGCTATTAGTACCCCGGCGGCCCTCAAAAATTGCGTGACCGGGGCACTAAAAGCTTTTTTTTGTCCCGAAATGCTGCAGCATTTCGGGGGGAAAAAAGACAAAGAAAATGGCCGCTGGGAAAGGTAGTCCGTTTTCCCTTTCCATGGTAGCCATCAGGAGCGGACACGCTGGAAACAGAAGCGTTTCCAGCGTGCCCGCTCCCAAAAAAAAAAGGTAAGTGCGGTTGGGAGGAGAATGGGAAAAATTTTTTAAAAAACATACCTGGGTCCCCAGCGGGGACCAAGGCATAGAAGGTAAGTGGGGTGAGGAGGGCAGGGAGGTTGGAGGAGGGAGGAAAGGAGAGGGAAAAAAAGCCTTACCTCTGTCCCCGGCGGGGGGCGAAGGTAGCCTCTCAGCCGTGGGGAGGCCCCGCTTCGAGCATCCTCATTGGCTGAGGGGCTGCCACACCCCCTGCCAGGGACAAAGGCCGTGGAATCCCGACAGGGGGATTCCCGGCCTGGTAATAACTCGGCGAGGGCCAATCAGAATGGCTCTTTCATTCTGACTGCGCCCTCGCCGGGTAGTAATTATGTATATGTCCCTCCAATGTAAAGGAATCTGCAGTGCATTTTATATTACACCTAATATGCATGCAGTTGTTACACTGATCTTTTGCCGCTTTTGAAGTCCCAGAGTTTCTAGCCATTGTTCTTCAAAGTGTTTACACATGTTACTGATTTCTGATGCAGAGGTGGCCTGGGCCCTGGAGTCATTTATAAATGAGCGGTAAGAATTAGAAAACTAGAGTGCTAATCGTATTGCACTCTGCACTTCAAATTGGTTTACTTGTGCTTCTTGGTTTCTTTTGGGTAATGTAATGTATGTAATATAATGTAATGTGACAACATTTATAGAGATGAACTAAGGCCCTTAGGCGTCTAATTCCTAAACACAAACAGATCACAAGGAAAAGGGGGGCTCCAGCAGTAAAGTAGGCAATCAGTTAAAAAAGATGGGTTTTAAGTGCGTTGCGGAAAGGAAGGTACTCCTCGATAACTATGACAGATAGCATGAGTTTATTTCATAAGGTAGGCGCAAGCACTGAGAAAGAGCGTCCACCTGCCCGGGCTCCTTGAAACAAAAGTACTCTGAGAAGCACCAGAGAAGATGAGTGGAGATATCTCTTCGGGTGATACCACTCTATCTTATTTTTCAGGTAACTGGCGCCTACATCATAGAGAGCCCGGTGGGTGAAACAGAGAGCCTTAAACTCAGCTCGTGCTGTAACCGGTAACCAATGAAGTTGGCACAACAGTCCAATAGAAGGGGCCAGTCTAGGAGCATTAAGGGCCAGTCTGGCTGCTGAGTTTTGCAATAGTTGCTGTCATCGTATCTGGTATTTTGGCTGCCCTAGATAGATCGCATTACAGTAGTCCAGGGATACCATTATTACTGAAGTAACAATCTTAGTCCAGCTGTCCGGCGGAAGCAATGGCAAAATCTTTCTCAAGACTTTGACTTTGCCAAAGCCAGCATTGCATAAAGCCGTGATATGGGCTTCATGAGAGCGTTTTACAGAAGTTCTTGGCATCGGGCAGGGGCCCAGAGAATCATGCCAGAACTGAGAACTCAAAGAATTAATGGCTGCCTGAGGGTCAAACACATAACTTCAGTTTTTCCCCATTAAGTTTTAGCCAATTGGCAGACATCCACCTGCCAATGGCAGAAAGACAGTCTTTAAGTTTAGCAGAGGTTCAGATATAGGGGATTCCAGACGAAACACTGATTGTGTGTTCAGCATAGGTTTAGAATAAAACGCCAGACTCTGAAAGAAGGTCTGACAATGGACAAAGAGACAAATTAAACAAGAAAGGGGAGAGAGCTGATCGTTGCGGAACACCACAGGAAATCGCTGACAGGGGGGAATGACACGCCTGAAAAGAAACCGTTTGTGTGCTCTCTGCAAGAAATTAGTTGAACCAAACCAATAAGGCCCCAGCAATGCCTGCTTGCTCCAGATGGGCCAACAGAATTCAATGATCTACAGTATCAAAGGCCGCAGAGAGGTCCAGGAGAATCAGCACTCCAACCTCTCCATGGTCCTGGAGGAGCGCAAGATCATCCAAGAGTGAGATCATGACCGATTTGGTCCCCATCAGGGGCCTAAAATCTGACTGAAATGGATGTAAGCAGCTATTGGATTCTAAAAATTGAGAGCATAGTGAAGTGATCACAGCCTCCATAAGCTTCACCATGATCGGCAGTAGAGATATAGGTTGATAATGGTAGTTTTCTTAGCAATATATTCTCTGGAATTGACTGTACATTATCAAGACGGTCTCGTAGTGTATTTATGTCTGCTGTCTACTGCCTGCACCAGTTGTCGGCATCAGCTGAATTTAATTCAGACAACTACTTGCTGCTAATACATACATCGAGTGAATTGACTTTTAATGCCAACAAAATAACTATTAACACCTCAAAATCTGATGCATTTGCACCATTATTAATGTTTTGGTTGTCTTAAATTGCATTGATGTTGCTTTTATCTATGCAACTGGATTTTATCGTAATTAAATGTACTAGTTAATTTGCGAAATTAAGTAATTTTGATATCAAAATCCACTGGCTGCTAATACAGCAAAAATTGGACTTTAAGAGACTATTTAGGGGAGGCAACGTGTCACACAGCACTGTTGCTGCCTCTTCCAACGTTTCATCAATACCATCCCACTAGAATCCTACCATTGGTCGGCCTATTATTTGTAATAATCTTAAATTGTTGGGTTTCTTTTTGTAAGATTGAAAAAGTCGCCCTTATTGAGTTAAGTCAGGTGCAGGGTACACAAGTAGTTAAAATGTATCTTACCATTCTGGCTCGTCCAACAAGATACACATGCTTTTGGAGGGAAGCCTGCCTTGAACGGAGCATCTCAGACCTCAAACCTCCAATCTCTCTCCCCACACCGGATTCTCCCCTCTTCTTTGCTCTTTGTGGTTTGCAGTCAATCGTTTATCGTGCACAGAAAAACACCATAAAACATAACGTAATAGGTTCCAGAACACCTTTACACTCATCTCTTTCCTTGTGCATATGGACCCTTTGCAGACAGTTTCAAGCCAGAGTATTTCGGTCTCTCCACTGCCATGTGATGTGCTTTCAAGTAGTTAAATAGTCCATGTAGTAAATGCACAAAAACTATAAATACATAACATTTAATAAAATAGAGAAAGAAGGCAGATCATGTACAAAGCATTCAGGGTAAACGGCAGGGACGAAATGAGGGAGAAGATGAGTGTGCATGATGATGTAATCAAATGTTAAAGGGATGAGAAGAGTGGCTATTGTGAGGGATCAGAAATTAGAGACTGACACAAAGTTGTAATGTTTTCAATATTAGACATTTTAACAAAATAAAGGTGTTTGGATAAAGTCCTTTCTGTCCCTATCCTAAAGAGAGTTTCCCTGCATAGAAATCAAAACTAACGATCAGTCTGTGTATCGTCGTCGAAATTAGGCAAACTGTCCTTGCGTCCAAAACGTATCTGATAATCCCACTAAAAATGAACAATAAAAAGTGCATGGTGAATGTCTCTGATTTAAACTGAGCAAAAATGAAAGGCCTGATTCGTGGAATTCTTAGCATTGTGCAAATTGACTTCACACTGGTGCAAAGTGACTTTTCACTGCCAACAAACACTCTGATTTACAGAGCAGTGCAAAGTGTATTTTTGCAGTGCAAAGTCACTTTGCACCAGTCCAAAGACGATGCAAAGTCACTTTGCACTGCAAAAATACACTTTGCATCACTCTGTGTATCAGGGTGCTTGTTGGCAGTGCAATGTGACTTTGCACCAGTGCAAAGTGACTTTGCACTACACATTACATTACATTAATCATCCCCTAAGTATGGAAATCCCACAAAACAATCCTTGTATCCAGGGGATAGGTCCCTTACCCTGAACTGTTTCAGGTACAATATTAATAATGTTCTGTTCAAACGAGTGGTAGAAATGTCTGTTTCACATAACAGTTTCTTATACTTGATGAAACATATCTTTTCCAAGCAATGGTGTCTTTAAGGATGGCCAAGTGTCTCTTCTACACAGTAACCTCTTAAAGATGGTTGTCTAGTGTACTCTCCTGCCAGGAACATTTTCAGATTGTCTTTTGTAGGAGGTTTTGTCTTTCTGGGTCAAATTCAGAATTTCGCGGTATTTTCTTACTGTGGTTATAAAGCAATTACTACTGCAGTTGATAACAAATTCAGTGATATTGTCCTGGTGACTGATTCTGATTATGCACAAAATAGCTTTGTAGAATATGTGCCTGGGTGGAAAGCAAGGTGCATGCTCACATATAACAAAAAGCCCCTCAAACATGGAAACATTATTCAAGCTATAGACAAATTAGTGTCAGAAAATGATTTTACAATAAACTGGAGAAAAATGTGTGGACATTTGAAAACACTAGGAGAGGATAAGGAGGGAAATAATAGAGCAGATCAATTAGCCAAGATAGGGGCTGTTATTGGAGTATTGTTGCCCATTGAACACCTACTTTGTGAAATACAAGTAGATGCAGTTACACGCTATAAATCTCCAAAATAAGTTGAACAAACTGTAGTACAATGGAGTTATGATACACCAGATCAGAATATGATTAAGGCACAAAAAGAAGATCCAGTATTGGGGGTCTATTGTACTAATTTGATGGACCCCGAATAAAATTATTTAACTGAAAATTATTGTACAGGAACAGAAAAGTTGGGAGTGTTATTAAAGAACAAAACATTAATTAAACTACAGGATGGTCTGATTATCAGGGAATTCATAATAGGGCAGATACAGTGGGTGGTACCTCTTTCATTTAGAGGGCTAGTGTTACACCATGCACATGATGCGATAACTGCAGGACACAGAGGTTCACAAAAAACTTTAGAGATACTGAAAGATTATGCTTACTGGCCCCACATGTCCCTAGATGTGGAATTATATACCAGGGGGTGTTTGGTATGTGTACAATTTAAACATGCTTCACCAATGCATAGAGCTCATTAATGAAAAGTGGTTTAACCCTTCCATGGTCGGATTTACAAATCAACTATGTAGGGCCTGTAATGAAATTGAGAGGGGAAACCGATATCTTTTGACGGTGGTATGTTTAATGTCGAAATAGGTAGAATGTATTCCTGCACCAGATTGTAGTACACAAACAGCAGGTACATTTCTGGTAAATCGCATATTTTCAAGATTTGGGTTACCACAAAGAATAGAGTCAGACAGAGGAAGTCATTTCACGAGCACCTTATGAGCAAGGTGTGGCAGATATTCGGGGTAAAAAGGAAATTGCATATCGCATATCGGCCCACCTCTTCTGGGAATGTTGAACATTGCAATAGATCTGTCGTGGAGATACTAAAGACGTTTGTAGCGGAGACAGGTTGTAGTTGGGATTTGCGATTACCTTTAGTGTTGATGGCCATTAGGTCGACTCCTGATAAAGAAACAGGTATCACTCCTCATGAGGTGTTGACAGGAAGGAAAATGGTACTGCCACAATATTTATTATGCAGGACGCATGAGCAAACACTTTTGAGTGCATCTACAGTTCACAAGTATGTGGAAGAATTGAAAAAGCATTTACAACATGCATTTGCATCTGCGCAGCGAAATTTGGAGAGAGCTGCTGATCTACTATGATAAAAAGACATCTGTGAAAGAGTATAAAATAGGTGATTGGGTATATAAGTTTCATTTTGGGAGAGGTAAACATAAAAACTCAAAATTTCTTGTCTTGTGGCATGGCAAGGTCCATTCGAAATCATAGATAAAGTGTCCCCAGTGGTGTAAAAAAATGTGAACACAGAGGGGGAAATAGCGACAGAGATATTTTTCAATGTCAATCAAATTAAGCCCTGTCATCCTAAGCATGAAATAAAGAGGCTTGAGCAGGTGGAGACGGGTTAGGTGTACTAATTGCATGGGAAAGAGAGCTAGCAATGAGATAAACTGATGAAAACACAGTAAGTTTGCATGTTAATGAATGAGTGAAGCCGTGTTGACGATATAATCTATGCATATTGAAAATGAGAAGGTGGTGTTTTATTCCATGAGAATTAAACATATAGTAGTATAGTAGTAGATGAAAAAACAATGTTAAAAAAACACATAGAAAATGGAACACTATGCTTTTATGAAAGGTGCTGAGTCAAATCTATCTATTCTAGCACAATGTGATAAAGTTATTCTACATGCAGATTTTTGGAAATGTGCAATAAGGTGGGGTATTTATGTTGCTTGTTTCTCTATAGCATGTGCTTATTTGCAGATATCCGAAAGTAATACATTTTAAGGATCATATGTTTTGGGATATATTTTTGTTTTTGGCCAGGTAGTAGAAAGGGTAAAATTGGTATTGTGCTATGTACTTAATCTGTTCCTTTTCTATTTGATTTAGATACGACTAACTGTTGTCTTGGCAGGGGTCGGAGGTCGCAGGACCGGAGGACGTGAGAGATGGTGGATTCCTGGAGTCCAGGAGAGGAAGCCCCAGGAAACCCTCCAGACCGAAGTATGGAGGTGAAGACAAACAGACTGGGATGCCAAAGGAAATGATTTCTGCAGAGAAATGCCCATGAGCACCGAATCGGAGGGATTACACTGAAGATGATGTGAATAGGAAAGTTTGGTGATCAGGATGTCTTAGAGGTGTGGTCATGAAGATGGTAAATGCCATCCATGGAAAAGTAATCAGTTGAACTTAATTTTTAAAATGGAAACAGTGGAGACTACAATTTTGTTATTTTATTTAATTATTTTAGTTAGTTTTGTTAGCCATTTGTTTTATTTATTTATTTTATTTTATTGTTGTGTTGTCATGCATATACACTAATGAGAAATGTGTATTTCATACATATATAAAGACTATCATTGAAAAAGACATTGTAGCCGCAAACATACGTGGACACTTCGGTTGGAAATATGCGCGTACAATGTTTCGTTATACATGCACATGCACATCTGTGTGAGGACTGATGGGCCTTATTTGGGATCTGCTTCACTTTTGTTATGATTAAGCAATGGTTTGTTGTGAAATATTTAAATCTTCATTTTATTAAGATACTATTATTTCAACCGTGATTCATCTAACAACAATGGAAAAGGAGAGATGTCTCGGGAAACCTACATTTTAAAATTGCAGGTTTCCTCCAATTATGGGTTTATTAGCCAGAATTGTCGGAAAAAGGAGGGTATGTAAGGGTATATATGGGGCTTTTACTGCCAGTATGCAGTATGCAGTATGGAAAGGCAGCTAGGCACAGTTTTTCAGTAAGCATTATTTTTAAAAGCATGTAGTTTATTGGCAGTATGCAATATGCAGTATGGAAATGCAGCCATTTCGAAATAGGTGCCAGGCATCATTTTTCAGCAAGCATTATTTTTTTTAAAAAAGCATTTAGCTAAAACAGAAAAATGGGTTTAGTTTTGGAAGCATTTAGCACAGTGTGATGTCATTTTAAAAATGTGCATAGATTACAATTGGGATGTTTTCATCTGTGTGGAACTGCATTAGAAATACATAATGAACTAACCTTATACTAACTGGATTACTAATATATTAACCCCAATCCATCTAACATTGTAATGCAGTTCGTGAGCACAGTGAGATGCATTCAATCTTTTATGAAAAGCAGAAATGTGCACCAGCAGGAAAGGAAATTGACATAATCACTGTGCTGGGCTGAAGCTTTCATTGTTCTGGAGCATAGAGAGAGTTTTTTCTCAAAACATTATTGCACTATGATTCGTAGGGAAAGAGAGGTGGCACAGCCAACTGATGTCAGTTGGTAGGGAGAGTTTTTTTAATGGGCAAAGTGAAATGAAGAGTTCAGAGCTTTTTGGGATCTGAATGCGAACAGCCAAGGATCCAGGAGCTGCTGATACCTTTGAATGGGGACTCGGGGAATGCAGCCTTGGACACAGCATAAAAAAGAAGAAAATGGCTTGCTAGCATTGAAGCAGCTAAACCAGCAAATTGGGTTTAGCTTTGGAAGCATTTAGCACAGTGTGCTGTCATTTCAAAAATCAGCATATTTTACAATTGGGATGTTTTCATCTGTGTGGAACTGCATTAAAAATACGTAATGAACTAACCTTATACTAATTGTATTACTAATATATTAAGCCCAATCCATCTAACATTGTAATGCAGTTTGTGAGCACAGTGAGATGCATTCATTTTTTTTTAATGAAAAGCAGAAATATGCACCAGCAGGAAAGGAAATTGAAACAATCACTTTGCTGAGCTGAAGCTATCATTGTTCTGGAGCACAGAGAGAGTTTTTTTTTTTTACAAAACATTCATGCACTATGATTGTTATGGAAAGAGAGGTGTCACAGCCAGCTGATGTCAGTTGATAGACAGGGAGAGTTTTTTCAATGGGCAAAGTGAGATTAGCATTGAAGCAGCTAAACCAGCAAAATGGGTCTAGCTTTGGAGGCATTTAGCACAGTGCGCTGTAATTTTAAAAATGTGCATATTTTACAATTGGGATGTTTTAATCTGTGCGGAACTGTATTAGAAATACATAATGAACTAACCTTATACTAATGGTGTTACTAATTTATTAACCCCAATCCCTCTAACATTGTAATGCAGTTCATGAGCACACTGAGATGCATTCAACTTTTTTATGAAAAGCACAAATATGCACCAGCAGGAAAGGAACTTGAAACAATTGCTTTGCTGGCCTGAAGCTTTCATTGTTCTGGAGCACAGAAAGAGTTTTTTTACAAAACATTATTGCACTATGATTGGTAGGGAAAGAGAGGTGGCACAGCCAACTGATGTCAGTTGATAGACAGGGAGAGTTTTTTTAATGGGCAAAGTGAGATGAAGAGTTCAGAGCTGTTTGCGAGCTGAATGCGAGCAGCCAGGGATTCAGGAGCTACTGATGTATTTGAATGGGGACTCAGGGAATGCAGTTTTGAACACAGCTGGCAGCCCATAAAAAATGGCTTGCTAGCATTGAAGCCGAAGGAGTTCCGAGTTCTGCCAGTGAGCTGTGAGGTCGGGAAGATAAGTTCTGGGTGAGTGAAGTTAAGTGAGGAGTATGTGAGAATGGCTGACATGTAATTATATTAGCTTAGGGTGGTGAAGTTATAACAAAAAATGATGTATTTTGCTATGAAATGTGTCAGCTTTCTCCATGCATAGTTGCCATGCAAAGTGCCTCTTTCTGTTGTCATTTTTTTTCTCTCTTCTCTGTTATCTTTTGTAGGCTCGGGGCTATGACAAACGTGGTAAGAGAAAATTATTGTAACAACACATAATGTAACCTTGTTATCATGATTGTGTAATATATTGTGTACTGAAAGCATTTTGAATTTTTCTATTTTGCTTTATTTCATGAGTCTATCGGTCATTTTAAAGGAAAAGGAAAATCATAAAGGCTTGTTGTTCATGCTGAGGCGCTAAAACATTTATCATTTTCTCACCAGTGCTAAAAGTAGTAAATAACACTATCTGCCAGATAGGAAGATGTGTATGGGTGAATGAGTCCTTCTTTGCATGCGGAAAAGAAGGCAGTGTCAGATGACTAACTAAAACAATTAAATAAAATAACAAAATTGTTGGTCTCCATTGTTCCTATTTTCAGTCACCATTGGTAAAGCATAGGACAATACTATGCCCCACCAGCAACGCTGCAAAGTAAGTTCAACTGACTACTGTTCCATTGATGGATTTACCATCTTCATGACCGCACCTCTGAGATGTCCTGATCACCGAACTTTCCTACTCGCATCCTCTTCAGTGTAATCCCTCTGATTCGGTGCTCATGGGCGTTTCTCTGCATAAATCATCTCCTTTGGCATCCCAGTCTGTTTTGTCTTCACCTCCATACTTCAGTCTAGAGGATTTCCTGGGGCTTCCTCCCGTGGACTCCAGGAATCCATCACCTCTCACGTCCTCCGGTCCTGCGGCCTCCGACCCCTGCCAGGACAACAGTTAGTCGTATCTAAATCAAATAGAAAAGGAACAGACTAAGTAAATAGCACAATACCAATTTTACCCCTTCTGCTACCTGGCCAAAAACAAAAAAGTGGCCCAAAACATTATAATCCTTAAAATGTATTAATTCTGAATACCTGGAAATAAGCACATTATAGAGAAACAAGCAACATCAATACCCCACCTATTACACATTTCCAAAAATCTGCATGTAGAATAACTTTATCACATTGTGCTAGAATAGATTGATTCAGCACCGTTCATAAACGCATAGTGTCCCATTTTTTATGTGTTTTTTTAACATTGCTTTTTCATGTACTACTATACTACTATATTTTTAATTCTCATGGAATAAAACACCACCTTGTCATTTTCATTATGCATACATTATATAGTCAATAGTTCTTCACTCATTCATTAACATACACACTTACTGTGTTTTCGTCTGTTATCTTACTGCTAGCTCTCTTTCCCATGGAATTAGTACACCTAACCTGTCTCCACCTGCTCAAGCCTCTTTATTTCATGATGCTTAGGATGACAGGGCTTAATTTGATTGACATGGACAAATATCTCTGCCGCTATTTCACCCTCTGTCTTCAAAAATTTTGGACACCACTGGGAACACTTTATCTATGATTTTGAATGGACCTTGCCATGCCAAAAGAAATTTTGAGTTTTTATGTTTACCTCTCCCAAAATGAAATTTATATACCCAATCAGCTATTTTATACTCTTTCACAGATTTCTTTTTATCATATTAGGACTTTGCACTATTAGCAGCTCTCTCCAAATTTTGCTGTGCAAATGCAAATGCATGTTGTAAATGCTTTTTCAATTCTTCCACATACTCATGAACTGTAGATGCACTCACAAGTGTTTGCTCATGCTTCCTGTATAATAAATGTTGTTGCAGTGCAATTTTCCATCCTGTCAACACCTCATGAGGACTGATACCTGTTTCTTTAGCAGAAGTCCACCTAATGGCCATCAACACTAAAGGTAATCGCAAATACCAACTAGAACCTGCCTCCGCTACAAACTTCTTTATTATCTCCACGACAGATCTATTGCAACGTTCAACATTCCCACAACAGGCAGGCCGATATGCAATATGCAATTTCCTTTTTACCCCTAATATCTGCCACACCTTGCTCATTAAAGTGCTTGTGAAATGACTTCCTCTGTCTGACTCTATTCTTTGTGGTAATCCAAATCTTGAAAATATGTGATTTACCAGCAATGTAGCTGCTGTTTGTGCACTACAATCTGGTTCTGGAATACATTCTACCCATTTCGACATTAACCACACCACTGTCAAAAGATATCGGTTTCCTCTACTCGATATGTTTCCAGGCTCTACATAGTCGATTTGTAAATCCGACCATGGAAGGGTTAAACCTCTTTTCCATAATGGATCTCTATGCATTGGTGAATCAGGTTTAAATTGTGCACATACCAGACACCCCAGGTATATAATTCCACATCTTGGGACATGTGTGGCCAGTAAGCATAATCTTTCAGTATCTCTAAAGTTTTTTGTGAACCTCTGTGTCCTGCAGTTATTGCATCATGTGCATAGTGTAACATTAGCCCTCTGAATGAAAGAGGTGCCACCCACTGTATCTGCCCTGTTGTGGATTCCCTGATCATCAGACCATCCTGTAGTTTAATTTGTTTTTTGTTCTTTGATGACACTCTCAACTCTTCTTTTCCTGTACACTCATTTTCAGTTAAAGGAGTTTGTTCGGGGTCCAGCAAATGAATATAATAGATTCCCAATACTGGATCCTCTTTTTGTGCCTTAATCAGATCCTGATCTGGTGCATCATAACTCCACTGCACTATAGGTTGTTCAACTTCTTTTGGAGATTTAGAGCGTGTAACTGCATTTACTTGTATTTCACTGATTAGGTGTTCAATTGGCAACAATTATCCCATAGCAGCCCCTATCTTGTCTAATTGATCTGCTCTATCATTTCTCTCCTTATCCTCTCCTGGTGTTTTCAAATGTCCACAAATTTTCTCCAGTATATTGTTAAATCATTCTCTGACACTATTTTGTCTATAGCTCGAATCATTTTCCCATGTTTGGGGGGCTTTTTGTTATATGTGTGAATGCCCCTTGCTTTCCAGACAGGCAAATATTATACAAAGCTATTTCATGCATAATCAGAATCAGTCACCAGGACAATTTCACTGAATTTGTTATCAACTGCAGTAGTAATTGCTTTATAAACGGCTGCATAAGCAATAGTTTTAGTTCAAATCATGTTTTGGAGATAACACTGCTGACATGCACTGCTCAGTGCATCCTATTTCTATAAAAAAAAAATCTTTATTCTTTATGGGATAGGCCAAGCCTGGTGCCTTTCTGAACCATTCCTTTAATTTAGCAACTGCCTCAGATTGCTCCTTTTCCCATTTCCAGTGTGTATTCAGCTTCAATAGTTTAGTCAATGGTTGAGTGATTTCAGCATCATTTTCAATATGTTTCCTGTTATATCCTGTCATTCCTAATAGACATTTCAAACCTTTCATGTTTCTAGGATCTTTCAATTTCGGTATGGCCTCCACCTTTTTCTTTTGTGGATTTAACCCGTGTTCAGTTACTTCATGGCCTAAGAAATTCACCTTTTTCTTGCACCATTGGGCCTTCTGTAAAGATACTTTGGCACCTGCCTTCTGCAATTGGTCAAGTACATGTCTAATTTAATCAAAATGACTTTTTAAGCTTTCATTTTTTATCAGGACATCATCTACATAAACTATGGTCCCTCTTTCTGGTGCATCTGGAACAGCTCTTCTCAAAAATATGCCGAATTCGCTCGCACTATTGACATACCCAAATGGTTTTTTAGACCAAGCGTATTGCGTTTTATCAAATGAAAATGCAAATAAATTCTGAATGTCGTCTGCCAATGGCACACACCAGGACCCAGATGTAAGATCTAATGTGGTAAATACCTTTGACCCATGCACCTGAGCAAGGCCTTGATCAATGAATGGCAGCAGCCATCTAGTCACTGGCACTCTTTTATTTAATTCCCTCAGGTCTGCACACAGACGCTATTGACCATTTGGCTTTAATACACCCAAAATGGGAGTGTTGGAGGTACCATGAATGGGTCTGATAATTCCCCTAGACTCCAAGTTAATTATCTCTGCCAATGTCTCCAAGCATGCCAGTGGCAATTGATATTGACACACAAATACTGGATTTCTACCACATCCCTCTAGTCATTTGGCAACATGTAAATCAGTTAGGCCGCAATCATATGCGTCTTTGCACAAACCTCCTTAAATTCCATAAATATTTTTCTCAATTCATTCTTATCCTCTCTGCTATCTCAGGCATCTGCTTACAGAATCTGCTCCTCTACCATTTTTGAAAATTCCAGGAAATCCTCCAATAGATGAACCTCTGTGCTTTTTCCAACTGTGTGGCTATATCTCTCTGCAGAGTTGCCACTTTTAAATATATGGCATATCAGCCTCCATTTCAATGTGCTGATTTCCTGTTTCATTTTCATTTAAATCAAATAATATACAATTCTCTTGGTGACAGCACATTGTCTCATTAGAATCATAAGGGTACACAGACTGAATTTTGAACATCCCTTTGGGTTGAGAATCCAGGTACTCTGGCAAGAGACCCTGTGCATTTACATATCTCTCAGTGATATGTCCAATTACCATATTGTTGAAATCTGCAGTATAATGTGATTTTTGTATTGCCATTCCTAGCAAGGAATTCTCTTCTAAATGAACATCTTGACATCCTTTATTATCCACCATGATTTTGACGGACCCCTCCCCAATATCTACCAATGGGGTATATTCATAGTCCAGTCCTTGCTCTTTCATTGACTCATTCAAGCACACACATGTATCAGAATCCTTCATTTAATGGTTTTTTGGTTAAAGACCACAGAACCCCATTTACCCGATCAAAGAGAGGAGACAATCATTTCAGGCATCTGTTCCCATCAAAAATGGAATTTCACAAATAGATGTGATCAATACTTTCTGTTTCATTCTGTGTTTTCCTATCTGTATGTCAACTTCAATGACACCTTCAATAGGCACCTCCTCACCGTTACAATTATGTACTGGGTCTTCACTTTGATCTGATTCTGTGGAGATCTCCCTTCATTGATACTTTTTATCAATTCTTTGGACATAATTGTGGCCGGTGCACCTGTGTCAATCATTGCAAATGTATTGCACTTCTCTTCCACAGCAATGGGAGCATAATACCTGTCCTCAACTTCCTCCAAAACACACAAAAAGTGCAAATTTGTACTGATTTCAGGTCCCACCTTTCTCAGACCCTTCTCACTCTTGGCTAAGCACATTGGAAAATGAAAGGACATTTTCCCTTCTTTCTTTCCATTTCCATTTGAGAAACCTTGCCCATCTCCCCATGTTCAGAGGTCATTTGGAGTGTGGCCACTGTTCGCCCTTCCGTCTGGGAATCATCAGAGTTCACACTGCAATCCTCCAACTGAATATGCGTATAAACATCACCTGATATGTTGTCATTTTCTAATTCTGGACATTCATTGGTATTTGGCATGATATCAGTCTTTTTAATTTCTTCAAACATATGTGGCTCAAAGAACTCTTCAAGTGACTGATCTGTACCCTCCTTTTTGGCACTTATTTTTCCTGCCAGCATTTTATTAGCATATTGATTGTCTAGAGAGGGTGTTCTAACATTCACATCTACTCCCTCATCAATTATTTTATCAGTGCATAAGTTGTCTTTCTTAAATCTGTCTCCTTGTTCCTTTGGAACTTTATGTTTTTCCCCTTTTCCTTTTTCATTTGTACAGACTTCCAACATTTGATTCAACACTAGGTTAAACCAAACATCTTTTTTAGATGTGTTTGAAACTTCTGTCTCATGTTCATTTGCAGGTATTCTCATGTTTAAATTATCAAGCAGCTCAGGACCATTATACAAAACCGACTTGTGGGAATCTGTCTTTTTATCATTGCAGATGTCATGAATACTTACAGGGTAATTCATGGAATTTCGCACAAAAGTGTTGCACGCGGCTGGCGCACAGCGTGCCCGTGCGAATGTCTGCGCCAGCCGTGTGCGATAAAATCGATTTCCGCGCACAGCATATTCATGGATTCTCACATCCAAAACCATCCGCGGCGCAGCGTGGCGCAGCGAGCCTGCAGCAGCGCCAGTTACGCCCCCAAGAACGCCCTCGCGCAAGGAAAAGCCATCAAAATCCCAAAACCAGTGCAAAGGGCTGTGCCATCCCTGGACCGGTTAACTGGACTGCCAAACAGCAAACGCCAAGCGGGGAACGTGTATTACGGGTTTCGCGGTAACACGCGATTGGGCTGGGTACGTGTATTCCAGGGGTGCACGTGTGTTTACACATGCGATCGGGCCTGGGGGAGCGGGTACGTGTATTTCAGGGGTGCGCAGGAAGTTTTACACGCGATTGGGCTGGGTACGTGTATTTCATGGGTGCGCGGGAAGTTTTACACGCGATTGGCCTGGGGGAGCGTGTGCGTGTATCACAGGGGTGCGCGAGAAGTCCTACACGCGATTGGCCTGGGTGCGTGTATTTCAGGGCTGCGCGAGAAGGTTCACACGCGATTGGGCTGGGTACGTGTATTTCAGGGGTGCACGA
Source organism: Ambystoma mexicanum (assembly GCF_040938575.1). NCBI lineage: Eukaryota > Metazoa > Chordata > Amphibia > Caudata > Ambystomatidae > Ambystoma > Ambystoma mexicanum. The sequence continues at coordinate 360,669,130 of NC_090932.1, read as the reverse complement.
GAAGTTTCACACGCGATCGGGCCTGCGGGAGCGTGTGCGTGTATTTCAGGGGTGCGCGAGAAGTTTTACATGCGATTGGCCTGGGAGCGTGTATCTAAGGGGTGCGTGAGAAGTTTTACACGCAATCGGGCCTGGGGGAGCGTGTGCGTGTATCACAGGGGTGCGCAAGTAGTCCTACACGCGATTGGCCTGGGTGCGTGTATTTCAGGGGTGCGTGAGAAGTTTCACACGTGATTGGGCTGGGTATGTGTATTTCAGGGGTGCGCAAGAAGTTTCACACGCGAACGGGCCTGGGGGAGCATGTGCGTGTATTTCAGGGGTGCGCGAGAAGTTTTACACACGATTGGCCTGGGTGCGTGTATCTCAGGGGTGCGCGAGAAGTTTCACACGCGATTGTCCTGGGTGCGTGTATCTCAGGGGTGCGCGAGAAGTTTCACACGCGATTGGGCTAGGTACGTGTATTTCAGGGGTGCGTGAGAAGTTTCACATGCGATCGGGCCTGGGGGAGCGTGTGCGTGTATTTCAAGGGTGCGCAAGAAGTTTTACACGTGATTGGCCTGGGTGCGTGTATCTCAGGGGTGCGCGAGAAGTTTTACACGTGATTGGCCTGGGTGCGTGTATCTCAGGGGTGCGCGAGAAGTTTCACACGCGATTGGGCTGGGTACGTGTATTTCAGGGGTGCGCGCGAAGTTCCACACGCGATCGGGCCTGGGGGAGCGTGTGCGTGTATATCAGGGGTGCGCGAGAAGTTTTACACGCGATTGGCCTGGGTGCGTGTATCTCAGGGGTGCGCGAGAAGTTTCACACGCGATTGGGCTGGGTACGTGTATTTCAGGGGTGCGCGGGTGTTTTCACACGCGATTGGCCTGGGTACGTGTATTTCAGGGGTGCGTGGGAAGTTTTACATGCGATTGGGCTGGGTACGTGTATTTCATGTGTGCACGGGTGTTTTCACATGCGATTGGCCTGGGTACGTGTATTTCAGGGGTGCGCGGGAAGTTTTAAACGCGATTGGGCTGGGTACATGTATTTCATGGGTGCACGGGAAGTTTTACACGCGATTGGGCTGGGTACATGTATTTCATGTGTGCGCGGGTGTTTTCACATGCGATTGGCCGGGGTACGTGTATTTCAGGGGTGCGCGGGAAGTTTTACACGCGATTGGGCTGGGTACGTGTATTTCATGGGTGCGCGAGAAGTTTTACACGCAATCGGGCTGGGTACGTGTATTTCAGGGGTGCGCGGGAAGTATTACACGCTCACCTACAACACGTATTCATGGAATCGAATGTGGCCAATCCGGAAACACGTACGCCAGCAGGAAGCAGGCGTACGTCGACCCGCACAGCATAAAAGTGTGCACAAACAACAAACAAGCTCAGACGCCAGGATGAATATACCGTTCCTAGCAGCAGTGGCCGTGGGATATGGCAGGAGGAGGAGAAGGATAGTCAGTGCCAGAATTTTTACACCCAGAACAAGCCTTTTTGGGATGCCTGATGACCATGTGTATGGGAGGTACAGGTTTCCACCTCACATAATACTCGACCTGGTCAGTGAGTGGGAGGATGACCTCACATCAACCACCCTGTGCTCCCAAGCACTCAGCCCCCTGGAGAAGGTCCTTAATTTACTGCACTTCTTGGCCACTGGATCATTTCAGCGGACAAGTGCCATAGTGGGCGGGGTGTCACAGGCCACGCAGTCACGCTGCCTACACCAGGTCTTGGCCATCATCACTGCACGCCCATCAGTCCGCAGGCACATATACCTGCCTAGAACACCTGCAGAAAGGCAGGCTGTCGCCCAGGATTTCTATTGGGTGGCACAATTCCCCAAAGTGCTAGGTGCCATTGATTGCACCCATGTGGCTCTACGTCCCTCCAGGGCAACTTAGCACATCTATAGAAACCGCAAGCACTGGCTTTCCATCAACGTCCAGGTAGTATGTGATGCCAAGGGAATCATCACCTCAGTATACGCCAACTATCCAGGCTCCACCCACGACAGTTTCATTTACAGAATGTCTACACTAAACTGGGACATCGAAGCTGGGCGGCATGGCGATACATGGCTGCTCGGTGAGTACAAATGCCACTGCGCATGCATGCATGTCAGATACTGAGTAATGTCACAACCCCACTAATGATACACATCACCACCTCCCCAGGGGACAGTGCCTACCCTCTCAGCACCCACATGATGACGCCAATTCGGAACCCCAACACGCCACCCCAGGTAAGATACAAAACAGCCCACATTGCAACCCGGGGCATCGTGTAGCGCACATTCGGAGTGCTCAAGTCACGCTTTCGCTCCCTTGACCGTTCTGGCGGGCAGCTGTTATACGCTCCCCCAGGAGTGTGCAGGATCATAGTGGCAGCATGTGTCCTGCACAACGTTGCAATACGCTGGGGCCTGGCCGTAGACATGGTGGTGCCCCCACATCCCCAACCACATGCATGCCCGCTGCGCATGGGAGGGGAAAGGGCACGGGGTGAGGCAGCCCGTACGCAGCTGCTGGCTAATTACTTCACATAAAATCACACCCCTGTGGAGTGCACACAGCCCTGGCACATACCAGTTGACAATCAATGATGAATCAATCTGACAATGATGATGCCTCAATGGACAGTCAACTGTCACAACCATACCAGCCTGAGATTGTACATCTGGAAGTGTTCCATTGTGTGCTTCCCTACCTACACAAACACCACCAATGCTGTGTCATCAAAAGACACACTTCTATGCTGCTAAAATCATTACCCCCTTGCAAGATACAACATGACAACAGTGCCATGTCACCCAACCCCACCCCAGCACCGCCAACCAACACACCATGGCATGACATGCCATGTGAGAGCAAACAAAGTCATCCCCCAAACATGACACAATTGTCACAAAGTACAGTGTCCCTAATGGAAACTGGCCACACACAATATGCCCACATAAATGTAGAAATAACAACACACATGACCAAATACTTACCACAATACAATCCACATAGGATAAACATGACAGTACTAAGGTAATGGATACGTAGTCTTACAACATGAGAATGCCAGCACATCCACCACCTCCAACTGTACATTGTTGTTGCCACGCACATCTGGAAGTCCACTGCTCACAACATGAACTCCATCTCCAAAGTGGACGGCCTTGTGAAGACATGAGGAATGAACCTGCAAATTAGGAGGGAGACATGGATGCACAAGCACACATCAATACGCAATGCAGTGCACAATACAACAACAATATGCACTAGGAATGTATACACAGCATTGACTACAGACTGCCCACACATGTCGTGGGAGTCCAACGTCACTGTGTAAGTCACTGTCACTTGGGCACACCCTTTGCAAGCCCATGGAAACGGGAAGCAGGAGGGGTGTGTGTCTCACGAACCCAAGCATCTAACCCAAACTCAGGGCAAGCCTGCATGTGCCCAGCCGGAATACAGTGGATGCCCACGGGAGCCACACAAGGCAACACACTGCAACAAAAAATCAAAAATCAAAAATGGCCATGTGTGGGCCAGGGGGGTGGGGGAGGCCACCCAGGAGGTCAGAGGACAGGGTGCTCACCAACAGCCACCTGTGTGGATGTTGGGAAAAAAAAACACCTCCATGGGCTCATGGCCTGCAAGGCTACGACATCGTGGGAGATTCATCGCTGGATTTGCTCTCCTCAACCTCTGCTGCTGCTGCCACAGGAGGTGGTGGTGCTATGGGAGGCAGCCCACGCAAAGCCCTAGTTTGGTCCTCCATGGCAGCAAGCATACGGGTGTGAAGGTCTCGTTCTGGAGATATATGGTGCGGAGATCCCCATGCACCACCCGACGTGATGCCCGGACATCCGCCCCAGTTGCCTGCATCTCTGCTGAGAGCGTACGGGTGACGCGCTCCAGCAGCTGTTCCGTCCTCGTGACAGTGGAAGCCTCAAGGTCCACAAGAGTCTGTCTGAGGTGCCGGACTTCTCCCCTCAGGGCTTCCCTCTGGCCCTGGGCCTCTAAAGAAATGGATTCCCTCAGATTGTCCAGGGCCGCCCATCTGTCCCTGTTGGATGCCAACATGTCCTCCCTGAGTGATTGGCAAATGGAGTCTGTTGCCTGCTGTAGTTGCTCCATCTGCCTTTCTGGGGGGACAATGGAAGTGGCCACCCTCTCCATGGCTTGAGCCATCATCTCAGATGATGCTGCCTGTTGGTTTGCCATACCGTATATGGATTGCTCCCATGCGGTATTGCCTGGTGGCTGACGGCCACCACGTTGGCGGGCACCACACCTGTCTGGGGCAAGGCGAACTGCGCCTTGCTGTGTCGGCACTGCCTGAGGCTGCAGGACTGCATTCCCCCTCTGATCTGCTGGCCCAGGAACAGGATCAGATGTTGCGGAGTGTGGCCCTGCATCCGTAACCAACAAAGGTGCACCTACCAACACTGACATCCCCATAGTGGGCTCTACTCCTGGTGCAGGTGGGTCGGAGAGAACAGTAACACAGAACACATACCTGCGAATCCACATAGGTCTCATCTGAATCAACACCTGAAAAGAGGTCTGGGGAGGTGCAGCTAGAGACACCCCTGGACACTATGGCCTGCAACAAGAGAGGGTTCTCCCCCACCACCAAACCACTTCCCCCACTGGTGCCCGATCGTGCTTGAGATCCCTCCTGGGTCTGCACCATCTCCTCACCCTCAACAGCATCGAGTGCGTCATCCTCTGGAAAAACATGAAAGACAAAAAATGGAACCAGGCATTAGCACAATGGCACACAATTAGGCCAGACAAGCTACAGAACCAGTACTTGATTGACACATGTCCCACATGACTATAACCCTCCCATGCATGCACTGTCACTGAGTTGGAAGGGGAGGAAAATGTCAGAAACTGATGACACCAAGATGGAAGAGCAACACATTAGCTGCATGCTGGCTAGCAGTGCCATCACACATTGGCCTGTGAGTGGCATGTCCAATCCACATACATGACACATGCCATCACACAGATGGCATGTACCATAGGCATGTCATATATGTGACAATAAGGCAGAGAAATGCGTAGTAAAAGTGGGGGAATTCAAACAATCAGCCTGAATGAACACAGCAAAATACGGAACAATGTTGTTGCAGGATGCCACTTCAAGGGCAACTGGCATGATGTAGTGCAAAATGTCTACTGTGGGCAGAAGGGATACTGTAATACCCAAATCCAGGGCCGCAGAATGTATTGGATGAAGCACATAGGTGACCTCAAACACTCAGGCACACACACCCTCACCTGGCACACAACCAGAACCCCTCCCACAAACAACATACACATGGATCACACACACATGTATGTGCACTCACCGGACAATGCCTCGTAATCTGGCAGTTCTCCCACACCTTGGATCTGCTCCTCTGTGACGTAGGTCCCAGCAACATGCTCATGTAGAGTGAGTTCAATGTCCTCTTGTGGAGACCCACCACCAGTCACCAGAGTTGCGGCATGACTTGAGGCCAGCTTTTTCTTTGCCCTGCGCTTAAGGTCGTTCCAGCGCTTGTAGCACTCACCAGCTGTGCGCCTCACAAACCCAAGGGCACTTATGCTGTCCGCGATGGACTGCCAGTGTGCCTGACGTCAAGCAGGTGTGATCTTACACCCTGAAGTGATCAACATTTTGCCGTCATGTGCGGACACATACTGCACAAGTGCATCCAGTTCGGCATGATTGAAGCTAGGCTTCCTTGGCGTGCCAGACTGTGTAGCCGTGTCTGGGGCATCAGCCTGTACTGGGCGAGCACTCTTCCTCTTTCTTTTTGAAGGTGGTGGGGATCCTGAGTGGCCTACGCCACTCTGGCCACTAGGGGCAGGAGCACTGGTGGACTGTGTAGTAGTAGTGTGCAATGGCAGACTGACCATATGACTTTCGGCACGCATTAGCTGAAGTGTGATGTTGGCAGGGGGAACCTCAGTTTGATGGACCAGGACCAACACTGTCCTGGCTGGAGAGTCAGAGCTGGGGTGGACGGAGCTGCAGCTGCCCCTGCAGCCTCCCCACCCCGCCTACTCGGGGCAGCAGATGACATGGCTGCCCCTGATCCACGTGACCTGGTGACACTGACTTGCATCGCCACTCGTGGACTAAACTTGGCGACCTGGAAGTCAGTCTGGGAGTCACCCTGTGCCAGGTCAGGTGCCACAATGGGCTGGTCCGACAAGGGCTGAGCAGAGATGGTGTCAGCCACGTTTCCCTCAACCATGGGGGGGGCATGGGTGTCCCTGACTGGTCCTCCACACGTGGGGGGCTAGGGGTAGCCTGCAAATCCCGGCCACGTCCCCTACCGCGCCCACCACGCCCACCTCTTGAGGCTCGGCCACCTTTGCCAACCTTACCGCTTGGTCGCCTCCCAGCCATGGCACTGATGTTGTTGTGCGTATGGGAGTTGCAGTAAACTATTGTCCTGGGCAATTGGGGGTCAAAGGGGTAGGGTACTATACTAGGTGGAATTCGTACCATAGTGCTCTAACAAGGCTGTATGGAACCCCTGGGGAAAGATGATGGGTCACGCAACGCACAGGCACCCCAAAAACAGAAAATGACGTGCACGCGACCCCTCGTAGACCAAGTGCATGGAAAAATGAACCCGCACTACGCTGTGGCACCCAGAAACACAATAATGAACATAGGCGTGTCACACGCAGCCTACAATGACCTCTGAAGGGGTACGTGACACACGGGACAAGCACAGTTTGTAAATACGTGCGCGACTCACCGTCTGCCTGGGAAAAGAGTGTGAAAAATACACGCATGTGCGCGTTGGCAACACCCCCGCCAAAAGAAGAATTGTACGCTGTCTGAGGAGACAGGACAAAAGAAGAAGTGAACGCTGTTTGAGGAAACAGGTCCAAGGGAAAATCAGAAAAAACTGACAAAGGTAACAGGGAGTACGAACTAGAAACGCTGTGAAGTAAATCGCGTGTGAACCGACAAGAAGTACAGTATTCACCCACTCGCTCTTCACGAAAAGCACGTACAAGGAAATGACGTCCTACACGTACCTTTTAAACCGGACCATACGTCCAACGTCACTTCCCGTACACGCACTGAGGCCCTATCCTCCAATTACACGAGATGACACTGGGACGTGCAGTTCTCGGACGTGTAACATGCACCTGGGGTCAGGGAAACGCCCGCGTGTGTCACGTCACAGACGCGCCTCCAATGAAATCGCGTACCCAGACCAATCGCGCGTGTAGAACATCACGTGCACCCCTGGAATACACGTACCCAGGCCAATCGCGTGTGAAAACACCTGCGCACCCCTGCAATACACGTACCCAGCCCAGTCGCATGTGAAACTTCTTGCGCACCCCTGAGATACACGCACCCAGGCCAATCGCGTGTAAAACTTCTCGCGCACCGATGAAATACACGCACACGCTCCCCCAGGCCCGATCGCATGTGAAACTTCTTGCGCACCCCTGAAATACACGTACCCAGCCCAATCGCGTGTGAAACTTCTCGCGCACCCCTGAAATACACGACACACTCCCCCAGGTCCGATCACGTGTGAAACTTCTCACGCATCCCTGAAATACACGTACCCAGCCCAATCGGGTGTGAAACTTCTCGCGCACCCCTGAGATACACGCACCCAGGCCCGATCACGTGTAATACTTCCCGCGCACACCAGGAATACACACACAAGCTATTTTTGACACAGCGGGTGTCCGTGTTTGTCGCGTACCCCTTTGCACGTCATTTGTCCTAGTGGGCCACAGTATGGGACATTCATCATAGCTGTATATACGTGCTTTTTGTTAGCGCACATTTTGGCACACATTTTTTTCCTGTGCAGGGACGCTACCGCCTGCTTTCGTGTGGCGGACGTGTATGGCCCTGTGCACGTCTTTGCCCGTGCGCTGGTTTGCCCTATTTGATTCCATGAATACGTTTTGTAGGCGAGCGTGTGGGCGTTCCGCGCACTTGCCTCCTGTACTTCCCCCGTGATGCCCACATTTTCACGAGTTGTTCCCCATTCTGCGTGTAGCGCCCCGTGTTCCGCCTACATTTGTTATGTGCGCCGCGCTATGTGCGATTTCGCTGTGGCCTTAGCGCACGCCGTTAGATGACCTGTGCACCGGCGTGCGCCGCGCACTTTTTCAGCGCACATCCCACATTTTTCTCGAACACGGACTTCCGTGAATAGATGTGCGCTGGTTTCCCTGCGATATTCGCACTTGCACTGCGATTTTTCAAGTAACACTGCGAATCGCACGTTTTCGCACGCGTGCGCCGATTTTTTCAGCGCACATTAATTTCATGAATCGGCCTGTTAGTCACTTATTATATGAAGGCACCAGGTCACTTCTATGACCTTCTGCCCCTTCATTTGATGACTGTTTTTAAACTGTACAGAGTTTTGGTATTTGTTCAGCCAACATTTTTACTTGGGCCTCGAGACACTGGAATCTTTCCATTTCTCTAGAATCTTCTCTTTGCAGCCTAGGCCGGTATTCGTTGTTCTCCCCCTGGTTAAATCTATTCTGATATCTTTCAGGAGAGTGATTCCTATTTGAATTGTTTCTGAACTCTTGATTTATGTGAGTTGGGGAGCGGGGTGTTCTTTGGTTGTAATCCCCTGGTGGCGGTGATTGATTGTATTGACGTGGAGCATAGTTCATATTCTGCCTCGTGTTCTGTCTCTCATTTTGTGAGTACTGTTCCATATGCTGATTCCCATTTTCAATAAATCGATCCACATACCGTGGACTGTCCTGGTTGCCATATATCATGGTGTTGGGGTCCAATCTGCTCTGTGTCCCCAATATCTGGTAGGGACTATTACTTCTTTGATCTTGATTTTGTCTCTGATTGCTGTTCATGCATGACATATTGGGCTGATATCCTACCCGGGGTCTGTCTCCTAGGTACCTAGGACTAATGTAACTCTCTCTATTACTAGTATCATGTGACTGAAACATTGGCGCAGAGGGCGACAACCTCTGTGGAGTAGCCCTCTGTTCGGGTGTCATATTATTTTTGCCTGAACTTTGAGCGGGCTCAAGTGACATTTTAGCCGACCTGATCTCCATTGCTGTTGCCGAGGATTCTTTAGATTTTGATCTTGTTTCTTTCATTGTATCACCCTCTCTACCCTGACAGTAGAGCACTTCATACAGTTTGGTACTTTGGAGCACAATCCATTCAAGGGACTTCTCACGATCAAACTCGTGGACTAACTGTAATATAATGTCTTTCTGCAAACCATAAAAATAGGCAGTTTTAAGCTCATTGGAATTGGGATTAAAAGATACATCAAAACAAGAAAAGGCTCTTTTTAAGTCTTTAAGAAATTGGTCAGGTGATGTATTTGGCCTAGCTGTTATCATATATGCAGCTTCCTTCGCCTTCTTTAATGACTGAAATGGAGAAAAATGACGCCTCACCTCTTTTTTAATCCCATTGAATGTGGTGCCCTGTCGCTTTTCCTGAGACCTGAAATCACATATCTGCTGTTCCAAATCTTTGCACTTTCTAAGGAGTCAGTCTGCTTCCTTACGCAAGTAAGTGTTTTCATCACCCATTTTATTAATCACATTTTGCATATCGCTCATCTGCATTTGACATTCATTAAACTCTTTGTCCCGCTTGTCCCTTTCTTGAAACATTTTAGCTATCTCTTGTTCAACAGTCATGAACTCATCTTGTTTCTCTAGATACTCTCCTTGTAAAACTTGTATTTCTAAAATAGCCTCCTCTTTTTCTTGTCTAATGTGACCTACCAACCCTTTCAGGTGTTTTAATTCTTGTTCACTGTCCTCAAACTGTTTTCTCCTATGAGACAACTGAGTGTTGAATTATTTACACTTTGAATGCATGTCTTTTTGACATACCTCCAGTTCTTCTCTTAACTTTTTCTCCTGTTCACTAGTTCAATCTAATTCTACTATTAGTCTGCTAATTAGCTAAGCAACATTTTCTTGCATTCGCAGAGGCCTATTTAAAATGAACAACATTTTGGCACAGAGAAGTATCAAACAGTCTTTCTCTGAATGTTTGTCACGAGCATTAAATAATCTCAGACGACATACTTGAATTATGCTACCTTCTTTAAAATGCTCTCCAGTGGTTCTTTCTGAACTTCCCCATAGATACGGTCATGCCATTCTGTGGCACCATTTGATGACCATGTTCCATGTGCATATAATTTTGCCTCCAAATATTTCACCAATTCTGGGAATGTGGCATCAATTTGAGACATTCTGAGATTCACTTACAGTGTCATACTACTCTCACAAAATTAGTTCCCTTTAATGCATGTATGGCGGTGTGGAACACACTTGCCACGTCCAGTAGTTGCTCTACAGTCTGTTCCCGGCCAGCGCACCATTTATATGTAGAAGGTTTTGTCTTTTTGGGGCAAATTCAGAATTTGGCGGTATATTCTTATCGTGACATTTTGGAGGTAAACTGGTGCTAAACTGGCTTTACCACTAGAGATAGTTCAGTATTACCCTATTTTGGTGATAATATAGTGTTAGCTTGTATTGGTGGTCATTTTTAGTGGTATCTTGCTTTTGTGGTATTTTAAAAATTACCTTATTTATGTGGTATAGTGGTAAGCATATCTTTGTTATACTACAGCCCCATCATAAAACAAACCTTTCCTCTCTATTGGAATATCTCTTAGTCACCTGTAGAGAACCCCCCAGACCTATCACATTTTCAGGGAACACAGTGAGTTTATTCAGAATGCCTCCTATTGTATGTGGCTTGTATTACGGGCTTATTTACATCCAGTAACCTATGTGTCTCATCTGACACTGCCTTCTTTTCCGCATGCAAAGAAGGACTCATTCCCCCATACACATCTTCCTATCTGGCAAATAGTTTTGTTTACTACTTTTAGCACTGGTGATAAAATGATAAATGCTTTAGCGCCTCAGCATGAACAACAAGCCTTTATGATTTTCCTTTCGCTTTAAAATAACCGATCGACTCATAAAAAAAAAGAACAAAAGAAAAACTGAAAATGCTTTCAGTACACACAATCATGATAACATGGTTACATTATGTGTTGTTAAAATCATTTGCTCTTACCATGTTTGTCATAGCCTCGAGCCTACAAAAGATAACAGAGAAGAGAGAGAAAAAAATGACAACAGAAAGAAGCACTGTGCATGGCAACTATGCATGGAGAAATCTGACACATTTTATATCAAAATACATATTTTTTTGTTCTAACTTCAGCACCCTAAGCTAATATAATTACATGTCAGCCATTCTCACATACTCCTCACTTAACTTCACTCACCCATAACTTATCTTCGCGACCTTACAGCTCACAGGCAGAATTTGGAACTCCTACGGCTTCAATGCTAGCAAGCCGTTTTTTTAATGAGCTGCCAGCTGTGTTCAAGGCTGCATTCCCCGAGTCACCATAAAAATAAATCAGCGGCTCCTGAATCCCTGGCTGCTCACATTCAGCTCCCAAATAGCTCTGAACTCTTCATCTCACTTTGCCCATTAAAAAAACTATCCATGTCTATCAACTGACATCAGCTGGCTCTGCCACCTCTCTTTCCCTACCAATCATAGTGCATGAATATTTTGTAAAAAAACTCTTTCTGTGCCCCAGAACAATGAAAGCTTCAGCCCAGCAAAGCAAGTTTCTGCTTTTCATAAAAAAAAATTCAATGCATCTCACTGTGCTCAAGAACTGCACTACAATGTTAGAGGGTTTGGGGTTAATATAACACAATTAGTATAAGGTTAGTTCATTATGCATTTCTAATGCAGTTCCACACAGATGAAAACATCCCAATTGCAAAATATGCACATTTTTAAAATGACAGCATACTTTTTATTTATTTATTTTACATTTTTAAAGCAATCACACAGCCCGCAGGCATCGAGGCGCTGTTACAGGAATTGTTTTTTTTTTTTTAGTTGCTTAATTGTTTTTGTCTTAGTTGCATATTTATAAGGCGCTTGAACACCCAGAGGTTTCCAAGCATGGAGCCGGGGATCGAACCTGTGTTGCTTTGTGTCATCTTGCTTCCAAGGCGCACACGTTGCCGCTGAGATATCCTCCTGGGACACTGTGCAAAATGCTTCCAAAACTAAACCCATTTTGCTGGTTAAGCTAAATGTTTTTTTTTTAAATAATGCTTGCTGAAAAACTGTGCCTGGCACCTATTTCGAAATGGTGGCTGCATTTCCATACTGCATACTGCATACTGCCAATAAATTAAATACTTTTAAAAATAATGCTTACTGAAAAACTGTGCCTGGCTGCCTTTCCATACTGCATACTGGCAGTAAAATCCCCATACATATCCTTACACTTTTCCTTTCACATACTCTAGATGGATTACCTGGTGTACTCCCCTGTCAGGTATCCCCCTCTGGGCTTGATATATCCCCTGGTATACTCTCCTGCCAGATATCTTTCCTACAAAGACTCACTGCCTGATGTACTTCTTTGACCAGGTCTTCTTATAACTCTTTCATTATCTTTCAGTTCTCTCTCTCTTTAAGTATAACACAGTTGTACTCCTTCACTGTTTATACTTTATTGGCTCCAGGTGTTACTTGTTCCAACTTCCCTATATTGACATTCCATATATAGAGAATTGTTCAAGTTTTGTTTTTTAACTTCTTTGTTAGTAGTCATTGGCTTGTGGCAATACTTTTCCAATCTTCACTTTATTGGCATTTCATATATGAAGCCTTGTACAGATCTTGCTTTTCAACTTCCTCATTAATTTTCATTTGCTTATGACAACATTTACTCCAGTTTGCCCCATATCGACATTTTATATATGGAGACTTGTGTAAATGATGTCTTTCAATATTACTTGTTTGATTTTCAAAACAAGTTGTGTGTACGCCTTTAGGCACTCCCCCCCCCAGTTCCCAATACTTCTGGGTAGACTTACCAGTGTTTGATGGCGTTTCTGACACGTGGCATATTGCTGCAGTGAAGTCCTTGCTTCGGGAAAGCGTTTTCCGCTCTGCAGACCCTCTTGCGGTTCTCCGACTGGCTTCTCCACAAACCGGTTGAACTGCTGCACCTCACTCTAACCGTGTCCCCGATGGCCCCTCCCCTGCTGCCAGCTCTTCAGTGGTTTCCCTGCGGCACCAGCTATGCTTCTGCCAGTCTCTCTCCTCAGCATAGTCCTCTATTGTGTGTCTGTCTTCGGTTCTGCTTCCTGCTGTGTCCGCTCTGCATCTCTCTTCTCCTCCTTCACATTCAACTTGAAAAGGCAAACCATTTTTAAATGTCCAGCACAGCTGAGTTCATTATAACTAGTCTGCACATTTAGTTTTGTGATTCTTTGAATCCATATTGACTCCTTCTTCCTCTTCCTCGTCTCAGTACTTTATGGGAGTTGGAGTCCATAGGAGTCTTAGGGCCTCAGTACACGGTAGGCGGTAAACCATGGTGCTATTAGCGCCATGGTTCATGCCGGTAATTTACTGGTACCGCCTTGGAGGAAAGGGGAATTACCGCACCATTTCAAGGTTGGCGGGGCGGTAATTCCCCCTTCCACCATTGCCCTTCCCCATTCCCATTTTTGCCCCATAGGGCTCTGTGGGAATGGGGAAGGCGCTAATTACGGTACCGCAAATTGCGGTACCATAATTAGCTCCACTGGTCCCTTTGCGGGTTGGTTTTTAACGCCTGCAAAAAGCAGGCGTTAAATTCCCCAACCCGCAAAGGGACCTCGTAGTAAGGCGGTAAGGATTTACCGGTACCGGTAAAATACCGGTACCGGTAAACCCTTACCGCCTACCGTGTAATGAGGCCCTTAGACTTTTAAAAGCTGAATGACCTTGGATCTTTATTTAAGTCAACAAAATCTGAAATAGGAGATGATAAGTGAGCATTATGTACAATAGTATTCTGCTCAGATTGATAGTTTGCCATCAGTATTTTAGAGGTTATACTTTCAGAAGAGGGGAGAATATAGTGTCCTGATAGTCATCCCCTCCCACATGATCCTCCCTCATAATACCACCCCAAGTATGTGGGGGCAGATCATCACCGGGGAATCAGTGATGAATCCACAGGATTCATCACACTAGTCAAACACATAGCAAGAAATATCTAAATTAGTGAGTCTTTTAATTGCAAAGTGATATTCAACCTTGTGAGATGATGCAGAAGGAGGATAATAAAGGAGAGTTTAGAATGCCATGCGGAAGTTGGGTGATAAGTGACAGGAGTGCAATTTTGGTGGAAAATCTGTGACAACATTCTAACTGTCAGGGCAGAAAGCCTGGACTTTTTTTTTTATCTGTAAGACTACAATGTTGTGGGTAATTCAGTTTCTGAAAGGGAGGCCTGCTAATTCAACTCCTTTGCAGAATACACCATGCCAAAAAAATACTATGCCCACATACCTTTGATGGGACAGTCTCCTGACATTCCCCAAAGGCTCTCTTGTAGTGGTAACATGGCAGGTTCAAAGGTCATTTAAAAAAAAATATTTTGAGACAACCTTACAAAATACCTTCAAACAGTGCAAAATTGAACAAAACATCACAACGCATTACAGGTCATAAGACTCACAACTTGTAGTAATACAATCTAAAAAAAACAGGTTCGTTCATTACGATGATAAAAGAATTCCTAAAACATAAATACACACCTGAGAACAATTACAACTTTTGATTGTTCAGACCTTTCATAAACACCTTTCTTCCATTCTCCATTATAAGACTGGTTTCAGCAGGAGATTACTACCAGGCCTGCCAGCAAAGAAGTTTCACCATGACTGTAGTTAAGATAGCCTCTTCCCCCACTAGACAGACTACTGAAAAATGTGCCCAGGTTTAAATAGGACCAATTATGGGCATAGTTTCCCAGCAGTGTGGTTCTGAATTCCTGCAAATAGTGGCAGCGAATTACAACATGGTCTCTCGCTTGCAAAGTATCAGTCTCTTTGCACATATTGAAGAAGCCATTCTCAGTGTCATGTGGCTTTAATCTGAGCTGGTGAATGTCCACACTGTGTAAAAGATTCAATCCGTACCTAAGGAACTGCGTCTGCCAATAAGCATTTGGGCTGCATTACATATCGGTTCACGCAACTCCTGACAGCACACCGAGAAAATTGAATATGCACATCATTTACACCTATTCCACAGCCCATATGCATTTGTATCATTATATTTTGTAAATCAGCACATGGAGATTTAGCTGTAGGGTGTTATAACTGTCCATACATAATCAAGATCCTTCATTGAAGGTAACAACTCATAGACACTAGACCCAACATGAAATGGAGGGCAGCAATTGTTAAGCAATTAAGCAAGGCAAGAACTTGTTTCCAAATTCTTGTCTCCACTCTCTACCAAACTATGGCTACCATGTGAGACCCAAGCTCCATGCCATACAACAATACTGGAGTGACTTTCATCTTATACAATTCCACGAACTGTAAAATTGTAAAACGACAAAACTGGGTATTGATTCTTATCATTTAAGCTGACAATTGGGCAGGCTTTTCCATTACTCGAGCCAACACTCGACCTTTATTTGGAGCTGCATCCATTTTAAAACCCAAATAAATGGTGCCTTCCTTTCGGATCAACAATTTGTTACCCATTATCCAAGAGAGACCCACCCGTTCCTTTAGGTTTTTGCACACACTGATGACATATGTTTTTTCAAGTTTATTTGCAGGTCCTTTTCTTTGCACATAAACACATTGATTTCATGAGTTGCTGTAGGCCTATTTGTGTTTTTTCTAACAGTATAACATTGCCATTGTGTGTCAAATATGTAATAGGCAGATTAAGGACTCTCGGCTGCAGGAGTTCCCCCAAACTTGACAAACAGAGGTTAAACAGGCAGGGAGCGAAAATGCTCTAAGAGTCAGAATGTTTTCCGAGAATGCACCCTGCCTATTTATTCTCCAAAGGATCGTACTGTCCTCGTGTAGATATGTCAGAAAAGCTAATAGTGATGGAGGCATCTGCCATGCTCTCACCTTTGCCCACATTAAAGACTGATTTACTGAGTCAAAGGCAAGGGAAAAATCAATTGCCTTTAAATATACAGGCAAGTCTCGCAGCCCATAATTGCGGATCTGACTTTAGCAGCGCGTTAGTCATACAATTTGGACATGTAACGATACAAAGGGAGAACACACTCAAAATAGGGAATTCTCGCCCCCCCCCCCACTTAAGAGAGCTTATGATATACCCTTTATTTAGGATCCAAATATGGTTTGCACTTGAGAGTGAGTAAATTAGTAGGTGGGCTCCACCCATTTGTTTTCTATTATAATTTCTGCTTTGCTAATGATTGCCTGTGTGGGGGCCAGTAGCTGCACGGCTGTATAGAGACTGGTATCCACCAACCAGTAAAAAAGGTGTGTTACTGCATATTGGGTGTTTTATGTTAGCATGTGCGCTTATTCATAGGTTTCTTTTGAAAATTGCCTATTAAATAACTTAATCTATACTCGTTAGTTGTTCAGCATTAGGTATTTTATTTACATTGTTAAAAAGTATTCCAATAAATGGTTCCAAATATCAATGTTGATATATTAGTGGCACAGAACTCCACTAGGAGGCACGTGCATGTGTTTTACCCTCGCTCAGGCTTTTTCAAGGCACAAGTCAAATAGTTCATACAGCAGTTGTATGTATGTATGTATGTATTTAGTTTTTATATAGCGCCGATAGCCCAAGGGCATCAGGGCGCTTGTACAAAAAACACTGAGACTGCGAGACAAACAAAACGGAAAACCCGTTTGAGACGGACAAATGGTACAGCTAGCTATTGAGCGGCGAGGTCTCAGAGTGAGGTCCTGCGCCCACGATCCTATCTGAAGAGGTGTGTTTTTAGCCTCTTCCTAAAAACTGAGTGATTGACTTCAGACCTAAGTGATTCCGGGACGCTGTTCCACAGTTTAGGAGCCAGCACAAGAAAGGATCTACCCAGCCCTGTTTTTAGCTTAAACTTGGGCACGTGCAGAAGGCATTTTCCACCCGAGCGTAGGTTTCTGGTGGGGTTGTAGGGCCTTAAGTGTGTTTTCAAATAGGGAGGCGCTGTGCCATAAAGGCATTTGTGGACCAGGCAGAGAGCTTTAAACTTAATGCGCTCCTCTACTCTGAGCCAGTGCAGAGCTAGCCTCTCTTCGGTAACATGGTCTTTCCTTTTCAGATTTTTTACTATTCTGACCGCGTTGTTCTGGATAACCTGACAACTGGATAGATCCATGGAAGCGGCCCCCAACAACAGGGCGTTCCCATAGTCGAGCCGTGAGAGAATGATGGCTCTTGCTATCGTAGCCCTGTTTACTTCGTTAAGCAGTGGTTTAATTGCTTTCATAAGCCTAAGATAGTATGCTGTGTTTTTTTGGAGGAAGTTAGTTTGGGCGTGAGAGTCGACAACTGAATCGACCATCATGCCCAGGGTCTTCACCTTGGGAACCACCTGGATAATGGCATTTTTAATTTGAAAAGAGTTATATTCTGCCCCCAGTTTTTCCAACCGACGACTGGAGCCGAACAACATTAATTCAGTTTTGGAGTCGTTCAGGCACATCCAGTTTGCCTGCATTCAGTCATCAATTAGCTTATAAACCTTGGTGAGCACTTCGCTATCTGTGGCGTGATTCCTGCCCCCCAACTCCAATATGAGTTGGGTGTCGTCTGCGTAGTTAGTAAATGACACTCCGGCTTTCACCAGAAGGGTGCACAGAGTACGCATATATATGTTGAAAAGCATTGGGTTAAGTGTAAACTTGTGACATCACTATTTTATAACATAAGGTCCACCTTATTAGGACAGTATTCATAATGGATATACATTTCTCTCCTTAATTTGTGTAATCTATGATGATGAGTAGATGAGTGTCCAGTGCTTCTTTGGATTAAGGTAAGAATGGCTTGAGTTAAATGTGCGTATTGCTTAATGCGTTCCATGGTGTGCAGAATTCTCTGTGGTTGTTCCACTCAAACACCTATGTTATGTTTCCAGATCTGTTTCAGATTTTGGTCCTGAAACACCTTTTCCATCTGTGTTTACGCTTCCCTTCCGGCTGGACATCTCTCCCTCCTTCAGGAGGAACGCATTATGCAATACCCAACTTTAACTGAAGACATTCTTACCTTAATCCAAAGAAGCACTGGACACTCATCTACTTGTCTCGTTCCTCCTGCAGAAGAAAGACATTAAGCAATACCCAACTTTAACTCAAGAAGCACTAGACACTTGTCTACTCATCATCATAGACTACAACAATTAAGGAGAGAAATGTATATCTAATATGAATACTGTCCTAATAAGGCAGACACACAGGAGGAGCTCCTCTAACTTGCCCTCCTTGATTAAATCCTCCTTGCATATTCTGATTATCATTCTGCATACTCTGAAAGACACCTTGATTATTTTGAAAATGACCTCTTCCTCTAAAGCCCATTCCTCAGCCTCTCTGCATGAATCCCTTTCCTCCTTGGTCCATCTGGTGTTGATTATTTGCCTTTGATGTACCCATTGCTTGTTGATGAATTCCCCGCCCTTCTCCGCTTGTTAATACCTCACCTTCTGTGGAGTATTATGACACTTTTTTCTGAACTAGTTTGGCCTCCTCAAGCTTCCTAGCTTCTTCCGTCTTCTTATTTTTTTCTTGCAAAAGTCGACAGTGATGCACAATGGTCAACTGAATCTCGGCCCAAGGCCTTGCTTCCATTCCCACTCATTTCTTGAGCTGTCTCTGTACTTGCTCGGGTAGTCCCTGACATAAAATGTGGTAAAATACTATCACTGATTTCCCCCATGTTCCTGAATATTTTGAATATAAGCAAGCAGATATTCACCTTCTTGTAGCTTACGTGCCATTATTGCACCATATCTGATGTGTCAGGATATTGTACCCTAAGAGCTCTCCATACGTCTGCTCTACAGTTATTAAATGGCGCTCCATCATGAGCTGTATTCTGTGTCATGACACTCGCATAACCTGCTCGTGCCCAAATATCATTAGTCCTATCCCCAGGAATGCTTGCTAGGAGAACCTTAACGTCCCCTATGGCTAAGGTGTTTCCTCCTATCATTTTTTCTAGTTCATAAATCCATTTTCCCACACCCGCCATTAAACTAGGGAGTTTACATCTTAAGTGATCCGTATCCATCTGTGGCCAAGGGAAATACTGCAGTCTGGCCCCTCCTTTCTCCAATAAGGGAAATTGCGTAAACCCAATTCCGCACTCGGCTCCCATCGTCTGCCAATCCATAGTGAGAACAATGGTTCTGCATCGCCTTCTACCACGCAATGACCTTCACTTGCTAACATATGGTGCTGATTCTCCTTTCTCACTATGCGATCGTCCTTTAGGGAGCTCGGGATATGCTATGGGATCTGATGTCCTATCCGTAGGTTGTTTCAGATCAGACAATCTTACTTCCTTGTCTGACAATAGACATCCTTCAGGACCACATGCGCTTTCTACCTCCTCCGCACGGAAGGTTTCTCTGTCTTCGTCTGACATAAGCAGTCCCTAACTAATGTGACTATCATCCTTTTCATCTCTGTTCAAAGTCAGCCTGTCCAAAGACAAGGCTCTACGCTCAAGACTAAACAGGCTTCCTTCTTTGCTTCGTGACCGCTCAATTAGAGATCAATCATCTTTTCCCCTGCTTCCTGATTTGCATTTTGCCCTCATTCCTTGATAAACTTTATTGATCCTATCTCTGAGGCTTCCTATGTCAGAATTCCCATCTAGGTTTACCCTAGATGCCCCTGGCATTACTCCTTGCAATGGGAGAAACTCCTCTATGTTATCCCATGATATTACTGTACTCGGTTCCATCAGCTCTTTTTCAATGCAATCAATATGGAATGTCCTCTCTCTCCTTTTTTGCTCTATTTTTTCATCTCTTTCCCTTCATTTCTTCATTTCCCATCTAACCCTTGCCTCTTCCTGTCTTTTTTCTTCCTTTCATCCGTGTGCTCTACGCACTTCCTCTTCTTTTTGCTTTGCATTCGTTTATTCTGTAATCTTTGCACGTCTTCCTCTTCTTTCTTCTTTTCTAGCCTGCCTTGTTATTCGACTGCTCTCTGCTTGTTGTCAGACTTTTCCTTGCTCTTCTGCCCTTTCTTCCTTTATTTGTTGTCCTTCCTGATACATCCATTCACGTCTTTGTCTATTCTTTCTCTTGTTCTCATCTTCCTTCAGTCTCCTTTCTCATTCCCTGTTTTGTTATCTTGCTCTTCTTGGTCTTCCCTTTGCTTAACCACCTCAAGGCTCTTCCCATCAAGCTTTAATAATATTTGTCCACCCACCCATTAATTCTGTACAAGCGTAATTTCGTCAGCTTTCTCCTTTTCTCCTTTCCATCTTTTAATCTCCCGCTCTATGTCTAGAGATAGGTTTGGTCATTCATTTGTCTCTTTCTTGCCCTGCAAGACCTTAAAGATCTCTTCCTTTCTTTTAGTCTCTTCTTGACTATCGTCACTACCATAAGCGGGTTGTTCAAATATTGAGTTACTATAACTCTGTTTCAGCTGTCGGTTCATTCCCCTTCCGACAGAGTAAGGGGAGCAGAAGGCTCAACAACTTCCTTCGGTTAAGAATCCATTTCTCAAGGGGCGGATCTTCCCGCTCCTCCTGGTACATTTTCCAAAGCTCTAAAATAGCTTATTTTATCTCTAATTCCTTTCCCGTGTACGCTGCGTGCAAGTATGTGATCATGTGTAGCAATGCTGCTTTTGCCAGTGATCCCCTTTATGGCCCACTCTGAATTTTTTTGCAAAGTTTTGTCGAGGATGCGTCCGGGGGGGCAAAGTTATAGGGGGGGTCCCAAAACTTTCTTTTTTCCCATAGACTTAATGGGAAATTTTTTTGCTCGCGCCTACAGCCCAAATCGCTGGACATATTTTCACCAAATTTGGACCAGGAGCAGCGGCTTGGTCCCGAAAGCGTGCTTTTGCAAATTTGGTGAAAATCTGTCCAGTAGTTTTTTTAAAATGACCAAAAAGTAGGTAAAAAAAATTAGTGATATCTGTGTTCGGTCCGCGGACACACTTCCCTGTTCGATCTGCGGACAGTGTCCTGATTGGCCGAGCGGCTTACGTCATGTCCGTGGACATGCTGTGTGTTCGCTGATTGGATGGTGTGAAGCGTGAAGCACGTCAGATTTTCGGTAGCGCCCGCTATCTTGGATTTGCGGACGTCCCTGGACAGCGCGGTGAAAGTTTGTTCAAAATGTGTATTTAGTAGAGTGTGTTGGTGTGTAAGAGTGTTTGGGGAGGATGGGAGGGTATGAGATAGGTTAAACGTTGTGCTTTTTTATGTGGTAGATGTTCTTTTTGTGTTCGATTTGTCTGCGGACATCACGGGTGTTCTGAAATGTTCGCAAATAAACAACATGGGGGTGTTCTGAGGACGCTGTCCGTATTGTTCTGTGGCAAGCTGAATGTGTTCTAAGTACACTCGCGGTGTCCTGAAATGTTCGCAAATAAAAAAAATGGGGGTGTTCTGAGGACTATGTCCGTATTGTTCGTTGTCAAGTTGAAAGTGTTCTAAGAACTCTCGCGTTGTCCTGAAATGTTCATAGGGGGTGTCCTCAAGACGCTGTCCGTATTGTTCGTTGTCAAGTTGATTGTGTTCTAAGAGCACTCGTGGTGTCCTAAAATGTTCGTAGGGGGTGTCCTGAAGACGCTGTCCGTATTGTTCGTTGCCAAGTTGAAAATGTTCTAAGAACTCTCGCGGTGTCCTGAAATGTTCGTAGGGGGTGTCCTGAAGACGCTGTTCATATTGTTCACTGGCAAGTTGAATGTGTTCTCAGAACACTCGTGGTGTCCTGAAATGTTCGCAAAGAAACAAAATCGGGGTGTTCTGAGGACGCTGTTCATATTGTTCGTTGTCAAGTTGAAAGTGTTCTAAGAACTCTCGCGTTGTCTTGAAATGTTCGTAGGGGGTGTCCTGAAGACGCTGTCCGTATTGTTCGCTGGCAAGTTGAAAGTGTTCTAAGAACACACGCAGTGTCCGTATTGTTCTTTGTCAAGTTGAATGTGTTCTAAGAACACTTGCGGTGTCCTAAAATGTTCGTAAATAAACAAAATGGGGGTGTTCTGAGGACGCTGTCCATATTGTTCTTTGTCAAGTTGAATGTGTTCTAAGAACACTTGTGGTGTCCTGAAATGTTCGCAAATAAACAAAATGGGGGTGTTCTGAGGACGCTGTACGTATTGTTCGATGGTAAATTGAATGTGTTCTAAGAACACTCATGGGGGTAATTCATAGAATTCAGCGCACAAGTAGCGCACGCGGCTGGCGCACAGTGTGCGTGTGCGAATGCCTGCGCCAATCGCGTGCGCCAAAATACATTTCCGCGCACAGCGTATTCATGGATTCCAGCCACCAAAACCAGCCGTGGCACACAGTGGCGCAGCGACCCTGCAGCAGCGCCAGTTACGCCCCCAAGAACGCCCCTTGCGCAAGGAAAAGCCATCAAAATCCCCAATCCAGCGCAAAGGGCTGCGCTAACTCTGTACCAGCACGGCAAGCGGGGTACCTGTATCACCAGGGTGCGCGGGAAGTTCCTCACGTTATTTCAGCTGGGTACGTGTATTTCAGGGGTGCGCGGGAAGTTCCACATGCGATTCCATCAGGGTACGTGTACATCAGGGGTGCGCGGGAAGTTTCACACGTGAATTCAGCAGGGTACGTGTATATCAGGGGTGCGCTGGAAGTTCCACATGCGAATGTCCTGGGTACGTGTATTTCGGGGTGCGCGGAAACTTACACACGTGAATTCAGCAAGGTACCTGTAATACTGGGGTGCATGGGAAGTTTTACACGCGATTGGCCCTGTGCGAGCATGGTACGTGTATTTCAGGCGTGCGCGGGAAGTTTCACATGCGATTCCATCAGGGTACGTGTATATCAGGGGTGCGCTGGAAGTTCCACACGCGAATGTCCTGGGTACGTGTATTTTGGGGTGCGCGGAAACGTACACACGGGAATTCAGCAGGGTACGTGTATTACTGGGGTGCGCGGGAAGTTTCACGTGCGATTGGCCCTGTGCGAGCATGGTACGTGTATTTCAGGGGTGCGAGGGAAGTTTCACATGCAATTCCATCAGGGTACGTTTATATCAGGGGTGCGCTGGAAGTTCCACACACGAATGTCCTGGGTACGTGTATTTCGGGGTACGCGTAAACTTACACACGTGAATTCAGCAGGGTACCTGTATTACTGGGGTGCGTGGGAAGTTTCACACGCGATTGGCCCTGTGCGAGCGTGGTATGTGTATTTCAGGGGTGCACGGGAAGTTTCACACACGATTCCATCAGGGTACGTGTATATCAGCGGTGCACTGGAACTTCCACACGCGAATGTCCTGGGTACGTGTATTTCGGGGTGCACAGAAACTTACACACGTGAATTCAGCAGGGTACCTGTATTACTGGGGTGCGCTGGAAGTTCCACACGCGAATGTCCTGGGTACGTGTATCTTGAGGTGCGCGGGAAGTTTCACACGCGATATCAGCAGGGTACGTGTATTTCAGGGGTTCCGTGGAGTACTACACGTGAATTGGCCATGTGGGTCCTCCCAGGTGTTCGCTCCACAACCTCCACGGCCCCTGCAGGCAGCCCACACCACGGGGGACTAGCCTGCACCCCCACTCATGTCCCCCAGCACCCCCACCCCCCAGCACTGTGGGGCACCCTCCACCAGGCCCCCAACTCATGTCCCCCTGCACCCCCACCCCCCAGCACTGTGGGGCACCCTCCACCAGGCCCCCTACTCATGTCCCCCTGCACCCCCACCCCCCAGCACTGTGGGGCACCCTCCACCAGGCCCCCACACATGTCCCCCTGCACCCGCACCCCCCAGCACTGTGGGGCACCCTCCACCAGGCCACCAACTCATGTCCCCCTGCACCCCGACACCCCAGCACTGTGGGACACCCTCCACCAGGCCCCCACACTTGTCCCCCTGCACCCGCACCCCCCAGCACTGTGGGGCACCCTCCACCAGGCCCCCACTCATGTCCAACTCATGACCCCTGCACCCCCACCCCCCAGCACTGTGGGGCACCCTCCACCAGGCCCCCAATTCATGTCCCCCTGCACCCCCACCCCCCAGCACTGTGGGGCACCCTCCACCAGGCCCCCACACATGTCCCCCTGCACCCACACCCCCCAGCACTGTGGGGCACCCTCCACCAGGCCCCCACACATGTCCCCCTGCACCCGCACCCCCCAGCACTGTGGGGCACCCTCCACCAGGCCCCCACTCATGTCCAACTTATGTCCCTCTGCACCCCCAACCCCCAGCACTGTGGGGCACCCTCCACCAGGCCTCCAACTCATGTCCCCCTGCACCCCCACCCCCCAGCACTGTGGGGCACCCTCCACCAGGCCCCCACACATGTCCCCCTGCACCCGCACCCCCCAGCACTGTGGGGCACCCTCCACCAGGCCCCCACTCATGTCTAACTCATGTCCCCCTGCACCCCCATCCCCCAGCACTGTGGGGGCACCCTCCACCAGGCCCCCACCTCATGTCCCTCTGCACCCCTAGCCCCCAGCACTGTGGGGCACCCTCCACCAGGCCCCAACTCATGTTCCCCGGCACCCCCAGCCCCCAGCACTGTGGGGCACCTGCCAGCAGGCCCCCACTCATGTCCAACTCATGTCCCCCTGCACCCCCACCCCCCAGCACTGTGGGGCACCCTCCACCAGGCCCCCACACATGTCCCCCTGCACCCGCACACCCCAGCACTGTGGGGCACCCTCCACCAAGCCCCCACACATGTCCCCCTGCACCCGCACCCCCCAGCACTGTGGGGCACCCTCCACCAGGCCCCCACTCATGTCCAACTCATGCCCCCCTGCACCCCCACCCCCCAGCACTGTGGGCACCCTCCACCAGGCCCCCAACTCATGTCGCCCTGCACCCCCACCCCCCAGCACTGTGGGGCACCCTCCACCAGGCCCCCACTCATGTCCCCCAGCCAACATGTCATCACAATCTAGATCCCTGGTCCCTATGGTCAGCCTCCAAATGCCAAACACCCACCCGAGTATTGCATCCACCCACTTAGAAATGGCAATAACATGATAGAACCCCAATTGCAAGTTTGGAAATGAACACATGTCCCTCACATACATCCAATGGGTGTCAGTGAATCTCAAAACCCATATCATGATATGCATGAAACCAATGAGATGATACTACACATTGAAGTTTGAACACAAAATATGTATTAAAGGAAACATAAATTGAATCAAAAATAAACAAACAGAAATGGGAATTTAAAAAAATAAAAAGCAGCATGTCCAACAGGAGAAATGAAACCTATCTAATAACACTACCTAATAAAAAAAAACTATATACAAAAATGTGGCCCATTGTCCAAAAGGTCCAAAAAAATATGCAAAACCAAAGGAAACCTTACTCTAACTACAGAACTATTTACAAGGGCAGCGGGCTTGTCCGACGGCTCACTTTTGGATGTCCCGGGCCAGGGCATCATCAAACTTCTGCTCAATGTCCCAGAGGCGGTCCTCCTCCATGGCCCGAGGGTCCGCAGGGCCGTCGACGTGTCCACCTCCAACCCCCTGCGGATTGCCTCGAGGCACTCGGCCCGCCTCAGGGCCCTCCGCATGGAGTTCTCCGCCCTGACCATCATGAGCCGTGCCTCTTACGCCCGCTGCCGCTCCGCATCTATGGCGTGGCCCAACCGCTGCCACACGGAAGACACTTTCTGTCCTGGGTCCTCCTGCCCTCCGGCCGATGCCTGCCCCTCCGATGTCGAAGGCCCGAGCCATCATGGCTCCCACCACGTTGATGCTGCTGCTGTGCCTCTGCCCGTGCACTGCCTCCTGCTGCCTGCACATCCTCCGCTGGCTGGGGTGCAGTCGTTGATGTGGCCACCCCTGCTGGACGTCCGACTCCCGACTGTGGCAGGGATGCCTCCTCCACCAGCCTGGCCGCACCGTCAGAGGCAGCTCCACAGGGCACCCAGGTGACTGATGGGTGGGAAGATGGCACGGAGGACGACTGGCGCATAGGGGGTTCAGTTGAGGAGGGGGTCGTAGCAAACGGAGGAATCCGGCCTAGGTGACCTGTC
Organism: Ambystoma mexicanum; assembly: GCF_040938575.1. Taxonomy (NCBI): domain Eukaryota; kingdom Metazoa; phylum Chordata; class Amphibia; order Caudata; family Ambystomatidae; genus Ambystoma; species Ambystoma mexicanum. Next base: position 360,643,035 of record NC_090932.1, on the reverse strand, counting down.
CCAGTAGGCCGACGCAGTCAACGAGCCATTCGAGATGACGTGCAGTCTCCTCATGAAAAGACTGCAGGTCACCTCGCATGGCCCGTTGACGCAACGCCACACCAGTCAGGACAGGCTCAACCCGGATCTGGATAGCCACGTCCGCAGGCAAAGGAAGGCCAGTTGACGTGAGCTCATCCCCTGCCTGAAAACGGGTCTGGACGTAGGCATCCCTGCTGGTGCAAGATGATGCAGGGACAGGATCAGGGACAGTATTGTACACAGGCACATCCGCGGAGGCCTGTGCTGCCTCCGTCCCTGGTCCTGCACTGCACCACTAGCACCAGTGGAATCCCCACCTCCAGACCCCCTCTCTGTTGCTTGCACGGCCTCCTCCTCCACCAAAACCCCCACCAACCTGGATGACTCCGTGCCATCTTCCCCCGTTGGGCCCTGTGGGGTCCCAGCTGCCCCTTCTGCTGCCGAGGAGTCCAACTCCAACCTCTGCCTCTTGGACATCCCCCCGGCAGCTGCGGCCTGGGACGCGGCACCGGACTCCTCACTCCCCGACGAGATCACAACCTGGGAGGGGAGCCAGGCCTTGCGTCTCCGGCTGGCGGTGATATCCCCGCCGTTGTGCTCCACAGCACCTTCTCCGCCCTCTTCATCAGTTGACGCTGCAGACAGGGAGAAATAAATCACAGGCATCAGGGCACTGTACAATAGACACATACACACATGACAGTTGTACATGAGTGGCATTGGCAAACCTCAGACATGCCATCACAATCCCCAACACACATGTCATTTCAACTTGCACACATGAGCCATACCACAGCCATATCGCAACTGCCAGCACCATCCATACACATACAACAGCATGAGCAGGCAATGGTGAGCCAGGCATCACATGCAACACAGGGAGTGCACTACACATGTACACACACCACCACACCTGCATGCATGTGTACACCTGTGCCAAGTGTCGCAGTGTTCAGATGGCATCCATGTCACATCTGCCAATCAGGGTTCCACATCCCGCTGTCACATGCATCCATGTTGCATCACTGTTGCACCCTTGTCAAATACACACACATGCACATGTACACAGTGCTGATACATGCAGCTGAAAACAACATACATGTGTGACATCACGAACATGTCTAATTACATAGGCATTCATCCAAACATGTGTGCCCACACAACTACATTTGGCATGCAAGCCTACACACACACGCACCATCCATGTCTCACACATGACAGCCCTCGCATGTGTTAGCCTCACGGCCCTGTACACCCCCACCCATACTCGACCCCATACAAACAGAAGTGCAACCTGCACACTACTGAAACATCACCACACGCACAGCTTACAATCAGGATGCATGTACACTTACCGCTCGACTCCAGAAGGGTCTGCCTCTCAAGGACCTGGACGTGGAGCGCTGGGGATATGTGTTCCAGGACCCTCATCTGATCTTCCGACAAGTGGCCCCGGCGCCTCTTAGCATCCGCCGCCTTCAAGAGGCACCGGGCCTTGTTCAGGGTCCTGGACCTGAAGTCCTCCCAGCGCTTCTTGACATGTTGGAAGTTGCGGACTGCCACCCCCTCCACGTTGATGGCAGTCACGATGTCCGTCCAGATCCGGGTCCGTCCTTCCTTGTCGGCGCGGGAACTTCCGAAGAGGGCATCATTCTGCCCCAGGACTTGCTCCACCAGGACACCAACTTCGGTGGCAGTGAAGCTGGTGCCCCTCTGCCTCTCTGGCCGGGGATTGTCAGTGGTGCCAGATGTTGCAGTGCCCGACATGACAACCCCAGAGGCAGGAGTGGGTGGGCAACTGGGTCCTGGGGCTGGGCTGTGGAGCGATGGAATCCCAGTCAGGAGTCTTCGGTTCCAGCAGGGGTGGTCACAGCAACAGCACCCCTGGCTGATGTGCAGGCAGCAAATGGCAGGGCATGTGGGCAGCAGGCAGTCAGGCAGCAGCAGATGGCAGGTGGGAGCGTGCTCGGGGCTCTGGGGGGCAGTAATTCAGCCTTCTGGGCAGGATCCTGGTCTTTCGTGTGCTTACATGTGGCCAGCTTGATACGGAGTGATTTGGCACGTGAAAATTCTGCACGTCAGCGTGTAATTCGAGGAAAGGCCCTTAGCGCGTAAGCGCGTCTGAACGTATACGCAATTTCATTGGACAGAAGGCCCTTCAAGCGCAAGCACCCCTGTGACGTGACGCTCGCAGGCGTGCATGGGCGTTTCAGCGCACGTGAAAAACTGCACATCCGCGTGTAATCCAAGGAAAGGGCCCATGCGCGTAAGTGACTTGACGCACGCGGGCGTTTCCCTCAGCACGGGTTAAAGGTGAGCGGGGCAAGCAGTTCGCTGTACGTGCCTTTCGTGGAGACCGACGTGTGTTGCTGCTTCCTGTTGTTTCGCGCGCCATCACAACTTCACAGCTATCAAGGACGTATCTCTTCTTTTGGCGGGGATATTGGCTACGCGTGTTTTTCTGCATCGCGCTAGTCAGACGGTGAGTCGCACACGCTCTTTTTCCCACTGCGGGTGCCCCTGTGTATCGCACCCATTTTCGATGTCATAGTAGCCTGCGTGTCCCACGAGTATGCGTTATTCGTGTTACTGGGTGCCACCGCGTACTGCAGGAGGTTGAATCCACGCACGTAGGCTGCAGGGTTGCGTGCACGGTTTTACTGCAGTTTTGGGGTGCCTGAGCGTTGCGTGACCCGTCACTACATCACCGGGGTCACGTACAGCCTTGCAGGTGCAGGGGTGCTGTTAACATCTTGTTTCCCAACCCCTTCACCCCAATTGCCCAGGTCAATTGTGGTGTACACCTCCCATTGGCACTACTCCATCTGTGCCGGCACTACTACATCTGTGCCATGGTTGGGAGGCCACCAAAGGTGAGGGGCGCCTCAGCTGTGCGTACTCCTTGTGGCGGGCATGGTCGGGGACGTGGCCGTGGTGACCAGGGAGTAGGGGGACTCCAGGATGTCCAGGGCGCGGCCACAGAGGGGGAATAGGCAGGGGTGCGCCACTTGAGCACAATGTTGTGGCATGTGTCGGTGCAGTCATGCCACCACCCCCTGTGGTTCCGGGGGATGCAGCTTCAGCATCTGGCACTGGCACCCGTGTGATTCGGCAGTCCGTTCCATCGACTGCCACGGGCCCAAGGGTAGTGGTAGCTGCAGGTGCAGCTGTGGACACCGCCACCCAGGCTCAGGGCCTGCCAGCACAGGCAGTGTTGGCACTTGAGGAGCCCTTGGTAGATCTCCAACAGGGCAGGAGGGAAACCATAGGGGCAGGCTGGGCTGCTCAGACCAAGACACGTGTCCCTGGGGCAGTTATGTTATCTGCTGCCCCGAAGAGCCGGGTGTTGGCAAGTTCAGGGGCAGATGCACCCAACAACACCCCGGTTGTGAGTCTGCCAACCAGGACCGTTGCGGTCAATGACCCTGCCACAGCTGATGTTGCTGCGCAGGGTCCATTAGAGGGCACCCAGCTGCCACTGACACAAGTCAGGCCTTTGGTCGTCCCTCCACCTGGCTCAATCCACCGAACCCACTGGCCATACTGGTCAGGGCGGCATTAGCCAGCCAGGGTCTGCGCCACAGTCCAAGAGGAGGAAGGTTGCACCTGCAGCACAGGCTGGGACCCCACACACAGCCACGACCTCCTGCACGTCGAGGAAGAAGCCTGTCTGCAAGCAGGAACTGGACTTCCTCGTGGGCTACGTGCGGGGCCACAGCCGTGACATGCTAGTGGGTGCCAATAGTCAGACTACGGCTGCCCAACGTGACACCCACTGGAAGCATGTTGCGGAACATGTCAGTTCATTCGGCCATGAGGTGCGCACGGCGCAAGAGTGCAAAAAGAGTTGGAATGACATCAAACGCAGCACTAAGGCTAAGCGTGCCTCTAATTACAACTTGACTCTGGTGACTGGCGGTGGGCCTGCACCAGAGGAGGAAGAGCTCACTCCGCATGAGGCACTCATTGCAGAGTTCATACCACCTGAATTGGTCAAATGAGTGGGAGAGATGCTGGACTTTGATGCCCAGTCCAGTGAGTGTTGATGCGTGTTTGTTGAGGACGTGTGTGTTTCACTTGTGGGATGTGTTGTGTATGATTGCCACTACATGTGACGTGTACATGGTTCTGATGTGTAAGTAATGCAATGCTTCCGTGATGCATGTCTCCTCTGCCTGCATGCGGGGACTCCATGTAGGCATGCTCCCTTGCCCCTCCTCCGCCACTCAGCACCGCAGTTCCACCTTTGCACTGGTCTGCTTCAGTCTTGCCAATGTGTACTTTCTTGTTCATGCGTCCTGTGTAGATGCTAACTTCCAGCGTAGAATCTGCCAGAAATATGCCGTGTGGTACAGCCCTAGTACTTGATGCAGGGTATCTCACTTGTACTGTGCATAGGTCAGATGTCCCGCAGGGACATGAGTGCCCATTCATGCTCCATGTGCATTGTACGCATGCCCCTATGTGTCCTTGATTGGATGATCACTGTAATACAAGTCCTTGGTTACATACATTGCATGGCATCTCATCAGCCTTCCATGTCAACTGTGGCTCAGTACTGCGTTGCACACATGTGTAGGGTCTGACAATCTGTGTGGCTCACAGGCCTCAGCCTGTTCAATGGCCAATGACTCTGTTCAACTGTTGTTGTGTCTTCTTCACACGTGGGCGGCCTCCAGAGTTTTCATCATGTGTCCTGCTTACTGTCCCATCATCATTTGCAGTGTTGTCACTTGAATCACATTAAGCTGTTGATGCCAGTCAACACTGCCTGTCAATACACAGGTGTATGGTCAGCCTTTGGATACCATGCTAGGCATCCATGCTTTGGTACTGGGGTGGAGGGGTGCTTGGCTTCTAGATATGGTACACATTGAATGCACAATGCATGTGATGCCTGAATTTGACCTTGCACTACCTTCACATTTCCTGGCACACACCATGGAGTCCTTGTACATGTAGGTAGTGAGTGGCGTACACATTTTCTGCACTGCATAGACCCACTTCCATGGAAACTGCCACCTTTCAACAGGTCTGATCACAGAAGCAATTCAAAGTTGACCCAGCATGCATGCCAGGTTATATGTTGTGTGTCACATGTCTGCCTGATGCGTTTGCTGTCGGTGTGTGTGTGTGTTGTGTGCTTCTGACATGTGTAGTGACCTTTTTTCTCTCTATTTTCCAGGTGATGACGCAATGGAGGCGGAGGATGGTGTTGTCATGCCAGACACAGGGTTGTTACCACTACATCAACCCGGTACAAGTGGGGGTCGTGGGGTGGTAGGCCACGAAAACCCTGAAGTGCTACAGTCCATCTTGTCTCTGGCTGCCTATGTGTCCAGCCTTGATGACGACTCTGACGTCCATGTTGAGTTGGATGAGCATCAAGTCCATGTGTCAGGGGTGAGTGATTCTGATGTGGACACTCCTCTGTCTGCAACACCTGCACTGAGGGATCAGACAGTCTTGGTTCCTCTGCCCGTGGTGGATCGGGACGCAGGGTCACCATCCACACCAGTCACTGATGTGCCTGGGACATCACGTCGACGGGGGCATGTAGTCGTGCAGCCGCGGGCTGTGCCAACACAGCGAGGACCCCCGGTCGTTGGGTCCCGCAGGGGTCAAGCCCGGCAACGCGGTCGCCTCGCGCAACCGCAGTATACTGAGTGGGAGCAAGACATGACTGCCAATTCAGAACGGCAGGGGGCAGCAATGGAGAACATCGCTGAGAGCATGGAGCATGTGGCCCGATCTGTGCTCCCCCCTGCTAGGCAGGTGCTTCTCCAGCAGAAGGCGGCACGGTCCACGGCCCGCTCGCTCAGGCTGGGCATGGCGGCCTCAGACAGGGCACGCCAGGCTGAAATGTCGTCTCTGCGTCAAGCAATTGCTGCTCACGCAGAGGCGCACATGGATGCCCTGAGGGAGGAGTATGCTTCCCTCAAATCCACTCTGGGTGTCCTTATGATGTCCCAGAGGCAGCGGGCAGAGGAGAGGTTTGCACAGCTTGAGCGTACCATCTTGGCTGAGCTACAGGCTTGCCGGGAGGTGCAGCGGTTCTCCAGCCAGGCCTTGCAGGAGTAACTCCGTGTTACACGTGCTACCTTGCAAGAGGAAGCACGTGTATCACGTGAGGTTCTGCATGCAGACCTACGTCACATCGCCACACAGAACCAGGCTCACCCGTCTGGCAGACTTGCTGCCAACGAGGGGCAAGCTAAGGCTAGGCGTGGCCAGGCTACTGTGCCACGTCCTCCTTTCCAGGATGAGCCAGACTCGGACGACCATCTATCTCCCACATAGGTCGGGCTGTGCAGCAGGCGTTGAGCCCATGGAGGTTTTTTTTTTGGCTCAGCATCATCGCATGTGGGTGTTGAGCAGCACCCTGTCTCTCCCCCCTCCTGGGTGCCTCCCCCCCCCCGGGTGGTATGTGGCCATTTTTGATTTTTCTATTAGTTTAGTTAGTTAAGTTTCTGTTTGATAGTTAGTTTAATTAGGTAATGTAGGTTTTCCATAGTTAGTGTAATTAGTTAATATAGTTTAAAATTTCTTGTCTATTGTGCTTTCATGTGACGGTGCGGTGCTTTGTGGCTTTTGAAGGCATCCACTGTCTGTTCCAGCTGGGCCCTTCAGGCTTGTCTTGTGTATGTGTTTGCTGCTTGGGGTCCTTGACTCACATATGCCACTCCTGCCTCCCTTATCCATGGGCTCGCAAGGATGGTTCGGTGTGACAACCTATTACACAAGGGCTTTGGACTGTCATATCTGTGGCATGTTGTAACGTTCACCTGATTCCCGCAGAGGCGCCGGTCTTGACTGGGTGAATGCCGTATCTTCAAAGGTGATGTGTAACACACGGTTGGCTCTTTGGGCTGGACCTCTGTGCACTGTATGTCTGACTCGAAGAGTAAGATGTCTGCAGATAGAAAATATGGGATTAATGAACTGGGGTTATTGGGTGCCTCTCTCCTCTTCCCTTTCTCTTCTCCTGTAGAACCCCAAAGGTTAACACCCTCACCTTAGGTAAATGAACGCCGAGCTCTCCATCTGCCTCGGGGCAGGGTGCCGTAACCAGTTTCTTCACTGGATAAGGGTGCAGGCCTCTTGACCTCAGAGGACTGCTGTCCGTCGTTAACTGCACGAACGGTAAGTTCTGGGCAATTAAAATGTCTTAAAAGTCTTTTGTAATGATATCTCTTGTTTTGCAGGGTTCCGGCGATGGCGGATGGCGGGCTGATGAGAGTTGAGGATCGAACCCGCGTGAGGAATAGAAGCGCCTGGAAGCACGTAAGTAAGCGCTTGTAGCCTGCTTCACGATGCGCACTAACTGTCCCTTTTATCTTGCAGGTACAAGTTCGGAGCTTTAGAGAAGCTGAAGGGTGCTGGAATACCCACTGGATTCGGCGTGGGAAGGAGTAATGGCACGTGAGTAATAAAGTTGCCCAATGTCTTTAAACGCACCTTCTTTTGTCTTTCAGATGCGGGATGCAGCACCGAAGGCCTCCGGAGCATGCGAAGAGCTGGTAAGCTTTTGTCTTTCAGATGCCGGAATGCAGTGCGAAGACCTCCGGAGCATGCGAAGAGTAGGTAAGCCTTTGTCTTTCAGATGCCGGAATGCAGCGCTAGGCGTTGGTGACAGCCGATGGTCCAGGTAAGAGATGCGCTGCCACTGAAGACCGTAGTGCTAACCTGTTCTTTCTTTGTCTTTACAGGTGCTGCTGAAGACTGGATTCCAGGATGGTAAGCCTTTGTTCCCTTAGGCCCAGGATCAGAAGCAGAAGACACGATGAGCGTTCTGCTGCAGAGAATGCAGAATAACGCAAAGCAAAATTCATCCATCGGGTGTGGTTTAAATAGCCTCCTGTAGTGCTTAGGTGTCTCCTTCCACAGCCACGCCTAGGTAAGAAAAGAGTTCCTGCTTTCCAGAAGAGTTCCAGTGTTCTGAACCTAGGGAGTGGTCATACCCCACCCAACAGGAAAAGTAGTCCCAAACAGAAGAGGATCAGGGGTTCAACTGGCAGGTAAGTAAGCAGCATGGTCTGCTGCAGGTAAGTCCACCCAAGCATTATGAGCCCGGCGCTTCCAGCGCTGGGACTGGGCATCTTTATGAGCCTGGTGCCACTGGCGCCAGGACAGGGTCCAAAAGATCCCAATTGGGACTGGCTGGCACTCGGAACCGGGGTTATGGGTCTGCTTCCAAGGGAGTCGGGCAAGTCCTGATCTTTTGGAAGCAGAGATCATGACACATGTCTGGTGCTGTGTGACTTGTGTTGACACCCCTAGTGGGGATGATTTCGGTGTTATTGTCCACTGTTCAGCTTTTGCTAGATGGGGTGTTTCATGATTAATGTGTACATTCATTGCTATGCATTGTGTAGTATGTTTCTTATCTTTACTGTACACGTGCTTGTTGAAATTCATGCCGTAGATAGTGTGTTCCACACTTTGGATGTGAAAGACGGACTGATGGTGTGATTTCTGATGTAACTCTCTGATATGGTCAAGTAATGAGATGCCTGAAGAGACACACACAGATGACTTTAAAGCATTAATCATGTGTTTCATGCCCTTTCTGCAGGGGGATGAGCCTCCAGAGCACCTTTGCCAGCAGACATGGCCCATTGGACGTCTGAATTCTGGACACGTTTGTTGGTGCACACATGCACATGTGTGCACAAGCAGAGGCACAGGGATTGCAGACCTACATCCTAGAACTGCTGACATGTTACAAGGAACTCCAGGCAAGGTGAGCAGCACAGGGGGGCCACAACACAGCAAAGCTTGCACCAGGCGAGTTGCACATGCAGGCTTAGTCGCAGCACTGAGGGTGAGCTTGGACGAAAATTGGTGTTGAAGCACACAATGCAGCTCAGATGTGTTGGTGCATTGATGGCTGTTGATTGTAAGGTTGTCTGGGGCACCTGCAGGGGCAGTGGCACATACCCTCCGGTACACCAAGGTCCATTGAGGCACTTGTATCAACCATGTAGCCTTCCGAGACATGGAAAGGGGCAGCTCACAGGGACATACAGCAAGGGACATACTCGGGTGCAGTGCATTTCATTTCCATGTACATTTTGATACATGCACTGCCAACTTTGTTTCGGTCATGGTGGAACACAACTTGTTCTGAAGTCATGCCTTGCTATATGGGTCTGTCTGCTTACCCAGGGAACATTGCCTGATGTGTGCATTGTGACACATTGGTGTTCCATTTGCCACGCACCCACCGGCGGCTGACTTACTGCATTGACTGTTTATGACCCATCACAGGGGTAATGTTATATATGGGTACGAAGCATCTACACCAGATTGTCTGTTTGTAGAGTAGTTTGTTGCTATGGGGCATGTTTGGTGGTGTGTTTTTGTGTAATGGGCACGTACAGGTTATTGACCTTGGCTCTCTTTGCAGCATTGCAGTGCTCCTGTAACCGGACCTGAGAGTGCGCAGGCAGGAGGCCAGCACTCAAAACCAGAGCTAAGTGTCTTGTTGTTTTTCTTTCAAACTGCTCTGCATAGGCTTGCTGGGGGGTGCACTAATGCATGGATGAATGTGTAATTCAATTTGGTATGTTTTTTTTCCCCTAATCACCCGGAATCCTATCCAATTTTAAACCCTGTACCCTCTACCCGGTGTTCCTGCTTCCCGTACCTATCCAAGCAACGTTCCCGAACCCTCTTTCCCCGCTGGGGTTGTGGATGCCTGTGTAAGCCCCAAACTTGCAGGCGCCTAAACCCTAGAGGGTGTGGTTGGTTCATGCCACTCCTAAGCCTGGGCTACAGAAGGCCATGACAATGATGTTCAAGTTGGTTTGGATTGTGTATGTGTTCATGCAGGTAGTACATTTTCGTGCATTCCCTACTTTCATGTGTCATTCCTCCTCCCCTCTCCTGCCACTCATTCCAGTTATCCAGTGTGCCAACACCTGTCCCGACTGCATATCCCTGACCCTCCTTCCCCACCAGGGTCCCTGTGTGAGTTTGACCTTGCAGGGACCCGGGACATGGTGGTGGTGGTTGTTTCGTGACACTCCCACGCCTGTACACGGGACCTTGACAGTACACATCCGTTCATGGTGCATCATTCTATGTTATGTACCACACATGGTTCACATCCTGTTGTGACATTGTTTTACTGTGCTACCTTGGTTGTTACATCATTGTGGTAGTACTTGGCCTTTGTGAGGTACTGCTACGTCAAGTCATCTACTGGAGGGTGTTCTGGTTCGTTTTTCTGGCTTGATTTTGCAAATGAGGGTGGACTCTGAGGGTGCAGGCACCTTTTTACACACAAGGTGGGAGATGGTGACGAAGGGGAAAGGTGATCCTGTGGCCAGGTGGAATTGAGGGTTGAAGGCTCCATGACCCAGGTGCAGTTGTTCAGTGGGTCATGGTCATTTGTGAGGGAGGGGGGGGTTGTTGTTGATAGTTGCCTTGCCCTGCAGTGTGATGGGAACCCTAACATTGTAATGGTGGTATCCTATGTACATGTTGTGTTCTGCTGATCAATGCCTGTTCATGTGTTGTGTTTACCTTTCAGGTGTGAGGGGATAGTTGTGGTTTGACATGCTGGGGTGTACACATGGTGAATGTTCACATGTGATGTTTAGAGGGCACTGATGGTCACTTGATTGCACATGCATATGTTGAGTGCATGTCCTTACTGACCCACACACTTGCACTCTGATGCACTACATGTACAACTACCCTTGCATATCCACGTGCACACTGTTTGCCTTCTGGTGCTCACTGTGTCCCTGCAGCACATGTTCTGTGACCAATTATGGATCCTGTACATGCCTAATTTGCTTTTTGATGTGGTCTGTCACTTAGATGTGATGCTCAGGGTGTGCATCACACACAAGGGCTGTTCACTGTGCTGTGTGCTGAGCAGTGTGTTGCAGGAGTTGGACACAGCACACAGAAGCTGCAGTGTTGATTTTGCAATGCACAATGTGCATGTAGACAGGCATTCATTGTTATGTTACGTCTACAACTCTTGTAATGCATTTGGGAATGACTTATTTTGGGTGGGAGGTTGTTGGTCAGTCATTTCATCTGATTCCATGTCAGGCATCATTGTCTGATGCCACTGTACATTTTGGACATGGCAATGTGTACCTTATTGTTACTGTGTTGGTGTATGGGTATTGCTTGCCATGTCATGTTGTGGTTTGGGAGGGTTTGAGTGACATAACAGTGATGGCCATGGCCTATTTTGCAGGTGTGTGTGATTCACACCTTGCATGTCAGGGTCATACTCTTCTCAAACCAACTAGCTGGGGGTAGATCTCTCTCCGCGGCAGGGGCCTCCCTCTGGAACAGCCTTCTTGCCTCACTGGAACTTGAGGAGAACCATCTCCGGTTCCGGAAGCACCTCAAGACCTTCCTCTTTGCTTCTGCTTTCTCTCTGCCTCTCCCTTGCAAAATTCTTCACTGGAACTTCACTGGATCTGCAACTGGGCCACTCTCACCGACCTCGGTCCCTGGCCTAGCCACTCTCCACTTGCACTGCCTCCCTGGCAACCCCTGCACTGCGGGACTGTCTCTCTATCCCTACAGCCCCCCTTCCCAGCACTTGTCTGCACTTACCTTTGCAGTTGCCACCAGCTGGCCTATTTATTTGTTTTTTAGTCTACTTACCCTCTACTGCACTCCCCTCCTCCCCTTCCCCATGCACTTTTCCCTTCCCCCTACCCCTGCACTTGCACAATCTGAATGACACCTGGCCTAGTAGTATCGTTGTCTGTCTTCCCTTGTTCCCCCCTCCCTGCCTCATCGCACCTTGAAATACTTGTGTATAGGAAATATCATGTCATGTCATATGTGTGCCTTTTGGTCACACAGGAAAGTTTGTGTTTAAGTAGCTAGGGATGCAGACAATGTGGCACTTCCATGGCAACTATCTCAGGGTGGTAGGGTTGTGACAGTTGACTGTCTCTTTGTCATCATCGATTGTCACCTGGTATGTGCCAGGCCTGTGTGCACTCCGCAGGGGTGGGAGTTTAGGTGAAAAATGTGGCCACAAGCTGGGTCCGGGTTTCCTCGCCACGTGCCCTGTCCCCTCCCATGGGCAGCGCCTGTGCCTGTGGTTGGGGATGTGGGGGCACCACCATGTCCACCGGGACGCCCTGCCGTGTTGCAACATTGTGCAGGACACATGCTGCCGCAATGATCCTGCACACTACTGGGGGTGCATAGAGTAGCTGCCCGCCAGAGCGATCAAGGGAGCGGAAACGTGACTTGAGCACTCTGAATGGGCGCTCCACTATGGCCCTGGTTGCAATATGGGCGGCTTTGTATCTTACCTGGGGTGGTGTGGTGGGGTTCCGGATTGGTGTCATCATGTGGTTGCTCAGAGGGTAGGCACTGTCCCCTGGGGAGGTGTAAATGGTTGTGATTATTGGGGTTTGTGTATTTGTGTGTGTGTGTGCGACATGCATGCATGTGCAAGGGCATTTGTACTCACCTAGGAGCCAGGTGTCGCCATGCTGCCCAGCTTCCAGGGCCAGGCTCAGGGCGGACATTCTGTATATGAAACTGTCATGGGTGGAGCCAGTGTAGTTTGCATAGACAGAGGTGATGATTCCTTTTGCATCGCATACCACCTGTACATTGATGGAATGCCAGTGCTTGCGGTTTCGGTAGATGTGCTCAGTGGCCCTAGGTGGACGTAGGGCCACATGGGTGCAATCTATGGCACCGAGCACTTTGGGGAAGTGTGCCACCCTGAAAAAATCCAGGACAACGGCCTGCCTTTCTGCGGGTGTTCTGGGCATGTATATGTGCCTGCGGACTGAGGGGCGCACTGTCATTATTGCCAGTACCTGATGTAGGCAGCGTGACTGCGTGGCCTGTGAGACCCCGCCACTATGGCAGTAGTCCGCTGAAATGACCCAGTGGCCAAAAAATGCAGGACATTGAGCACCTTCTCCAAGGGGCTCAATGCTTGGGAGCAAAGGGTGGGGGATGTAAGGTCATCTTCCCACTCCCTGACCGGGTCTAGGATGATATGGGGTGGAAACCTATACCTCCCGTAGACCTGGTCGTCAGGCATCCCAAAAAGGCTTGCCCGTGGTGCGAAAATGCATGCCCTGGCTATTCTCCTCCTCCTGCGGTGTCCCACGATCAGTGCTGCGACAAATGGGGCATTCATCGTAGCTGTATATACGTGTTTGTTGTTTGCGCGCACTTTTATACTGTGCGCGGGGACGCTTCCGCCTGCCTTCGTGTGGCAGACGCATTGATACCTGTGTGCGTCTTTTGCCGTGTGCGGGTTTCCCGTATTCGAATCCATGAATACGGGTGGTTGGCGTGCCTGTGGGCGTTCCGTGTAGTTCCCTGCAGTACTTCCCCAGTTACGCCTTCTTTTTCACGCGTTATTCCCCATTCCGCGTGTTACGCCCACTGTTCCGCCCACTTTGGTTGTGTGCGCCGCGCTATGTGCGCTTTTGCTGTGCGCGTAGCGCACGCCGTGTGTGCCCGCGTGCGCCATGGCAGGATTGGGCGCACAGACTGAGGGAAACACGCGCAGCATCTTCCTTGAATCGCACGCGTGCGCGTGCGCTGCGTTTCTCACGCTTGCGCCACCTTGCACCTGCTTGCGCTGGGATTTTCGGCTCACGTTTGCTCCATGAATCGACCCCGTGGTGTCCTGAAATATTCATAGGGGGTGTCCTGAAGACGTTGTCCGTATTGTTCGCTGACAAGTTGAAAAGGTTCTAAGAACTCTCGCGGTGTCCTGCAATGTTCGCAAATAAACAAAATGGGGGTGTGTTCTAAGAACTCACGCGTTGTCCTGAAATGTTCGTAGGGGGTGTCCTGAAGACGCTGTCCGTATTGTACAATGGCAAGTTGAATGTGTTCTAAGAACACTTGTGGTGCCCTGGCCACAACCACCGCAGCATATCACACTTATAGTTGCTTATAACTTTGGGTCAAAAACAAATTTATAAGGAACAAAGTTATAGGATATTATGGGTGTGATATTCTGCAATGGTTGTGGCCATGGCATAGAGTGTATAATATACTTACTGTTTGGTTTAGTAACTGGAGTACATGTATTTCTTGTTAATTTCTGTGATAAAAGAAAATAGCATGTTAGTATTAGTATTTTGTAATGACTTATTACATTGTCCAATCAACATTTTTTTTTTTTTTTGGACCATCATATTTAGTAAATTACAAACCAGAGTACTGTGCAATTTGCTCAGTTTCTGTGTTTGTTGCTAAAATCATTGGGTCTGTGGGAGAAAATAAAATCCATGTTAGATTAAAAAAAAACTTTTTCTGTTATGCTACAGTTTATTTGTTTGTTTGTTTTCAGTGTTCACTTGTTGCTTCTGGCTAATGCTTTATACATTGGGTTGTTTCATTTTTTTGGAGCAGTAACATATTATTTATTTGTTTGGATATTATGAAATTTTGGAGCAGTTAGATACCAGTAGGAGTATTCTAACTGTCTATTTATTGATATATTTTAGTGGTATTGATTTATCTGTTTGGGTATTGTTAAATTTTTGGACAGTTAGATACCAATTGGCGTATTCTAACTGTCTATTTTTTGCTCTAATTTAGTGGTATTCATTTATCTGATTAGTTGTTGTTCAATCTTTGGGCAGTTAGATAGCTTTTGGAATATTCTAACAGTTTATATTTTTTTACTACAAGTTTACTTAAGGTTTAAGTACAGTTTAGTTATCAAATTTTGGTTTTAAGAACATTAAATAAGCTTTTTGTAAGATTTGCTGGTAATCTCTGCTTTAGAGTAATGGTACTATCATTACATTCAAACCATCCACATTTCTTTTTTATCTATGCAGTGTAGTGCCCTGAATTGGTTGTGGCTCCTGCGTGGTAGATTATACCTATTGTTGTGAAGGTTTTCTTACCAAGTGATATTTGACCATGTGTGAATTCAGTCAGCTTGCAGTTGTTTTTGGTACCATCTGCATTGTAACATAGAAGCATTAGTATTACGTATTTATTATGTGTTTGTATTACTAACGTGGAGCGATTATCTGAATTGCAGGTAGAAAATAATCTACCATGGTTTGCATTTTGTACAAGTTGCTGAAATGGAATGGATTCACAATTAGGTATTGATATATATATGAAGCGTTCATTGGGGATTTCTTCTTGTGTCACATTGTTGCAGAGAGTGCATGTATGTTTCCACATGTATGAAATCTGGAAGATTTCATGCATAGGAATGTTTTTGTTTTCCAGTACTTGTAGCAAGTACATTAGAACTACTTGTGGATCTTCCTGTGAGTTTATAGTGAATTTCACCATTACAGCACAGTAGTCCAATTGTTGTCTTATTCCATAAACACTATACGTGTTGTCAGGATTGTTTGCTGCATTTCTGTGAAGTACTAACATTTGCAGACACAATGGGTCTGTACTGTTTAAGTTAATGTTGTCAACAATTGGTGGTAATTGAAATAGAATATTCATCGCTACATTTGCGTAGCAACTTACACCAACTATATTTGAGAGTTTAAATGGACCAGGTAGTTCTGTATCTGACTGCTTTTTTTGGAGATTGTCTTTCTTCTTTAAAGAAGTACCTGGTTTACTTTCCCTAATTGATTCTTTTTTGCTTGTGGTACTTGAAGAAGTATTACTTTCTTTTACTCTCTTTGGAGGATTTGCAGTGACATCCTGTTGCATTTCTGTTTGATTTATTTTTCTTTTATAACGTTTTACTTTTTGTGGAACAGAATATGTGTTTAGATGGGGAGTGTATAGTGAGCGAAGTCTATTGTATTCTAAAATGCAAGGAATATCAGCGTTTATTTTACTTGCATCAAAGTTGATTAGAAATAGACCGTCAAGTGTACATAAGCGTGATAGTGCTACTTAGCTCATGCCTTCTTTAAAGACTGTGTTACCAATATCTATCATTGCTTTGTCTAGGGTAAGACCTTGTGATTTATGAATCGTGACTGCGTATGCAATAGTTAGAGAACATTGTTCTCTGCGTACATACATGTCTTTGAAGAGAAGGAATCAAGCTGTTGAGCGTCCTATCCTTTTTACTTCTGAAAGTTTGTAAAAGAGTATATTGACAAACTGAATTGTGTTGTCACGTGGGTATGTTTGAAAGCCAACAACTGTACCCAGTGCTCCATTAACTAGTCCTTGGTCCATGTCAAGGTTACGTTTAAGCATTACTCTGCAATTTAAGGATAATTTTAATATCTTTTCTAAGCCTGCTGTGTTTGAGATTGATTTTTCTAAACTATGTAGTCTTGTTGTGGCTTGGTCACACATGCGAAGTGTCATACCATGTACATCTAGTTTGTCTGTGGTGCGAATTTCCATTATTGGTTGCATTTCTTTACTTAACATTATTTCATTGAATTTGAAAGACCCTACAATTGACATTTTTGTGGGCTAATTGTTCCATAACATCTGTAGCACATGTATTATCGCCATAAAGTGAATTAATTTGCTGGGTTTTCAATATTGCTTCTGCTTCATTAGAAAGTATACCAACTCTGAATCTTTTTAAGATGTTGGCATAAGTGAGATCTGCAGATTGCTGCATGTTTTCTGTTAATTCTCTGTATTGGAAATGTTGCCAAAGGTTGACATTTCCAATGCTGCCAACAGTTTTACGGCATAGTTTGTGTCCTAATGTTTTAAAAATAGGCTCCCCTTTTACTGGTGTCAATTGAAGAAGATCTCCGAAAACAATAATGTGTTTTCCTGCAAAGAGCTCTTCATAGTTTGTTTTGAGTACTTCTTGTAATCTGAGGTGAATCAAAGCCAACATTAGGTTGGAGACCATGCTCACTTCATCTATTAGTAGCATTTTCATTTGTTTCAATATTCTGTGTAGTTCCATTGCAGCTTCTGCAGAACGTTTGTTATAGTCTAATTTGTTCTGGTGTTCTACTGGCAATAGTAGTAATCGGTTTAAAGTGACACCACCAATGTTGTAGGCAGCTAAACCTGTGGGGGCAGTGACAACAGTTGACAGATTGTTGATTGTCATTTGTTGAAGGAACTTACTGATGATTTTGATTAGGACTATTTTGCCAGAACCAGCTTCACCACTGACGTACAGTAGTATAGGTTTATAATTATAGCAGGAACATTCTTTATTTTCATGTTGTACACCATGTGCAATTTGTTTTGTTACTTCTTGAAAAATGCTACGTTGCTCATTGTTTAGTTTTGATTGTACTATAGTTAAGTATTCTTTATCTTCGGTGGGCGTGGCTTGATGGCTACGTGAGGGGACGTTCCTTGGAGGAGCTCCCGATGATCCGATCCTGATCCTGGGAAAAAAGTGATGGTTTTTGGCGGACTTTCGAGCGCACGGTGCATCTAAAGGCGTATGAAAGTGGGGGGCATACGGTGCGTGCCCTCCCCAATGGCGAGACTGCATATTCACGGAACTAGACCCCGAAGAAATTGGCGGTCGCGCAAAGGAAGGGGAGCACCCAAGATGGCCGCCTGTGGACAAAGGGCCATAAAAGGTCCGACGAGCTGAGGAAGACAAAGTTGGTCGGAACGTGGGCGAGCCCAACCAGATAGACGGGTCGCATGCGCCTCGGGCTGAAAGCAAGAACATAAGGGCAAGCCCCTACTGAAGAGGCCATGGTTGGTGGCGGGCTAGCAGAGTGAACCCGCGAGGATACAGCAGGGCGCGTGGGCCCAATCGACGCAACAGGATGTCTTCCAAGGTGGTGCGACCCCGGATCAAGCAGCCTACGATGGAGACCTATGCTAGGTCGCCCTCGGGCGCAGAAGGGTGCAAAAGCAAAGAAACCCCTGCGTCGGCGACAGACCCACCGGGTACCATCCAGGAGGTGCTGGCAGCAATTGCTGACCTGAAGGTGGCCTGGGAGACGAAGCTGGGCCTGGCCATGAAAGAGTTGCAAGAGGGCCTAAACCTCAAGATAGGAGCGGTCCGAAAAGAAGTGAACCTGTTGCGCCAGGATGTGCGAACGATCGCGGAGCGACTGGGGAACTGGAGCAGGAGTTGGCCCCGACCGTGGAGGCGTGCAATACACACGCCAAGGAACTTCATGCCCTCGTGCAGCGAGTGGGCAATTTGGAGAACAGAGCAGAGCAGGCGGAGGGGCGCGCCAGGCGCAACAACATTCGCATAGTGGGGGTACCGGAGGGAATGGAAGGATCGAACCCCACGGATTCCGTTGAAACCATGCTTTTACAGGAGATTACAGGCGGAGAGCTGACCCAGGGGTTCGCGGTTGAAAGGGCACACAGGGCCCTGACCAGGAGACCAGCCCCAGGAGCCCCCCGCGGCCGTTGATTGCAAAGATCTTGAACTATCGTGACCGTGAGAAGATTCTCAAATTTTTCCGGAAAGGGGGCACGATAGAAAGGGGGTCAGCGAATATAACAGTGTATCCGGATTACACGCTGCTTGTACAACGGAGTCGAATGAACTTTGGAACGGTGAAGAGGAGGCTCAGAGAGGCAGGCCACCGCTACATGTTGCTTTACCCCGCTAGGTTAAAGGTGATCCATAAGAACAGATCCCTCTTCTTTGAGACGCCGAGCGATGCAATGGAATGGCTAGATATGCAAGGTCGACCACAGGAATCGGATGCCCAGACAGAAGCGGATGGAGATAAGTAGCACGCTGCAGAGGCACCCGTGAGGCCATAGCTATGACATTGGGACTAGAATATAGTTTGATAGTTTGATATTGTGCTTGTGTGGGGGAAGTCACGGCATCTGCCGGCGGGTCCCGTTGAATTCACTTCTCCTAAATAGATGACTGGGGGCTCCTGGGGAGCAACCTCTGCACCCGATAGTAGTATACTTAGTTAGGTCACTGTTAGATTGGTGACACCCCGCGGGGTCCTTTTTCTTGGTCACGAGACGGGTCCAGACGTTTGCAGGCCTGAGATCCAGGGATGGAGCTGGGCTATTGTTGGGGGTTGGTGGGGAGGGGGGGGGGGTTGTGTGCAGTGGTGTGCGGTTGGAGAAGGGGGGAGGGGGGCACGGTTTGTTAATGGACAGGAAGGAGCCAGGAAACAACCCTACATGGGGAACATTATGGGGAGGGATGGGACGGAGATAGACCGACTAGATGGCATCGGGTAATCTCAGAATTGTGACCTGGAATGTACGGGGCCTCAACAGCTACCTTAAATGCAACAAAGTGATGATGTATTTAAAGAGGATGCGCGTAGACATAGCCCTGTTGCAAGAGACCCACATCACTAGGGAAAGGCTGGAGGTGATCGGGAAGAAATGGAAGGGCACCGTTGTGGGGGCGGCGTATTCAGCATATGCCAGAGGGGTCGTCACTTGGGTGGCGCCCCACGTGCCGTTTCGAGTGCTTGATTCTACGGTGGACCCGGAGGGTAGAATGGTGGTGGTAACGGGTCTCTTGGAAAACAGAGAAATACACATCATAAATTTGTACGCCCCCAATAATGATACAGCAGCTTACTTTAGGACCCTCTACGGTAAACTCGGCCCCCTGGCGGGGTGTACGGTAGTGTGGGGGGGTACTTTAACTGTACCGTAGACCCCAGTATGGATAGGTCCAAGGATAGGGCAGGGAAAATGGCACCGGCGGCTAAAGCGCTGAGTACCCTACTGAAAGACCTAGGCCTAGAGGATGCGTGGAGGAGGCTACATCCCACGGATAGACAGTACTCACACTACACAGCGCCACATGATTTGTACACAAGGTTAGACTACATGTTTGTAACAGCCGGGATAGTGAGAGAAATAGAAGGAGCAGAATACAAGGCCCGAGTGCTGTCGGACCACTCGCCCTTGGTGGTAGACTGGAGACACCAGCCCCCACGCCCGCAGATCCCTACATGGAGACTTAGGACCGAGGTCTGCAGGATGAGGGGTTTTGGGAGGGCCTGAGGGACGCCATTGAAGAATATTTTGATAAAAACACGGGAAGCGTAAGCTCTGTGGGCACACTGTGGGAAGCGTTTAAGGTGGTGGTGCGTGGGGTAGCTATTTCCCAAGTTAAAGGGCTAGAAGGGGGGGTTGAAAGGGAGCTCCGGGAGGCGGAAAGAGAGCTAGAGGAGCTCACGCGTTGCGTGAGCACCGCTCATGATAACAGAACCAAAGTAGAGGAGCTGCAGATGTCCTGTAGTGCACTCTGGGATAGACTGTGCAGACTCAGCTACAGGAAATATAAGGAGCGGATACACGCAGGGGGCGATAAGCCGGGCAGATTGCTGGCTTGGCTGTACAAGAGCGAGACCTCCCGCTCGGTGATTAGTGAGATTCAGGGTGAAGGAAGTAGCATATGCAACACCCAGAAAGAGGTAAATGAGGAATTCCTTAAGTTTTACAGACACTTGTATGAGGACACGGGGGAGGATATGGGTCAAGACATACTAGACACATTGGGGGACATTGAGCTGCCCACCTTAGATGATCTAGAACGCTCTGAGTTGGACGCACCCGTCATCTCGGATGAGCTAGAGGTAGTGATTCGGAACTTGCCCACTTGCAAGGCGCCGGGTTCGGATGGGCTGCCCAGCGAGTTCTACAAAACATACCAGCAAGAGTTGCTTCAGCCTCTGCTTGCCACTTTCAACGAGGCCTATGAGAAGGGAGAACTCCCGTTATCTCTCCGTGAGGCCGTAATCATCCCACTCTTGAAACCAGGCAAGCCGGCCGTGGAGTGCGGGTCTTACAGACCGTTGTCCATGCTCAACCAGGACAGCAAAATACTCACGGCGGTGCTGGCTAATAGACTGAAAAGGGTTATTAAGACACTGAAACACCCAGATCAGACGGGATATGTTCCGGGCAGGAACATCACCGACAACCACCGGAGGCTACACCATGTCATGGACCAAACTGAGGAGGACACGGGCGAGCTGGCCATAGTGTCGTTAGACGCGGTCAAGGCCTTCGACTCGGTACGATGGCCCTGGCTGAAGGCGGTCCTGAAGGGGTATGGAGTGGGACCCGGATACCTCAGATGGGTACAGTTGTTTTACAGCACCCCGATGGCGAGGGTCAAGACAGGGTCCACGGTCTCAGATTCTTGGCAACTGGGCAGGGGGACCAGACAGGGATGTCCCTGGTCACCGATGCTATATATAATGGCATTGGAGCCGCTGGCAATATGCCTGTGTCAACAATATGGGGAGGTGGGCATAAACACGGCCAGTGGAGAGCATTTGATATCATTATATGCGGATGATATGCTCCTTTATTTACGCTATCCAGAAGAAAACCTACAGTACGTCCTAGAGGTGATAGAACGGTACGCCATCCTCTCCGGTATATCGATGAACCCTGGAAAGTCCAGCCTGTTACCTTTGGGTAGATATAGGAATGTCCCGGTGCAGAGGCTGCCTATTCTGCCAATACCATGGCAGCCCGTAACATTTAGGTATCTGGGAATAAACATTTACCACAAGATTGAGACAGAACACAAGCACAACACGGAAAAGGCGATAGAGGGGATTAGGAACAGTATGGTATTTTGGTCCAGACTGCCCCTGACCATGATGGGGAGGGCGGCCTTGCTCAAGATGGTGGTCCTGCCTAGACTCTTGCACTTTTTTACAAACGTCCCGTTTCTGATACCCAGAAGCCTATTTGTGAAACTTCACAGCGTGTGTAGGGGTTTTGTGTGGGGCAGCTCTAGGAATAGGGTGGCTCTGTGGAAGCTCCAGAACCCGTGCGACAGGGGGGGATAGGCCTGCCTAACTTCGAACTCTATTACCTGGCGGGGCAGCTGCAGTACGTGGCCAGGTGGCTCTCGACTGAAGATTCGGCGGAAGCCAGGCTCCTGCGCGAAGATACAGCCCCATACTTTCCGATAGAAGTGGTGTGGTTGGGCAGGGATAAACTGGTGGGCAAGGGGCGGTTACTGAGGCTGGGCTGGGAGATCTGGCACAGGACATAGAAGATTGGGGGGGACTCGGAACCATACTTCCAGCAGGCCCCTTTGGCGGCTCTGTGTGGGAGCGACTCCCAACTGCTTGAATCGGTCCGCAGATACTGGGAACAGGTAGGCCTAGCCACCCTCGGGGACATATGGCAGGAAGGGGAGGCGGTGGACTTTCAGCGGCTGCAGGAAGAGACGGGAGTACATGGTGGCCAATATATAACCTACACTAGGCTGGTGAAAAAGACTAGAGAAAGATGGCCGGAAACAGTGCTTGCGGGGGATCCAGACGCCTCCCTGGAAACCATGTACGATGTATCGGAGGGAGGGCACGAAATATCGAGGATATATGAGCTCCTGCGGGCAAGGGCAGGGAAGGAGTTGCTCCAATGGAGACAAGATTGGGAGGAGGAGGTGGGAGGACCCATGACGGATGGGCAGTAGGAACGGGCCCAGAGGTACCATAAAAAGGTGTCCCGTAACACGAGATTCCAACAGCTTCAGTTGTATGTTACCCACAGGGCTTATTTAACCCCCGGGACGATTGCAAAGTTTGGGGGATCAGCTATACAGCAATGCCCCAGGTGTGGGGAGGTGAACGCGGGACTGCTACACATGTTTTGGGCTTGCCCAGAGGTGCATAGATTTTGGAATGAGGTCAAGATGAAACTGGCTGGTGGGGGGGTAGTGCTGGATGTGGAATCGGCCTGGTCATGCTTGCTTGGACTATTCCCTAGACCCCGGCATTTGAAACACATAAGCAAGATGAAGGACCTGGCCTATGTCTTGGCCAAACGTAGGATAGCCATGTGCTGGAAGGCGGCCCATAGACCCAGGGTGGAGTTGTGGTGGACAGACCTCTTGAGATGGGCGGAAGCTGAATCCGTAGTCTGGTTTGAAGCGGTCACCAGGGGGTGCGAAGAAGAAGTAGGGCCCTTGTTGGCCTGGCGGCAATTGGTGGCCTCGTTGGCAAACCCTCACCAGGGTGACAACGAAACAGAGGACCCGGTTGATGGCAGTCTAGGTAGTGTGCCACCCAGTGATATTCCCGTAAATGATATGTGAGAACTGGCTCTAGTTTAAAGGGGGAGGGGGGAGTTGGGGAGTTTGAAAATGTGTTGAAATATGATGCTTTCTATGTTTTGAAACGGTTGTAGTGTGTTTGTTTGACCTTAAAAAATAAAATAAAAATATATATAAAAAAAAAGTATTCTTTATCTTCATACTGACACATGGTGTTTTGTACTTCTATCATAGCTAATACTGCCTCATTTATTATTAGTGGTTCTCCCAGTGGTTCTTGCTTCCTGTTACAGAAGGTTGACTACTGTCAGGAGGGTCCTTATCTAGTTGGGCCTGGAGTTCTTCTTCGTGTTGCTGTTCATTGTAGTATTTCCCTTTGTTTTTGTATTTGCGACGACAATATTTTCCACATTTGAGTCTTTGAAATTGTAAAATTTGTACATGAAGATCACTATTTGTGGCTTCTGATGGAATTTCACAAGTGACATATTTTTCAATAAACTGTAAAACAGTGGCATCACTGTCTTGACCAAATTTAGGAGCATCTTTAATCCATAAAAGCATGTGGATATGTGGTGCTCCTCTGGCTTGGTATTCTTTTCTCCAAAAGAAGTGTTGCACTTCTCCAAGGGGAGGAACAATTTTATTACAAATAAAATGTAGCATAGCAATGAAGCGATGGTGAAAATATCTTGAAACATTAACAGGATCCAAAGAACAAAGTTCTCCAGGTGTTAGTATGTCTATGTTTGTTTTGTTTTTGTTTGATATGCATAGGAAATCATGTAAATCTTCCCATGCATATTCTGCACAACTTAATGTAACAAACCAAGTGGGTGGGCCAAGGTTTCTGATCATACAACGTACATCTCCATGACGTCGAAACCAGTACTCTTTAGTACCACGCATATTTGCTAATAGATTTATAATATTTGATTGTAAAACCTCATCCTTTTGTTGCACTTTTTGTAATAATTGTGTAGCTGTCATATTTTGAAAGTGTGATCCTGATTTTAATATGTGTGCAACTCCGTAACATAAAGTTGCTAGTTCACTTTCAAAGGGTAGGTGGAATATGTATTCCACATTTTGTCTAAATCTAGGATCTTCAGAATACATCCGTAATGAGCGGTGTTCTGATGCTGATATTTGAATAGGTCTATCATCGTACCTTCCTCCTTTGCCAGTAGGAAAGAGTAGAGGAAAAGCACGTGCTTCTATACTTTTTTCCCATATGCTGATTGGTGATCCTTTTGTTTGACGCATTTGGTATGTTTCCAGTGCATCTTCTATGGTGTCATTAGAGTGCAAAGGATGAATTGTATAATGGTGTAAAGTATTTGATATTGTAGCAGGATCTAGGAGCTCAAATTGACCAGTTTCTTGTGTTTCTTGAATTATTTCAGTTGTATCCTTCAAGTTTTCTTCAATATTAATTTCTTTGTAATATTAATTATTCTCTTTAAGATATTGCAAGGCTTGTCTAACTTTATGTAAATCTACCAGCTGTTGCCATATTTTTTTGTCTTTTGTTGGTACTCTATTTACTAAGATAATTAACGATTGCTGCATTGGACGTTGCACTCCTAGAGTATGTACATTTTCTTTTAGATCTAATGGTAAATAAACTACTTTTCCACGAATGCCTTTTACCAATTCAGAGGGAGGTAATTTTGCTGTTTTTGGTTGAAGGCGTATTGTTGCTTGAAATGGGTGCACTGTTTGAATTATGATGCTCTCATATAAATTAAGTTGTTGTAGGGGTTTTGGTAGTGAGTATAATTCCAAATTATTTGTGATAGCACGTGAAGGAGTTTGGTTGTTGTCAAGTTTTGTAGTGCAGTAACTGCAAAGTATTAAGGGGTCAGTTATTTCGTATTTGTTTTCTGCTACAAGGTAGAGAGCTAATTCAAACCATTTAGAATCTTCATTGTCTTCTATTTTGTATGATAGGTCTACAGTTTTTGTGTTACTTTTATAAAAACTTCCGCGGCAACATACACACACATGGTTTGGTACTTCAGCTGATGTACTTTTACATTTTATTATTTCTTTTTTGTATGCGTTTATTAAAAGGTTGCCATGTGTAGAATTGTTGCTAATTTGGTTTAAAGCAATTTTAATTCTGTAAGTGGCTTTCACTTCCCAATTTTTTTTTTCTGGATATAGTCAATTTCTTCAAGTAGGTCTTTTGCTGTACCATGTAGAAGATTGTTATTTAAATTTGCTAGTCCTCAAGCAGGACTTTTAGCATAGTACAGTTTATAGACTAGATTTCTTATAGTTGAAGGATGTGTTGATTTCATTTTCATATCATGGAAGCTGGTTTTACAAGTAGATCCTGTAATGCAGGCCAATGAATGTCCTTGTAGTCCTGTGTACTTGCGCGCTGGACAGGTATCCATATTTTGCAGTGGTTTAATTTTGATTTTGTCTTTGCTTTTTACATATTTATTGAGGAATTGGCGTAAAGACATTGTTTGGGAATGTTACACATTGACGTGCATGGCCATTTGTACAATAGATGTTCTGATCCAGTTGAATAGAGGGGTAATTCTAAGTTTTCAGGCCATATTTTTGTAAGGAGTACTTCTTGTTCCTTTATGGTATTATTCACTTTTTCATAACCTCGACCACTGCTATGTATGGCAATTGTATTTGTTTGCTTTTGTTTGTACGCTTCTTCATTAAAGTATGGTTCTATGCTCGTAGTGTGATTCCATTCACCTCCGCATATACTTAAGAAGTGCTTTCTGTTGACATTTTGTTTATTGAGAAGTCTTTTTTGTAATGTAGTTATTAGTTTTGTTAGTGGTTTCATTTTGTTTAACACTAAAATAAATAACTTCCTTTTGAGAAGAATTGCACTGTCTATCAACGCTTCTAAGATTAATTTCCTACGATAGTTTTTAAGCATTGAACCTGATTTCTCTCCTGTTTTTAAAAGATTTTGAAAGACTCTGTGACGGTACATTTTGGCTAAAATACTTTTCTTGGTATGCTTACTTTGCATTATATCAAAATTTAAAGAAGCAGTTTTATCTGTAGTGATAGCTGATTTTCTGTTAATTGTTTTTTGGTTTGTTTTACATTTTGATAGAGGAGGCACAGTTTTTGGACTTGAAACTTCTTGTGTTTCACTAAATGACTGTATTAGCTGTTTTGTTTCAACTTTTTTTTTACAAATTCTGCTAGAGATGGATGCTTATGTTGGACACTTTTATTTTCATTTGTGCTACTTCTGCGTTGCTTTCTACAGACTTCACTTTTGATAGGCATTCTTTAGGGTTCTGTTGAAAAAAATAAAGATGGTATGGGTTGGGGTGTTCTGCAATGTATGTGTGCTGTGTGCATGAGTGTTTGAGTAAGATGATAAAGATGTATGTGATGGTGTGTGATTGTGCATTGGGAACTACAACTAGTAGGGATGGGTTTTCTTGAATGTATTTGCTACTAAACTGGGGTTCAGATGACAGAAAAAAGTAAGCTAGTGGTGTGGAGAAGTACAAATAGTAAATCTAATGTATACAATTAAAACAGTTGTTTGTTCTATAATATTAAAATTCTAGCTGTTGAGTTGGGTAATTTGTGTGTCCAAAAATAGGAATTTGTGGGCCATTCTGGCTGTAAATCGCTGTTTAAGACATGGGGATTTTTGGACAGAATGGTGCACAATCTCTATTTTTAGGCACAGAAATAGCATGAATTAACTTTACAGTGTGTTTGAGTTATAATACAAATATTATGGTGATATTCTACTTAATTTTTTTCTAAAATGAACAGGTTATTTCTTAGTTCTTCTTTGTTCTTCAAATTTGGCTGCTTCTTTTCAGGAGAATGGTCTTCACTGCAATTGTAAAAGAAACACATTCGTAATTTTGTTTGTATATAGCACTGTTTTTAATTTAGACATTGTTTTTTTTAATTGAAATCCTCAGCGCCTTCCTCAAAACCATTAAAACTATCTTATTTACATATGATACGTCGCACCAGTTCAATACATATGATATTTTCTTAATGAACAAATTGTATTGCAATGACTAACTGTAGCAAACAAAATATCGTTACTATGCCTTGTGAAATTCATAATGTACCACTGAAATTCATAATGTACCACTGAATACCACTATTTCTGTAACTAAGCTGTTCTAGGTAATAGTGCCTCAATGCCATGCCATGCTTAAATTAAAGTAATTAAATAAATAAATAAATAAATACACATATGTAATTGTATAAGTATTATTTTTTGAGATTTGAACATAGATTGTGCATGCATGCAATTTTGTTTGAATATATGTAGTCTACATATTTCATTTAAAAAATGTTAGTTTAACATGATTTGAGTGTGTGTGTGTATAAGGAAAGTAAATAGTATAAAAGTGATAGTTGATTTTAGGAAATTGGAAAAAAGGCAGTAGATTCATTTTACAGATTACACAAGCTAAAAGTCAGTTTGAAAATGTGTTCATGTACTGTACAGAAAAAATGCATACCTGTAGTTTGTGTTCATGCATATGGATATGCACGGAGCTGCAAGTAGAAATCTTGGAGACTTGTACAGTATTTCTTGTAGATGGTGCTTGCCAATGATATGACACTTTTAACCAGAGAGATTCACAGTACATTTGCAGTGCTGATCTATGAAGTTAGATGTAGAGGTCTTGAATGTGATTGGTGCATGGTCATGTGATTTCTTAGCTACATCCAATGAGGGAATGGCACAGAGAGTGAAGTGGAAATGGTAGAAGGGCTGTTCATGTTACGATATGTCTGGGGACATGGCGGTAGTTTGCGGACATCGGGAATTATTTTGGTTCAGTAGTCATGCAAATGAGAATGAGCCCTGAAAGGGATTGGTCATGAAAGTTTAGTGGGTGTGTTGTGCCAGGAGAGAGTTTCTCAGATACTCTTTTTGCTGAGAGAACAACAGATAGCTATGGCTGTGTGTTTCAGAAAACAGATTGGGCCTCATTACGATCCAGGCGCTAGTGGATTAATGGCGCCGTAAAAGGCTGTGGTGCCGTTAACCTATTAGCGCCTAATTACGAGGTCCCTTTGCGGGACACGACCTTAACGGCTGGTTTTACCAGCCGTTAAAGTAGGGACCCGCAAAGGGACCTTGGTGCTAAGTACGGTGCCGCAATTTGCGGCACCGTACTTAGCGCCTTCACCATTCCCATTGAGCTCTATGGGGCAAAAATGGGAATGGGGAAGGGCCCATGGTGAATGGGGAATTACCGCCCCGCCAACCTTGGAATGGGGCAGTAATTCAGCCATTCACCATGGCGGACCCCGGCATGGACCATGGTGCTAACAGCACCATGGTTTAGCGCCGGGGTCGTAATGAGGCCCATTGTTCGTGGATACATTGGTTGAAGGTGCATGCAGAAAGCTGTGGAGTAGCTGTAGATCTTGGATTTCCACATGTGGAAGTACACTGGCATCGAGTACGTGGAATGAAGTGGTTGGACTTGCTACCTCCCTGTGCTACTTTGGAGACAGAGCAACATCCAGACATAATTGTAATTCATTGTGGAGGGAACAGTTTAGGACATGTGACTGGAATTATTTTGCAATTTGCTATGAAAGAAGTACTTGGGAAGGTCATGGACATGTTTCCTAATTCTCAAGTGATATTTTCACGGATTGCGCAGAGACAAATGTGGCTTTGTTCTTCTTCATTTGGTCCGCAAATGGAAAAAGCAAGGCGCAATGTTAATAAGGCTGTTTGTGCCTTTCTAAGAGATTTTGGCATGTCCTCTTTTCACAATGAAAATATTATGTTTTGTAGTACATACATTTTTCGCAGAGATGTCCATCTTACTTATGCTGGCAATCAGATTTTTCTGAGAAATGTTCAAAATGCATTGCAACCTTTTTTAGAATTACAGCATCCATTTTGAAGTAGGTGTTAAGTATTTATAATTTTTGACATACAAACACCTCTCAAAGGATCTTTTCAGAGCCACCACTTCCTCCCAGAGAAAATTGCAATGGTTATAATAGGGTAGAATCCCAATTTTTTAGATGTTCGCGAACTGTCAGCGGACTTCTAAAAAATACAAAGGGCCCTGCTTCATTTATCTTCACTTCTATTTTTTGACTGTGAAAGGCGGCTCTGAAAAGATCCTTATTATTTTTTATTTTTGTTATTTTGTATATTTTTTTTGCTTTTTTATACACAACACACTAGGAGAGGAGGGGAAAGGAGGGTAAAGGGGGGGGGGGCACCAACCACAGAGATAAGAAAGGGCGAGCTGAGAGAGGAAGATGTAGAGTGGGTTTTATTTGGGTAGTGAGCAGGTCTTCTTGTGCTCTGAGACGATAATCTCAAAAGATGTCCGCATTCAGAACACGCGATTAGCGTGGGCAAAGTCACATGGTCCCTTCGCAAACATGTCCGCAAAGGAAGCGCCTGTCCGCAGGACACCAAATGCACGGACCTTGGTTTGCACATTCGCGTTGATGTTCTACGGACACTGTTCGGGTCCTGAAGTAATTAAAAGTGCGTCACACGTCAAACGAACATTTCAGGTCACTGCTTGTGTTCTTAGGACAGTTTCAACTTGCTAGCAAACAGTACGGACAGGTATAGTGTTCTTTAGGACACCTCGATTTTTGTTTAATTACGAACATTTCAGGACATCAATCGTGTTCTTAGAACAGTTTCAACTTGCTAGCGAACAGTATGGACAGGTATAGTGTTATTTAGGACACCTCCATTTTAGTTTAATTACGAACATTTCAGGACACCAATTTGTTCTTAGAACATTTTCAACTTGCTAGCGAACAGTACGGACAGGTATAGTGTTCTTCAGGACACTTTAATTTTTGTTTCTTTACGAACATTTCAGGACACCGCATGTGTTCTTAGAACAGTTTCAACTTGCTAGCGAACAGTACGGACAAGTATAGTGTTCTTCAGGACACCTCCATTTTCATTTATTTACGAACATTTCAGGACAGAAATTGTGTTCTTAGAACAGTTTCAAATTGCTAGCGAACACCACGGACAGGTATAGTGTTCTTCAGGACACCTCCATTATCGTTTATTTATGAACATTTTAGAACACCTGCGCTGTCCGCGGACACCTACATTGTTTTTTAAAACAAAAAAAAAAGAAACTAAGTACAACACAACATAAAAATGTAACTTTATTTAACATATATTAATAATTTATGTCAGAGAAGGTGAGGCAGAAACGGAAATAAAAACAGGAGAATTAGGGGTTTCAACATGATTGGTATCAGGGATGGAAGTCTCATCAAAACACGTTTGAGAGGAGAGGGTTTGGGGATAATTGGCTGGGATATGGTGAGGGGGGACAAGTACATGTGGGTCAATGGTATGAGGTTTTTGTTTTAAAATGATCTTCAACAAAAGTTTTAAAATTATTAAAATTGGTCAACAATAAATCCATTTTTTCTTTTATGCTGTCAAGCGTGTTATCCATAACAGTTTCTTCAGAAGTATTTTCTATTTTGGTATGCTCTGTACAAAAAAAATATATATGTTAAATGTATATGAAATAATAATCATTAAATGGTTTATATTGTAAAGTGTTTACCATTAGTTTCACTATCTTGTGACATTTCCTCATGTGGGAAATGCTCCTCTAGCCATTCCAGCGTACTAGACATTTCTGTGAGAAAAAAAAAAGATATTTTTTTTTATCTAATACAGAAAGTTTATAAATATATGAGTAAAATGAAGTACACTTACTATTTCAGGTAAGATATGTTCTAAGTACTCTGTAGGTCTCGTCTTGTTCTTAGTTCTGTAGTATCTGTGAGGTAATTATGTTGGAAGCCAATTTATCTTCTTGTGGTATATTCCATTTTAGAACATATTGCATTTAAATGAATGGTTAGTGTGTTACATATATGGGTTACATTTCTTATGAATTACTACATATAATGCATATGTGTGCTGCTTTTTGAATGTGTTAAATGTTCCTATGTTATGATATAAGAATCAAACATACCCCCCCCCAGAGTTTTTAGGTAGTGGTACTATTCTCCGAACATGTCTGCGGACATTAAAAGAGTTTGCAGACATCAAGTTCAGTAGAAGAGGTTTAGTATGTTCCATATTACATGTACATAAAGTCAAAGTTATTATTATTGAGTTGCTCTACTAAAAACCTATGAAATTCAGTGAAAAAACGTTGTTAAAGGGACGTTATGGTTCCAAGTAAAACCGAAAAACCCTTGACATTCGCCAGTTATGGTAAGCTAAGCAACCATAACTCGCTCCACCAGCGTGCACTGCTAAGACTAACACCCACGACATCAAAGATGACATCACAAATGTCATTAATGACATCACTGATGACATCACATGTGTATGTACTTTTCATGAAATATGTGTACAAGGGATTCTTATTATAATGTTGCGAAAAAAGTGTCAAGGATCATTGCAATAAATATCATAGCCTAATTAGTGCATTGAATGATGCATTGATATAAATAGCATTCTATTATGGGGTTCTGTCTAGTATTCTATCTAGTATACTAAGCTTCTCATGCAGAAACATAGCATTGTGTGCAGCGTACAAGATGAAGGTATAATATTCGTAATGTTAATATGTTGAATAATGAAATGATAAATGTTTTCTTAATAGATTTTTGTGTACTGTGAAATATGTAATAAGTAGCTAATAAAACCCATGTATTACATAATTGCATTACTATAGATATAACACAAAGAGACAAGAACACATACAAATATGGGTATATACAGGGAAAGTGAAGTTAGCAAAAAAGCACAAGTAGTAGCAGAAACAATTCATAACCTAACTGATTATTTTCATGCAAATAATGATTGCTCTGTTTCAAAGCTGCTAATTACCCTATGTATATGAATCACTTGATGTGATTGGACCCTAAGGAAAGTAGTGTGAGTACAATGTATACACATATGACAAGATACAGGGAAGGTACAGCCATAAAAAAACAACAGAACTATCAAAAAATGCTAAGTCTATTGATTATCTCTATGCACAAAAAGGATTGCTGTCTTTCAAGCGTGTGTCTTCCCCTATATATATGTTTCATATGATGTGACTGGACTCTAAGGGAATTACTGTAAGAACCTACTTGAAGGATACCTCTACAAATAAAATAAAATGTTTAGTTTCTGACTGTTACTGAAGAAAAACCATGTGGCCTAGATATGTCAGCAAAAGAAAAAAGAGTGAGCCAGACATGTGTTGTCATCAGTGATGTCATCAATGACATTTGTGATGTCATCTTTGATGTCGTGGGTGTTAGTTTTGGCAGTGCACGTGAGTTACGTTTGCTTAGCTTACCATAACTAGTGAATTTCAAGGGTTTTTCGGTTTTACTTGGAACCATAACGTCCCTTTAACAAAGTTTTTTCACTGAATTTCATACGTTTTTAGTAGCGCAACTTAACCATAACGTCCCTTTAACAAAGTTTTTTCATTGAATTTCCTAGGTTTTTATTAGTGCAACTTAACCATAACGTCCCTTTAACAAAGTTTTTTCATTGAATTTCATAGGTTTTTTTTTAGTGCAACTTAACCATAACGTCCCTGTAACACATTTTGTTTTTACTGAATTTCATAGGTTTTTATTAGTGCAACATCACCATAGCATCCTTTTCAATAGATGAAGACCACTAGCATCTTAGGTCCTCAAAGTGGGAACCCCAGGTGGTAAAAAAAAGATTTTTCTTCCCCCCGGTGTAGGAAGGAATATCTTTTACCAAGATGGCCATCATGGAAAGGGAAGGCGGGGTGTATAAAGAGAACACAACAGAGCATCAGCGGGGGATGGTGGGGAAAAGGTGGGAGTCACGGGGCATGAGCGGGGGGTGGGGGGAACAGGGGAGACATGGGGCATGAGCAGGGGGTGGGGGGAACAAGAGAGAGACACGGGCCATGAGCGGGGGATGGGGGAACAGTAGGGAGATACGGGGCATGAGCTGGGGGTGGGGGGAACAGGGGAGACACATGGGCATGAGTGAGGGGTGGGGGAACAGGAGAGACACGTGCGCATGAGCGGGGGGTGGGGTGAACAGGGCACACATGGGGCATGAGTAGGGGGTGGGGGAACAGGGGACACATGGGGCCATGAGCAGGGGGTGGGGGGGAAAGGAGGGAGATACAGGGCATGTGCAGGGGGTGGGGGAACAAGAGAGAGACACTGGGCAAGAGCGGGGGGTGGGGGAAAAGGAGGGAGACACAGGGCATGAGCAGGGGGTGGGGGGAACGGGAGGGAGACACAGGGCATGAGCAGGGGGTTGGGGGGAACAGGGCACACACGGGGCATGAGCAGGGGGTGGGGGTGAACAGGGCACACACGGGGCATGAGCGGGGGTAGGGGAGAACAGGGAACACACGGGCATGAGCAGGGGATGGGGGGAACAGGGCACACACGGGGCATTAGTGGGGGGTGGGGGGTAACACGAGGGAGACAAGGGGCATGAGCAGGGGTGGGGTGGAACAGGGGAGACACGGGGAATGAGCGGGGGGTGAGGGGAACAGGGAAAACACGGGGCATGAGTGGGGGAATGGGGGGAACGGGAGGGAGACACGTGGGCATGAACGGGGGGTGGGGGTGAACAGGGCAAACATGGGGCATGAGCATGGCGTGGGGGGAACAGGGGAGACAAGGGGCCATGAGCGAGGGGTGGGGGGAACAGGGTACACACAGGCCATGAGCAGGGGGTGGGGGGAACAGGGGAGCCACGGGGCATGAGCGGGGTTTGGGGGAAAAGGAAGGAGGCACAGGGCATGAGCAGGGGGTGGGGGAACGGGAGGGAGACACGGGGTATGAGTGGGGGGTGGGGGAACAGGGCACACATGGGGCATGAGCTGGGGTGGGGGGAACAGGGCACACACGGGGCATGAGCGGGGGGTATGGCGGAACAGGGCACACACGGGGCATGAGTAGGGGGTGGTGGGGAACAGGGCACACTCGGGACATGAGCGGGGGGTGGGGGGTAACACGACGGACACACTGGGCATGAGCGGGGGTGGGGTGGAACAGGGGGGACACGGGGCATGAGCGGGGGGTGGGGGAACAGGGAAAACACGGTACATGAGCGGGGTGGGGGGAGCGGGAGGGAGACACGGGGCATGAGCGGGGGTGGGGGGGAACAGGGCACACACAGGGCTTGAGCGGGGGGTGGGGCAGAACAGGGCACACACGGGGCATGAGCGGGGGTGGGGGGAACAGGGCACACATGGGGCATGAGCATGGGGTGGGGTGGAACAGGGGACACACTGGGCATGAGCAGGGCGTGGGGGGAACAGGGCAGACACGAAGCATGAGCGGGGGTGGGGGGAAGGGAGACACGGGGCATGAGCGGGGGTGGGGGAGAACAGTCCTAAATCTTTTGCAGTGGTCCCAGAGGGAACTGCACAGGTTTCCGCCTAACACACGGGACATGAGCGGGGGGTGGGGGGTAACACAACGGACACACTGGGCATGAGCGGGGGTGGGGTGGAACAGGGGGGACACGGGGCATGAGCGGGGGGTGGGGGAACAGGGAAAACACGGGACATGAGCGGGGGTGGGGGGGAGCGGGAGGGAGACACAGGGCATGAGCGGGGGGTGGGTGGAACAGGGAAAACACGGGGCATGAGCGGGGGTGGGGGAGAATGGGAGGGAGACACTGGGCATGAGCGGGGGTGGTGGGGAAAAGGAGGGAGACATGGGGCATGAGCAGGGGGGTGGGGGGGAACAGAGGAGACACGTGGGCATGAGCGGGGGGCGGGGGAATGGAGGTAGAGAGGGGGCATGAGCAGGGGGTGGGGGGAACAGGGGAGACAAGGGGCATGAGCGGGGGGTGGGGGTGAAAAGGAGGGAGACACAGGGCATGAGCAGAGGGTGGGGGGAACAAGAAAGAGACACGGGCCATGAGCGGGGGGTGGGGAAACAGAAGGGAGACACAGGGCATGAGCGGGGGGTGGAGTAGAACAGGGCACACACAGGGCATGAGCAGGGGGTGGGAGGAACAGGGGAGACAAGGGGCATGAGCAGGGGGTGGGGGGAAAGGAAGGAGACACAGGGCATGAGCAGGGGGTGGGGGGTAACAAGAAAGAGATACGGGCCAGGAGCGGGTGGTGGGGGGAACAGGGGAGACACGTGGGCATGAGCAGGGGTGGGGGGGAAAGGGGAGACACGTGGGCATGAGCGGGGGTGGGGGAGAACAGGGGAAACACGTGGACATGAGCGGGGAGTGGGGGGAATGGAGGTAGACATGGGGCATGAGCGGGGGGTGGGTGGGGAAAGGAAGGAAACACGGGGCATGAGCGGGGGGTGGGGGCAACAGCGGAGACATGGGCATGAGCGGGGGGTGGGGGGTAAGACAAGGTAGACACGGGGCATGAGCAGGGGGTGGGGGGTAACACGAGGGAGACACGGGGCATGAGCGGGGGTGGGGTGGAACAGGGGTGACACAGGGCATGACCGGGGGTTAGGGGGAACAAGGAAAACACGGGGCATGAGCGGGGGGTGGGGGGGATGGGAGGGAGACACGGGGCATGAGCAGGGGTGCGGTGGGACAGGGCACACACGGGGCATGAGCGGGGGTGGGGGGGAATGGGAGGGAGACACAGGGTATGAGCGAGGGGTGGGGGGAACAGGGCACACACAGGGCATGAGCAGGGGGTGGGGGGAACAGGGGAGCCACGGGGCATGAGCAGGGGGTGGTGGGTAAGACAAGGTAGACACGGGGCATGAGCAGGGGGTGGGGGGTAACACGAGGGAGACACAGGGCATGAGCGGGGTTTGGGGGGAAAAGGAGGGAGACACAGGGCATGAGCAGGGGGTGGGGGGAACGGGAGGGAGACACGGGGCATGAGCGGGGGGTGGGGGGGACAGGGCACACACGGGGCATGAGCGGGGGGTATGGTGGAACAGGACACACACGGTGCATGAGCAGGGGGTGGGGTGGAACAGGGGGGACACGGGGCATGAGCGGGGGGTGGGGGAACAGGGAAAACACGGGACATGAGTGGGGGTGGGGGAGCGGGAGGGAGACACGGGGCATGAGCGGGGGGTGGGGGGAACAGGGCACACACAAGGCTTGAGCGGGGGTGGGGCAGAACAGGGCACACACGGGGCATGAGCCGGGGGGGGGGAACAGGGCACACATGGGGCATGAGCAGGGGGTGGGGGGAAACAGGGGACACACTGGGCATGAGCAGGGGGTGGGGGGAACATTGGAGACACGAAGCATGAGCGGGGGGTGTGGGGGAAGGGAGACACGGGGCATGAGCGGGGGCTGGGGGAGAACAGGGGAGACACGGGGCATGAGCGGGGGTGGGGGGTACAGGAGGGAGACATGGGGCATAAGCGGGGGTTGGGGGGAATGGAAGGGAGACACAAGGCATGAGCGGGGGGTGGGGGGGAACAGGGGACACACTGGGCATGAGCATGGGGTGGGGGAACAGGGGAGACACAAAGCATGAGCGGGGGGTGGGGGGAACAGGGGAGACACGGGGCATGAGCGGGGGGTGGGGGGTACAGGAGGGAGACATGGGGCATAAGCGGGGGTTGGGGGGAAACGGAAGGGAGACACGAGGCATGAGCAGGGAGTGGGGGGAAACACAAGGGAGACACGGGGCATGAGCGGGGGGTGGGGGTAACAGGGCAGACTCAGCGCATGAGCGGGGGTGGGGGGTACAGGAGGGAGACAAGGGGCATGAGCGGGTGGTGGGAGGAACAAGAGAGAGACACGGACCATGAGCAGGGGGTGGGGGGAACAGTAGGGAGACACAGGGCATGAGCGGGGTGGTGGGGGGAACAGTGGAGACACGGGGCATGAGCGGGGGGGTTGGGGAAACAGGGGAGACACAGGGCATGAGCGGGGGGTGGGGGGTAACACAAGGGAGACACGGGGCATGAGCGGGGGTGGGGGGAACAGGGCAGATACTGGGCATGAGCAGGGGGTGGGGGGTACAGGAGGGAGACACGCGGCATGAGCGGGGTGTGGAGGGAACAAGAGAGAGAGACGGGGCATGAGCGGTGGGTGGGGGAAACAGGAGGGCGACACGGGGCATGAACTGGGGGTGGGGGGTAACATAAGGGAAACACGGGGCATGAGCAGGGGGTGGGGGGAAACACGAGAGAGACACGGGGCATGAGCGGGGGGTGGGGGCAACAGGAGACACACGGGGCATGAGCCTGGGGTGGGGGGTACACGAGGAAGACACGGGGCATGAGCGGGGGTGGAGGGAACACGAGGGAGACACAGGGCATGAGCGTGTGGGTGGGGCGTAACACGAGGGAAACATGGGGCATGAGCGGGAGGTGGGGGGGTACACGAGGAAGACACAGGGCATGAGCCGGGGGTGGTGGGAACACGAGGGAGACACGGGGCATGAGCGGGGGTGGAGGGAAAACGAGGGAGACACGGGGCATGAGCGGGGAGTGGGGTGGAACAGGGGAGAAACAGGGCATGAGCGGGGGGTGGGGGGAACAGGGGAAACACGGGGCATGAGCGGGGGGTGGGGGGAAAGGAGGGAGACACGGGACATGAGCAGGGGGTGGGGGGCACACAAGGGAGACATGGGGCATGTGTGGGGGGTGGGGGGAACAGGGCAGACACAGGGCATGAGCGGGGGGTGGGGGTACAGGAGGGAGACAAGGGGCATGAGCGGGGGGTGGGGGGAACAAGAGAGAGACACGGACCATGAGCAGGGGGTGGGGGGAACAGTAGGAAGACACGGGGCATGAGCGGGGTGTGGGGGGAACAGTGGAGACACGGGGCATGAGCGGGGGGTGGGGGGAACAGGGCAGACACAGGGCATGAGCGGGGGGTGGGGGGAACAAGAGAGAGACACGGACCATGAGCAGGGGGTGGGGGAACAGTAGGGAGACACAGGGCATGAGCTGGGGTGGGGGGTAACACAAGGGAGACACGGGGCATGAGCAGGGGGTGGGGGGAACAGGGCAGATACTGGGCATGAGCGGGGCGTGGGGGGTACAGGAGGGAGACACGGGGCATGAGCGGGGGGTGCGGAGTACAGGAGGGAGACACGGGGCATGAGCGGGGTGTGGAGGGAACAAGAGAGAGACACAGGGCATGAGCAGGGGGCGGGGGAAACAGGAGGGAGACACGGGGCATGAGCTGGGGGTGGGGGGTAACACGAGGGAAACACGGGGCATGAGCGTAGGGGGGGAACACGAGGGAGACACGGGGCTTGAGCAGGGGGTGGGGGGAACACGAGGAAGACACGGGGCATGAGCGTGGAGTGGGGTGGAACAGGGCAGACACGGGGCATGAGCGGGGGGTGGGGGGTACACGAGGAAGACACGGGGCATGAGCGGGGGGTGGGAGGAACACGAGGGAGACACAGGGCATGAGCGGGTGGGTGGGGCGTAACGCGAGGGAAACGCGGGGCATGAGCGGGGGTGGGGGCCAACAGGAGACACACAGGGCATGAGCGGGGGGTGGGGGTACACGAGGAAGACACGGGGCATGGGCGGGGGGTGGGGGGAACACGAGGGAGACACGATGCATGAGCGGGGTGGTGGGGCGTAACACGAGGGAAACACGGGGCATGAGCGGGGCTGGGAGGAACATGAGGGAGACACGGGGCATGAGTGGGGGGCAACAGGAGACACATGGGGCATGAGCGGGGCGTGGGGGGGTACATGAGGAAGACACAGGGCATGAGCGGGTGGTGGGGGGAACATGAGGGAGACACGGGGCATGAGCGGGGGGTGGGTGGAACACGAGGGAGACACGGGGCATGAGCGGGGAGTGGGATGGAACAGGGGAGACACAGGGCATGAGCGGGGGAGGGGGGAACGGGAAGGAGAAACAGGGCATGAGTGGGGGGTGGGGGGAAAAGGAGGGAGACACGGCGCTTGAGCGGGGGGTGGGGGGGAACAGGGGAGACACAGGGCATGAGCGGGGGGTGGGGGTAATGGGAGGGAGACACGAGGCATGAGTGGGGGGGGTGGGAAACAGGAGGGAGACACGGGGCATGAGCTGGGGTGGGGGGTAACACGAGGGAAACTACCGTGGCCATCTAATATACATACACACACCTTGGTGCATCGCCGCAATCTATTCCATACATAGCCAGCCTTATGATTACTTTGTCTACTTGCGTTACTGCGTTACTGCATCTATACAATTATAAAATGATTTTCATTTTCTTCCGTGCTTCTTCAGACGTGTGATCTTTGTTCCGCATACCAGTGTTTACTTGATTCTCACTTCGTCATCAGATTCTATATAGCCTATTCATCTTCTCTCTTGTCATCTCTTCTGTGGTGTGTCACTTTTCTTCATGTGACGTCACCACTCTCTTCTTTCATCCATCTTTACGTGTTCTTCGAGGATCTTTCCCAAGAGACTGTCAGCTTTTCCTGGATACATAAAGAATGGTTTCTCAATGGATACCTTGCTTCAAAGGCTGCTTGTGTTATGGGCATCATTACAGGTGTGCTTGTCACTATTTCCGGTTCCCAACATATAGGCAATTTAGGGGCGGGACTTCTGGTAGATGCTTTGGCTCCTCCTCTAAAACCATGATAGAGCCTGTATTGGAGCTGAAGAGGGATTCACAGGATGAGCGACAGATGCAACAATTGATCTCCCAGACAACCTTGGATCCCCTTGATAATCGTGTTTCAAGCTTTCTCTGCCAACACTTGGTATGTCCTTACTCCTTGATGTACTCAGGACCCTCCACTGATGGGATTCCATCCCATGGTTGATTATGGTCTCCCTACCATGATTATTAGATGTGTCCATTTCTATTGGGTCTCTTCGGGTAGGAATAACATTAGTGGAATCACCAGGGCCTACCAACCTATTGGAAATAATTGGAGGAAGATCGCTTTGCACTCTTATCTCCCTTCTCAAACTGGAGTCTTCCAAGAAAATCACCATTTTGGTGGGATCCACACCATACCCAGACACCGAACCAACACCGCAGGCCATATTCCCAGAAGCAAAAATAATAGGCGCCCACTGGACTGCATTCAGATAAATACTCAGAGTGGCATTTCTGGTCCCCTCAGTTTGGGTGGAACTTTCACAGGGACCCGTTTTCCCTGCTCATTTTACACTGTATGGTATCTGAACACAGTCCTATTCGCATACACGAGCAGCAGCTGTGGCTTTCTTCCCCTTTCCTCTTTTTATTTTAGGAGCCCCTTCACTGTTCAGTGTTCCACTCAATGCCAGATCAAGAATTTCCGTGCTCTTCTCCTTGTCATTCGAGGACAGAACTGGGCAAGCTACTTTTAAGTTTTTCAAAGATGAGGGCATACCCTGCAAGTCAATTTTAATTTCACTCAACTGGAGCGTGTGGGCGGACGATTGGAGCTTGATGTTATCATATAGCATCGTGAAAGAATACCGGACCATGTTCAGCGTTGAGATTTCGGGAGCCGATAGTCTTATTTAATTATCGAATTCTCTCCGGGTGTGGTGGCGTCCTTGTTAAGGCGGTAGTAAACTGTTGACATTCACGCCAGCAGCAGAGTCACTGATACAAGATAAGTGCTCTGTTAGAAAATATGGCAGCAGTTCCACTTCTATAGGTACATTTAAGACTGCTCCATCCTCACTGACATCCTTATCCTGCTGGGTATGTTCTTGGCCCCCACACTGGTCCATAAATTGGCAGGCTTTGATCACTGATGAAATTTAGAGCCTCCTCATTTCCGGTTCTAGATTTAGCTTTTGGTTTTAGATCAGTACTCATTCTAAGGCCCAAAGACCCACCCACACAAAAAATCCATCTTTCTACGAACAACAGCCAGCTTTGCCGTTTTCAAAGGGTCGACCAGGACCCCAGCTCATTGCAGAGTCCAGCTAGCATGCCCGTGAAGGACTTCATTGGAATCCTTAATAATCTCATCCCAGGATCCGAGCAACTCCGACCTTGCAACAAAACCAGCCCTGCCACCTCCTGTGGTACTGTCAGCAGTTGCAACCCCAGCTCGTTATTCATGACATTTCCATCAGGGAAAGGCTGATCTGCACCTGCACCCGATCCTGGTTCACAGCTGTCGACAAACTGTGAAGTGGCCCTGAAACCATGCTCTGCTAAGGGCCATGGAGTTGTTTCAAAAGGGGCAATGTGCTCTGATGGACAGTGTAACCAAAATCCCTCTGTTATTGGCTCATTTTGCCACAAATGACCTCATCCAAAGGCTCAGTTAAAGGGGCGAATACTTCTGCTCCATCCACAAATTGGGCTCTGTTTGGTGTCTCGTTTGGAGGTTCAGTGATCATGTTGGCCCCGTTTATTGGGCTCATACTAATGTGCTCCATTATGTTGTATATGGTTGCTACTGCAGCCACTGGCCGCTCCCTAACAAGGTCTGTGGCCCCCTGCACGTTCGACCCACAGCAGTTCGATGCAGACTTACTCCTTAAGTCATGAATTCTCCAATTCAGTGGCTGAGAACTGCTGACAGTGCAGCAATACTCTGGTGAATGAGCGGGTGGACAGCAATCTACAGCCCCCCTTACAAACATTAAGTCCTTAAGTCACAATCTTTTTTTCCCAGGCACACATAGTATGGCACACACTGGGGAAAGAACCAGGGTCAACACAGCACAGCACGATGTGTGTGCAGATATAAGCGCTCGCCTCTCGATGCCATGAATCTTTTTGCCTCGGCTCAACCATCACCGGATATGGTCCGGACCTGGACAGGGACCCTTAGCCACACTTTGCATGCCTTTCACGTGAGTGGTGTGCTTTTAAGTCCCCAGGGGGCAGGGCTCCACATTAAAGCAAAATCCACAGCCAAGACATACAAAAAGATCTGCACAGCATTCTGGAGCAAGAGTCCAAAGTAACACAGACATGTAGCCACACTTCAAATATGCATTCCTGGACCCAGCTGCTGAAACACACTTTTTCAATAGCCTAGAGTGGCTTTCCTAGCCGTCTGCATCTCTGGGTCACATTGTTATAATTGTGTATCCCAGAAGCCTGGTAACACATTCATATCTAAATGTAAGCAATTTCCTGTTATGCCATTGTAGCTACTGAGATTACACAATTGTAGAGCCACAAACATTGGATGTCATATTATTGTCAGCTTGGTGAGGTGGTTCATTCATGATAGGACTGGGTGTGCATTATCTCTCTGCTCTGGGTGTATACACAACAACAATGTGGGTATTTTGCTCCAGATAGTATCTCTTCGATTCACCTGAGGTGGCTTGACACCTTCCTCCAGCACACAGGAAACCTCCACATGAGGTCTCGTGGGAATCTGTGCTTCAGAAATAGTCCAGATATGACAACGGCCATAACAAAGCAAGGTGCTGATTACTGCAGTCCTTTTGAAGTAGGCAGAAAGAGGAAAGACAGGAGATACAGTAACCCAGAGGAGAGGTTTAGTTCAGAGAGAGGTTCCACAATCTTGGATTTTGCTGGGCTTCTCAATTCTCTGTTCTTCTACACCCACACTTCTTACAGACAAGGCACTTGGGGTATGACATCAGCAGGGAAAGGGTATGTGTTACAGCAGCCAGGATCAGAATATTACCAACAGGCTGCTGTAGACCAATCCACTGGAGCACTTTACCGATGTAATTAGGAGAAATGTTCCCCTTGGGTAATTCATCATTGGGTTTAAAGAAAAGAAAGATTGACCTGGAACTCTGTTGAGGACACTGTTTATTCCAAAGTCATCTGCCATAGGGATGAAGACAGAAGGGTCCAAGGTAGAGGAAAGTGATACTGCCTACCCATACCAAGAGCACAAACTGTCAAACTGCTGTATGGGGGAAGGCCTACTGCAACAGAGGCTTTGGTGCCCGGGACCCTGCCAAAGGAGGTGACAGTACTCCAGTGAGTGCCCTCTTCACATTTTCTTGGTTGGAAAGAGCAGAAGAAAGGATTCACCTTACTCCTGAGACCCTGGACTTGACATCCCAGCAACCACAGAGCCCAATAAACAATCACTGGCTTTCCATGCAACTTTGAATCACCTAAATGAAAGTTTAGGCACCCTCAAACAGCAGCCAAGCTGCCTGCAAGGAAACCTCTGGAGTAATTTTCAACCCTGGCTCCTGACCGCCTTTGTATCTCAGAGTATTGCTTAACATGACTGCCAAAGCTCTGCCATGTCTTCATTAAAACCCATTGAGTCTTTTAGCATCCCCAGCATGACACCGCCCATCTGGTTACCAGCTTCTTCAAACTCTAAGTCGTTGCTGCTGGAGTGGCCCAACATCATTGTTACTCATCTGAGCCTGTACACCATTGGAGGCCAGTCTCTGCTTCTCTGCACCAAAGGATGCAGAGTCTTCCAGCTCCCCAACCGATATCACCTGCCATCCACATGATGTTCGACCTGCATGTCGTGGCTATTTCTGAACAGAACTGTGTTCTTGTTACCCACCACTGCCACTCCCTAACTCAAACAAGGCCCAATGCCAAAATGGTCCAGACTCCCCGTTCAACATGGAACAGCATGACTCAGCGCTATTGAGCCTCAAAGACAAGAAAGTAAAGGTATTAGATGAAACCCTGTTGCCGTGTTCCACCTAAGGACACTTGTGAATTTTAAGCCCCTTCACTACTTTATTAAAAACCTCTTCATAAACTTCTCATGTTCCTACTTAACTCAGTGCCTGAACACCCTTGCCTTACAACCAAGAGTGCCCTTTACTTTAATGTCTGCTTTCTCTGTGTTTTCCCTTACAGATGTGGGTCAGTGGAGTTTGTATTAATTGTGTGCATTTCTGGCAGTGTACTTAAGTATCCTACCTTTATA
Source organism: Ambystoma mexicanum (assembly GCF_040938575.1). Classification (NCBI taxonomy): domain Eukaryota; kingdom Metazoa; phylum Chordata; class Amphibia; order Caudata; family Ambystomatidae; genus Ambystoma; species Ambystoma mexicanum. The sequence goes on along the minus strand of NC_090932.1, from coordinate 360,599,384 downwards.
GACACTTGTTTGGACATTCTGTTATTTTGGTACCCCCATACTATTGTTTGTGCTGCATCTGTACTAGTGTACACTGCTCCTGAAGAGTAACTGCTGACCTTGCCCCATGTAATTTGAAGAGGTGAAGGAAGAACACCTGTTGGGCTGTTCCTAGTTTACCTTCATGACTTGGATCACTGCTTGTTTAGTAGTTAGTTACAGAGACGTTTTTATAGGAGGGCAAAAGGGGCACTTGCTCAGGGCCCCACAAGGCTGCCTGATCTATAGAAGTACGATTCCTTTGTTCACCAGACTTAAATAGCACACATCAGGGTATTGTAGTGCATGGTGATGAGGCTCTCAACCTATTGCCTGTCTGTTTTGGCAAGTACATTCTGCCTCAATCAATTCATCATGTAATGCTTTATGTGTTCACTGTGGTATATATAATGTGTTTGTTCCTTGCGGCACAACTCCTGTAGCATTCTTTCCTTCCTGTTGGAATTATGTTGATCATGTGCAATAGCCAAATTTGAAATGCATACTGGTAAATTGAGTGCCACAATGGTTCAGAAGTTAGCCCATTTTGTTAAGAACTCATTGCAGTGATATGTGTTGCTATGCAAAATAAGAATAGCACATTCTTGTAAGGCTGGCTGAGCCTTTCCTATGTCTGAAGTTTACAAACCTGCCTGCATATTTACTTGGTCTTGCAGCACAATAGGTGCTATTATCAGCAATGTACCTGCACCAGATAGGGGTTGCTATAAAACCAAACATGTCATTCTTATGGTGGAGGTCTAGAAATTGGTTTGTTTAGATGAGGTGCTGTAAAACCTAGGCAATCACCTCCAATGATGAGCATAAACTGTTAGTCTAAGAGATGAATAAGTATCAGAATTTGGAACCAAAGCATTCATGCTTGTATCCTGGCTTTGCCAGCAGACAATACAGTGATCTTGATCAATCATCTTATATCTCATACATTATTGTACTGTATTCTGTGAAGTTTGCCTCCTCACATGCTGCTGGCATCGTTTAGCCCATTACTTGATCTTTCTTCTTATGTAGGCCATTTGAGTGGAAGGAATGCTAGAGAGAAGGGATCAGACGAGATAGTGAAGTACTTGTGCAATTATATTTTAAAGTCTGCTCGTTTGACACAAAAAACACTGCATTTTTGTAAAAGTCAAAGGTTTTTCTGCACGTTTATAAATGGCAATTCGACAAGCCAGTGTTTTGGAAGTATGTAAGGCTTTAAAGTACAAAAGACGAACCCAGATTAAATCTGTTAAATCACACAGATTGATATGCTGGTACTTATATAGGTCTCTTGATGATGGAGAGAATGAAGCTGGAATCTTTCTGTGTTACACCCTTCTATAATTTTTTGTTTTTAAAAATGAGCATGTTTGGGGATGTGCTTTGTGTACTTCCCAAGTCAGTTTTATAAAATTAGATTATTTTAGTTCATTGTAAGACCTGGTATTGACAGTGTTCAAATGCAGAAATTCCAGAGTTGGCACAAATCCCAGATGTACCACTTGACCAGTTTATGTAAAGCTGGCCATCTAATTTAATCTTGTAATGCCTAGCCTCTCGAAATTGCCAGTCCCTAAATCTTTCAAAATTGTCCGCCCTTCAGAGAGATTTCCTTCTCAGGGTATGATCTTCAAAACTGCCTCATTCATGGTTGCACTGGCTATAGTGCTGCTTCCACTATACTAGTGAGCATTTATATGTTGCACATCACAGGCACGTTATTCCTTTGACCTCTAATGGCCACACTATCTGTCTGCATACTTAGACCTCCTTGGTAGCTTCTAATCAGCATCCACTATCCATGCTATGGTATGTGTAGCTTTCTCATTCCTACCAATTGATCTGCTCTATCCATGCTTGAGCACATTTGCATTCTGTGAGGCAGTAAATGTGAGTTATCTGTCTATTCTGGGTTACATGTACCTTTTACATACAGTCCTGCATTAATACTACAGGCTGCATACCTTCCTGGATTCTATTGATACAAAGTCTCATGTATCTATGCAAGAACAGAAGTAACCTCTTCATAGACTTAATGTTGGCCTTCAACTGGTACTTGTTTATCAGTCTGATTAGAACAAGAATGAAGTGCATAAGGGGACTTAAAGGGAGTAAACATCCTTATCTTTAATGCTGTGAGGCAGCATATCAACCTATGGTTGTGATTGTGGCAGGGGGGCAGATATTCTTGATCACTTAATTCCTTTGGTTTGGTGGAGGGGGCCCCAAAGATGTCCGTGCTCAGGGCCCCAAAAGTGCTTAAGATGTCTCTGAGTTAGTAGGTGCTTTAACCAATGCACATCCATGTACTCCTGCAGAGCAGAAGTCATTTCCTCACAGAAATCACATTGAAAAGTGGATTGGAGGGGGGAGAGCATTGAATGGGGGTCCAGCTGAGGGGAGAGAGGGGTTTATGTGCAGGACCTAGTAAAAAGCCGCCTCAAAGCTCCTTACAGCTTCCAGTTGCATTCACACTAACATGAGCCATTACATTCTGGAGATTCATGAAACATTCAAAGAGGTTGATTCTAAAAGGAAGAAGAGGCATTTGAAAATTAACAGGAAAGCAGTGACCAACCAAGCATTTTAGATAGAGAGGGCAGTCATGATTAGAGCTGGAAAAACATGCTTGATGATTTGTTGACGACCCAAAATATTGTTTGGTTCCTCTAGACATTTAGAATGTGTCCATAGATGTGTCCAGAAAAGTTCAAGATTCATCTCAGGCTTAGCAATGAGGGTCCTGCAAAGGAGGGCAGGCTGCTAGCATCCCAAGGAGCCCCATATCATAACGCGCTGCCCTACTGTGGGCTTCAATGCCCCTCTAGGACTGTGGGTCACGTTAAACCTGTTTGAAAATAGAAAAGCATATATAATATTCTTGAGGTGCTAGGAGGAGAGGGTCTTTTGTTAGCAACATGGGAGATGAGGGAGGCACAGTGGTGCTTTAAGGAGCTGCAAGTGGCTAGTTTGCATCCTCAAAAGAGACCCACGAATATTCGGTGTGCAATGATAACATTGCAGCAAACAAGTCATCTGTAAAAACAATTGTGGTTTGAGCCGGTAAAAGTGTTCCCATTATACCCTGCTCCCCTTAAATGGTTTAATGGGTCTATGGGTCGCGAGGGTGTCCCCCGCATCCATTACATGTCACAATGTATTGTGTAAACGGCCATTTTTGCAGCGATTTTAACACACAGAACGGAATTTTCATGGGAAGAAGTACCATTTCTACTGCTTCCCACAAATATTTGCAGAAAACATTTGGGGAATTGCATTCAGGTTTCATAGGTGGTTTTGAGTAACCCCCCTCCGTTTCTGCCATGGGAGAATCCGGGAAGCAGAACCTCCACCAGAGAGAGTAACCTACTGACAATTGATTGCAGGTGCTGATACGTGTCTGGTAATATTCCTTCACATTTTCTTTGTTTTCTCTGACTGCAGCCCTTACTGATCATTTTCAGACAAAAGCAGATAAAGCAGGGTTATCAGCTGTGAGATGGAGGGTCATATACATGTCAGTGTGCCATTCCCACCTGCAGTCTCACACTGTTATCAAAAGCAAAGCAAGTGTACAAGACAATCGCTAAAGAATCTGGGACTGATTAACAAACATCTGAGCTGGAGAATTAAAGATACGCTTCAGCATCTTAGGGCCTCATTACAACTCAGGCGGTAAGGGGTTTACGGCGCCGTAAACAGCGCCGACCCTTACCGCCTGAGTACGAGGTCCCTTAGCGCCATGGCGGATTTAACACCTGCTTTTAGCAGGTTTTAAAATCCATGGCGCTAAGGGACCATGGAGTTAATTACGCCACCGTAATTTACGGTGGCGTAATTAACGCCTTCCCCACTCCCATTATGCCCTATGGGGCAAAAATGGGAATGGGGAAGGGTAAATGGGGATTGGGGACTTACCGCCCCGCCAAACTCGGAATTGGGCGGTAAGTCTGCCAACCACCATGGCATAAACGTAGTTTACGCCATGGTGGTAAAGTCACGGCCCAGGCGGTAACTTACCGCCTGGGTCGTAATGAGGCCCTTAGACTTGATTCCCAAATGCTAAAACTGGAAACATTTTGAGATGACTGGAGCATCTCTTTGATGCGCCTCAGCAAATGTTTATGAATCAAATATGCACATTACTCACTGAAAGATGATCCAGGCATCTCCAGATGTTCTCGTGTTTTATGATTTTTAGTCAGACATATCAACAACAAAAATGTCTGTTTGACATTACTGGCTAACAGCAGATGATGCTGTCCCAAGTGCATAGCAAAGACATCTCAAGTCGGGCAACGTGAGAATCTTTGTGAGTCCTCGCTTTTAGGCTCCCATCATATTGCATTCTGGTAATTGTATTCCTGTTTTTTTTATAATGAAAATGTTAATCTACACATGCTGAACAGGAATACAGAATGATGTGAGCTAAAAATCCAGAACGTACAAAAAATACATCCTTTAACCAGAACTACTAAAGATGCAACATGAAAATGCGTTGTTCGAAGAACTTGAATGTGTAAACTGTGCAACAACACAAATCTGAACTTGCAGCTAGGCTTCTCTATTTCACCAGACTATACGCCCCTAAGCCAATCATTGTACATAAACAGAAATTACTTTCTTTAGTTACCTAATCTGGGATCACCTTGGAGTGATTCAGTGAAGTGGGACGGACACAAACACCCTCTCTCATATATGGTTAATGGGTAGACTACTGTATGTGTCCCATTCATAATAATATTTATTATTCATCTAGTGCACATTGCATGCCGAATTGTCCCTTAGGTTTTGGTGGCAAGCTGGGTGTCATTAATGCAAGGCCTAACTAATGCATAGGAAAAAGGCACATGTATCTTTCTATCTCCAACACTCTTGACATCCTTGCCCGGGTCACGAGAATCCACATGAGGCCTACCTCCAAGTGAAACTCTTTGTATGACTTCGACCTCGCCACCCTGAAACGCAAGTGCAGGGTGGCTGAGAGGAAATTGAGGGCTTCAGGTGCATCATCTGACAAACTGGCCTGCCACCTGCTCCAGAGGCAATACAAACTCTCTGTCTTCTCCAAGAAGAGGGTCCATAACCAGAACTGCATCACTGATGCATCTAACAACACAGCCAAACTCTTTAAAACTGGCAAGGAGCTGGCTAATCCTTCAGTAGTCTCCACCTCTTCTGTGCCCTCCAAGGCCATCTGCACAGCGCTGACTTCTCATTTCACCACAACAACTCAGGAAATCCTGGCCTCACATTCCTCATCCACTCCCACTATCTCTCTCAGGCCCTCTCTGGCCGCCTCTTCCTCTCCTCTTCCTTTTTCCTCCTCCTCTCTGACAACACCTGACGATGTTTCTAGACAAGTCCGATCTATGAAACTGTTGTCCAAACAGGTGCTTTCCTGCTCTTCCAGAATGATCACTGACCACATTTCCACCCTTGCTCTAGTCTTGGCCGACTTTAGCAATCACACATTCGCCCCTGGATCCTTCCCCTCTCTCCTCAAGCACTCCCTTGTTCACCCATCCTTAAAAAGCCTTGTGCTGATCCTACCAGTCCGGCAGACTATCACCTGATTTCTATCACTCCTTTCCTGGGCAAACTCCTCGAAAAGCTGCCCATCTCCCAGATTTCTCTCCACATTGAGTCTGTTGGTTGTCTCCATGACCAACAGTCTGGCTGCAGAGCAGCCAGAGGAACAGAAACTGTTCTCCTCAACTCCCGTGAAGATCTGCTCTCTAAGCTTGATTCATGCTCTCCTTCTGTTCTCATCCTTCTTGACCTTTCCTCTTCTTTCAACATGGTTAATCAGGCCATTTTGATCAATCGTCCCCATGAGAACCTCAGCATCGTAGATCAGGCCCTGGCGTGGCTGACCTCCTTTCTCCTGGACCGACCCTCCCAGGTCCAACTTGAGTCCTTTCTCTCCTCCCCCTCTCTCTTCACATATGGTGTCCCCCAGGGCTATATCCTTTCACCCTGGCCCTTCAATGTCTTTCTGGCCCCTTTGTCCCACTTTATCTCCACCTTCTCTTCTAACTTTCAGTGTAATGCGGGTGACATGCCACTCTCTTTCAGGCCTCCCTCAGCCACCTCATCTCCCACGCTCACTCCTCACTGTCTATCCATGATCCAGGATTGGTGTGCCTCCAATGATCTCTACCTTAATGCCAGTAAGACAGATATCCTTCTCATTGAGACCCCTGCTCCTGCTTTCCCTCTCTCACTCTGGCCACCCTCCTTGGGCCCTCTACCCTTGCCTTCCTATGAGGCAAAACAACCTTGGTGTCATCTACGACTCCACCTCTCCTTCTCTCCTCACATTACAGACCTTGTCAAAAAAGCCTGCTTCCTGCTGCACCTCCTCAGTGGCATTCTACTTTTTGTCACTTTCCCCCAGAAGCTCACTGTCTCCAGAGCCCTGGTTCTCTCCAGGCTGCACTATTGAAGCCGCCTCTTTCTCAATCTACCCGCCTCCACTCTCTGCCCTCTTCAAATAATCCATAACAGGGCTGCAAGACTTATCCTTGGCTTCAAGCCCAGGGACTGTATCTCGCCAGCCCTGAAATCTCTCCACTGACTCCTGATGGCTGCAAGGATCAAGTTCAAGACCCTCTGCATTGGGCACAATGCTTTCTGGGGCTGGGGCCCATACTACATCCGACTCTCTCTGCCAAAATACCTTCCTTCTAGAACCCTCTGCTCTGCTAACTCCAACTCTCTGAGGGTCAGACACTTCACTGGACAGAGAGTGGGGGTAGATCTCTCTCCTCTGCAGGTGCCTCCCTCAGGAAAGTCCTCCCTGCCCCTTTCAGATTCGAGCGGGATCACTTGAAGTTCTGGAAGCAGCTCAAGTTCTTCCTTTTCACCTCTGCCTTCTCTGTCTCACTTCCCTGCTAATTTCACCTGAAACACTGGTGTACAGACGCATTATAAATGACATACCATATCATATCTGCTGCGCTGACTGGCTGTCTAGTACCCCCAGAGTCTCACTGTGTACCAGGCTCCTCCTAGATCAGTCATCCTTGCACTGCCTCCTGGCCTACCACGCACTTAGGGGCTGTAAACTGTTACCCCAACAGCTTCCTGCCTTATAGCACTTACCTTGAGCCACACTGCCCTGACTGCACTTACTCAGTCAAGTTTCCTTGTTCGCACTTTCCCTTTCCCCACTCCCTTGCACTTCCCCCTCTCCCTTCCCCTGGCACCTTGTGCTGTCGCACTTCCACAATCCCATCTTGTCTTCCTTTTGTCTTCCCCCTTGTCTTGTGGCACCTTGAAACACTTGTGTACAGGTACAATATAAATGCCATATCATATCATATCATATCATATCATATGAATGTCACTTCCTGCAATGTCACATCCTATGATGTCACTTACCATAGCATCACCTGAGTCAAGGGTTGTGGCATAAGACTTCCCTACCCCGGGAAATTTAAAATGTGGTTCCCCTCGGGCTTACTAAAGAAAAATCTTTCCATCATTCAAAAGCAGCAGCAACATGAATGGGAGGGAGAAAGGCAGGTTGGCTGAGTCACAAGTTGCACTTCTCAATCCTTCATTTCTTGAGGATAATTGGGCTTTCACACAACGAATAAAGTGTATTGCTTCCATAATCCTCTTTGGCTGGACCCAAACTGACTCGAGTCTACCTAGTTCATCGTGCCTTTCAGGACATGTATTGGAGTGTTTTCAGTAAGGTACCTGTGCAGGTAATGGCGGCATAGAACAGCTAAAGAAGGCTCAGAATATCCTTCTCAGAGGTGAGAACCACCACTAAAAATTAGGGGCGCACCTTGGTCAGTATTATTAGGGGGGCGGGGGGATTTTTGAGTCTAAGATCTTCCAACAAGCATCACAATATACCCAACTAAATATTCAGGAGCTGACAGTTTGTATTACATACTTTGGTATAATATGAAATTGATCAAACATGCTATATTGCTTTCATAGTTGAGTTACACCAGCAGTTGAACTTTACCGTGTTACTTTATTAAATTAATCATTACGGTTTGAATGTGGGTCAGAAATATCAAAGTGTATGTAGAGTTATGCTAAGTACCAAAGATTAGCCTTTGTCACATCCAGACAGAATTGTGAAGATTAGCATGCATCACATCTAGATGTATTTGTGAATATCAGCGTGCACCCCATCTAGATAGTGATGACACTAACCAACAATACTAATATAAAAACTCACCCATCTGCGTACACCTCTTAAACTCTGAACTAAACAAAACCATACCTCTAAAGCACAACAAACCGCACCCACTTCACTACACCGCAACAACAAAACAAACCACACATAGACTCACACCACAGCACATGAAAGCTTCCATCCGAAAAACAGACCTAAACTCAGCAAACGGTATAAACCGAACTGAAACTGGCAACAGCACATTACAGCTCTCTTGTTCTTGTCTCCCGCTCAGTCCTTCTAACTTATCTTACCCTCCTGCTTTTATCATCTACCAGAGCACTAGGGGGCCACTCTAGTGGTGACGGTGTGCGGTATAAATATCCTTTAACATACCATAACATGTGCGAGTGATTGTTGATGAAAAGTCTTGTCTATTCAACATTTCAACTATTACTCATGGGCAGCTTTTGAACTGTAAAACAGTGACTCACAGTTCATCTGAGGCTGGTGCTTAACTATGCCTTGTTCTTGTGGTAAAGAGAAAGACCCTGAGTCCACATGTATTTACTTCACAGACTCAAAGCCAAACTCACCTCGTGGTTTTTTACAAAAATGTCAAAATTGGCAGTAAATGGAAAAGTGTTCAACCTTGCTCTCCTGGACAGCATTTAGAGAAAACTCAAATGAAACTAGATTGATGAAAACTGTTTTTAACAGTGACGTGAGACTTTGACTGTTTTTTATGTTTGCTGAATTCGCGCCAGCAAACAAGTTAACATTGACGTTTCCCTTTTTCCTGGAAAATACGCATACAGCTCATAACAATGTTAAAGCCAGAATAATGCTAATATATGTAGGGGGAAAAACAGGTGGCAATTTGCTATGATTTCCAAATAAAACTGTACTTTTGTAGAATAAAAAGATTGGATGACATGCCACCTATTCTTTCGTGCATCAGGAGGCATCATTTTGCCGCACAAATGTGACTGGCTTGTTAGAACTGATATAATATTGTTTCGTCCTCATTGTATATGTTGGCCTATGCACAGTCGCTTTGCGAGGAAATCCGTATTACAAGGTCGTGACCTCAAGTGAATCAAGCCTCCATTTTAGGTTAGAACCGCCATTTTAGTTTATTATACAAAGTCACCCTGTAGTCTAAAATGGCTGTCTCGTGTGCTCTTGTTCTTGCCTTAACCTCTTCAACCTTTGTATGAGGGTTAATGTCCAATCTGCCTTCAGGCTACATGTTAGGGTCATGTAGACCTTGTCCTTCGTTGACCTCGGGATCAGGGGATTACTTGAATTAGCATTGTTAACCCACAAGTATACAAGAACAATAATGCTGTCCAAATACGACATGCGAAACATTTGTTTGATCTGTATTAAAGCAATGTGTAAAGAGTGTAACGTTAAATTAGAGAATAATAACGTTTGTTAGTAAATGTATTTAAAAGTAAACCGCATACACGAGATATGTAAATTAGGAAATGAACCTGGCCCGACCCTAGTCCAGTGTATAATTAACTTGTAAGAGGCTGGACATCATTATAACAAACTGTATAAATACGCTGATGTCCAGCTTGCAAATTCTGCTCACTGCTCACATTGAACCCTGCTGGTGGTCTCTGTGATGTATGGACAGCCAAATAGCTATTTGTGTACTTTGTTCAATACTGTTCAGTTTTGTGATTAAAACATTTTGGGAATCTTTACAAGCCTGTGTCGGTGTATTTTCCTTTGCATGGTGTAACAGCCATAATATTGTATTTTTCTGATTCCACAGGCTAACTTGATGAAAGCTCCTGATAAGTTCTGGGAAACCACTGCCAGCTTCCAGGGATGTCTTTTCACCAAAATGCCAGGGGTAGTGAAGTGACATCACACGACCCTTGACCTCTGATGACATCACAGGAAGTGATGTCTTTTGACCCCACCCCAAAGTGACATTAAAGGAAGCAATGGAACACAACCTTTCACCTCTTGACAAAACAGGAAGTGGCATCACATAGCATTGTTCCTAAATACACTATGTAAAATATGGTTACATATCACTATAATTTGATACACATTTCATACAAGAATGGATAGCCATATGTATTGTTAATATCTGTGAGCCCATATTGCCAAATTACTGTGAATGCAAGCAGATGTCCAAGGCCAAATGGTAATGATGTTTTATTATATAGAAATTACGCTTAAGCACTTTATATCGAACAAATATACATACAATATCACCCAACCTGTGTTGGTACTCATTTATAGACCTTAGAAGAATGAAAGGCTAAGTTGAGGTGTTTAAGAACAGATTAAATCAGTGACTCACCCCCCTGAAGTGTGCCTGAAATAAACCTTTAATGAATCTAGCAATTATTGTATAGAATTCCAGAAAGACAAATTATTTGTTATTCCTATTATTTCTTTTTTAGGGTCTCTGGTCAAAGTGTGACACTTGTGGAACCATGTTGTGTTTTAAGAGGTCTGATCAAGAAAGCCAGCCACTACAGAAAGAAAGAGCCACATGGCACTGGCCACAGCCCAGTAGCTTACATTAAAAAAATACTAATAATAATGTGTTTGTTTTGTTTTAGGGGTAGCAAGGGAGACCACAGGGGTAGCAATGGAGACCCGAGGGGTCACAGTTGCGACCCCAGATGCCCCAAATGATGTCCCTGCCAGCTTCCCTATTGGCGTCAATGACTGGGTCAGAATTTGCTCACAGAGCCTGAGACTGGCAATTAACCTGACGTCAGTACTCCACAATACTGTTTTTGTTTCTAGTGCTTTTCTAATCAATTACTAAAGGCCAGACTGTGTGAGCCTCTGGGCTATGGTAAGTAAGCTTGGTAGCGCCAACTGGCTCCAACAACAAGGGTGTTGATAGACAGATTGCACCTAATAAGAACATTCTGGCATGCGAGAATAGTTGCACAGGTCCTCGGTATGGTCGAATCAGTAAAAAGTGGTGGCAACGGATTTACTGCCACTTTTATGTCTTCACTATATTCTGACACGCTCTGTAACTGTGATCAAATACCTCTAAGAGTTATTTATATTCAAAACAGAGTGGGTAAGCAAACTCAATGAATGCGCTAAGTGCTGGGACTTGTCAAGTCAGAGTATCGCATAGAACCCAACATGTGGGGAGCTTCCCTAGCCTCCCTCTCAAACCTGCCTGGAGTCACTAGTTCAGAAAAATTCAGTAAGTATTGTGGAAACAGAAAAATAATATGAGGCCGGGAAGCCCAAAAGGAAACACACCAACACAGGTTACAAAGAACATACAAGTGCTTTATTCAAAAGCTACAACAGTTACCAAAGTCAATTGACAAACGGATAGCTATTCGGCTCTCAGGGTAACATAACGAACTTCAACGAGAGTTCAATGCGTTAGTGAGAGAGACCGTACATTGGAATACTTGGGTCTTTTATACTGTTTGTCCAGCCCTTGGCCAACCCTCTCGCGGGTTAACCATTCTACGAGCCGGGCCTATGGGTTCCTTGCCAGGTCAATCCTTTAATATATGTATTTTGATTAGTTTCACTGATATAGTTGTACATTTACAATTAGGTCAACGGTAGGAAAAGGTCTCAGTTCGCGACCCCGACAAGGGGCCTGCAGGCATATTAATTATTCATGTGTACGGAGGTCACAACGGGCAGAATCTTACTCAGAATGTCAGTCGGCCTCCATTTTGATGTTCAGGGTGACTTCCATATAACAAGAGAACCTAAAATGGCGGCTAAATCCAAGATGGCGACTTACATTACTTTTCTCTAAGGTCAAGACCTTGCCGTGGAGTTGGTTCGCATATGATGTTTAGACAACTTGGCGTAGGCCAATACACATACAATTGTTGCGATAGGAGGCATAATATTTTTTCAATTCCGACAAACCTTCCTTTTGGCCTATGCCAAGTGCTAATATCATTTCTAATATCTTTGTAAATAACTCCATGAATTGTCGTCCATATCCGTAATATCAATAGCCATTAGTTCGTTCATCAGAACCTCTTGTAACACAAACTCTTTAGATGCTGTATCTGGGGCATACATTTTGAGCCCTACTGTGCTCACTACCTGAGCACAACATCCCCCTAGCATTGCACATATACTAGGTAGACATTGGAAACAGCAACAAAGGAGTAGCAGGATTCCCAAAATAACCAGTATAACAGAAAGCACCTTCCAACCCCAGGATCGTAGAGAATCCCAGAACCAGGCGCTAATATTCCAATCTCCCACAGGAACATGCGCTTCAGAACTAAGGATGTGCAAGTTCTGTATTGCTTTGAAAATTGTCGATGAGGAATCTGGTACGAAAACACAGCAAGCGGACCCCACTAATTTGCATAATCCACCACGTTCTGCCAGGATGACATCTAATGCCATCCGATTTTGGAGTGCTACCAATCTTATTGCTTTCTGTTCTAGTGTCATATTGTAGAGTATATCCGTGGTCCGGTTGATGGCTCTCTTCAGTACCCTTGCTAGTCCCCTAATATTTTCAGAATTTGCTATCTGTCCCCAAAATGGCACAACTGATTTTGCTATATCTCCCAATACTTGCCCAGGGGTATCTCCGTTCTTGTCCCGCCGTTGGCGAGCCTTAGAAATCTCCAAAGTGCTAGCTATGAATACCCCAGGTAACAGGATTCCTAAATAACAGGTTCCCTGCCAATCCTTGGGCAACCAGGGAAATGCTGAATTACCACAAACGAAATAGACAGGCCCCCCTACATACAGAGGCCTGTTCTCCCCGGTCAAATTTACAATGTTCACACAACCTTCAAAATCTCCCATTGACCGAGTGCCGTTTCTTTGTACGCAAAAGGGGACTGAATCGGGGCTATGATTAATAGAGTAGGAAGGAGGCACAGCGTCCTTATTGCCTATCGGAGCCATTTTAAAGGAAATTAGAGTTTGAAAAGGAAGAGATAGTTTGTCAGATGGCCTAATAGAAGCAACATTAGGTCTACTTCTATTTGCAAAAAGCGAGCATCCCAGGGGAGTCAATTCACGTTTCTCAAAATCATTTAAATTAGTTCCATCGAAGTTCCCTGAGATGCTATCATTCCAAAGGCCAAAGAATAGTGCTATAAGAGTGGCATAGCAAGCAGTCGTTAAAGGTAAAGGGTGAATATACCATCCTAGCCCCTTGTTCCCATGTTGCGGTAAATGGGTGCAAATCCAGCAATTACTCTTATTAAAAATGGCATGCATTGAATTCATTATTATCATTAAAGTGTTATTATGGTACTTTCGTCTATGCTGGGAGTCTCTAGGTGACAAAGTGTGAAGGTGTACAGAGGGAGTCAAAGCAGTAGGTACAATTTCAATTGGCAGTAAAGGTTTTAGAGGGTAAATTTCTTCAAAGTACCAAAGTCCCACAGCGGTAATTATTCAAAATCCTTTACTATTAACACAACACAGCAATACATTTTCGGGGCCCAGGCACATTGTTCGTTGTCCGAGTTGGTCACCCCCTTATTTACAAGTCCAATGCGAGCAGCAGCGGTGGAAGTGGCAGGCATCGTAGTTTCTCAATCGACGACCCCAATGTTCGTTGCTGGCGACACTGCGGTCGCGCGACTTCTTAGTCCTTCCCCAACCCTAGCCAGCAGAATCCCTTTTTTTTAAAAAAAAACCCCTCCTTTTGCAAGAGAAAAGACTCTCAATAACTTTTTCTTTCCAGATGCACAGGCAAAACCTGTGCCGTAATTCTATTTTCTTCGTCGAAGGTCGTACCTGGTGGTACCCGGGACTGTTTGATCAGGAAACAAGGTAACGTCACTTCCTGAGGGAAGCGACGTATCGGAGGCAACGGAAGTCGCAGAACTTGAAACAGTGTTTTCCGGAAGTGACCTTTTCAAAGAGTGCAGAGATGAAATGGACTGTTCCCCAAGCTCCACAGGCTCAGAGAAATTCTCTGACGCACTCACAGCGCTGTTTGCTACTCCAGGATCAGAGATTGTAGCACCAGCAAGGGGTTCTGCTTCTTCTGTAACGTGTGGCGTCGGGTGAGTACGTTTCTTGACATGCGTCGCATGGATCCAATGCTTCTTTCCAACCACCCGCACTGCTGTTTGGGTGACCAACAGTACCTGATAGGGTCCCCGCCAGTGAGGCGCGAGACAGGAAGACCTTTTGTAGGCCTTCACTAGGACCCAACTTCCAGGCTGAATATCGTGTCCTGGGCCCGTAAACCGTACAGGTAAAGCTGATTGGACCTGATGATAAATGAGATACAAATTTTTAGTTAACTGGTTACAGTAGTCTACAAGCAATACATTCTCGACCTCCCTCAAGGTTTTGGGCTTCGGAAGGCCCCAAATGTTAGCAGGTCTCCCCATCACTACCTCAAATGGAGAGAGCCCAGTCTTAGTTTGAGGTGTGGTACGCATGGCTAACAATACAATAGGTAAGGCATCTGGCCATTTCAGTTTGGTGCCGGCACATGTTTTTGCAAGCTTATTCTTTAGGATGCCGTTATGTCTATCTACCAACCCAGCACTTTGAGGATGTCTAGCCGAGTGAAATCGCTTTTCAATGTGTAACGCTGTGCATATCTGCAAAATTACTGCTGCAACAAAATGGGGACCATTGTCCGACCAAATTACCCTAGGTAGTCCAAATCGTGGAAAGAATTCCTTTACCATAGTCTTTGCAGTGGTCATGGCAGTAGCATCCTTAACGGGGAAAGCCTCGACCCATTTACTAAAGGCACAAATAATCACAAGAACATATTTTAGATTGTTACACCGTTCCATCTCAATAAAATCAAAGTGGATGACCTCGAAGGGAACAGAAGGGGGCCCAAAGCTTCCCCTTGGAGTTACTGTCCCCTTCCCCACATTGTGCTGTAAACAAATCATACAATTCTGAACATGTCGCTGTGCAATCTTCGAAATGTTATCATTCACCCAGACTTGTTCTAACATTTTCGTGATGTGTTGAGCACACACATGCGTAGGACCGTGTGCCATCGTAACCATTGCCAGCACATATGAATCAGGGAGCAACCATTTTCCTTCAGATGTATCCACCCAACACCCATCGTCATCCAGTTTCCCCATCCCTTCAGCCCACCTTTTAGATTCTTCTATTGTGGCATCAGTTTGGATATCCCGCACAGACCCGATACCCTCATCCATTACATAGGCATCTTTTGTTTCCCTTAGAGCATACATGTCTGCGCTAAGGTCTGTGGCCGTTTGCCTGGCTATCTGGTCAGCAAAAGCGTTCCCTATTCCCACATCATCTATGACCTTACGATGTGCTGCACATTTCATAATCGCTAACTGCCTAGGGAGTGAGAGTGCCGAGAGCAATTGCACTATCAGGGGACCATGCTGAATCTTGGTCCCATGTGAGGTTAGGAACCCTCTTTCCGACCAGAGCCTCCCGAAGTTGTGAGCCACCCTAAAGGCGTACTGGCTATCAGTATATATGTTTACTATATGCCCTTCGGAGAGTTCACAAGCTCGGGTCAACGCTATAATCTCTGCGGCCTGCGCGGAGTTATGCGGAATTCTCTTAGTGTCAACAACCGTACTCAGTTTAGTAACTGCGTAGGCAACTGTAGATGTACCATCTGGGAGTTTGAAGCAGGAGCCGTCACAAAACAGCTCCCCTTCCGCATTATCCAACGGAGTATCTATAAGGTCTATTCTGCCCTTTGTTTCCTGTTCAGTAGTATGCAGGCAGTCATGTAATTCTTCGTCACCGCAAACAGTATTTTGCGGGAAAGGTAGAAGTTCAGCCGGATTAAGAACACAACACCTCTTAATTTGAATGTGAGGGGCAAACAGAATTAATTCATAACTCGTCAGTCGTGCAGAGGTGAGGTGTTGCGTTTGGGTTTTATTCAATAGAACATCTACAGAGTGAGGTACCATCAAAATTAAATCATGGCCTAGGACCATTCCCTCACTCTGTTTTACAGACGCGGCAGCAGCATCAACAGCTCGCAAACATCTTGGCAAAGCGCATGCGACAGGGTCAAGGGCGGAAGAGTAGTAGCCGCACGGCCTATTCTTCCCTCCGTGTTCCTGTGTTAACACAGCCAAAGCACATCCATCACATTCATGCACAAACAACACAAAGGCCTTGTCATAATTTGGAGTACCCCGAACCAGTGCAGAGCATAACACGGTTTTGAGAAGCTCAAATGATCGTTGATGTTCCGATTTCCATGGCAGTGGCAAAGAAATGCCCTTCTTCGTCAAAGCCAATATCGGTTTTATCACTAGTGAAAAGTTCGGGATCCACAACCTACAGTAAGAAGCCATACCTATTAAGGCTCTGACTTCCTTCTGTGTATTTGGAACAGACATGCCAGAAATGTGTTTTATTCTTTCAGGTGTCAATCTTCTCCCCTCCTTTGACAGGAGGTAGCCTAAATAGGCGACCTCCTGACAACAATATTGAAATTTATTGAGCGAAGCTTTATGACCGTTTTTAGCCAGATGAACAAGCAACAATACAGTGCCTTCTTTACAAGCACTTTCAGAATCTGCAGCCAAAAGCAAGTCATCGACATACTGAAGCAGTGTACAAGTAGGTGGCACTTCAAGGGTATCAAGCTGCTCTTTCAAGGCTCTACTATAAATGCTTGAACTTTCAGTATACCCTTGAGGTGCATGAGTAAATGTGAACGAACGTCTCCCCAAGGTGAACGCAAACAAATATCTACTCTCCTTGTGTATAGGAATACTAAAGAAAGCATTCTTCAGATCCACAACACTAAAGTGCATAGCTGTGGCAGGGATCATTGTTAGTATCATTGTTACATCAGGCACAATTGGAAATTGTGGGGCGACAACTTTGTTAATAGCACGTAAATCAATTATAAAACGGTATGGGATTGCATTGTCGCCTTTCTTGTATACAGGCAAAATCGGGCTGTTACATAAACTACCTGCAATCTCTTAAATCACTCCTCTATGCACAAAATCGGAGACAATGCACTTCAAAGCACGCTCGCCCTCAACTGATATTTTATATTGCTGAATGCGTGGTAGTTTAACTCCATGTTTCAAAACTATTCTAACGGGTTCAATCTGTAGCACCCCGACATCATTGTCGTCAACCGCCCACAAACATTCCGGAACAACGCTAAGCTCAGGAGGCAATGGTCGAGTCAGAAACTGGGAAGTGGGAAGTTGCTGTGGTGAAACCGTCAGTCCTACTCCGTCAGAGGAACAATGAATTACTGCATTCAATTTCTTCAGCAGATTTAACCCCAGCAAATTCTCTCCACAGTTCAAAGTCAGAAGGAAGGGACAATGGTCCGTAAAGGGACCCAAAGAAACAGACACCGGCGAAGAAACCGGACAAACAATTGGTATACCAGAAAAACCGTCAAGAAACATTTGTTTGCCCTGACAGTGGAATGTTTGGAACCCGGGAATGATCAATGGAGCACTTCTGTGCTCCAGTGTCTATCAAAAACTGATGTTTCCTATTCCCCACTAACAATTCAACGTAGGGACCTTTCTGATTAACGGGAATAGGTGAAGGTTCCAAACCCTGCTTCGGGCAGTCCTAACGAAATAAAATGTCGTCGGAAGGAAGCTCTTCAGAAAGGTAGGCAGCAGAAGGGTGATCAAATATGTTACTCGTGTCCACACTCGAAGTCTGATTTTCCCGTGAAAAAGGTTGCTGAGGATCTTGCGAAAACTGACCTCTATCAGGGCCCCCGCTCCGGGGCGACCCCTAGGTCGTCTACCCATACTCCCAAATGCATTGTTTGACCTTTGGCGAAGGACGGGGCACTGTGCTCGCCAATGACCCTCCTGGCGGCAATAGGCACATTTATTAACATTCACAGGACCCAAAGGAGCGTTTCCTTTCGGGACATACTGACCTCTGGTCTGTGAAGTACCCCCTCTGGGATTTCTAACAATTTGTTGTAACAATACTTTAGTCTTCAAATCTCCTTTCCTCTTCTCTATTTTCTCTTTTTCATTATTAACACGGTTCTCATAATACTGAGCCATGTGCAAAACTTCAGATTGGGATTTCGCCTGCCAAGCACTCTCAGAGGACATAATCTGTGACTGGATGTCGGGCAACAATCCACGTACAAATTTGTCCACAAACAACCTTTTCCCAGACTCTGTGCCCAAGTCCTGTCCACTGAAATCAGAGAATACCCGTTCGAATCTATTAAAGAACTCGGTGGCACCTTCAGTTTTTCCTTGAACACAGGCCGTAAGCTTGTCCCAAATAATTCTTTTCTCAGGAATTATGGTTTTCAATTTTGTGACAATTCTATCAGGCAAAGTAAGTATTACCTGAGGTGGTTTCTCACCAGCTGGTCTTTCCCCATCAAACCAAGTCATGTTAGCCCACGTATCTCCTAACCCTGGCACATTGTCTATTGTTCGAACCTGCTTCCATAAATCTACGGGCAGGAGTACAGGGAATAGCAAGTCAATATCACTTAAGGTGAACACAGAGGACTGCAAAACGGACTCTATCTCTTTGTAGAATCCTGTCGGGTTTTTCCTAATATCGGGAATTGATTGTCTAATAGTGTTCACTTCCTGTCATGAAAACGGGACGTGAACAAATTGCGATACATAATGTGCAGGGATGTCCACAGCGGGTGCACCAGTCCCAACGTTAGCGGGAATCTCAACCTTTGGGACAAATGTCGGAGGAACCTCTCTCATAGGCAACTGAGATGTAGGTAACTCTGACTGCTTACTAAGCAACAGAGCCAGGTCGAGCGCTAAGGCAGCTGAAGAAGTGTCGGGCGAAAAAAGCCCTCTTACAAATACCCAATAACTCTATAGGACAACTAACCTTCTTCCTTACACATTCTTCCTGCAGGTACTGTACCATTACCTGAATCACCTTCCTCTGCATTTCTACTGTATACTGACTATACGTGTCATGTACTTCATCTGGCGGTATCAATGAATCCGAGATCCATCGAATCGCATCTTTGGTACAAATTCGTACTTCCTCAGGTGCCGATCTACGACACGGAAGGAACCGTTTCTGTACATACATACTGTCGTCTTCACCATCCTCATCCCGTAATCTTTCAAAGTCCCTCCTATACTCAAACAATCTCTCAACATGACCATGTACTTTCTCCCCTGTGTCCCTCGAAAGTGCTAAAGTATTTAGATCCCTCACCCCTTGTGGGAGATCCGTATTATGTAATTTACCCCACATCACACATAAATGAGTCCCCAAAGCTTCGATAAAAACATCTTTCTCGGGAAAATGTTCCATATTTGATAATGAGGAAAAAATGTTAACTTGATCACCTTTCTCCATACAGTGCTTAGCCCATGCAAATAATTCCCGTTTCTTGTCTGCAGAAACAGTATTTCGAGTGACAATCTTTGACCCCGCACCCTGATAAACTTCAGTCAATACAGAACCTCTCGGGAGCAGAGGTGTGGGCAAATTCAATGAGGGTGCAACTATCGGCACAAGAGAAAGGGGTGGTACGATAGGTGGAGGAACAACAACTGGAGGAATAAGAACAGTAGGTTGTATGGGGGAACAAGAATGACAGCAGGAATAACAGCAGGGATGGGCAGAGCACCAGGGAGAGGATCATACCGAGGTGTCGCAGAGGCACCAGGCCTGCGTTCGTTTAACAATTTTTCAATAAATTCTTCGGAAACATGAAAATCTTTAGAGGGATACATTTTCTGGATACCGAGTGAGAAAGCCCTATCCATATTTTTGACTGACTCTGAATGTTTTTCTTTATCATATAACAACGCCTTTTCGGCATTTGTTTTATGACGGCGTGCATGTTTATCCCTACTCTTAAGCTGCTGCAACGCTTCTTTTTTCCAATTCTGCAACACATCAAATGCTGCAGGTCTGGCCTTCTTTTTTAGCAAGACCGATTCTAGGTATTCAATACGGGGGATCTCGAAACTACCATTGATTGGCCACTGAAATTCGGAGGCATGTCTGGTTTGTCTGTGCCAAATATCATTAAATACTACACTTCCAATGCCATACTTACAGTACATAGTACATGCCGGCGACCCCTCCTGTGGTGCCGGGCGGCTAAATTCCAAAGATTGTCGATCGCTGCGGAACAGAGCCCTAAAGCAGCTAGACAATTTCCCAGGCATTTCACAAAAAATTGGTGTTACCTGGTCAATAATTGTGTCTGCAGATACAATACGCCAAATTCAAATTGTCAGGGTTAAATTAAGAGTCGGGTCATAACTGCACATGACCAAACCTAAGGAGGACCGTACGGTTTACCAAAGAACTTACCTAACAAATTTTACCTTGTGTTTGGTGGTTTCGACAAATCTGCCCGCCTCAAAAATGGACCCTCATCAAGATGCCGTGTCAGACCACACGACTATCGTCCAAGGATTGGATCGTGCAGCGCTGCCGAGGTATCGCGTCTCGTTCGGTCGGGCCCGCAGTATCACACCGTCCGATCCCGGTTCGATAGTCTACGTCAACCTTCAATGATCCGGCATCAATCTTGAGGGTCCCTGTTCGGGCGCCAACTGTGGAAACAGAAAAATAATATGAGGCCGGGAAGCCCAAAAGGAAGCACACCAACACAGTTTACAAAGAACATACAAGTGATTTATTCAAAAGCTACAACAGTTACCAAAGTCAATTGACAAACGGATAGCTATTCGGTTCTCAGAGTAACATAACGAACTTCAACGAGAGTTCAATGCGTTAGTGAGAGAGACCGTACATTGGAATACTTGGGTCCTTTATACTGTTTGTCCAGCCCTTGGCCAACCCTCTCGCGGGTTAACCATTCTACGAGCCGGGCCTATGGGTTCCTTCCCAGGTCAATCCTTTAATATATGTATTTTGATTAGTTTCACTGATATAGTTGTAAATTTACATATAGGTCAACGGTAGGACAAGGTCTCAGTTTGTGACCCCGACAAGTGGCCTGCAGGCATATTGATTATTCATGTGTACGGAGGTCACAACGGCCAGAATCTTACTCAGAATATCAGTCGGCCTCCATTTTGATGTTCAGGGTGACTTCCATATAACAAGAGAACCTAAAATGGCCTTGCCGTGGAGTTGGTTCGCATATGATGTTTAGACAACTTGGCGTAGGCCAATACACATACAATTGTTGTGATAGGAGGCATAATATTGTTTCAATTCCAACAGTATTGGCAGCAGATTTACTGTTGATGGTAAATCCTCCAATTTACAATGACGTTGTATAGGACCCTAGAATGGGGGAAAAAACAAAAACTTGACCTCCTTATTTAATTATAAAAGCAGTTCTCGAGATGCTGGAATACCCACATCTCATTCGACTGAACACATATTGAGGTGCCTTGTGTGGGAGACCACTTGGGTGATTTAATTCACTGTGTGTTGAAAGCTCTTTTGGTATGGCGCTGTGGATTACAAACCAAACAATGTCTCACATCTCTCAGAATGTGAATTTTGTAGACATAGTGCATCTTGCACTTGCATCCTTTGCACTTGCACAATCTGAATGCATCTCTTCCTGAAGATCGTCTGCTTTCCTTGTCTTCACCCCTTAATGTGCACTTGATAAAAACTGCA
Organism: Ambystoma mexicanum; assembly: GCF_040938575.1. Classification (NCBI taxonomy): domain Eukaryota; kingdom Metazoa; phylum Chordata; class Amphibia; order Caudata; family Ambystomatidae; genus Ambystoma; species Ambystoma mexicanum. Next base: position 360,577,663 of record NC_090932.1, on the reverse strand, counting down.
GAATCGCTGTCAGGCCTATTTGCTGTATCCAAACTATTAAATGTATTTTTCGCACTTATTCTGCCTGTGCAGACTATTATCGTCTCCGAATTTCAGGGGCTCTGAGCACTGTTGTTTCTTCCCTGTGTTCCCACCCTCTTTGAGTGCTTTGTAACACTGCCTGTGTATAGGCGCTTTCTAAATAAACATTACCATACCATACCATCTATCCGGGAGAGAGTGTGTTAAGGATGTCAGTATCCCACGTACCTAATTAATTCAGTACAGAAATCAAAAATCATAATCCAAATGATGTCATTTTTCACTTTTACTTGGGGTTCTTGCTTTTAATTCTGGAAGATTTTTGGGGACGCTGCCTCCAGGAAGAAGCCTTGACAATGGGGAATGTTGGGCTTTGCCAATAGGCTGAAGTGAGCAGGCACAGCTCTAGTTAAACGTGTTACCAATTGTACTTCTGGAATTAAATATTAACTGTTCAACAAGTGTGGGGTGCACACCCTCTCAAAAAATACCTGTCCATCAAGCTTTTACAGATAAACAGCAACAGGACCAAGGATAGACAGCCGACAGTGAGGGCTGAACTCCCTTAATCTAGCCAACGAAGCTAGAAAGCATTACTCAAATGTTCTTGCAATTATTAATCTGCTTCAGAAGTTGTTTTTGGATAGTTAAGAACCAAAGTGTATTGTTTAATCAATCAGTATTAAAGGCCATTGCCAAAGTGCCAATGCATAGCAGCCTGCGAGGTCCTTCATAAGAGCAATAGATGATCTATGTTGGTACATCAAGTATCAATCAAGTGGGCTCCCAGCCCAAAGTCAAGCAATGAAGGACTTAACACCAATTGGAAACCAGTAAAACCTTATGTTCATTGTGAACAGGGCACTGAAATGAAATGTCGTAGCGTCAGCAGTTAATACGAGAAACCCAACATTCACCAGTATTTGACCGTTTCCATACATTCGGATGTACATGCAGTTTCACAAGTAAAGCACACACTTGTTTGTAATTGTGATGAGATCATATTGGTAGTTTCCCCAAAAATTACGAATCGATTATATTCCCAGTCATCGAAAACAATAATGCACAGATGTGCCGTTGTTGTGGTATTACCTGCGGTGCATTGCCAAGGGTGATCAAGAAGATGGAGGACAGGGGAAATTAAAGTATGGTCGGTCAGAATGAATGGTAATTGACAATCACAATAACGTTGCACGTGGCAAGATTCTAGTGTCTATCTTGCAACACGCCGGTCCTAAAACAACTCGTAGAAAGATTGGCAAGGCAAGACAACTCGGAAAGTGTGAAGTGCACCTAGCAGTGGTCAACACACCTATTTGAATCAAGTCTGATGATGCTTTTTGAATGCTGAAACTCGCGTGGGGGCAGAACCGTGCCTACACATACACCCTGTGCAGTGATAGCAAGCTCAGTGTTGAGGAGTTCCTGTTTTTGGTCAATACTGTTATGTCTGGACCCCAGGGCACAGGGTCTGCTCACATATTCGCTGGGGGTTCCCAGTTGACATACACAGTTTCAGGAATCCCCCTGTTAACCATGGGCATACAGTCAGATCATGGCCTGGGTGCACCCAGCCCAGTCCAGGCACACACAGCAAGAGTTGACACGCAGTGGCTCGGGATCACCAATGCAGTGTTGCCACAAAGGGGCTCTGCTGTCGCTGACATGAGGAAGGGTTGCCACACAGGAACCCTGGCATTAGGAACGACTCTGCAGGGCAGGCCCTTTGCCTGGTAGGCCACAGGCGCAGCACGGCAAGAAGACACAGCAGGCAGTATTCTGGTGGATTTGTGATAAATGGAATTTATCCAAGAGCACAACGCGAGTATAACACGGAAATTCCTTCCCGTAACATGGAGGAGGCTCAGTCTGACCGCAGCAGTCCAGCGTTCCTGACGCCCAGTGACGTGCCGGGAGTCCCGCCCCCCGTCACGCTCAACGCTTATCAGGATACACGGAACATCCCTCAATGCGTTGATACTCTCCAGCCACGCTCCGTGAGTTCGTCTCCATTCTTCCTGAATTACTTTTCAGAACACTTGGGGAATAGGCAGGGATTCTGAATTTCTATCCCTCATCTATTGTGGATTCTTTTCAATTCTCTTCTTAGTCCAATCCTGGGAGAACTCAAGATCTATCCCGGCTGTTTTCCCTTTCACTTGCTCCGCGTCATGGAGATGCCGCGTCTGACACTCAGAACCTATGCAACTAGGGACTACGACCCCCCCGAGGTCCTCTGTCTACTGAAGAGCGTACCCGAAGGAGAACCAATAATTTATGCATGTATTGTGGGGCCCATACACATTCTGTGCAAGAATGTCCGATCGCACCACCAAGAAAATCGTGAAACGCCAGCGCCCGACCGTAGGAGGAACCACGGTTCGGGAACCCTCTTTAGTTTCAGGTTCCTCACATCAATTGCAAACTTCTGTGTGTCTTAATTCCCCTCAGACTTTTATGTTAGTCTTGAGGGTAACCTTAAGATTTGGAGATCTCCTTCTTACCAAGGTTTCGGCATTGGTCGACTGTGGAGCGGCTGGAAATTTCATAGACGATCTTTGGGCCAGACAAAAGAATATTCCCCGCTCAGCCAAGTCAGTCGCCATCCCAGTCGAAAGTGTGGATGGAAGTCCACTGATATCCGGTCCAATTATGAGCCAAACTGATCCTTTAACCCCGTCAATAGCTTCTCATCATGAGGTGATCACGATGGACATAATCCGGACAGCCCATTATCCCATTATTCTGGGGCTACCATGGTTACAAAGGCACAATCCTTTTATTAATTGGAGAGCCGGATCACTATTTCTGGGGTCAGAATATTGTGTGGATCACTGTATTGGGGGCCCAGAACAGAAGATTGAGGCTCCCAAGGGTTCCATCCAGGAAACCCGAGTCCCAAGAATGGTAAATTACATCTCCGGACTCCCCAAAGAATATCAAGATTACGAAGAGGTCTTCTCTACGTCCGAATATCTGCATCTCCCGCCACATCGTCAGGATGACTGTGCAATAGATCTAATTCCGGCACAGCCTCTACCTTTCGGCAGAATGTACATTCTTTCGAAATCTGAGAGAGAGGTCCTCCGGGAGTATTTGAACACTCATCTAAAGAACAGTCTGATTACGGAGTCAACATCCCCGGCAGCTGCCTCATTGTTTTTCATTCCCAAAAAGAATTCCTCTGAGCTTAGGCCCTGTATAGATTACAGGGGCTTAAATAAAATCACAGTTCCAGACAAGTATCCAATGCCACTAATCCCTGATATTTTGGAAGCTGTCCAAGGGGCTAATCTTCACACCAAGTTGGATCTTAAGGGGGTGTATCATCTGATACGAATCAGACAAGGTGATGAATGGAAGACGGCATTTAGAACTCCTTTCGGCCATTTCCAATATCAAGTGATGCCGTTTGGATTATCTAATGCCCCCGCCTTTTTTAAAAGGTTCATGGACCATCTTTTCTTGGATTTCCTTCTTCATTCAGTAATAGTCTATTTAGATGACATTATAGTATTCTCCGACAATCTCTTGGAACACTGGATCCATGTCCAAGAAGTTTTGAGCCGACTACATCAAAACCATCTATACTGTAACATGGAAAAATGTTCATTTCACCAGGCTCAAGTTACCTATTTGGGGTACATTTTATCGTCGCAAGGGATTTCGATGGACCCTGAGAAGGTTTCCGCCGTTAAAGATTGGCCAGTAGCTACTAACTGTAAAGAGATCCAGAGATTTGTAGGTTTCTCTAATTTTTAGAGGCACTTTATCCCCAACTTTTCCTCTCTTACATTGCCTTTAACAAACCTGCTGAAGAAAGGAGTTCCGTACACCTGGACCTCCGGTACTCAAGAATCTTTTGAAGAATTGAAAACCTGATTCACTACTGCTCCTATATTGAAGACCCCTGATCAAAATCAGGGATTCATTCTTGAAACTGATGCCTCTCAACATGCTTTAGGAGCAGTCCTATTACAAAAGGATGCTCAGGGTCAAGAACGAACCATTGCTTATCTGTCCAAAACCTTATCTCCTTCGGAATGGAACTACACGGTATTGGAGAAAGAACTATTGGCCATCAAAAGAGTATTTGAAGAATGGAGACACTTGTTGCTAGGGGCCGTTATCCCGGTGGAAGTTAGAACTGACCATCATAACCTACGAATCCTACAATATGCACAGACCTGCAATAGCAGACAGGCTCGCTGGGCCCACTTTTTCTCCCCTTTTTTCAAATTATCTTCTCCTTTATTCCTGGGAAGAGTAACCTGCAGGCAGATGCCCTATCAAGAAAGGATCCCACACCCTTGAGTCCTTTCCGATCTGAACCTATGTTTTTATGTTCCACTTTGAAGATTACCAAACCTCTCCAATTCTGGAATCGCCTAGAACAACAATCCGGGCCATCGTCAATGAAAAAACTTTCCCTGGCTCAACAAAAGGAGATGATTTTGAAGGGTGGCTGTCATTTTCATGACCAACAGGTTTTTATACCAACAATGATTCTTCAAAAGGAAGTTCTGAAGTGGTGTCATGACTCTAAGTCTTCAGGACATCGAGGACGATATACCACCTACGAACTGATTTCTCGCTACTTCTGGTGGCCATCATTAAGAAACGACGTGCGACTATACGCCGATTCCTGTCCTACGTGTTTGCAGACTAAGAGTCCCCGCCAATATCCCTTAGGGAAGTTAGTAAGAATGACACTACCCTCTCGGCCTTGGCAAATCATTTCTACCGATTTTATAGTGGACCTGCCTCCATCTAAAGGACATTCTGCCATTATGATGACAATTGATACTTTTACTAAGATGGCTCATTTTGAGCCTCTCGAGGGACTACCGTCCGCTGCACAAATGGCACGAAAGTTCATTGATAAGATATTTACCAGGCATGGATTACCAGAAGTTATCATTTCTGATAGAGGGTCACAAAATACCTCCAGGTATTGGAAGCAAATCTGTAAAATGTTGGGAATCTCACGGTCCTCAAGTTCGGGTTATCATCCCCAAACCAATGGGCAAACGGAAAGGCTTAACCAGACTTTGGAAGGGTACTTAAGGAATTACATTTCAGCAGCACACGATAACTGGTCCGAATTGTTACCATTGGCAGAATTTGCATACAGTAACTATTACCATTCTTCACTCAAGACTTCTCAGTTTTTTTGTGCCTACGGCTTCCATCCTACCATCTTTCCCACGAGTAAACACTGGAGGTCAAATTTCCGGACGTGGAGCAGTTGATGAGACAGTTACACCTTGGGCATGTAGCTGCCACGAAGGCTCTTACTGAATCCCAGGAAAGAGTGAAAAGATTTGCAGATCGTCAATGTACCACCGCTCCAGGTATTAATCCAGGGGATTGGATATGGTTGTCTTCTCGATTCCTCCCCAGACATCTTCGACCGTCTAAGCTATCCCCGAGATATCTGGGCCCATTTCGAGTAATTGCACCCATGGGTCCAGCAGCTTTCAAAATCAAACTCCCCAGGACATGGTCCCGAATTCATCCGGTGTTCCACATCTCTCAATTAAAACTAGATGTGCGAAGTACATTTCATTCCCAGGTTTCAAGACATCCTCCTCCCGTACAAGGACCTTCAGGATCTGAATACGAAGTGTCTGGTATTTGTGATTCCAGACTTCCTCATGGGAAAGTCCAATACCTGGTGGACTGGAAGGGATACTCCCCATCCAATCGCACTTGGGAATCGTGCAAAGCAGTCCATGCCCCACGATTAGTTCGAAGATTTCATTTAAAGCATCCGACTAAACCAGGGGGGAATGCTCTTGGAAGGGGGCATACTGTGATAAATGGAATTTATCCAAGAGCACAACACGAGTATAACACAGAAACTCCTTCCTGTAACATGGAGGATGCTCAGTCTGACCGCAGCAGTCCAGCGTTCCTGACGCCCAGTGACGTGCCGGGAGTCCCGCCCCCGTCACACTCAACGCTTATAAGGATACACGGAACGTCCCTCAATGCGTTGCTACTCTCCAGCCACGCTCCATGAGTTTGTCTCTATTCTTCCTGAATTACTTTTCAGAACACTTGGGGAATAAGCAAGGATTCTGAATTTCTAGCCCTCATCTATTGTGGATTATTTTCAATTCTCTCCTTAGTCCAATCCTGGGAGAACTCAAGATCTATCCCAGCTGTTTTCCCTTTCACTTGCTCCGTGTCATGGAGACGCCGCGTCTGACACTCAGTGCACAGTAATCGGCATGCAGAGCTACGTCCCGACTAGGGGAATAGTGTCCTCTTCATTTCCAGTCCCGCCAGACTTCTGGATCTACAATATCTTACATCCTTCTCTCTCTAAGGGTAACAAGTATTTCTTACTGATCCTGATAGAGTTTCATTTCTGTACCTTTCCTTTATTTTGTATCTTGAAGCTATAGGTTCCTTATTTCTTAGTTGCAGTCTGGTGCCATACTTCTTCTTGCATCCCTTTCCCGGACCACTTCCTCCGTCGTTTGAAGCATTCTGAGTAGCATCCAGCGTAAGCTACGGGTCCTAGTTTAATCCACCCCTATTCCTTTAACGTCGGGGAACAGCCCTCTTTAGTACATTCTATTACTCACTTTTCACCTTGTTCTTTGACTCTTACGTAGCACTTACCAACCAGTCCTTCGGGAGAACAGAGCAATTCGGATCAGAGGAAGAAGAAGTTTGACTGGAATCATCGAACTCTAGCTGCTCTTCCCTGCACAGGGTTGTTCCCCTTTCGGGGGATTTTCCCTGGAGGTCTCACCGCGGGCTGAAGCCTTTGGTTCGGGCCAGCGGAGGGATTTTCAGGTATTTCCCCATTCTCCTCTGGTTTCAAAGAGATCTGCGCAGGAGAAGAATACAGGTGGGTGAATCTGGATTGTGTTTGAACCTTGGCAAGATGAAGATATTACTAGTTATTACTGATGAGCAGCAAACCGCTCATCCTTTTTATTTACTTAGTCACATGGTCACAACCATTTGACACCAGCCTTCAGCAGGGACTCATTATCTCTTAAAGTGGCACAGCACTACAAATGCTACAAAAACACTAGTTAACACTGTTCCTGAAGAAAGCAGAGCGCCCAGAAGTTAAATGCTAGATTCCATGCCTGCAAATAAAATCTCTCTTTTATGGTCGTTTAAAGATGTAAACTGCATGCCAATCCTTTATGCACTGGCCGTGCAACGCACAGCTGAGCTCTTCATAGAAAGCAATCATCCAGTCACATAAAACTACCACTAAGAATGGATAACCTCCACTGAAAAACACTTTTGCTGCCAGACTACATTACATAGAACTCCTCTGCACACAGTCGGCTCCGCGAACCTCCAATGGCAAGAGTGACAATGACCGGGAATATATTCAGTTCCTTTTCTGCATCTGTGTGTCATGAGACCGCAAAGTCATGCATTGCACATGCTACATACCTGATTCTGATCCCTGATGCACATTGCACACAAGGACAAGAAGTGAGCACCCTTTTATAATATTGCACATTGAAATGTGATCATTTATTGCAGATACTGCTAAATGGACTGGGAGTACTTGCTGCAGATACTGCGTATGATATTGGGAAAACAAAAGGCAGATATTGCAAAGCTAGGGCAAACCGTGATTTAATAGGAGGAAACCAGGAACAGGCGAGGGAGGGGCGGGAGGAAGGGGAGAAAAAGGGAAGTGACGACAGTATGTAAGAGGAATAAAGGACATAAAGACATGCTTGGTGTCCGCTCCTCATTGTATGAATGGGCCTAGATAAAATACAACAACGGGCGACGAGAGCATCTACACAGGGGGAGAAGGGGAAGAGCGTTCCCAGATGCGGCGAGGACGGCCGTGTAAGGGGAGCGTTGGAAGAAGTGCACACCATGCCGCTAACTGAAGGAGGACCAGAACAGCTGCCGGTGAGGAGGACCGGTGCGACAGCAACTACGCAGGTGGAAGGAGGAGCCAGAGGAGCTACTGAGGAGGGTGCCAGACCGGTAGGTAAAGGGCCCAGAAGAGGGGATGTCAAAGAGACCCGAGCAACACGAGAAGGGGAAGAGGACCAGCAGAGCGGAGAAGAAGCCCAGCGGAGCCGCCAGTGAGGAGGACCTGGCAGTAGAAACCCAGGAGGGGCCAGCAGAGCTGCCGGCGCAGACGACCGACAGCCCAGAAGAAAGAAGCCAGCAGAGCGACAGAGAGAAGACCACCGGAGTGTAGGACACCGACAACGCTGCCGGTGAGGAGGATCAACACAGCAGGAGCAGGCAACATGACCATGTGGGTCACAGCTCCATACAGCTGCGAGAAGGTACAGAAACTGAAAGGCGGTCACAATTGTAGAGAAAGCACAAGCATTGGAAAAAAACAGACATCAATAAGGTCACTTGAAAGCGAGGATTATATGCAAAATGAAGAGAAGGCCACTTTAAAGAGAGGACTATTGAAAGGGCACAGTGCCAAGAGGATTTTTTGCAGAGTGAAGAGAAGGCCACTTGAAAGTGAGGACCATTAAAAGTTCACATGCCAGGGCAGAGGGCAACAATAACAAGGACACTTGAAAGCGAGGATTTATAAAATAAACACTGCCAACATAAAGCTGGTGGACCCCACCAATGAAACCATTTGAAAGTGAGGAATGTTTATGAGAAAGAAAACACCAAGGACATACCACTAGAACACGAGGACCACGCACAACGTAACAGTGCGTCAGAGGCCTACAAACTTAGCACAGCCAACTGCTACAAGCTGCACACACAGGACAGCCAAGACAACCAAAGAAACGGCTAACACGCCATCATGCGCCACAGAAACTCAAGCCCAGTCGCCATAAGGAGCCAGCCCAAACCCAGAAATGTCGCAATCAGGAAGTTCTGCATCAGATGACGCCACACCACCTACACCTGGGGTGGCCCCCACAAACTCCATATCATTCCTACGCCGCCCAAACCCTTTCCCACTGGAACCGCAAGAAAACCAAGGCCAGAGATGGCAGTAATGTATGGATGAATTCGAGGAATTTATGAGAGCCGTGGGAAACCAAGATTTGCCAAACAAGCGAGAAATCTTCACCAACCTAGCTGGAAAGGACATCAAGAGCATCATTAAGACAATCCCGACCCTAGAGAGAACAATGGTAACTCATCACTGCCATCAATGGCCGCCTAGTGGTCATACCAAACAGAGACTATGAAAAATACACTTTCAACCAGTGCACCCAGGCACCCCATGAGACAATAGGACAATTCATTCTACGTCTGCAAAGGAAGATAACATACTGCGACTTTGCGAACTTCATCGATGACGAGGCCATCCGGAAACGGGTAATAGAAGGTTGTCTGTCCTCCCAATTCCGGAAACACCTATTCAAGAAGCCCCTCCCCTACAAGAGATAGCGGAACTGGCAAGAGTATATGAGCGCGTTGATGTCCAAGCCGCCAACATTGGAAGCCCAAACAATCTGGACACAGTAGCAGTCATCACCAACAACCAGCAAGGGCCACCTTGCCAGTTTGGCACCTCGTCTAGACAAGACTCCCGGAACCAGACACATCAAGCTCAACCAGAGAGACAGTGTTATCGCTGCGGGTTTGAATTTCCCCACAAAGGACAGTGCCCGGCAATCGGCCAGATGTGCTTGAGATGCGACCATGAAAACCATTTCCAGAACATGTGTCTAGAAAGAACACCTCTACTACCAGCAAGCAGGCCTCCGAACCAGCTGGCCCCGAACAGACGACATGAGCTGCCAAGTTCACCCAACAAGCGACCCTTCCCAGAGAGGGACAACACCAGAACCAACACTCAACCAACGCTCAAACATCATGAACCCCAGATTCTTCTGGGCCGCAGAGAACCTGCAAATGGAGCCAGCAAATGCAGCCTACAACAACCCAGAGCAAATCTACCACGTGTAAACTGTTCCCGATGAAGATTTAAGAAGGGAATTCGATACCTGTGACCAATACGAGAACCCTCCGGTTGAAGAGCAGCTGCAAGGGACTGAGCAGTACCCGGAATATGACCGGTACAGTAGAGAATATGTATTTGTATTTGTATTTTATTTATTTTTATAGCTTACCAGGCCAAAGGCATCCGGACGCATCACTTAGGTTACAACATAGTATAAACAGGCAAGAGCATTTACAAGATTGTATACGCACACATATAGTACAGGATAGTGAATTACATATTCACACAAGAAAGAAGCTGTAGTCTATTGCCAAGGTGGTAGCTAATGAGCGGTTTGAGGCTGGGGCATGTCTTGGAAAGCCAGGTTTTGGCCATGTTTTGAAGACCTGGAAAGATGGTTCAGCTCTTAGCAGGTTGGGGAGAGAGTTCCAGAGTTTTGCAGCCATAACTGGGAAACTGATCCCAGAAGATCTTTGAAGGTTGAAGCGAGGTATGTATAGGCAATTAGTCTGGGCACTTCTGAGGGGTTCTGTTGGAAGTGTGGATGGAGAATCTGTTAGCCAAATAGCTTGGCGCTTGGTCAGTGAGGCATTTGTGAGTAAGCACAAGTGTTTTTAGTAGAGTGATTCTTTGTGTGTGACTGAATTTTGGATGATCTGTAATTTGTTGGTGTTGCAAAGGTGAGTGCCAAAGTAAAGGGCATTGCTATAGTGAATTTTGGACATCACCAGAGTCCTGGCCAGTGTGGTGCAGTTGACTAGGTATAAAAAAGGACGGCAAGCTGTGATGAGTTTACAAGTGTAAGCTGCAGCAGAGGAGACTGTGTTGGTTTGTCTAGCCATAGTTAGGCTACAGTCGATGTAGACGCCTAGTGTTTTTGTGTCCTTTGAGACCTTAAAGGTGTTGCCATCAATAATGAAGGATTTAAACAGCGGGTTTAGTTTGTTGAGTCTTTGGTGAGAAGCTAGGATGAGGAGCTCGGTTTTTTCATCATTTAGTCATAGTCCATGTTTCGCCATCCAAGCTTGGATAATTTGGTAGATGGAATTAACAGCGAGAGACTCAGTTATATGATCGCCTGTGATAGGGATAAGTATCTGAATGTCGTCTGCATAATTAGCGTAGGTGACACCCAGATAGTCCAAAATATCGAATAGTGGCTTCGTAAACACGTTGTACAAAGTAGGGGAAACACAAGATCCTTGTGTTACCCCACAGGTGACTGGTGAGGGTTTTGCGGCCGCAGAGGGGGAGAAAACCCTCATGGATCTGTTATCCAGAAATGAACTGATCCAGGCCGTTGCTTTGTCAGAGAAGTGTGCAGCTAGTTTGAGGTGTTGACATAGTATTTGGTGATATACAAGCTCAAACGCCGCAACTAGACCAAGTAAGAATAGAAGGGCAAGTTTGCCCTTATCTTTTAGGTCTTCAATCTGGGTTTTAAGATTAATGAGGGCTGTTTCTGTGCCGTGCCGCAGACGGAACCCAGATTGTCTCAGTCCCAAGAGTTTGTTAGATTCCAGGTAAACTTGGATCTGCAGGCAAGCAGCTCGATCGAGAATTTTTAGCAAACATGGCACGGTAGTAATAGGCCTGTAATTGGTTGGTATATTAGCACCCAGTGAAGGTTTTTTGAGTAGCGGGATGACCCAGGCGTCCTTCAGGTTGTCAGGGACAATACCGGAGCTAAAAGAGGTGTTTATGAGAGTAGTAATGAAAGGAGCTAAACGATGAGAAGCTTCCTTAATAATAGGAACATGCCATAGCTCAATCTGAATATTGGCGCACCAGGTGCTATCTTTGGTGCATGTGTCAGGTGGGGTGACAGGGGATTCCAGCTCTTTTAGTATTCTGAACAGCTCTTTGGTATAAGATTTAGCTTGTTCAATGCGCTTGTTATGGGTATCTTTTTTCGCCTGAAGTATAGCTTCTTTGTAGTTCAGAGTGGCAAGAATAATGCTGGCTTTATTTGTTTCAGTGGGATTACTTTTCCAGCGTGCTTTAAGGTTCTGTTTTTCTTTGCGTAAGGTTCTCAGCTGAGGTGTAAACCAGGAGTTAAGGAGGGCTCGAGGTTTAGGCTTTCTAGATTTAGTAGGGGCAATGTGGTCGAGAGCTTTCAGCATAGTCTGATTGAACGTGTCGACCAAGACAGTTGGATCGATGCAAGATAATGCATGCTCGTTGAGAACCAGGAGGGAGGAGTTTTTCACAAGTTATGTCACGCTTATTTCTTGTTGAGATCACAGGTGCAACATCAAGTGTGGTACTGTTAATTCTAGCAGGGATATTAAAGGTAATTAAGTGGTGGTTTGTCCACACACATGGTTGGTTAGAGTCCACGTTGATTTCGCAATTTAGGTTGGCTAGCCAATCAAGGATTCTGCCCTTGGAATGTGTAGGCTCATTGAAATGTTGCGTGAAACTTGAATTAGAGAGCAGATTATTTAAATCATGTGCAGCAGTGTCTTTATTGTCTAGGAGACCCAAATTAAAGTCACCTAGTACGATGATTTGATATTTGGTTTTAGTGTTCTCGTCAAGAATGTAGGATAGGTCTTCGGCGAAGGTGGATAGAGGGCCAGGGGGCCTATAGATAAGATTAAATGTAATAGTCTGGTTAGGGTTTAGAGCAATTTTAGCTGTCAGTACTTCCGCTGATGAGATTTGATGCGCATGTGAAATGCGGAAGTTTGTGGAATTTTTATGTATGATGGCAATACCACCTCCTTTGGATTGACTGGTATTGCGATCGTGTCTGATGATGGTTTAGCCTGAGGGAATAACTAATGATAGTAGGGGCCCTGAGGCAGCGTGGAGCCAGGTTTCTGTGATGGCGATGAAGTCAAGGTCATGTGTTGTGATAATATCAGCTATATCTAATGCATGAGCCGTGAGGGATCTTGCATTGATTAAAGCCCCCTTGATTATGTCTTTGGGAGCTCTCATCGAGGTTATTGACTGTGGTAGTAAGTGGAGTGGTGGTGACGGCCGTTGCAATTGGCAGTAAGTGGTTGTTGTTTTGAATAGGATTAGAGTAGTGGTGGGAGGCGTGAGTGAGTCTAGCGTCCAGTCTAGAGTTACTCACTGAAACATTGCATGGTTGGTTAGGTGTGGGTCTAGTGGGGAAATGTTGGAACCAGAGGGAAGGGCCATTGAGGTATGGGTTGGTCAAATGGTGAGGGGTGGCCATAACTGAGGTAGTGTGATACAGTGGGTTGGTCAGTGGAGCCATGCTAAGGTTGTGAGCGTGTGAGGTGAGGGGTGTGAGATAAAGTAAAGATACCTCAGTTAATACAAGTATCTTGAAGAGGAGTGGCAATTGACCACTGATGAAGGGCTTTGCCTGTATATAGTGACCATGCCCTCGGATGAGTACGCAGGTGAGTTGGGGCAAAGTACAAAGTGCAGGGGTCTAAGGGAGACACTAATATCAGTAGGTAATCTAGATAAGTACGGTATCTAAGGAACTACATGGCCGACATGACAGGGATTGCATGGAAAATGCAGTTTTGAACTAGGTGGCACTGGTCAGATAGAATGCAGTTACAGACTGGGTGGCGCTGGTCAGATAAAATGCAGTTACAGACTAGGTGGCACTGGTTAGATAAAATACATTTTTAACTGGGTGGCACTGGTCAGATAAAATGCAGTTATAGTCTAGGTGGCACTGGTCAGATAAAATACAATTTTAAACTGGGTGGCACTCGTCAATTAAAATGCAGTTACAGACTAGGTGGCACTGGTCAGATAAAATACATTTTTAACTGGGTGGCGTTGGTCAGATAGAATGCAGTTATAATCTAGGTGGCACTGGTCAGATAAAATACAATTTTAAACTGGGTGGCACTGGTCAGATAAAATGCAGTTATAGTCTAGGTGGCACTGGTCAAATAGAATGCAATTTAAACTAGGTGGCGCTGGACATCTAAAAAGCTGTTACAGACTAGGTGACACTGGTCAGATACCAAACAAGGTGGGTCTATCTATTACTCTGTGCTTGTGGCTCGGTATTGCAAAGTCGTTCACCAAGAAGGGAAAGGGCATGAGGAAAGGAAATTTAAGCATGCTGGTGCTAATGATCAGACAGTTAAATGAGCAGGCATGTAAGAAACAAGCATGAAACAGAGGGTTCATGGACAGGTTAGAGAGACACGTGGGCAATGAGTAATAATGTAATGTAATGATGACATTACTATAAGGCAGAAGGGAGTGCGCAGGAGGCGACTTAATAAAGTCTTGTGTCACAGGGTGAAGTGCACAGTACAGTGGTAACTGCTGTAGTATGGTGCATAAAAGTCTCACCGTGTATACCTTGGATGGCCAAGGGTCCAGGCTGGGAAACTTACAGGCTGGAGAGAGTACATGAAGAAGGGATGAACAGGCAGAGCTCAGGGACCTGGAGCATCATGCAGCATGGCATGCTCGGTCAGCTCAGTCAGTAGCCTTTTTCCTCTGCCTTCTTCCGTAGGCCGCCGCTCGCCTGCCGGCGAGTAATGATCGGCTATAAAGGTGCAGCCAATCGAAATGGTCCTAAACTTGTAGGCTCATGGTGAGGGAGGTCGCATGTAGCAGAGCGGCCATCTTGGAGAGGGGTACACCTTGTGTGGTGCAATGGCGGATGTGCACAGGTAACGCAAATGGGCATTAAAGTTCTAAATTTAGCAAACACAGATGATGCTGATGCTTTTCGGCTGTAGATCAAATAAAAAGGTGAATAAGCGGCGGGATGTCGCGCGATTATGCGAGGGCCTGGGAGCAGCTGGAGAGTGTGCTCAGACGCTTACCTTGCCACCCAGCAGGGTGAAGGTTAGGAAAGGTGCTGCTCCTGCAACACGAGTGGGGCTCAGCCAGAGCTCCTGCTCTGCTGAAGATGGACTGGGGCTGTGAGGCTCAGTCAGCAGCCTTTTTCCTCAGCCTTCTACCTTAGGCCGGCGCTCACCTGCCAGCGAGTAATGATTGGCTATAAAGGTCCAGCTTATATCCGACTCTTCTGACGACAGCACAGCTCCCGAGTAACAGTCTAACTGGGAGGGCTCGACACACCGTTTCTTATTGGCACAGGTGCAACGGTCAACGTAATCAACCAGAAGACATATGAAGTGCTCGCCGAGGCATATCCCCTATGACCATCTCAGGCCCACATCTTCCAATGGGGCGCGACCCTACCACTGACATCTAAGGGTCAGTTCTTGTGTGATCTAGTACACAGAGGCAGAAGGGTACCAGTGACAATCCACATCATCCACAGCACAGTAACAGGGAAATGCCTCCTAAATTATAAAACAGCCATCCCGCTACACCTAATAGACATCTGCTATGATCAGTCGGAGAAGATTCAAGGATTCCCTACAACCACCCAATCCATACAAGCTGTATCCCAGAGGGCCCTCAACCATGAGACATTGAGAGCCACATTCCCTGGGCTCTTCAAAGCATCGGCAGGCTGAAAGACACTGTGGTCAAACTACACATCGATCCCTTTGTGAGGCCCATACCGCAACACCCCAGAAGAATAGGGTTTCACCTACAAGCCAAGGTAATGCACGAGTTCCAGCTACTACTTGACAACAATATCATCGAGAGAGCGGAAGGGCCCATCCCGTGGGTATCCCCACTAGTGGTTGTCCCCAAGGCAGACGGACGTCTTCACCTCTGCGTCCACATGAGAATTCCCAACATAGCTATCCAACGGAAGAGACACCCAGGACCAAACATCGAAGACATGCTGGTGAGACTCAACCAGGCCACCAGGTTTAAAAAGCTGGTCTTGAACCAAGGCTATCACCAGCTGGTGATCGACCCTGAATCCAGGCCAATAACAACATTCACGACACATGAATGCCTCTTCCGCTATAAAAGGCTGAATTTCAGAATTTCATCAGCGGCCGAAATTTTCCAAGAGATTTTCGAAGATTGATTAGCCCAGTGACCAACGCCTTTAAGTACAGCAACGACATCTTGGTCTTTGGAGTAACACAGGATCAACATGACAAAGCGCTGAAGCAGGTATGCCACATCCTCCAGGAAGCTGGTCTCACCCTCAATAGCCTCAAGTGTGAAGGGAACAAACACAGTCTGTGCTTCTTCGGGCACATCTTCTCCGACCAGGGCATCAGGGCCGACCCTGTCAAAATTAGCGCCATCGTCAACTTAACGAGCCCGAAAGACGTGTACGAACTGTGCTCATTACTCGGCATGGATGGGTACTGTGCACGGTACCTCCCCCACTATGCAACACTCACCAACCCCTTACGGCAACTGCTCAAGAAGGACCAACCATTCACCTGGGAGGAACAGTGGCAACAAGCATTCTCTATGATCAAGCACAAACTAGCGACTATACCGGCAGCTGGCATATTTCAACCCACAGTGGAACACAGAGATAACTGTAGACGCCAGCCCCGTGGGCCTAGGCGCCATACTCGCCCAGACCAATCCACAACAGAACACCAAAACGTAAGTGGTCGCATATCCCACCCGGGTGTTGAACCCTGTTGAGCAAGCCTACTCCGAGGCAGAACGTAAGAGCCTGGCGGCAGTCTGGGCGTGTGACAAATTTTCGCGCTCTGAAACACTTGTGTACGAGCGCAATAGAAATAAAATATCAATCAATCAATAAAACTTCCTCATTGGCAGGACTTTTGTGCTGATTACTGACCACCAAGCACTTTTGGCTCTGTTCGGAAAATCCAAGATAAAGATGCCGCCACGCATAGAACAATGAGTTATCCACCTGAGGAGCATGACTACACCATCGTCCACAAACCCAAAGGTGAGGCAAATCCAGCCGAACCTATCAAGACACCCAGATAAGCCCTCGGACACTGGGATGCTGGATGAAGCAGAGGAGTATATTGCATACCTGTCGATGAATGCCCTTCCCCCGGCTATCACAATGAAACAGTTTGTGGAACACAGCCGAGCTGACCCCACGATTAGGGCAGTCGTCCAACTAACGAACAGCAACAGGTGGCGACAAGTGGCCACGGAACACTTTGAACCGGGGGAGAGGAGGGAAGCTGACAGGAGAGAGCTATCCAGAATGGCGAAGATACATGGGGAACTAGCCACAACAAGCCAAGTAATGCTATTGAGAGGAAATCGACTAGTTCCCCCTAAGAGCCTTAGGAAGCGCCTTTTCATGATTGTACATGTGGGACACTATGGCATAGCCAACACAAAGAAGGTACTACATAACCAGGTCTGGTTTCCACACATGGGCACCATAGTTGAGGACACTTTAAGACACTGGGCCTCATTCTGACCCTGGCGCAAAGGGATACCGTGCACCGGTAAGGACACCGGAGCCAGTAATCACTTTGCGCCCTATTGCGAGGTCCCCCAACGGGACCCGTAAGGTACCTTTGGTCAGACCAAATGTACCTTACGGTTCCTGTTAGGGGACCAGGGTGCAAATAATGGCCTTGGCATGCGCCGGGCTGTTATTTGCGCCCTCCCCTTTCCCATTGAGACCTATGGGGGCTCAAATGGGAATGGGGATTGCCATTTTCAATGGGGACTTACCGGTCCCACAAAGGTCGGAATAGACCAGTAAATCCCCATTGAACCAGGGCGGACTCGGTACCGTTATTGGAGGCAGTCATGGTGCCAGTAGCGCCATGACTACCTCCAATCTCGGAATGAGGACCACTGTGACCCATGCCAGATAAATGCGGCAAGCTCACCCCCATGCCCACTCCAGACAGTCCCCCTCTCAGAGAGACCGTGGCAACGAGTAGCCCTCGACTTCTACGGCCTGCTAGAAGAAGGAGGCTACCTCCTAGTGGCAATTGATGAATACACAAGGTTCCCCCTAGTGAAACATGTACAGGCCACAGCATTCCATCAAGTTGTAGCTGTGGTGGATGAACTTTTCAGCGAATGGGGCATCCCAACATCGTGAAAACTGACAACGGGCCACCTTTCTGAGGACAGCAGTTTGGGAACTTCCCAGCACATCTCGGGTTCCACCATCAGAGGATCACGCCACTGTGGCCACAAGCCAATGGCATGGTGGAGCGCTTTATGGCAAACATGAAGCAGGCACGCCAAAAAGCGGTGGCTGACCAAACATCCATGCCTCAAGCCATCTCTCAAATGCTGAGGAGCTATCGACACACACCCCATGAAGCGACCAGCCGGACCCCAGCAGAACTGATGATCAGATACAAACCGTGAACCAGACTACCACAGCTGGAAAACTACGCCCCAGCAGAGGATGGTGAAATAAGTAAGCGAGAGGCCGAGAAGAGAAAGAAAGCCAAAGAATGGCCTGATCATAAACGAAGAGCCAGAGAACCCCAAATTCCTGTGGGAGAGATTGTGCTACTCAAACAAGCCCAGAACAGGAAAACCGACTCCCGGTACAGACTGGAGCCCCTAGTGGTGACGGAAGTCAAAGAGCCCATGATCACCGTCATGGGGGTCCAAGGGGAAATAACAAGGAATGCATCATTCTTTTGCAAGATGTTACAAGAGGACCCGGACGAAGACGCACACCTCGAAGAGGGGGAACCCGAAAGCCAAGAGACACCCCCCGAACTGCCTGAAGACCCCCCGCCACAGGCTCCGGATGATGACACAGAGAATACGCCTGGTCGACCCCAGCGATTCTCAAGAAGCCCGCCCGCCTCATTGAAGAAATGTAGGCCATGAACTTCCATGATGAGTAAGGGGGGATGTTATGCAGCAAAGGGCAACCGCCCCTTTAAGGGAAAGAGGAAACCAGGAACGGGAGAGGGAGGGGCAGGAGGAAGGGAAGAAAAAGGGAATGACGACAGTATGTAAGAGGAATAAAGGAGATAAAGACATGGTTGGTGTGAGCTCCTCATTGCATAAATGGTCCTAGATAAAATACAACAGTACACACTCACTGAAAAGGCTGCACATGTTACTGTGAGCTTGTGTTGTAGAAAATATGCATTCCATACAATAGCAGATACTGCGCATGTTATGATGCACAGACATAAGCACCCACTGTGGAAGATATGACACACTGGGTGCATTTTGCAGTTGATAGACAAGGAAATATGAGCACCTTTCAAGATAGGAGAGCAATGATCAAACTCACTTCTGGAAGATGACGGGGACCCAGATTGAAGATGCTGCACGTGTTGTATTGAGCAACAGCTGCATACCAAATGTTGCAAATGGGGAAGTGAGTTCCCACAAGGCTATCGATGATGTTCACGTGATAGTCACATGAATCACAAATAGTTCAAAACATGTCATTGGTTTTGTCCCCATCTGCTCACCCTACTTCTTGCTGATGGATTTCCCATTTACTTAACTGTGCTCCAGGACAAACAGGAAACAATAACACTCTGTCCCTTAAGTGAAAGTCTCTGCTGGCAAATATTGTGAGCTGGCACCGAGATCAAAGCCAAGGAAATCCCTGTGGCATGATGATCGGAAGTGCTGAAATCAGTTCCAATGACCATTATGATTGGGATTGGCACAGACTTCTAAGATCTCTCTGTAATGCAGTGGTGGTTGGTGACTTTTTAATTGGAGGGACGTACATATTTCCCACAAATAAGTCAGAGCGACCAACCATAGCCAGGGAGCCCAAACTAACCAAGGGTGATTCGTGGGTATTCTATCCCAGAGAAATGTTTTTGAGTAATGGATTAAAATGAAAAAGTGAGAAGCTGGGTAAAAAGCCAAACAGTTTGCAATTCATTTTGCGGGGTAACTGATGAAAATATCCAGTAGATGCAACTCATCAACAGTGCACAGGTGAATTTCCCCAACACATTTCCATGTTGCATTTGTGCATAATATATTCCATTATAAAAACATTGCCACAATGATTGTGCCCATTCAAATCAATGCCAGCTGCACCAATATATGCCAGTATTCTCATATAAGAACACACTCATGTTTGTTTTGCTCAGAATGGCAGTAAATATACTGTTAGACAACATGTTGATGCTGGGTCTGACAATATATGGCAGTATCCCCACATAAGAACATGCTCCTGTCGGCTTTGTCATTAAAAATTCCAAGCCACAACATGAACACATGTCCAAACTGACTGCAACAAAATGTCAGGCTAGACATGTGAAAACAAAGCAACCCAAAAACCATCCGTAAAAATAATTCAAGAAGGCGAAATAATCACTACACCACTTTGCAGGCAGAAAAAAAGGTTTTATAACATGCAAAATAGTCTCAAATGGTCCCATAGAACCAAATTGACAAGGAGCGCCTCTTATCTCAAGACAGGGTGAAAGGTAAAGGAGAAACTGATATAATAGAAAGGGAAGAGTAGATGGTAAGGGAAGATAGGTAGAATGGTGTGTCAACACTATTTTCCTTGTTTCTCTTTTGCTCTGTACTGTTTTTTATAGAGTGGTGCGAACCCCACTTCGGATATGCAAAGGCATTTTTTGCTGGATCACGGAACTGGGAAATCTGTATTAATGCCAGCACATTGTTTTGGGTATTCGTACACCCACACCCAATGGAAATTGGGCCCCCCTGATCACAAACCTGGGCCACCCAGATGGAAATTCCTGGAGCCGGGCTTGTGCCTGACAGACATCTGGGCGGGTCATTATTCCTTTGGATAAAGACCTTTTCACAACTTAAGGCCCTCGGCTTGGCTCCGGGCTATCACTTTGGAACAAGTCATCATCCTGCAATGATGACGCATTCTTCCATTTATAAGGGCATATTAGTACATGGAGGTCAGTAGGGACTTCCAGTCTATCAATCGGGATGGTCAGCATGCAATCAATAACTATTGGTATTGACTGCATTCTGAACTATGCAGACATGAAAACTGCAAAATGCACTTCTCTGCATTTAGGAAACAGTCATATAATGTACCTGCAAGATTTCTTTTAACAGGAGACGCCCTCTCGCTGGTAGAATCTTTCTTCACTGCACCTTCAACATGAGCGACCGGTCCAATTAAACACCCCACAGTGACAGATAACACATGGAACAATCCTTTCGTGTGTGAGGAGAAACAGTACATTGCAACATTACACCTAATGTATGCTAATGCTAAAATTGCTCTAGTTGAGCCAAGTTTATAATGAACCGTCTTATCGTATAACAAATATTATGAAACAATGTTATTAAAAAAAAAATGTTTGGGTTATTTCGCTACCCCAACCTCAAAACCTATTTTGCTCTAACCACTGTGTATTAATCGCCTTGCAAACTTTAGGAGGGGTCATTACCACCTGGACAGTTTCCTAAATGATTGCCATTGGTTTTGCGTCAGTGTATAACTTGGTGGCATGTTATTAGCCCACATTAATAAACCCTGCCTTAGTCTAAAAGGCTATACTATTAGAGTTCCATTTCTTAAAAACTTCCAACAGCACGATTGCAACGCAGTACATGGAACATTAGACCAGCCAGGACATTACCCAGCAGACAAGAATCCGGATAAAAACCTTGTCAATTGAACCCAACACGCAAAATCTTTCCACGGATTTCATTTTAATTGTGAATTGTGGCAATCACAGCACACCTCATCACTCTTTCTCTCTCCTTATACAGTTTTTGCCAAAACAGTTGAGAGTAAGTAGATATCCTTTAATCAGCACTGGATTCCAAATATAACATGTCATTCATCCCCTTGCATATCACATCTTCCGTTTCTAAATATTGCATGCAGATGTTTCCAGTAATATTGCAAAGGCCACATACCGCACATGTCCTTCCCAATTACTCACAGCTGACAATTTGCAATTTTACATTGTACTCTATCACAGTAATAATGACCTCAGCACCTACATATATCACACATGACTCTGCGTGGAGCATCTGGACTCTTCAGGGTTTGGTATAGAAGTACTGCTCTCTGACAAACTTAACATTCATTGTACAGACCTAGAAAGAGATCAAGGCAGAATTAGGCCAAGAGTGGATTCACCCATTGAAAATATGATTGCAGCAGGATCTCTGAGGATATGGTTTTGCCGACTCAGCAATCTTAATATTGTTAGTTCCTTATCACTGGTGTTAGGGAGAATTTTCAAAATGTGCTAATTTCCCTTACCTTTTGAGACCTCTAGCAACTTTGCTGGATGTCTAGGATTTTATTTTTTTTACTTGGGAAGAGTATGAGCCTTTGTTTCCCACTCTTCCATGTATTTTGATGTGTGTTTTACTTTTGTGTTCTTTGGTTATGGAGTTTTAACACAACTCCATAGGCATCATCTTTTTCTGTGTGCCACACAGCACTTTCAGTGCAGTGGTAAAGGGATGTCTTTCAGACTTCCCAAGGTTTAAATACCTTCTCTTGGACTGACTACTGTCTCCCAGAGAACTAACTAAGCTTGCTGAAGGACCTTTCCAAATGCTTCCACAGTTACTAGCTCTCATCCAGTGCAATGACATGACTGTCAAGATACCTGTAAGTGTGCAGAGTGAAGTACCTGGGAGAGTTCTGTTGGGGAATGACTTAAAAACTCTTAGAGATCAAGCACCCCCAGGCCTTCCAGAAAAAGGAAACATGAGGAGACTAGGAATGCCAGAGAGAGTACCTTAAGGGACTCTCAAGAGGAGAGCTTACGGGAAGCTATAACTCCCAGTCCAAAGGACTTACTGAATGCAATTTCTAAGAAGAAAGAGGAAAAAGGAAAATCTAAAACCTCCAGGAAGAAAACAACCAGCACTCCTGAGCTACCAACAAGGACATCCCCGAGAGGTCTGTCCAAAGTCACACCTGTGACTCCTCCACCAGCTGAGGCTGAGTGTGTGGAACAACCTTGTGTGGTTGAATCAGCTACTGAGGAATCAGAGCTGGAAGAGGACCTGGCTCCTGTTGGAGATCTGGATCCTGTAGACCATCCTGAGCTGCAGTCTTTACTGGCAGAAGGTGGACCCTGTAGGGCAGACTTCAGCAGAGGTCAAAGAGTGTGTCCTACTCTTGAAAGTCTTTGCCAACAGGCAGCTTCCCAGCTGGAAGGGCAAGAAGCAGGGAAGCATAGGTTGTACTTGGAAGATGGCCTCTTCTACAGTGAACCAACTGGGTCTATCCCAGGGGACTACAGAAGACTTGTAGTGCCTCTTGAGAGATGAATCCAGTTCCTACAGTTAGCCCATGAGATACCTTTGGCTGGTCACTTAAGTTTTAAGAGACCAAGGAAAGGCTCTATCTATATTTCTACTGGCCCAAGTTGGGGTCTGATGTAGACAAGTACTGTAGGAGCTGTCACACTTGTCAAACCTCTGGCAAGAGTGGAGCCAGGAATGTGGTACCCTTGTTGCCTTTCCCAGTGGTGGTAGTTCCTTTTGAGGGGTAGGAATCGACATTGTTGGTCCCTTAGACCCCTCCAACATCTTCAGGAAACAAGATTATCCGTGTTGTAGTAGACCATGCTACTAGATATCCTGAAGCTATACCTATGAGTACTGTTACAGCCCAGGCTGTGGCTAAGGCCCCACTTGGTATTTTCCCAGGGTAAGTTTTCCTAAGGAAGTTATCTCTGACAGGGGATCCAATTTTATGTCCCACTACATGCAGGCCATGTGGAAAAACTGTGGAGTAACTTACAAGTTCTCAACTGCCAACCATCCTCAGACAAATGGATTGGTAGATAGGTTCAACCGTACAATGAAGAGCATGATAGGTGCTTTAGAGGAACCCTTTAGAAGAAAGTGGGAACTTCTAATGCCGTGCTTTCTATTTGCTTATAGAGAAGTCCCTCAGGAGGGAGTAGGATTTAGTCCCTTTGAACTTCTCTGTGGCCATCCAGTTAGAGGCCCCTTGGCCCTAAATAAGGAGGGGTTGGAGAGTGCTCCTTCACCCAAGCCAGTGAGAGTCACTGACTATGTGATAGGTCTCTGGAGGAGAATGTCACACATGATGGCAGAAGCATCAGACAAGTTGAAAGCAGGTCAGGCTCTGGTAAAGCATTGGCATGACCAGAAGGCCAACATGGTTGAGTTTTCTCAAGACCAGCTAGTTCTAGTTATAGTACCTAAAAGGCAAAGGGCCTTATAGGACAAGTGGATAGGCTCCTTCCAGGTTGTGGGTAAACTTGGAGAGGTAAACTATCTGGTGGATTTAGGCAATCCTAAGGAGGCTCCCAGAGTCTTTCATACCAATCGTCTAAAAGCTTATGTCTCAAGACCAGAATCAGGAGCTTTGCTTCTAGCTTCAGCTCAAGAGAAGCAGGAGCGTGAACCTCTACCTGACCTACTCAGAGGCCAGACTTCAGATGAGAACATAGAAGGAGTTAATCTCTCTTCTAATTTGACACCTGAACAACAGGATGAGTACATATTTCTGTTAAATCAGTTTGTCTCCATGTTTTCACTATCACCAGGCTTGACCCCTTGGGGCCAGCATGATAGCCTCACTGGTGACTGTTTACCTGTTAACAGCAGAGATTACAAGGTGTCAGATCATGTAAGATCCCACATAAAGGAGGAGGTCCACAAGATGCTTGATCTCAGGGTAATAGAGCCTTCTACAAGTCCATTGTCTTTTCCAGTTGTTCTAGTACCTGAGGCAGGATCCAAGGAGTTGAGATTCTGTGTGGACTATAAAGCTCTTAATGCAGTCACTAAGACTAATGCCCATCCTTTACCAAGGACAGATGAACTGGTGGATAAACTTGGTTCAGCCAAGAACCTCAGTACATTTGATCTCACTTCAGGCTATTGGCAAATAGCACCGACAGACCATGCCAGGGAGAACACTACATTCTCCACTCCAGTAGGCCTCTACCAGTTTAAGGTAATGCCTTTTGGACTAAAGAATACACCTTCTACATTCCAAAGGATGGTCAATCAAGTTCTGAATGGGATGGGAGACTTCTGCATGGCATACTTGGATGACATTGCAGTGTTCAGCCCTAATTGGAAAGAACATCTTGACCACTTAGGATATGTTTTGCTGGCTCTTGAGCAGGCCCATCTGACCATAAAGGCTAGTAAATTTAAAATTGGTCAGAGTAAAGTGGTCTACCTTGGACATGAGGTAGGAGGTGGTGAAATCAGGCCATTGCCTAGCAAAGTACAAGCTGTACAAAACGGGACCACGCCCCCTACTCAAACCCAAGTGAAAACCTTCCTAGGTCTACTGGTTACTATAGGAACTTCATAGAGAACTTTAGGACCATAACGTCTCCCTTGAATGTAGTCTCCTCTCCCAAATTCCCTAAAAAGCTCAGTTGGAATGAGGAGTGCACTCAAGCATTTGAAGGCCTAAAGAAAGCCCTTTGTCAAGCTCCAGTCTTAAGAGCTCCTGACCACGACCAAACCTTAATTGTCTAGACAGATGCTTCAAATACAGGTATAGGTGCAGTTCTGAGTCAGCTGGATGAGATAGGCAGGGAGCACCCCATTTGCTTCATCGGTAGGAAGCTGAAGGAACCAGAAACAAGGTGGGCAACCATTGAGTGTGACTGTTTTGCTATTGTGTGGTCACTGAAGAAGTTTAGACCATACTTGTATGGATCTACTTTTGTGATTCAGACTGACCACCAACCCTTGAGATGGTTGATGCAAATGAAAGAGGAAAACCCAAACTACTGAGATGGTCAATCAGCCTGCAAAGGCTTGATTTTACCATTGAACACAGGTCAGGATGTCACCACCAAAATGCTGATGGTCTCCCTGGTTGTTTGACTGACTGGAGAAAGGAGATTCATCCAGGAGTGGATTAAATCATCCTGTCCCTTAGTCTGGGGGAGACGAGAATTCTCAAAATGTGCTGATTCCCCTTACCTTTTGAGACCCCCAGCAAATTTGCTGGATTTCTAGGATTTGATTTTTTACCTGGGAAGAGTGTGAGCCTTTTTTTCCCACTCTTCCATGTATTTTTATGTGTGTTTTACTTTTGTGTTCTTTGGTTATTGAGTTTTAACACAACTCCATCGGCATCATCTTTCTCTGTGTGTCACACAGCACCTTCAGTGCAGTGGCACAGAGATGTCTTTCACACTTCCCAAGGTTTAAATACCTTCTCTGGGACTGACTATGGTCTCCCAGAGCATGTAAAGTTAAATTGACTTTACTAGTCTCTTTAAATGTACTGACCCAGCTCACACTATCTTACTACAGAGTGCTGGAGGGGTTGCCTAGCTTCACCTGAGTCAAAACACTCATGTAGCATTGAAATGTTACCTTTTCCTACTTTAAATGGCTGGTGGCAGTGGTTTAGATCAACTACAGTGATTTTTCCCGATCGCTAACAATGGTATCTAAAAATTGGGTCAGTCATGTTTTTCAATATAGCGCCCCAGACCTGTCTGTAAAAACAGATTCTGGTCATCTTTTCAGGAAAAGACCTTCTTGTGTTTGTCTCTGCGTGCCAAACCAGATTTGGTCCCTTTGTTTGTTGGCCTTTGGCAGGCTTCAGTGCTGAAGCACTCCTCTGGCGCCTGAGTGTCTGGGGTGGACAGGATGTGAGGGAGGTGCCCGAAACTCCCTGTTCTTAGTCTCCTAGGAGACCTGAATGCACTCTGGCATGTTTGGCCGGCTTGCTGTCCAGCAAGGACAGCCACCCTGCTGTGTGAGTGACAGCCAGACTGGCATGAATGGGGGAAAGCTGTTTAAAAGCAGGTCTCTGGGACTTGGAAAGCAGAGTCGACCACTGGAACGAAAGAACCGAAGACAAGCTGAAGGAAGACGACTGCTGCAACTCCTGGACGACCGGTGAAGCCCTGCTGCAGGTCCGAATTGCCTGAAAATCCATCGACAGAGAAGCCCTTAAAGGTTAACTTCTTGCCTTGAGTTTGGTGGGAACAACCAACTCGCAAGCCACTTGGACACCGTCCCCATCTGGTCGAATTTTCATCAGAGTGCTGTTGAAAACCGGATAGCCAGCGGGAAGGAAACCAGCTTGTGGACTTTAAGGCACTCACACCTTATACCGATGTCTTGCTAAAGCTTTTCTACTCATCGCTGGGCAGAGCAGGAACCTCCCAACATCCTCCTTCTTCTCCCCACGACTGAAGCTCAGGAACAGCAAGATCTGCTTGAACTACCAGGAACAGCTACAGCTCTTCTTCACTAACAAGGTACTGTGCAAACGTGGTGCGGAAATCTTTTCGGCCATTGCGGAGGTTCGTGGAAACTTTCTCAACTTTGAAGGCTTGTCCTTCCTTCAACATTCGTCAAACTTTTCGCCTAGCCACATTCTTCTAAACTCCATGGCAAAGACTTAACTGTTATCTACCAGAACTGTGGTCTCCTATACAAAGACTCTGAACCATTGACTTTGGCCCAGGCCTACGAATTGAATTGCTGGTTGTAGTTAACTGAAACTCTTTGCCCTGCCTTTAAATGTATTTGGGCTGTCTATTCTTTTAACCTTGTCTTTTTACTCCTTTAATAAGTATCTGAAGTGCCATTTTGCTCCCACTTCAGGGGAGCTAAACTTGTTCATTTACTTAGTGGTTGTATTTTTGGGGTTTATTAGTGTGTGATATTGAGCTGCTTATGCTAGGGTAATGTTTTCTAACTGGCTGAGTAAATAAATTTATATTCTTTTACCAAGATACCTTGAGAACGTGTTTGTTTGGCTCACTGTATTAGCTGGTCCTTTGTGTAACTTGTTGTACTGCTCACTTAAGCTCTTGAGATAAGTCTGGCTGCTCTGCCATCGCTACCACTTTACTGTGTAGTATAGGCTTGTACCAAAGGTGAAATTGTGCTCACACTTGTACTCCTAATTGCATGTAGTGTTCCCAAAGGGTACCACATGTGATTCTGCCTAACAACTGGAAGAAAACATGACTTAATGCACATATTTATTCACATTTTCATTGTTGATAAGTTTCGGTTTGTTTAGAAAAAATCTGCTATTTTCCTATATTTGTATTTTTCCGCTAATAAAATGTCAAGGGTTTGGTGAAGAAAACCGTAAAATATGAAGCCAATTTCTGATAGAATGCAAACAAATTAAAAGATTCCGATGATGTTGAATCAGTGTCGATTTATAAAATATGTGTAATGTGTTCATTGAAGCTAGCACAATATATCTTTGTGTGCAAGTTATTATTCAGAATCTCTAGGTTTTCAAGTCAACAAGCAAAGCCATTATATTGAAATGGAATAGAAATGAATGGCCATTTAATTCCTGTAATCGATGTTTATATTTGCAGCAGAGCCTACTATTTCACAGTTATTAAACTACTGCATTGTTGTGTATGGCTGCAATAGGAAGCCATTAACAACCTTTCCCATTTCCTAATGCTATATCCTTCTGCAGTGACTTCACAGCAGAGAATTATTAAAGCAATAATCATCTGCTATGACGTCCAATGAGGGTGATACAACATTTTCTCTGCCAGGTATTTTTTTTTTGTCTCCATTGTACAATGCTGTGGGCTGAGGGGAGTGGGACCCTGGGGCCTGATTTCCTGTCAAAAACCATCAATCTCGTTTAACGTTCCTGCCACTCACAATCACAGTAAATCTGCCTGATTATGAGTGGCAAAATGGCAGTGTTGATCAGCATTCCTGAAAGTGGGTCATACTCCATTTTGGGAATTTAGAGTATTTACTGCCAGCCATAATTCCGGCCCTGCCGAAAAATGTTTGGGAGGTAAAATGCCTGAAAAACCTCCAGCAAGTGCTAGGTGTATTTCCACCATTTTACACACAAACTCAGAATTTTGTGGTGCAGGAAATTGATGTTTTACAACAAAAAGAGTCACAGGGCCTACCTATTCTGTTTTAGCCCAAATACAGCTTCACACAAAAAAAGACAGACTTATATTATTCAAACATTATTCCTAATGTTTTCGTAGAAACAAAAGCATTAGGAATAATGTCTGAATAGTATAAGACTGTCTTTTTTTGTGTGAAGCAGGAAATTGATGGCAAGGTATTGTTAATGGAATTACTGTGAATGTACTAACATTTTTTCCCCACACTGCTTAACTTGTAATGTAGCCTGTGGTATTCTTTATGTTGTCTACAGTCCCACATGCCTCCACTCCACACCTCCTGCAATGTTGGCCCATGAAGGACCCTGAAGGGGTTGGATAAGGGGCATGGAGGCCTGCACAACATAAAATCATAGATGGGTAGTTTTCAACTAGGAGGTGCATTTCATCACAAGATTCCAAAACACTGCCATAGACAACTTGATCTTCACTATCGCTGCCTCTCACATGTCTGCTACTCGTGTCGATGCTGATACTCAGAAGCCCATGGTAGAATATATCCCTGTAGTCGATAGCTACCCATCTATAATTTTATATTGGAAAACCATAAAGAAACATAGCTCGCCTAGAACTCATTGCATTCCCTTAAATTTGACATTGTCAAATTGCAACACCTGTGATGGACATTTTTAATCTCAGGTAATGTCCGATGTGCTCTTTGCCCCAGAATGACACTTTGCATCTTGCTAAGCCACCAATGTTTTTTTTCTCAATATTGTGGATATGCTGAAGAGAAAACTTAATGGATTGCTCCACTCCTTCAGCAGTAGAGATCTAAATGCAAATCTCAATCCGTGGAGGTCTAGCCATACCAATAATGACACTGCATCCACTGTCTTTCAGTATATGACATGAATGCCATCCCCAAGGGGCGCCTAGTGCATACTGATGCACTGTGCACTGTTTTTAAGTGTATGTATGCTTCTTCTGTCATTGTTCACCAAAGCCCTCGTAGTGTAGAGGTTTGCACTTTGAAAAATGGAACCGAGGTGAGTGCTGAGTTCAGAACGCTCCATGGTGCTCTTCTTAATTATTCCTTTTTTTTTATATATGCACATTGTAATACACTGTATAATGATAAGGAATGTGTTTAGAAACAAGAACAACAGTGCAGCAGATGATGCTGGGGGTAAGGTAGACCTCAAATTCCAAGTTGGAGTTGCACTTACTAAATACGTGCGTGATACTGTAGCTCTTTAGCTTTTAAAACAAACACAACAAAACACTATTAAGCAAGGAGGCCAATTCTTTTAAAAAACAATGGCTAAGCACTCACTAAATAATTGATAGTGCTTGAAATGTCCGTTCACAATAGTAATACTATTAATACAAAAACATTTTGATAAATAGGGGGCCCACGTCCTTATGCATCTACTGTAACAAAAGCAAACACATTAAAATGACATTTCAAAGGCATGGCTGACTCTCCCACTCACCCTTCATATGCTTACTGCACTGTATACCAAGTACTTCATTAAGAAGAGGGGGTAATTAGAAATATATGTTCTATCCAACCAACTCTTCAACTGTATTTATTACTCAATTTATTAATATGCACGGTCAAATATAAAACTCTTAGCGCAATGGTGCTTAAAACAATAGATCATTTAAAGACAGGGTGCCTTTTATTATTGTCATTATTATTATTATTATTGTATTTATTGAGCGTGGACCTAGCTTTGAGAAGCAACGGAGCGCTTTACCGAGGTATACAACAGTACAGATGCATAAAGGGGTGTTATTCAGAGGTAACAACAGAACAGATATACAGCGGGGGTAGGATACATAGGGACACAGAGGTGTACAGTTGTACAGGGTAGCGGAGAGTAGAGGGGCAGACTGTGTCTGGCAAGTCAGGTGGCGTGGGGGCGATATGCTGGCCTAGGTGTTGAGGAGGCGAGGTGGGTCTTGAGTTCTTTTCTGAATTGTAGGAGAATGGGGGCAAGTCTGATACTGACGAGAAGTAGGTTCCATCGTCTTGGGTCATAGGCAGATAAGGCTTGTTTTATGGTGCTTTCCTTTTTGCCGTGGCGGATTTCAAGTCTGCATGCGTCCTGGCTTCTGGTGGTACACAGTCCGCCAGAGATGCTGAGTTTCTCTGCGGGGTAGCTGGGTGACTTGAGGGCAAGTGCCTTAGAGATGATTCAGCAAGACATTAAGGTGATTTGAGCATGCATTGGGAGCCAGTGGGAGCCAGTGAATGTCGGTGAAGGCTGGTGTGATGTGGTCATATCCGTGTAGACCGTTGATGAGGTGCGCGGCCGCCTGTAGGATAGTTCTCACGGGCACAAGTGAGGATGATGGGAGGCAGCCAATAAAGCAAACAGAAGCAAACAACATTAGTGGTTGTGCCACAGAATGAGCAATCATTCAAAAAGAAAATGTCAAACTGGCAACAGTATATTTTGGGCACTGCTAAAGGCTTTTGTTGCACGTGTCTTCTTGTGTCTATGCCTGTGGGGCCTGTAGAGGGTCTGTACGGTGCCTGTATACGGTGAGGTCAGCGTGCGTGATACCATGTGTGCAACAGTGAGTGAGCGGAATGTTCCCTGCATGTGTGTTCTCTCCAGGAACATTAGGGAAGTTACCTGGGCGGTGGGCTCCGTTTTTTGGGATTTAATAGCTGTTTAAATGATCTGTCCCATGGCTTCAAACATGGATGGAGCCCTCAGAAACATTTTGTATTCACAAGCAGGATTGGTCACACTTCAGTTGCCTCCCATGGCATCCAGCAGACCTGCAACAAGCAGAGCCCACTATTTCAAATTGCCAATAATAGTATGCACATAATGTAAGCTTTTTTAATTAGTTCTCATGGGTTGGGTTTCTTTCTGTGATCCACATTTCGAGAACCTCTGTGGTTTTTTCTTTCTTCAGCTTGTAAACCGGTTACAGTACTATGACAGGCTGTGTTTCAAAATCCTTGTTTTTTCCTTCTTCATTGTGTTTGTTTAAAGGCATTATGATATTATTATGCAACCACGTTTATAATCTGCCACATTCTCAATTATTGGAGAGTGACTCTCCAAGGGCATGCAGGAACCTAACTCTCTCTACGGAGAAAATGTATACTTCCTTCTTCAAATGGATAGTGCACCTCTAAGATGGAAATCAGTGCAGGGAATCCCACACTATCCACCATCTGGTAGACACATTGGGTTACAGCTCGATTACCCCAGTACTTCCTGATTCATTACACCTCTTCCTGACAGGTATTAGCCTCCTAGTTAGAATAATTAACAGTCTCAGCCTACTATAACTCATACTCCAGCTATTTGCCAATCTTCATTTTAGCTGTTCCTGCTATTTACTTATTGCTCTCCTCCATAACCTTCTTGGTGTCTCATCAAACCACCTCCTTACTAGGTTCCTTCTCAGACTCCTTGGTATCATGTTTAGTTACCTACTGGGTCCGACCACTTCTATTTCTCTTATCCGTTCCTTCACAAACGGATAACTTCTCGCCTCAAGCTCACTCATATTTCTCCCTCTTCTTACTTTCTCCTCCTCCTTGGTCTTTGTCTCTCCTACACTTCTCTGAGGCTCACCCTGCACTTGCCTGTTCTGGCTCCCTTTAATTATTTCAATAATCTTCACCACAACCTCTTCAATTTCTTCTCTAACCACTGCCCTTAGTAATCGCTTGCTTCATGTCCTTGGTCTCTTCTCCTACAACCTCCTTGTGACTCTCCTCATTAACCATCTCTATTTCTCCTCCTATAACTTCTTTATGACTCTTCTCATCCATCACCTTGATCTCACCTCCTACCGTCTCCACCTCCTCCTCTGTACTCTCAATATTTATTTTCCAACCACCTATTTCCACAAATGGTATACCCTCTCCCACAACATCAAATCTTCAGTCTCCTCCTGCACATCTTTACCACCAAATGCCTGGCTTCCCTCCACAACCTTCTAGCCATGATTTTGGTATTCACAATTAGATGTTCACTTTCGACAAGGACATCAGTCTCCTCGGTCTTGCCTTGATGCAACCCAGTCATGTCTTGAATGCCATCACCTAATGCAATGAAAACAGCAGAAACTATCACTTTAAACACATGTTACTCACCAGATTTCCCTTGAAGTTAGAATGCTGTTCACAGGGCAGTTTCTAGTCCATTTGGTGCCCAGGGCGAAACACTAAATTGTGCTCGCCAAAACGCGCGCTCTGCATGCATGCCACTCCCAAACTATACCCTGCGGTTAAGTAACTCCTACCCAACGTTAATAATTCACTGTTATACACATGAAACAGGTTTAATTACATTGTGATTCAAGACCTTTTTATTAAAATTGCCTTTTATTTTTCTAACAATTAGTGTCTATTTACATTTCTTGTATGTGTGACTTATACAAGCACATCATTGGCTTTTTGGATCCTTGGCTTCTCTGGTCCATCGTCGAACAGGTCCTTGATTCATCGCTCTCCTCTGCTCCTTGGCTCCCTTGCATGCCTGCCAGGTATTTCCATGTCCTTTGTGACAGTGAGCCAGCCCAGGAATTTCCTGTTAATTGCTACGACTGGTATTTGTGTTCTTCCAATTATAAGTATGGGCCTAGAAGGACCACCATGCAACGTGAGAATCCTGGACTGGCTCATGGTGTCACGCATGGCATGGACCCTCCACTTGGCAGCAAGGCCCTTGTGAGTTGCTGTGCTTTTCTGTCACCCCTCAGGTCCTTGACTCCCTTTTGAGTCACTCTTCTCTGCTCAGTCGCCCTTCTGGTCTTAGGCAACCTGGTTCATATGGCCCATCACTCCTCTGGTCATTGTTTCCCTCACGGGTTGCTCTTCTGGTCTATAACTCCTCTGGTCCTTGGTTCATATGGCCCATCATCTGGTTATTGGCTGCCTAATGAGTTGCTCCTCTAGTTAATCACTCTTCACATTTTGATGTAATAATAAAATACCTGGGTGGTTACCGAGGATAATTTTTGGTGAAATAAGGGAAGAATAGAGTGTTTACAAAGTGTCCACTTGTACTCCCCCAAGTGAACAAGCCAAGTGCCAGGTGATATAAAGGACTCAGTCGTCTGGTTCACGCTCGAGTTGGCCTGTCAATGTACTGAGCAAGAAGGAAACTCTTTCAGCTCTTTAAATAAGCCTTACCATCAAACTTTGCACTCAAAGTGCATGCCAGTGTTTTTTCAAAGAAGTCTTATGAGAGTTAATAACTTAATTTGAGCTGTAACCACTACTGGTGTAGTAAAAATGGCTTAACCAGGTCTGCCTTCAGCCAATAGATTTATACATAAAAAGTATTTAATTTCTTCTAAACAAAATTTCCTGTTATTTGTATGGCATTGCTTATTTGAGCACACTTGTTATGAAAGTGTTGCCCCCATAAAACCACAAACGAAATGACCTGAATTTGCACACCACTGTGAAATATCTACCGTCAGTAGCAACTGCAGTAGTAGTGTCTGCTGTGAAATCAGCTGAAGCATGTGCAAAAGGAAGGGGTCTCGGGACATGCTGCTGCGCCGAGCCCATGAAACTTTGCAGCAGTGCTCTGCGCTGTCGATAAGCCACAGGGAAGTTAACTCCTAACATGATTGAAAACGACGGGCTCCCGCGCCCTACGAAGGAGGGCCCCCTCGGCGGGGGCCCACCCTTAGTGACGACTGCCTCACAAGGCACGGTGGCGCGAGGGGTCGGGGGGGGTTGCGAGGGGGGGTGTGCGACAGGCATCACTCCACCCGGGTGAGGGAGTGGAGGGGTGGGATGACGTCATCACCCGCGCGCCCATTTGGGGCTTAAATACACCCGGCCGGAGACGCAGGGTCTCTCTCTGCCGGCTTCCCTCCTACGTTGCTGCTGCGCTACGAGCCTGTGGAGTTTCCCTCCTTCGTTGCTGCTGCGCTACGAGCCTGTGGAGCTTCCAGTGTTCGTGAGGCCGGAGAATCTTTGTTCCGGAAGACGGTTTGTGCTGCTGTGGGGGGAAACGAGGTTGTGCATTCAAATTCAGGTAAGGATCAATTTGGGAATGGTGTACTGTGGGCAGCGTAATTATGATAAAGGTCGTATCGTACGTAGTTTCGAATGGGGGGCGGGCAATGCGTCGGGTCAAAGTGATGGTAGGGGCGGCTGCAAGGCACGGGCGATGCTGTTAGAAGGGGGCCTGCGATGCAATGTGCAGTTTCCCAGGTCCCCACCGACGTAGGGCAGGGCGTAGGCTGCAGTAACCGCACATTAGCGGTCGCAAATGTGCCGAATTTTGGGGGGTGGCGGCGCAGCTAAGGGACCAGACCGGGTATGGGCAATGGTAGCCACACTGCTCGATGGCGGCCAACAAGAGGAATACGACTGGCATCTTTCCACACATCCAACTTGTAGAACTCTATAGCCACTAGTGTGAGTGTTGCACGCTACCTGCAACAACATGAACACGACCCATGCTTGGCTTCAACCTTTCACTTGCCTTCCCACACGAACCCCCTTTTTTCCTGGTACCATCAACCCTCTCTTACTGCAGGTCCCTCTTGGGTTATGCGGACTTTCAAATCGATGTAGTTGGGCCTGCATGAAGTGGGGCGGGGAGGGCTGTTGTGCCGTGTTGTTCAGGTGTCTGCGTGCGGTCACCTTTCGCGGGCGGCCCATTCACAGAGAATTTCGGGTTTATGGGTCCAGGGGCAGCATGCCCCCTTGGGAGCAAACGACACGGAGCAACATGGGCGCAGTCCGTGGGCCCGACCATCCAAACTCCAGGGTTCATTGTTCGGTGGCATGCGTGGGGTCATCTCTTTTGTTGCGGGGCTGCACTACCATTGCGTTGGGCTGTTTTCGGTGCTTTGGGGTTGGGCATTTGTTCATCATGCAGGGCCTGCCGTGGGGCCTCCTACCCCGGGGCTGCGGTTCTGGCTGGGCGGTGGTCGCCTCTGGCATTGGCGAGCGGTGTTTGCTTGGTTGGGGGGAGGGGAGGGGCGGAGTGGGAGGCCTGCGCGCGACGGCAGGTTTCGCATGGGCGGTGGGTTTTGTTTGGAATGAGTGGTTGGCCAGGTGACATGGCGCGAGGTTTGGCCCGCGCGGAGAGACAGTGCCACACTGATCCGTGTGGAGATGGAGCAATGATTGTAGGGGCTGGTTTGTGAATCAGAGGAGGTCGACTGCACCCGGAGCACGGGAGTGTCCCACGCATTGCCACTCACGCCGAGTTGCTTCCGTCTCGCGCCTTCCCAACGGCGGCACTGGACAGTGTATAGGCAGTCCCATCCCACCAGCTCGGCGGGTGGAGCGAGCGTGCGAGATGTGCGCACCCTCGTCTTGCATCCTGGTGGTTTCGGCGCAGCCCCTTTCTTTGCTTCCCAGGGCTTGTCTCAAACTTGCTTTTGAGGGCTCGCTTCTGGGAACATTTCGTGAGTATTTGTGGGCTGATTTGTGATGCCGGTTTGGGGATTTTTTGCACGTGGATGTTGTTGAGGAGACTACACGCCCAGGGCTTTGGCGGGCGAACGCGCCAGCGAAGGTGGCATGGCGGGCGCCGCCCCTTCGTGGGGGGCTGCCCAGCCGGCCTCCTCCCCCCCTCTACTCAGGCAGGGCAGGGGGGCAGGGGTGGGGGAGGAACATGTAAGGGGCGGGGGCGGGGAGCCGAGGGAGAAACCGGCCTCATAAAGGGCACGGGTTTTCCTAACACATTCTCCCTCGGTTTCCTGCCCCCACCGGATCGTGGGTCGGTTTAGGAAAATTATTTAAACATGGGTGGGGGTGCTTCATTCGGATCGCTCGGGTGGGAAGGGGTGGGTTTGCAATGTATTAAGGGGGATTTTAGTTCATTAGTGCATGAAGGCAGTGGGTGCGCTCAAAGGGGAACAGGGGTGTGGGCAATATTTGAGGTGCACCGGTTTAGATTTTGTTCTGGAAGATAATGGTTTTCCTGCTTCATGGGCGGGGAAGGTGCTTCAGGCGGTCGTCAATTTAATGGTGTTAAGTGCGGGGAAAGGTTTTGTGGTTGTTGTTGGCATCGTTGGTTTTGCTACACTGGAGTTAACTAATATGTCCAGTGGTGTGGGTTTCACGAAGCCAGTTGCTTCAATGATTAGAGTGTCGGGGAAGGCGCGTGGCAATTGGGGGGAAGAAAAAAAAAAAAAAAAAAAAATTAAAACAGATATAAAGTGGAAATGGAGACTAGTGGCATGGCAAGGGGTGTGTCTTCATTAAAGTTTATGCCAAGTGCGGACGGGTGTTAATATGTTACTTGCTCCAGGTGAAGGGGTGGGGTTTGCTGGTCATTATCAGGTGTATACAGTTATCATGGTGAACAGGGTACGTACAGGGCACCATGGGGCGTCATGGCTAATGGCAAGACAGTGTGGGCGGCGGGTCGGTTTCGTTTCAAGTTGAATGGGATGCAGGACGAGCTGGTGCGGCGCCTCTCAGGGCGTCCGTGAGATGCAGCGTTGTGCAGGAGGTACCAGTGTTTGAGGCAGGGAGCACGGGGTACCAGTGAAGCGGCTCACAGGGCCTTCGTGGGATGCAGCGGTGTGCTGGAGGGATCGGTGCAGCCCCTCTCAGGGCTGCATGCAGAAGGGTGCAGGAGGGGACATGTGCTCAAGGTAGCTTAGTGCCGACCCCCCTTCCGCTGGTACTACTGGAAAGGCGGTCGGGCGGTTAGGATAGTTATTTCACATACTACCGTGCCCGGGTGGGAGGAAGGTCGTAGTATTTTCCCTGGTTTCACCCCCCGCCTTTGAGCGGCTCGTAACACATTATGCTAGGGGTGATATATGGGTTAAGCAGCATATCATCTTAAGCGAGCAGGGCGGGTCTAACAAAGGGGCAATGCAATGGTTGGTCTTCCCATAGCTCATGCAGTTTCTCCCATCTCCCAGGACACATAGGGCGGAGAAGGCCGACAGAGCCAGGCCCATCGAAGCCGAAGGTGACAGTCGTGTAATCACAAGGTAATGGGGCCACTAAGCATTGCCCGGGGTGAGAGGGGGGCAGCCAAGGGAAGCCGGGTTATTAGAGGGGCGGCGAATTTTCTCGTACTTAAGGCCGGTTGTGACAGCATTATATTTTCCCACAGGTCGCCATGTTCCACACGCAAGGCCCAGATATGGAGATAGTCGCCGACACACAATTGGACGAAGGGACAGTCGAGGTGGAGACAGCC
The DNA here is from genome assembly GCF_040938575.1 of Ambystoma mexicanum. Taxonomy (NCBI): domain Eukaryota; kingdom Metazoa; phylum Chordata; class Amphibia; order Caudata; family Ambystomatidae; genus Ambystoma; species Ambystoma mexicanum. The sequence goes on along the minus strand of NC_090932.1, from coordinate 360,539,981 downwards.
CTTTCGCCAGCACAGGGTCAGACCATGAACGCGGAAGCATGGGCCACATTCGCAGTGCTTGCAAAATCTATAGGGTGGGAAGCGGCGATGATCAAGATGGGCGCCCCCCAGCCTACCGGCGACACTATTATCACGCAAGCAAGCATCTTCCCTTCCCCAAATAACAGCTCCGACTCTCAGTCTTCTTCTGGTCTGGGAGAGTCAGTGGGCTCACGCAAGAGACAAGCGAAAATGAGCGGGTGCCCCAGGGGAAGAAAGACGAAGAGAGAGCTGGAGGAGGATTTGGCCGCTTTGACTGCCTTAGTGGCTGAGGGGAGAGACAGGGAGGCGTCAACTTCTCCGGCGGGTGATCGCCTCAACAGATCGGGACCCCCTCACCCCAATGGTGAGGCGCAGGACGAGGCGGGGCAAAGCAGGAGTTTTGGGGCTCCCCCGGCCAAGGGACGCGCCTTGGAGGGTGAGTTGGACTGGGGAGCAAAAATGGATATTATAATGGATGTGTTGCGCGGGGGGAATGCTCTGGCGCAAGGGAAGGAGCCAACTAGGGGGGAAGGGGTAACAGGCCCCAGCAAGGTGTGGGCAGCTGGGGAGAAGACCTCGACAAAAAACACTGTTCCCGGGGCTGCACGGTGCGAAGACAGCAGGACAGGGGGAACAGCGAAGTGCGAACACCCGGAGGAGCCTCCCTCCCTCACGGGTAGGGCTGCAGAAGGGCTTCCGGCAATCACGGAAAACAATTACTTATGTTGGCACATACCGGACTGTGTTCAAAAGGAGATTGTGAAAGGAAGGTTCATAGACACCTTTTCACTACTAGAACACGAAACAAAAGGTTACGATACCCTGCAGGCCAGTGGGAGCAGGGAGGGGGTGAAAGCGAGGAAGAGGGTGAGGCCCGAGGAGAACCTGCAAAACTGGGTGGCAGGCTTTAGAATCCTGGCACAAATCATAGTTCAGTCCAAGCCCGAGCAGGGGCCGGCGCTGTACAATTATAGCCAATGCGTAATTGAAGAGCATAGGAAGTGGGGGGGTACTGCATGGCTTCTGAGGGATCAGAGGTTTAGGAAAAGAATGGAAGTCGACCCCAAGCTGAAATGGGAACACAAACTAGTGGAGGATTGGTTGGATCCAAGGGCGGTTTCTGCCGACAGTCTCATCACAAGGGGATCCAGCATAGTGGGGCAAGCTTTCGATGGAACGCGCGCTGTGCAGCAAGCGTTGCCATCCACTTCAAGGGCAGAGCGCAGGGAGTTTCAACAGTTTGAGGCCCCCTCAGGGCCAGTGGGGGGGAGGGGGTTTCTAAGCTCACAGCCAGGAAATTCCAGAGGGGGGAGAGGGGGCGTAGGCACGCAAGGGTTGGCGCGCATAGCCCATCCATGCAGAAACTTCAATGATGGGCACTGCAATTGGGTGCCCAATTGCCGTTTTAGGCACGAGTGTTCCACATGTGGCAGCATGACACACGCTGCAAAATTTTGCAGGTCTCCGGGACCGGGCCCGAATACGTGGCCTCACAAAGAGGGCAGTGTACCCAACATGTAATACTCGAGATGCCCCGATACTGTTTGTTATTGCAACAGATCATGCCATGTGTATACACTAATAAATGTATCTCTCTTTAAGGTAACACAGCTCGTGTTTCATTTGTCTCGAGGGAGCACCACGCATACCTAAACGCCGGCGCAGGGGGACCCCAGCACGATGGTAATAACTGTAAACGGGTGGGAAGGTCAGGGGTGCGCGGCCGCACGGCCAGGGGCGGAGGGCAGGGGAGTAACCCATTCGGGGGCGGCGAGTGCGCTTTAAGGGGGGCAGCGTCGTTCATTGCCCAGAGCGGGGGGGACCTAGCTCAAAAGGGGCCATCTCCCATCTTACTACCAAAACTCCTGCCTTGGTTAGCCCGCTATCCCGCTGTGCGGGAGAGGAACATCTTGTTGAAAGGTTTCACTGGGGGTTTTCCAATTCCGTATGCTGGGCCTTTGTTGCCACGCTCAGCAGATAACTCCAAGTCAGTGAAAGTCTACCCCGGGGTGGTTCGGGACAAGATGAAGAAAGAGCTTTGTTTGGGAAGGGTGGCAGGCCCATACGCGTCCCCTCCCTTGGACAACCTCATAGTGTCACCCCTGGGTGTGGTGCCCAAGAAGGAGCAAGGAAAATTCCGACTAATACATAACTTATCGCACCCCAGGGGCAACTCAGCGAATGACTGGCTGGATGAAAAGGCATGTGCAGTATCATATGCGTCCTTTGACCAGGCGGTGGACGGGGCCAGGAGTTTGGGGAGAGGCGCACTAATGGCCAAAGTGGACATAGAGGCGGCTTTTAGATTGCTCCCGGTCCACCCTGATAGTTTTCACCTGTTGGGTTTCCAGTTTGAGGGGGGGATCTATGTGGATAAATGTATGCCGATGGGATGCAGCATATCCTGCGCCTACTTTGAAACATTTAGCACATTCTTGGAATGGGCTGTGCATGCGTTAGAATGCAGGGGAGTCAAAACACATTATTTGGACGATTTCCTGTTCATTGGGGGGAAGGGCACGGACATTTGCGGCTCCATATTGAATAAATTCATCGGTCTAGCCGCCGAGTTAGGGGTTCCATTGGCCCCGGAAAAAAACAGAAGGTCCCTGCACCCGTTTGACCTACCTGGGGATAGAGATCGACACAACGGAAGGCCTATGCAGGCTGCCCCAGGGGAAGGTAGAGGAATGCATTGCACACATAGAGACAGTGCTCAGCTGCCGCAGGGTATCCTTGAGAGATATACAGTCTCTGATTGGAAGGTTGAATTTTGCAGGGAGGGTGATCCCGGCGGGGCGGGTGTTTGCAAGGCAGTTAACAGCAGCGGCAGGGCGGGCTTCCAAAGGTTGGCATAGGATTCGCTTGGGCGCAGGTATAAAGGACGATCTGCTCATGTGGAAGAATTTCCTGGCAGAATTCAATGGGGTGCGCTTATGGAGGGCCCCCTGGGTAACATGCAACGAGCTCCAGCTTTTCACTGATGCAAGCGGTAGGCATGGTTTTGGGGTAATTCTGGGCACACAGTGGTGTAGAGCGGACTGGCCGAGCGTTTGGGCCAGGAAGGGATGGTGCAGGAACATCAACGTACTGGAATTGTTTCCAATTTTAGTGGCCTTGCATCTCTGGCCTAGCAGTTTAGCAAATAAGCGCTTGACGGTATGGTCGGACAACATGGCGGTAGTGGTGGGTATAAATACACAGGTGGCCCATTGTCCAGCCACCCTGAGCCTGCTGCGCCACATGGTGAGAATTAGGCTCAGAATTAACACAGAGTGCGGGCGCGCCACATTCCAGGTGTTCTTAACATTGCTGCGGATGCACTTTCTCGTTCGCAGATGGGTCGATTCCGGAAGGCACATCCAGGGGCAAACAAGGACATGGTACCGTTCAACAGCGAGTGGTGGAGCCTCATGACCTGGAAAGGGGTATGAGGACACTAGCAGACAGGGCACTTTCGGGAGGGTCAAGGGAGAGGTACAGCAGGGATTTTAAGACCTTTCTAAAAGTCACGGGGGACTGGAACAATGATCTCGGGGAAGTCAAGGTGCAACAGTTCTTACTATGGGCCAGGGAAAACCACGAGTCCAAATCTTGGGTCGCAGGGCACTTATGCGCCATCGCCTTCCACAGCCAGCTAGCAGGCGGTAGTGACCCGACCAAGGGCTTCTTAGTAAGGGCAGCCTTGAGGGGTTGGGACAGGGGGGAACCCCCGAGCAGGGACGATAGACGTCCTATCCATTTCGAACTGTTGAAACAGATGCTCACTCGAGTCAATTTCGTACGTTTCTCCCCATATGAGTGCGCTCTTTTCAAAGCATGCTTCACTTTGGCCTTCTTTGGAGCCTTACGCCCCAGTGAATTGATCGCCCGCTCCAAGCATGATCGGGAATTCAGGGCTCTACGTAGGGGTGACATAAGCTTATCAGAGGGGGCACTGAGGGTGATGATAAGGAGTTCTAAAACCGACCAGCGGGGCACCGGAAGGAGCCTGGTGCTGGGGTGTTTGTGGGTGGCGGATTACTGCCCGGTCATGACCATGGGGGCATTCTTGGGGGCCAGGAATGGGGGCCAGGGATACTTGTTCATACACAAGGACGGCTCCCCCCTCACGCAATTTCAATTTAGGAAGGTAATGGCTTTGGCTCTCGCCGGCATCAGGGGTATCAGCGGGCACTACACGCCTCACTCTTTTCGAATAGGGGCAGCGACAACAGCATTTCAGGAGGGACTGGGGGAAGAGAGCATAAAGAGGATCGGGAGGTGGCAATCCGACAAGTACAAACTTTACATAAGGCCGGAAGGTTTATAGGTGGGGTCGCATCGTGGGGGGTAGAGGGTAGGGGGGAGGAAGCCTTGGGGAGCCAGGGGCGACATGGGGACGCGACATTTACCAACCCGGAACATTATCTCTCCACAGATCACAGGTCGGTGTGGGTTATCGGCCACTCATTCGTGGCCCGAGCAGCAAGGGGCGCGGAGAAGGAATATCAAGACACACATATGGGTTTCGTGCGGACCCAAGTATACTGGGCATACAAAGGAGGGATGAAATGGGATGATGTGTGGGGGGTGCTGGATGGTTGCAGACGACGTCACGGACGCCCGGACATAATAGTGATACACTTGGGGGGTAATGACCTAGTGGACAGGGGGCGAAGAGGGCTGCTGGCGGGGATGAGGGCTGGACTCACCCAAATTGGAAACAGTTTCCGGGGCACGACATTGGCATGGTCGGAGATCATACCCAGGCAGACTTGGAGGGGGGCATATTCCCAGGGGGGCATCGAGGAATCCAGGCGGAAATTGAATATGAAACTAGGAAAATTCCTGATCAGCAGGGGCTTCGGTTGGGTCAAGCACACCTTGATCAGTTTGAAAACTCCGGGTTGTTTTGCCAATGACAAAGTCCACTTATCAGAAGTGGGGGTAAGGGTGATGGTGTACAACTTCAGAGATGCCCTGGAAGGAATGGGCTGCATATGAGTTGCCGGCGGAGGCCATTCAGGGGGGGGGGCATGAGTCGGCTCTGATTGGGCTTGGTCAACGATAGAAGGCCTTTAAAGGGTCAGAAACGCTCCCTCCCTAACCATGGCTGGGGGGGGGCCCCGTTAAGGGAACGGAACGGTCAAGGGAAGACCTCATTCGGCATCATCACGCCACCGGTTATTGCCGGAGGGCCAGCGCGTCTGTTACGGTTGGAATGAATGGTGGGGAGAAGGAGCGGGTGGGTAGGACAACTGGGGACTAGGGTACTAAGGCGACCAGGTGCATGAGGGGGAACTCACTGCGGCCGGTGGCCCGCAGTGAGTCGTGGCGGTGGCACCGGTCGCAGCGACCGGTCTCTTGCAGACAAGCCCAGCGGATGTTACCTGGTGTTCCCGTTAGAAAGTACTGGCGGATACCACAAGGGGAACTGCACAGCCATCAGTTTATTAAGAACGGCGCCCAGGAGTATTAGACTCAGGGGAGGCCCACATTAATGGGGAGGGTTAGGGGGGTTTGGAAGACCTTTCCAACTCCAAAAGTGGGTGGGGGAAATGGGAAGTGCATCTTTGGAAATTGAAAATGGCAAAGCAACAATGAAGTCAGCAAGGGGGGGGTGAATTGAAAAGTTGGCACTGTAAACGGGGCTCCGGCAAGTACGTTGGTAACTGAGGGGAAGGGGGGGCCCCTGGGAGATTGGGGGATGATAGGTGGGGCTCAAGAGAAGGGGGCCCTTTGGCATTTGGCAGCTTAAGGAGATCAAAAGAAACCAGGGGGGGGGGCCTGGGAGTGCGGGGGCTAGGGGCCTGGGGTGAGGCAGGGGAAGAGGAGGGGGATGAGAAGGACGTTGGGGCTCTGGGGGATAGGTATGCGCGTGATGGATGGGGCTCTCTAGATCAGGAGGGCGCAATGGGGGCCGGAGGGGATGGGACAACGAAGGCGGCGGGGAGAGTCAGGGCTGATCGGGGTCTTGGCTGGAAGGGGGAGAGGGGCTCCCTGGCAGGATGGGCTGGAGGAAGACCTGTTTGGGGAGAAAAAGAACTAGGTTTAATAAGCCAACCCGGGGAAATGGGGAAGAGGGAACCCAGGGAAAAGGGAGCAAGAAGGGGAAAGGAGGCCGGAACACATCCTTTAGAAGGAACCTAAGCGGAAATGAAGAATGGAAAGAAGGTAAAGCACGAAACAAAGAATTGCACTTAAATAGCGTTTGGGGAAAGAAATTGAAAAGAAAAATTGCAAAAGAAGGAAATGGCCAAAGGGTAGAGAGGGACTGCTGAGGAAGGGACTGGGCGCCCGCGTCGGGTCCCCCAAGGACCCGAGGGGGCGGGGGGGGAAAGTTGCTTGCTCTCAGAGTAGAAAATCCTGAGCGTGAACGGAACACCTGTAAGCTAACTCCTGACTTTATGTGTAATAAAGTTTGCTGTGGCAATTTTTCTCCCACTCATCATACTGGTCTCTGTCTATCCTTTGGGTGGACGGGGGTTGGGTTACTTTGGGAGGAGGGTAGTTGGGAACGAGTGAGAGTCGGAATGTGGAATGAGAGCTGGGGCGGGTGGTGGGGGTGTATTGGGAGCAGCATGGGGGCCACCGTGCCACCCCACTGAGGGTGTCGGCGCTACGACGGGCTCCCGCGCCCTACGAAGGAGGGCCCCCTCGGCGGGGGCCCACCCTTAGTGACGACTGCCTCACAAGGCACGGTGGCGCGAGGGGTCGGGGGGGGTTGCGAGGGGGGGTGTGCGACAGGCATCACTCCACCCGGGTGAGGGAGTGGAGGGGTGGGATGATGTCATCACCCGCGCGCCCATTTGGGGCTTAAATACACCCGGCCGGAGACGGAGGGTCTCTCTCTGCCGGCTTCCCTCCTACGTTGCCCTCCCGCCCTCCCTCTTTACAATGTTGTACTGATGTGTGATTTTTCTTACAGACAAGCCCAGCGGATGTTACCTGGTGTTCCCGTTAGAAAGTACTGGCGGATACCACAAGGGGAACTGCACAGCCATCAGTTTATTAAGAACGGCGCCCAGGAGTATTAGACTCAGGGGAGGCCCACATTAATGGGGAGGGTTAGGGGGGTTTGGAAGACCTTTCCAACTCCAAAAGTGGGTGGGGGAAATGGGAAGTGCATCTTTGGAAATTGAAAATGGCAAAGCAACAATGAAGTCAGCAAGGGGGGGTGAATTGAAAAGTTGGCACTGTAAACTGGGCTCCGGCAAGTACGTTGGTAACTGAGGGGAAGGGGGGGCCCCTGGGAGATTGGGGGATGATAGGTGGGGCTCAAGAGAAGGGGGCCCTTTGGCATTTGGCAGCTTAAGGAGATCAAAAGAAACCAGGGGGGGGCCTGGGAGTGCGGGGGCTAGGGGCCTGGGGTGAGGCAGGGGAAGAGGAGGGGGATGAGAAGGACGTTGGGGCTCTGGGGGATAGGTATGCGCGTGATGGATGGGGCTCTCTAGATCAGGAGGGCGCAATGGGGGCCGGAGGGGATGGGACAACGAAGGCGGCGGGGAGAGTCAGGGCTGATCGGGGTCTTGGCTGGAAGGGGGAGAGGGGCTCCCTGGCAGGATGGGCTGGAGGAAGACCTGTTTGGGGAGAAAAAGAACTAGGTTTAATAAGCCAACCCGGGGAAATGGGGAAGAGGGAACCCAGGGAAAAGGGAGCAAGAAGGGGAAAGGAGGCCGGAACACATCCTTTAGAAGGAACCTAAGCGGAAATGAAGAATGGAAAGAAGGTAAAGCACGAAACAAAGAATTGCACTTAAATAGCGTTTGGGGAAAGAAATTGAAAAGAAAAATTGCAAAAGAAAGAAATGGCCAAAGGGTTGAGAGGGACTGCTGAGGAAGGGACTGGGCGCCCGCGTCGGGTCCCCCAAGGACCCGAGGGGGCGGGGGGGGGGAAAGTTGCTTGCTCTCAGAGTAGAAAATCCTGAGCGTGAACGGAACACCTGTAAGCTAACTCCTGACTTTATGTGTAATAAAGTTTGCTGTGGCAATTTTTCTCCCACTCATCATACTGGTCTCTGCCTATCCTTTGGGTGGACGGGGGTTGGGTTACTTTGGGAGGAGGGTAGTTGGGAACGAGTGAGAGTCGGAATGTGGAATGAGAGCTGGGGCGGGTGGTGGGGGTGTATTGGGAGCAGCATGGGGGCCACCGTGCCACCCCACTGAGGGTGTCGGCGCTAAGGAGTTCACTCCCCTGTGGTGTATTGTTTCTTCATTTCACCCGCTGTGGCAGTGAGTCTGATAGTGACCCCTTCTGCTAATGAAACTTAGCAGCAGGGGACCTGGCGCAGCAGTGGGGATTGAAAGGAAGAAGGCTGACGGGTCGGGGAGTTAATTGGAGGTCGTTTGTGCGCGATTGCTCGAGTAGAGGCAGCAGGTGCTGGCGCTGCCTCTGATGTGCTCACGTTAGGTGTCTGCCCCGGCACGTGACATGAGCACATCAGAGGCAGCGCCAGCACCTGCTGACTCTACTCAAGCAATCGCGCGCAGCCCAAGGCAATGGTGCCCGCCCCAAGGCGAATGCGCCCCCAGGGCAATTTGAGCCCTCACCAGGGTGGGCGATTGTGTCCCTGGAGCGATTGCGCCCCAGGCAATTGACCGCTTCGCCCGGGCCAAGAAACGGGTCTGGCTGTTCACTTAGAACCTATGAAGTCCACCCACCTTCATGAATGTCTACTCCTTCAAGCCTGATTACATGATGGCAGACACTGTAGTCCCCACCGCTGTGCAGTTAGGATGGTAGGAAATTAGCCTTTTGGGATTCTTTACTTGCTGACATTTAGCTCGTTTACTGTTTCATTTTTTTAAATGACGTTTCATGTTTCCCCCGAAATGTCCTTTTCCTTTCCATGAAATTATGTTTTTTCACCTGAAATTGTACACAAACAACACAACACTGTGTGGAAAACTAACATTCGGGCAAACAAATGACATTTTTGGCGAAAAAGCTAAATTCGCCAATACATAGTGATTTGGCAAGTACTCTACTCCACGAGCAAATCGAAATTTCGAAATTAGAGGTGAATTTTGCCAATTTCATTTCGCTGGCGGCACCTCTACTAATGACCCATTACAGGGCTGTTAAGGTGTATCCAAGCTGAAATGGGCACTCACTCAAATGATGATACGGTCGGGAGATTAAGAGGCTCTGGGCGGCAGCTAGGTGAGGCTGGCGGCTGGGCAGTACGTAAGGCGCGTGCACTCCTGGCACTGATTCGGTAATGTGTGGGTAACACGTGCGCGACTGCACACGTTATGTCCATGGAATATCTGAAACATGATATCAGGCGGAATTCTCATTCCAAGCCTCTTTCATAACAGCTATCATGAGCTTCAAAATCCGCGCTCTCAAACAAATAAATAAACCATTGAAATTTGAAAGGGCCACGTTGTTCATGTGTAATCTCTCTCCTCATTATTTGTCACCTGCGGTTATCGGGCTTGATCTGTGAGCATGTCTGAGTGTGCCTCTGCAAGAGGGTCATATTTCACACCATCAATAGAGCTTGTGACAGAATTAATCTATGCTGGCAACATGAAGGTGTACTGAGGTCGCTGATTCAAGCGCAGGAGAAATGTAGAGAACAGTGAGGCATCGCCACCTGGTGGTGCATGGGAAAACTGTCCCTCGCACATGAAATACTTTCCTCGTTCTTGAGGCAACAGAACGCGCATTCGCGAATAATGAGCTACACCAACTACTCAATTGTGTTGTGCATACATTCCCAAAAAATAAATAGCTACCCCTAATGCAGAATTCAGGATTTAAGGTGGCTTTGTTCACGTTTATCACTCTGGACCAGTAACAAAGCAGTGTAAAAGATGACTTGTGTTTGAGCATAAGAACACCAAAAAAGAAAACCGTTTTGGGGGTCCACCTAAATGTTCATCTTTATGAATGAACTAATTCCTGCTAATCTAACATGCCCCCAAATCCCCCCTCCAGGGCCGGCTTTACGCCTGGGCCACTCGGGCTACCAGCCCGGGTAGCACATTAGTCCCACATTAGCCGGCCTGCCAAGCACAGCTTGGGGGTGTCTTCCAAGGGGTCCCCTGAGCTTGCTTGGTGGGTGAAGGTGCGTCAGACGCCGTATTGAATTAGATGTGCCCACTCTTGTGGTGACGCTGGGCACGCCAACACAAGAGCGTGGTCCTTTCTGTTACAATAGGGCCGATACCAACATGGGGCAGCCATTGGAAGGCTGCCCTCTGCTGGTTTGACAGCTGCTCTCTATTGAAGTGATTAACTCCCAATCACGTAATTGAACAGAGCTCTGCTGCTGGTTTTGTGGCAGTGCTCTGTTGAGCAATCTCGCCCCCACCCAAGGGACCCATGTGTGGGGTTTGCCGGAGGAGACGGGTGGGGGGTGCCTAATTTTGTTGACTCGCCACAGGTGCTGCCAAAGCTAAGGCAGGTCCTGCCTTCCGCATTACCTTACTGTGCACATGACCAAACCCTCTTTAAAAAAAAGAAATCTCCCTGGGTATTTTCTGTCGTTGCTCCTGCCAGGGTCCACCCCTTTCTGGATTTCTAAGAGCATTACCTCCATATCCCTCTTCCGCGTCCCAGTACTTAACATACCACCTTCCTGAGTGCCCAACTACCAAACATTTTCTCAAACCTTTCCCAGGCCTCAGCTCCTTCTCTTCCCCTAAAATTGGCAATCCCCATCCAACTTGCTGGCTTTACTCTTTCCTTCTGGCGAGCCATCATATGGGCCTTCTGAGCTGGCTCATTGCCATCAGATGGGCCTTCTGGGCTGGCTCATTGCCATCAGATGGGCCTTCTGGGCTGGCTCATTGCCATCAGATGGGCCTTCTCGGCTGGCTCATTGCCATCAGATGGGCTTTCTGGGCTGGCTCATTGCCATCAGATGGGCCTTCTGGGCTTGCTCATTTCCTACCGATGTGGCTTCTGGGCTGGCTTATTGCCTACAGATGTGCCTTCTGGACTGGCTCATTGCCATCAGATGGGCCTTCTGGGCTGGCTCATTTCCATCAGATGGCATTCTGGGCTGGCTCATTGCCATCAGATGGGCTTTCTGGGCAGGCTCATTGCCATCAGATGGTCCTTCTGGGCTGACTCATTGCCATCAGATGGGCCTTCTGGGCTTGCTCATTTCCTACAGTTGCGCCCTCTGGGCTGGCTTTTTTGCCATCAGATGGGCCTTCTGGACTGGCCCATTGCCATCAGATGGGCCTTCTGGACTGGCTCATTGATTCTTAGTGAAACTCTGCTGCTGGGCTAAATGAAGGAAATATACTGGGAAAACAGATTTCTGCCCTGCACGAGTACAAGGATGAGTAGTGGCTAAACCACATACTCAGCCCTCACACTTCTACAAAACATGGGTGATCCCAATCACAAAGGTGACCTTTTATTCATGTTTTATATTTTATTGTTCATCTGTAACACGCTTAATACCAGCAAGTGGTTTCTAAGCATGGAATCGGGATTCAAACCTGTTTTGCGCCGCGTTGTTCTGCTTCCATGACAAACGCGTTGCCCTTGAGCTATCCTTCCTCCCCAATAAATGGGCACATTTAAGAGATATACCTCCTTTGACATTTGTGGTGATGTGGGCTGAGGGTAGGCCACACTGTCAATAGGGGTGTGGATATGATCCACTAGCAAATCAAACAGCAACGTACAGCGGTCCAAAATAAAGAGAAAGTTCAATCAGGAAGAACACAGAATATGCACAGATAGAAAGAAGCAGCACTCTGAGTAATGACACATGGGCTAAAGGAAATAAGAACAACTCAATGTTCATCAAAGGACACGTTTTTGTGTGAAAAGTGGATTAAATGTGCCATAACTAGTTTATTTGGTCTCAAAGATGGACCAAGGGTGTCAGTGAGCACACAAAAATAGCTTTCCTCTGTTCTGTGTGGTCAACAGCATAGAACAAGGCTTCAAGGTGCTGTGCAAGCGTTTGAAATTGGAGGTTGTATGGTTCCAGATGAGGAGCATGTGTCGAACTGGGCATGAGCTGATGTTTGCTGCAGTTTGAAGAGGCATTCAAAGAAGTGCAAATCACGAGGACCACCAGGTTCGTTTGGACAGTCAATTCACTGTCAAAGATACTGGTGACTGGATGCACACAATTCAAGCCTGGTGGTTTAATGCAGAGTTCAAAGGATGTAGTCCCATGAAGCCTCTAGGGTCAGTGGACCATGATTTGGATCGGTGACAAACATGATGGCGGTTCAAAAAATGGTTTGAACATGGCAGTACATTAATGAGCTTCCAGTTTGGGCTTGTACAACAACACACTCTGCTGGTGCAGTGCAGCCGTAAACTGCTTGAAATGTGTGGCATAGCGCCTTGAAAATCAAACAAATGCTAAATGCAGCTCTGGGGGGTCCTGTCGGTTTGACTTTGTTGAACAAGTTTGAAACACAGCTCAGATAGGTCTGACTGTGAAAACACATGGATCCTGGCTTTTATGGCTGGCAGGTTGCTGTGCGTTCCAATCCAGGGGCCTAGGAAGAATATATGTCCTTGTACTAGTTTTCTCAAACACAGGGGTGTCTGGCAAACACCTACAGAAGTACCTCATCTCCAGTGAGGTCCTGGGTACTGGTAAAGCTGGCAGAGAGTGAGACCTTGCTTCAGCATCAAGTCATCCACAATGTGCACTGGCGATGATTAGGGAGAGAGCTTGCCTCTGCCTTGAACACTTAATCTTCACTTCACTGGTGGAGGACTTTGGAAAGACAACTCTTCAAAAAGAGTTCCACGTGAATTCTTCCTTCTGCCTGGATGGTTCAAAAGAGAATCAAAGAACAAGTGTAAGGCCCTCTCTTTTACAGGCAAAAATAAACGGATGAGCATGCTTTAAGGGTTCCAATCATTGTCATTGTGAAAAATGGTCTTTGCTTTCTTACCTCATATTCAAAGTTCTTTGTTCTAAAGGAAGTGGAAGGTATAGGAAGGAAAAAGAGTAATATAGAGAAACAAGATGGTGGAACCATTTCCGACTTGTGCCGAGCACCTTCTGGCTGCACTAACCCTGCATCCTTCTCAGACCCATATGATCAAAGGCCCTTTGGTTTGCAACATCCTGGTGTACGGATAGTCTTTTTTTGTTGGTTGTGCCCTTTGAATCTGTTTCCCAGGACATCTCCTGATGGGGGGGTGTCATACTGGAGAAAGGTGTTACTGGTCCTCTCAAAGGATCAAAGACGAGGCACAATCTTTCAGTCTCTTGCCCTGCAGGCTAGCAGGGCCATGATGTCTGACCAGACTACACAATGTTTCCACAGATGGGCTGGGCTCCCAGTATTGACACATGCATAATATGAGTCAGATGTGAATTTGTATAGCTATATAAATTACTATCCACCATACCTTAAACTCAGTTAGGGCTTTATGTTTAAAGCTTTAACTGCTACAAGCATATTCATTACTCATGAATAAATGGTTTTGGAACAGAGATGCACACTTTAAAGGCAGCTTTTGAAGTGAAGTGACTTTGCTGTCACAGTAGACATCAAAAGGGCACCTGTGATCTCTGAACCAGTTCTGTACCACTTCAGTGTAGGTTGGGTATACCAGGAAATGATGCAATACGGCACATGCCACTATGCTTTTGACATTGAGCTTATGAAAGGGGGATCTGTTGGCAGATCACACTATCTGAAATGGAATTATCAGCATCATTTCATGAATTATGACAATCAAAACATCCAGGGTTTCTACACCCTTGCCAGATGTTAATTCTTCACCTACCCCTGCCCCCAGCCAAAAGGTATGTCAACCACACTTCTAAGGGTCAGGCTCATTCTCTGGTGCTGGGGTGAGGACAGGTGCTCCGTGGCACACTACGTTGTGCATTTATAAAAGTTATTTCTCGTGCTGCAGCGCGTGTGTGCAGTTCACTCGCAGCAGCCCTCCCTGACTGCGTGGTCCCTCAAAACTCCCATTCATATGTGCCTCGCACCCCCCTTCTCCAGCCTCCTGCATCCACGTGCTCCCCTTGCTCTTCCTCATTGACTGCCCTGATTTGCATTGTATTGCTTTGTGTTCTGCTTCATTTTTCCTTCTTCTAGATTTACATGTGTCAACTGCTTTGTTCTTTTGTATATTGTTCTGTGTTCTGCTGTGCACCACCCTCCTCTAGGTTCTCTTTTTAATGACTGCTCTGTTTCTGATGCCCTGGTAACCTGATTTGCTTACCGGACGGCCGTATTTTCTGCCTGCTTTTCCATCTGAGTTCTTGTCTACTTAGTCAATCGTCCACTGGTGTCTTGTCCTTTTCTGACTTGTCTGCTTGCACCCCTCCTTGTGTACTCCACTAGTGTCTCCCCCCACCTTTCCTCTCCACCCCTCTTCCCCTCTTCCCCCACCTACTCTATGGTACTCTCTGGTTCTCCTATCTTTTAGAACTGATTCTCTATCGACTATCCTGCCCTCTGCACTAGTCTGGTAGGAAGAAGTTCAAAAAGGATATCCTGGTCTCCAACCCAGGCCTCCCTATCACTTACACCTATACCAGTGCATCCTCCAGACAGACCCTCACCAACATCCTCTTTGTCGTTCCCTTGCCAGACCTATGGACTCTTCATATGGTCTCTGTGCTCTCTCCTTTCTCTTTTTCTCCCGTTAATGGTGGCACCCAGTGGGAGGCCCTCCTGGCCCCCTTCCACTCCTCAGGTCATCATAAATGTTTACCTGAATGGCATCATCTTGGTCTAAGGCCCCCAGGCCAACATTCTCCTCTTTCACAGACGCTTCCTGCGCCTCATCGATTTCCTTTCTTCTCCTGTTGTCTCTTCTCTCCCTTCTTCGGCTTCCTTGCCTCCCCCCTCTGCCTTGTCCTTGGCTACCTTGCTCTCTCCTCCTTCCTCTTCTATCCCCCCTCAGGCTCCTTCTACACCTCCTCAGGGCATACCTCTGATTTGTAACCCTCCCTGGAAGTCTTTCAAGTTTGGCAACCTTCTCCATATTGCCACTCTCAACTCTCGCTCAGCTGTCAAACACTCCTCTGACATCTCCTGGAAGAACTTGATCTCAATGTCCTCGGTCTCACCGAGACATGGTTCAGGGCCAGCTGTCACAACCTTTGACAGTCTCCTCCCTGATGGCTACAAGGTCCTCTCTGTACCCAGGTACAACCATTCTGGAGGGGGTGTAGCCTTGATCTTCCTGAAGTGTATTCCTGCCTCTGTCATTCCTATGAAGGCCTATTCCTCTTTTGAATGCCTTGTCTGTTAGGGGGAATTCTCCAGAATGGCAAATTTCCCTTGCCTACTGAGTCCCTCAGCAGCTTTGCTGAATGTGTAGGATATTTTTTTTCACCTGGTAAGAGTGTGACCCTTTTCTCCCATGCTTACATGTGTTTTGCTGTGTGTGTTTTAATATTCTTGTGTTCATAGACTGTGGAGCCTCACCTACTCCATAGGCATCAACCTCTTACTGGGTGTTACACAGCACCTTCAGTGCTGTGACACAGGGTTGTCTATTAGACTTCCCAACTCAGATTCAATTTTCTGGGACTGACTACTGTCTCCCAGAACATGTAAAGTTGCCATTGACTTTATTAGTCTCTTTCAAAATCCACAGACCCAGTGCAAACTATCTTACATAGAGTACTGGAAAGGGTTAATACTTATCCCTTTTTGTCTGTTTCTCTTGGAGCATTGTTTTGGTCCCTTTTCATCAAGACTTGGCTGGTGGCAGTGGTACCTACCCTATTTTTCCTACCGCTGTTATCTTAAATAACCTTGGTATTGTTTTAGGCTATCTTGGTAGCCTCAAACGTAAACCCGCTGGACCATACCTGTTTTTATACAGTTCCGGCTGGGTTTATTCACCATTTCTTTTTGAAAATGTGTTTCTCGTTTTTACTCCCACGGCAAACCAGGTTTGGTTCCTTTGTTCACCGTCTTTTCGTGGGCTTCTCCGCAGAAGCCCTCCTTAGGCGCCTGAAAGTCTGGATAGGCAGGATGTCAGAGAGGGGTTTTAGGACCCCTGCCATACGTAGCCTAACCTAAGTCGCACTCCTGTTTGATTGGCTAGTTGACTGTCCCGCCAGGACAGCCACCCTGCTGTGTGATTGACAGCGAGGCCGTGTGAATAGGGGAAAACTGAAAAAAAAGCAGGTCTATGGGATTGAAAAGGCAGAGTCGCCACTGGAACGAAAGAACCAATGAGGAGCTGACAGAAGAGGACCCTTACAACGACTGAACCGCCCGGTGAAACCCTGCTGCTGGTCTGAATCTTCAGACTCCAACGACATAGAAGATCTACCAGGAATCTTCTTCCCCTGAGCTGGTGGGACCAACCATTTCGCCCAAACTGCAAGCCAGGACAACCTCCTCTGGTCCAATTTGCTGTACAGAGCTACAGTGAACCTGATAGCGAGGAAGGTCCGACCCTGCTTGGGTTTTAAGGAGCGCACCATTTATTTGTTGCTTTGCTCTGCTGCTGGTTTCTTCCCTGGGAAGTGCAGGACCCTCCAGTCTTCCTACTTCATGCCAGTCCGACAGTCACTTCAGGAACCATGAGCCTGCAGGACCTGCCAGGAACGTCCGGCTCAGCTACAGCCTCTTCTCCATTTAAAGGTACTGTGCAAATCTGGTTGTTTGTTTTGTCCAGCCGCGGTGAAGGTGTGTGAAACCTTTTGCCAATCCAAGGGCTTGTCCTTGTCTACTCTTTAAACTAACGTTTCTGCCAACCAACTTCATCCGGAACTCTTGGCAAAGATTAACCACGTCTACCCTGAACTGTGTGATCTTGAGCAAAAGACTTTTCTCCTCTTGACTTTGGCCCTATGCCTTTTTGATTTGATTTCATCACTGTAGTTCCTCTTTCTAGATTGCCCTGCTTACTTACCTGTTGGTGCTGCTCAATTTGTATCTAACTTGGTCTTTCCCTCCCTTTTTAAATTGTTGGAGTGCCATTTTGCTCGCACTTTATTTTTGAGCTTAACCTGTCCAGAATCTATTGGGAGTGGTGCTGTGCATTAAGCGTGTGATTTTTCAACTGCTTTACTTTAGTGAGATGTTATACAACTGATGTGTAAATAAATGTATATTCTTTTACTCAGAAACCTTGAGTCAGTGCTTGTTTGAATCATAGTAATTGCTGTCCTTTGTGTAACTATTGATACTTCCCACTTGCTCTTGAGATAGGTCTGGCTGTTCAGCCATCGCTAGCATTTTACTGTGTAGTACAGGCTTATACCTAAGGTGAATTTGTACTGTCACTTGTAGGCTTAATTGTGTGTGGTGTTCCCAAAGAGTACTGCATATAATTCTGCCTAACACTGGTGTACAGCGGTGAGGATCAAGTATAGTAACTACACTTAGAGTGCTGCTATTACCTGGATCAACTAACCACAAGGCTAACATCACTAAAAAACAATATTAATCATGTCTGATATGGAACGCTACAGTCAGGAGACCCTCCTTTTTTACACTGTGGCTTATTTAAAAAATCTGTGTAGAGAAAGGAACCTCTCTGCCAAAGGCAAAAAGTCTGAATTGATTGAAAAGTTGTTAAAGAGCCAAAGTCTGGGGAGTAGGTCTGAAATGCCTAACTCTCCAGCAAATCTGGAAAATAATGAGGATGATAATGTGTCTATTATTGATGAGTTAGAGGAAGTAGATGTGTCTCCTAATATAGGCGTCCCTGCTCCCTTACCTGCTCAGCAACCTCAACCTTTGTCCACTGGGCCCCATCAGGTCCTACACTCAGTCCTGAATTAATTGCTCTAGAAAAGATGAGGCTTGAAAAGGAATTCAAACATTTAAATTCTCAAACTGAACAAAAGCACCAAGAACTTAAGCTCAGAGAAATGGGCCCTCATTACGACCCAGGCGGTAAGTTACCGCCTGGGCCGTGACTTTACCACCATGGCGTAAACTACGTTTACGCCATGGTGGTTGGCGGACTTACCGCCCCATTCCGAGTTTGGCGGGGCGGTAAGTCCCCAATCCCCATTTACCCTTCCCCATTACCATTTTTGCCCCATAGGGCATAATGGGAGTGGGGAAGGCGTTAATTACGCCACCGTAAATTACGGTGGCGTAATTAACTCCATGGTCCCTTAGCGCCATGGATTTTAACACCTGCTAAAAGCAGGTGTTAAATCCGCCATGGCGCTAAGGGACCTCGTACTCAGGCGGTAAGGGTCGGCGCTGTTTACGGCGCCGTAAACCCCTTACCGCCTGAGTTGTAATGAGGCCCAAGGTGTTAAATCATGAACTAGAAATGAAAAGGTTATCTCTTGAAAATGCTTTTCTCCCAGAGTCTTCTAGATCTTCCAGTCCTAAGAGACTCCGTACACCTAAAGAAATTGTGGGTATGTCTGAGGATGAGCTTGATATTTTCGATTGGTTGGCAATGTTTGGATATAACCATGGGATTCAAGGTCTTACAGGGAATCAATTGCTTCCCTGGCTCTTCTCTAGGCTACCAACTGTTGCATCCGATGTTGTGGTGGAGTTGCTGGAGGTGGATAGGATGGATTATGAGTGTGTGAAGCTAGCTTTAATTGCTAGCTTTGGGAAGACCCCTTCCCAGTACCTTAAGAGGTTTAGGACCCTCAAAAAGCATGATGGTACCCCTTAGGCTACCTGGGTATGTGAATTTTAAAAAACATAGATGGTTGGTTTAAGGGTTACAAAGTAAACACTTATGAAGGTATGAGAAATCTTGTTATGTTGGAGTCAATTTATGATGCCTGCTCTCCTGAGCTCAGACAGCACTTGGCTGATTCTATGGAGATCGATCCAAAGAAGTAAGCTAAGGCTGCTGACTTGTGGGTTGCCAACACGGCTACTCACAAGGATTCTGGGGCAACTCAGAAGAAGGATGAGGGAAAGCAGGCAAAGAAAAATGACAGTGAGAATTTTAATACCACCAATCCAAAAGAGGGCCACAAACAGCAACATAAGGGTAAACCATAAGGGAAACCAAATCAGGCTAGTGCACCATCTGGACCCAAACCAGATGAAGGTCAGAACAAACCCCCATTCATCAAGATGTTTGGGAAATGTTATGTCTGTGGGTACAAAGGGATCCCAGATGTAAGGGTAAACCTTCAGGGGTCCACACTGTCTCCTTAGCATTCTCCCCAGAGGAAGAAGTACCTATGGCAAGTGGAAACTTTCGCCTTACTTGCTTACTGGCTGATGAACCCATGAGAGTCTTAGCTAGTTTTTCTTTAGTGTCCCTGGTTTGTGGGAACAACAGAATTTAGATCTCTATAATTCCATTGTAGACTATACTCAAGAGTATTATAAAGATAGTGTTCTTGTGAATGGCCAGGAGACTCCGGCCATCAGAGACACTGGAGCCAGCATAACTGTGGTGGATGAATCAGTTTTCAAGGTGTAGGATGTTGCTAAGGCACCCAAACGCCTCACCAAGTTAGCTGGAGGCCCTATGCAAATGCTTCCCCAGTTACCAGCTCTCATCCAGTGTAATGATATGACTGTCAAAATACCTGTTAGTGTGCAGAGTGAAGTGCCTGGGAGAGTCCTGTTGGGTAATGACCTGAACACTCTTGGAGTTGTGTCCAGCACCCCCAGGCCTCCCAGTAAGAGGAGACAGGAGCTCACTAGGCCTGCAAGGGAGAGGCCCTTAAGAGGCTCTCCAGAGGAGTTGATAGAGGAAACTATCACTCCCACTCCACATGTGTTGCTCACTTCTATTTCTGGAAAGAAAGCGGCAAAGGGGAAACCCAGGATATCAAGGAAAAAATCAGACATCATCCCTGTGCTACCAACAAGGACATCCCCAAGATTGTCCAATATCACACCTGTGATCCCTCCACCTGCTGAGGCAGAGAGTGAGGTACAACCCTGTGTGTTTGAGCTAGTTTCTGAAAAGTTAGATTTGGAAGAAGACACTGTTTTGGTTGGAGATCTTGACCCTGTTGACCATCCTGAGCTGCAGTCTTTACTGGCAGAAGGTGGACCCAACAGTGCAGACTTCAGCAGAGGACAAAGAGAGTGTCCTACTCTCAAAGGTCTTCGACAACAGGCTTCTAACCAACTTGATGGGCAAGGAGTTGGAAAGCATATGTTAATCTGGGAAGATGGCCTCTTCTGCAGTGCACCAACAGAGTCTATCCCTGGGCACTGTAAAATAATTGCAGTGCCCCTTGCCAACAGACTCCAGTTCCTAAAATTGGCCCATGAGATACCTTTGGCTGGTCACTTGAGTTTCAAAAAGACCAAGGAAAGGCTCTCCTTATACTTCTACTGGCCTAAGATGGGTTCAGAAGTTGACAAATTCTGTAGGATCTGTCACACTTGCCAAACCTCTAGCAAGAATGGAGCCAAGAATGTAGCACCCCTGGTGCCTCTCCCAGTGATGGGAGTTCCTTTTGAGAGGGTGGGCATCAACATTGTTGGTCCCCTCAGACCCTCCCACATCTTCAGGGAACAGGTTTATCCTGGCTGTAGTAGACCACGGTACAAGATAGCCAGAAGTCATACAGATGAGAACTGTTATGGCTCAGGTTGTGGCTAAGGCTCTACTTGGTATTTTTACAAGAGTAGGGTTTCCTAAGGAAGTGATATCTGATAGGGGATCCAATTTTATGTCCCACTATATGCAAGCCATGTGGAAAAACTGTACTGTCACTTACAAGTTCTCTACAGCCTACCATCCACAGACAACTGGCCTGGTAGAGAGGTTTAATCATACTATGAAGAGCATGATAGGTGCTTTAGAGGAACCCCTTAAAAGAAAGTGGGACCTTCTACTGCCATGCCTTCTCTTTGCTTATAGAGAAGTGACTCAGGAGGGTGTAGGTTACAGTCCCTTTGAACTTCTCTTTGGCCATCCAGTCAGAAGTCCATAGGCCCTGATTAAGGAGGGGTTGGAGAGTGCTCCTTCCCCCAAGCCTGTCAGAGTGACTGACAATGTGATAGGTCTCCAGAGGAGAATGCCACACATGATGGCAGAATCTAGTGATAACTTCAAAGCAGGTCAGGCTCTGGTCAAACATTGGCATGACCAGAAGGCCAGCATAGTTGAGTTTACTCAAGACCAGCTTGTATTAGTTATGGTGCCAACAAGGCAGAGTGCCTTGCAGGACAAATGGATAGGACCCTTCAAGGTTGTGGGCAAACTTGGAGAGGTGAACTATTTGGTGGACTTAGGCAGACCTAAGGAGGCTCTCAGGGTCTTTCACACCAACCGTTTGAAGGCATATGTCTCGAGACCAGAAGTGAGAGCTTTGCTTCTAGCTTCATCTCAAGAGAAGGAGGAGAGTGAACCTCTACCTGACCTCTTCAGAGGCCAACCTTTGGATGAGAAAATAGAAGGAGAAACTACCATGTGTAGTAGAAATCTAAAACTAAAACCTATCACCTTAGGCCCTTGACCCTTGGTTCATCACCTTGAATAGTCTGATTAAAGATGACTCCTCGATCGAAGATATCACTGCGGTTTACCAGAATACTCTTTGAGAGGCAGTAAATACCTTAGCTCCCATTACTAACAAAAAAATAATTCAGAGTAAAACCAAATCGTGGTTTTCTCAAGAACTACAACAATTAAAAAGTACTAAAACTAAAGCTATCTACATCTAGAAAAAATAGCTATTAGAAGCGGATAGAGACTCATATAATGGTCATGTTAGAGCGTACAAAAAGGCAGTAATTACTGCCAAAAGAACCTATCTTGATGATAGGATAGCTAAAGATCAGTCCAAACCAAAGGAGCTGTTCAAAGTGTTTAGAGAGTTGGAAACAACCACTAATACTACACAGGATCCTATTGTTAAAGACACCAAGTGGTGTAATCAAATAAAGAAGGTGATGGATGCTAAACTCACCAGAATTAACGGAGGTATCGCTGAAGCCAGAGCCACTCTATCACTCAGGGGCTTTAAAGATCCGGCGACCCCTGCTAAATGTTGGAATAATGAAAAACTGTTCTCATTTAAGCCCATCTCAGAGGCCGACCTTACAGTATTAATTAATAACCTCAAACCATCTAATTGTAGGGGTGATGTATGTCCGGCACTTACAGTGAAAGCCTGCGCTTCCTCCCTGATCCCTACTCTCTGTAAGTTTGTCAACGCTTCTTTCAGAGACAGTGTGGTTCCTACCTGTATTAAACACACCTGGGTAACTCCTCTATTAAAAAAACCTGATCTCTCTCCGGACGATCCTCTGAATTATCGTCCTATCTCCAACTCACCTTTTTTGCTTAAAATTCTTGATAGAGTTGCATACACCCAACTCATTTCCCATCTAAGAACTAATGACATTCTAAATAAGAGACAATCTGGTTTTCTGGAAAAACATGGTACTGAGACTGATTTGCTGGATTTAAAATCTAGGCTCCTTCGCCATATGGACCAGGGTAGCCCCTGCATGCTGATGTTGCTTGACTTATCTGCCACCTTCGACCTGATAGACCACTCAGTTTTGGTCTCCAGGTTGAAGGAGGTGGCAGGCTTCTCGACCTCGGCAGCCACCTGGGTTACCTCCTTTCTCATGGGGCGCCAATGGTGAGTGAGCAGCAACATTGCGGAAGCTGACCCCATGGACTTGATGCAGGGAGTCCCGCAGGGAGCCTGTCTTTCACCAATTTTTTATAACATCTTTACGGTTCCCTTTGGCCAATTTTTTGGACATTAATGACATAGAGTTCAGTAATTACGCTGATGATACCCAGTGTATTATTCCTATTACGGGCATCTTCTTGGACGATGAAACTAAAATCAACCAGATATATTCGCTCATCCAAACTTGGATGTGCGTTAATGGATTGGCCCTTAATCCCAACAAGACAGAACTCATGCTTGTGGGTACTGATTTGAAAATTCACAGACTGGAAGATTTATACTCCCAGCGTGTGATTGATAACGGTGTCATAAAGATTAAAAAAAAAGTTAAGACATTGGGGATTTATCTGGACTGTAATCTGAGTAGGAAAGCCCAGGTCAGTAATCTGATTTCCTCATCCTCGTATTACATTAAATTACTTTCACATGCACGCCCCTTTCTCTCTCAAACTAGTCGAGAGACGCTGGCCTGAGCACTGATTAGCTCTAGGTTAGACTATTGTAGCAGTCTTCTCATTGGTCTTCCAAAATGCAAAGTGAATAGACTACAGGTAGTGGAGAACAATGCGGTCAGGGTTGTCATGGACAAAAAGAGATCAGACCACATCTCTTTACCTAGAAGGGAACTTCATTGGCTTCCTATTAAGGAACATATTCTCTTTCGCCTTTTGTCCATCTCCTTCAACTGTTTGACAGCCTCTGGTCCCAACTACCTTAAAGAAGAACTTAAACCTAAGACCAGTAACTATAGTCTCAGATCCAATGGTCTCTCTCAACGTGTTGTTCCAAAATGTAGACTATCTCAGACAAAGATTGGAGCCTTCTATTCTGCAGCTCCCATCGCGTGGAACAACCCTCCACTTAAACCTAGAACTGAAAGTTCTAATAGAGTGTTTAGGAAAGGACATAAAACCTATCCGTTTAATTAATTTCCTTTTTTGGTCTGAGATCCTTGCCTTCTGGTATAACCTGTATCACGTGTGACCTCTCCCTTCTTTGAACGTTTTATTTGTTTCTGTATGTTGTTTGCGCCCTCAAGCCTTAGGGTCAGTGGTTTTGCGCTATATAAATTATAAATAAATAAAATAAATAAATAAGGAGTCAAGCTTTCTTCTCAACTGACATCTAAACAACAGGATGAGTGCAAAGTTCTGTTAAATTAGTTTGCCTCCCTGTTTTCACTTTCACCAGGCTTGACCCCTTGGGGCCAGCATGATATCCTCACTGGTAACTGTTTACCTGTGAAAAGCAGAGGTTACATAATGTCAGAACATGTGAGATCCCACATCAAAGGAGATGTCAACAAGATGCTTGATCTCGGGTTTATAGAGCCCTCTACAAGTCCATGGTCTAGTCCAGTTGTTCTAGTACCAAAAGTAGGATCAAAGGAGTTGAGATTCTGTGTGGACTAGAGAGCTCTAAATGCAGTCACTAAGACTGATGCCCATCCTTTGCCAAGTACATATGAACTGGTGGATAGACTTAGTTCAGCCAAGTACCTCAGTACGTTTGATCTGACATCAGGCTATTGACAAATAGCCTTGACAGACCATGCCAAGCAGAAAACTGCATTCTCAACCCCAGCAGGCCTCTACCAGTTCAAGGTTATGCTTTTTGGATTAAAGAATGCACCTGCTACATTCCAAAGGATGGTCAATCACGTTCTGAATGGGATGGAGGACTTCTGCATGGCATACTTGGATGACATTGCAGTGTTCAGCCCTACATGGAAAGAACATATTGATCACTTAGGATATGTTTTGTAGGCTCTTGAGCAGGCCCATATGACCATAAAGGTAAGCAAATGTCAAATTGGTGTTGGCAAAGTGGTCTACCTTGGTCATGAGGCACGAGGAGGTGAAATAAGGCCATTGCCTAGCAAAGTACAAGTTGTACAAAACTGGGCCACCCCTATTACTAAAACACAAGTGAGAGCTTTCCTAGACCTCACTGGGTACTACAGGAATTTCATAGAGAACTATGAGACCATAGCTTCTCCCTTGAATGTGATCTCCTCTCCAAAATTCCCTAAAAAGGTTAGATGGAATGAGGAGTGCGCTCAAGCCTTTGAAAACCTGAAGAAAGCTCCATTCCTAAGAATTCCTGATTATCACCAACCCTTCATTGTGCAGACAGATGCCTCCAATACAGGTTTAGGTGCAGTCCTTAGTCAACTGGATGAGAAAGGTAGGGAGCACCACATTTTCTTCATCAGTAGGAAACTGAAGGAACCAGAAACAAGGTGTGCAACCATAGAGCGTGAATGTTTTGCCATTGTGTGGTCTCTGAAGAGGTTTAGAGCATACTTGTACGTATCTACTTTTGTGATTCGGACAGACCACCAACCTCTAAGATGGTTAATGCAAATGAAAGGGGAAAACCCAAAACTTCTGAGATGGTCAATCTGCCTGCAAGGGTTTGATTTCACCATTGAGCACAGAGCAGGATGTTACCAACAAAATGCTGATGGTCTCTCTAGGATGTTTTGTAGCCGACTAGATGTAGAGATTCATCCAGGAGTGAATTCAATCCTCCTGTCCCTTAGTCTGGGGGTGGGGGGAGTGTTAGGGAGACTTCTCCACAATGACTAATTTCCCTTAGCTACTGAGTTCCTCAGCAGCTTTGCTGGATTTCTAGGATGTATTCTTTTCACCTGGTAAGAGTGTGAGCCTTTTTCCCTTCAGTGCAGTGACACAGGGTTGTCTTTTAGACTTCCCAGCTCAGACTCCTTTTTCTGGGACTGACTACTGTCTCCAAGAACAGGTGAAGTTGCCATTGACTTTATTAGTCTCCTTAAAAATCCACAGACCCAATGCAAACTATCTTACATAGAGTACTGGAAAGGGTTAATACTTATCCCTTTTTGTCTGTTTCTCTTGGAGCATTGTTTCGCTCCCTTTTCATCAAGACTTGGCTGGCGGCAGTGGTAACTACCCTATTTTTCCTAGCATGATTGTCTTAAATAACCTTGGTATTGTTTTAGGCTAACTTGGTAGCCTCAAACTTAAACCTGCTGGACCATATACATTATTATGCGGTCTCGGCTGGGTTTATTCTCCATTTCTTTTTGAAAATGTCTCGCATTTCACTCCGCGGGCCAAACCAGGTTTGGCTCCTTTGTTCACCGTCTTTTAGCGGGCTTCTCTGCAGAAGCCCTCCTTAGGCGTCTGAAAGTCTGGGTAGGCAGGATGTGAGCGAGGGGTTTTAGGACCCCTGCCATGGATTCTCTTGGTAAGCCAAGTCGCACTCCTATTTGATTGGATAGGTGACTGTCCCGCCAGGACAGCCACCCTGCTGTGTGATTGAGAGCCAGGCTGTGTGAATGGGGGAAAACTGCATAAAAAGCAGGTCTCTGGGATTGTAAAAGCAGAGTCGCCACTGGAATGAAAGAACTGATGAGGAGCTGAGAAAAGAGGCCCCTACAATGACTGAACTGCCCGGTGAAGCCCTGCTGCAGGTCCGAATCTTCAGACTCCAATGACAGAGAAGATCTACAAGGAGTCTTCTTCCCCTGAGCTGGTGGGCCCAACCAGTTCGTCCAAACTGCAAGCCAGGATTACCTCCTCTGGTCGAATTTGCTGTACAGAGCTACAGTGAACCAGATAGCCAGGAAGATCCGACCCTGCTTGGGTTTTAAGTAGTGCACCTTTTATTCTTTGCTTTGCTCTGCTGCTGGTTTCTTACCTGGGCAGTGCAGGACCCTCCAGTCTTCCTACTTCATGTGAGTCCAACAGCCGCTTCAGGAACCGTGAGCCTGCAGGACCTGCCAGGAACGTCCGTCTCATCTACAGCTTCTTCTAGATTTAAAGGTACTGTGCAAATCCGGTTGTTCGTTTCGTCCAGCAGCGGTGAAGATGTGTGAAACCTTTCGCCAATCCGAGGGCTTGTCCTTCTCTACTCTTTAAACTAACTTTTCTGCTGACCAACTTCTTCCGGAACACTTGGCAAAGACTTAATCGTGAACTACCCTGAACTGTGTGATCTTGAGCAAAAGACTTTTGTCCTATTGACTTTGGCCCTAAGCCTTTTTGATTTGATTCCATCACTGTAGTTCCTCTTTCTAGATTGCCCTGCTTACTTACCTGATGGTGCTGCTCAATTTGTATCTAACCTTGTCTTTCCCTACCTTTTTAAATTGTTGGAGTGCCATTTTTCTCACACTTCATTTTTAAGCTTATCTTGTCCAGAATCTATTGGGAGTGGTGTGGTGTGGTGTATTAAGAGTGTGATTTTTTAACTGCTTTACTTTAGTGAGATGTTTAAATAAATGTATATTCTTTTACTCAGAAACCTTGAGTCAGTGTTTGTTTGAATCATAGTAATTGCTGTTCGTTGTGTAACTATTGATATTGCTCACTTGCTCTTGAGATAAGTCTGGCTGCTCAGCCATCGCAACCACTTTACTGTGTAGTACAGGCTTGTACCAAAGGTGAATGTGTACTGTCACTTGTAGTCTTAATTGTGTGTGGTATTCCCATAGGTTACTGCATATACTTCTGTCTAACATTGTCTGCGGGCTAACTCCCTCTCTCCTGGCCACTCTCTTACCATGGCTACTATATATCGGCCATCTGGTCAGATCACCTCCTTCCTCTCTGAGTGAGCGGACTCATCTCCTCCCTCCTGGCCTCAACCATTCAACTCCTCCTTCTTGGAGACTTTAATATCCACCTGGATGCTTCCTGTCCCTCCTCTGGACTCTTTCGCAACCTCTGCGGCTCTCTATCTCTTTCTATTCTCCCCTCTAGCCTGACTCAATCTGCAGGGCACTCTCTGGATGCTCTGATCTTCGTAGACCTCCCTCTCTTTATACCTCTCACAACTCCTATCTCCAGAAGTGATCACTTTCTCCTTTCCTCCCATCTATCCCTCTCTACGCCTCATGCCAAGCCAACTCCAGTACTGCCACCTACTTTTTCGGTCATCCGACCCATGAAGCATGTGTCAGTTGAGGCTTTTGCAGCCACTTTCTCTGCCCCTCAACCTCCTCTGGCTGACTCACATCCTGACACAGCCCTTTCCATGCTCCACTCTTCTATCTCTGATACTCTTGATGTTCTTGCCCCTGTCATGAGGATCCGCTTGAAGCCCAAAGCCAAGTGCAACTCCTGGTATGACTTTAACCTCATCACCCTTAAATGCAAGTTCAGGGTGGCTGAGAGGAAATGGCCAGCTTCTTGCGCATCCTATGACAAACTGGCCGCCTGCTCCAAAGGCAATACCAGCTCTCTGTCCACACTAAGAAGAGATCCCACATCCAAGCCTGCATCTCTACGGCATCTAACAGCTCGTCTGAACTCTTTAAAATCTGCAAGGAGCTGGCCAATCCTGCTGCAGTCTATACCTCTCCTGTCCCCTCCCAGGCCCGTTGCATGGTCCTGGCTTCTCATTTCATCTCTAAAACCCAGGACATCCTGCCCACCCTCTCATCCTCTCCTCCTCCTCCCTCTACTCTCTCCTCTACCTCCGGCCGCCCTGTGGCCACATCTCCTACCTCTTTCTCTTCCTTTCCTCTGTTCTCCCCTGACAAGATTTCTAGACAAGTCTGACCTATGACAGTCCCGTAAAAATAAGTTCTTCCCTGTTCTTCCAAAACCATCAAGGACTACTTTGACACCGTTGCTGCTGCCCCAACTGACTTCAGCAACCACTCCTCACCACTGGAGCCTTCCCTCCCCCTGAAGCCCTCTCTTGTGCACCCACTTCTCAAGAAACCCTCAGTCACCCCCTCCTGCCAGGCTAACTGTCACCAAATCTCCATCACTCCTTTCCTGGGCAAACTCCTGGAAAAGCTGGCCATCTCCCAGCTTAATCTTCATACTGAATCCGTTGGTTGTCGGGATGACCATCAGTCTGGCTTCAGAGCATCCAGAAGCACAGAAGCTGCTCTCCTGAACATCTTCGAAGACCTGCTCTCTAACCTTGATTCTAATCTCCCCTCTGCCCTCATCTTACTCGATCTCTCTTCTGCCTTTGACACGGTCAACCATGCCATCTTGCTCAATCATCTCAGTGATGACCTGGGTATCACCGATCAGGCCAAGGCCTGCCTAACCTCGTTCCTCTCTGATTGACCCTCCCAGGTCCAACTTGGGTCCATCCTTTCCTCCATCTCACTCTCTACCTGTTGTGTTCCCTAGGGTTCTAACCTCTTTCCCTGATTGTTCAACCAATACCTGGCACCTTTCACCCACCACATTGCCACTCTCTGCTCCAACTTTTAGTGCTATGTGGATGACACTCAGCTCGTTTTCAGGATCCCCTCTGCCACCTCTTCTCTCTTCTTTCATCTCTGTATGTCTGCTATCCACGACTAGTGTGCCGCCAATAATCTGTGCCTTAATGACAGTAAGAGGGAGATTCTCCTCATTGGCACACCTGCACCCACCTTTCCTGTGACTCTCTGGCTGGCCTCCCTTGGCCCTCTTCTTGCGCCAACCTATGAGGATAAGAACCTTGTGGTCATCTTCGACTCCACACTCTCCTTTTCTCCTCACACCTCTGACGTCTCTAAGAAGTCAAACTACCAACTGCTCCTCCTCAGAGGTATTTTTCTTTTCCTATCCTTCCACCAGAAGCTCACTGTCTCTAGAGCTCTGGTTCTCTCTAGGATGGGCTACTGCATCAGCCTCTTTCTAAATCTGTCTGCTTCTTCTCTCCGCCCTCTGAAACTCATCCAGAACAGGACGGCAAGACTTGTTCTTGGCCTGAAGCTCAGGGATCGTATCTCTCCAGCACTGAAATCTCTGCATTGGCTCGCAGTGGCTGCAAGGATAACGTTCAAGACCCTCTGCATTGTAGACAAGGCCTTCTGGGGCCTGGGTCCACAATACCTCAAACTCTCTCTTTGTAAATACCTTCCTACTTGAGCTCTTCGCCTCTCCACCTCCAACTCCCTCAGGGTCAGTTGCTTCTCCAAGCAACAAGTTGGTGGTATATCTCTTTCTTCGGCTGGGGCCTACCTCTGGAACAGCCTCTCTGCCTCTCTGAAACTTGAGGAGAACTATCTCTGGTTCCAGAAGCCCCTCAAGACCTTCCTCTTTGCTTCTGCCTTCTCTCTTCCTCTCCCCTGTTGATTTACTGTCTGATACTGCACTGGTTACATGGCTACCCTCTGATTTGGGGACCACTTTCCTACCCACCCCTACCCACCCAGTTGTACCCCTGCACTGCCTCATGGCCACTCTTGCATTGGGTCTGTGTCTGTAACCCTACAGTCCCCCTACCTGCCCTTTTGGACACCTGCTGTCTTCACTTACCCTTGCACCTGCCACCTGCCACCTGCTGGCCACACTTCTTGTTATTGTTTTGATCCGCTGTACAGCACTGTACCCTCCTCTTTCCCCTGACACTTTTCCCCTCCCCCTCCCCTGCACTTGCGCGATCTCAATGTCACTTGGCCTAGTAAGATTGTTGTGTCTGTCCTCCCTCTGTTCCCCCTTCCTTGCCTTGTCGCCTTGAAACACTTGTGTATAGGCGTGTTACAAATGTCATATCATATCAGTCATATCAGAAAGAAAATAATGTTCCTCTCACAAGACCACAAAACTTCAGACAATGGATTTAACGGGGCCTGGCATGCCTCTCCTTTCTTGTCAGTACCTAGGCAAGACTGGACAGACTGCACAGTTCTTCCTTTTTAAAGTCCGCCTGGGAATTGTAAAATGCATCTTACAATTTGTCAAATGTCCCAGTCACATCTAAGTGACCAGCAACTAGACCCAGAGCCTAGTCCAGTAGGAAACCCCTGAGGCATGGGTGAACAATCAACTACTGGCTATTCAGTTCCTCAGAATTCTTGGGCTCCTTATCTTTGAACCGGTCAGGGATTTCACTTTTGCAGTGGTTCCCTGTTTTGGAATAGTCCTGGGTTTTTGCTTATTGCCTGTTCTCCTTTAAGAAGTGGTCCGGACCTCTGCCCTGTTCCTGCTGCTCTCTCTGCCTCAACAGATTCCAGCACAGTGAGACAGTTCCTTTGTACCTGGAAAAGGTCATCCTAACCTGGTGTACCAGCTGAAGACAACCCTTTCAGTTTTGGAAGGCACTTCAGGTCTGAAATGTACATGTCCACCATCTCACATTCCTTTTCTATGCCAGTAGGCAACCCCATACTACATACAAAGTCACCTCAGTCACCTCTGAACCCTCTCTCACAACAGTCGTCGCCTCAGGGGACTACAGGTCTGGACTGGGAGTTACCTCTGAAACCGGTCTCTCGCACACTCTATCTGAGGAACCCCCCTGTTTTTTAAATAGGTCTGGGCGTTCACTCTGTACTTGTTCCCCATTTCGGAGCGGCTGAGGACATCCACCATGAACTTGCTTCCTGGTCTGCTTCCACAGGCCTGCCATAGTGGGACAGTTCCTCTGTTTCTGGCAAACGTCAGCCTGACCTTGGACTGCAGCTGAAGACAACTCATTCAGTTCTGGCACGCCCTTCAGATCAGGAACTTCACTGTCAACCATCTCAGGTTACTTTTCTAGGCCAGTAGGCAGCACCAAGATCACTGAATCCAGTGCTAACTAAAAAGTCACCTATGTGGCCGCTGAACCCTCACTCACACAATAACTGCCTCACGGTCTTCAGGTCTGAACTGGGAGTTACTGATGAGACTGCTCTCTCAGACCCTCCTGCTGAGGAAGCCTCAGGGTCTCAACCCATAAAAACACCTCCTTTGCTACTCTCGGGGCTTTCACTTCAGTGTCTAATGTGACTATCTTTGGGTCAGGGATGTCATAAACCAACAGACACCCTACTGGAATGGAGTCTTTGACTGCAACACCGTGCAGGGAGGTGTCTTCCTTCCACATAAGCCCTACCATTTCCAAGGGACATTAACGTAGACCACCAAACCCCCTCACTAGTGGGATTGGTCTTGTGGTGTACTGCCCTTCCTTCACCCATTGTCTGACAACTGTGACAGTAGCATCAGTTTCACGCAAGGTTGAAGACTTTTCACCATTTCTGGCTGCACAGTACATAAATGTCCGAGGCTTGGCAGGACCCGGAGACCCTCAAAGGGCCATTCCCAATCAAAGTAAGGGAACCTTCGGCCACTCCCTGGCCTAGTGGAACTTCATCTACTAAGATGCCTATGCTGACTTTGGCTTCCTTTTAGGAGACCAAAACTCACAGTGGCCTGCTAGGTTTCCCCTTGAGGCTGGATCTCCCTTTCTATGGGCCAAATCTCCAAACAGAAAACAACCTGTGGTTGTTGAGGGTGAAGAGGCCTTTGTGCTAAAGGTACCCACATTCTGCTTTCCTGTGGGACATGACATACCATGGGTCTGGTATTCCCTTTGTGTTATTGGGGGCCTTTCTTCGGGTCAGAGCCTCTCTCCTTTCTGTTCTTGTATGTACCATGATCAGTTGCCTCTGATTTGGGTTCATGAGCCTTTTTGTGGACATGAGGGCTCACATACCTACCTGCAGCGTTTGCTGGATCCACATGCTTTGTGTCACTCATATCCCCTAAAGACTGCTGTAACTCCATCTCACAATGTTCAACGGTATTCTTATATGTGCCTAAATTAGATGTGCCCTTAGTTGTGTCAACTTTTTCACCTGTGGCCCATCCACAAAGAGAATTCTCATACTGTCACAAACCAAAATACAAAGGTTACCAAAAAAGAGTCATTATCCTTTCCCTGGTACCTCTCCCCCTTGTCACATTACCTCGTAACTCCTTCCTGACAATACCCATCATCATTATATTACATTCCCCATCCTGCTCTCAGCCCCCCAGTACCCTCACAACCCTCACCTTCGTCATAATCGCTAATTAACCTTGCAACCCTCATCCTTCTCACAGTCCTTCATTGCCCCCGCAACTCAGTTGCTCATCACAGTCCCTCATCAACCCTGCAACATTAATCCTTGTCAAAATCCCTCAATAGCCCCACATCTTCCATTCTTGTCCTAGTCCCTTCTTATCACTGAATTCCTTATCCTTACCACAGTCTCTCATTAGCACTGCATCCATCACAGTAACTCATGCCCTTATCCTGCCATCCCCCATCAACATCACAGTCCCTCATTACACAGCCCCACTCATCCTTGTCTCATGAGGATAGCTCATGGGAAACACGTTTGTCTTGGGATCATGACGACGTCGAGCAACACAGGTTCGATCCGCGGGTCAGTGCTTTGAAACCTCTGGGTATTAAGCATGTAATAAAAAAACAATTATATAATGATTAGTCTCTCATTAACATTGCACCCCATTTCCTCAAACCCCACCACCCCTCATACAAAACATATAGTCCCTACAGTTGAAATATAAATACATGTTTTAAAAAAACAGTTGTGCATTCTACATACAAAAAGGTGAAACCACACTGGAAACACCAATCTTAAGATTAAACTTCTTGCAAGAAACCAAGTATAAAATGATACCAAAACAAATATATAATTATACTTCAAAAGCACAAATCATGCAATCTTTACTCACCCTACAAAATAATGCTACAACATATATAAAAGAAAAACAATACCTTCTCTAAAATAATTTGGTTACATTTTGCTGTCATTCACTTGAAAAACATAATTAATTAGTTGCAATGATACATGCAGAATTGATTAAACATTAAACATTTACTTAAAACACACAGGACTTGTCCCACCATTATGTCCTTTTGTTCTCCATAATGGCAATAATGAACATCACAGCCCTCATTAAAGTTAAACAAAATCCAATTGATCACACTATTCGGAAAAAATGTATCAGCATTAATACTTACACACACATAAAAAATTCAGTAAAAATGTTACATTATAAAGCTGTTAAATAACCATAAACACACAAAAAACTTCATATGCACACACAACCAAAATATAACATCATCCACAAAAAGAAACCCTTTAAAACATCAGGTACACTATGAAATTAATCTTCAGTTGTAGAATGTGTTAAGGCTAAATCACTGGTGGATTTAAAATGGAATTGCATATGTTGTTTGTTATCTTCTAATACTGTTTTTTTTGTGAGAAGCTTCCTTATACCTTAATGCTGGAAAAAAAAATATGCCAATTAATAATCACATATTGGATTATTAGGCAATTTCGAAAGATACCCAGAGATAAACATTTGTTTTATCCCACTTCTTCAAATTCTAGGCCTGATTTAAAGCAGTTTGTTGGCTATTATTTAAGCAACTACTCTCAAATAATGATATTGTCAATTCATGGAATTCTCAATGAAGTACTTATTATACATCCAATGTGGTTGATCATCAAAAATGAGAATTGGTAATGCCCAGCAACTCGTCATACAGCGATTCAATCAAATACATACTAATGATGAACCTCATGTGCAAGAAGATATTTCTTGTAGCATATGGACCTCAAACACAAATTCAAAAAAGTCCAACAGAACTCTGGTGGAGCCTTCCCGCATTCATAGTGAGAAATGCAAGATTGTAAATAGATTAAATGAATAATAATGTTCATTGTTTCAACATTTAAGCATAATTAGGTATACACCATGAGATGTTAAACAAAACAAAACATTCAATATACAGAAATCATACTGGAACAATTCCTTTATAGAGGAAATCTGTTTAACAACCTTTAGATTACACAGTGTTTAATTTCAATGATAAATACTTTGATGTACATAATTACAATGCAATCAATATACAACACTTGAGATATTGTCGTTCCATTATTCTTCAAAAGGCGATATGTGACAAAATGTGAACAACGTTCTACAATGCAGTCTTAATCAGTTTGGGTCCTTATTAGGCCCTTCCTTGGAGAACCCATACCCTGTCCTCCTAAGAATAACATGTAAATGTAATCATTATGCATCTTATCTACTGCTGTGTCTGCAACCAGAAATTCAAATTTCAGAATCTTGCTAACCCTTAATATCTCTCAACCAGGACTGGAGTTTCTTCTTCCAAACCACTTTAGGCTGATAATCCTAATAGTGAAATTAAAATATTATATTTCAAAAACTGCCTATAAAAATCAGTGCATGTAAAAAATAGTAGAACTGTTTTTTTGTTTTAAATTCATCTAGTTGATATGCCTAATCATCTTCACGTGATAAGAAAACCAAAGTCTTCAGCAACATCAAATTAGGTTGTCCAGCCTAACAATGCAATGGAAATATTATATTTCAAAAACGATTTACCAAAATCAGCACATTTAAGAAATAGTATAATACTTCTTCGAGGTTGTTTTCAATGAACAATTTTAATAAAGAAATTGCCCCACTTGAAATTTTTTTTTTTTAAAAAAAGAAATAGTATAAAATGAACTGATTCCCATTGTCTTCTATCATTTAGCACACCAGAGGAATGTGCACCCACAGAAAAGGGATAATTAAGCCCAGAGTTGAGTGAGTATTGCACATTCTAGCAGGTGAAGCTGTAGAGGGATGGTGTACTGCATACTGATGGTGGGAGTGCACATGCATGCCACTCAACCCATCTGTATTTGCATTAGGAGGGAAGACTCCCGATTAATGCTTTTTCCATATTTACTGTCTCCTAAATATCATTCAACCAATGCAACCAATACAAGTCCATCTGCACTTTTAGCTCTTCTGATTGAACTCAAGAAATGTGCATGCTTCTGAGCAGTAACATCCCTTACAATTACTTTATGCTCAACCTGTAGGCACCTGTGTGGCATCCTTGACACACACAATGATTAAGGGCTATGTTGAGCGAAGTGTGGTGCAGCTCAAATTTCTAATGTCCATGCATCACAGGATCAAAGCTCCAAAGTCATTCCCTGTCGTCGGTGAACTTTCGGTTGGAAATGTAGGACTATGACATGGGCTAGAGTTAATCATTCTCATAGGCTGAAAAGGACGACGGGGAGCAGATTGCACTGTGTCTATGTCATGTTTCTGCATTATACACTGTAGGAATATGTGTGTTTTCAAGCATTTTAATGCTTGGTTCTCGCATGCTTTTTATACTGGTCTCACGTACCCATGTATTCAATTCCACCCCACAATTCTGGGCAAGGAATAGACGGTGTGAGAACGGCACTGAAGTAGAGTCTCACTGCAGTTGTTACTTCCTTGCTTTGTGCTTAGCACAAAAAGAAATGTCATCTCTGTTGCCTGCTGCTGGCCATTTAATTGTGAACAGGGGTGGACTGGGAACTAAAAGAGGCCCTGGAAATAATGACTTGGGGCCAAAGGAGGCCCTGGAAATAATGTCCAAAATGGCCCCATAGGACACATTTTCAGCAAGCCCAATGCTTTTGCTATGAGGAAATTTGGAAATACCACACAAAAGAGGCCCAGGGTGCAGAGGCCCACTGGGAAATCCCCAGAGTTCCCTCTAGGCCAGTCCACCCGTGATTGTGAAGGAGTGTTTAAAAAAAGGGTCTATGCGCCTAGCGCAGTTGCCTGAATATGGCACTGGAGTACAGTCTCACCGCAGTCAGACCACCATCAGATCGCTGACCATGGAGCAAACTACCAGAGAGGCACAGCGGACCAGGCGCCAAGCACGCCTTCAATTTAAAGCATCCACCTCTTTGCCTTGATCTGGAACTGAGGAGAGTTAGCTTATTTTAATTTCACCAACTATTCTGCTGGAACCATTGCCCCAACTACCGAGCGCCGCATTGGTACCTGTAATTACTTTTACTGCGGTGGTCCCTGCTACGGTCTCTGCAAGGGCTGCTTCAGCTGATGTGATGGCCGCTGCAGCGGCGGTTAAGGAGACTGTGTAAACTTTCCCAAAACTGCTGCTCTGCTTAATAGGCAAGTAATTGTGTCTAGTGTTTATCAGGATAAAACAGATCTAAATCTGGCAGTTGCCATCCTTCTGGCAACACTACCCCGGGTCTAGGCTACCATCGACCAGCAGGCAGGAAGCTCAGCTCCATTGTGCGAACAAGCCCGAGAAAATAGATCAAAGGGAAATCGGATAAGCTGGTGAAAGGATACAGAGGGGAGGACTCCACTTGAACCGGGATTGTGAGGGAAATATGTTCACAGCAGAGACAGACTTGGGAGCAATGGAGAGCGCTTGCCATTCTATATCGGAGGGCAAAGACCTGACAGAGTCGCTGGCAGGTCCAATGAATATTCAATTACTCTAGAGGGGGCCTTGAATTTGTCCCAAGCTGTGTACGCCACTCGCAATTCAGCAGCCCTCTTATTCGGGCCCAGGAAAGATGGGTCAAATACTTTGCAGCACGGCTTACCCGCGAAATATCTAACAATTCACTCCAGTTAGAAAATAGTCGGGTCTCTTCCAAAAAGAGGAGCATTCATGAAACTTGTAGCTCTCCCTTGCCTATAATGCGGGATAACTCCTCCAAGAAGTCTAGGAGCTCGGAGCTTCTTAAAACGGCCAGAGCTCCAGTTGTTCAGCCGCTGAATTCTTTCTGTGGAAGCCAATCCCAGATCTTTGTTGCAAAGTTCATCGAATATGAGAGTCGACACAATGTCGGATACAGACTCTGCCTCTTCTGATACTATTTTTATTCCAACAAACCCTTTAAAGGCCCTGCAAGTCTGTAAAATCCACAAGACATCGAATTTAAATACACACAAAAATGAGTGCCATTTTGTAAATTGTATAAGTCATTCAATGTTAATTATAAAGATCAGGCAACGTTGTTGGCTATTAGGCACTCAAAATTAATCTACACTGAATATTTTTTTTATCAACTATCCAAAAAGGTTTAGACCGAGCATCCAAGTCAGAGGGATTTCTTCAGAATTTCTCTTTGAACGTTTGGTGGAGGATGAGGTGGACAAAAACCTCAAAACGATGGAGCCAGAGAGATTGTGTAAAGGGGAAGGGACCCATCTAAGGGTTTTTTTTTTCCCCCAGGAAACCGAATTGCTTAATAACATCCAAGCAAACGACGTGCACATGTGCTTGCAAGAACAAATACGTATGAGTTTGCACCTTGGTGAGGATGACTGTCTGAATATAGATTCTTTGAAACAGAGCCCTATTAACAACTTGAGCAGGGCCCTCTGGGCGACCTAGTGATTATATCCACTACTGAAATTGAGCCCCAGCCTGAAGACAATGAACTTCAACCCTCAACATTGGTAAATCTCGATACAGTCATCGAAGGAACTGCAAATGAGCCGATAGTATCTGAGGAGGGCAACAACTATTCAATCTTCTACACTCGTAGAAAAAGAAAACAGCTGACAAAAACTAATAAAAATAAGCAACAAAAAAAGTCAAAAACATGCTGCCAAATAAGCTGTCGAAGACTAATGGATCTAGAAAATTTCTCTGGAATTTAAGTGGTTACTCTCCAGATCCGCAAACTGAAATACAGAACCAATAAAAATAAAAATACTGTCATAGAAAGTGGTGACTTTGTGTCCGATGTAACCCATTCGGTCACCTTGGAAGAATATCCAATTCACATTCAGGCACATGTGACAAGGGATAACCTGCGGATGTCAGATGGTGACTTGGACTTGCTGAATAATTCAGTTTATGGCGATGAGAAAATAGAGCAGGCACTTCTCAAGCACTTGCCAACGAAAGCAAACTTTCCGGATTTAACATGGACTAACCACCCAGGGAGGTCAAAGGTCAGAGGTGATAGGGAAGAGAAGAATAGTGGTGAATTGAGCGACTCTTTTCTGACCCTAGAGAAGAAATGCCTGCAAACGGATAGGTCTTTTAAAAATAAGGATAGTTCTGTAGTCAGCGCCTCTCAGGCGCTTGCAGAGAAGAATAGTCATGAATTGAATGGCACCTTTCTCACTTTGGAGGAAACATTTCTAAAAACAGATAGTTCTTTCAATAATAAAGAGAAACCTACAGGTAGCCCTTTTCGGACTTTAAACTATGAGGTTTTCTAAACTGCTAATCATTCTGAAAAAGGCAGAAGGTTATGATCAGCTCTGACTTTGGTATCAGTCAAGAAGGGAAGGGACCGAGACCCTCCTTCCAAGCTTCCTGGAGAAAAAAGGCTTGGTTGAGGCATTGTGCTACTGGAGAGAGTTTTGTCGCTCGACGATGGCTTCATATTAAACCGTAGTAACATCTTGCGACTTTTCCATCATAATGGGGACATAGCAGTAGTGTAGTTTTTGACTGATAACCAATTTAATTGTGTCCTCCTGCACTTAACTTCAAAATTGGTGTGTAATATGTTGTTGGAATCCTCAACGGCTCTCTTGCCATTGAGTTTTGATGTAACAGAAAACCATGAGTCACAGATGAAGTTTTCCAAAACAAGTGAAGAGGCAAAGGGTCCTGGGTTTAAGTTTAGCTCTAATGGTCCAATATAAGTAAATATGCTAGATGCAAAACAACGTCCTGCAGCTGCTACATATTCAAACTGCTATGATACTAAGGTGGAGTGGTCTGGGGATAAAGTCACCCTTAAAATAACATTCAGTTGAGCCAATTCCCCAGAAAGGCTGATTGTAGAAGAAAGGTGCGCAACCCCTTTGTCTTGGAAGCAAGACAATGCAAGTTCAAATCCTGATTCCATTAGAAATCATTCACTGGTATTAAGCACGTTATGAAATAACAATTATAATAATATAATAATATAATAATATAATTAAAGGGTATCAGAAATGAAACCTAAGGGAGGATGAAAACCCAAATCCTTATATTCAATCACTGACAATTGAATTTGAAAGCCAAACATTTTTGACCATCAGTCTGTTAGTGATCATTAATCTTTACTGGAACCCAGCTGTCTTGGAAACTGCATATTTTGTTGACTGTGTTATGACCCGGATTGATGATTTGAACATCTCACTGTCAGATCCCTTTATAATCCTGTGTGGTGATCGCAATATAAACTTCATGGAAAGAGACTCGGGAGAAACAATGATCCCTAGCGCGGTCAGCTCTGTTAAACATAACACAGGGCTACTATATGGTTGAGGGACCTGGAAGCGAGAGATTTCCATATGTTAAAATGGCAGATATCAGGGGACATACAAGAGGCTTGAACATGGGGATGAGGTAAAAAGAGTTCCACCATAGATTATTTTTTTGTGTCACAGAACGCCACTACTTTGATAAAGTCCCTTGAAATAATCGTAATGCAGAATAGTAACCTCGAATTGTTGAAATTGATGTGGTGGTTAGCTACACGGGGAAATGAGGAAAGGTGAGGGACACAGGTGTTGGTGGAACAGGGTAGAAACAGACTGTTTGAATCCTATAGAGGTTTCTCTATTAACCAAGCCATATTCCTCAGTTTTGAGTAAACTCCCTATGAGATCCAACTTCCTACCTTTACTTGTTGACTTTATCGAAGTCAAATCTCTTGGACGGAAACCAGAGTTTAAATCAAAACACATGTATGATGTGGAATCTGTTTCAAAAATGTCAATTGCATGCTGATATTAGAAACATGCGTTATTTGCCCGGGTTGATAAGAGCTGAGCGGATAAAAATGCGCCGGCAATGCTACAAAAAAGGTTTGATTTCACAATAAATCATCATGCTCCAGCGTGATGCAGAGCGGATGCTTACAATAATAGCTTCGAATTACTCCAGGAGTTTGTGGCAGATACTTCATGACACAGGGAAAATCCAAACGGCCCTACAGTGTAATATGGTACAGGAAGCCAATTGGATTCAATTCTTTGGCACCTTGTTCGCGCGGACAGTTACAGGAAATCCTGCCCTGGTTTTCCAAGTCTTAAAGGCTTGTGTGGTGTCGTCACTGACTCATGTCACGTGGGGAAGGACACAGGGACATGGGAAGGGCAGGGGCAGGCATGAGAGAGAAACGTCAGTTCCAGTTTGTTGGAAAAGGAATAAAGACGTGTTGTATCCCATCTCCTGCCTCCGCCTCGTGTTTGCATGAATGCGAGTCTTGTATGCCTTGCCAAAGGATACGGTGGTACACAGATACTTGACACTGGCGACGAGGCGTGTTTCGGATCAACACGTTTTGTTTCACTATTGGCGCAGCGCGCTAATAATGTCGTGAGGAAATGCCACTCGAGCTGTCTGGTCGCCTGCTGCCGTGGATGACATATGGGCAGAAGGAGGGTTCCCCGGCACTGGGGAATAGAATGAGAGGGTGAGAGCTTGCAGGCCCCCCGCCATCGGGCCACAAAGAAACATATGGGCAGTCCGAGATCATTCTCCCGCTAACAGCAACGCGTCATAACAGAGGGTGGGAGCGCCAAGGCTCCCCGCTGCAAAGCAACATCCAGGCGGTCAGAGATCTTATTTCCCGCCATCAGCAGCAGATCCCAGCAGCGGGTAAGAGCGCAAAGGCTCCCTGCTGCAGTAAACATCTGGGCGGTCGTAGAAAGTTCTCCCGCCAACGGCAATGACTCAGCACAGGACTGTGAGGGAAGAGGCCCTCATTGCTAGCACTAAGCCATGTTGCAGCAAAACCATGCCCACCCATCACAGCATTCCACCAGCAAATCAATGCTCTCACCACAGGAGGGGCACAAGAAGTGTCAAGTCACAACCTGGACCACATCAAGGACCGACTCAAGGCACCAAAAATCTTTCATTGCAGCACAAAAGCTGCATGAAGGCCAATCATCAGCCATCTCCCTGAACCAGAACTTACCTCAAGTAACCACGCACAAGGCCTTTCCAAGGGAAACAAGACCAGCAGACAACACACCACCAGCCCAGTAAAATGCCAGAAAATCAATCAATAACTGAGCCAATAACGCTGGCTTGCACACTGCCACTAAGAATGTCTGACAGCCTACTAACTCAACTGCCCACTAATTTCGACCTCAGTGACACTAGCACTTTGGGGACACAGTGTTAAAGGTGACTGAGGGATTTTGAGGTGTGTCTCAAAGCAGTCGGCCCGATAGATGATGACAAGAAACACAGCCTACTAACTTTCTCAATAGGCACAAATGTAAGAGACATTGTGGACAAACTTCCTGAAAGTGACTCTGACACTTAAGTCAACCTGAAGACAACACTCACAGATTAGTTCACACCCCACACAAATGCGGATTATGAGAGACACATTTGTCATACCACTAAACAAACCAAACGTGAGACCATGGATGCGTTTGTAATGCATTTGAGATTAAAAATGAAGCACTGTGTCTTCAACAATTATTCCAACGAAGAGGCACTACGCTCGCAAATCATAGTCGGGTTTGAGAGTGCAGATTTCAGAAAACGACAATTGCAGAAACCGATACGTCTGGAAGAAATCCTACGCCTGGCTCACACAGACACAGCTTTAGCATCACAGGTAGAAGGACTCGAGGACATCAAAATCACTCATGGATGGCAGGAAAGCCTAAACAAGCTAGAAAGAACCTTGAGAAGCAACACCAACCCATTCTGCTACAGATGTGGCCACGAACACCTGCATGATGGACAGTGCCCAGCCATGTGCCAACAGTGTTCCGCCGGCGGGGGGAAAATTACTCCAAGGCGGTTTGCCTTAAAAACCACAGCAAAATACGAAGCACTGGAGGAAGCGGACAACCAAAACCGGAAAGGGATCAGAGGCAGCAAAGTCCACCTTACACGACAAGTCAATCGTACAACACTGCACACCACAGACACCGGGAGGATCAACCAGACAAAGGATCAGAGAGAACCTCGAGTGACTAGAGAGACAACAGACCCCCCAACATCCAGACCAAGGAGGAGACCCCGAAGATAGGTGTGATACCTAGTTGAACAATCACAGTCAGGCAACGCCTAAGGTGCATCC
Organism: Ambystoma mexicanum; assembly: GCF_040938575.1. NCBI lineage: Eukaryota > Metazoa > Chordata > Amphibia > Caudata > Ambystomatidae > Ambystoma > Ambystoma mexicanum. Next base: position 360,497,802 of record NC_090932.1, on the reverse strand, counting down.
TCGTAGGACAACGCCAGGAAAAGTGAAAAACCCAGGGAGGAACCACAGAAAAAGGGATACCTGTATGGTTTAGGCAACCTGACAGCAAAAGAGCACAGCCCGACTCTGATCATACAAGTCAATGAGACAGCGGCAGAATTCCTGGTGGACACCGGAACCACCGTAAATGTAATAAGCAAAGTTATACAACAACATACCTCACGCCCCCGTCTACTGCCAAAGAACTCATATTCCCCTACGGCTCGAAGACACCCCTAGCCTGCAAGGGTTTCTTCACTGCGTCATGCAGCTGCAAAGGACAAGCAAAAGACATCCCTATGCACATCCTGAAGGCCGCTACCAACAGCGGGTGGATTCTGAGCTACAAGGCGGCAATTGAAATGGGACTCATCCACGTCCTCTATAGACTCATGGTGCACAAATACCTAGACCCCACCGTGAACATTGAACAGGTTTTTCCTGCACTCTTCAAAGGCTTGGGAAAACTAAAAGGTCGGCAAATTGAACTGCACATCGACACCAGCGTCACTCCTGTGGTGCAGCATTATAGGGTAATCCCCTTTAAACATACAGAAGTAGGTAGAGAACAAACTGAATAAACTACTGGAGGCTGACATCATTGAGCCAGCAGAAGGTCCCAAGCCATGGGTATCCCCCACAGTACCAGTACCCAAAAGAGACGTCAGACATTTGCATATGCATGGACATGGATTATCAAATGAGGCCACCATGAGAGAACGTCACCACGCACCCCGTATCAATGACATGGTGCACCTCCTAAATGGGGCCACTATCTTTTCCAAACAGGACCTCAACAAGGGGTACCATCAACTGGAGCTCCACAAAGCGTCCAGATACATTACCACATTCGCCACCCATCTGGCCCTTTATAGGTACAAGCGGCTCAGCTTTGGAGTTTCGTCTGCGGCAGAAATTTTCCGATCTGAGGTCCACAATGTGATCAAGCACGTGCCCAACTGTCTGAACTACAGTGACGACATCCAAGTCTACGGTCAGACTCAAGAACAGCACGACAACACACTCATGCGAGTGTGCATGGCTCTCGAGGAAGCCCACCTCACCCTAATGAGAGACACATGTGAGTTTAGGAAACCGACACTTTGATTCTTCGGCCACATCTTCTCTGAAAAGGGGATTACATCTGACCCAGAGAAGGTCAGTGCTCTCACAGACACGGAAACACCTTGCTCCACATCCGACATCAGGTCCTTCTTAGGACTAGTGAGCTATTGTACACGATACATACAGGATTTTGCATCCGTCAGTGAACCCCTCAGGGCACTCACCAAACTCAATGCAGGGTTCAAGTGGTCCGAGAAATGGCAACAAGCATTCCAACTCATAAAGTACTGCAGAGCCGATGCCAAGAACATGGCCTTCTATGACCCCAGAAAGACCACTGGACTGATTGTGGATGCAAGTCCCATCGGACTCAGAGCCATCCTGACACAAGGGGCCGAAAGAGACGCCCACTCCAAACACATTGTATTCTACGCAAGCAGGATCTTATCAAAGACTAACATGATCCCTACCCCTAACCCTCATAGGCAAGTCACTGGAGCCAGGTTACAATCTCTCACTATGGCCTCAAAGGCCTTGCCATCTCATCAAAGTCTCTCCTGGAGTCAGTCCTGGCGCCTTTGGCGCCAGGCTCATACTCAATGTGAAGTTAACATTGGGGGCCTGGACTTCTTAATGGGTTTTGTTCAACATGGAGGCTCCCACATAGCTCAGTTCCAAGAACTGTGCTATGTGGTCTAGTGTTTTGGGTGTGGTCAGGCCTTGGGATACCTGGGGCTATGTAAGCCACGCACAGGCAGAGGAACACGCTTCACATTACTCTGCGGTTAGCAGCGTGACGCTCACTGTGTTCAGTTCGGTCTCCTGAGTTCCTTGCCTGACTTATCCTGGAGCTGCGCATCTGTAAGAACAAGAACATTGTTAATACGACACTTACCTGTGAGTAGTGTCCTGTCTTCTACCCATCGCTTACCCGGTCCAGAGATCACCAGCATCTTGGCGCCACATCCTTCTCAGGCACACTGCAACCTGGAAAGAAGAGAGTGAAAATAGCATTAGTAAGCATTTACTTATTCCCATTTCAAGAACAGCAAAAACCATAAGACTCTTACATGATTCAAGTGTCTCTCGCTCAGCATCCATTCCAGAAAATCACAGCAATCTACAAGAAAGAGGGGAGACACAGATTAGCACAAGAAAAGACAAGGTAGAGCCGTGCACTGCAAATTCACTCACCGCCTCGTGCTCTCTCGGTCAGCATCCATTCCGCAACATCACAGTGACCTACTAGAGGGGAGACAAAGGTTAGCACAAGATAAGATGAGATAGCGCCAAGCATTGCACATTCACTCACCGCCTCGTGCTCAATTCTAATCAGCACAACAACGCCTATAATCTCTTCCCACACCTAGAGGAAGAAGCAGAGACATTACTAAAAAGAAAAAGACAAGAGACAAGAGAGAGGAAGAAGAGACAGAATATCAAGAATATAAAACAGCAAAACCTACCTTAACGAGCTGGAGTCACAGCAGGTCTGGACTGGAACAGGACCCGCACCAGTGAAGCAACTAGGTTGCGATGCGCCCGCACCATCTACGCGCTGCTGCACCGAGAAGCAGGACGAAGAGCGCATCGTACAAAAAAGCAAGGTGAGGAAAAGATCTAAGGGAAGGTTTGGTTTTCAAGGGAGGCGGGAGCCAATCAGCAAGAGACAATTAAGTTTTGAATCCAATATTCCTGTATTGCAGGCCCAATCCTCAGCTGAACCAATATCCAGGGAGGGGTTTGAAAGTGCGAATGGTCCAATCAGGGCTGAGTAGCGTCCCCGTGGATATCAGGTGAGCGTTACAAAGACTGAACAAGCCTACTCACAGGCTGAGAAGGAAGGCTTAGCCATGGTCTGGGCCAGCGAGCATTTCCATCTATTCCTGTATGGGAAACCGTTTACGATCATCACCGATCACCAGGCATTGCTGTTCATCTATGGCAACCCGCAGGCGAAGATGCCACCACGAATAGCAAGATGGGCCTTGCGGCTACAAGACTATAATTTCAGCATAATTCACAGACCCGGGAAGGATCAAAACCCTGCAGATTTCCTCTCGCAACACCCAAACAAGGAGTGTACAGCAAACCCACCCATAGCGGATGATTATATCAGGTACATCATTCAAGGAAACACAGCCAAAGGTCTCGACACACACAGAATAGATCAAGAATCCAACGCAGACCAAGGATTACAGATCATCCTAAAGTGCCTCAAGATCGGACACTGGAAGCAAGCACGACAATTGACAGAAAACATGGGGGAACATGCCAAACAGGACATCACATGCTCCCTGTCTGTCAAGGACGAAGAAGGGATACTTTTGAAAGGCATAAAACTCATAATTCCCCGCAGCCTAAGACAGTAGATCCTAGAACTGGCGCACCAGGGGCAAAGGGGCATAGTGTGCACAAAACGGATGCTGAGTCAAAAACTGTGGTTTCCTCAACTCGACACCCAGGTTTAGAAATTGCTCCAAAACTGTCCCACATGCTCTGTCATCAACCCAACACCAGACCGGAGCCACTATGCATGACCACACTACCAGAGGGTGCATGGGACGAAATCACTGTAGACTATTTCGGGCCGCTAGAAGGGGGTGAACACATATTAGTAGAAGCAGATGAATATTCGTGATTCCCAGACCTGCAGATCGTACCCTCCACTTCGGCATACCATGCCATTCCCACCCTGGACAAAATGTTCGCCATCTATGTATTCCCAAAGTTGTGAAGACAGACAATGGACCCCCATTCACGGGGCAGGACTTCAAGACGTTCTCAGAATACATGCACTTTACCCACAGAAAAATAACTCCTTTATGGCCCCAGGCGAATGGTACGTAGAACGATTCATTAGCAACATCAAGCTCATGCCACAAATCGCTCGCCTCACAGGTGAGCCCGTGGAGAAGTTGCTGTATCAACTAATGTGAGACTGTAGAAACACTCCGCACTGCACAACAGGGAAGGCACCATCGGAAGTGATGTTTGGGAGAAACATAAGAACCCGGCTTTCACACATCATGCAAGAAGAGGAAAGTTACAGTGGCGATCAGGAAATGCAAGAGCAAGACTCTCGAAGGAAAGCCGACATGAAGAGAGACACAGATAAAAAAAGGAGGTCCAAAGAAAATGATCTCGAACCAGGGGATGTGGTCATCGCCAAACAACCTCAAAGTCATAAGAGCATGGCTGCGTTTATCGAGGAACCCCTCACTGTGATTCAAGAGAAGGGATCCTTCATCACAGCTGAGGGTGACAGGAAGACCATGACGAGGAACTCCTCCCATTTCAGGTGAATGCCCAGGATCGTACCTACCGCTGACCCCACTTCGCCTCCACAATTGGGATGCACCCTATGAAGGAGACAGAGAAGACTCCAGTACTGAAGGGCCAACCTGGCCGCTGCAAGGATGCATTGAACAGACGGACCAGTGACCCCAAAGAACCTGCAAGAAACCTCAACGGCTCATCGAAGAGATGTACTGACTTGGGACTTCATGCTTCGTATCGGGTGGGTGTGGTGTCATCACTGACTCATGTCACATAGGGAAAGACACAGGGACACAGGAAAGGGAGGGGTGGTCAAGAGAGGGAAACATCAGTTCTAGTTTGTTGGAAAAGAAATAAAGACGTGGGGCCTCATTACGAGTCCGGCGGTAACCGAGGTAGCAAAACTGCCTGGTTACTGCCGGACTCGTATTACCATTCCGCCTCTGTGATTCCCGGAATTACCGGGGCATTACAACCCCGGTTTCCCGGGAATCACGGAGGCAGAATGGTGTTAATGCCCATTCCCATTGAGTCCTACAGGACTCAATGGGAATGGGGATCATGGAAACACCGGCAGCATCTCGTAATGCTGCCAGTGTTTCCTCATCCGCCTGCAGGCGGGCGGTGTTAAACCCACCAGGTTAGACCTGTCGGAAACATCACCTCCCGCCTACAAGAGTTCTGATCGCCCAGCATGGAAATAATGGTGGAGGCGGGTTTACCGCCACTGTTGTTTCCATACCGGGCGATTTGTAATGAGGCCCATGGTGTACCCCATCTCCTGCCTCCACCTCATGTGTGCATGAATGCGAGGCCTTGCCAAGGGATAAGGTGGTCCATGGATACTTGACAGCTTGAATATATGATTTGACCAAGATGATATAGTTGATTTGATTAGGACGTGGAGCAAATCACGGGCACCAGGACTGGAGGGGCTCTCTAACTGCATGCTGAAGTCCGCCCCGGAACAGGGGGCGGATTTTTGTATGATTTTGTTTGCACGAATTGTGTGGGAGAGGGAAATACCTGCTTCATTGAAGTCAGCCATAGTGGTGCCAATCTTCAAGAAGGGCACTAGGGCTGATCCTAAAAACTATTGCCCTATTGCCCTTCCTGATGTTTTGGGAAAGACCTTCACCTCTTTGATATTGACTCATCTGAAGAAGTTGGTCACGTCATCTGAACATTATGATTGCCGGGAAACCGGTTTTGTCAAGGAGGTTGGATGTAGTCTGAATGTATTTTTGATTAAAATATAAAAAAATAGGGCCTTAAAGGGAGGAAATAAAATTGATCAATCCTTCAGGGATCAGTTGCAAGCCTTCAATAGTATAGATAGAGATTTAATATGGAAAAAAAACTGTTAACATGGGATTGCCCGAGTGACCTTCTTCAGCCGATTAAGGCGCTATATACTAACACTTCAATTCAAGTAAGGCTGAATCAGACAGGACTGCTTTAAAAAAAGAAATCCTACATAGGGAGGTCTGAAACAAGGATGCCCTTTAACGCCAGTCCTATTTAATGTATTCATTTCAGACCTAAAAGACATTTTGGATTCAAAAGTGGCATCCCCTCCTGGAATTAACGGTAAACCGGTGGGATGGATGTTGTACGCTGACGACTTGGTTATTCTTGACCTAGATGAATTTATAACCAAAATTCCTTCATTGAATGCATCAGAATGGTGGGAGGTTTTGTGCCAAGGTGAACAATTTAAATTAACATTTGCACTAACAACATTTTTGAATGACATTTTTTAAATAGTGTTCATCTGTACTGTGGAGCTGCTCAATATTGTGGTGCTAAAATGTGGACATTGATTGGACAATGTTTATTTTCTTGTTTAATATTTAAGATGGAATGAAATTGTAAGCTTTTTTGTACTTTTGTGTTTACTTAAGTGTATTTTGACGATAAAGGTTTGCAATAAACTAGATACATGTTGCATGGGTTTCAATTGCATCTACCATGAAATTCGGAATCCAATGTCTTACAGAAATAGTAATGTGAATGATCAGGCACTTAATTTCTTACCCTGTATAGATCGTTCGTAATGAGCAATAGTCAGTAAGGTAATCCAGATCTGTGTCGTTTAAGTCCTGTAGGACAGAAATGATGTTGTACGCATGTTAAAGGTTACGCAGGCCATAACATTTATTAAAAAACATATCATAGCAGTAGCAATCGGGATAGTTAGGCAATAGAATTTGTTACCCTGTATTGATCGTTCAAAGCAGACAATAATCACTATGGTGATACAAATCGCTTCCTATAAACGCCTGATATATTTTACTTCTAGTGCTCACCGGTCCCGGTGACAGGCATCAAGAGATTAACCAAACTTCAAATTGAAAACCAACTCATGAAAGAAGAGATATCTCGTGAGCAAACAGATCAGTAACCAAACTTTATTAGTGAGTTAGGTTGGTCAGTGAATTATGAAGAATTAGTATTTTTGACACAATTTTATTTGTATTTATTACAGAACCCCATCAATATCTTATACCCTATAAAGGGCAAGAATGCCCAAAACGTGTTATATTGGCACGAGAAGATGCACTGAGCGCACACCACCTTTCCATGGTGCCCCTTTTTCTTCTCTAAAAGATATTTGATTGTGTTTAAGTTTTAACAACTTTGGAAAGCAATTACCTTTATGAATGTATTGTACTTAGAACATTCAATTTGTTATTTAATTGAAATACAAGTGATTGTATGTTAAATGTGCAAAATAATTCACATTATTATTTATATATGTTTATGAATATTTAATCACCACGTGATATTTAATTTAAACAATCTGTTACTTCACTCATTACATTTGTGTACACTATTGAAATTGTTTTAGGCATTGTTTTGCCCCAAGTGTGCCCTGGTTTTGTCCCACAAACACTAAGGGACCTCCCACCTGTATGTCAGGATCTTGTAGCCAAGATCGAAATAGGGAGCACCTAAATTGCAAAGAAATCTTGTTTTGAATTGTCACAACAACTTTCCCTTAGTTTCCTAAACAAAAGGAGTGCACCTCTACACCCTTCCTTTCACAAAATATGTTAAAGCAGATTTCTCCAAACATGTACGCGTGACGCGGTGTGTGTGTGTGTTGAGACTTTGTATACAGATATGCAGTGTTCAGTCTATGTGTGTGCGCAACTGCCCGTCTGCATTTAGGCTTTTACCTGCATGTGTTATTGGGCTAGAGATATATTATTTCCTAGCAACTTGTACAATTTCTAACTCCTCGTCCATGGCATTATTCATATAAACTGCTGCAAGGATGACTACATCCAAGATGGCCGACACTGTAGTCTCCACAGCAATGCATTTAGGATGCTACGAAATTGGCAATTTTTGATATTGTACCGGACACCATTTCGTTTTCTTCACTCTTTTCCATTGTTTTAAAAGACGTTTCCTCTTTCCCCCAAAATTTCATTTTCTTTTCCGTGAATGTATTTTCATCTGAAATTTTACACAAACGACACAGTGCGGCATTGTATGGAAAACCTAAATTTCGGGGAAAGCAAACGATATTTTGGGGAAAAAAGCGAAATGAAATGCGATTTGGGAAATAGTCTGCTCTGCTGGCAAATCCAGGTGAATTTTGGCGGCAATTTCAACCACCGCTACTACACCGCTAATAATGACGCAAACCAGCGCTATTAACATATGCAATCTGAAATGTGCACCCATTTAAATGACGATCCGGTCAGGAGAATAAGGGATTCTAGGTGGCGGATAGGCGAGGCTGGAGGCTGCACTGGCTTGCACACTGATTCGGTAATGTGTGGTTAAACACGTGCGCGACTGCACATGTTATGTGCATGGAATATCTGAAACATGATATCAGACGGAATTCTCATTCTAAGGCTCTTTCATAACACCTATCATGAGCTTCAAAATCTGCCCAAACAAATAAACGGACAATTGAAAGTTGAAAGGGCCACTTTGTTCATGTGTAATCTCTCTCCTCATTATTTGCCACCTGCGGTTATCGGGCTTGATCTGTGAGCATGTCTGAGTGTGCCTCTGCAAGAGGGTCATATTTCACACCATCAATAGAGCTTGTGACAGAATTAATCTATGCTGGCAACATGAAGGTGTACTGAGGTCGCTGATTCAAGCGCAGGAGAAAGGTAGAGAACAGTGACGTAGCGCCACCTGGCGCCAGATTATTAAACATTTGTACGAGTTCTAAAAAGTAAGCAAATGTTTCATAATATAGAATAGAGCAAACAGGTTTTGTCACAATCAGCATTATCTAAAACTGTTCACTGGGGCAAAAATAAATCATACTGTTTTTGCTGCATAACACAAACAGAAAACTATTTTCTACATTTCATTTCATGTTTCTCATCAAACATTGTAAATAAAACATTCTGTTTTCTTTTTGACCTTCTGAAAACGTGTTTAGAGTAAATTAATGGGGGCAAAATCTGTTTGATCCGTTCCCAATTATCTAAGCAGTAAAATCTGAGCTAAATTAATTTGCTGCACTTTTTTGCACCAGTGCAAAGCTTTGATAACCTGGCCCATGGCGGCGTATGGGAAAAGTGCCCCTCACATATTAGGAAATACTCTCCATGGTCTTGAGGCAACAGAATGTGCTTTCACAAATAATGCGCTGCAACAACTCCTCAATGGTGTCATGCATGCATAAAAAATAAAATAAAACAATAGCTAATCCTGATGCAGAATTGAGGATTTACTGTGGAACTGTTCACGCTTATAGCTCTGGACCAGTACATGCTAAAGAAAATTGAGCTAAATCAGTCAGAGATTATGCTTGCAACGCTCGTTTTTTCTACGTATAACAAAGCAGTGTAAACGATGAGAAGACTTGTGAGCATAAAAACACAATAAAAGAAAAACATTTCCGGGGCCAGATACATTTTCATCTTTATGAATCAACTAATTCTTGCTAATCTTACATACCCCCAAATGTAGTGTGACCAGATTTTCAAGATGAAAAACCCGGGATGGCCAACAACATAAATGAGAACTACCACCTCACTAACCCCTCACAGCTCATTCCCCAGCATCACCCATCAACACAACCCAGCCCCAACCCACACTATTTCCAACACTGCCCCTCTACATATATAATACATAATTTAAATTGTGCGATTTATGCATGAATGTTAGCATGTTAATTAAAAAGGAGTTTTTGCTGTGAATGGTTTTACAGGACTTGCTGTTCATTTGTTTCCCTGCTTGTCTACGTGGCACAGTCAGTTAATGGTGTGGTGGTAGCTGCCAGGTTGGGGGTTCGAGCCCCTTAAGCAATGGCAGAATTCAGATAGTGCTATGATGTAAATGTAGTTTATAGTGGCTATCCCCCTACACTAAGGTGACTGGGGGATTTAGATTCTATTAAGAGACATGCAGGATATCATTATTCTCACTCCCCCTTGCTCGTAGGAAAGCTATGAGTGGCCGTAGAAGTTTTGTGAAACACAGCGGGGCAGAGAATAGGTCGAACTGGAAACAGGCAAACTACCACTGATGACCCTGCCACTAAAACGACAGGTATTCCTGGTCGCGAGGATAAATCTGGACTGCGAGGTAGACGTCTTTCAGATCGATCTTGAGAATCCAATCTCCCTGAAGGAGCGAGTCCCTCAACAGATAAATTGTCTCCAGTCTCCATTTTGAAGTGGCTATAAACCACAAAAACATTGAGGGCCTTGAAATTGATAACTGGCCTCAACCCCTCATCCGGCTTTGGTACTAGAAACATTGAGCTGAGAAAAGGGGAAGTTAAACGAGAGGCGGGAGACGGGAAGGACCACCTGAAAGGGGCGGTACAACTCTTCCTGGAAACCTAACACTGTCTGACGGACCCATGCATCTGTAGTCAGGGTAGTTCATTTATGAGCAAAACAAGCTAACCGTCCACCAAGGTCTCCCTGGGAAGAAACATCTAAATATATACTCCTCACCTGCTGGAGAACAAGCTTGTCCTCTCCTCTGTTGGAGTGACCCTTCACTGGGTCCCTCCATGAGGGAAGAAAGAGTCCGATGCCCCTCTGGTGGTGAATGACCCTGCACTCATTCCTCTGGAAGGAAAATGTGATTGTAATTGTATTTGTTTATTTGTACAGCAGTTATACACAAGGGAAGGGCTTCAAAGCACTTCAAGGTGAGAAGGGAGCATGGGAATACAGTAGTCATTCTTAGGCCTTGAGGTTTCCGAATGATCTAACAAAAAAAACAAAAACATAACTAATGTGCTAGGCCTGACAGCAGTTTTCCTAGTGCAGGTGCATGAAGTGTTGAAGGTGCAACCAAACTAGAGAGGCGAGACAGAGGGGTACAGGAAAGAACTTACTAGGCCTAGTAAATTCAGGTCAGGTCATGCAAGTGTACAGACGGACGAGCGAGGGAGGGGGAGAGGGGAACAAGGGCGCCCAGTCCAGCAGTGACCTGTGTTAAGTGCAGCAGAGGTTACCCCTCTCATAGAACATATGCAGAAAGTGCAGTAGTGTTCATCATAGTGCAGGGACCTGAAGACAAGTGCAAAGCCTGACGGGGGAGCCTGGGACCTGTCAGGCTCTTGAGGTGAACCAGGCGACCAATCAGCAAAAGCTGAACAGAGTTAGGGAAGAGAGGAGGAGGGAGGCAGGAGAGAAAAAAAAAGAGGCGGTTCGCAGGGGAGAGGGAGAGAAAGAAAGCGGAAGAGAAGAGGAAGGCCTTGAGGAGTTTCTGGAACTTAAGGAGCTCCGGCTTCAGATGGACAGAGGCAGTGAGGCTGCTCCAGAGGGAGGTACCTGCAGATGGTAAAGATGTACCCCGAAATCTGTGCTTGGATAAACGGCTCACCCGCAAAGAGTTGGAGGAGGATGAGCAGAGGGCTCTAGAAGGAGGATATTTAGGAAGATAGCATTGTAGTTAGTCCAGGGCCTGGCCCCAGAAAACCTTGTGGACCAAGAGAGTCCCCAATGTGACCATTTGTGCACATTGGTCACATTGGGGACTCTCTTCGTATTCTTACCCAATGTTTCTTTTTTACATGTTCATATGATGATAATATGATGAATTTGCATGTTTGATTATTATGTTCTTGCCAATTACTTATGGTTATAGATATGCCCTGATTTGAAAAAGGCATAGATAATGCCGAAACACATGTAATCAGAAAGGGACAACAATAAATATAATTGGATCATTAGTAAATGGCATTTTGAGACTTATTTACATAAATGTGTGGCGCAGTAACAAGGTGTGTTAATAACACCTACCTCTGATTTGCATATGGTCTTTCCCCTTCTGTAATGGCTTGGCAGGCGAAGAACGGTGGTCTGGAGGGTTTCCCAGAGCATTGCCAGAGGTTAAGATTAATTCTAAACCTTCCAGCCATCACCTTTTTGTTTTTGCTTTGTCACCCTTAGTGAGACGGGTATGCCCGGGTGTGGGTCCTGGTGCTGCTGGGTCTAGAGACCCAAGCTACTCCTCACTGATGATGTCCAGCAAGGGCGAAACATGTCTGGGGAAGCTCGTGGTCTCTTGCAGAATGGATGCGTCCGCAGTTCGGGCTGGGCTTCCCCTTTTGGGGTGGGACCAAGACTGATTTGCATATGGTCTTCCCCCTTCTGTAATGGCTTGGCAGACGAATAGCAGTGGTCTGGAGGGTTGCCCAGAGCAATGCCAGAGGTTAAGATTCATTCTAAACCTTCCAGCCATCACCTCTTTGTTTTTGCTTTGTCAATCTGAGAGGGACAGGTTTACCCAGACGTGGGTCCCATGCCTGCTGGGACTCGATACCCGAGCTACTCCTCACTGATGAGGCCCAACAAGGCCAAAACATGTCTGGAGATGCTTGTGGTTTCATGCAGAAGGGATGTGTCCTAGAAGTTCGGGCTGAACTGCCCCTTTTGGGGTGGGACCAAGCCTGATTTGCATATGGTATTTCCCCTTCTGTAATGACTTGGCAGGTGAAGAACGATGGCCTGGAGGGTTGCCCAGAGCAATGCCAGAGCTTAAGATTCATTCTAAACCTTCCAGTCATCACCTCTTTATTTTTGCCCTCTCTCTGCTCAACAGACACAGCACAGTGACACAGTTAAACTGTACATGAAAAATGTCCTCCTGGCCTGGAACTACAGCTGAAGACAACTAATTCAGTTTTGGCAGGCCCTTCACTTCTGAAATATACATATCCACAATCATAGGTTCCTTTTCTATGCCAGTAGAAAACCCTGACTTCTCTGAATCTGGTGCTACCTACAATGTCACCTAGTTGGCTGCTGAACTCCCTCTCACAACAGGAGGTGTCGCATGGGACTTCATCTCTGGACTGGTCTCTCACACACTCTTGCTGAGGAATCCCCCTGTTTTTGGAATAGGCCAGGGCTTTTTCTCTCCATCTGTTCCCCTTTCGGATGCTGCTGAGGACGTCCTCCCTTAACTTGCTTCCTGGACTGCTTCCACAGGCCTGCCATAGTGGACAGTTTCTGTTTCTGGCAAAGGTCAGCCTGACTTGGGACTCCGGCTGAAGACAATTCATTTAGTTGTGACAGGTGTAGGGTATTTTGTGGAGATTTGGGGCCTGAGGGTATTTTATTACCGCCGAAAATAACTTAGCAATAATCACTCTTTGTATTCAGATTTGGCCATGTGCAACAATAATACAATGGACATGCATTATTTCAGCACCCAGACCTGCATATTTGGTATACGTGGTTGGTGGTATTTTGGTGAGCATAATTCCCTTGTTTTATTTGTGGCCCCAATGTCCAGAATCCCTTATCTTTGCTTAGATTTTTCGTGTGATCACTAGAGAGACCTCAGACCTGCATTCTAGGAATACCACATTTCCAGTGATAGTGTTGGTGTGCCACCATGGGCGAACTCACTGACTTATTTACGACAGAGAGCTATATGTGGTAGTCTTGTGGTAATTTCCACTACCTTATATACGGTAGGGAGCTATGTTCAGAGAGTCTCTCTTCCCGTTGGCTCATGTACCTCCAACAAGCTATGCTACAGTCACTCACAATTATTCATACTGATTCTGACATGCACACATCTGTCTTAAAATGACCATTGCACTGTTTAAAAATCTCCCCACATCATCGGCATTGTAATGGTAAATAGAAAATAAAACACCCGTCTGTTTTCAAATATTTTCTGTATTATAAAAGCTGCATTTAGACACGATCTCATTCTTTACAGAAATAAATAAAATGGTACAGTCAAAGCATTGTCTATGACACACTGCAAAGAGCGTGGCGGAGAACAGAACTCAAATTGCAACATTGGTATTTGATTAAGACACGCACAGGAATCCTACACTGACTGCATATTACCGTACACACTCAGCTCCCACACTTCTCATTACCTTATCTTTTTAGTTGTTCTCTTTGTGAATGTGGCTCTCTTGGATTAACTCCAACAAAAAGGAACGCTTGCCTTCTCAAGCCGGGGTCATTGCCTGGAATTCTCAGCTTTTTCAGATAGGAATGCCTCAGCCAGTGGAAAGGTTTTTCTTTCAGCTCTCCCCAATCTCGACTGCAGCAGGACACAGGAATCTGCATTCAGTCAGGACCCCACAGCCAGGTCTTCTCCCCAGTAGTGCAGAAAGATGTCTGCCTGTCTTTTTTCCCTGATACTGCCCACTAAAACTTTCCTCTCAGCCCTCTGTATGACGTGTCCCAATGAAATCCATCATCTCTCATCCTCCTACTCTTCAACAATAGCTTCGCTTATACATTTGCAATTGTTGCAAATCTGACTTCCTTCTCCTGCAGTTACTGTGCACAAAAACACGGAGAATCAGGCAGAGAAGAGAAGAGAAAAAAATCTGCACACACATTTAAATGGTTTTCAGAGTATGCCTAATTCTGCAGTGGAGAACACATTTTATTAGTGGGTTATATTAAATAAGGTTTTAATAGTCAGGTTAATGGTTAATAGGTTAGCTGTTAATTTTCAAATGTGTCTCTCGCACCATAGGCATTTCAGGTGAAAAATAGTGTGCATTTTTAAATGAACACGTGTGCTTTTAACTGTAAAAATAGATTTGCATCTTATATGTTAAAATCGTTTTTGACTGAATAGCCTGTCTTTCCTTGTTAATCTGGCAACCCATATAGCAATGCACCGCACCCTTGTGGTGGTGCTGCAAAAAAATGTGCTACTTGTGCAGTATTACTGTACTCTGTACTGTAACACGCCAAATATCCTTACATATACCCTCCTTTTGTTTTTAGAACTTGGCTATAATCCAAGCCAATTCCTAAAAACAACTTGTTCTATTTTTTTTTACAATATAGCAATCCAACAAAATGAATATTCATGTGCATCAATGACAATTTGCAATCAACATTTCATCTGAGTCCATCAGTTCATAAAATGTTCCACATTTGCCTTCTCAGTGGAAGTGGCATTACTTTAAGTTTAAATTTTCCAAGTCAATTAAAAACAATGAAATAAAACAACTAACTAAAACAAATAAGTAATATAACGAGTTAAAATAAATAATTAAAATAATAAATACGTGGAACTTCATATGCCGGAACTTTTGTTTCGTCTCCTTTGGTATGTCCCGACCAGCGATGTTATTCGGTTCATTCGAGTACTCTTTCATCTTGGCAATCTTGAATCCACAGTAGTCATCTCTTTTGGCATTCCGGTTATTTTGTCTTCACCTCCACCTGGAGGCAGGCATCTTTTGGTCTTCATCCAGGGGACTCCAGGACTCCATCGTCTCCCGTGGCCTCTGATCCCGGAACCTCCGACCAAATAATGTTAATTGTCTAAATCAAAATAGAAAATAAACAGATTAAGTACATAGCACAATACTAACTTCATCCTTTTGCCAAAAATAAAACATGCTTGGTAAAAATATTTCGTTTATATTTTTTTCTGTTTTTTTTTTCTGAAATCAAATACAAGTTAAAAGAAAACAAGCATATATAAAACAGCATTCAATATTTAATACACTTTCTCTCTGCACACCAACCACGAGCTTCCATTATATGTGCATTTATTTATTTATTATTTATATATTTATATTATATATTTTTACATATATTACAGTGTTTATGTGCCATCATAACAATCAACTTTTTTTAACTTCTTTGTCACTGCCTCCTGATTACACCCATTTATTTTCTCAAGGGATTCTATCCGTTTCTACATGCTCAAGCTGCCTGATCTCATGTCTGGGATGGCATGGTTTGATTTGATTTACATGGACAAACTGCTCTATTGCTGTTTCACCTTCATTTTTCAAAATTTTATACACTACAGGAGAGACCTTATCTATAATTCGAAATGGCCCCTGCCAGGCTGCTAGAAATTTAGAATTTTTCTGTTTACTTTTTCCAAAATGAAACTTGTACACCTGATCCCCTACACTGTATTCCTTTACTGATGTCTTTTTATCATAATATGACTTTGCACTGTCAGCAGCTCTTTCCAGATTTCTCTGCACAAAAGCAAATGCATGTTGCAAATGCCTCCTCAGTTCATCAATATATTCATGAACTGTGGATGCACTCACTAGAGTTTGCTCATGTGTTCTGTATAGTAGGTGTTGTGGTAACACCATTTTCCTACCTGTTAAGACCTCATGGGGGCTAACACCTGTTGCTTTGGCAGGAGTCGACCTGATTGCCATCAAAACCAATGGTAAACGCAAATCCCAGCTGGAACCTGCTTCTGCCACAAATTTCTTTAAAATATCCACAACAGACCTATTGCTTCTTTCAACTGTACCTGAAGACGCCGCCCGATATGCGATATGTAGTTTCCTTTTCACACCTAGTATTTGCCATACCTTGCTCATTAGAGTACTTGTGAAATGACTTCCTCTGTCTGACTCAATTCTTTGCGGCAACCCAAACCTTGAGAACACATGGTTCACCAGCAATGTGGCTGCTGTTTGCGCACTACAATCTGGTGCAGGAATGCACTCAATCCACTTTGACATCAAACATACCACACTCAAAATATAACGGTGTCCCCTGCTCGACCTTTTTAAAGGACCTACATAGTCTATTTGCAAATCTGACCATGGGAGAGTTAGGCCTCTTTTCATCAATGGTGCTCTATGCATTGGTGAAGCAGGTTTAAATTGGGCGCATACTAGACATCCTCTAGTATATAATTCCACATCTTGGGACATATGAGGCCAGTAAGCATAATCTTTTAGTATTTCTAATGTTTTTTGTGAACCTCTATGGCCTGCAGTTATGGCATCATGTGCATGGTGTAGCATTAGTCCTCTGAATGAAAGGGGTACTACCCACTGTATTTGCCCTGTTATGGACTCTCTAATCATGAGCCCATCCTGTAATCTAATTCGTGTTTTGTTCTTTAATAACACCCTCAACTCTTCTTTTCCCATACAATCTTTTTCTGTTACAGGATTTTGTTCAGGATCTATCAAATGATTATAATAGATTCCCAAAATTTGATCATTCTTTTGTGCCTCAATCAAATCTTGGTCTGGCGTGTCATGACTCCACTGCACCACCGGTTGATATACCTCCTTTGGTGCTTTAGAACGTGTGACTGCATCAATTTGTATTTCACCCATTAAATAATCAATAGGTAGCAATTCTCCCATCACAGCCCCAATCTTAGCCAGATGGTCTGCCTTATCATTTCCCTCCTTATCCTCTCCTGGTGTTTTTAAATGCCCACGAATTTATCTCCAGTATATTGTTAAATTATTTTCTGACACCAATTTGTCTATGGCTTGTATCATTTTTCCATGTTTAAGTGGCTTTTTGTTGTATGTAACCATGCCTCTTGCTTTCCAACCAGGCACATACTCCACAAAGCTATTCCGTGCATAGTCAGAATCAGTCACCAGGACAATTTCACTGAACTTTTTATCAACTGCAGTAGCAATTGCTTTATAGATGGCTGCCAATTCCGCCACCTGACTGCTCCTATCTCCAATCCTCATCCCTATACTAGGAACGCCTTCACATTTCAACCAGACATTTCCTATTCCTGCCACTAATTGTTTATTATTGTCATTTTCAATGTGAAAAGCACAACCGTCCACATATACAGTTGGCAAATCCTTGCATGTTTTTTCATCAAAAGCTTTGTGTGGTGATTGTTCAAATTCCTGTAAACTAGCTTCCACATCCATTTAATTTGTTATTTGTTCAGCTGCACAGTCATGTAAGTCAGCTAACCCTTGAGCAATTGGGCTCTTTTTATTTTGTCCATATCTTACTTCTACGGGAAAACCTTGTAATGCCAGCGTCCATGAAGTGATTCTGGATTGCGCTAGATTGCCTGATCTAATTCTTTTACTCTCTAAAAATTGCAAAGGTTGATGATTTGTTTCAATAATCACCTTTTCTCCCTGAACAATGGGGCGAAAATGTTGTAGCGCCCACACAGTGGTTAATAGGGCCTTTTCACATTCATTACATTTCATTTCAACTTGGGAAAATGCCTTACTTGCATATGCAATGGTTTTGTGATTCAAATCGTGTTTTTGTGATAACACTGCTGACATACAATGTTCAGAAAAGCCTATTTCTATAAAGAAATCCCTGTCCTTTATGGGGTATGCTAAACATGGTGCCTTTACAAGACATTCCTTCAATCTAGCCACTGCATCAGACTGCTCTCTTTCCCATCTCCAGGGAGTATTTAGTTTAAGCAGTTTAGTCAATGGTTGAGTGATTTCTGCATAATTCTCAATGAACTTTCTGTTATAGCCTGTCATCCCTAATAAACTTTTTACTCCTTTCACATTTTTAGGATCTATTAATCTTTGTATGGCCTCTATTTTCTTCCTTTGTGGATTTAGCCCATGTTCAGTCACTTCATGCCCTAGAAAGTTCACTTTTTTCTTGCACCATTGTGCTTTTTGCAAAGATACTTTGGCGCCTGCTTTCTGCAATTGGCCAAGCACATGTCTTATTTCATCAAAATGACTTTTAAGGTTTTCATTTTTTATCAGGACATCATCCACATAAACTATTGTTCCTCTTTCCGCTGCATCTGGCATGGCCTTTCTCAAAAATATGCCAAATTCACTCCCACTATTGATGTACCCGAACGGAGCTCTAAGCCAGGCATATTGAGTCCTGTCAAATGTAAAGGAAAATAGGTGTTGTATCTCCTCTGCCAATGGCACACACCAATATCCAGATGTGAGATCTAATGTGGTAAATACCTTTGAACCATGTATCTGAGCTAGGCCCTGATCAATGAATGGTAGTGGCCATCTAGATACTGGTACTCTTTTATTTAACTCTCTTAAGTCTGCACACAGCCGCCATTGACCATTTGGCTTTAACACACCTAAAATAGGCGTATTGGATGTGCTATGAATGGGCCTGATTATTCCCCGTGATTCCAAATTTTTAATAATCTCTGCCAATGATTCTAAACATGCCAGCGGTAGTCTATACTGGCGTACAAACACTGGATTTCTGCTACAACCTTCTGGTAGTGTGGCCACATGTAAATCAGTTAAACCACAATCATAAGCATCTTTTGCAAATACATCCTTAAACTCCATAAATATTTCCCTCAGGTCGTTTCGATCCCCATCGCTGTCACATGCATCCGCTAAGGAGATCTGCTCTTCTACCATTCTGGAAAATTCTGGAAACTCTTCTGGTAAAGGAATCTCAGCGCTTTCCTCTAACTGTGTGGCTGTGTCTTTTTGTAGAGCTGCCACTTTTAAATATTTTGGCATATCAGCTTCCACTTCAATGGGCTGATTTCCTGTTTCATTTTCATTTAAATTAAATATTATGCAATCCTCTTGATGGCAGCACACTGTCTCATTTGAATCATAAGGATACACAGAATGAATTTTAAATATTCCTTTGGGCTGAGAGTCCAGGTGTTCTGGCAACTCGCCCTTGGCATCTACATATTTTTCAGGAATATTCCCAATCACCATGTTATTTAAATCTGCCGTATAATGTGATTTTTGTATGGCCATTCCTAATGGGGAGTTTTCCTCTAAATGAATATCCTGACAACCTTTATTATTTACCATGATTTTTACAGATCCCTCACCAATGTCTACCAATGGAATGTATTCATAATCCAGGCCTTGCTGTTTTATGGATTCATTCAGGCATACAAATGCATCAGAGCCTTTCATCTGCTGTCCATTTTTGCATTTCAGTGTTATTGCAAACTGTTTTGTAAATGCAGGAACAATAGTATTTTTCCTCATTTGTAATTCGACTGCATAAGGAACTAGTTGTGCACAATGATAAGCCCTTCTTTTGTCTTCAAATTCAGGTGCCGGACCACCTAGGCGTGACCATATTTTTTGATTAAGGAAATCTAACACCATACACATTCTGTGCATGATGTCATTGCCCATGTAAAATTCATTTTGTGCTCCACTCACTATCCATACATTATGGTAAATTATTTTCTGCCCAACGCTAATTTTAAGCATGCATCTGCCTGCAATTCGGTTTTCAAAGTCTGGACTGTCCAACCCAGAAACATATTGGTTTTTAATCCTAAATTTCGGGATTTCTTCCCTCTCCATAATTTTTTGCAACAATTTCTCATTAATGAAACTCCTTTCATGTTCAAGCGCTAAAGTGGCTTTTATTGTTTTAAGATAATCATTTATACCAACGTGAACCCATGGTTGCTCATCTTCCATGTGTATTTCTGCCAGAGTGGTAATGTGTTTTTCTGAATCTGTTTTAGGAACAATATTCTGTTTGCATGTTTTCTCTTTTAAATAGAAACGTAATGTGTGTTCGTCTATGGCAGTCTGCCAATCTTTCCTTGGGTCCAAGTATATTTGTACAGGTAGTTTTTCATTGTCACTCTGATCTTTGTCTTGACACATTAATATAACAGTGACACTAGGTATGCAGCTATTCTGGAGATATACCTCCACAGCATCATTTGTTTTGGCAACAGTGTGACATTCTTTTATATTGCTGTTTTGTGATTTTAGTTTCTTAGGCCTCAATGGTTTTTTGGTTAAGGACCACAGCACTCCATTCACCCCATCTATGAGAGGAGACAATCTTTTCAGGCAATCTGTCCCCATCAGAAATGGAATTTCACAAATAGATGTGATCAATACCTCTTGTTTCATTCTGTGCTTTCCTATTTTTATGTCAACCTCAGTTACACCTATGATGGGCACCTCCTCCCCATTAAAGTTATGCACTGGGCCTTGATTTTCCTTCACTGTGATCTGACTCTGTGGAGGCCTCCCTTCATTGATACTCTTTACCAGCTCCTTGGACATAATTGTGGCCTGTGCGCCAGTGTCAATCATAGCAAAGGTGTGGCATTTTTCTTCTACAGTGATGGGTGCATAATATCTGTCCTCAACTTCCTCTAATACACATAAGAAATGTGAATTCTTACTGATTTCAGGGCTCACCTTTCTCAGATCTTTTTCACTTTTGGCTAAGCACATTGGTAAATGAAAAGTCATTTTTCCCTCCTTTTTACCCATTTCTGTGCGAGATATTTTATTCATTTCTCCATGATCAGAAGTTTTTTGGAGTGTGGCCACTGTTCGCCCATCCATCTGGGTAACATCAGAGACCACATTACAACCTTCCAACTGAACATGTGTAACAACATCATTCAGCAATTTGTCATTTTTTAATTCTGTGCATTTGTGATCATTTAGTGTAATACCAGCCCTTTCAGCCTCTTCAAAAATATGTGGCTCAAAGAACTTTTCAGGTGATTGACTTGTACCCTCCTTGTGAGTATTTCCTTTTTCTGTCCGTGTTTGGTCATTGTTTTGCTTGCCCAGGGAAGGAGCTATGGCATCCCCACTTACTCCCTGTTCACTGGTATTCCCCATGCATGAGTCATTTTTCTTAAATCTGTTCCTTTGTTCTTTTGGAATTCCTAATGTTTCTTTTTCATTTGTGCAAATCTTTACTGTTTTATTTAGCTCTAAGCTAAACCGTACCTCTTTTTTAGAAGTATTTGCACTTTCTGTCACAATTTCATTTACTGGTACTTTCATTTTTAATCCATTAGGCATCTCAGAGTTGTTATGCAAAATTATATCAGAGCAATCTGTCATTTTGGCACTGCGATTATCATGAGTACTTAGTCACTTTTCGGAAGCCCCCCGGTCATTGCTATGGCCATCAGCCCCCTCTTTGGAAGGTTGTTTTTGCGCTGTATAGAGCTTTCCTATTTGCTCAGCTAACATTTTCACTTGGGCCTCAAGGCACTGGAACCTTTCCATCTCTCTAGGATCCTCTTTCTGTGGCCTAGGTCGATATTGGTTGTTTTCCTCCTGATTGGATCTATTCTGATACCTCTCAGGTGATTGATGTCGGTTGGGATGGTTTCTGAACTCTTGATTCATTTGTGGAGGGGAGCGGGTTGCACCCATCCTTTGATTATAGTCCCCTGGTGGGGAATCATTGTACTGGCGTGGACTGTAGTTCACGTTTTGCCTCATGTCCTGTCTCTCAGATTGTGGGTACTGGCCCCTATGTTGATTTCCATTATCAGTAAATCGATCCACATATCGGGGCCTATCCTGATTACCATATATCATGGTGTTGGGATCAAACCTACTCTGTGTCCCCAATGACTGGTAGGGACCATCATTTCTTTGATCTTGATTTTGTCTCTGGTTATTGTTCATACCTGCCATATCAGACCGGTATCTTACCCGGGGTCTATCCCCTAAGTACCTAGGGCTGATGTAGCTCTCTCTATTACTAGGATCATGTGTTTGGAACATTGGTACAGGCAATGGCGATCTTTGTTGATTACCCCTTTGTTCAGGTGTCACATTATTTTTACCTTGACTTTGAGCAGACTCAAGGGACATTTTGGCTGACCTGATTTCCATTACTGTGGCTGAGGGTTCTTTAGATTTAGGCCTAGTATCTTTCATTTTATCACTTTCTCTACCCTGACAATAGAGTACCTCATATAGCTTTGTGCTTTGATGTACAATCCATTCAAGGGACTTGTCACGGTCAAATTCACGGACCAATTGGGATATGATGTCTTTCTGTAGCCCATAGAAGTATGCAGTTTTAAACTCATTGGAATTTGAGTCAAAAGATACATCAAAGCGAGAGAATGCTCTTTTTAAGTCTTGTAAAAATTGGCGAGGGGATGTATTAGGTCCAGCAGTAATTGTGTACGCGACTTTCTTTGCCTCCTGCAATGACTGAAAAGGAGAAAAATGACGCCTAATTTCTTTTTCAAACTCCAGCCATGTCATATTCTGCTGTTCATTTAATCCCCTTATGATGCTGGCCGTCGGGGCATCTAAAGTTAAATGAAAATATTGTCTGTACTGTTCCTTAGGTATCTGGAGTGCTTTAAAAATGTCATGCACCGCTTCTAAGTGATCCTCAATGCAGCATTCACCTCCCTTTTTAAATGGTTTGATCAGGGCTTTAATGGATTTCATTATTTTTATGGGGTTACTTGTTGCAATGCATGGAATTGCACTATTTTGTGAGTCAATCCTGTTTTCAGGTGTATGAGATTGGTGACTGCCCCCAATGGGAGTATCAAATCCCCCACGGGCGCTGCAACCAAGTTCAGTCACCGGCCCAGTCACTGGGGCACTAGCTCTTTGGGCAGAGCTAGAATTCACCTCCACTCCATTGAATGTGGTACCCTGCCGCCTCTCCTGGGACCTGGGAATGCACATTTGCTGTTCTAAGTCCTTACACTTTTTAAGGAGTCTAGTTGCTTCATTCTGCAAATAATTATTTTCATCGCTCATTTTATTAATCGCCTCTTGCATGTCGCACATTTGCATTTGGCATTCATTGAACTCTTTATTTCTTTTGTCTCTTTCTTGAATCATTTTAATCATTTCTTGTTCTGCACTCTGGAGATCACCTTCTTTTTCACAATGTTCTTTTTGTAAAATCTGCATTTCTGAAACAACCTCATCTTTATCCTGCCTAATGTGATCCACTAAGGCTTTTAAGTGTGTCAATTCTCTCTCACTATCTTCAAATTGTTTCTTGCTTTTGGATAACTGAGTATCAAAGTCTCTGCATTTTAATTGCATGTCTTTTTGGCATACATCCAATTCTGCTCTCAACATTTCCTGATTTTTACTTGCCCCATCTAATTCAGTCTTTAACCTGTTAATTAGCTGAGTATCATTCTCTTGCATTCGCAGAGACTTGTTTAAAATAAACCATATTTTGCCGCATAGCCGTTTTAAACAGTCTTTCTCTGCACTTTTATCGGCTGCATTCAATAATCTTGTAAGGCAGACCTGAATTATGCTGCCTTCTGCAAAAATATTGTCTAGTTTTTCTTTCTGCACCTCACCCTGAATGCGGTTACTCCAGTCTAACGTGCTATTCGAAGACCAATTCCCATGTGCAAATAACTTTGCCTCTAAATATTGCACTAGATCTGAGAATGTGGTTTCCCTTTGTGACATTCTGAGATTCGTTTTTAGTGGCACACTGCTATTATAAAATGGGTTCCCTTTAATGTGCAAATGGCAGTGTGAGACACGCTTGCCACGCCCAGTAGGTACTCTATGATCACTTTCCCGGCCAACGCACCATAAATATGTAGGGTATTTTGTGGAGATTTGGGGCCTGACGGTATTTTATTACCGCCGAAAATAACTTAGCAATAATCACTCTTTGTATTCAGATTTGGCCATGTGCAACAATAATACAATGGACATGCATTATTTCAGCACCCAGACCTGCATATTTGGTATACGTGGCTGGTGGTATTTTGGTGAGCATAATTCCCTTGTTTTATTTGTGGCCCCAATGTCCAGAATCCCTTATCTTTGCTTAGATTTTTCGTGTGATCACTAGAGAGACCTCAGACCTGCATTCTAGGAATACCACATTTCCAGTGATAGTGTTGGTGTGCCACCATGGGCGAACTCACTGACTTATTTACGACAGAGAGCTATATGTGGTAGTCTTGTGGTAATTTCCACTACCTTATATACGGTAGGGAGCTATGTTCAGAGAGTCTCTCTTCCCGTTGGCTCATGTACCTCCAACAAGCTATGCTACAGTCACTCACAATTATTCATACTGATTCTGACATGCACACATCTGTCTTAAAATGACCATTGCACTGTTTAAAAATCTCCCCACATCATCGGCATTGTAATGGTAAATAGAAAATAAAACACCCGTCTGTTTTCAAATATTTTCTGTATTATAAAAGCTGCATTTAGACACGATCTCATTCTTTACAGAAATAAATAAAATGGTACAGTCAAAGCATTGTCTATGACACACTGCAAAGAGCGTGGCGGAGAACAGAACTCAAATTGCAACATTGGTATTTGATTAAGACACGCACAGGAATCCTACACTGACTGCATATTACCGTACACACTCAGCTCCCACACTTCTCATTACCTTATCTTTTTAGTTGTTCTCTTTGTGAATGTGGCTCTCTTGGATTAACTCCAACAAAAAGGAACGCTTGCCTTCTCAAGCCGGGGTCATTGCCTGGAATTCTCAGCTTTTTCAGATAGGAATGCCTCAGCCAGTGGAAAGGTTTTTCTTTCAGCTCTCCCCAATCTCGACTGCAGCAGGACACAGGAATCTGCATTCAGTCAGGACCCCACAGCCAGGTCTTCTCCCCAGTAGTGCAGAAAGATGTCTGCCTGTCTTTTTTCCCTGATACTGCCCACTAAAACTTTCCTCTCAGCCCTCTGTATGACGTGTCCCAATGAAATCCATCATCTCTCATCCTCCTACTCTTCAACAATAGCTTCGCTTATACATTTGCAATTGTTGCAAATCTGACTTCCTTCTCCTGCAGTTACTGTGCACAAAAACACGGAGAATCAGGCAGAGAAGAGAAGAGAAAAAAATCTGCACACACATTTAAATGGTTTTCAGAGTATGCCTAATTCTGCAGTGGAGAACACATTTTATTAGTGGGTTATATTAAATAAGGTTTTATTAGTCAGGTTAATGGTTAATAGGTTAGCTGTTAATTTTCAAATGTGTCTCTCGCACCATAGGCATTTCAGGTGAAAAATAGTGTGCATTTTTAAATGAACACGTGTGCTTTTAACTGTAAAAATAGATTTGCATCTTATATGTTAAAATCGTTTTTGACTGAATAGCCTGTCTTTCCTTGTTAATCTGGCAACCCATATAGCAATGCACCGCACCCTTGTGGTGGTGCTGCAAAAAAATGTGCTACTTGTGCAGTATTACTGTACTCTGTACTGTAACACGCCAAATATCCTTACACAGGCCCTTTATGTCTGAAAATTCAGTGTCAACCATCTCAGGTTCCCTTTCTTGACCAGTAGGCAACCCCAAGATCAATGAAGCTGGTGCTACCTTCAAACTCACCATGGTGACTGCTGAACCCTCTCTCACAACAGTAGTTTCCTCAGCGGAATGCAGCTCTGGATTGGGAGTTACCTATGAGACTGTTCTCTCACACCCTCCTGCTGAGGACGCCTCAGGGTCTCAGTCCAGAAGCTCTTCTCCTTTACTGCTCTCAGGGCATTCACTTCAGTGGACTTTGTCTGGGTCAGTGAAGTCATTACCAAACAGGCACCCTACTAGAATTGATTCCTTGTCTGAAACACTATGCAGGGAGATTTCACCCCTCCAACTAAGCCCTACCATTTCCAAGAGACATTAACTTAGACCATCAAACCCCCTCTCCAGAGGGGTTGGTCTTGTGGTGTACTGCCTTGTGGTGTACTGCCCTTCCTTCAACCAATGTCTGACAGCTGTCACATTAGCATTAGTATCACACAAAGTGGGAGACTTTTCCCCATTTATTGAGGCACGCCCATCATTATTTGAGGCATGGCAGGAACTGGAACCCCTCAAAGGGCCATTCCCACACAGAGTTAGGGAACCTTTCGACCACTCCCTGACCAACTGAGACTACATCTGCTAGGATAACCACACTGACTATGGCTTCCTCCTCCAGGAGACCAACACACAGTGGCCTGCTTAGGTTTTCCCTTGCAGGCTGGATATCCCTTACTATGGGTCAAATTTCCAAACAGTAAACAGCCCCTGTTGTTGAGGGCGAAGGTGCCTCAGTGCTAGAGGTGCCCACATTCTGCTTTTCTTTAATGGATGACATACCATGCATCTGGTATCTCCCTTTGTGTCTATTGGGGGCCTTTCTTGAAAGACGGGTTAGAGCCTCTCTCCTTTCTCTCCTTGTATTTACCATGATCAGTTGCAGCTGATTTGAATGCATGCACCTGAGCCTTTTTGTGGATCCGAGGGCACACATACGGGCCTTACCTCCTTGTTACATTACTTCATATCCCATTCTTGGCAATACCCATCCTCATTACATTACAATCCCAATCCTCCTCACAGTTCCTTTGCCAGGGACGTCATTTGGGGGTCACCAGAGGTCGCATGTGCAACCTCTGAGGTCTCCCTTGTGACCTCTAAAAAAAAAAAAAAATATATATATATATATGTGTGTATATATATATATATATATATATATATATATATATATATATATATATATATATATATATATATATATATTTTTTTTTTTTGCAATGCAAGCTCCTGGGCTGTGGCCCCCCCATAAGAACATGAGGGCCACAAGTCTAACACTTTCAACACTGAACCTAAATAAGAAAGAATAGGAATGCCAAAAAATGTGTCTTTCTGGAATTCTATACAATAATTGCTAGACTCATTTTTTATTTCAGGCACACTTCAGGGGGTGAGTCACTAATTTAATCTGTTCTCAAACGCCCCAACTCAGCCTTTCATCCTTCTGAGGTTAATAAATGGGTACCAACACAGGTTGGGTGATATTGGGTGTATATTTCTTCTATGTAAAGCGCTTAAGCTTAAGTGCTATATAATAACACATCATTATCATTTGGTCATGGACGTCTGCTTGGAATCACAGTAATTTGGTAATATGGGCCTATACACACTGATCTTAACTATACATATGGCGATCCATTCAGGTATGAAATGTACATCACATTATAGTGATATTGTAACCATATTTTTCATAGTGTACAATTCTATGTGATGCCACTTCCTGTTTTGTCAACGGGTGAAAGGTCATGTTCCAGCGCTTCCCGCGATATCACTTTGGGGTGGGGTCAAATGACATCACTTCCTGTGATGTCATCAGCGGCCAAGGGTCGTGTGATGTCACTTCCGCTACCCCTGGCATTTTGGTGAAATGACGTCCCTGCCCTTTGCAACCCTCATCCTCATCACAGTCCCTCTTTAACCCCACAACCTTCATCCTAGTCACAGTCTCACCTTACCCCCACAACCCTCATGCTCATCACAGTCCCTCATTACCCCACAACCCTCATCCTTGTCACAATCCCTCCTTGCTCCTGCAGCCCTCATGCTCATCACAGTCCCATATTATCCCCACAACACTAATCCTTGTCACAGTCCCTCATCTGCCCCTAAATTGCACATCTGCCGTTCCTGTCCCAGTCCCTTACTAACATTGAATTCCTTATACTTACCACAGTCACTCATTACCATTGCACTCATCGCAGTACCTCATTACCCTCGTATTCCCCGTCATCATGACAGTCCCTCATTACCCCCATATTCCCTGTTCTCTTCATATTCCCTCACTATCCTGCCCCACTCATCCTTGCCACAGTCCCTCATTACCATTGCACCTCTTTGCCTCATCACAGTCCCTCATAATGTTTCTGTTAAAAATAAGAAGGGAAACAAACTGAAAATAAAAACATTTAAAAAAAACAATTGTGCATAGTACCTAAAAAAAGGTACAATCTACAAACATTGCGAACATCATTCTTAATTTTTAAACAATCTCACAAGAAAGTATAGAAGTATTCCAACACAAATATAAAAAACTAAGTAGTGTCACATAATATAGAAAAGAAAAGAAACTGTTTTACCATCTCAAAAATAATTTAGCAACATTTTACTATCATTCACTTAAAAAACATTTAACGACTTACAATAATACATGTAGAATTGACTAAACATTAAATATTTACTTAAAAACACACGCAAGGTGTGCCTCTATAACATCCCCTTGATACCCTGACTTGCAATAATGAAGAATTCTCAATTAAGTCATTATTATACTTCCCATATTAATGATTTTCAAAAATGAGAATTGGTAATGCCCGTTAAGTCTTCATACAGCAATTAAATACATTACATATAAATGACAGACTGCATGTGCAAGAAAACATTTCTTCTAGTATATGGACCTCAAATAAACAAATTAAAATAGTTAAACAGAAATCTGGTGGAGCCTTCCCACATTCATATTGAGTAATAAATAATAATAATAATAATTGTAATTCTTATATAGCTCTACACACCCATAGGTCCCAGTGCGCTGAAATAACAGAAGACATTATTATCCCACAGAGTGTTACTCAATTTACCAGCACGGCAAGCGGGGAACGTGTATTACTGGGGTTCGCGGGAAGTTTCACATGCGATAGGCCCTGTGCGAGTGGGGTACGTGTATTACTGGGGTTCGTGGGAAGTTTCACACGCGATTGGCCCTGTGCGAGTGGGGTATGTGTATTACTGGGGTTCGCGGGAAGTTTCACACGCGATTGGCCCTGTGCGAGTGGGGTACGTGTATTACTGGGGTTCGCGGGAAGTTTCACACGTGATTGGCCCTGTGCGAGTGGGGTACATATATTACTGGGGTTCGCGGGAAGTTTCATTCATGATTGGCCCTGTGCGAGTGGGGTACATGTATTACTGGGATTCACAGGATGTTTCACACGCGATTGGCCCTGTGCGAGTGGGGTACATGTATTACTGGGGTTCGTGGGAAGTTTCACACGCGATTGGCCCTGTGCGAGTGGGGTACGTGTATTACTGGGGTTCGCGGGAAGTTTCACACGCGATTGGCTCTGTGCGAGTGGAGTACGTGTATTACTGGGGTTCGTGGGAAGTTTCACACGCGAAAGGGCCTGTGCGAGTGGGGTTCGTGTATTACTGGGGTTCGCGGGAAGTTTCACACGCGATTGGCTCTGTGCGAGTGGGGTACGTGTATTACTGGGGTTCGCGAGAAGTTTGACACGCGAAAGGGCCTGTGCGAGTGGGGTACATGTATTACTGGGGTTTGCGGGAAGTCTCACACGCGATTTGAGCAGGGTACGTGTATTTCGGGGGGTGCGCGGGAAGTTTCACATGCGATTGGCCCTGTGCGAGCGAGGTACGTGTATAACTGAGGTTCGCGTGAAGTCTCACACACGATTGGATCCGGGTACGTGTATTTTGGGGTTGCGCGGGAAGTTTCACATGCGATTGGCCCTGTGCGAGCGAGGTACGTGTATAACTGAGGTTCGCGTGAAGTCTCACACGCGATTTGAGCAGGGTACGTGTATTTCAGGGGGTGAGCGGGAAGTTTCACATGCGATTGGCCCTGTGTGCGCGGGGTATGTGTATAATTGGGGTTCGCGTGAAGTCTCACATGCGATTGGATCCGGGTACGTGTATTTCGGGGGTGCGCGGGAAGTTTCACACGAGATTGGCCCTGTGCGAGTAGGGTACGTGTATAACTGGGGTTCGCGTGAAGTCTCACATGTGATTTGAGCAGGGTACGTGTATTTCGGGCGGTGCGTGGGAAGTTTCCCACGCGATTAGCCCTGTGCGAGCGGGGTACGTGTATAACTGGGGTTCGCGTGAAGTCTCACACGTGATTGGATCCGGGTACATGTATTTCGGGGTGCGCAGGAAGTTTCACACGCGATTGGCCCCGTGCGAGCAGGGTACGTGTATTTTGAGGGTGCGGGGGGAGTCCTACACGTGAATTGGC
This sequence comes from Ambystoma mexicanum, assembly GCF_040938575.1. NCBI lineage: Eukaryota > Metazoa > Chordata > Amphibia > Caudata > Ambystomatidae > Ambystoma > Ambystoma mexicanum. The sequence continues at coordinate 360,467,706 of NC_090932.1, read as the reverse complement.
AGTGTGGGTCCTCCCAGGTGTTCCCTCTACACCCTCCACAGCCCCTGAAGGCAGCCCACACCACAGGGGACTACCCTGCACCCCTAGTCATGTCCCGCAGGCAGCCCATCCACCATGGGCATGCCCCCCAGCCAAGCCACATGTCAGCTTGCACTACTGATCACCAACTCATGTCCCCCAGCACCCCCCCCAGCAGTGCGGGGCACCTGCCAGCGGGCCCCCACTCATGTCCCACTCATGTTGTCCCCCAGCACCCCCACCCCCCAGCAGTGCAGGGCACCTCCCAGCAGGCCCCCACTCATGTCCCCCTGCACCCTGACCCCCCAGCAGTGCAGGGCACCTGCCAGCAGGCCCCCACTCATGTCCCACTCATGTCCCTCAGCACCCCCACCCCCCAGCAGTACAGGGCATCTGCCAGCAGGCCCCCACTCATGTCCCACTCATGTCCCCCTGCACCGCCACCCCCCAGCAGTGTGGGGCACCTGCCAGCAGGCTCCCACTCATGTCCCACTCATGTCCCCCTGCACCCCCACCCCCCAGCAGTGCGGGGCACCTGCCAGCAGGCCCCCACTTATGTCCCACTCATGTCCCCCTGCAGCCCCACCCCCCAGCAGTGCAGGGCACCTGCCAGCAGGCCCCCACTCATGTCCCCCTGCACCCCCACCCCCCAGCAGTGCAGGGCACCTGCCAGCAGGCCCCCACTCATGTCCCCCTGCACCCCCCCCCAGCAGTGCGGGGCATCTGCCAGCAGGCCCCCACTCATGTCCCACTCATGTCCCACCACCCCCAGGTCATGACGATCCTCAATCATGGCCCTTATGGCCAGCCTCCCCAGCCCAATGACCCAACCAAGTATTGCATCCACCCACATAGAAAAGGCAATTACATGATACAACCCCAAAGGCAAGTATGTAAATGAACACATGTCCATAACACACACACAATGGGTGCAAGTGAATGTGAAAACCCATATCATGACATGCATGAAACCAATGAGATAATACCACACATTGAAGTATGAATAAAAAAATGTATTAAACACAACATGAATGTAATTAAAAGAAAACACACAGGGAATAATTAAAGAAATGCTGCATGTCTGTAAAAAAATAAAAAACAAGAAATCATAATCCAAAGAAATCCAAAAGAAATGGTGTCCAAAGACATAGTCCAACAAAGCAAATCCAAGGGAAAAAAGAAAGCGAAATCCATTGCTCCATGGTGAAAATAAAAAAAATGAGAATAATCCAGTGGTGAACTATGTACAAATGAACAATCCAGGGTCCATGAGCCCAACGGATGAAATGAAACCTACCAAAAAAACGACCTAATAAAAAACTATATACAAAAACATGGTGCATTGTCCAAGCGCAACCAAAATAAAAAAGAAAAGGAAAGGAAACCTAACACTATCTAACTATATACAATGGCGGTGGGCAAGTCCTGCGGCTCACTCCGTGGTGTCCCGGGCCAGGGCATCATCGAACTCCATGTCGATGTCCCGGAGGCGGGCCTCTGCCCCGGCCCCGAGGTCTCGCAGGGAGGCACTCATGGCCTGTTCCAACTCCCTGCGAGTCGCCTCGAGGCACTCTGCCGCCTCAACGCCCAACGCATGGAGAACTCCGCCCTGACCATGGTGAGCCGCGCCTCTTCCGCCCGCCGCCTCTCTGCATCTATGCGCTGGCCCAACCGCAGCCACACGGAAGACACATCCATTCCAGGGTCCTCCTGCCCTCTGGCCAATGCCTGCCCCCCTGATGTCGATGGCCCGAGCCATCCTTTCTCCCACCTAGAGCCTGCTCCTCCTGCTGCTGCTGCTGTCCATGTGCCCTGTCCGATGATGCCTGCACATCCTCCATCAGCTGGTCTCCAGTTGTGGTGTCCACCCCTGCTGGACCGCCGACTCCCGACTGTGGCAGAGATGGGATCTCCACCAAGCTGGCTGTGTTGGTCAGGCCAGGTCCACAGGGGGCCCTGGTGGAATCTGGGCCAGAAGACAGGAGGGAGAATGACTGACGCATAGTCTCCACAGAGGAGGAGAGGTCTGCCAGAGTGCGCGTCACATGTAGGAACCCACCAACCAGGGCCCCTCCCAACAGTGCCACGTCGCGATGCTGCTCTTCGTGATGGCGTGCGTTCTCTGCCCAGGAAGAACGCACGTCATCACGAATGTCACGCGTGCGCAACGCAACACCAATCAGGACGGAGCCCATACGCTCATGGGACCCCTCATCCGCAGGTAGTGGAGAGGCAGATGACATGGCACTCTCCCCTACCTGCGGACGGGCCTGGGACGGAGCCTCCCTGCTGGTGCATGGTGTTGCAGTCACAGGGTCAAGGACAGGGACATGCACAGGCCCCTTTGCAGTCACCTGTGCTGCCTCCTGACGCTGGCCTTGGACTGCACCACTTGCACCAGTTGTACTACCCCCACCAGGCCCATGTGTGGCTCAGTAGCGGGCTCCTCCTCCTCTGTGGAGACCACCAACCTGGATGTCTCCGTACCGTCTTCCGCCATTGCAAGCCCCTGTTGGGGCTCACCCGGCCCTTCCGCCACAGCCGTAATGGTAGATGTGGCACCAGCCCCCTCGCTCCTGGATGATGGCAAGTCCTGGGAGGGTGGCTGGGCCTTGCGTCGCCGCCCAGCGGAGGCATCCACGCCGCTTGGCTCCACAGCGCCGTCTCCGCCCTCTTCTTCACTTGACTCTGCATAGAGGGAGACATAGAACACAAGCATCAGGGTACAGTACAATATTCCCCTAGACAGGAAGCAATAACATATGCGTGGCAGTGTCTAACGTCACTTCCATACTGTCCCTCCACAACACATGGGTGAATGCACGCAACACACATGCATAAACAGGCATGGCACCTGCAATCAACATCAGGATCCATGTACAAGGGCCTCTATTAATCAAAATGTTGCCTTCAAACTCACATGCATCCTGGCTCACACTGATCCCATGCACACATATCACCGGAAGGTCATGCATCATGCCTTGTACACCACAGACACAGTGGATAGACACAGTGCATACAACGGTGACCGCACTGCATGAGTGAATCTACACATCATCACGGACATGTGTCATAAATTCATGGCGTATCGAAGTCACAGACACACTTCTCAGACACACACACATGTGCACCATACATGTACATGACAGCAGCACCCATCCCTCACACCCCCACCATGTGCAAGAACAGACACTGGCATGCTTTCATGTATGCATTTGCCATACAGCTCCCCATGTAGCATTGGAACTCATGCACCAACCATGTGGTTCGCACATTACTGGTCTCACATGCATGACCATGATGTCCCTGCACAGACACATCCATACATGGCCCACGTCACACATACAGGCAAGTATCAGACTACCAGCACACTGCAACATGCCCTGTCTCGCACACCATTGCTTGGCCATTTACCGCTCAACTCCAGACGGGTCTTCCTCTGAAGGATCTGGGCGTGGAGAGCTGGGCATACGTGTTCCAGGACCCTCATCTGGATGTCACTCATGCTGACCCGGCCCCCCTCCGCGAGGCGCCGGGCCTCGTGGAGGGTCCGGGACCTGAAGTCCTCCCAGTGCATCTTGACGTGCTTGATGTCGCGGGTTGCCACCACCTCCGCGTTGATGGCAACCACTACGTCGTCCCAGATCTTCTCCCGTCCTTCCTTGTTGGCGCGTGATGTTCCGAAGAGGGCATAATAATGCCCCAGGACATGCTCCACCGGGACACCAACTTCCTTCACACTGAAGCTGGTGGCCCTCTGCCTTTCTGGCTGGGGGTCGCCAGTGGTCTCAGATGGTGTTTGCCCCGACATGGCGACCCCCGATGCAGGCGTGGGTGGGCAACTGGGTCCTGGGGCTGGGCTGTGGAGCGATGGTATCCCAGTCGGGAGTCTTGAATTCCAGCAGGGGTGGACACATCAACTGGAACCCCGGCTGACGTGCAGGCACTAAATACCAGGGCACGTGGGCCGCAGGCAGTCAGGCAGCAGCAGAAGGCAGGTGGGAGCGTGCTCGGGACTCTGTTGGGCAGGAAAATGGCCTTCAGGGCAGGAGCGTGGTCTTCCGTGTGTGTACGCGTGGCCAGCTTGATACGGAGTGAATTGGCACGTGAAAAAAATGCACGTCAATGTGAAATCCGAGGAAAGGCTCTTAGCGCGTAAGCGCGTCAGCATACGTACGCGATTTCATTGGACCAAAGGCCCTTAGCACGTAAGCGCATCTGTGACGTATCGCGCACAGGCGTTGCCCTGGCATGGGTTGAAGATCCCACGTGACTTTCCATTGCTCTGTATGTGCTTTTTGGGGGGTGCGGGCGTGTGTTTTCCAGCCATTGGGGTTCACACGCTATTACTTCACAGTGGGTGGGTGTTGGTTACGCGTTCTTCTACACACAAGGCAGAAGGTGAGTGGTATCCCGCTCGCCCAGGGCCAATCGCGTGTGAGACTACACGGGAACCCCAGTAATACACGTATCCCACTCGCACAGGGCCAATCGTGTGTAAAACTTCCCGCGAACCCCAGTAATACACGTACCCCACTCGCACAGGGCCAATCGCATGTGAAACTACCCGGGAACCCCAGTAATACAAGTACCGCACTCGCACAGGGCCATTCGCATGTAAATCTTCCCGCGAACCCCCGGAATACTTTACCCCACTCGCACAGGGCCAATCGCGTGTGAAACTTCCCGCGAACCCTATTAATACACGTACCCCACTTGCACAGGGCCCTTTCTCGTCTAAAACTTCCCGCGAACCCCAGTAATACACGTACTCCACTCGCACAGGGCCAATTGCGTGTGAAACTACCCGAGAACCCCAGTAATACACGTACCCCACTCGCACAGGGCCCTTTTGCGTGTAAAACTTCCCGCGCACCCCCGAAATACACGCACACGCTATTTGTCACACAGCGGGTATCGTGTTTGTCACATACCCCTTTTTTTTACGGCATACTGGCCTGCCTGTTGATCACGTACATTTTTTTGGGCTCCTGGCTGCCACACCGTACTACGTGTGTCATTTTTGCACGCACGTGGCTACTTGGGGCGCTTGTCTCTTTTTCTTCTTTTTATGGGGTGCCTGTGTGTTGCGTGCATGTCATTTATCCTAGGGGGCCACAGTATGGGACATTCATCATAGCTGTATATACGTGCTTTTTATTTGCACACACTTTTGTAATACGCAGGGACGCTACTGCCTGCCTTTGTGCGGCGGACGTTTTTAGGCCTGTGCGTTTCTTTGCCCGTGCGCGGGTTTGCCCTATTCGATTCCATGAATACGTGTGATTCGCGTGCGTGTGGGCATTCCGTGTACTTCCCAGCAGTAATTCCCCAGTTACGTCTTCTTTTTCACGCGTTGTTCCCCATTCCGCGTGTTACGCCCCGTGTCCCACCCCCTTTTTGGTGTGTGCGCGGACATTGTGCGCTTTCCCTGTGCGCGTCACGCAAGGCGTTTGAGCTGTTGCAATGACGTGTGCGCCCGTGTGTGCCACGCTCGGGTTTGGCGCACATCCCAAAGAAAACACGCGCAGGGACTTCCATGAATCGCACTCGGGGGCCTGTTTTTTCATGCTTGCACCTGCTTGCGCCTGCTTACGCCAAGATTTTCGGTGCACCTTTGTTCCATGAATCGTCCCCCAAATGAATAATAGTGTTCAATGTTTCAACATTTAAGTATAATTAAATATAAACTGTAGCGTTTAAAAAAAGAAAATCAATGTCCAGAAATCATACTGGAACAATTCCATAATAGAAAAATTCTGTTTAAAGATTTTTAATAAAAAATAATTTCAGTGATAGATACTCTGATATCCATAAATAAAATACAATCAATGTACAGCACTTGAGCTATTATGTTTCTATTATTATTCAAAAGGCAATACATTATTCTTCATGAGGCAATATGTGACAGAACTTGAATATCGTTTTACAATGTTGTTTTCAGTGTATGCAGTTTGGCGCCTTATTGGCCCATCTTCGGGAGAACCCATAGCCTGTCTTATATATTTTATCTACTGCTATGTCTGTAACCAGAAATTCAAATTTCAACATCTTGCTAACTATTAAAATATCTTACTTTATGGTGATATTCCTAACACTGCAATGAAAATATGTTCCAAAAACTGTCTACAAAATTTGATACATTTAAGATATAGTTGAATGGGGTTTCGTTCTTAGCTTATCTATATGATATGCCTGATCAACGTCAGGCAGTAAAAAAAAAGTCTTCAGCAACATCACCTTAGGTTGATCGTCGTAACACTGCAATGTAAATATTACATTTGAAAAACTATATACCAAAATCATTAGATGTAAGAAATAGTATAATTTTAACTTGTTTCCCTCATATGGTCTGCCATCTATTAGCACACTATAAGAAATGTATAACCACAGAAAAGGGATAATTAGGCCCCTAGATGAGTGAGTGTTGTATACTCTAGTAGGTGGAGTTGCTGTGGGGTGTTGTACTGCATGTACTGTGTCATCATTGGCTGAAAAGTGACACGTGCCAGTAGGGCATGGGGAACCCAGCACTGTCATGTGATGGTAGATCATGTGGGATGGAACTTTGGGAATAAAGTCAGTTCCTCATCAAGTCCCTAGCTATGTGGTTCTTGCAGAGCCTGTCGCCTGTGTCAGCGTGTGAACACTGGCGAAGAGGATGGGCAGTCCATGTCCTGCATGACGCATAGATCATGAATTCCACTGAGTGTGGAGCAGGTGCTCCACTCGTGGTTGCAGCCCTTCCCAAGCCACCACCTGCGTTGTGTGGAGCACACATCCCTCTGCGCCCTGCCGGCGCCGACCCAAATAAGAGCGGCAAACTCACGTAAGGCAAACTCACCGGTCGGTGGTCATTACTGGGAGCCCACACTCCTCAGCGCCCGACAGGTGCACCCACAAAACAAATGTCGGAGAATTGGTTGGCGTGTGCTGCTTGCCGTGCCCTTCTATCCATGGCACAGGGCCATCACTAACACTGAGAAAGAGACCAGCCCGACGTTGCAACAGAGTGTGTGCCGGCTGCCATGTTTTTTTCCCTTCTCTTTTCTCTGCGAGGCTGTGGCAAAACAATATGAAGGGAGCCTGCCAGCGGCCCCTGGAGGCAGCAGCCAGCAGACCCAGAGCCTCCTCATTGTATCAGCGCAGTGCACACAGATTAAGGAAATTACTTCAGGCCTCAGTAATTTCCATTGTGCGCATCCTGGAGCAGGGAGGTGCACACATTAAAAAGAAGGAAGAGAGTGACTGCCCTATCACTGCCCTAACCAGTAAATCAATAAGCCTATGAAACGGCTCAGTAAGCAGCACATACCAGAATCAATAATACTACAAAGGTAGTCTTGGCCCCACCTCTGTCTACCCTGGAGCAACTCTGGGGGAAACAATCCAGCCTGGGAACTTTGGCCACTTTCAACTGCCATATCACGGCCATCACACAAAACTGAACACTGAAGCAGAATATTGCCTCACCTTCCCATCACAAGTCCTCATATGAAAACACTACTTACTAATTGACACTCAAGTCCCACACTACCAAATTGGGAGATCACAAACCGGCACCAGCCTTGGTACCCATAGCAAAGGAGGTCAGGGAATCCTTCCTGGTGCCAATGCTGTTTCCCTTTGATACTGCTAACACCATGAATGTGAGCCCGTGATTTCCAGATGAATCAAGGAGTTTGACGTATACCTGGCCGCACTAGGCCCACAAGATGACAAACAGATAACAGGCATGTTCATCCTCACGGCACGCCAGAGGTCAGAGACATCACATTCGAGCTACCTAAGTACGTCGAACACGCGTGCCTAGACTTAAAATGCATCCTGGGTGAGCACTTCACTATTCACAAAAATGCTGACTATGAGCGTCACGTGTTTCACACCACCAGACATCTCCCAGGTGAAACCATGACATGTTTGTGATGAAGCTGAGAGGGAAGTTGAAACACTCTGAATTTCACAAACATTCCAATGAGGCGGCCATCCAGCCGCAGGTGAAAGCCGGCTGTAAATCCATCATACTCAAGAAAAGTTTCCTGCAAAGGCCACACACCTTGGCCAAAATACATCTGCTGGCCCGGACGACCACCGCATTGAAGCTCCAGGTTTCGACCATGACCAACCTCCAGATCACTTAATCGACCCTGATCAAAGAAGATTCAGTACATAAAGTTGTGACGCATCCAGCTAAGCTGAAGAACAACACGAGCCACTGCTTCAGGTGCAGTTAGGACTTCCTGCAATAGAGCACCTGCCCTGCCATAAATAAGAGTGCTCCACGTGTGGAGAAGAGGACCATTTCAAAGCCATATGGGGTGCTCCGAGGACACCCAGGTCAAGGGGCAGAGAACACAGAACATCCCGTTTCAGAGCCTGTTTCAGAGCCCCCTCCCGTCCTCTGAGGAACAATAGGTACAAGCAGAATGAGAGGCGGTACCACACCAGAGACAGGCGTAGCATGAGAACCTACCGCTCACCATCACTGAAAGCAAGGATTAAGGAAAAGTGGCACACGTGCAACCTGCGCACAGCTTCCCACTCGATAAGAAACTCATCGCAGTTGAACATAGCCCGACTTTGCCACTCACAGTGAGAGGGAGAGCTTTTGATTTCCTATTTGACTCCGACACGACAGTAAACATGATGCTTCGAAGTGAATACCCCAAAACACTCAGGGGATTATATTTTCAAAAGAAATACACCTCACCTGGGGATGTACACCTTCCTGTCAAAGTCCATTGCAGTAGCACACAAAACAGGATCAGGAATGGGGTCATTATTGTGACTCATTAATTACCAAAACTATCATTGTGTTCCCTATTGTAACCCTTGCTAGAAGAACACCCAAGCCCTGAAAGGTGGTCTCGCCCTAGGTTGCGATGATGCACTGCCTACCTAAAAGGGATAGGAAGGGAGATGTGCTAGCCCTAACACTACAATGCGTAGTGGACTACCATAGGCTGCTCAGTCTGAGAACCTGTCCCAGAGGAGAATACAAAGCAGGTTACTGTGGTAGAACAGTTCATGGGGGAGTAATTTCAGGATTATTCACCCTCCGCGAAGTGTGCTCTGACCACCCACGTACAAATTGCGCAAAAACATGCAGTTTACACAATACTTGTAAAACCTATTTCCTTTGTTCTTTCTTGTGTGCATATATTCCTTTTTGCACCACCAAGTCTACCATAAGAAAATATTATATATATTGTACATGGTATCTTATAGAGAATTCAAAAGATGCAACGTATGTTGTAAAAATCCAGCCATGTGTCATATAGACCCTTGGCATTCACAATTGGTTGCTTAAAACATGTGTCTCATGTAACTTGGAGACATCCATGAATTCTTGGGTCGACCGGTTTCAATTATCTATTCGTTTGGATCACCTTCGTCAGGATCAATTTCTTTCTAAATATTATCAGCCATCCATCCATCAGAAGTGACGGTGCTCCATATCCAACCTAGGAGTTCAAATTAGAAAAAACCTGTTTTACAACAGGTTCTTTTAAGGGAATGCATTTTTTTCTGTAGACACAAAATGTAATTTCCAATAATAAGTGGTACATAGACATTTGCTACGTGTGTCAGCTTAGCCCAATGTGCTGGGTCCACACCATACCTTTAAAAACATTTCAAGAAACCTTTCCCTGTTTCTCCAAAGAGACAGCTGACACAGCCCCCTCACCTCAAGAAGACTCAAGTAGAGATATATGCCTATGGCCATAAACAACCACTGTCCTGCGTCAGAGCATTCAAAGTCATGTGCACCTATAAGGACAAACAAGACTGTATCACCATCCATGTTAACAAGGCCGAGGAAGCCTGCAGCTAGATCCTCAGCTTCAGGTCTGCAATCCAAATGGGGCTCATTCATGTCCTATACAACATGATGGCCAGTAGATACATCTCGCTAACAGCAAAAATTGAAGCAGCATTCCCGGCACTATTCAAGGGAATTAGGAAACTAAAAGGGAGGAAAATCAACCTCCACATAGGCGCCGCCGTAAAACCAACCGCACAACACTACAGAGGGATACCATTCAACATCCAGCACCAAGTGGAGAAAGAGCTACAGTCGCTCCTTATTGCTGACATCATTGAGACTGTGGTGGCTCCCACACCATGGATTTCACTGGTGGTACCAGTCCCCAAGAAAGGGCTAGAGGGACAAATTAGCCTCTGTGTCAACATGTGTGTCCCCAACCAAGCCATTTGATGCAAACGTCACCAATCCCCACTCATCACAGACATAATGCATCTGCAATTAGCCACATCCCACACTGAATCAATTACAGTGATGATATCCTCATACTCGGGAGGTCACAAGAGTCTCACAACACTACACTACTCAGAGTCTGCAATGCACCCCATGAAGCAAACCTTATGCTCCTCAAAGAAAAGTTTGCATTCAACAAAATAACGCTCACAATTTCCTGACATATATTTTCTGACAAAGGCATAGAACCAGATCTAGACAAGATCAAAGCCTTAACAGAGGCTCCATATTCTTCGAATGTAGCCTTCTTTTCTAGGGTTGGCCAGCTACTGCATGCATTACCTCCCTGACTTCACGTTCATGAGGGCCCTACTCTGAAACCTTATAAAGAAAGACAGCACATTTTCTTGGACACTAGCTTATCAGGAATCATTTGACCAGATCAGGAGACAAATAGTGACTTTGGTGTGCATGTCTTACTTCAACCCCTACCTGCACACGCAGGTCACAGTGGATGCCATCCCCATAGGACCCAGAGCTGTCCTGGCCCAACACTTGTGCGGTGATCATGCCCCAGGAAAATCATATCCTATGCCAGCAGAAGCCAAACAGACACCGAACAATGCTACTATCAGGCAGAAAAGGAGAGTCTCGCCATCATATGGGCATGCAAGCACTTCCATCTGTTTCTACACAGAAAGCCCTTCACAGTGATTACAGATCATCAGGCTCTCGTCACCATATACGGCAAACCTACTGCCCAAATGCCAACCTGAATTGCTAGGAGGGGTCTATGCCTACAAGAATACCACTTCAACATTGTCCACAAACCCAGAAAGGAAGACAATCTGGCAGACTTCTTCTCCAGGCATCCTCTGGTGTGCACCTGGCCAGTGGACTGTCTAGCTGACATGAATAGCCATATCTCTATCATGTCTAACACCCCATGTCCTTGGTTGGACCATCACATCTTGAGATTCAGCTTCCCATTGCAGAAACTAATAGGACAACCCCTACTGTAACGCTCACCTGATTCCCGCAGAGGCGCCGGTCTTGACTGGGTGAATGCCGTATCTGCAAAGGTGATGTGTAACACAAGGTTGGCTCTTTGGGCTGGACCTCTGTGCACTGTATGTCTGACTCGAAGAGTAAGATGTCTGCAGTTAGAAAATATGGGATTAATGAACTGGGGTTATTGGGTGCCTCTCTCCTCTTCCCTTTCTCTTCTCCTGTAGAACCCCAAAGGTTAACGCCCTCACCTTAGGTAAGTGAACGCCAAGCTCTCCATCTGCCTCGGGGCAGGGTGCCGTAACCAGTTTCTTCACTGGATAAGGGTGCAGGCCTCTTGACCTCAGAGGACTGCTGTCCGTCGTTAACTGCACGAACGGTAAGTTCTGGGCACTTCAAATGTCTTAAAAGTCTTTTGTAATGATATCCCTTGTTTTGCAGGGTTTCGGCGATGGCGGATGGCGGGCTGATGAGAGTTGAGGATCGAACCCGCGTGAGGAATAGAAGCGCCTGGAAGCACGTAAGTAAGCGCTTGTAGCCTGATTCACGATGCGCACTAACTGTCCCTTTTATCTTGCAGGTACAAGTTCGGAGCTTTAGAGAAGCTGAAGGGTGCTGGAATACCCACTGGATTCGGCGTGGGAAGGAGTAATGGCACGTGAGTAATAAAGTTGCCCAATGTCTTTAAACGCACCTTCTTTTGTCTTTCAGATGCGGGATGCAGCGCCGAAGGCCTCCGGAGCGTGCAAAGAGCTGGTAAGCTTTTGTCTTCAGATGCCGGAATGCAGTGCGAAGACCTCCGGAGCATGCGAAGAGTAGGTAAGCCTTCGTCTTTCAGATGCCGGAATGCAGCGCGAGGCGTTGGTGACAGCCGATGGACCAGGTAAGAGATGCGCTGCCACTGAAGACCGTAGTGCTAACCTGTTCTTTCTTTGTCTTTACAGGTGCTGCTGAAGACTGGATTCCAGGATGGTAAGCCTTTGTTCCCTTAGGCCCAGGATCAGAAGCAGAAGACACGATGAGCGTTCTGCTGCAGAGAATGCAGAATAACGCAAAGCAAGATTCATCTATCTGGTGTGGTTTAAATAGCCTCCTGTAGTGCTTAGGTGTCTCCTTCCACAGCCACGCCTAGGTAAGAAAAGAGTTCCTGCTTTCCAGAAGAGTTCCAGTGTTCTGAACCTAGGGAGTGGCTCCTGCCCCACCCAACAGGAAAAGTAGTCCCAAACAGAAGAGGATCAGGGGTTCAACTGGCAGGTAAGTAAGCAGCATGGTCTGCTGCAGGTAAGTCCACCCAAGCATTATGAGCCCGGCGCTTCCAGCGCTGGGACTGGGCATCTTTATGAGCCTGGTGCCTCTGGCGCCAGGACAGGGTCCAAAAGGTCCCAATTGGGACTGGCTGGCACTCGGAACCGGGGTTATGGGTCTGCTTCCAAGGGAGTCGGGCAAGTCCTGATCTTTTGGAAGCAGAGATCATGACACCTACCCACGCTACCACCCTCAGTAACCTGCAGTTCTTGAAAAATCTCCAAATAATAATTTTCCCCATGCCTCCTGCCCCTCAGCCCAGCATTCCTAGACTCCTCAGACCTGCATGTTCTTGTTGACCTATACATAAGCACCGTTACGAGCGCATTTAACACAGTAGCCCCGCTCCTGCCTAGGAAAGCTAAGCGGACAAGACACGCCAACCCCTGGTAAACCCCAGCTCTCCATGCCTTGAGGGCAAAGAAGAGACAAGTGGAGGCCACCTGAAAGAAAGACCCTTCTGAATTCCATAAAAAGACCTTCAACAAGATTTCGATAGAATACAAACAGTCCATCATAGCTGCCAAAGCGGAAGTCTACAAAGTAAGAATCACCAAAGACGATTCCAATTCACAAGATATATTCAAAATATTAAGATAATTAGAGACACTGGCAGCTCCCCCGACTACCATCAAAGATGAGACCTGGTGCTCTAGTATCCAGACCGCCATGCAAACCAAAATAATTTCACTACAACAACAAAAAACAGAAACAAGCAGTGACCTGCCCGCAGAACCTCCCTCACATCGCGATACCTCACAATGCAGCCCCTTCCAATTTAGAGAGGTCTCAGACATACAAATTGCTAACATCCTCAGCAAGCTCAAACACTCGAGATGCAAAGCGGATATCTGCCCAGCATCTGCCATCAAAGACTGTGCTAACGAATTAATGCCTTTCATTACAAAGTTTATCAATGCCTCATTCTCCTCTAACTCAGTACCTGCCAACCTAAAATAATCCTGGGTTCTTTCCCTATTGAAGAAACCCTTGCTTGACCCAGCTGCTCTGAATAATTACTGTCCTATCACAACTGTACCCTTCTTGCTGAAGATCATGGACAGAGTAGCCTACAACCAGATCCAACACCACCTCAAAACAACATTCTACGGACACAGCAATCAGACTTCCGGACAGGGAATCGGACGTATTACACCTAAAAATCCAACCTTATGCCCTAAGAGACAAAGGCCAAACAGCACTTCTCCTTTACTTGACCTATCTGCCACCTTCATCCTGGTAGATCACAAAACCCTGTGTCATTATTTAACAACATCAGGAAATTTATCACCTGAAGCGGCTTCCTGGATAGCCTATTTCCTTGAAGGTAGGACAATGCGAGTATTCTCAGACATTGCTAGTGCCCCCCCCCCTATTTCCAGTCCATGCAGGGTACCACAAGGCACATGTGTGTCCCCCTCCTTATACAACATTTTCACCAAACCATTATTTTACCTCTTGGATAACATCAGCATTTCATATACCAACTACACTGACAACACCCAAATCCTCCTACCTCTGACAGGCTCTTACGAGAAAGATTCCCACCTGGTCAACAAAATATATTATATAAATCAGGCCTGGATGGCCGCTAACCACCTCTGCTTGAATGAAAAAAATACTGAGATCCTGCTGGTTGGATCACCTGGCATGCTTTGAAAATTAAATTCCCCCCTCAATTCACCTCCTTCTCTATTGATGGTATCCCCAATTCTGTCTCAGCATCAGTAAAACCATTAGGTGTCTACCTGGATGCTTCCCTCTCTCTCACCAAACAAGTAAGCACAGTGGCATCCTCAGCAGTTTACACGGCCAAGCTGATCAATGCAGCTAGACAATTCCTGACCCCAGAGAGCTGCCTGACTATCACCAGAGCCAAGACTGAATTACTGTAATGTCCTCTTTGCCGGAACCGTCATTCAAAACATCAACAAACTACAGATAATCCAGAACAATGTGCTCAGGGCAGCACTGAACATTCCCAAAAGCTACCATATATCTGCAGCAAGGAAGGAAGCTCACTGCCTACCAATCAGGTAAATAATTGATTTCAAAACTCGTTCTATCACCCACAAATGCTTGGGTAACACAGCCCCACAATACTTGGTGCAGAAAATTGAAAGGGCCAAATCCATCAGACCGTTAAGGTCCTTCCTTGCCCATAGCCTGGTCCCTATAAAGTAAAGAGAGCAAAAGGAGAAGGAGCACGTTTCCCTACAGTTGTGATTAACCATTGGAATGCCCTCCCTACCAAATTAAGAGCTACCAAATTAAGAGCAGAAGAATCATATTGGATCTTTCGGAAAGCCCTGAAAACGTGGCTCTTCGCTTAACAGGGCGAGGGTGCCTACCTTCATTCCCCTGTCCACAGCCATCAGCCCCTGTCTCTATGTATGTATTGGTGTGGCATGTCGCCACTATTATAAGATATTGTATCATGTAACAGGTTGCAACAGCGCCCTGATGTCCTTGGGCGGAAGCGCTTTACAAATGAAGTAAATAAATAAACACATAAATAAATGCAACCATTAAAAGTCCCTGGGCATTTTCAGCTCTTCCGGTTAATCTCAAAAAGTGTGCATGCTTCTGAACATTAACATTCCTTTCTCATAATTAATGCTGTAATTGTAGGCACCTCTGTGAGATCAGTGACACACACACTGATTAAGGACTGTGGCAAGTGAGGCATGCTCCAGCTCAAATATATAATGTCTTTGCATCACAGGATTAAAGTTGCAAAATCAATCCCTGTCTTTAGTGAACTCTTGGTTGGTGTCACGACCCTCGCCCAAAACCCCCTCTGGCAAACCCATTGGCCAGGTGGAGTCAGGACTTGGGCCTCTAGAGCCTGGCATCCTCTTCAAAAGCCCTCATGGGGCCAGTCCTGGCGCCTATTGCGCCAGGCTCATACACCATGAAAAACAATTTGCTTGGGAACTACTTTATTGTATTGTCAGCCAACATGGAGGCACCCACATAGCTTGGTTCCTAAGAACCAAGCTATGCGGGCTAGTGATTTGGGTGTGGTAGCCTAAGGAGTACTTTATCTGGACTATTTTGTTGGGGCTATTTAAACCACACCCGAGCAAGACAACACACTTTGCATTAGTTTGCAGCTTGCAACGTGACGCTCACTGTGTCCAGCTATTCCCTCGAACCTCGGAGAAGCAGAACCTGCAAGGAGACAGAAGGAACATCATTAGCAGCAGCATTTTACCTGCAGTCTTCATTTTTAAACACTCGCAGCTACTGAGAACAGCTTCCTCGAATCTGCACGCCTCCCGGACAGAACGACCTGAAAGAGGAAGATAGAGGCAACATTAAAGAAAGCAGTAGAGACATTTACAAATTAAGAACTGCTCAAAAGGCTTACCTGGCTGCTCGCCTCTCGGCTGGCACCACTCCGGACATTCCACTTGCGCTGCAACCTACAACACCGCAACCTACAAGGAAGGAAAACACAGGTTAGCAAAGGCAAGACTTTGCAGCACTGCACATAGCGCTTACTTACCGCATCATGGCGCTCTTAATGCGCCATCATTACCAGTGGGGCTCAACCAAGCCAGTTCGCCGCGCTGAAGCTCTGCATACCTAAGGGAGAAAAAAGAGACATTTTAAACAAAGAAAGGCATGCAGGATAGCAACAAAACTAAAGCACAGCAATAAGACCTACCTGAACAATATCATACGGGCCGGCGTCAGTGAAGTAACTGGACCGCACTCACCCATGAAAGACAACGCGCCCCTGCAAAGAAGGCAGGATGGAGAGCACGCCTATTTCTGCCACAAGGTGAGAAGAGGGCACCAGAGGGACTGAAATCATATGGCGGTGGAGGGACGATACTTACCCTAGTCGGTCAGTCGTGAACACAGTCCTCCTGTATTTTCAGGCAGAACCTTCCTCGCAGACCACATCAGGGCAAAGCTGAGAAGCATACCAGCGAGTAGCCCGGCTGGGTGGCGTCCCTGTGGATACAAGGTGAGCGTAACAGAACGCAAAGCCTACCATAAAAAATCCACTTGGGCGCCATGGAGACATCAGACAAGGACCAACTGGCCCAATTACTAGGAGAGCTTCGTGCTGAGGTTCATTCTACCCGACAAGAGACTAATGCCCTCCGGAGAGACCTAATAGTGACCAAAGAACGCACTAAAGAGATTAGCAGGCAATACTTGCAATCACAGGCAGGACAGACGCCTCTACCTGGAAGCAATCCAACGATGCAAAACCCCACCATACCACCCACTCCGGTACAGATCACGTTATCTGGAATAGTGCCCCTGGCACCAACAGAAAGGTTCTCAAGCGACCCACGGAAGTATGCGGCATTCATCAATCAGTGCCGCCTTCATTTTTTTTGTAGGCGTGGATCATTTCCAAACGACCAAGCTCGGGTAGCTTTTGTCTTATCATACCAGATTGGTAGTGCAGCAGATTGGTTGGTGCCATTGGTAACCCATGACAATCCTCTATTACATGACTTTGGGGGGTTCCAGACAGAAATGGAGATACAATTTGCTCGCCACACCCAGGAACAGGCAGTAGACAATAAACTCTTGTCCCTCCCACAGGGGAATCAGGACTTGTTAACGTACATTGCTACCTTCAACAGACTGGTTGTCGAAGCTAGGTGGCCAGAAAACAAAAGACCACGTTATTCCATCAAGGATTACGAGGCGAATTAAAGGACATCTTAGCCCAGGTGGTGGTTGATCCACCCAGAGACTGTGCAGAATTCATAAATCTGGTCGTGCAGCTAGACCACCGGTTGCAGGACCGAAAGGCAGACCGGTCTAAGACAGACCCTCAGACCGTGTATGTTCGACCAAAGGAAAGCACACCCCGTGTACCTGAAAATACTGTAGAACCCATGCAGATTGGAGGGATACGGCCTCCATTAACAAAACAAGAGCGGGACAAAAGAAGACAACAGCTTTGTTTGTATTGTGGGAAACCAGGACATTTCCTGAAGGACTGTCCAGTAAAACCCCCAAGAAGAACAGTCGGGGCCACAGAGAAGGATGAAGCTTAGGAATCGGAAAACTACCAAGCTTGACAAACATAGAGGTCAGTTTGCCGAGTGAGAAGAAAGGGTTGCTGACCTCGCACTTTGCAATACCAGTGATCTTAATTAACCACCAAAAGTCATCAAGAAAGCATGCCGTTGAAGCATACATCGATAGCGGAGCAGTTGGAAATTATATTGATCAAGAACTGGCAGCAGAGATGGGGCTTCCTTTGTGTTCTAAGCCAACTATGGACAAGGTAACCACCGTGGATGGGACAGAAATTGCTTCCGGACCAGTAACCCAGTGCACAGCCAGGGTAACCTTGCTGTGCCAGGACGGACATCGGGAGTCTATTTCATTCGATCTCATCAAGGCACCTCAGTTCAGGCTAATACTAGGATGCCATGGTTGGTTGCTTACAACCCCTTCGATAGACTGGCGGGCATGAAAATTAACCTTCCCTGGTTATTGCTCCCCTGCCTGCTATTACCAAGAGGAGAAACCCGAAGTCTGTATCCCCATGACTCCCGGAGTGACAGTATCAACCCTGGGAGCAACTTATACCTTGCCAAGTGAATACCATGATTTCCAGGATTTTTTCCGAAAGAACCAAACCAATACATTGCCACCGCACAGGCCCTATCACTGTCAGATCGACCTTGTTCCTGGTGCACAAATCCCTTGCGGCAGGATCTACGCTCTCACAGAACCAGAAAACCTTCATTTGAAATCCTATTTAGACCAGTACCTTGCAAACGGATTTATCCGTCCTTCGAAGTCCCCCGCAGCCAGTCCTTTGTTCTTCGTACCGAAAAAGGAAGGAGACTTGAGAACCTGTATTGACTACCACGTATTGAACCAGATCACCATGAAGAACCGCTACCCCTTGCCACTTATCCCTGAGATTCTAGACCAAGTTAAAGATGCCCAGATTTATACCAAATTGGACCTTCGAGGAGCGTACCACATGGTCCAAGTCAGAAAAGGAGATGAATGGAAAACCGCCTTCCCTACTAAGTATGGCTTGTTTGAATATCAAGTCATGCCCTTCGGGTTATGCAACGCTCCTGCGGCATTCCAATATTTCATGAATGACGTATTAAGGGAGTTAATTGATGTGTGCGCCTTAGTGTACATAGACGACATCTTAGTATACTCAGCGTCAGAGCAAGATCATGCCAGGCACGTTTGTTCAGTCCTCACCAAGTTTCGTCAACATCGCTTGTTTGCAAAGCTTGAAAAATGCTTTTTTCACGTCACCGAAGTAGAATTTCTTGGTTTTATCCTTACTCCAGGAGGGATCAGAATGGACGTGCACAAGGTAGATGCCATTCTGAACTGGCCTTCACCGACATCTTGAAAGGGTTAAGAAGCATACTGGGCTTTACAAACTTCTACCACCGGTTCATCCCAGACTTCTCTCAGGTTGTGCACCCAATCACAGTACTATTACGAAAAAACAATAAAAAGTTTGCTTGGGCCGAAGAAGCAGAAGAAGCCTTTCAGGAACTTAAACAAAGGTCTACCTCCGCTCCAATCCTGCGATATCCTAGTCCAGACCTCCCTTATGTTGTTGAAACTGATGCATCCGGTCTCGCAATGGGGGCTGTCCTTTCACAGAGAGATCCGGAAACCGGCCAGCTACATCTGGTGGCCTTCTGGTCGAAAAAGTTCTCACCTCCAGAGATTAATTATGCCATCACGGACAAGGAACTCCTGGCTATCAAATCCGCCTTTAAAGCCTGGAGGCACTACCTTCTGGGGGCCAGACACACCATTACAGTCTTCACAGACCACCGATACCTGCAATATCTCAAAACAGACAAGCCCCAGTCCTCGCGCCAATTACGGTGGGCCTTTTTCTTCACCGAATATGATTATGTAATCACATTTCGACCAGGAGTCAGAAACGGAAAGGTGGATGCCTTATCTCACATGGGCATAGATGAAATAGTATATACAACTCCAGATCCAGTACCTATTATACCTGAAGACAAACTCTTGGGTATCACGACAGCCTTAACACAAGCAGAACTACGAAAAGAAATCCAACGGACAATGAATCCTGATGCCTACCTCACATGGCAAACTCAAGGAGAACAATATACCTTCAAGGACCATCTGCCCTTTTTTAGGGATCGCCTGTATGTACCCAAGAAGGAATTACAAAAGCATATTATTTCAAACTATCACAATTCACTGATCGAAGGGCATCCTGAGATCGCCAAAACCCTAGCTAAGGTGAAAGAGAACTTTTGGTGGCCTACCTGGCATAAGGACATCATTCAGTATATTTAGTCCTGCTGTGTCTGCGCACAAAATAAATCACAAAAACAAAAACCAGCTGGTCTCCTACAACCATTGGACATTCCTCCAGTTCCATGGCACACTCTTTCCCTTGACTTCATCACTGATCTACCTCCAAGCCAAGGGTTCAACACCATCCTTGTAGTTGTGGACTTATTCTCGAAGATGGCCCATTTTATTCCTCTCAAAGGCCTCCCAGACGCAGCCACTTTAGCAAAAGTGTTCCTGGAGGGCGTGGTTAAGCTACATGGCTTCCCTTCGGTTCTGGTCTCTGATCGAGGCAGCCAGTTTGTTTCAAACTTCTGGAAAAAATGTTGTGCAATGGCACAGATCGACGTTCGGCTAGCTACCAGTCACCATCCCCAAACGAATGGCCAAACCGAGAGAACCAATCCAGCACTCGAGCAATATTTGCGGTGCATGCTGCACCACGAACAAAGGAATTGGAAAGACCTACTACGGATAGCCGAATATGCATATAACAATCCTTTGCATTCAAGCACGGGACAAACGCCCTTCTGTACCCTTTATGGCAGACATCCACGTACCTCTGAACTAGACCTTCCAGCTAGCTTGGAAATGCCAGCGGTAAAGACTCTACACACAACCATTACTCAGGCTTTCAAAAGGGCAAAGGAACACCTTATTCATGCCAAAGGAAAACAAAAGAGATTCGCCGACCAACACTGGAAAAAGGCCCCTGATTATCAAGTAGGAGACAAAGTTTGGTTAGCCGCTAAATTCGTACCCATTAAGGGAACCCGGACCTTTCATCCCAGATTCTTAGAACCCTATACCATTAAAGCAATTATCAACCCAGCAGCCGTGAAACTGGATTTACCACCTAATCTACACATCCACTCGGTATTCCATGTGTCCCTCCTGAAACCAATGCAACTCAGCACACGGATTGGGACACCACCTAAGCCCAAACGTGTCGACGGAGAACCAGAATTTGAAGTCAAAGATATCTTGGACTCTAAATACTCTAGGACCAAGCTATATTATCTCGTCGATTGGAAAGAATTTGGACCACAAGATAGATCCTGGGAGCCCAGTGAGAATATCCACGCACCACGTCTAATCAGGAAATTCCATCAGAACTTCCCAACCAAACCTGGGCCAGACAGAAGGAACACCATGGGAGGGGCCTTAGGGGGGAGTGCTGTCACGACCCTCAACAAAACCCCCTCTGGCAAACCCATCGGCCAGGTGGAATCAGGACTCGGGCCTATAGAGCCTGGCATCCTCTTCAAAAGCCCTCATGGGGCTAGTCCTGGCGCCTATGACGCCAGGCTCATACACCATGAAAAACAATGTGCTTGGGAACTACTTTATTGTATTGTCAGCCAACATGGAGGCATCCACATAGCTTGGTTCCTAAGAAACAAGCTATGCGGTCTAGTGTTTTGGGTGTGGTAGCCTAAGGACTACTTTATCTGGATATTTTGGTGGGGCTATTTAAACCACACCCGAGCAAGACAACACGCTTCGCGTTACTTTGCAGCTTGCAACGTGACGCTCACCGTGTCCAGCTATTCCCTTGAACCTTGGAGAAGGAGAACCTGCAAGGAGACAAAAAGAACATCATTACCAGCAGCATCTTACCTGCAGTCTTCATCTTTAAACACTCGCAGCTACTGAGAACAGCTTCCTCGAATCTGCATGTCTCTCGGACAGAACGACCTGAAAGAGGAAGATAGAGGCAACATTAAAGAAAGCAGTAGAGACATTTACAAATTACAAACTGCTCAAAAGGCTTACCTGGCTGGTCGCCTCTCGGCTGGCACCACTCCAGACATTCCACTCGCGCTGAAGAACACCACGACCTACAAGGAAGGAAAACACAGGTTAGCAAAGGCAAGACTTTGCAGCGCTGCGCATAGCACTTACTTACTGCATCATAGCGCTCTTAATGCGCCATCATTTACCAGCGGGCTCAACCAAGCAAGTTTACCGCGTTGAAGCTCTGCATATCTAAGGGAGAAAAAAGAGACATTTTAAACAAAGAAAGGCATGCAGGATAGCAACAAAACTAAAGAACAGCAATAAGACCTACCTGAACAATATCAAACGGGCCAGCGTCAGTGAAGTAACTGGACCGCACTCGCCCATGAAAGACAACATGCCCCTGCAAAGAAGGCAGGACAGAGAGCACGCCTAATTATACCACAAGATCAGGAGAGGGCGCCAGAGGGACTGAAATCATACGGGGGTGGAGGGAGGATACTTACCCCAGTTGGTCAGTCGTGAACACAGTCCTCCTGTATTTTCAGGCAAAACTTTCCCAGCAGACCACATCAGGGCAAAGCTGAGAAGCATTCCAGCGAGTAACCCGGCTGTGTGGCGTCCCTCTGGATACCAGGTGAGCGTAACAGTTGGAAATATAGGACTCTGACATGGGAAACACTTTATAGTTCCCGTAGGCTGGAAAGGATGATGAGAGAAGATTGTATTGTGTTTCTATCATGTTTGTGCATTATACACTGTAGGAAAATTTTACTTTTCAAGCATTTAATTCCTTTGTTCATGCAGTTGTTGTAAGCTAGTCTCATGTCCCCCTTTATACAATCCCACCCCACCATTCTGGCCAAGAAATAGACAATGTGGCTATCAAAACTCAAAATGTATTTAAAAGAATGATTAAACTTCAAATCAGTTGGTCTCCAGCTTTACATCATTGAGATCACCAAAATTGTACATATATCGAAAATCAATAATCAACAAAAGTGAAATTCCCAGCCTATGTGAATCTCACTATTGGTATTCATTCAGGCGATTAACTCTTACTTTAAATGTATTTTGGATTCTAAAAAGATGCTAGACAGTCTCAACATTTTGGTTGCTTTTTCATCCATCTTAAACAACACCAGATACTTCAATGATATCGTTTCAACATAAGGCAAGTGTGTTTAAAACATTTGATTTTCTCCAGTATCAAGACAAGTATTGTATCTGAGAAAGTCATTTGGACACTTTTGAATACATTTACAATTAATTTGACTTCCCTATACAGATGTGAGGTAGGGAATGTATGCAATACCTATATGCAACTTAACAGTAGACAATGGTCAGCTTCCATTTGTCTCCTGTAGGTTTGAATTCAAAGTAATGTTCTCAGGGATATCATTGCTCTATTCTGAGCTCACATACATATTGTGTTATCAAAATATGTGGAAACCACTTTCTCCAAACATGCATGAGTGGCTTTCACTAAACCGAAGTATGCTACTTGCACTCTATTTCTGTTTGTGTGTGTGTGTCTTACTTTAAATACAGATATGCTTGCAGCTTTATGTGTGTGTGCCACTGTCGATCTATGTATGCATGCATATCTTTTAGCATGTCTACATTAGTTTTCAACCTGCATGTGATTTTGGGCTTGAAATATATTATTCCCCTATTACATGAGTAATGTTTATTTCCCTCTTGCATTTTACATTACACATGAATCTGTGCACTTAAAGGCAAGTGGTTTCAGGGGTATGCAGTTCACACACTTCTTATTAAATATAATTAATTAGCTCAGCATGCATTTTTGTTGTGCAAGCACCTAGGCTCTGTCTACATTAATGCAGGACATCCCACTATGCAATAGTGTTTGGCAATGACACTACACGCAAACATGACTCTAGTCCAGCTTAAGCCCATAGTTATATTGAAATTGTACTTATTTATACAAAGGTAATTCCTCACTAAAGTGGCTGCAAAATGTATTCAGTTTTAAATATAGTTTATCAGTAAAACATACATTGTGCTTTAAAGAAGTAACTCACTTGGTATCCCATGTAACTGGTATGCCACAGGGCATGTAAAATTTCAGCATCTGTGTTTCTGTTCTCAATTTGCATTCCCTGTAAGTTTATTGCCCTTAACTTTCCCAGATTTGCCATGGTCAATATATTTGGAAATTATGGGGTTCATTGGGGTTTAATTTACCATTTGAATGTGGTTTCTGATTTTGGAAAGTCAGTTGGAGTCCAGTCGGCCTGCAATAACTCCTTCAGAAAACTCTCTTTTCAGGTGTCTGTCTGGAAACCAAACTCAAAACCTAGACTGGACATTGTTCTTTCAATGGACTTGTCTCCAATCTGCCTGGGGTCAGACCTTCAAATATTAGATTTACACGCCCATTTTCAGTTTGTTCAGTGCTCATCTGGCCATATTCCATAATCATAATGTGTGTGTGTGCAAGCATATATCTTTCTGACACATCCCCTGCATTGGTTCAGCCCCAAAGCTGGGTGTGAAAACCACTTCTATAGAAGAGATACCAATTTCATTCAGACCTAGCTTTTAATGTGAACATGCAAAATTACTAAAACTAATATCTGTTTCTGTAAATCGGTGCACATACCTAGATACTTGAATGATCAGTGAACAATTTCAAGAAGTTATTTGTCTTTGCCCTTTTTCACCTTCTCAAAACATTTCTTGGTGTTCATTTATTTACATAATTTGGTAGATGTTACTCTGAGCTGCAAACAGTGACATTTTGTGTCTACCTGAGTTTGCATTGCGACGCAGATATTATTTTAATGATTACACATTTGATTTTAGATGTCCCTCATGTTACAATCTGTTCATGTTTCTAGTGTGCTGCTGCTTACTTTTTCTAGCAGGTGGCACTCATGATGCATTGTGTGCTACTTTTACAATCTAAGGTCGAGAGGAAGATAGTACAAGACAAGCAAGTTTGGGGAAACCAGGCGTAAGGGCGCTGTGGCTTAGGTGAGCAAATGATATATCAAATCTGTTAACAGCTGCAGACTATGGAACTCTAGGCTACGCCTGCCTAGTGTAACAAAACAGATAATAGGATTGTTCCATGTACATGCATTGTTAGTTGCCAAATAAATGGTATAATATAACAGTACTGATCAACATGTGCAAGTTGGAATATCAGTATTTAATCCATAATCATTGATGAACAGAAACTATGCTGACACGTGTTTCGACCACATCTGTCTTTTTCAAGGCAAATTGTTTGATCTCTGATCAAGATATTACATCAACATAAACAGTTGTACATGTTGGTATCAATTGGAGCAAAGAAAAAGCAAATGAATTCCACATTGCATATCCAAATAAAAATATGACCATGTAGCATTCCCAAATGTTTTGTCAAAATGGGAAAGAAACGAAAAGGAGCAGGGAAGGGGAGGGAAAAAAATATGTGAATTTGATAAAAATAAGTAAAAAAGAACAATTAATAATAGTAGCAAATAATGCACTTTTGCCATCTACTATATTTTTTGTTTGTTTGTTTATTATTTCTAAAGCGCGCCACACCCTTAGGTGTCTCGGCGCATTACAAGACAGCTTCAGAAATGATAGATACATGAACACCTAGTATTGAGGCAAGTTGAAACGTACATACATCATAATAGGAGGCAAGGCAGTAAGTACAGTGTATACATATTTGTGTAGCGCATGAGCCAGTACAACAATACAGAGTTAGTAGCGGAGAAAAACATAAGTGCAGGATTGTTGAGCGAAGAAGTGGCTGATTTACAGTACTCAAGTGGTAGAGGCATTGGTGTCATTCGTGAGGAGCCATTTTTTGGTATTGGACTCCAAAGCTATGGAAGGATTGGAAAGTACGTGAGTTAAGTGGGAGCGCATTCCAGGCTAGGGCCGCTGGTACCGGGAAGCTGGTGCCTCCGGCTCTTTTCAAGTTAAATCGAGGGGTGGTGATGAAAAAGGAATTAGCTGATCTAGTAGGTCTAAGTGAAGTTTTTAGGATGATTTTGTCTTTCAGGTACTTAGGAGCAGCAATATTAAGACATTTGAAGGAGATGGAGACTTGTTTGAAGTAGATTCTGTCCTGAATTGAGAGCCATTTATGGTTCCTTCTTGTTTCAGAGATGTGGTCTCTCCTTGGAATACTCAAGGCTGTTATCAAGGCATTATTTAGTAAGGTTTGTAGCTTGTTTATAACTTGTTTGTTTGCTCCTGCGTATAGCGCATTGCAATAATACAATTTTGATAACATTAATGCTCTCGCTAGAGTGATGCAGCTGTTTTGGGAAAGGTAGGCTTTGCAGGCATCGATACGTTTACATGTATAGGTGGTAGCTGAAGCAGTTGCGTTAACTTGTTTCCTGAGGTTCAAGGTAGAGTCAAGATAGAAGCCTAATACATGGCAAAATTTCCCTAAGTATGCTGTGTTCCTTAGCCACTGTTCACGTCTCCTGGCCAGAATGCCCAGAACAATGTCATAATCCTGTAGCTGTTGGGTTGCTAAAATCTGGTGCTAAGAATCCCCTCACCCTACCCGCACATAAGCGTTCAGTAAAGACTGATCACAAAGTTAGGTTACCTCATTGACCCTAGTGTCAATATAATTTGTGACTCAAACATTGTGAATGCAAGAGCAGGGCATGCAGATGCGTGAGTTGATCACAAACGAAAAGGAATACCCTGTACCATTAACTACACCTGAGTGGTGTATGTTTATTATGCAAGCAGAAGGTATTGTCTAATGTTTAACATGAGAGGCTTGTGGATTGTTATTGGATTAGTGGACCATCCATGCAGCGCATATAAAGTGCTAATGTTCTGCAGAGTGATGTAGATAGATAATGTCTTAAAACGTTGTGGTTAGCCAGTTGCATGCGGTGCAAAATACCCATGCACAGGCATTATTCCACTGATTAGGGAGCTCACCTACCATAAGTGAATGCGAACGCTGAATTCGAAAAAGCATGGTTTCCCTCATCAATAGAATACATTTCCGGTAGCTTAGAAAAGCACATGGTGCATTCGTTAGATACTGAGTATATTAAACTGTTTCGGAATATACAAAGCCGGCATGAAAAGAGGCTAAAAGGAACTTTGCATTAATCATTTTGGGTCTGTCCAGTTTATGACTCTGCTATTGAATGGCATGCGCAAAGGATAGCAACGCGAGTGCCAGTGAATTACTCAAAGAAATAGTTCTGGGATTAGATCACGTGATCTCCATGGTCAGAGGTCACGTGATAGTTCGTACTTAATATTGACAATGTCGTTTGGGAATTCATAAAGCACCAGTGAGAATATACGTCACTAAAAGTAATGATTAAATGTTTATGAATTACATCAGAGAGAATTCAATAACATCGTAGTTAGTTGCTTTAGTTACAACAGATAATTCCATTCAAGTTATGATTGGCAGTTATGTATATTTTTATTTTTAAACCAGACTGTGGTTACGTTAGACACAATCAACTTGAGGGGGCTAGAATATGCAGATTGCAAAACTAGCATGTTAGCTAAACTACTTGAAGAAATAAGAGAGTTTGGATAATTATGTATATATGTCCATAAGGCATTAGTAAAAAAGAGGTTTTGTGATACATGAAAGGAATGTTTCACCATGCAAAACATTGTTTAGTAGAGTAAGTGATTATGTATCAGATATATATGGACAAGGCACCTTTCTTGAGAGAAATGTTTCGGTATGGATCCTTAGATGTAGTGGTCAAGTGCCATACATGCCTCATTGGGCTTGACTCAAAATAACAATCTAGTCTGTGTGATTATACAGTTCATCACATACCATTATTATGTCTAGACGAGAATGCCCTTGTTAATGCTCAATTGGGACTTTCACATTTTTATATGTGAAGCAATTCACACATTGTCACAACAGGGTTGGCCATGGTGAGAGACACCAAATGTAAACATGTTATCACATATGATAGAAACGGTATTCATCAAAAGTTGGTACAGATAGGAAAGACTTGGCAACAAACAGCATGCCCTATTTAGTAATGGATGCTAAACTGACAAGTAAAGGATTATTGCTTAATCAAAGGACGATATTAAGTTCATGTTCACTGTTTAAGCCATACTTGGTGCACCATAATTTACAGTTCATGTGTGATTCAAGTTGCCTGAGGAGGAGTTGACGATCACCCCGTCTGGTGTGAAGTCGTGCTTGTTGCAGTCCAACGAAACATATGTCTTTCTTGTTGGCCAGTTGGTGATTGGCTTGCCAATGGATTGCAAAGGGCAGTTTGGGATCTTGGCTGCTGAGATTGGCTAAATGCTCTCATATCCGTATTTGTAGCTCACAAATAGTGCTCCCTATCTACACTTTCCCACAGACATATATAATTCCTTATACAATAAACCTCCATCTACAGTTTATATAGTCCTTAATTTCAATCTTAAAACATCATGACAAGTGAAAGACATGGCTCCTGAGAGAGCAAAATTACACAAATTACAATTACCACATTTATGGAAACCTGTTAAGGTATGCTTCAGCCAATTCATTTCAGTTATCAAATCGGGCGCTAGTTTGAGAAAAGAGAGACTCAAATTGTCCTTTAACGTCAGAGCCTTAGTAAAAATCATTTTAGGTTGACAGGTGTTGTATTTGTGCACATCCGAATCTAACGTAAGTGACAGTGTTTACTGAGTAACTTGTATAAAAAATTGCTGTCATGAGAGAATTCTGTGATGAAACTCACGCCTTGATAAGGTTCTTGCGAGGTAAATGTTTTTTTTAAGCATATTGTCTCTTTGAAGAAGGTTGGGCTTAATTAGAGCATTATCTATACATTTGTTAGAGTACCCCCATTCCTTGGACCTGTGCCCGAGTAAGTAACACTCATGTGTATAGATTTCACAAGAGCTGCAATTTCTTTAAGCATGGTAGAATTCTACTACCAGGACATTGCTTATTACAGTTTTCTTGTGACAACCAGTTGCAAAAAGAGTTAAATTAACTTTGGTGGGTTTTCTATAGATCTGTGTGTGTAATATTTCATTTTCAATATAGATACTAAGATCCAGAAAATCAATAGTACTGGAATCTATGCTTCCTGTGAACTCAATACCAAAGGTGCCATTATTTAGATATCCTGCAAAGGAGTCAAATCGGTCTATGGAGCCATTCCAAATTACCAGCACATCATCAATTTACCTTTTCCATAGCATGATCTCTCTGTCTCTGAGAGTTGTGGATGTATATGCTTTCAAAGAAACCCATAAAAAGGTTAGCCAAAGAGGCTGCATATTTCGCTCCCGTGGCAACACCTTTCATCTGTACAAATTATTGATTGTTGAAAAGAAATTGATTATGATATAATGTAAATTGCAGAAATGATTTGATTTGATAATGTCAATGTGAGTGCTATGAGAGGCTGCATAGTTGCGAAATAAAATAGTCCATAGTGTCTATTGCTATATTGTGCTTAATGGAAGTGTAAAGTGACTTGACATCTAGTGTGGCTAGTTTGTATTGTGAATTCCCTGAGATCTTATTGAGAATTGTGAGAGTTTCTGTGGCATCTTTAAGAAAAGAAGGTAATAGTGGAACAAAGTATTTGATGGCTGTATCAATATATTCTGATAATCCTTTGGTTGCCCAGCCCAAGCCACTCATAATGGGACGCACATCTGGAAGGTGTTCAAAGGGCTTCTGTACTTTGGATTCATTAGGTTTTCCCCCTCAGATTCAACATCTGAGGTGCCTGGTGTGCTGGTAGGTGTATTTGTGCTAGAAAATCTTTTGTTTTCAACATATTTGTCCTACAAAGGTGTAAACTTAGTGATTGTCATAGTTCCTATCGTTGCAAAACCAAATTCTAAATTTCCTAAGCTTTATTCCCTATTGGTATTCCTTGTAGAAAGCATACATCTTTTGGTAATGTTTGAGTCACAAATGATATTGACATTAGGGACACTCGGTTAATCCAACTTTGTGATCAGTCTTTACTGAACCTTTATCTAGGTCGGTTTTCCTAGCGCCAGATTTCAGCAACCTAACAGCTACAAGAATATGACATTTTTCTGGGCATTCTGGCCAGGAGACATGAGAACAGTGGGTAAGGAAGATAGCTTACTTACAGCAATTTTGCCATGTATTTGTGGTTTACAATGCCCAGCTACGCTCAGTTTGGCTTTTTCGGTGTTAGTCTCATTGATGTCATAGATCAATTTTAAGCTAATCAATTAAGTTAAAATTCTGTAAGCCTTCTTCCTGCCATTTCTTGGTGCTATGAAGTTTAACACTTTGTTAGTTTGCTTAATTTCGGTATGGCAGATAAGTTGAAGGCCATACAAATGTGTGTTCAAATAATAGGCAGCATGACATGGGTAATAACAATGTATGTCTCAATAATATTGTAGATGGCAAAAATGCATTATTTGCTACCTTTATTATTTGTCATTTTTCACTTATTTTTAGCATATTCTCATATATTTTTTTGGTTTGTTTTCTCCCCTTCCCCGCTCCTTTTCGTTTATTTCCCCATTTGACGAGATTTGGGAATGCCACATGGTCATATTTTTATCTGGATATGCAATGTGGAATTCATTTGTTTTTTTCTTTGCTCTAATTGATACCAACATGTACAACTGTTTACTGTGTTGTGATATCTTGATCAGAGATCAAACAATTTGGCTTGAAAAAGACTGATGTGTTCGAAACACGTGTCAGCATAGTTTCTGTTTATCAATGACCATGGAACAAATACTGATATTCCACTTTAGACATGTTGATCAGTACTGTTATGTTATACCATTTATTTTGCAACAAACAGAGCATGTACATGGAACGGACGTATTATCTGTCTAGAGAAAGATAGTTCCATGTTTTAGCAGCAAGGACAGGGAATGATTTTCCTAAACTGGTGTGAAGCTTAAAATGTGGGTTTTTAACTAAGGCTAGTGTAGATGAACGGAGCCTTCTTGGGTGTTCGTAGGGGGACACCAGGTTTTTGATGTAGGTCTGAAGCATGCCATATAGGGACATATGAACACATATCGCCACCTTGAATTGTAGGCGCACAGTAACAGGAAGCCAGTGTAGGTCCTGCTGACTCCGAGTGATGTGCTCCCTCCTGTATTCACCTTTAATGATGCATACAGTATCGTTTTGCATCACCTGTAAATCCTGTAATTTTTTTTTTGTGATTACCAATCAATAAAGCATTTGCATAATCAACTCTGGATACAATGATTGCATGTGCAATGGATGAACAATTGGTCTCAGATAGGAAAGGTCAAAAGTTCCTCATTAATTTGAGGTAGTATGAGCAATTTTTCACCATCTGGTTAGCATGTACATCAGAGCTAAGTGAGGAGTCCAGATTGAAACCTAAGGTTTTGACCCTCTTAAAAACCAGAATACAACAATCATGAATGGAAAAAAACCTGTATCTGGGACCATGTTAGGATATGGCTTGAGGGAACCAAAGATCAGCAACTAGGTCTTGTTCCTATTGAGGCACATCCAAAGAAAATTAATCCAGGCTTCAATCCGGCTATAGATGTATTGCAAGTTGGTAGTATCAAAATCGTGATCCCCTGAGAGTTCAAAGACTAGCTGAGTATCATCAGCATGGTTAGTGAAAAATATCTTTAACTCATCTAGGAGGTCACATAGGGTTCTGGTGTAGAGATTGAAAATTAAATAAAACTTACATGCTCCTTGTATAAAACCACAGACAATGAGTGCCGATGGCGAAGTGGCACCTCCCCAGCAAACTCTGGAGGTCTGATGTGATAATAAAGACTTCACACAGTTGATGGTATCCGTTAGATAGCCTACAACTCTCAGGGTAAGCAGAAGGGGTGGTTGTGGTCCAAAAGATCAAACACCACCAACAAATCCAATAATATAAGCATGCCTGTTCAGTTCGTAATCGGTCTTGAGTTGTTGGTGTCTTTGGGTTCGAGCCTAGGTTTCTTAACCAGGGGTGTAATGGTGAGACTTTTTATAGAGTCAGGAACCTGGTTGTTAGAAAAAGAAAAAGAAAAATGTACGACCCTAACAAGGAAGGGGGCATATATTTCTTTATGGTCAAGAATTCGTTTCGGAAGAATAGTATTTTCTGGGCACTGAAACGAGTGTAATGAGGGTAATATGTTCATCATGTCAGGCATGGTAATTGGGGAGAAATTAAATTCAACATGCTCCTCCCTGGGTACAGTTATAGAAGTGAACGGTAAATTAGGCATGATTTTTTATAGTTCATCTTTGATCTTTGTAAGGACGTTTTCCACCTTTGCTTAAAAGCCTGTTGTATCTTGCGATAGTCCTGATCATCTGGCGAAAAACGTCTAGATACAGTACTAGGTTTCTCCAAAGATTTGAAAATTTCAAATATGTTCTTAGGTTTGCCTTAGGTTTGCCTCATCAATCTGTTTATTTAAAAAGTTTTTAATTGAGCCACATATTATTGATTTATTTATAAGCTTTATTTAAGGTTTTCCAAGAAGTTTTATTGATTCCAGTAGGGCATTTAAGCCATTTTCCCTCAGCTATCCCTGTGTTCTTGAGTATACCATTTCCGTGTCTGAGGATAAGGTCATTAAAAATGTTCAGACATTCTTCATGTCGTTGGCACTGACTTTATTGAAGTTATGTTTTTTAACTGATTTTGCTGGATTGTTTCCTTTTGTGCAACAGTGAGCAGAAGGCATAGATTTCTAACACATGACATAATGTTGGTGCTCAATAAGGAAAAAAACGGAACTGATGGTAGTGGGCACAGAGGATAAAATATGGAAGCTAGGCGCAGACTATAACCATTTCTTAGTGGCAGACTGTGAAATTGAGACTAAAAAGAAAGTCAAAACACTTGGGATACATCTGGATCAAAATGTGGACATGCATCTCCAAGTGAGTAGTACGGTTTCCTCTACCGCTTGCTAAATTAAGTACTAGCGCAACTTTGCCCTTATATTTCCTGAGTTAACTTTGAGACTGTTGCTTGAGCTATTGCGTGTTCTAAAATTTATTAATCCAGCAGTCTACTTAAGGGTATAAATAAATCAGACTGCTTAAGACTACAAATCATACAAAATAACGCAGTGAGGGCCTCAACAGGAGAGATCAAGTTTCAGATGCCAGACGCAACTTGCATTGGCTCCGTGTAGGGGCTAGAATTGAATTTCGACTTTTACTGATTACCCACACATGTCTGGTGGGCTCTAGCCCTCTATATCTCAGTGAAGCTCTGGTTAATAAATCAATTATGAGGACACTTAGATCTAAAAATACTAATCAGGTCAAGATCCCCGCCTGTAATCTCACCAAGGCTAGGAAATGCACATTTCTATGGCAGGACCCATGGCCTGGAATGCAAGCCTGCCAAACCTGAGAAAAGTGAGCTTGACGGCCATGTTCAGGAAGAAGCTGAAGACTCTGTTGTTTAAATAATGGCCTCTGGATTTTTGGGTTCCTGTGATGGCGGCCAACCTGTGTCCTTATCCGACCTTGTTTGTCTGCTTATGATTGAATACAGGCTGTGCTGTCCTTTTTTAGTTTGTCTGCGCCCTTAAGCCTCTGGGTCATGTGGTGCGCAGTATAAACATTTTAAAGTAAAGTACCAAGCTAGTTCAGTAAGGCATTTTTCAATTCAGTTTATTTGAGGCCATCATCCTTTGCTGCATTTATCTTTACAACATTCACTATTGTACTGTAAGTGCTAAAAATAGGTCTTTCGTTCCAATGTTTTGACACATATCCAGAGCCTGAGCCTGAATTTGCAGGTCATGCTTGGACATCGAGTCATGGTTTTATAACTGAGGTTCCCGGGTTTGCCATTTTTATGGATGTTTACATGTGAATACAGATGTAAATAAAACATTTTCTGGACTGAGTTTATGCGTATAAGCATATAAAAACAGAAAACATGTCTTCCCGTGTTGTTCGTCATGGCTTGCTGGCCAAGGCCGGGCTGATAGGCAGCACGAAAAACTCAAAAACGAGGGTGTTTTTCATTGAAAACAGAACATTGTGCTGACAGATACTACATTCCAGCACTTTTCTTTGCACTACTTTTCTAATTCAGCCCTTGTGTCCATGTCCACAATGAAGACACATCCAAGCAGTGAGTGGTGAATGGAACCGGGGGGGGGGGGGGATGTAGGGGTGGGGGGGGCGCCCTCCTAACAAGAGATCATTCAAACATCTGCATCCCAAAAACGCCGCACGCAATGCCTGCCTAATCTGTACCTTGTTACCCAAGACAATAAATCCACTGAGTTCGGCATTTTACACTTTAACACTTGAATCTCCATGAAGTCTGCTTCTTAACACTGAGATGCTCAAAAAAGGTCTTGCACGATAAATGCATAACCATCTGTGAGTCATGATAAAAAAAAGGACTACACGCAGGTGCCCTTGTAAAGCCATTTCTAATAATGTGTCTTTTAGTCTTCAAAGTAATGAATATTTGCTTTGGAAGCCAAGCTGTTTTTACCCAATATTTCATTTAGTATGTTAAATTATTTTTTGATTGTTTAATCTGCAGCTCTGTGTGCCATATGTTTTGTTTTTCAGCTGAATAACTTCAAATCAGTGGGTTAAATTGGCAAGTACTAGCGATTTCAGACACCACCTATTTTTACAGCACTTAGAAGAAGAAGACATGGGGCATGTTTAACTATAGATACATTTACTTTTATTTAAAAAATTCATTTAGATATGAGACTTGCAAAATGAAGCTTGACTTCAAAGTGATACTGTAAATATTTAATTTGCATACACGTGAAAAACATACTGACTGCAACTAATTATTTGCAGGACAAGACATGTGGGCAACTACAGATACAAAATGTCCATAAATAAAAATGAATAAATAAAAATAAAAACGTAGAACACATCAATACCATGAAATAGGGAACATTATTCATGATGGGAAATATTGTAAACTGGGTAGTGGGAATGTAATCTGAGCAATCAAAAAGCAGCAATACATGTTGTACTGGATTTACACAATGTTTGTGTGTGGGTGGTCTAGCAATGGTGTGCATCTATGATATTATAGACTGTCACCTATGATCTATGATTTTAACTAAGAGATGTGGGTGCTGCATGCAAAACTGTGTATTGGAACAGGCAGGGAGTTTGATGACATTTTGTTCATGGATAAGACAGCCATTGTGCTTGAGATTTTCAACCAGTTGTCATTTCAGGAGCAACGCTTCTTTACAACAAACCACAGTGAAGCAACTGGTAACATCCAGGTTTGGGGGGTTATCTCCAAGAATGGCTCAGACCGTATTGTCATCTTTGAGAGCAAAGTCCCCATGGCCTTCTTCAAGTATGCCATTGTGGGTGGGAAACGTTTGTGTTCACCATGTGCAACTAGGTATTATGCCCAGGATACAGGAACATTAGGAATAATCCTGGAATCACACTAAGCCTGTTGTTGTTCAATCTTAGGACTTTAGCAGATTGAATTCACACTTGTGAGGCTACATTTATTTATCTATGCCTTTGATGCTGATCTCCATTTAAGGTTCTCAGATAGGCTGCACTCGTATAGAAATTAAACAGTGGTTGTAAAAAAAACGGTTGCTGGATGAATTCCAATTGTTTGAAATTCAATATTTTGATAACTGAGATCCTATTGTGCACCATGTCGACTCATCATTTGCATTCAATGCCTCCAAATTATGTCCCTTAAAGAACATACAACCCTTTAGTCTGATAAATGTTGGCCCAGTGCACTTATACTGTATCCTGCCCCATCTTAGAAAGTCAGGAACC
Source organism: Ambystoma mexicanum (assembly GCF_040938575.1). NCBI lineage: Eukaryota > Metazoa > Chordata > Amphibia > Caudata > Ambystomatidae > Ambystoma > Ambystoma mexicanum. Next base: position 360,432,340 of record NC_090932.1, on the reverse strand, counting down.
TTGGGGTCTGGATTGACCCTATGCTTTTCCATGCACTGTTAGATTATCATGGTCTCCAATACCCGTTTTTGTAAAAAAATGTACCTGTCCTGAAAAGTTGTGTAGAATATTTCTGCATTAAATTCAACTGGTTAATGCATGTATATCTAGCGATCTCGATTTCTAAAGTGCATCATATTTGAAAATGCAAAAAATGGTGCTACACAGACTGCAGGTCATGCAGAATGCTGTAGCCAGACTTATCTTTCATTTGGATCTTAGGGCAAATATATCTTTAGACCTGCGGTCATTACATTACCTACCAGTGGAACAACGTATATAGTTCAAAAATGTGTGCCTTGTGCATAACTCATATTCTAAGCCGGCTCCCCTTTACTTCAGCGATTGGTTTATTGGGTGCAATCTCTGGCGTTTATTGCACTCCACGCCTGCTGGACTACTTGTTCTACCGAAGTGCAGACTAACTAGGTCGAGTTCTTGGGCTTTCTCAGTTCTGTCTGGCAAACTATGGAATGTCTCGCCCATTCATCATCGTCTCATTGAAAAACACCTAGAGTCTAGGCAGAACTAGACAGGTACATAAGGATAAGTCAGAGTGTGGCCTTGGTGTATGAAAAGCATCACAAATCCAACCTAATTAATTCCGGAGATCTTAGAGCATGATAGTTCCCTGGGGGAGACTTCGATATGCTCAGACAACCTGGGAAACCCCAATATTATGCAGAGGATGAGGAGCCAAAACACGTAGACTCAATGACGGAAATAGTAAAAGTGAAAGGCAAAACCCAGCTATATTAACACATACAATAAAGTGAGGACAGCATACATGCAAAAAGGGTCACAGCTCTCAGAGCTCTCATACAAAACAATACTTCCTATGCCAAAAACACGTCAGAAAGGTGTTACACAAAACCTATGGGGTGAGGGGATTGAATGACATTAATACCTATGTATACACTCTATGTGTTTTAAACTTTTAATTGGATAATACCTAACTGATGGCTCCTCCTAAGACCACCTCTAAATTGCTAACAGGAACAATACATCAGTTTTATGATATTTTATTGGTTGGATCAATACATAATGGGTGGCTTATCACTACAGGATTTGATTGGTCGGCTTCACCCTAACCAACCTTGGGTAACTGACATGTCATCAAGATATGAGCCAAATGAGAGTACGAGAGAGACGTTCACAGGCTGCCTGTATTACATTCAAGACATTATCATCCCTCATCTCTAGGCAATGAGCTAGGGTGATCGCTTTTGTAGTGAACCTTGTGTGATGCCTCGTGTCAGGGAATAGCTGTAAGGAGTGAGGCAGGTGTCTTATCTGTGTTCCTTGCTAATGAATAGACAGTGTTCTTCAAATACGGGTGAGGTGTCAGACCATGTTTAGAATTAAGCTACCCAACATTTAGGAGTATTTTAGCTGATATTAATATGAGTGCAATGATCTCCTCAATCTCTGGGGACTCTCTTGAGCATGTTCTTCATGGGGTTTTTTAATGAATTAAAAATATCCTGCACCTGGCTCTCAATGGTTGGTTGTACTTTTACAGACTTTCATTAATTTGAAAGCATGCCATTTGCGTTTTAGGAATACTTATCTCATGCCTTCACTGTGGCACTCAGACCCTCCCTATTTCTTAGTAACCTTGGCTCAAACTATGAGCTACTGTCTTACTGTCTGGGATCTGCAACGATCATCATTTTATTATTCCAGTGTTTTGAATTCTATTGAAACTTTAAGGCCTTTAATTTACATAGAAACGTAATTCAACTTCAATTTTTAGTGTGCTATACTTGCCTGTCATTCGTGTTGCATTCAGCGTAGTTTTTATGTTAGTATTCTTCATGTCTTTATTGTTGCAATGTTAATATTCTTCATGAATGCTAGAGTGCATGTATGTATGTGGAAACAGAGGTACTCAAGTGCAAAACAAGAGCCAAGGAGCATTCCTCCCCTCATCACCCCCATACCTATCCATAACCTCTCCCTACACCTCTACCCAGTTACCCTAAACTCCACTTACCAATCCAATCCTGGGACCCTACGCCTCTTCCCCCGCGGGGGTTGCAGCCAACCTGTGTTGATATTAGAGCAAGTGCCAAAAACCCCTGAGGGTAGACAGGACTACCTTCTACCTCTCTGTGAGAACTTGGGATCTGACAGTCTCTCAACATATAGATACAGTGTTTGCCTTTAGGGCATCATCTATATTTAGACAGGCTTAAGGAACTAGGTTTACTGATCTGTAATGATGAAACTGGGCTTAAAGGATGCCTGGGTGAGGTGTGACTGCCCATTCCTAGATTACACAGAGAGGGTCAGACCTTAAAGAGATGGCGTGTTCTTGAGGCCTCTGTGACATATACTGTGTCAATGTGTGATTCTCAAGCATCAATATAAAGGCTGCCCACATAAAAGAGAATGGAAGGGAAATCTGAAACTGGAGACCTTTCTGTAACCACACATGCTGATCCCTTGCACAGAAAAGTATGGGTGGTAAGAGTATAGTGGGTGTTCCTAATTCTCAATCCCCTACTGAAGACTCAGGAGAGTCTACTGGTTCTGACAAAAAGCCAGCAAAGGCAAAATAAGTCATCACCCTGACCACTGATCCAAAAAGAGCCTCTTTGACTAAATACAAGAGGCCCAGGAAATGAGTTGTCACATAAGACATGCTCAAACCAGTGGAAGTGGATTGTTGAGTCCTGGAAGTAGCCCTGCATTCTAAAAGTGGAGAAATCCCTCACAATCTGACAAGTAGTGACAGGCAAAGATTATTCCCTCAGATGAAGTCACCAATTCTAATTGAAAATACCCCAAAGATATACCAATAGTGGACACTCTAAGGGCTCAGGTGAAAAGCCAATTAGTTGTCTGCTACTAACATAAGGAGACCCTTGCTAATCTACACGAGGTAGTCACAGAAAGGATATATAAAAAGGCCATACATCCTGCTATCCTACAAAAATTGGGTACCGGACAATGTCCCGTCGCATTCTTTGCAAACTTTCAGAGGGTAGCAGAGCCAGCAGGTTGGCATTGAGATTGCTGGGCCAGATATATTGTGCCACTACCCATGAGAGAAGACGTGCAAACCTTCAGACCCTCAACACGGGTGGGATAACTCGCTATGAAGAAATCAAACTGGACATTCTAGAAAGATCAGGTCAGAACCATACACACTGTGAGCTCTGACTGAGACATTTACACCTCAGACAAGGGAAATCGCCCCACAAGATTGCATACCAAGTAAAAGATTTACTAAGCAAGTGACTAAATAACAAACGTTTTGACAACTTCAAAGAAATTGTAATTTTGAATAATTGTGTTGACACTTTACCACTATATATACAAATGGTTACATGGCAACTGCACTAGCCTACAATAGAGGAGGAAGTTCACATGGCAAATACCCAAAGTGCCATGTATTCCAGTTACCCAACAGGAGTTCCCAAGAAATCCACTGATGCTATGTTGTGGTTCAAAGGAAGAGAAGAAAGTCCAGCCCCCAGGAGACAAGGCCCCACCCCAGGTACAAACCCAGACCTCCGTCACAAACCAATTGGGGAAAACCCCAGTACTGAGATAATCTGATGTTATGCCTGTACAAGCCATGGCACATTTCCAGATTCTGTCATATGCAACGTAAGGAGACCCTATGGAGACTGGGCTCCTGAATGCTGGTGTATCCACTGGTTCCAACTGAATTGGGGAGAGGATCAAACTAACTGCATTATATAGGCAGTCATTTCATGAAGAAGAGGAGGAACCAGATTCCTCCCCTTGGACCTTCTACACCACTGGAGTTATTGATCTCCGATATCACATTCAGGTAAAAGTCAAAGGACTCAGAGCACTATTTGACTTGAGCAGAAAAGAGATGTCAACACAAAAGATCTTATCAGACCCATGGATCTCCAGCCAGGAACAGTAGCCAAGATTATCTGTGTGCCAGAACATGCAGAGATGTACCCACAATATACTGTCACAATCCATGTCATAGGGAAAAAGGTCCAGATGTCCATGATAGCCATGCCTGGACTCCCGGAAGAAGTTCTGTTGGGTAAGAATGTTCTCCTTTTTCACTAGTATCTAAAAGAATTACAAGGAGGAAGGTCAATACCATCATACAGGGATCCCCAGATAGCTAGTTGCTAATAGTAGTAGGGTGACTCAGAGGAAAGGGTGCAGGTGTGTGACAGGGTCAGTGATATGCCCCTGTTAGGTAGGGGTAGATACCCTCTCAGTCTAGGGTGGGAGGCTTATTATTGGTGAGGGTTGGTGACTGCAGTGCCTCTGCTCTGCCTGCTAGGGCATAATAATGGATCACGGGTAAGCCGTAAGCTTCTTAAGTGGTCAATGTGTGCGATGTTGCATATTGCAGGAGTTTCTCTTACATGTTTACTTAGACCGTTAGAAATTGCTTCTGCGGGATGAATGTTTCAGAGGTTTGAGGTGCTTACTTCTGAAAAGCTTTGAGCAGTATTGTAACACAAAATGTGGGACCCCTCAGCGAGCTATGCTGATATGCTGAGGAGGCCCCCCCCCCACGAGATTCCTCAGCAAATCATCGGACACGCCACACTGTGGGCCTGTCTGGTACACCACTCTTGTGTAATATCCTTGATAATTATACAGCTGCAGGGGCATGTGCCCACTTTCCTAGGTGAAAACATGTATGCATTTTAAACAAAGCTTACATCTTTCACCTTGCCTGCTAACAAGGAGGCAGTGACTGGCTCCTGGCACCCAAATGTACCAACCAACAGTAGCACCTGCCGAATTTGTTAATTGGTGGGGTGTAAATATTTGCCACAAGTATGCAAGAGTGACTGAGCATAGTAAGGAATGCCGAACCAACAAAAAGGTGCTCGGGCGGGAGTGAGAGGGTGTCCCCATGGGAAAATTGTGCATTATACACCTAGAACAATCTCTCCCTCTCTCCCTCTCTCTCTCTCACACACACACACATTCATACCCACTCGACCACCAGTCACTCACTGAATGACACCTGGCGTAGTAGGATCATTGTCTGTCTTCCCACTGTTCCCCCTTCCTTGCCTCGTCACGCCTTGAAATACTTGTGTATAGGCGCGTTATAATTGCCATATCATCATATCATATCATATACCTTCTGTCACATGCACTCGCACAGCCTTCTGAACACTATCACCCACCCAGAACAATAGATAATCACATTCATACCCATTCACACACCAGTCACTCAGCCATACATCATCTGTCACATTCACTCACACTGCATTTTCCACACATGCAGTGAGCGTCCTAGAACATTCATAGCCAAATTCATACCTATTCACTCACTTGTCACTCAGGCACACACCTTCTCTCTCATTTACTCACACTGCATTCACCACATGGGCACCCATCAATAACTATTCGCACACACACACACACTCACACAATCACATTTACACCCATTCACCACCAGTAACTCACCAATACACCTTCTCTCACGTTCACTCACGCTGCATTCTCCAAATGAACACCCAGAGCATTCGCACACATTTGTATTCTCAATCACACAACATGTGCACTCACCACCCATACATGCATGCATGCAAACAAATACATACATATATGTATGCATAACATTACATGCATACACAATCACATCAGACACGCATGCAGGCACACACTCACACTTTTGTTTAAGGCTTCTTTAGCTGTTCTGTGCAGACTCAAAGCGACGTCTTCTTTCCAGTACTCTGGCTGTCGTGCTGCATGCAGACAGAACGCAGAGGCCATGCTTCCTGTTTCCTGCCTGATGTGCTTATGAGAGCCGGAGGCAGAGCACCTCGTTCCTGTGCCTTCAGTTAGAATTGGCCAGGCCCCTACCCTTGACTTGGGTTGGCTGGGCCCCCCGCACAACGAGGGCTGAGGAGGTCCATTTGGCTTTGGCATGTCTTGTTATCGACCCCAAACCTCGGAGATAGACGACACCCTATAGCCTTTTCTGGTAATAGTGAAGTGTATACCAACTAAACAATGATCGGACCAGGGGAGCAGACCAATATTTAAAACATAAATCTAACTGTCTGAGACAAAAGTTCAAATTCACAATGCATGCTGTGTGTTCCAGTTTGCTCTGCTGCCAGGAACTCTACTTGCTTTCCATGATGTTTGGGGCTGAGCTACAGTCTTTCTACCTGCTCTACCATCTGTGACCGAGGACCGCCCTCAAAAACCCACACCTGCACGCAGCGCACGGGGTGCGCTGCATGTTCCAGCCAGCCAGGCATCAGGTTGGCGCCTGGTTTACATGGATTCTGGGACTTTACTTTTTGAGCCTCATGGTAGCCTGCGACAAACACAGTGGGCCTCATTACGAGGTTGGTGCTAGTCATGGTGCTATTAGCGCCTTGACTAGCACCAATAACGGGACTGTGTCCGCCCTCGTTCAATGGGGACTTACCGGTCCAGTCTGACCTTTGCGGGACAGGTAAGTCCCCATTGTAAAAGCCATTCCCCATTCCCATTTGAGCCCCGATAGAGCTCAATGGGAAGGGGGAAGGCGTCAATAACGGTACCGCAAATTGCGGTACCGTTATTGACCCCCGTATCCCTTAACGGGTCCCGTCCATAACGCCTGGTAAAACCAGGCGTTAAGGGAGGGACCCGCTAAGGGACCACGGAATAGGGTGCAAAGGGATTACCGGCACCGGTGTCAGAATGAGGCCCAGTGAGTGATAGGCTGCTTGTTTAAATAGTCCCGACATCTTACACGTTTGAATTCGTTCCAACTCTATTGAAACGAAGAAACAGAACGTGTCTAAATATGGCTTGCGTAGAGCTACGCCAAAGTTAACGAAACAGTCACATAGCTTGGTGGCTCGGTCCTCGACAAAAACACTACTCTGGCATCCAGGAAAGAAGCCTAGCTAGTGATGTAGCCGAACCTGTGGAAATTACTTCGGCAACTAATAATGCTGCCATAGCTAACAACACTGGCATAAGCACAAATATTACTGATTTTTATAAATTAACTACTGACGGCAGCATGACTGACAGTAATAGAAACACAATAGCAATCGTTTTGGAACCTCCAGAAAGTCTGCCACCTGACAGGGAAGGTGATCCCGATGAGAGCACCTTGGGTTCCCCACCCATCTTTAATAGCAATTCTCTACTAAAGGTTTGAATGGGACTACATGAACCAGTGGGCAAGACGAGGCAAATGATGAGCTGAGAACATAATTATAATAATGTGATTGACACACAACTCTCAGCTATGCCACACTTGGAATGTCTACTATCAAGTCCATCATTCTCCTTCTCAAGCAGGAGTGATTGTGACACTGCTTGTTCTATGCAAATTCGACCACCTAGTGCAATTTGCGAGGACGTCATTGGTTCAGTTTCTATTTTAAATTAAATGCTGTTGCCACTTCTGTCGACGATTTATTCTCTTCATGCTACAAGATAGCTAATGAACAAAACGACGTGAAGTATATTCTCGGGCGGATCGCCGACATCATTCTCGCAAACTCTAACCTCCCACTCTGTATTAATGAGGACGTATCAGTGTGGGATCTGTTGGGCATTATACAAGAAGAAGACATTATTGTGGAACACGATTCAGTGGCCAATGCACAAGGTCGGGCGTCTCGCTCAGAAACCCTGAAGTTTGTGCTTTCTCAAGCAGAGGAGGTAGCTGAGGGACAGATCTGCGACACAATGGTGTCTACGAACAAGCACACTATTGGAAGAAATAAAATAACGGAGTTGTTGTAAGTTAAATTGCATAAAAGCAGGTCTTCTTTCAGTTAGTGCTGCTTGTTTTGAACCCCCAGTAGCCATAACGGGGCCTGTTAGTATCCAACGTGCTGCACCTGAGCTTGCAGTGGCGCCAAGACCCACGGCAGTAGCTACCACTAGGCAAGCACACTTACTGAGGCCTGTGGACAAGTGGGTCCAGCCAGCTCTACAGGCTACACCGAATGAATTACATATGAATGCTGAAGAGTGTATTACTGACACCAACACGCCTTTGTCTGCCTCTCCATCAATGGGCTTTAGTAACATCCAAGAAACTTTCGGCTCTTTGCAACAGTAGCAAAATAACACAGCTAAAGTAACTTCTAATTTTACTAAATGTGGGAACTCAAGACCTCTTGGAAAATAGGTTAAATTAGAAGAGCTTTGTTCCACTAACTGTAGTCCCTTCCTGAATCAAAGACTTCTCTTGGAGCTTTTGGAAGAAGTCAAGGCCCTGAAAAACATCTGTTTTGCTGATATAAGGTATATTGAATTACCCAAGGCTGACAGCCCCACTAATTGTGCCATAACTGAATTCTCATCAGATGGGGTGGCGACCCTATTGAGTTTGCACCATTCTACTCTCAGCAATTCAGGCTTCCAAGTAATTGTCTGCCATAAATTTGTGACGTTGGTACCTCAACCGAATGAACAATTTATGTGCAAGGAGCTCTCTGCGTCAATTTAACAAAAGCCTGCTGATCAGCCTGAAAATATCATTTTGATGGGATCTGTTGCACTCACTCAATATAGTAGGAGGGACACTGAGGAAGTGGCCAGTTGGATTTCCTATACCTTTGAGTGAATGCAGTACAGAAGTTGTGTTAAAGCGACTATATGCAAATGGTTAACTTGGAAAGCCTATGGCCACAATTATTTTTTTAACAAATCCCTTTGGGTATTTCTGTCATCTTGACAAGTGAGATTTTCCTTTTACAAGAGACCTGGTTGACAGAACCTTTCAACAGATGGTTATAATGTACACTGTCACTTTGCTAACCCTAACGGCATAGGTTGTTCCTCAGGTGGGCTAGCTGTTATACACCACAAGTGGAAGTATATCTAATAGTGGCCTGCTGATTGTTCATATATATTATCCTTCAGATGCACAGGCCACTACAATTATTCAGGACAATGTAGACACCTTGGTGGTGCCATGGTTCGATCAGTTTCCATATGGCAATGGTGTCATCGCCAGTGACCTTAATGCACATCTTTCCTTCAAACCAAGAATTTGAGTGACATTGATGATGTTGAAGCAGCTTTATCGAATAAGACACCTGGGGAAAATAATGTGGACCATGGATGGGGGAAATTGTGCATCTCAATTAATTTTGTATGTCTTAGCAAGACATTTTTGAGGGGTTAAACGCTGAAACGGACGTGGCTCAATGGCAGATATTCGTCTGTTGTTGATTATGTTTTTTTGATTGCTCACTACTCTGCATGCTCCAGTCCTGTTACAGTGACAGAAGAGCGAATTAGTGATCACTTTCCCATTTCTTGGACACAACCCTTTGTAGTACACATGCCTTTTCACTGGATGACCTAAATTGTAGGGTGAACTTACAAGGGAACTGCATAATATGGTCATATGCTAATGTTGGAAAGATGTCTGCACCAATAGGCCATAATCCGTTTTTGGAATATTGGCTCAAAGGAAATCATTGGGATGTGGGTGCATTATTCATCTTCCTGGGTTGGCGTCTAAACCTAAATCCCTCAAGAGGAAATTCTCAGCATCACTGCGATGGTGTTTTTGACATAGCCATAAATCAACGTAAAAGGCTTCACAACAACGAAAGAGCAGAGATTAGGAAAGAAGTATGCTATTTGGCTGGGATGGCACATACACGATGAGTATAATGGTAATCCGAAGTTTATGTTCGGCCTCTTAAAAACCAATGACAATAAGAAATGTTGGGCTTATTATAAACAACAGCTTTCCAACATAAGTGCTCTGGAATTAAATGTTGTATCTGATGATTTATGGCTGGAACACCTTTCTTCTCTACATTGGGACAACTTATTACAACAAATCAATCCACCCTCTAATGACTCCTCTGGAGAGCCTATCCCAAGTTGGGACATGGATGACATTCTAGTATTGATACACAAACTTAAGCCGTCCATGGCCCCAGGTCCTCATACCATTGCAAATGTGGTCTTGAAGGCAAACCCTACATTCTGGGAACACCAATTAGGCATCTATTCCACCGAATCATGACAAGTGGTTTTGATACCTAATATTTGGAGGGGATCCATCCTCATTCCAGTCCACAAGAGAGGTGACAGGGAGGATGTCTCCACCTATTGACTACTTGCCATGCTTGATTCCAGTTCTAAATTATTTGCATCATTACTACTGAAGCAATTGTCACAGTCGGCTGAAGATAAACATCTTCTTTTTAAGTTTCAAACAGGCTTTTTTTACGAAGCGTCACTGCATGATAAATAACCTTTGTGCTTTACACTACCTGTCCGGTGAAAACTCTAGGCAACCTAATGGAAATTTATATATATGCTTACAGATTTCTCTAAAACATTTGATTCAGTCTATCGTCCTTTATTATGGCACAAACTTAGAACGTGTGGGTTGGACTCTACGCATCTGTATTTCATTCAGTCTCTATACAGTGACACTAAAGTGACTGTTAGACTGAACCAAGAAGGAGCCCCCTCAAAGCAGATAAGTACAAATCTTGGATTAAAGCAGGGGTGTGTGTTTGGTACTCCTTCTGATAATCTCTATATATCTGATATGGATAGCACCCTTGGTTCGGAGTGCAAATTCCTTCCTCATATAGGAATAGAAGCAGTGCCATGGATACTCTCCGCAGATGACACTATTTTAATAGATCACACCCCCATTGACTTACAGCATTCTATAACTGCTCTTTCTTCTTACTCTATGCTGAATCAGTTGTCCATTCGTGAAACAATCAAAATATTGATATTGGGCAATAAACTAACTGTGGGATGCAAATTCATTTGGAAACGAAATCAGCATCCTTTGAAGGTGGTTGATAGGTACGTTTATTTAAGATTTACCATAAAATCCGTCCCAGCCAAACCTTTCTACAAAGACCATATTTCCTCTAACATTTGGAGGAAGTGGATAGTAATTAAAAGATGTATTGCACTAAAAGGAGGCAACAATGTTGAGCGGATGTTGTCCATATATTGTACCACTATAGTGCCTGGACTATTGTGTGGCCAGGAATTATTGCCAGAGAGCTATGTAGACTGGCTAAAAAATGCTGAAAGTAAAATGTTGTGCTCCATTTTAGGTGTCCCGCAATTGGCCCTGTTGAGGTAGCAAGAAGTGAGTTGGGCATCATGTTGATTAGATCTTGCTGGTAAATCCAGTGGTGTAAGCTTTATAGCAAGCTCTCTGGTTGCATGCCTGGAGATCAAACTTTCATGGGTCATCTAGCCACACGCATCAGGATCCCTTGTATGAAAGGATGTATTAATGCCTTAAGAGAAACTGCTATGTTTCATTTTGACAATATCCTCCTTACTGTTGACCAATTGCTGTCCTGTGCTAATGCTGGGCATGTCTGGAAAGAAAAGTCATCGCATTGGGACAGTTTTGAGACCATAAACAATTTGCAGGAAAAGCAAAGCTATGGTGAGTAAATTCTTCAGAGACATCAACTTGGAACCCCTTGTTCCTATCTCAATTAACTTTGCAATGCGAAGTTAAGAAGGTTCCTAATATATCTACGATTTACGATTTAACATCCTCCTGAGCCAGGAGTACACTGGTAGTTGGATGAATATGCCTGTCCATGAAAGACGCTGTAGGTATGGAAATATCTGTATGAAAGGAATGGTATCAAACAGTGAGGACAGACACAAGTGATCACAGTTCAAAGGTGTTTAATGAACTTCAATGGGTTGATTGAATGCCCATCTAATCCTAAATCTAAGGATGGGAGCTAGCTACGACAATCAAATAACAATAGTGCAGTCCTAGGGCCTATGCTAATAAACCTATTGCTAATCTTTACTTCTAAATACAAAATATGTGGGACAACAATGTAGGCAAAAGAAAAGTGTTCATAAAATGATATGTCACGATAGTTGATCAGTTGGCTTCCCTTCCTCACGTTATCAGCACGGATACAAGGCAGCACGTTTGAGCTTCACACACATTCTGGCATCTTGGCCATGAGGAAACAGTTCAAGGCATAGGTATCAGCACCTTCTGCCAAAGTCTCTCTCCCAATGACAGTGGCTTATTGGAGAGGGTCTGACATAATCAAACAAACACCAAAGTTCCTAACTTACCAAGATTTTCACATTCACAGGTTCGGAATTGGTCTCCCTCATTCAGGCTCGGACCATGAATCCCCCTCGTTCGGGCTCAGATCTGTTTAGCACAATGTTCTCGATTGGTCTCCCTCATTCCGGTTTGGACCATGGGTCTCTCTCCATTGGACTCAGACCCCTTTATATAAAAATGAAGACTTTAAATTGTGTGATGGGTTTTTCTTAAACTGTCGCAAGGCCACTTCGATTCACACCAATTCTTATTCTTTATCTTTTACTTAGTTTTCTGCCACTTCTTGGCTGAATATTTTTCAGAGACCTTCAATTGAGAACACTTGCAGTGACAGGCCACTCTGTCACTAATATTGTATCTTCTTCGCTACAGTACAAACACCCATCAGCCGTTAGGCTTTCCTTGCATCTTTCATCACACATGTTCAACAATCTTTATCCTTCCTCTTTGTATACAATGTTGCCCCTTGCAATCTTGACTTCAACACAGACCGGTCTGGCATCAGTTTCCCCAACTCAGTGCCTGTGTTGATCTTTCTTTGATCTTGGAGCCAAGGACGGTACCACGGCGGATACTGCTTCTCTTCCTACTCGTTCAGCTGTGCAGGAGAGCCTGGGTATATCCGACACACAATGCAGGATTCTTCAGTCTGGTTTCCTGGCCTTATGCTCTGAGGACCGAAGGTGTGTAGAAAGTAAAGGCTTTATGCCGGGAAGTTCAAGGGTATCTCCCTCCTTGTGCACCCTCTGTGGTTCCCCCTCTTTCTTTCCTCGTTCATTGCTGTCTCAAAACTGCTGTTCCTTTGTGTGCTTTGCCTCGCTCAGAGTGTGCTCTCGCGCTCCGCCTTTTATGCATGTGCGCAGGCTTAATGGAAGTAAGGTGTGAATGATTACCATTAATTGCCTGACCATGGTAGTGGGACATGTCAGGCACACAGCTCGGGTGTGAGTCTGTTTTCTCCAAGAGCGAACTGTCCGTGTGAAAGTGTTTATGCAGGAAAAGGGGGGCAGGGTAGAGCTTTGGATGGGGTAAAGTTGTTGCAGGCAAGAGAGGGATACCACGTCTCACCATCAGGTGTCCCACTCTCACTCCCTGAAGACCCCTCACCAAGATGAATCACCCACACTGGTCCACCCCCAGGGTCTGGATCCAAAGGCTATGGCCGTGCCCTGGCCACCTGAGAGAGAGACCCCCGGGGACTAGCCGGTGAGACACCATCTGGTTTCCCACATACCATAGTGGAAACCCCTCGCCATATTTTAACAGGGTGTCCTGTTCTACAGTATCTTTATGCCAAAGGATATTGGGACTTGTTAAATAACACTGCTGTTGCCATGTCATATCAATTTTGGAGTTCTATCTATTCTACTAAATCATTGGTTATTACCGCTGCCACATTTTATGTATGGCACACATTTTTATCCTTACTTGCAACATATTAATTGTGTATTTTTATTTTAAGTTGTATCATGAAATGTATTAGTGCTAGATATTATGAATATTATTATGATATTATTTAATTTTAGTTAGATTCAATATTGACTTTCCAAACTGTGTAGAATAATTATGATATTTGTCAATTGTTTATATATGTATGTGCCTAAGTTAATGATTAGCCAAGAGCACTACACAAAAGAACGGATTCACGATGCGCTGGATGCAGTAAGGTGAAATTAAATGTTCTGCCTTGCACCAAAGAATTTCATTTCAGCACATCCTATTCTCAATACACGCTCTATTCTCATCAAATCTATGCATGACACATGCCCCTTTCTACTTGGGGGATGAATGTCCAGTACGATAATTTTCATAGCATTCTGCATAAAATAGTTGTGGATTTGTAAGCAAAACTGTGCATCGCAGCATTCAAAGGAACATGAACAGGGCTAGACATGAATCTTCCAAATCAAATGATGCATATTGTCATATAGGCAAAACATACCCAGACATTATACCATACAACGATGGTATGAGAAGAAGAAGGGGAGGCCTAAGAGTATCTTATGGGGAAAGCTCCACCTGTGTGCTTTTTGCATGTGGTGTTTCTGTGTAGGTCAGCTGCGCTGATTTCCTTTGCATTCTACTTTGCAGTGAGAGTCCAAGTATACATCATTGTTACAGGGCCACAAGAAAACTGACCTGCTATGTGAGATTACACACCTCCCATGTGACATGGACATTTAAAGACTTTTAACGCATATGTCTATATGTATCATCCTCCATACATTAAAACGCCACAGCATGGTGGGGGGGGGGTTTCATGTATTTATTTATGTGACACAGCCTGCAGGCATCAGGGCACACATAAACACTCAAGACATAACATCAAAGACGGGACAAAAAATATACAGTTCATCGAACAAAATAGTAAGTATACAAAAACATCCATGACCACAAAATAGAAGAGGTACAGGCCCATGATGTTGGTTTATAAGGAATCAGAGGATCAAGCTATTCTAAAGAGGGGGGGATACAGAAAGAGAGAGGGGGGGAGAGAGAGAGAGATAGAGAGAGAGAGAGAGAGAGAGAGAGAGAGAGAGAGAGAGAGAGAGAGAGAGAGAGAGAGAGAGAGAGAGAGAGAGAGAGAGAGAGAGAGAGAGAGAGAGAGAGAAACACCTTTGCACAGGAGAGTAGAGGAGCAAACTTTGCAAGAGTGGAAAGTTAACATATGTAAGTCAACACATGAGAGACCCTCGAGAATTTGAGTAAGACAGTAACAACAAAAGCATGTAGCATGTGTTGTTAGGCATGCACATGCAATTCAGAAGGTACAGGTGCACTGTGCGTGAGGCACAACATCAATGTCCTCATCCAAAGCAAAACATACTAACGGGTATAATAAGGGCATTGCATGTGATGTCAGGTGCCTCACTTTTGCAGCCTGTTCAGAGTTTGGAACCATTGCCTATGGCCATTCAATGTCTCCAATGTTCCTATTACAAATCTTGCTCTGTGGAAGCGAGTGTGTGAAGAAATGAGAACCTCTTAGAATGGGCACTTATATGCCTCTCACTTTTGTCAGATAAGTGGATAAGGCACATAGAGATAAAACTATTTGCCCAGGGTGACACAGAATTGCTCTTGTGCAAGCTGGAATTGGGCACATGGTTCCTGTTTCCTCATTTTACATCTTCTCCTACAACAGATTGACACAAAGAAATATGGTAAGAACAAGCAAGTTAAGGACCAGACCGCCCACTCAAATATATGTATTCTTAATTGGCGTGAAATTATTGATGTTCCATTCCTTGTCTAACTTGAAGACAGGATGCAATATATCCTTCAGTTTTATTCTTGAGGTCCAAGGTTTATTGGAACTTCACAACTCACCATATTCTGAAGTCCTTCTTTTATGTTACTTTTCTTTCAGAAAACTTCAGTACTTGAAAGTGGTATTTGAATGGATTACTTGTTTTGTCAGTCACCACATCAACACACATTTCGGGTCCAATGTATCTCTGATACACACTGCATCCAGCTTTCGTGATGAAGTTTATCATTTGTTCGCTAGTTGACTTCTAGTCATTCAACAGGGTTGAAGCACTCCGACCTTTATCAGCTGAGCATAGCGCCCTGTGAGAAGGAAGAACATGTGATGTAGACTTTCTTTCACAGCACATCACAGTGCAGACATCTCTTGTTCTCTGCAAAAACAGTGGACATGGGGTTAAATACCTACCTGGTATCCCCATGAATGGTTGGGGACGAGGGTTTGATCGTGCCTTATCAGCTGGACAAAGACCTCACCAACCAGCAGTCTCCTAAATCAACTGTTTGCTAGCTCTCAAAAGCGCTCGGCCATTATTATTTTGACTGCATCTGTTAAACAGTAATTCTTACACTCATGGTTATTTGTTATGTGTTAATTGGTTCAATGTATCTCCTGAATTTATTTGATTATTATTTATTGTTTTAGTTCTGACCTGCTGTTTTATCACTATGTATTGTTATTAGTGTGTACATAACTTCTTGGTTATATGAGATAAAGACCACAGCAGATGCATTTCTGTTTGACTATCCGAGGACTACATCTTACAGAATGCGTCACAGATGGCCTTGAGAACACACGAAATTTCAAAGATAATTCGAGTGTTTTTATTTGTTTATAGTCATAGGGCTGTCAAAGGACCATGGGCCTCATTAGGACCCTGGCGGAGAGGGTATTACGCCAGCGTAGTGCATGGCGTACCTCTCCGCCATACTACGAGTTCCCGTAGCGCCATGGAGGTTTTCTCCGCCTGGTTTTACCAGCCGGAGAAAACCATGGCGCTACGGGACCTCGTTGTTAATTACGCCACCGTATTTTACGGTGGCGTAATTAACTCCTTCCCCACTCCCATTATACCCTATGGGGCAAAAATGGGAATGGGGAAGGGCAGAATGGGGATTGGGGATTTACCGCTCCGCCGAGGTCGGAATGGGGCGGTAAATCCGCCAACCCCCATGGCGCTATCGGCGGCTTTCCGCCATGCTTCGCGGTGCATTTAGCACCGCGAAGTCCGCCTGGGTCGTAATGAGGCCCCATGTCTCTCTGTAAAATCTGGGAATGGGGAGACCAACCCTAACTTAGGCATCCCACAACCCTAGATTTGTCTCTAGAGATCAGTAACCACTACTGGCTAAAAGTTGTCTAAATAACAGTGATGGCCTAAGGGCAAATGCCTTCTGTCTAAATCTCCTTGTGGGAACAGTCAAGGCTTCCCTGCACCTAGATCTCTGAATTGACTTAGTTTGTATATTTGGTGCCTATCAGGCACTCAGGCCCTACTCTGCCTTATCCTTACCAGTCCATTCCTCTCCCTATAGCTAGCTATCGCCCCCCCTTGCCTCCTCCTAATCCCTCTCATACTTTGCATTCCATCTATCCTCTCTCTCCCTATCACTTTCTCCTCCGTCCCTTCAATATTTCTCTCTCTCGTACTTGATTCCAACCTTCACTTTTACTCACTATTACTACTCTATCGCTCACCCCTCTCCACTACCTCCACTACTCTTATTACTCTACATCACTACTACGCCCCTCTCCAAACTGCTAATAATTCTACTACTCATGTCCCCTCTCTACTCTTACTCCCTGTTCCACACGGCAACTAGTCCCTGTCCTCTCTTCTTCTACTCCCCTTTCCGTAGTAGGACTACTGCAATCTCCTGCCTGCTACAGCCCCCTCTCCACACTACAATTCTCATGCACTTCACCCACACCATCTCCCTCAGTCACCCTCCTTTCCTTTACCCAGTGACTCTCCTTTCGCTCCCTACTCTGCCACTACTAGTATCTCGCACTCACTTATCACACACACTCAATTCTTAGAATCAATCTCTCCCACCAACCAATATCACACCTTGCTCTGTCCTTTAGTAAGTCTCCTCTGCTGCTTAAGCCCTGTCCATTTTTCATATGTGGGTCTGCCTGTGTCCCGCCATGGTGACCGACCATAGTAAATGTCCCAGATTGTGTGCAGATCTCCAGCGAAGAGATGCCAGTTTGCCAAGCATGCTGCACCGTAGTTTTTGTACTGGTGAGTAACATGTCCTGAATCGAGCAGGTCCCACTGGGTGCTCCATGCCTGGTCTGACACAGGATTGGTGCATGGTCGATGCACTCTGGAGGCGCAGTCTGACATGACTGCCTGGCTCCACAATGGCACACTAGTTTGTGTAGCAGCTGGCACCTCTTGAGCTGCTTCTCTGGTTCTTCTGGTGCTCTGTTGTCTGGTGCCCACTTCTTATAGCGGTCTGCTGGTAGTGGTGGTTCTGTTGTCATAGTTGATGCGTCAGCAGGATTTAGGAGGCAAAAAAAGAACCTGGCCAGAATGGGGCTGTGCAGGCCTGAGGTGATATCATAAATGTGTTCCTCTCTCATTCTACCCAGCACAAATGGAAGTGGCATGAACTGGGGCCATCTCAACTCCCACACCCGACCTCTGGGGAAGATGTCAATAGAGCAAAGGAGCCATGCCAATTTCATCCATTTTGCCGAACACAGAATTTGTCATGAATGCTGCCTTGTACTCTGATCGTGCCTTGAAACGCTTGTTTGTAGGCGCGTTATAAATGCCATATCATATCATATCATATGATGTTCTACAGTGCAGTACAATGCAATATATCCCCGTCACCCTTATTGGAGTACTAGGAATCAGTCCAGGAGAAGTGTACACTATAGGAAGAGCTTACAATGAGTGAGCATCCATTCCATTCAATTCCAGACTCAAACAGACATTTTGAGTCTCAACCCGGAGTAGAGCCACTGCAGGGCTGATACACATGCATATTTTGTTCTTCCCCATCTGTGCCATCCTGACGGTGCCGATTCCCTGGCATGATCCAGGAAAAGAGCCATGGCCAGACTCCGCTCATTACCATTTATTTGTAAACAACCGCCGTGGGGTTTGTTTCAGCTTCTAACGGCTGGGTGCGGTCATCACCACAGGCTGTCTTCCCTTCATGCAACAACACAAAATGAGCTCTGTGTGAATTAAGTTGGCTAGGTTCCCTGCCACTACTTTTCTGTGGCAATCTAAACACAGCAGGCCTAATGCTTCTACTAGCACCATTTAAAATGATACAAGCAGAGGTGGTCAATGGGTCTGCGATCCGGCATCCGATGTCTCCTGGATCTTGAACCCAGCCTGCCTCAGCCCTGACAGGGCTCCTTTCTCTAGCTGTCATTCGCGCGTCTGTACGTTCTATTTGCTCAACCTTTTTCTTTCTTCTGGCCTGAAAGGGAGACCACGGAAATCAGTGAGCCATGTCTATCACTGGAGTGGGGGGCATCACTGTTAAAAACAGACTTTCTTCATGCTGGGCACACCATTGTTTTCCAAATGACATCTTACCCTTTCATAGAAAAAAAAACTAAAAAAATGATGCTTAAACTTGCATTCACTAGTTTTCTTTGAAATGTGCTTCTTTTTTTGTCAGACTACCACAAAAATACCCTGTTCATTTTGTACCAGTTCCTTAGTATTTTATCACAGGTTGTACTGATAAAGATGTTATATGCTTGTCAAACGGCTTAATCATAAATGCATGCTTCTGTTGTGCTGACAACAGTTATTAGGAAATTAAACTGTGCGTTCTTGGATGCCAACTTTTGACTTTCAATATGGGGGCAGAAATACTGCTTCCTTCGCCCTGAATGTAAGCAAGCGACCAGCCTGAACCCATGCCCTGGCAAAACACATTTTATAGTACTTGTTTTTTTTATAAGGAATTGCAAAAAGTCTTACGATTAACAAACAATTTGTAAAATGTAATGGTCTCTCAACCTGCTGAGCTACCTTGGTAGCCTTCTACTGTAGAGCGTGTCTATAGATCGCTTAATGTACTAAAAATCAAAGGGTTACCAACAATATTTATGGTGCACGACTGCCATGGAATTGATTTAAAATGGAATTGATGTACAGCGTGGAGTTTGGAAAGAAGCAGCATGAAAGAAATTGCATCATTTTAAAGCTATTATTTTGAACATTTGCTATGATCTGAGTTCAACTGACAGGTCTGCCCCCTCAGAATTCGGCCACCTCCTCCAAACCCCGCCCCCACCATGAACCTTGTGGGTTCCCTCTTTACATTTTTTCCAATTCCACCACTTATACATGGATACATAGGCCATGATTTAATCTTAACACTTAAAATCTGTGACATGTAGTAATCTCCAAGATAAGCTAGCGTAAGAGTCCATAGCAGATATCAAGGTACAAGCGTGTTTCTAATGTTAACTGGCACATTTCAGAAGGTTCTTAACGTTTTGTATTGCAACCATAATGCTCCATGAACTAATTATTTTATACATATAAGTGTAGAAATATTTTCTGAAAATAGATGCCAAAGTTAGATGCCAAAGTTAAGCAGTCCAAAGAAAGCATTTCATTCAAAGCCTATTGCCTAAAAATTCAACCTTAACTCACAAGATACCACTACTTCCCAACAATTGTCTACATTTTAGGTATTTTACGTCAACGCTATAGTCACCTATCCATTGAAAAACATTAAAAAAAATACTTAATGTTACTATTAATAAAAAGGTAACGTCTACATCTACCAGTCATGTCAAAGTACAAGCACTCAGTCAAAATGAAGTATTAACCTAAACAACACATTCACAATCGCTTCATGAGCACTGTGGAGTGTGCCTTCCTCCTTTCTTTACAGGTAATTATTAGTTGTCCTGCTCTTCAAGTTGGTCCAGTAAAATCTGAACCATTGCCATGCAAGGGCTCAACCAATAAGAGACCCTATGCAACTATCTATTAAATCCACATCTTCCGCCCACACACTGGCAATGCTAATAAAAAAGAATGGACGGAAAAGTACTTTAACCCTCTTAGTCACCAAATTCCCATTTCCCTTTCATGTTCCATGCCATGAAAACATTGCTCTTCCTTCCCTGTGTTCACTTGAAATCAACATGCTTTTCCTTATGTATTCAATGTTCACTACACTTGCTCCCTACTGCAGATAAGTATGCCTGCATGTCCGCTGAATTTAAAATCCTTTTAATGTATACTACACCTGTAGATTCATCTCTCCATCTCTCTCTCTCTCGTTCTCTCTCTCTCTCTCTCTCTCTCATTCTCTCTCTCTCTCTCTCACACACACCCACCCACACACCCACATTGTAAAACGCATTTGTGAAGGATGGGTCAAATAGAAATTGTATTGCTTTTCTTCCAAATTCACATTTTCCATCTATGCACCATACATTGCTAATAGGTACCTTTCTTTCATGTGCTCACTTGTACTCAAACCGTTCTTCCCAATAAACGAATGTTCAATTTCAGTGATAATATTGCTGCCTTCAGAAGGGCGACGTCCCTTCCTCAGGCAGTGGAAAATGTGGAGTTTGTTAGATAAAGTTATCATTGTTGAAAAGTCCCATGTTTATTTTTGGCCATTGAAGAGAAAAACAACCTGTCCTATTTGGTTGGCTGTTATTCCTTCCTCTCTTAAAGCATTAGACAGATTACACCAATGTTATAATTGATGTGTATATTGTGAATTACTGTAGCGTGTCTTAAGGTTTCGTCTGATCGACTTTCTTTTTATAAGGTGCATTGCAAACTACTTCCCTTCTACTGAGTGCTCATACCTTAATGACAGCATTCCCAGCATATACTGATATCACTTTGATTATTAGTAACTTTGAAGCTTTTAAAACAGGTCTGGAATACATTAATATATTTTTTAATAGGTCAGCCCAGACTAGACATTATAGACCAAACCAGGTAGTACCCCTGACCCCAGAAATCAGACCAGATACTAGTGAGTGGGCCCCATGCTCCAGACACCAGACCAGGTGAGACTAGACCCCATGGATCATAAACCGAACAGCAAAGATACTAGAAGCCAGACCGGAGACCAGGGTACTGACTGGACCTCCAGAGATCAGGCACCAAAAACCAGACCTCAAGAGACCAAACCCCAGTGTCCAAATCCCAGTAATTCGACCCCAGGGACTGGTTGCCAGGCCCGCAAGGTCAGAGGTCTTATCCTAGGATGCATACCCCCAGATAAGAGACCCCACATCCCTGAGAACCACTAGAAACCATACCAATGGAATCAGAACAGAGAGCAGACCAGACTACAGAGGACAGATGGAGCTCCTGAAATCTGAAAGCAAAGAACATAACTTAGAATGCCAGGCCCTACTTCCAAGACCAGACCTCAGAAGACAGAACTTGCACCCCCAAACACCAGGATGCAGACTCCATATCACCAGAGCCCAGCTTCCAGTGTTCAGAGAACAGACGCCTGAGACCAGACCACAGGGACAAAATCCCAGTAGACAAAATCCACAGATACCGAACCAGACTCCGGGACCAGAACAACACCCCAAGGGACCAGAACACAGATTTCGAGAGAGCAGGCCACTGGTGACTAGAGACCAGCCAACTGATTACCACAGATCAGAGACCAGGCACCAGAGACCAAAGTTCAGGCACAACTAACCGAATAACAAATCACAGAGACTAGAGAACAGACAGCAGTAAACGGGCAACCAAATCTAAGAGAGCAGACCCCCTGAGACTTGACCAGACCTCCCAAGATTAAACAAGACCACAGAGACTGATTAGTCTATAGAGACTAATCAGAGCATGCCAGACCCCGTAGACAATATCAGACTCTGGACAAGAGCCAGGAGATCGGCAAAACCCCAGAGACCACAAAGTTCCTTCAACACCAGACCCCAGAAACCAGGCCAGATCCCATTGCCCAGACCCCGGAACAGAGACCTGTGCCCAGACCAGAAAACAGACAAGACTAGGGGTCTCTGCTAGCCACCGTCTTTATACTCAGAGCTTCCTCATCTCCCCCTTCATTCCTTGTTCCTCCATTCCATCCTTCCAGCCCTTTCCTATGTTCTTTCTCTGAGGCCATGCTGGTCCTAGCATTTCTGTGATAATCCCTCATGTCTGTGGATCACAGGATTATACTGGCATGAGGACTTTTGAATCCATCACTTTATATGATCCGCGCTGGATGTCTGCCTAAGATTCCTACTATCTGTCTTTCACTTTGTTTACTTCCTTTATGACCTGCTTTGGCATGTCTATATGTTATGCCTGTGTATTCCCCATCCCATTTCCCTCCTCCACCTGCCTTACATTTTGAGTACCTCCATTACAGCCTGTCTCCTTAATTAGACTAGTATAGTCTCCCCAGGGTCTGTAGGTGCTCACCTGTCGCTCTGCCAACTGCAATTGCCATTTCACACCCTTGCCTCTCCCTTTCCTTGTAGATTCTGCCAGAAGTACCTTACTGCCCCTTTCCAATCCGTCTCAACATAAAATTGCACACTTCTCATTGACCATTATTCTCCAAGTGGGTTTTGCTTCTTTGCTCCACCAGCAGGACTTGCCCGTACTTACTTCACACACTTTTGAAAAACCATAAACAATGTGAGCTCCTTCCTTCATCCCCCTCACAAAGCTCTCTGTAGCCCACTTTCTCCCTACTATATACAACCAAGTTAACACTTTCTACTCCCGAGGAGACCTAATTCCTTCCATTCTTCTGATCAGTGCCAACACCCCAATTCCACTTCTTACTCTCTCTCTCTCTCATTCCACACACAGCTTGGTCCCTGAACCTTCTACTCCTCAGCTCCCCCATTCAATGACTAAAAGGGAAGTCAGGCAGGACTTTCTTGCTCCTTACCGTGATGGTGTGGGGACATTTCACTTTCCCCTATTCATGCTTCTTCCATTGACGGTGCTTACTGTGACTTTCACTATTCGCATATGATTTAATTTGACTAACACTATCCTGCTTGCTGTTTAAATCTTTCTGTCCCCAACCTCAGCCTTGGATCACCTCTGAAATTCATAGCCTCAAAACAAATATGCGCTGTGACCTACGATGCATGCACAAATTAGGGACACTTACCCTAATCCTAGCCTCCAAAAACTCACTTGCTTCCCTGACCTCTGCACTGGATTCTGCCAAATCCTCCCAATTCACATTTCTAATCTCCTCCCTTTACAATGCCAACCAACGTTCATCTATCCTTCAATATCTGCTCAAACCTCACATGCCAATATTCATCACTTTCTCCCTTTCTGCTAATGACTTTGCTCACTACTTTTCCCCTAGAATCACTAAAATACATGAAACTCTCACAGCCCTCTTCTCTCTCCATTTCCAAACCATATTTATGTCCACCACCAATTCCCCCTACCTCTTCTACTATTGACTACTTCTCCCCTACCTCTACTATTGGATTAGCATTCATCCTCCACATTGCCGACCCATCTTGTATCCGATCACCCCCTTTGCTCCCAAAATGGACATAACTTAATCTCAATGCCTTGCCCTTATCTTTCTGAGCTGTATAAACATGTGCTCTCTGCTGGACACTTCCCTTCCTCCTTCAAATATGCAACTGTCTTTCTACTGTCTTGTGGAAACCCTCTGCTGACCCAAACGTCCCAGCAAACTGTTGCCCAGGTTTTCTCCTTCCTCATTATTTAAAAGTCCTTGACTGCACGGTATTTGACTGTACCTTGATGATAATCACCTTGGAGAATCAATTCAATTCAGCTTCCATAGTAAACACTCCACCGAGATTTCACTCATGCATGTCTCAATCTTTCTCTATAATGCTCACCCCTCCAAACTCTCTGCCATACCCACTGTTTTGGACTTTTCTGCCTGTCGACTTCTCCTTTCTCCTTATCACTCTCCAGGACCTGGGATTTCACAAAACTGCTCTTGCCTGGATTAGCTCCTACCTAGAAGGACGATCCTTTTAAATCTAGCAAATCGTTGACCCCCAACCCTTTCCCCATCACTCCCCCTCAAAGAAAGTCTAGGAAAACCCTTAAAAAACACTCTCAGGGCAAACCAAGAAAGTGTACTGAGTCAGGGATAACATTCACTGACCTCTTTTCTAGTCCAAGCATTATAACACAACACTGTGTCCTTTGGTCAGCTTACTCCGAAGCTTTTTGCAGAACTAGGATAGACACTTTGCAGGATCTGTCAAATTGAGTGGATCACCATTAACATATACCTAAATGGAATTATAATTGTGCAGGCAAACCAACAACCCATGCCATTTTTCATCAAATGCTTCACTATGGCACCTTACTTATATCCTACCCAATCATTTACCCTGTATCACCCCCTTCCTTTCATTCGGGGCCATACCCTTTCTGTGCCATCCACAATGTACTCATATCTAATAACATGTAGTCAACCAGTCGCCCCACCACTTCCTCCTCCTGTAGCAACCACACAAGACGCCTCACTGTCACCATTCTCCTGAGACACCTGAAAACCAGACCACCTATGTCCACCAATGACCACCTGTGTCAGATTTTCCCTCAAATACCCACCCCACATACACAGACCTAGACACTCCACAAATCCTCTGACATCCTACAACTCCCCCTGAAAGAAAGAATGGCAACTGCCCCACTGGATCCTAACTTGAAGAAATCCTATACCAGGTTTGACCTCATTAATGCCTGAACTTCAATTAATGCCTCAAAGGTGTGCAGTGTCATAGAGGAAACAACTATGATTCAGGGAATGCAGTGATGCAGTTTGATGATAACATGTATAGTTTGATAGCCTACTCCCACAAGAGATCAAAGATTGTCAACAAAATATAGACAATAAACCCTCAGATGAAGTATGCCTTGCCTTTCCAGAGAAGTGTTGTTCATCCAAATCACCACTACCAGGATAATAAAGACACCTTAATTAAATGTTATACTTATCAGAAAACACCATGTCATCATCCAGAAAGATGGATTCCATGTTGTTGTTAGTGAAAATTATGATAACGAAAGAATGGTTACTGACACTGAAATATCCAAAAATTACTGAATTTTTTATTTATTTTTTATTTGGGGGCCCCCTAACCCACAATTTAACAATGATTGTAACCCAACCCAACCCGCTCCCCACCCTTCCCTGTCGCCATATATTTCATACAAATTCAGTATTTTTCCACTGTTTAAGTTTAAGTAAAAATGTTATTCATTATTGTATTTTCTGTAACATCACTGGATACCGAAAGATGAGCATCGCAAGGGACTTCAGCTTCTGAATTGTCAACCCAACCCAAAAACCCATGCCAAATCGGCTTATCCATATGCATACTATTAGTTTCTATCAAATAATAAATGATCCAGGACACAGGACAGGACTCCAACTCTAAACTGTACCCACACTGGCCATTTCTATTAGTAACATTTCCATCAGAGATCAATTGTGTTCAGATGACTTGCTTAAGGCTACTACCATCATATTAACCTAATAAAGAAAACAAGCCAAAATACATTTTTAAAAAAGCACCTTGTACAGAGGTATTACAAAGTTGTCCACAGATGTATTGAATTATGTATTTATTTATATATTGAACATTTGTATGGCGCCTATACTGCAGAAAGTGTTTCCAGGTGCCACAAGACAACAGAAGTGGGGGGCGGGCACACAGAAAAAACAAATATTAACGGTCCTACTAGGCTTTGTGACATTCAGATCGTGCAAGTAATGCATGGGGAGGGGAAAGAGGGAGGGAGAAGGGGAGAAGTGCTGGAGGGAGGGGGCCCAGGGAAGCGGGCAAGTGCAAGGGGGTGCCCAAGTGGCCTAGTGCCAGGGGAAGCCAGGGATAGGTAAAGTGCGAGGGGGTAGGACTAGCCTCCGGAGGCTAGTCAGGATACGGAGTCTGAGGGCAATTGTTAGTAAGAAGGGGGAGAGGTGGAGACTGGAAGAAGGATGGCTGATATTTCGTGCTGGGGTACTAATAGAAATATTACATTCGGGGGGCATTACCGGGCCTGATAATGCTCTAGGGCTTTGATAAGGCCTTCACTTTGCTTGGGCCTGTAACTATGGCCCTCGGGTATGTATAACCTTGCCCGGTAATGCCCCTCTGCCCATGTAATATTGCTTATTTATTGGATCGATACTCTTGCCTTGATCTGAAGCTATTTAAATGTTTAACTCTTTATCAAACTTTTGTTGTGGATATTTTTACCCAGCAGTTCTAAATGAGTAAAGATTGGATCTCAGCCATGAAGTGCATTCTCGAGACTATTTTTAACTCAGCTTAAGTGTGCCAGTCAGTGTCCACTATCCCACTTCTGCTCCCCCGTACTGGTTTCTCTACTTCCATATCAAAAACCCAAAGACTCGAATACATTCACAATATGGCCGCCACCAATCCTGCTAAATAAATGCTCCTCTCACTATGATCTAGTTAGTGCCCTCATACCTCAGAACAGTGGGCATCTCCTTATCCCAAGTCTCTAAAGATCACTCCGGTGCCTTTTACACAACCCTTGACCCCTAGTGTGTGACTGGCAATGTTACCAGCACCAGAGTTACTCAGGAGCATGGGGACTTCCCCCTCAGAGCAAGGCTCACCCTGACCAGAGGAAAGGCGCTGCAGTCATTGGCAGAGCGATATTATAATAATCTGGCACAGTGGTATGTTACAACTGGGGTCACCATTTTGACTGCTCTATTACAAATGTAGGGCATTTTGCAATCTTTATGCTGTCAATACTTGTCTAATCACGGTGTTGCCTTCTCACTATTAATTTTGGTACCTGCTATTTCATGAAACAAGAACTCTGAGGCTTGGCAATGATGGCACAAATCAATACATGAACACATAGACAAATACGTTTGGAAGCACTGGTAAATAATTGGCATTCTGTGAGTTTTGAAAATATCATAAATGCTACCGAATTTCGGCTTTAAGCTCCCAAAAGCTAGCAAGTTATTAAACCCAAGCCGTGAGCTCTGTCAGCAGAGACAGATGTAATATTCAGATAATCATTTTCTCACATCCGAGAAGATCATTTCTTTTAATGAAAAGGTTGCTTTTTATGGCAGATTTTCAACCTCATTAAGAATTCATTGGCCGGGCCCGACCCCATTGCATTAAATACAATGCGAGCACTTGCAGAAATGAAATGACCCCGCGCTCGTCTGTGGGTTTCACTCAGACATTCATTGGCTCACATGGTATGAGGATGATTGGAAATGTGTACATTGGCAGTCGATTAAATGTCAACTCTTTTTATGTTACCTACAAAGGATCTGCTCCTGGAATTTCACACGACCAAACGTATTCCTATTGCATGACCCACAGAAACCTACAGGAAATGAAGGTGGGATGACAGGCACAGACATGCACCCACTGGGACATTGAGAACCCCAACATGCTGCTGTGCTGCAAACGCATAACTAAAACATTACAAAAGTGGCAGGTTTCCGAACTTTAAAAGTCTTGTGAATGTATTTTTCCTTCTTAAAATGCTCCTCTAGTCTGCACATAGGTTCCCTTATGTTTACATATTGATGATTTGTGCCTATTTTTAAACTTATATAGTCCTATTTTTGTTCTCTTTCTTTTTCTTTTTTCCATTTCACTGTCTGATTATTTTGACTCTTTACCCCTTGCCTGTTGTTAATGTCTGTCATATTATCTCTGCACTTTCACCCTTCCAAGTTGTGTTTCTTGTATTAAACACTGTGCTACCTTTCTGGGTTCTGCATGGGCTATATTGAATTTATGAATAAATACATCTATGAAATAATCACACATTTTTCACTTCCTTCGTATTCTTTGTTTTTATTTTCTCAAATGATATGTGTCATTTTCTTCATTAGTGACTATTCACCATATGAACATTTATTGCAGACGTTCGTTATCCTCAAGTGCTACATTTCATATTGTTGGATAGCCCTGTCGCAAGTTAAATCACAATTAATGATTTTGTCTGTCCAACAAAAATATCATCCAACATGAAAATGATGAGGGATTATGCGCCAATGATTCCAAACCAATGAATAAAGGGGAAACAATGGTGCATTGACATCACATCAAAAAATAAGTTTTTCTTTGTTCAACTGAAAAAACAAAATCTTGAAACGTGCTCCATTCCAAAGGATGCGTTTCCTAATCACTCCTCTTTGGTGGTTGAAATTGCATTCTTATTTTGATTCTTGATTTTCATATAGCTTAGTCCTTGGTTTCTCCTCTGATCAATGTGCTTGACATAACTTGTTGTGACATTTTGTAATCTGTTACTCCTCATTTCAATTTAATGTTCTCAATTGATATTCCTAAACTATCCTCAGATATTTCTATCACTTGGTTCTTTATGGATCCTTAGTTAATCCTCTTGATTTATCTTCTTTTGAAAAAATCGTCTTAATTATTTCTCAAAATTGATCCTCTTCGAAAATGTGTCCCCGAAAGATCCTTTACATTATTCGTCAATCCCCTATTTGCTCATGTTCCATCTTTGTTCTATGCACTCTACTGTCCCTTTAATCTCTATCCTTGATTCCTATCATCTGTCCGCTGTCTCTACACCTCCTTCTCATATCTCTGGATCCTCTTTTGATCTAATATTCCCTTCCACTCGTTTTATGACCTCTGTTGTCCAGCCCTGCACATTCTTCCGACCATCATCTACACTCTTTTTTGATTATTCTGCTGCTATTCAACTCTTATCCCCTTCTGTTCAGTTCTTTCTTTGTCGGCATCTTCACATATTTCAAATGTCTTCTTTTGTTTGTACCTGTATTTCTTCATTTACCTCATTATCTAATTTTGAGTTGCTTTTAGCTGATGTTGCTACTTCCTCTCTTTCCTCTTCTCAATCACTCCAGATTCTCTGTATACTGCACTCCCCTTCCCCCCACCCATGAACCCCTGCCACCATTGTTTACCCCTCAGCTTTCATCACAATGGTGAATGCTTCTCTGTGCCGTGTGCTGCTGGCACAAGACCCATGCTCTCTCTGATCTGTCCACTCTTTCCTCACTTAATCTTGCTATTGATGCTGCTCTTTTCTCTGCTAAGCGTTCCTACTTTTCTGCTCTCCTGCACCTTACTCTTCTCATCCTCATAATCTTTTCTAAACTCAGTCTAGTATTCTCTCTCCTCTCTTTTCTGACCCAGCCCTATCATCTTATCTTTCTGCTATTGATCTAGCTTCCTTATCCTCCTTTCTTCTATCTTACTTTCATCCTATATTCCCCCTCCTTTATCATTCTAAGACCTTTGGAGTGGGCTGATTATTCTCAAGTTTCTTACTTCATCTTTTCCAACTCATTGCTTCCCCATTTCCGATATGGATTTCGACCCTCCATTACACATAAACCACTATTCTCTCATTGTGTGATTTTTTACTTTATGTTCGCTACATTAAGCACTGCTTTCTCTTAAAACCTCTTGATCTGTCACCAGTGTTTGGCACTGGTTACCACTTTCTTCTTCTTTCCTTTGTTTCCTATCTTGGTTTCTCTGGTTCTGTCCTTAAACGGTTCAAATCTTATCTATACAATCACACTTATTCTTTCTCCTGGACTGGTCCAGCCTCTCCTACTGTGGCCCATCACCAGGATGTCCTTCAGGAATATGTCCATAGTCCCTACACTTTTCCCTCTACACTTATCGTATTATCTCTACTTTTGGGCTTTCATACCATTTGTATGCTGACACGACTCAAATTATTTTGTCTTTTTCCTCTTTCTCACCTCTGATCCACTACAAAATATGCTCTTGCCTATCGGCCAATTCAGTCATGGATGGCTGATCAATTTCTAGTCATAAACTCTTCAAAAACTGAGGTTCTTTTTTCTTTCCTGCTTCTATGATTCCTCCCCCACTTCCACCCACTTCTATTTCTTTTCCTCACTCTAATTTATCTATTTCCCCAACAGCTTGAAATGTTGGAGACTATCTGGATTCTTCACTCATCTTTACACATCACATCTATTCTATATTCCATTTCTCTTGTGCACATCTTTATAGCATCATAAAGATCAGCCTTGTCTTTCCTTTCATGCCTCTAAGCTGCTTGTATCCACATTCATTCTTTCATCCCTCTTTTACTGCTCTTCTCTCCTCTTTGGCCTTTCTGTCTCGGCTTGAGTACTCTTAAATCTATTTACACGTTATCTATTTGCCTACATTTCTCCCTGTCTTCTCATAATTATATCTCTCTTGCTCTCTACTCTTTGCATTGGCTTCCCTTCCACTTCCGACTTAAATTCAATGTTCCTTGTTAAGTTTTCAAATCTTTTCCTAATCTTTCCCAACCATATTACTCTTCCCTTGTGTCCTTCTACTACCCTGCTCGAGCTCTCTGTTCAAACTCACAATTTCCTCTTACTATTCCCCAACCTCCTTGTTATGTTATGTTATGTTACTTTGCATTTATATAGCGCTCATATCATTGGTATGACCTCAAATCACTGGTAGGTTGAACACCCTCGGGAGCCGTACTTCTGGTCAGTAGAGACAGATAGAGTCATAGGGCACGTGGGTGTACCAGATTTGTGTGCAGCGGATGTAATTGCTGGATGGTAGCTGCATCCTAGCGTTAGGTGTAGTGCTGGAGATATCAGTCGGATGTGTGCAGTCTGGTGGGTGGACACCTAGACTGGGCTCTGGCTGTGTTAAGCGTGAAGGACGCATATGTGAGCAAAATGGCCGGAATGTGCTCAGGTAGCTGCATTTTATTAGGGTGATGAGGTGTTTGTGGGGTCGTATTTATATGTGAACAGCTAGGCCGATTTAATCAGGGGTATAGCTGTGTTCTAGTTGAATGATGGTGTATAGTTGAGAGTAAGCGCAGTGATGTGATATGATGGTTATCTCTAAAGTGCCCGAGACCAGGCACGTGAACAGGATTGCAGGGAACAGAGCGACACACAGACACATAGAGACAGGGGCTGGGCTTACAGCGACAGGTGGGAGATACAGATATATAGCAACAGCATGGAGAACAGGAAAGCATGTGCACAGTGATGCATGTGTGGGGCATATTAACATTTACATTTGCGTTTCCATCCAGATGCGATTCAGGCTAATGTTCACAGCTGCACCCAAGTGAGGGACATACCCACATTCGCATTTCTATCTAGAAGCGACTCAGGCTAATGTTCGCAATCCTGTCAGGTCTGCTGCAGGCTAATGTATTGCTAGCACTCACAATCCTATCTAGATGTGACACAGGCTGCTGTTTACAAATCTAGCTAGGTGTGGCATTGCTAACATTCATAATCCTATCAATAAGTGACACAGGATAATGTTCACAATTCTAACTAAGTGTGGCGTTGCTAACATTCGCAATCCTGTCTGGGTCTGGTGCAGCCTAATGTTCACAATTCTAACCAAGTGCAGCATTGCTAACATTCACAATCCTATCTAGATGCGACACAGGCTACTGTTTACAAATCTAGCAAAGTGGCATTGCTAACATTTACAAGCATGCTGACAATTCGATTCTATTTAGATGTGACTTAGGCTAATGTTCACAATTTCATCTTGAAGTGTGTCACATGCTAACATTCATAATCCCATCTAAGTGTGGGACATGTTGACAATTCCATTCTATCTAGATGCGAATTAGGCTAATGTCCATGATTTCAACTCTTAAGTGTTGGACAGGCTAACATGCACGATGTTATCTAGGTGTGGCACATGCTATCATTCACAGTTTTATCTAAGTGTGGCACGTGCTACCATTCACAGATCTATTTAAGTCTGGTACATGCTGAAATTTACATTCATTGTAGATGCGACTTAGGCTAATGTTCATAATTTCATCTCCAAGTGTGGCACATGCTAACATTCACAATTCCATCCAAGTGTGGCAAATACTCGCATCCACAAGCCTTCCAGATGTGACACAGGCTACAGTTTACAAATCTAGCTAAGTGTGGCATTGTTAACATTCATAAACATGCTGACGATTCCATTCTAGTTGGAAGTGACTTAGGCTAGTGTTCACAATTTCATCTCTAAGTGTGGCACCTGTTAACATTCACAATTCCATCCAAGTGTGGCACGTGCTAACATCCACAAAACTATCCAGATGTGACACAGGCTGAGGTTAGCAGTCCCGTCCAAGTGTGGCACATGCTAATGTTCACAGTTCTAACTACGTGTGGCATTGCTGATATTCACAATCCTGTCTGGGTCTGGCGTAGGCTAATCTTCACAAATAAATGAATTGTGGTATTGCTACCATTCACGATCCTATCGATAAGTGATGCACGCTACTGTTTAGAAATATAAGTGTGGCATTGCTGATAATCAGAAACCTATCCCAATTCTATGTAATTCTACCATTCACCATTCTCTCCGAGAGAGGTACATGCTATCATTCACAATTCCATCTAGGTGTGGCACATGCTGTCATTTACAATTCTGTCTTATATGTGTGCACTGTCTAGATGCGACACAGTCACAGTAGAGTACTACTCATTAGACTTTGCAGTAATCTTTGGATGCGCTATCTAGATGTGACACAGTGTTAAGAGGCATTTGCTATCATTGGCGAATATGTCTGGGTCTTATTCACAAATCTATCCAAATGCAGCTTAGATGGGCTGAAACACGTGTATGGGGTTGCTGTTGGTACTCTTGTTCAGAGAGGAATTGCCATAGCATTTCGGTGCTGGACTGCCCATGTGGGCGGGACAAAGACTGATATACAAATGGATATTTCTTATCTGTGAAAGGTACAGTGAGCAAAAAGCGTGTGCTGCAAACTCTCATCTCAGAACAGGTTATCATGCCATGTTCTTTCTGGAAAGGAGTGCCTGCTACCTTTTTTTAAATATTTACAATGAACTTGGGGTTGGTCACCCTAAGTTACCTGGGGGCAACCAGACGTGGACTCCCTGCTCACTGTGCTCAGAGAGGCACAGCTTCACCTCACTGATGAGGCCCAACAAGGCTGAAACACGTGTATGGGGTTACTGTTGGAACTCTTGTTCAGAGAGGAATTGCCATCGCATTTCGGTGCTGGACTGCCCATGTGGGCGGGACAAAGACTGACATGCAAATGGATATTTCCCATCTGTGAAAGGTACAGTGAGCAAAAAGCATGTGCTGCAAACTCTCATCTCAGAACAGGTTATGCCATGTTCTTTCTGGAGAGGAGCGCCTGCTAACATTTTCTGAAATATTTTCAAGGAACTTGGGGTTGGTCACCCTAAGTTACCTGGGGGCAACCAGACGTGGACTCTCTGCTCACTGTGCCTCACAGCTTCACCTCACTCATGAGGCCCAACAAGGCTGAAACATGTGTATGGGGTTGCTGTTGGTACTCTTGTTCAGAGAGGAATTGCCATAGCATTTCAGTGCTGGACTGTCCATGTGGGCGGGACAAAGACTGATATGCAAATGGGTATTTCACATCTGTGAAAGGTACACAGTGTGCTGCAAACTCTCATCTCAGAACAGGTTATCATGCCATGTTCTTTCTGGAGAGGAGTGCCTGCTATCTTTTTTGAAATATATGCAGCTTAGATGTAGACTAATGTTCTTGACTACCACCAGGTGTGGTGAAAGCTAACATTTAAAAGTCTGTCTAAGTGTGGTGCACACAAGCATTTACGGTTCAGATATAGGTTAATGATAATATAGAGTGGTTGGGCTACCTGGAGTTGAGTAATTGCTCTACTCCCCACCCATGCCACACTAACATTTTGGTTGCTGCTGATTGATGGCTGGTTACTGGCTTCACTGGCTTCTCTTGCGGACACCTGCTAACACTTTCTGGAACCGCCTCTGTTGGAGCCGCCCTTTGCCTTGGGGTCCTCAGCCGCAGGGGCTGCATGGGCGGAGGGCTGCCCTGGGAGGGCCAGTCAAGACCAGTGATCTGGCCAATCAGGGGAGGGGGTGGGCTGGGAGGTGGGTGAAGGGTGGGGTAGGAGAAGAAATGAACCGGGAAGGGGCGGAGTAGCAGGTATTTCTGTGAGGGCAGAAGGGCTCAACAGGGCCTAAAGTTCCAAAAAAGGCAAAGGCCCAGAAGGGTCTTTGATAATCAGGCACTCACCTTGAGGCTCCAGGAGCAAAGAGGCGAACGCGGGAGCTTCCGGGAGCTAGCCTACACAAGGTGGAAGATTTCCGCCAATCAGGGGAGGGGGCGGGCTGGGAAGAAGGAGAAGGGTGGGAAGGAGAAGAAATGAACCGGGAAGGGTCGGGGATGCAGGGATGTCTGTGAGGGCAGAGGTGCTCAACAGGCTCTAAAGTTCAAAAAAGCAAAGGCCCAGGAGGGTCCCAGATAATCACGCACTCACCTCGAGGCTCCAGGTACAAAGAGGCGAACACTGTAGCTGCCAGGGGCTAGCCTACACACTACACAAGGTGGAAGGTGAGCGCCAATCAGGGGAAGGGGGCGGGCAGGGAGGCGGGAGGAGGGTGGGGAAAGAGAAGAAAATGAACCGCGAAGGGTCGGGGAAGCAGGGATGTTTGCGAGGGCAGAGGGGCTCAACAGGGCCTAAAGTTCAAAAAAGCAAAGGCCCAGGAGGGTTCCAGATAATCACACACTCACCTCGAGGCTCCAGGAGCAAATACTCAATCACGTTTACATTATTTTACTCTTTTTTATGCATCACTGGATTTAAGAGATTTTAGTCTGACACCCGCTGCTTCTTTCCTGTGGCTTGAACAAGGCTTCAATAAAAAATCGAGGTGAGCGGACACCGGTTACAACCTCATGAGGTTCCTAAACACTCATCACCCTGTGTGCTGCCACCAGAGACTACACTGCACCTAGTACCTACACACATAATGAAAGATGCCAAAACTTAAATTCCTGGTACAAAATGAAAAGCCTGGCCCTATGCCTATTCGAGATGCAGACCTACAACACATGACACCCGAGGATGGTCCGAAACCCCACCGAAGATCTACACCGAAGATCTAAAAGTAATACAAGAAAAGAAGCCAAGGGCTTTGTGCCCCTCAAGGGGGCTAACATGCCAGGGAGGTTTTCCTGACTCAATCGGACAGCATCAGGGTGAGGGCTAATATGACAAGAGCCATTACAATGGCTGATCCAATCTTAAGTGAACCCACTGTGATGATTAGCCAGGAGTTTATTCCTCCCCTGGACAGGCAGGGTCAGGCGACTCCAAGGGTGGATACCCACACCTTTTCCATTTTTCATCAGAGGAAGAAAAGGAAAATTAATGCATGGGCTGACAAAGTATCACCCGAGGAGAAAAAAACAATAGGAAGTATTGCCGCCTAAGCCCAAGATGACTAGAAATGCTCTAGCCTTGATCAGAAATGTTCCCAATCCATCCCTGAAGCTTTCTCTCACAACAGACAGTCTCACACTGCTGGCTATTAGCAGGATAGTGGGGAAAACATCATATCAGCCCCTAAGTTACACGGAGGTGGGAGTGTTAATTCGGGGAACTTATCAGTAGAGATCGACTGAGATTTTTTAAATTGTTTCTCATACACCTATGAGGACGAGGACCTCTCAGTCGAGGTCCCATCGCCCATGTTCAGACCTGCAATATTTGTCCAACAACCTCAGCAGGTCATAAGTGACACCCAACGGGCCCCTACGAGGTCTCATCCGTTGCTGCCTTGGAACCAGTGTAAGACTATGATAGATCCATCAACCAACAGAGATCAATGGACCAGGATACCCCTTTTTTGCCCTTGGCAGAAATGTGCAAGTCCACCGTACTGAAAAACAGCCCTTAGTAATATCGGATTCCCTATCATCAACACCTTTGAACTATTCCATATTTAAGGACAGTTCAGAAGTAGGCTAGCGGTGCAGCTAAGGGGAGGGAAACCAACATCATTCCCACCAACAGAGTTGAACACCCAAACCCTGAAAATAGTAACTCAAGATCCTACATGATATCTTTGGAACGACTGGTCCCTGCGAAGGATGGCCTTATTTTGAATTGAGCTAATGTTATTAAACTGCTTTATAATGTGCCTCTGTTGTGATTTTTCCAATCAGAGGACATGTCTATAGTGGAATTCCCAAAAAAACATATAACTGACAAAGTGATCCTCCATCTACATTGAAAGAGTGTTAAAACCTCACTTTTGGAAATGGCCCATTTACTCCTTTGTATGGGTTTTGAATGTCGAAACTTTTATAGGAAAACTATGCTCTAGCTCCTTTCCCCCTTAACCAGGAGAACATAAACACAGCCACCAAACCATAGGGGTACCCAGAGTCAAGAGCTAGTCAAGAGCTTGACCAAGCCTCTGGCACTAAGATATTATGTGACATCTTCGATCAAAGCTTAATTGGGAGAGCTAATCTGGATACTGAAGGTCATCCAAGGAGACCTAAAGGCTCAAGATTACATTTTGTAATAAGGAGTCCAGCAAATGCACAATCATATGCGACCAGACCAGGGACATGAGAGAAAGGGCCCGGGAATTCGGAGAGTGTATGGGGCATAGACTGAAGTTGAATCCTGATTAGCCACGATACCAGAGTTAGTGGATTGCTTTCTGGAATACAAGAGGATATATGCACCTTCGTACAGATCCAGATATTCAATCGGGAGTCCTGGATATAACTGAGTTACAGGAAACCTGGTTTCGTACTACCCCCAACGTGGATGACTACACTACCATATTTACACAAGCCTATGGAGGTGACAAAGGGTGTCCGGCGGCTGGTTTAGTCACCTTTGTTAAAAACAGAATGGGTCCAATGGTGGATTTTTTTAGAGCCCTAATCCATTCCTTGCAACTCCTTGGACTGAGCGAAGCTTCAGATAGGGAGGTATGTCGCGGTTTGGTGATCAACATCTACTAGAATCCAGCAGCCCTCTCGTTGACAACCTCGAATTGTCCCTGTATTGAGAAGGGAAATTGCTCACCTCTGTCTAATACAGGACAAACCTCCGGAATCGAACTTAGAGCTTCCAAGTGGCAGAATGTGATGAAAACTCGGGACCTCCAAATTCTTAATGGCCAAACAAAGGGAGACGTCCCCTGAAAAACCACTTGGTCAAATGGGACCTTGTTTAGTATCCTGGACTAGGTTTTTGTCTCATCTTCTCTGTTGCAGGATATAGTCACCTTTAAAATCGTCCAGAAAACGGTGAGTAACCACTCGCTGCTAAATTTTACCAGGAAGGGAACATACACCACTGCGCAACAGATGAAACAGCTGACCCTGGAACTT
Organism: Ambystoma mexicanum; assembly: GCF_040938575.1. Taxonomy (NCBI): domain Eukaryota; kingdom Metazoa; phylum Chordata; class Amphibia; order Caudata; family Ambystomatidae; genus Ambystoma; species Ambystoma mexicanum. The sequence goes on along the minus strand of NC_090932.1, from coordinate 360,394,804 downwards.
AACCAAGGAGCAAACAGACTGAGGATGAGATGACACAACATTATAACATTCTTGAAAAAGTCTATGAATATGTTGGGGTGGGGTAACAAAGTGAACTACGTCCCATTGCTTTTAGAATTCAAATTTCAGTCAAAAAACCCGACTTTAGCTCAGTCTATTCATAAGCATATATTTGATGAAAAAATAAAGCGAGAGAAAAAAATAATGAGTAATGACATGAAGCTCCTAAGCCGAGGGCAAGTGGGCAACTGGCTAATACTGATGAAAAAAAGAAAACAGAAATATAAGAATTAGCTGGTGATATATAAAGCAGACATGAGGCAAAACAAAGCTGAATGGATACCTGCGGCCATGGATAAAAAAGATTCCAAATCCATCTGGCAAATGCTGAGCGGAGGGAGCGGGGGGCAATATTCCCCCCTTCTGAAAGTCATCACTGAGGAAGCATGGACAACCTTCTACCAACAATTAATTGAACTAAAGGAAGTTCTAGCCCAGATTGGACTAGAGCATGGTCACTTTCAATGGAACTTGTAGATATTGATTTACTAATCAAGAAGGCCAACCATTCTAGAGCTAAGGGACAAGATGGCATCATAAACACCCTGATTAAGGAAACTCTGAAACTTTGGATTCCTTTGGAATTTGAGATTTTCAAACAAGTTATGAGATTGGGGATGATCCCATGCTCTTGGAAATCTGAGATAATTGTACCCATCTATAAGCAAGGTAACCTAGGGGACCCATCAAACTTATGGCCCATAGCATTCCTAGACTCACTAGGTAAACTATTTGCTGATTTTCTCCTGAAACAGTTGCAAAAATGGATTAAGATCGCTGCCAAAGAAGACTTGAGGCAGACAGGATTCATCAAGGGTTTGAGAATGGACTGGAACCTGTTTTGATTAATATCTTCAAAGGAATAGATTTAATGAGAATACCAAAATGTATGTGCCATTCATAGACTAAAAAAAAGGGTTTGATATAATTGACCACGAATGGCTATGGGTAAAAATGAAGATGTGGCATTGTACATCCGATTTACTGGTGGCAATTAAATCCCTGTACGAGTCTACAAATGTCCATCTCTGTCTGAATACCCAGGGATTACTTAGTAGACCAATATCGACCTATGGTGGCCTAAAAAAGGGTTGTCCCATGGCCCCAACATAATTTTGGTCATTCATCTCAGACCTGAGAGAAACGTGGGAAAGATGTGAGTCTTCCCCCTGAAGCTTGGTGAACAATCAATTACAAGACTACTTTTTGCTGACGACATGGTCATGGTTGACCTCATGCCTATTGGATTACAGTGGAGCTTGGATGCCCTCTATGAATAGGAATATTACAAAAATATCTCCCCAAAAATGTTGACCCTTTCATTAGATGCCGACCCCCACTACACCAACAAATGGGAGTGTGGTCTGTGGGGGTGTCCCCCGCTTCCATTAGATCAGTGGTCTTCAAACTTTCCATGCCAAGGCCCCCTTGAGAAAAAGATAATTTGCTCGGGACCCCCCCTGCCCTGCCCTTCTAAGTTGGTGTTATTTATTTATTTTTGATATAGATGGCTACAGAATGCGTGGCACCATCATTTTGAAGGGATATGTTGTTGGGGAGACATTCCAAGACAGTAGGACAATCACTTCCAATCCAAACATAGAAACCGTGCAAGTAAACACAACATTCTCCAGTAGGGCTTTTATTTTCTCAAAATACATTCCTATTAGTATATTCAGTAGAAGGCAATTTGATTTTACAGAGCAAGTACTAATGCGAAGAGTGTGCCTGTCTGAGACCGCCACTCTGAGGTTGTCCTCCACTTCCAGCCTTTATTTTTTCAGTACAGCCAATGCTGAAAAGCCTATTTTGCACAAGCAGGAAGTCCCAAAAGGTAAGAGAGACTGTATAGCAGACCTTGCCAATGTAGGATACTCCAGGATTACCTTCAGCCAAAAGTCACCCACTGCAATGTTCCTAAATTCAGATTGCAGAGTAGTGTCCAACTAAACCTCAATCAGCTCCTCCTGGACATCAAATGGAAGAGGCACCACCTCTTCTGCCAGAAAAGTATGCATCATCCATTCAGTAATGCCAGTATTTTCTTCAGGGAAGTGTTAATGAAAGCTGGACCTTAATGTTGTTAGGTGACTTGATCAGCATTCAGTGAGTAAAATAACCTTGTAAAAATAAAATGTAGCTTTGCATAAACTTAAAGAGAATTTTGGGATTATCAGGCACAGTGAAGGTCCCTCATATGAAAAAGTTGAAATGCCCTGGTGCCTCTAATTTGAAAAGGATGACATGCCCTGGCACCTTCCCTGGACACTGCTGCTGCAGGAGAAATGAGGACCATGGGTCTTTGTTCTATTCACTTGTACAGAGTCCCCACAGTCCTCATTTCTCCCACGCTGTCTGCGGCACACAGCTTGTAATGCAAAGCCCACATTTTAAGCATCAGGACAAAAAACTTACAACTGAATACATTGCTGAGCTAAATGAATTCTGACTGGCAACATGGGGGCAGTTGCTCCCCCCCACAACCCTCTCCCATCTGAAAGTAGGGCAGTATGTCACTAATGAGCCATCATTAGTGATTTTCTGCTCTGCATTCAGATGGGATGGGCTTGTCATCCCCGCAAAAGAAGGTGTGTGCTGTAATCAGGGTAGTTTCTAGCCAACTTGATGCCCAGGGCGAAACATTAGAAACATAAGAATGTGCCCCCCCCACCCCCACTGACTGGCACACGTCACTCCGAAACTACACCTCTGTCCTGCGAGTAAAAAAACCCCTCCTCAATATGAATAAATAATTGCTATATAAATGAAGCTGGTTTCATTACATTGTAATTCAAGTACTTTACAGAAGAATTCTAATGTGAAAACACAGCTGTTGCTGCCCAAGTAAATGTTTTTTCTGTCACCTGCTCCTAGGGAAGGCCTTTCCTGAATGCAGTTTCAAACTGTCTGTACTGGCACACTGCAGTGTGAACAGCCTATCGGGGTCTGAGGGCCCACTGACCTGGCCCTGTGTTGCAGGTGTTCTGTTTGTACCGCCTCATTTGGATTTTGCAAGGGGCAATACTAGACTAACCATATGAATTATTTTCTCATAGAAGGTTCTCATTCCAAGATGGACAGTCTGGTACACTCTTATTCTACTCTTTCAAAATACCTCTATGAGAGTGGAAAAGGGGACAAGTAGCACCAATGATGATTCCTGTATACTTAAGCAGTAATACCGGAGCAGCGGAGGCATTACCGACTCAGGTAATGCCCCGAGGCTCATAGTTATGGGCCTGAGCGAAGCAATATGCCGCACACAAGGGTCATATTTCTTTTAGTACCCCGGCCCGCAAGATTTTCGTGACTGGGGCAATAAAAGCATTTTTTTCTGTCCCAATGTTTCGGGACAGAAAATAAATAAATAAATAAACGACCAAGAAAATGGCCGCCAGGAAAGGGAAAACAGAGTACGTTTTCCCTTTCCATGGTGGCCATCGGGAGCAGACGTGCTGCAAACAGAAGTGTTCCCAACGTGTCTGCTCCTGAAAAAAAAGGAGAAGAAGGTAAGTGGGGCTGGGAGGGAGGAAAGGAAGGAGGGAAAAAAAACATAAAAAAACATACCTGCGTCTTCGACAGGGGACGATGGAAGCCTCCAGCCATGTGAAGGCGAGGAGCGGGGATGGCCCCGCTCCAAGCCTCCACGCGGCTGGAGGCTGCCATCGTCCCCCACCAGGGACAAAGGAGGCAGAAAGTAAGTGGGGTGGGGAGGGCAGGGAGGAGGGAAGAAAGGAAAGAAAAGCCTTACCCGAGTCCCCATCGGGGGCGAAGGCAGACTCTCAGCCGTGGGGAGGCTCAGAGCGGGGATGGCCCCACTTCGAGACTCCTCATTGGCTGAGGGGCTGCCACGCCCCCACCGGGTACAATGGCCGTGGAATCCCAAGGGATTCCCGGCCGGGTAATGCCTCAGCGACGGCCAATCAGAATGGTTGTTTCATTCTGATTGTGCCCTCGCCGGGTACTAATATATCTTAACCTTTTCGTCACCCTTACTGCGGCAATATCTGTCATATTTGGACAGTTTTACAATGAGTGCTGGCCATTCTTCATATGCTAAACTGGAAAGGTGATTCGTTTCCGCAATAAAATCAATGTGCAAATAAACAACCAATTCAATTATAATTGGATACATCTTTTTTTAAATAATCCTTTGGAAGGAAATCTTATGCTTTGGCTTAACTAATGTTTGTACTTGAAAGATTCAGTTTGGACCATCTATGCTTTTATTTATATATTGGAAAGCCATCACTTTTACACATGCCTGTGTTTCACCTGTTAGGCTTTATTAAGATTGGTACATATTCATGTTAGTAGCAGATAAGATAGTGAAATATTTAAGCAATATGACCCGAGTGGCGGGGGCATTACTGACTCAGGTAATGCCCTGGGGCCCATAGTTATAGGCCCGAGTGAATCAACTACCTCGTTCCAACGTCCAATGTGCAATTATGCCCATGATGCATTAATATGAATTTCAGAAAACTGTGGAGATCCTACAAGAGATGTCTTACTGGTGAGACATGGGCCAAGATTTAAATACATGTCTATAGGGGTATCTTGCAGTTTTTCAGATCCAACAGAGTTCTCCTACACAGCAGGATGCTCTACTGAAGAGAAGAATGACATCTCCATGGTCTGATATACAAATTGCTTTTTTTGGTCCATAATTCGGTCTGCAAGTGGAAAACATATATGTTGACAATGACATGCCTCTTTTCAGTTATCTTAAAAAATTGTTTAGTTTTGCAACTTCTAATGGTTCATTGAAATAACACTCTCCATCTGATCTGGGGGCATGGGAACTTGTGTTTCGAACACCAATTATGTAAACTGCCTCTTCAATGCCTTCAGCCAATGACTGATTTCAGTAGCATTTCATCTCTTTGTGTAATTTTGCTGGGGTTTGCTAAACATGGGCAAATTCTCCAGCCACAAAGTGGTCAGACTACACTGTACTGATGATCTTTATACCTAAAGCTAAATGTGCGTATGTTTGTCCGGCTATACAAATCCACACTGTTTAACTCACTGCTACCACATTTTGCATGGATTCCTCATCCGTCTGGGGTAAGATTGTAGTCTATGGATGCAAAAAATGTACTCCGTAGACATCCCTATTCACTGAACCAGGTACTAGAAGGGGGCTAAACATGGAAAAGTGTCTGAAGCAAAATGTTCGATGTGTTGGTTATTCCTTTAAAATATATTACTACTGTATACAGTTTGAAACTCTTTATTAAAACATTTTTAAAGGGACTCCAAATATGGCAAATGGCAAGGTTACTGTTTACTTAAGTTCATTCACAAGAAGGGAGTCCAATTAATCAAACTTTCTTGGACATTTTCTCAAATGTGCTGAAGCCATAGTGTGACTGAAACATGTCACTCTAAAAACGAACATCCCTTCGAAAACCTCCATCTGAAGCAAAGCGAAGATCAATCGGAAGAGCTTCTGAAACACAATAACAAACAGCAGCACGACTTGCTGACCAGAGGACAAGAGCAACTTTCTCCAGGACAAATGAATGCCAGAGCAAACTGAACCACAACTTGCTGACATGAAGAAAAGAGCAATATCCTCCAGGGCACATGAGACACCAGAGCAAACTGAAACAAGACTTGCCGACAAGAGGACAAGAGCAACATCATCCAAGGCACATGAGACACCACTCGATCAGGACATGGGCAATGCTGGGTACCCCAGCTAGTCCTGATTAAGGGTAAAACCAGGTGTACCTTTGTTTGCAGCTTTGAGAACTGAATGAATTGGGTTGATTAAGCTATGCATAAAAACACTGCCCTGTAAGACAAACTTATTTTTTGGGAGAAAAAGGTTTGCATTTGGGATCATCTGTATACATATATATATATATATATATATATATATATATATATATATACATATATATATATATATATATTCAGTGAAAAAACTTTGTTGAAGGGACGTTTTGGTTAAGTTGTGCTACTAAAAACCTATGAAATTCATTGAAAAAACTTTGTCAAAGGGACGTTATGGTTCCAAGTAAAACCGAAAAACCCTTGAAATTCGCCAGTTATGGTAAGCTAAGCAACCATAACTCGCGCCACCACCGTGCACTGCTAAGACTAACACCCAGGACATCAAAGATGACATCACTGATGACATTGCATGTGTATGTACTTTTCATGAAATATGTGTACAAGGGATTCTTATTATAATGTTGCAAAACAAGTGTCAAGGATCATTGCGATAAATATCATACCCTAATTAGTGCATTGAACGATGCATTGATATAAATAGCATTTTATTATGGGGTTCTATCTAGTATACTAAGCTACTTATACAGAAACATAACATTGTGTGCAGCGTACAAGATGAAGGTATAATATTCATAATGTTAAGATGTTGAATAGTGAAATGATAATTGTTTTCTTAATAGATGTTTGTGTACTGTGAAATATGTAATAAGTAGCTAATAAAACACATGTATTACATAATTACATTACTATAGACAAAACACAAAGACGCAAGAACACATACCAATATGGGTATATACAGGGAAAGTGAAGTTAGCAAAAAAGCACAAGTAGTAGCAGAAACAATTCATAATTTAACTGATTATTTTCATGCAAATAAATGCTTGCTCTGTTTCAAAGCTGCTACTTACCCTATGTATATGTATCACTTGATGTGATTGGACCCTAAGGAAAGTAGTGTGAGTACAATGTATACAAATATGACCATATACAGGGAATGTACAACCATAAAAAAAAAAAACAGAACTATCAGAAAGTACTCATAAGTCTATTGATTATCTTTATGCACAAAAAGGATTGCTCTCTTTCAAGCTTGTGTCTTCCCGTATGTATATGTTTCATATGATGTGACTGGACTCTAAGGGAATTACTGTAAGAACCTACTTGAAGGATACGTCTACAAATAAAGTAACATTTTTAGTTTCTGACTGTTACTGAAGAAAACCATGTGCCCTAGATATGTCAGCAAAAGAAAAAAGAGTGAGCCAGACATGTGATGTCATCAGTGATGTCATCAATGACATTTGTGATGTCATCTTTGATGTCCTGGGTGTTAGTCTTAGCAGTGCACGGTGGTGGCGCGAGTTATGGTTGCTTAGTTTACCATAACTGGCGAATTTCAAGGGTTTTTCGGTTTTACTTGGAACCATATCGTCCATTTGACAACGTTTTTTCAATGAATTTCATAGGTTTTTAGTAGCGCAACTTAACTATAACGTCCCTTTAACAACGTTTTTTCATTGAATTTTATAGGTTTTTAGTAGTGCAACTTAACAATAATGACTTTCACTTTATATACATATCATATGGAACTGACTGAATCTCTTCTACTGTACTTGATGTCCGCAAACTCATTTAATGTTCGCGGACATGTTCGAAGAACAGTACCACTACCTAAAAACTCTGGGGGGTATGGTTGATTGTTATATCATAACATAGGAACATTTAACAAATTCAAAAAAAAGCACACAAACACATTATATGTACTAATACATAAGAAATGTAACCCATATATACAACACACTAACCATTCATTTAAATGCACTATGTTCTAAAATGGAATATACCACAAGAAAATAAATTGGCTTCCAACATAATTAACTCACAAACACGACAGAACTGAGAAGAAGAGCAGACCCACTGAGTACATAGGACATATTTTACCTGAAATAGTAAGTGTACTTAATTTTATTCATACATTTATAAACTTTCTGTATTAGATAACAAAATATATTATCTTTTTTTTTTTCTCTCACAGAAATGTCTAGTACTCTGGAATGGCTAGAGGAACATTTCCCACATGAAGAAATGTCACAAGATAGTGAAACTAATGGTAAACACTTTATAATATAAACCATTTAATTATTATTATTTTGTATACATTTAACATATATATATATTTTTTTTTGTACAGAGCATACCAAAATAGAAAATACTTCAGAAAAACCTGTTATGGATAACACTTTTCACAGTATAGAAGAAAAAATGGATTTATTGTTGACTAATTTTAATAATTTGAAAACCTTTTGGAAGATCATTTTAAACCAAAAACCTTGTACCATTGCCCCACATGTACTTGTCCCTCCTCACCATATCCCAGTCAGTTATCCCCAAACCCTCTCCATAACCCAAAACGTTTTGATGAGACTTCCATCCCTTCTTCACCTAATAACAATCATGATGAAAACCCTAATTCTCCTGTTTTTGTTTCTGTTTCTGCCTCACCTTCTCTGTCATAAATTATTAATATACGTTAAATAAAGTTTAATATTTATATTGTGTTGTAAATATATTTTTTTTTTTAAAAAACAATGTAGGTGTCCGCGGACAGTGCAGGTGTTCTGAAATGTTCGTAAATAAACGAAAATGGAGGTGTCCTGAAGAACACTATACCTGTTCGTACTGTTCGCTAGCAAGATGAAACTATTCTAAGAATACACGCGGTGTCCTGAAATGTTCGTAAAAAAAAAATTAAAGTGTCCTAAAGAACACTATATCTGTCCGTAGTGTTCGCTAGCAAGTTCAAACTGTTCTAAGAACACAAGCGGTGTCCTGAATTGTTCGTAATTAAAAGAAAATGGAGGTGTCTTAAAGAACACTATACCTGTCCGTACTGTTCGCTAGCAAGTTGAAAATGTTCTAAGAACACAATTGGTGTCCTGAAATGTTCGTACATGAATGAAATTGAACGTGTCCTGAAGAACACTATATATCTGCCCTTACTGTTCGCTAGCAAATTTAAACTGTTCTAAGAACACACGCAGTGTCCTGAAATGTTAGTTTCACGTGTGACGCAATTTTAATTAGTTCAGGACCCAACAGTGTCCGTAGAACATCAATGCGCATGCGCTAGCCAATCTCCGTGCATTTGGTGTCCTGCGGACATGCGCTTCCTTCGCGGACTTGTTCGCGAACGGATCATATGACCACCCCCACGCTGATCGCGTGTTCTGAATGAGGACACTGTTCGGGTCCCCGAACAAATTAAAAGTACATTTTCAATTAATCCATAATATTTTTCAATAAAATCTCACCATGGCACAAGTCCCACATAGTAATCCTGAGTTTCTACATACCTTTTGAAACTTTTCAAAACATTTTTTGTGTTCGATCTGTCCGCGGACAGCGCGCATGTCCGCGGACCGCGCACAAGCACCCCTATAAAAGACCACGCCCTAGAGCTCATTCTTATTGTGTTTCTGGCTTTTCTACAGAGCACAGCAAATTTTGCTGCCAACTGCAGATTTCCGTCGCTTCTTTGATGGCATCCCTGGCTGCTGAACTGCCACCTGGTGCTGTACCTGCTTCAGCACCACCCCCACCCCCTCCACCACCACCACCTCCCCAAGGGCCTGAAGAGGGGAACAGGAGTGAGGATGCGGAGGAGGAAGAAGAGGATGATGAGAATGAGGTAGAGCAAAACCCTACTGAAGTGGGAGAATGGAAGAACAGGCTCCCGCCCTTCCCCTCTCGCGCTTGGCCTAGAGGATCACGGCCCAGACACCCGCCATGAGAGGAGTTTGCCTATCTACCGGACGACCAAATACCCTGGTACAGGAACATACGGATGTGCCCATCTACCTGCCCAACAGCCCGCCCTGTCCATACCGACACCTGCGGCACGGACCAACTCGACTAAACCTACACATCGTTAGAGATGCCATGACGACTTAGCCAACGGTCAGCACACCTGTGCAAATATACACACCGGACACTCCCGCACCAATCTACACGAAGAATATACTCAGTGCTATGACGTAGGCGACAGACATACTCACGGACGTACATCTTTATTATTTTCCACATAGGCTTTCAAAATGCAGAAACGCAAGACGCATCATGAACTTATATAAAAAAGGCTTGCTCACGCTTCTTCTAAAAAGCCATGTACCATAATGAAGAATATAACGGGGACACGATACTGAGGACAAAGCAATATGATACCGTAACCTAAAGCGCTCTGCATCAAACGGTCCCACCTATGCACCATGCCCAAGTAGGCCGCAGGCAAAAGCTTCCATGAACATTGAATGAGCAAGAACTGGGTTGCTGACCCTGCAAAATGAGCCTGGCGAAAGCACACCGCCAAGGGCACGATGTTGCAATCTCACACGCTGCAAGCCAACGCCAAGGTCGCACCTGCAAGATAAACCAGGCACACAGTAGGAAAAACAATATTAATTGTGTTGAATTTTGCCTCAAACACGGTCCCACCTCACGTGACAAAGCCAAACCTGACAAGATGCCAAGCCCAGGAGGAAGGAGACGCCTGAACCCCACGTTTCAAGACACAGGCAGATACAATTAAAAGACTCATTTGGACATCTGCAGCAGTGGGAGTATTCGACCTCCCAACATATGAATAAATCCTCACATTGTTTACACCTACCCATATTAAAACATTGTTGCAAATGACAGGTGCACCGCGAGCTGGGAACAGCGATAGTCCCAGACTGGGAGGCTCGCGAGCGGACCAATTAGAACTTGGGGTTCTTATCACTGACGCCATTCACATCAACCAATCCTCAGAGGTCTTCATGTAACAATTTTCATGTATCAAATTGAAGGGACAGCCCAGGTATACCACCTGACTAACTCTCAGCCAATAACACCGTTCTCTATATGTGCGCTATACTAACCCTACCACTCGAGTAACCAATCCACAGTGGAGATAGGTTTTTGCTAAAACCTTCCAAGTGACGCAAGTAGCGCGTCATACTAAGGTAAAAAGGGCCTGCGAGCCCCACGATTGTGTGTGTGTCAGGACGGACGCGTACGCTCCTTGACCCTTCCCTGCCGTTTTGTCTAATAAACAGCAGAGTCACCTTGCTTCTTGCGTGTGTCTCATACTCTATCTCTTTTGGGATATACAGGAGGAGTTGGGGCCTCCCTGCCCGGAGGTCTGCGGACGGTCCGGCCGACCCCGGCAGAATTTCCCCCCCGACAAGTTGGAGGCACTGCTGAGATGTGTTTAAGATCTGCTTTTTTATTTTACTTTTTCCAGGTAATCGCATTGCGAGGAGGCCCGGCGGCGCGGCCCCCTCTGCCGTTGCCCCCTTCTGAGGACTACAGGACCATCGCGGAGCTGCGAGAAGACCGGACAGCGCAATCCCGCCCGCGGTTGGCGAGTGTCCAGACGTGGTCCAGACGAGGGGAGGTGGCGAGCCGCTTGGAGGGGTGCACGCAGTCGAGCGGCCCCGCATCAAGAGAACTTGGTGAGCATGCCACGCACAACAAGCAATGTGAAATTGTGAGGGAGGGGGGAGGAATTAAATACACGAGGTGGGAGGTGTTGCACAGGTGCGCAGCGAAGGTTTGACAATTTAGTGTTGGCAATGGAATGAATGGTAGCCGAACGAGTGTGAGAGCAGTCGGCTACGTTACGCGAAGGGGGGAGGGCGGAGCATGAAAACATCACGTGCGGCTGCTCGTAGACACTGATTGGCCTAGGTCGCGACTACGTGTAAGGGTGTGTGTGTGTGTGGTTTCCTACGATTTGGCATTTATTGATCAATGAGTAGATGAGGATCCCTATTGTTCGAGCAAGAAACTCGATAGGTAGATGACGTTTCCCTGTAGGCGGTAGCTAGTTAGTTGCCTAATACGGAAGATAATTGGCTGGTTAAGCCCTCCTGTCGCGGGGCGTATCACACGCGAGGCGACGCAGCGTGCGCAGTCCGATTATATTATTGATTACCTTGTTCCAGGAGTGACAGGAAGACAGCTGTGAGGTTAACGGGGGTAGATTGCAAGTGTATTTTGAACTTAAAGAATATATGAAGAACTTACCAGTAGCTCGAAGAGATCGGTGACGTCACCAGTAGGGCTTCCATAGGATATCCCGAGCACAAGGCATCTTTCTTTCTGAGAGTGGTGGGGAAGAGAACTGTGGTAAGGGAGTGGAAACGGAGTTGATCGGGAAAAGGTGAAACGGGGGACGTGGCTGCGCACGGAGAACGCGGCCATGGCAAGTGTAGAAGAAAGAGGAGGAGCAAGTGAAAATAGGACGACTGTATAAGAACGTCATAAGGGGTACGAAGCCGCAGGGGGCTACGTGCGCCTCGGCCGCAGGGGGCCGTAAGGGTATCGCGTAAAGGAAGAAAGACAGAAGAAAATATATAAATGTAAATACTATATTTTTATAATTTTCCTTAGCGGACTATCGCAAGTCCCCAAACTTACGGGGCCAGGTAACGATATAAGGCTGCATATTGTAAACTGCTAGTGAGATAACCGCTACCAAATAGGGGAAGGGTAACAAGTGGAGCGCTACTATGTCATACGGGACAGGATCGGGAGGGTGGGGGAACACCCTCACTACCCCACTACAACACATATGTACCACACTGTCACCCCATAGGGAGAAACTGATTAAATATAGTATAGAATGGACCCAGGGGACGGACAACAAAATGATAACACCTTGGCCGCCTAATGGTAGCTTCGATCCATATGCCCAACATTCACTACGAAACCATCTGCATAATACATACAAAGGGAAGAAATTGGCAAACCACGTGGAGGTGTTTAACTTATGGAGGATGTTCCAAGGGTACCGACCAGGACCAAATGGAATGTTCACTGTGGGGGAAATACCGGAAGAAAAAGAGATTAAGGAGGAAGGAGAGGATGGGAAAAAGGGGAGTGAAGACCCAAAGAACACGGGGAACGGACAAGAGGGAGGAGAAAAGAATAATACATCAAATGAAATAAAAAAGGAACCGAGCAACGATATACCCCTAGCCAAGGGAGTGAAAACAGAGGGAGCGGGGTTGTACCCTTTAAGGGAGTTGGGAGAAATAGAAAGAGGTCAGTTAAGGGCGGCTGAGGGGTACTCGAACCCGGCATACAGCCCTCCACCATATGTGGCTCATAGGAAGATGCCAGCAGGGGAAGGGAGGACTGGAGAAGAACAAACTGTGGAAATAGGAAATGATGAGTGGGTAGCTGCACAGATACTATTAAAATTACGAGGTTCATTAACAGGGGAAGAGAAGGAGGTAGTAAGGAAAAGAGACGAGGATAATACCAGGGAGAGTGGAATGAGAGGGGAAGAGCTGTTACGGCAAAAGGAAGAGATTTTGGAGGAACGACTAGCAGAATTAAGGGATGAGCAGAATGAATTGATCAAACAGCTCGAGAGGGAGGAAAGAGAGAGAAAGAGGAAAAGGAAAGAAGGTAAGAACGAATTGGAAAAAATAAGGGAACGAACTGAGGAGCAAAGGAGAGAAGCTGAAAGGGTAAAAGCAGCAGCAGAAAGGGTATCAAGAGCAGTGCTGCGAGAAAAGAAAAGGGAAGAAGAAGAGAAAGAAAAAGAAAATGGCAATGTGGAAGAGGAGATTACTATCAGAAACGACTAAGAAATACGAAGAAGTGAGGGTGATAGAGAGCATATTGAAAAGGGAAAGGGTGAAATGGGAAAGGAAGAAAGAGGATGAAAGAATATTGGAACAGATGAGTAGTGAAGTAATGGAGGAATTAAAAAGGAAAAGGGAGGAAAATGGTAGGGAGATGGAGGAGAGAAATGAAGGAGAAAGAGAAGATAGGAGAAGGGAGAGTGAAGTATGGGGGGATGTATATAGAGACACAGAAGTAGCAACAACATCAGCACAAAGGGGAGCGGTTGATAAAGGAGAAAAAGGAGAACTGGACCTAATAGACTTACAAACAGTAACAATCAAGGGGAAAAAGACCGAGTGGGGGGTGCCGTTTATGACTGACTTTTGTAGTGAGGAAGAAGAAGGAGTGGAGAAGGAAGGAAGAAACAGTGAAAGGGAAAGCCTAGATAAACTATACATCACCCGGACCAACACAGACTCACCATGGATCCGTAGGAGAAAGGATGAGCTGGAGAGAAGTGAGGAGGATGAGCAAGGAATAGCGGAAAGACAGACACCTGAGGCCGCACCGTCAACATCACGCCCACTCCCAACACACCCTACATGCTCAACCACCTCACGCTCGTTACGCACAATAAAACTTGCACCCTTCACAGACGTACTAACACCCTATGCATGTCGGCTTAGGGACCTCCCTAGACGCAGGCAGGAAAGGCGAATACACATGCCCACATTAAATACAGGAAATGATGGAAGAAGGGGAAAAGATGGAGAAGAAAGAGTTACGAGCAGGGGAAATACGGATGAAATTGATGATGTAGAAGAAAGGGAGGAAGAAGAAGGGTGTGAGGACTCGATTTTATGGAACACAAAGGGTAAAACGAGACATAACTTAATGCCACTTCTGGAGAGGGGAGGGGTTAGGCCACAGTATGTCCCTTGGAAGCATACAGACAAAGAAAATATAAAATGCAGGCTCCCATCATTAAGTGGAGGTGCGGGTAAGTGGATATATGAAATGGAAAAACACACCGCAGGACAGAAACTGGCAGTAGGAGATGTGAAGGGCCTTTTAATATCGATATTAGGGGATGCAGCGGATGACATTTGGAAGAGAGCGGGATTCCCTGGGGTAACAATAACAAACACATCGCATGATGGGGCACCATTCGCAAACTGCAGACATGCACTATGGCAGGCACTGAGGGTACAGTACCCAGACACATCAGACATAGGAGCAATTACCTCCCGCAAGATGCGTGAGAACGAAGATCCTGTTGATTATATCCAGGAAATCCAAGAGAAGTGGCGCATGGAAACTAGAGAACAATGGGACAAAACACCCGCAATATTTTATCATATACTAGTACAAGGGCTCCCGGAAGGAGTTCCGAAACAACTGAAGAAAGTAGTGGGAATGGAAGCAAAAGCATGGCCAGAAATACAACTGACTATAGTGCATCATTGCAGGACATGGCAAGGAAAAATGAAACAAAAGGAAGAGGACAGGAAAACGGAAGAGGCTGAACTAGTACAGAAAAAGCTTACTAAATACACAATGGAAGGGGCACTAATAACTGCGCCTACAACAATGACCCAAAGCCCCACACAAGTAGTGGCTGCACAAGATCCCTCCCAAATACCACCTTCACAGACTAGAACACAACAGGTGCCGCCACTACAACCATACACGACCAACATGGGAGGAGGATACCCAATGCCAGGAGCTGGGTATTATAATTACAACAGGGGGAGAGGAGGAATTATGAGAGGGAGAGGATACGGATATAATACCCAACAGCAGGTAGGAGGACTTAGAAGTTCCTATCCCACAGGGCAACCAGTATACCAGGACAACACAGGGAGCTTTCCATGGCAGAGTAGGGAACCACCGGTGTGTTGGAGTTGTGGATTATTAGGGCACATGTCACACACGTGTAGAGTAAGACCAGGAACACCATCATGGAGTGAACAGGGACAACCAAGGCCCACACAGGAACAGCAGGGCATACAGCAACAGCAGACGTTGCAACAGGGAAATGAACAGCAACAACTAATAACACAACAACAGCCACAGACACATTCACTGCCACAACAACAGGTAGCGATAACACAACAACCCCAAGTACAACAAACACAACTGGGTAGGGTGACGGTGCTGGGACACAACCCTTACACAGGAAATGGTCAATCGTTGTACCCTCAATAGGACAGCCCACAGACGGCCTTGGTGTGTCCCATCCTGTCAGTAACACCTAATAGTGCGGAGGAACCACGCATAGAGGTAACGATAGGTGACAAAAAGTTATCATTCCTTGTTGACACTGGGGCGACCCGGTCTTGCATAAGGGAGGGTAAATTTAAGATGTCAGGCGAAGCCATGAACACCTAAGGATTCTCTGGGGCTAAAGGGTTGGTTCCTTTTACTGATAACATTCCCTTATCTATAGGAGATTATGACCTGTCAGTCCCACTTCTATATTATAGTGCCTCACCAGTAAATATACTGGGGAGAGACATAATGAACAGGTTGAATATGACGATCTCATTTACTGAGGACGGCATAATTTGCTCCACTCCAGGGATTAACATGCTCACGGCATGACAGATTATGCAAGCATACTGCGGACAAACAGCGATTAGGGCGGAGCCAGTAGATGGCGAGCTCTTCCAGTACGGGACAGACATGGCATTTGCATGGATGCCAGGGATAGAGGGAAAAATGTGGAGGAGGCCAGCAGCCTATCTGTTCAGACCAGAAACACCAGTCAATGAGCCAGAAGGAAAGGTGGTTCCAGTGGACATTGAGAGCATTATAGCAACAGCTGATTACATTGCTGTACATGCCCAAGACAGAGAAGGAAGGGCATGGAGGGCAGTGATAGCACTAGCGGAAGGACTTAGACTCACCCAGGTGTCAGATGAGGAGCTGTTCTCAGATGAAAAGGAGGAAGGTGAAATGGTGTTTATGATGAATGTGGAAATATGGCTAAGAGTGGCGTACAAACAAGTAGCACAGAAAATTGCAATGGCGCTTGAGGCACCCGCATGCACCCCAGTCCCCTTCTTTAAGGAGGATATGACAAAGGTACCCACATCACTGTGGACTACTAGCCCCTATGACGTGGGGTGCATAAAAAGTATAGGGGGAGTAAGGATAAAATTGAAAAAAGGTGCAATACTCCCCAGAGTGAAACAGTACCCACTATCAAAAGAGGCAGATGAGGGCATATATGAAACCATAACGGCCCTTATAAATAATGGCATATTGGTCCCCTCAGAACCACCATGTAACACGGCTGTATACCCAGTGCGCAAGGCTAAAGGGGGTTCTTGGCGCTTCATACAGGATCTCAGGCCCTTGAACAACATAGTAGAAGCAGAGTATCCCATAGCAGCAAACCCGGCCACAATATTGTGTGGCATTCCATCAGAAGCATCACGATTTACAGTGATCGATCTTAAAAATGCATTCTTTTCAATACCATTGCACCTAGACTCACAAGATCTGACAAGCTTCACTTACAGAAACACAAAGTGGAAACACACTAGATTGCCACAAGGGTATTGCGAATCACCCTCAATTTTCAACAGAGTAATACAGATGGATTTGGGTAACATTGAAGTGGAAAGCACAGTGTTGCAGTATGTCGCTGATATAATAATTTGCAGTACAAACGAAAGAACATGCAGAGAGGACTCCTTAAAGATGTTGACAATATTGGCTGAGAAAGGTTACAAGGTAGACATGGAAAAGTTACAGTACTGTCAAGAACAGGTACTTTACATTGGTCAGCTCATATCCCAACATGGAAGAAAGATTGCACCACAAAGAGCACAGGCCATTTGAAACACACCAGTGCCACAAACAGTGAGGGAACTGCAGCAGTTCCTGGGGCTGTGCAACTACTGTAGAGCATGGGTATTTGATTACAGTTCATACATAGGACCCCTGCTTGAGGCGTTAAAGGAAGCTAATAAAGGGGAGAAAAAGCTGAGGTGGACAATGGAAATGAAAGAGGCTTTTGATGAGTTGAAAGATGCGATATCAACTGCTCCGGTACTGGCATCCCCAGACTATGAGCGACAATTTTTCATATTTTCACATTGTGACTCAGCAGTAATGAAAGCAGTGTTGGCCCAAAAAACAAGCATGGGCTACAAGCCAGTAGCATTCTATAGCGGCCACTTAGATCCTGTGATGCTAGGTCATTTCCCTTGCGAACAAGGTCTCGCCGCAGCTGCTTTTGCGGTAGAAAAAGCATCAGCAATAACCATGGGGTGCCCAACTACACTGTTTGTGGAGCATGCACTATTTGCAATATTGAATAAACCTAAGTCCACCCTAACCACGCAGAGGGCATCAGGTTATGAGATCATCCTATCCAGAGCTGAACTATCAATTGTTAGATGTAGCACGGTCAACCCTGCAAGGTTCCTGGCAGAAGTACTTGAGGAAGGAGATTATGCCCACGATTGTACGCAAATAACTGAAATGTACTCATGTACTAGAAAGGTTGAAGAAAACGCGCTGGAGGGAGGTGAACTCTTGTTCATTGATGGGTCATCAACTATCGACCAAAGGGATGGTGTAAGGAGGACTGGGGCAGCAGTGGTAAAAATGATGGAAGTACCGGTGTGTGTGGCCATGAAATGTGTGCAATTACCACAGCATTACTCCGCTCAAGCAGCGGAATTAGTTGCACTGATCTTGGCGTTGAACGAAAGCTTTGACAAACGAGTGACCATATACTCCGACAGCGCGTATGTTACATCCACTGTCCACTCAGGGCTGTCAAAATGGAGAAGAAGAGGGTTTAGGAGAGCTGATGGCACTCCAGTGCAACATGCCCTCCTATTGGCTGAACTAATTGAAGTAATAAATGACCCCCAAGAATTAGCTTTAGTAAAATGCACCGCACACACCAATGGTGAAGACCACATCTCAAAAGGGAATGCAGCAGCAGACGCACATGCGAAGTATGCTGCATACTTTGGTGAGATATGGAACCCCCCAGAGTCACAGAGAGGGAGAGGGAGGGGAATGGCTAAGGAGATGTTGATAAGAGAAGGGTACACCCATCTCCCAGCCACACAGATTATGGAGCTACAAGCGGCTGCACCAATGGCCGAAAAAGAAATATGGGTAAAAAGAGGATGCACAATGTCACCAACCGACGCACTATGGCGCCAGGGTGACACTGGAAAGGTTGTAATACCATTGGCACTTTTGAACACCGCCCTGAGCCAACTACATTACCCAGCCCACACAGGTAAGGAAGTAATTGCAGCACGAATTAGGGAAGACTGGTTCTGCCCCGAGTTAAATTCTCATGTGTCAAATTTTATCAGCAACTGTCTCACATGCCAACAGTTTACGGCCGGCCACACTCTGAAGGTGATAAGAGGTACTATACCTCGGCCAGAGGGACCGTTCCGACATCTCCATATTGACTACGTTGATATGATCAACGTATGTCAAGGAAATAGGTATATGATTGTAGTAGTATGCCCATTCTCGAGGTGGATTGAAGCAGGGGCCTGTTCACACCCAGATGCATTTAGAGCAGCTAAATTCCTAGTGAGGGAGGTCTTCCCTAGGTGGGGAGTGTGTGAGGTATTAAGGTCAGACAATGGCCCACATTTCGCAAATGAAATGTTCCAGCACATCACATCCTTGCTGAACATCAAGCATAAATTTGCATGTGCATACCACCCACAGGCCAACGGTATATGTGAACGCCTGAATGGCCTATTAAAGGAGGCAATTGCAAAGATACAGCAAACAACAAAGAAGAGTTGGTTATATTGCCTTCCATTAGCCCTATTTGAGCTAAGGAATAGACCAGGGTCCGACCACCACCTCACCCCTCACGAGGTGGTTACCGGACGTCAAATGCGCCTTCCCCAAACGCCAACATCAAGAGTATTTACTGACCACGAGAGCACTGCGAGTGTTCTTGGTGATGAAATGTACCAATATGTGTCTTCTTTGATTACTAGTGTAGTGTTTGTGTCTCAACAGCTCGAGCGCACGCGGGGCGGGTCTAACAGCGACCAACAAGAAGACGTGGATAAAGAATTGGAAAAGGAAAGACTGTGCAAAGTTGCTAAAGGTGACCACGTACTACTTCGCAATTTCAACAGAAAGTGGAACAGTCCACGATTCACTGGCCCCCATCTGGTAGAAGAGGTATCAACGAGAGCAGTAAAGTTACAGGACAAACGTGCTTGGAACCATCTACACGACGTAAAGATCTACAAACTCCAGACCCGCCCCAGCGCCACCGACAGGGCCACAGGAAGAACAACAACAGCGTCACCAACGGAGGAAGAGACTTCTCCCACAACTAACAGCCTAAGTGTCCCCATACCCTGCCACCCCCCAGATTCCCCAGAGACAACTATTAGAAAAGAAAGGGGTGATCCCCATACCGCCCACCCCATGGTTACACAATCAAAGGGTAAAGAGACTCCCGCCAGCCTGAGCCCCAAACCCTCTGCCCATTGACCCCTACCCACTGAAGTAATAACTGAACTGAAGGACATTGTTTTTGCACATATACACATGTAAAAACCCCTGAATGTTCTCTTTCTTTTCTCTCGCACATGCAGGTAAAGCGTATTATTGTACTGTTAAGAAAGTAGATAACTAACTAATTCACTGCCCAGGAGTAGTTGGTACCCTCAGACGATAATTACCTGGAAGAATTGTCACACCAATTTGTATATGAAATAAAACGGCCAACGTACCTGAAAGGAAGGAGGGTACGTGTCTACTACACAGCATTCCTCTTGGCCATAGAACATTCAATGCCCCACCTCCAACCATACTTGCCTGCCCTAAGAGATAGATCGCTTAGATTGGCGTGGGAACAGCTCTTCGCCTGGGCACTGAATGACTACTTGATAGGGAGAGCTTAATAACAATAACTAACCTTAATAACTAGCATATTAAGAATTTTCAGGCGGGCAACTGTAACGTCGCAAAAATAAGATGCCGGACTGCAGCAAGGTAAGAGCAAAATACCGGTGAAATTAGCATTTGTAATAAAATTGATAGGGATTTTAATGATCACCGGGTTCTTGGCTGCCTCTGTATGGCAGTACAGCTATGCTATTGATATTATTGCTGTACCCAAACCTAACATACCCCCACCCCCAGCTGCAACAGGTGTTACGTCAGGTGGTACTAGTAAAACCCCACACCAGGAAAATAGAGTTAAACGCAGCACATACTCAGATAATAAAGGCATTGACAATTATGTACAAGATTCAGCACACGTCTCTAACAACATGTGGTACCAACACATGACCAAAATCGGTAAGCAGACAACAGAAGACAGCTGCTACGTTTGCTCATTAATACCATACGCCATGAGCGCTTCTCGAACATTCGTTGCCACAGAAATAGATGAAAAGACAGCACGATGCATAATATACTTGGCACTGTTCCAAACGAAAGGAAGATTTCAAGGGACAGTGGTGCAACTGGTGTGGAAAACACGAGACACATATCCATATGAAAACAACTTCCTCAAGACTTATTTGAGTTACCACAAGAGCAGTTTACATACTGAAGCATTCAGATACATAACAAGTGGTCCTGAAAAAGGGGAAACAAAGAAAGTAACACTGCAGTATTTACCATGTGATTGGTACGCCACTGAAGTTCCTGGTAAAACAGGATGTTGGGAGAGGCCACTGGTGACGATAACGGGGAAGGTGTACATGGACAACAAATGGGAGATAGGAGTGGTTGGCAGCAACATGGTAACAAAAGAAACTATTTCTACTATCGATGCACACAACCACAGATGTTGGACGACTTGGATCAAGTACGTACCCATGCTCACGTGGATAGAGAAGGATGAAGACCCAATAACAATATTGCCGTTAACTGCGCTTAAGGTATGGTACCAACATAAAGGAGAGGTGGATGTAGGATACAACACCAACTGTGAAAGCGTGATGGAGTTAACTGAGGGGGGAGCAGGAACAACAGTGGTAATGGACCATTACTGGGCCTGTGGAGAAAAGGCGTATCACACACTGTCCCCTTCGTGGAATGGTGTATGCACTATAGTACACGTTAATGTACCATCACTAGTGGTACCCCAGAAGCATGTGAACATGGCGAATTTCCCCAAGATGGATGAAGGAAACAAAAGGAAGAAGAGATCTGCACAGCCTCGAAATGGATCAGAGAACAGAAGCAACGGCAACGACACTGTCCTCAACAGAAGGAAAAGACAAGGAGAACCTCTGACAGGAAATTACTTGTGGGGAAGGTCGGAAACAGCACTGACCTCAATACCGCCGGAACACAGACTATTCAGCAGAGCAGCTATGTTCTTCTCCTCAATAATACATCCTGGACTGCAGGCTTACGCAAACGCAAAATGGCTCCAGATAACTAGGTGGGAACTAATGATGACAATCAACTCTACAGTAAATGGATTCAATGCAATAAAAGAGGAATTGCGAGCAGTAAGAATGGTTGCACTACAGAACAGATATGTACTGGACCTCCTCACAGCAATGGAAGGAGGAGTTTGCGCAAAGATAGGACAATCATGCTGCACATTCATTCCTGCTAACGATGCTGACAATGGTACCCTCATGGAAGCTGTGTCACAATTCGCCCAGATGCACTCAAAAATGATGGATGAAAGTAAAGGTGTGAAAAAGGATGAGAGCTGTTTTTCAATATTATGGTCATGGATGCCATCCTGGCTGTCAGATGGACTGAAGATTATAGTTGGATGCACTATTTTGGCTGGAGCTGCACTTATCATAATAAGATTTTGGAAGGCCCGGAAGGCACGCACCACAGACGAGATGATCGAAATGGTTGGTATACACCTCTTGATGCCAACAGATGACGGCCAACACACAGGTACAATAATAAAAGAGAGGGAGAAGTTGCGCAACCAGATCATCACCAACCACCTGGACCCACCATCTGTAAAACTCGAAAACCCAAGAAACCCAAGGAGCTACATAGGGAAATGGGTATACTGCACTCCTGGAGGAACATGTGAATATATGTATTGGTCATTCGAAGACCATGTTAACCACTATGGACATTTGGGAGGAATAACTAAAATATGGAGAGTAAGAGGAGATAAAGAAAAGGATATGTTTGTGGTCGACAAGTCGACCAGAGGGGGGACTGAAGTGGGAGAATGGAAGAACAGGCTCCCGCCCTTCCCCTCTCGCGCTTGGCCTAGAGGATCACGGCCCAGACACCCGCCACGAGAGGAGTTTGCCTATCTACCGGATGACCAAATACCCTGGTACAGGAACACACGGATGTGCCCATCTACCTGCCCAACAGCCCGCCCTGTCCATACCGACACCTGCGGCACGGACCAACTCGACTAAACCTACACGTCGTTAGAGATGCCATGACGACTTAGCCAAGGGTCAGCACACCTGTGCAAATATACACACCGGACACTCCCGCACCAATCTACACGAAGAATATACTCAGTGCTATGACGTAGGTGACAGACATACTCACGGACGTACATCTTTATTATTTTCCACATAGGCTTTCAAAATGCAGAAACGCAAGACACATCATGAATTTATATAAAAAAGGCTTGCTCACGCTTCTTCTAAAAAGCCATGTACCATAATGAAGAATATAACGGGGACACGATACTGAGGACAAAGCAATATGATACCGTAACCTAAAGCGCTCTGCATCAAACGGTCCCACCTATGCACCAGGCCCAAGTAGGCCGCAGGCAAAAGCTTCCATGAACATTGAATGAGCAAGAACTGGGTTGCTGACTCTGCAAAATGAGCCTGGCGAAAGCACACCGCCAAGGGCACGATGTTGCAATCTCACACGCTGCAAGCCAACGCCAAGGTCGCACCTGCAAGATAAACCAGGCACACAGTAGGAAAAACAATATTAATTGTGTTGAATTTTGCCTCAAACACGCTCCCACCTCGCGTGACAAAGCCAAACCTGACAAGATGCCAAGCCCAGGAGGAAGGAGACGCCTGAACCCCACGTTTCAAGACACAGGCAGATACAATTAAAAGACTCATTTGGACATCTGCAGCAATGGGAGTATTCGACCTCCCAACATATGAATAAATCCTCACATTGTTTACACCTACCCATATTAAAACATTGTTGCAAATGACAGGTGCACCGCGAGCTGGGAACAGCGATAGTCCCAGACTGGGAGGCTCGCGAGCGGACCAATTAGAACTTGGGGTTCTTATCACTGACGCCATTCACATCAACCAATCCTCAGAGGTCTTCATGTAACAATTTTTATGTATCAAATTGAAGGGACAGCCCAGGTATACCACCTGACTAACTCTCAGCCAATAACACCGTTCTCTATATGTGTGCTATACTAACCCTACCACTCGAGTAACCAATCCAGAATGGAGATAGGTTTTTGCTAAAACCTTCCAAGTGACTCAAGTAGCGCGTCATACTAAGGTAAAAAGGGCCTGCGAGCCCCACGATTGTGTGTGTGTCAGGACGGACACGTACGCTCCTTGACCCATCACTGCCGTTTTGTCTAATAAACAGCAGAGTCCCCTTGCTTCTTGCGTGTGTCTCATACTCTATCTCTTTTGGGATATACGGGAGGAGTTGGGGCCTCCCTGCCCGGAGGTCTGCGGACTGTCCGGCCGACCCTGGCAGAATTTCCCCCCCGACACTACTACCCACACTAGGCGTGAGTCTTGGGTGTGGCGGTTATTTACCATTCATATGATTGTTCCTTAAGCTTGTGCGAACGTGTTACCTGCAATGAGTGCAGAATGATACTCAGTCGCGGGAAGCACGGTAAGTACAGCTTTGGGACCACTACTATGAAGCGACACCTGAGATCATGTAACTCTGGGGCTATTCGCAGGGTTGTACCTTGCGAAGAACGTAGCAGGTTGATTTCCTCTACTTCATCCTCTGTTTCTGATCCTGTCACCACAAGGACCACCTCTGTGGGACAGCGTCTTCCTCAAGCTGCCTCACAGGCCATACAGAATGCTGATGACCCTTACCTTTCGAGGGTCACAGTTGTATGTATGTACTGTGACACAGTACTCTGCAGGGGGAGCGACTTTGTAGTGCTTTTGAGACTATTGTCTCAGAGCATGAGAAGATCTGCTCACTACCCAAATAAAACCCACTCTACATCTTCCTCTCTCAGCTCGCCCTTTCTTATCCCTGTGGTTGGTGTCCCCCCCTTTACCTTCCCTTCCTCTCCTCTCCTAGTGTGTCATGTATAAAAAACAAAAGAAAAATACAAAATATCAAAAATCAACAAAAAAATAAGGCTCTTTTCAGAGCCGCCTTTCACAGTTAAAAAATAGAAGTGAAAATAAATGAAGCAGGGCCCTTTGTATATTTTAGAAGTCTGCGGACAGTTCGGAAACATTTAAAAAATTGGGTTGCTACCCCATCACAAACATTGCAATTTTCTCTGGGAGGAAGTGGTGGCTCTGAAAAGAGCCTTTGGGAGGTGTTTGTAAGTCAAAAATTATAAATGCTTAACACCTACTTCAAAATGGATGTTGTAATTCCAAAAAAGGTTGCAATGCATTTTGTACATTTCTCAGAAAAATCTGATTGCCAGCATAAGTAAGATGGACTCCATCTCTGCGAAAAATGTATGTACTACGAAACATAATATTTTCATTGTGAAAAGAGGACATGCCAAAATCTTTTAGAAAGGCACAAACAGCCTTATTAACATTGCGCCTTGCTTTTTCCATTTGTGGACCAAATGAAGAAGAACGAAGCCACATTTGTCTCTGCGCAATCCGTGAAAATATCACTTGAGAATTAGGAAACATGTCCATAACCTTCCCAAGTCCTTCTTTCATAGCAAATTGCAAAAAAATTCCAGTCACATGTCCTAAACTGTTCCCTCCACAATGAATTACAATTATGTCTGGATGTTGCTCTGTATCCAAAGTAGCACAGAGAGGTAGCAAGTCCAACCACTTCATTCCACGTACTCCATGCCAGTGTACTTCCACATGTGGGAATTCAAGATCTACAGCTACTCCACAGCTTTCTGCATGCACCTTCAACCAATGTATCCACCAAACTCCCAAAATCCAAACAATCTGTTTTCTGAAACACACTGGCATAGCTATCTTTTGTTCTCTCAGCAAAAAGAGTATCTGAGAAACTCTCTCCTGGCACAACACACCCACTAAACTTTCCTGACCAATCCCTTTCAGTGCTTATTCTCATTTGCATGACTTCTGAACCCAAAAATCCCCGGATGTAATTCCTGATGTCCTCGAACTACTGCCATGTCCGCGGACATATCGTAACATGAACAGCCCGTCTACCATTTCCACTTCACTCTCTCTGACATTCCCTCATTGGATGTAGCTAAGAAATCACATGACCATGCACCAATCACATTCAAGACCTCTACATCTAACTGCATCATCATAGATCAGCACTGCAAATGTACTGTGAATCTCTCTGAGTACAAGTGCCATATCATTGGCAAGCACCATCTACCAGAAATACTGTACAAGTCTCCAAGATTTCTACTTGCAGCTCCATGCATATCCATATGCATGAACACAAACTTCAGGTATGCATATTTTCTGTACAGTAGATGAACACATTTTCAAACAGAATTTTAGCTTGTGTAATCTGTAAAATGAATTTACTGTATTTTTTTCAATTTCCTAAAATCAACTATCACTTATAAACCTTTATACTATTTACTTTCTTTATACACACACACTCAAATCATGTTAAACTAACATTTTTTAAATGAAATATATAGACTACATATATTCAAACAAAATTGCATGCAAGCACAATCTATGTTTAAATCTTTAAAAAAATTATTTTTCATATTTTTTTGTTTTTATTTATTTATTTACTTAATTACTTTACTTTAGACATGCCATTGAGGCGCTATTACCTAGAACAGCTTACTTACAGAAATAGTGGTATTCACTGGTATATTATAAATTTCACAAGACATAGTAAAGATATTTTTTTTTTGCTACAGTTAGTCATTCAATACAATTTGTTCATTAAGAACATATCATATGTACTGAACTGATGCAATGTATCTTATGTAAATAAATTAGTTTAATGGTTTAAAAAAAGGCACTGAAGATTTCAATTAAAAAAATCAATATCTAAATTAAAAACAGCGCTATATACAAACAAAGTTACTAATTTGAAGCTTTTACAATTGCAGTGAAGACCAGTCTCCTGAAAAGAAGCAGCCGATTTCGAAGAACAAAGAAGAACTAAGAAGTTACCTGTTAATTTAAGAAAAAAAGTAAGTAGAATATCACCATAATATTTGTATTATTAATCAAACATACTATAACGTTAATACAAGCTGTTTCTGTGCCTAAAAATAGAGATTGTGTACCATTTTGTCCAAATATCTCCATGTCTTAAACAGCGATTTATTGCCAGAATGGCCGACAAATTCCTATTTTTGGACACACAAATTACCCAACTGAACCGCTACAATTTTCATATTATAGAACAAACAACTGTTTAAATTGTATACATTAGATTTACTATTTGTACTTTTCCACACCACTAGCTTACTTTTTTTTTTTCATCTGAACCCCAGTTTAGTAACACATAAATTCAAGAATACCTATCCCTACTAGTTGTAGTTCCCAATGCACAATCACCCACCATTACATACATCTTTATCATCTTACTCAAACACTCATGCACACAGCACACATACATTCCAGAACACCCCAACCCATATCTTCTTTATTTTTTTCAACAGACCCTAAAGAATGCCTACCAAAAGTTGTCCGTAGAAAGCCACGCAAAAGTAGAGCAAATGAAAATAAAAGTGTCCAACATAAGCATCCATCTCTAGCAGAATTTGTAAAAAAAGTTGAAACAAAACAGCTAATACAGTCATTTAGTGAAACACAAGAAGTTTCAAGTACAAAAACTTTGCCTCCTCTATCAAAATGTAAAACAAACCAAAAAACAATGAACAGAAAATCAGCTATCACTACAGATAAAACTACTTCTTCAAATTTTAATATAGTGCAAAATAAGCATACCAAGAAAAGTATTTTAGCCAACATGTACCATCACAAAGTCCTTCACAATCTTATAAAAACAGGAGAGAAATCAGGTTCAATGCTTAAAACCTATCGTAGGAAATTAATCTTAGAAGAGTTGATGGACAGTGCAATTCTTCTCAAAAGAAAGTTATTTATTTTACTGTTAAACAAAATGAAACCACTAACAAAACTAATAACTAAATTACAAAAAAGACTTCTCAATAAGCGAAATGTCAACAGAAAGAACTTCTTAAGTATCTGCAGAGGTGAATGGAATCACACTACGAGCACAGAACCATATTTTAATGAAGAAGCGTACAAACAAAAGCAAACAAATACAATTGCCATACATAGCAGTGGTCGAGGTTATGAAAAAGTGAATAATACCATAATGGAACAAGAAGTACTCCTTACAAAAATATGCCCTCAAAACTTAGAATTACCCCTCCATTCAACTGAATCAGAACGTCTAGTGTACAAATGGCCATGCACGTCAATGTGTAACATTCCCAAACAATGTTTCAAATCTTTACGCCAATTCCTCAATAAATATGGAAAAGCAAAGACAAAATCAATATTAAATTACTGCAAAATATGGATACCTGTCCAGTGCGCAAGTACACAGGACTACAAGGACATTCATTGGCCTGCATTACAGGACCTACTTGTAAAACCACTTTCCATGATATCAAAAGGATATCAACACATCATTCAACTATAAGAAATCTAGTCTATAAACTGTACTATGCTAAACGTCCTGCTTTAGCACTAGCAAAGTTAAATAACATCCTTCTACATGGTACAGCAAAAGACCTACTTGAAGAAATTCACTATATCCAGAAAAAATATTTTGGAAGTGAAAGTCATTTACAGAATGAAATAGCTTTAAACCAATTAAGCAACAATTCTACACATGGCAACCTTTTGCTAAACACATACAAAAAAGAAATACTAAAATTTAAAAGTACATCAGCCGAAGTACCAAACCATGTATGTGTATGTTGCCGTAGAACCTTTTATAAAAGTAACACAAAAACTGTAGACCTATCATACAAAATAGAAGACAATGAAGATTCTAAATGGTTTGAATTAGCTCTCTACCTTGTAGCAGAAAACAAATACAAAATAACTGAGCCCTTAATACTTTGCAGTTACTGCACTACAAAACTTGACAACAACCAAACTCCTTCACGTGCTATCACAAATAATTTGGAATTATACCCAGCACCAAAACCCCTACAACAACTTAATTTATATGAGAGCATCATAATTCAAACAGTACACCCATTTCAAGCAATAATATGCCTTCAACCAAAAACAGCAAAATTACCTCCCTCTGAATTGGTAAAAGGCATTCGTGGAAAAGTAGTTTATTTACCATTTGATCTAAAAGAAAATGTGCATACTCTAGGAGTGCAACGTCCAATGCAGCAATCTTTAATTATCTTAGTAAATGGAGTACCTACAAAAGACAAAAAAATATGGCAACAGCTGGTAGATTTATATAAAGTTAGACAAGCCTTCCAATATCTTAAAGAGAATAATGAATATTACATAGAAATTAATATTGAAGAAAACTTGAAAGATACAACTGAAATAATTCAAGAAACACAAGAAGCTGGTCAATTTGAGCTACTAGATCCTGCTACAATATCAAATACTTTAGACCATTATACAATTCATCCTTTGTACTGTAATGACACCGTAGAAGATGTACTGGAAACTTACCAAATGCGTCAAACAAAAGGATCACCAATCAGCATAAGGGAAAAAAGTATAGAAGCACGTGCTTTTCCTCTACTCTTTCCTACTGGCAAAGGAGGAAGGTATGATGATAGACCTATTCAAATATCAGCTTCAGAATACCGCTCATTACGGATGTATTCTGAAGATCCCAGATTTAGACAAAATGTGGAATACATATTCCACCTACTCTTTGAAAGTGAACTAGCAACTTTATGTTACGGAGTTGCACACAATCAGGATCACACTTTCAAAATATGACAGCTACACAATTATTAGAAAAAGTGCAACAAAACGATGAGGTTTTACAATCAAATATTACAAATCTATTAGCAAATATGCGTGGTACTAAAGAGTACTGGTTTCGACGTCATGGAGATGTACGTTGTATGATCAGAAACCTTGGCCCACCCACTTGGTTTGTTACATAAAGTTGTGCAGAATATGCATGGGAAGATTTACATGATTTCCTACGCATATCAAATAAAAACAAAACAAACGTAGATGTACTAACACCTGGAGAACTTTGTTCTTTGGATCCTGTTAATGTTTCAAGATATGTTCACCATCGCTTCATTGCTATATTTGTAATAAAACTGTTCCTCCCCCTGGAGAAGTGAAACACTTCTTTTGGAGAAAAGAATACCAAGCCAGAGGAGCACCACATATCCACATGCTTTTATGGATTAAAGATGCTCCTAAATTTGGTCAAGACAGTAATGCCACTGTTTTACAGTTTATTGAAAAATATGTCACTTGTGAAATTCCATCAGAAGCCACAAATAGTGATCTTCATGCACAAATTTTACAATTTCAAAGACACAAATGTGGAAAATATTGTCGTCGCAAATACAAAAACAAAGGGAAATACTACACCAAATGCCGATTTGGTTTCCCTAGACCAATTACAAATACAGGTCAAGTGAACAACCTCATGTCTTCAGTTAGACATAGTGTTAAAGGTAAGTCACCTAAAAATACATATTACATAAAAAGAAAAGAAGAAGAAAAATATATCAATGATTATAATGCAATCATTGCCCACTTATGGAATGCAAACATAGATGTGCAGTACATTGCAGACAATTCTACTGCAGTTGCACGATATGTCACAGCATACTTAACTAAAGCAAAAAAGACAGAGCTCCAAGACCTCAGGAATGACCTGTCATCAGAGAAAACAGTATCGCAGAAATTATACAGCTTGGGCATAAAAATGCTCACCCATAGAGAATGTGGATCATATGAAGCAGCTGATTGTTTAACTGGTACTGCATTGTATGGTAAATCTGAAAATATAGTATGGCTAAGTCTTGGTCCAGCTAAATCTAGAAAAAGAGTTCTAAAATCATATGAAGATATAGAAACAATAGCCAAACATGATCCCAACAGCCAAGACATTTTAAAAAACAATGTATTGGACACATACTACCCAATCAGAAGTAATACTTTGGAAAACATGTGTCTATACCACATAGCCCAAAACTACACATACAAAAATAATATGAAAACTGATGAAAAAAAAGGTAAATATAGATTGACAAACTGTGAAGGCAGCTTAGTTAAACTCACTAAACCAAATTTAATTAATCATATCAAATTGTCCCTGCTACAACTCTTCAAACCATGGAGAAAAGGAGAACAATTACTAGATTACTATGACTCATTTGAGGATGCTTTCAAAGCAAATGAAAGCACTATAACTGATGTAAACTTTACACAGTACAACACAATGTTGCACAATGAACAGCAACACGAAGAAGAACTCCAAGCCCAACTAGATAAGGACACTCCTGACAGTAGTCAACCTTCTATAACAGGAAGCCAAGAACCACTGGGATAACCACTAATAATAAATGAGGCAGAATTAGCTATGATAGAAGTAGAAAACACCATGTGTCTTTATGAAGATAAGGAAGACTTAACTATACCACAATCAAAACTAAATAATGAGCAAAGTAGCATTTTTCAAGAAGTAACAAAACAAATTGCACATGGTGTAAAACATGAAAATAAAGAATGTTCCTGCCATAATTATAAACCTATACTACTGTACGTCAGTGGTGAAGCTGGTTCTGGCAAAACATTCCTAATCAAAATCATTAGTAAGTTCCTTCAACAATTGACAAACAACAAACTGTCAGCTGTTGTCACTGCCCCCACAGGTTTAGCTGCCTACAACATAGGTGGTGTTACATTACACCGATTACTACTATTACCAGTAGAACACCAGAACAAATTAGACTATTACAAACTTTCTGCAGAATCTGCAATGGAATTACGCAGAGTATTGAAACAAATGAAAATGCTACTAATAGATGAAGTGAGCATGGTCTCCAACCTGATGTTAGCTTTGATTCACCTCAGATTACAAGAAGTACTCAAAACAGACTATGAAGAGCTCTTTGCAGGAAAACACATTATTGTTTTTGGAGGTCTGCTTCAATTAACACCAGTAAAAGGTGAGCCTATTTTTAAAACATTAGGACACAAACTCTGCCGTAAAACTGTTGGCATCATTGGAAATGTCAACCTTTGGCAACATTTCCAATACAGCGAATTAACAGAAAACATGCGGCAATCTGCAGATCTCACTTATGCCACCATTTTAAAAAGTATCAGAGTTGGTATACTTTCTAAAGAAGCAGAAGCAATATTGAAAACCCGGCACATTAATGCACTTTATGGCGATAATACATGTGCTACAGATGTTATGGAACAATTAGCCCACAAAAATGTCAATTGTATGGACTTAATGCCAACTCTTGCAAGCTGTTTCAAATTCAATGAAATGGTGCTAAGTAAAGAAATGCAACCAATCATGGAAACTAGCGCCACAGACAAACTAGATGTACATGGTATGACACTACCCATGTGTGACCAAGCCACAACAAGACTAAATAGTTTAGAAAAATCAATCTCAAACACAGCAGGCTTAGAAAAGATATTAAAATTATCCTTAAATTGCAGAGTAATGCTTAAACGTAACCTTGACGTGGACCAAGGACTAGTTAATGGAGCACTGGGTACAGTTGTTGGCTTTCAAACATACCCACGCGACAACAAAATTCAGTTTGTCAATATACTCTTTGACAAACTTACAGAAGTAAAAAGGATAGGACGCTCAACAGCTAGATTCCTTCTCTTCAAAGATATGTATGTACGCAGAGAACAATTTTCTCTAACACTTGCATATGCACTCACGATTCATAAATCACAAGGTCTTATCCTAGACAAAGCAATGATAGATATTGGTAACACAGTCTTTAAAGAAGGCATGAGCTATGTAGCACTATCACGCTTACGTACACTTGACGGTCTATTTCTAATCAACTTTGATGCAAATAAAATAAACGTTGATATTCCTTGCATTTTAGAATACAATAGTCTTCGCTCACTATACACCCCCCACCTAAACACATATTCTGTTCCACAAAAAGTAAAACGTTATAAAAGAAAAATAAATCAAACAGAAATTCAACAGGATGTCACTGCAAATCCTCCAAAGAGAGTAAAAGAAACTAATACTTCATCAAGTACCACAAGCAAAAAAGAATCAATTAGGTAAAGTAAACCAGGTACTTCTTTAAAGAAGGAAGACAAACTCCAAAAAAAGCAGTTAGATACAGAACTACCTGGCCCATTTAAATTCTCAAATATAGTTGGTGTAAGTTGCTACGCAAATGTAGCAATGAATATTCTATTTCAATTACCACCAATTGTTGACAACATTTACTTACACAGTACAGACCCATTGTGTTTGCAAATGTTAGTACTTCACAAAAATGCAGCAAACAATCCTGACAACACGTATAGTGTTTATGGAATAAGACAACAATTGGACTACTGTGCTGGAATGGTGAAATTCACTATAAACTCACAGGAAGATCCACAAGAATTTCTAATGTACTTACTACAAGTACTGGAAAACAGAAACATACCTATAAATGAAATCTTTCAGATTTCATACATGTGGAAACATACATGCACTCTCTGCAACAATGTGACACAAGAAGAAATCCCCAATGAACGCTTCATATATATATATCAATACCAAATTGGGAATCCATTCCATTTCAGCAACTTGTACAAAATGCAAACCATGGTAGATTATGCTCTACCTGCAATTCATATAATCGCTCCACGTTAGTAATACAAACACATAGTAAATACATAATACTAATGCTTCTACGTTACAATGCAGATGGTACCAAAAACAACCGCAAGCTGACTGGATTCACACATGGTCAAATATCACTTGGTAAGAAAACCTTCACAACAATAGGTATAATCTACCACACAGGAGCCACAACCAATTCAGGGCACTACACTGCATATATAAAAAAAGGAATGTGGATGGTTTGAATGTAATGATAATACAATTACACTAAAGCAGAGATTACCAGGAAATCTTACAAACGCTTATTTGATGTTCTAAAAACCAAAATTTGATAACTAAACTGTATTTAAACCCTAAGTAAACTTGTGTTAAAAAAATATAAACTGTTAGAATACTCCAAAAGCTATCTAACTGCTCAAAGATTCAACAACTAATCAGATAAATGAATACCACTAAATTAGACCAAAAAATACACAGTTAAAATACGCCAATTGGTATCTAACTGTCCCAAAATTTAACAATATCCAAATAGATAAATCAATACCACTAAAATATATAAAAAAATAGACAGTTAGAATACGCCAATTGGTATCTAACTGCTCCAAAATTTTATAATATCAAAACAAATAAATAATATGTTACTGCTCCAAAAAAAAACAACAAGCCAAAGTATAAAGCATTAGCCAGAAACAACAAGTGAACACTGAAAACAAACAAACAAATAAACTGTAGCATAACAGAAAAAGTTTTTTTTTTAATCCAACATGGTTTCTTTTTTTCTCCCACAGACCCAATGATTTTAGCAACAAATACAGAAACTGAGAAAATTGCACAGTACCCTGATTTGTAATCTACTAAATATGAGTGTCCAAAAAAAAAATTGTATATTGATTATACAATGTAATAAGTCATTACAAAATACTAATACTAACATGCTATTTTCTTTTATCACAGAAATTAACAAGAAATACATGTACTCCGGTTACTAGACCAAACCGTAAGTATACAATAATAAGGAGAACCATAGTAGCATATCACATCCATAGTATCTAATACCTTTGTTCCTTATACATTTGTTTTTCACCCAAAGTTATAAGCAAATATGAATGTGATATGCTGCGGTGGTTGTTGCCAGGGCATAGAGTCTTCGGTACATGGCCAAATGGCCATGCACCCAAGGCTCTATGCCCTGGCAACAACCACTGCAGCATATCACATCCATAGAGTCAAACATTTCAACTATGGTCTATGGAAACTTTTAATGTCCGCAGACATTATGAGTGTTCTTAGAACACTTTCAACTTGCCAGCGAACAATACGGACAGCGTTTTCAGGACACCCCCTACGAACATTTCAGAACAACGCGATAGTTCTTAGAACACTTTCAACTTGACAACGAACAATACGGACAGTGTCCTCAGGACACCCCCATTTTGTTTATTTGCGAACATTTCAGGACACTGCAAGTGTTCTTAGAACACATTCAACTTGCCAGCGAACAATACGGACTACGCCTTCAGGACACCCCCTACGAACATTCCAGGACACCGCAAGTGTTCTTAAAAATGTCTTGAGAACACCCCCATTTTGTTTATTTGCGAACATTTCAGGACACCGCGAGTGTTCTTACAACACATTCAACTTGACAGAGAACAATACGGACAGCGTCCTCAGGACACCCCCTACGAACATTCCCCGGACACCGCGAGTGTTCTTAGAAGCATCTTCAGAACACCACCATCTTGTTTATTTGCAAACATTTCAGGACACCGCGAGTGTTCTTAGAACACTTTCAACTTGACAACGAACAATACCCGACAGTGTCCTCAGGACACCCATTTTGTTTATTTGCGAACATTTCAGGACACTGCGAGTGTTCTTAGAACACATTCAACTTGCCAGCGACCAATACGGACTATGCCTTCAGGACACCCCCTACGAACATTCCAGGACACCGCGAGTGATCTTAGAAACGTCGTCAGAACACCCCCATTTTGTTTATTTGCGAACATTTCAGGACACAGCGAGTGTTCTTAGAACACATTCAACTTGACAGAGAACAATACGGACAGCGTCCTCAGGACACCCCCTACGAACATTCCCCGGACACCGCGAGTGTTCTTAGAAGCGTCTTCAGAACACCACCATCTTGTTTACTTGCGAACATTTCAGGACAACGCGAGTGTTCTTAGAACACATTTAACTTGCCAGCGAACAATACGGACAGCGTTTTCAGGACACCCCCTTAAGAACATTTCAGAACAACGCGATAGTTCTTAGAACACTTTCAACTTGACAACGAACAATACGGACAGTGTCCTCAGGACACCCCCATTTTGTTTATTTGCGAACATTTCAGGACACTGCGAGTGTTCTTAGAACACATTCAACTTGCCAGCGAACAATACGGACTACGCCTTCAGGACACCCCCTACGAACATTCCAGGACACCGCGAGTGTTCTTAAAAATGTCTTGAGAACACCCCCATTTTGTTTATTTGCGAACATTTCAGGACGCCGCGAGTGTTCTTAGAACACATTCAACTTGACAGAGAACAATACGGACAGCGTCCTCAGGACACCCCCTACGAACATTCCCTCGGACACCACGAGTGTTCTTAGAAGTATCTTCAGAACATCACCATCTTGTTTATTTGCAAACATTTCAGGACACTGCAAGTGTTCTTAGAACACTTTCAATTTGACAACGAACAATACGGACAGTATCCTCAGGACACCCCCATTTTGTTTATTTGCGAACATTTCAGGACACTGAGAGTGTTCTTAGAACACATTCAACTTGCCAGCGAACAATACGGACTACGCCTTCAGGACACCCCCTACGAACATTCCAGAACACCACGAGTGTTCTTAGAAACGTCTTCAGAACACCCCCATTTTGCTTATTTGCGAACATTTCAGGACACCGCGAGTGTTCTTACAACACATTCAACTTGACAGAGAACAATACTGACAGCGTCCTCAGGACACCCCCTACGAACATTACCAGACACCGCGAGTGTTCTTAGAAGCGTCTTCAGAACACCACCATCTTGTTTATTTGCAAACATTTCAGGACACCGCGAGTGTTCTTAGAACACAATCAACTTGACAACGAACAATACCCGACAGTGTCCTCAGGACACCCATTTTGTTTATTTGCGAACATTTCAGGACACTGCGAGGGTTCTTAGAACACATTCAACTTGCCAGCGACCAATACGGACTACGCCTTCAGGACACCCCCTACGAACATTCCAGGACACCGCGAGTGTTCTTAGAAATGTCTTCAGAACACCCCCATTTTGTTTATTTGCGAACATTTCAGGACACAGCGAGTGTTCTTAGAACACATTCAACTTGACAGAGAACAATACGGACAGCGTCCTCAGGACACCCCCCACGAACATTCCCCGGACACCGCGAGTGTTCTTAGAAGCGTCTTCAGAACACCACCATCTTGTTTATTTGCGAACATTTCAGGACAACGCGAGTGTTCTTAGAACACATTCAACTTGACAATGAACAATACGGACAGTGTCCTCAGAACACCCCCATTTCGTTTATTTGCGAACATTTCAGGACACCATGAGTGTTCTAAGAACACTTTCAACTTGACAGAGAACAATACGAACAGCATCTTCAGGACACCCCCTACAAACATTCCCCGGACACCGCAAGTGTTCTTAGAAGCGTCTTCAGAACACCACCATCTTGTTTATTTGCAAACATTTCAGGACACCGCGAGTGTTCTTAGAACACTTTCAACTTGACAACGAACAATACACGACAGTGTCCTCAGGACACCCATTTTGTTTATTTGCGAACATTTCAGGACACTGCGAGTGTTCTTAGAACACATTCAACTTGCCAGCGACCAATACGGACTACGCCTTCAGGACACCCCCTACGAACATTCCAGGACACCGCGAGTGTTCTTAGAAACGTCTTCAGAACACCCCCATTTTGTTTATTTGCGAACATTTCAGGACACAGCGAGTGTTCTTAGAACACATTCAACTTGACAGAGAACAATACGGACAGCATCCTCAGGACACCCCCTACGAACATTCCCCGGACACCGCGAGTGTTCTTAGAAGCGTCTTCAGAACACCACCATCTTGTTTATTTGCGAACATTTCAGGACAACGCGAGTGTTCTTAGAACACATTCAACTTGACAACGAACAATACGGACAGTGTCCTCAGAACACCCCCATTTCGTTTATTTGCGAACATTTCAGGACACCATGAGTGTTCTAAGAACACTTTCAACTTGACAGAGAACAATACGAACAGCATCTTCAGGACACCCCCTACGAACATTTCAGAACAACGCGAGAGTTCTTAAAACACATTCAACTTGACAGAGAACAATACGGACAGCGTCCTCAGAACACCCCCATTTTGTTTATTTGCGAACATTTCAGAACACTGCGAGTGTTCTTAGAACACATTCAACTTGCCAGCGAACCATACGGACTATGCCTTCAGGACACCCCCTACGAACATTCCAGGACACCGGGAGTGTTCTTAGAAACGTCTTCAGAACACCCCCATTTTGCTTATTTGCGAACATTTCAGGACACCGCGAGTGTTCTTACAACACATTCAACTTGACAGAGAACAATACTGACAGCGTCCTCAGGACACCCCCTACGAACATTACCAGACACCGCGAGCGTTCTTAGAAGCGTCTTCAGAACACCACCATCTTGTTTATTTGCAAACATTTCAGGACACCGCGAGTGTTCTTAGAACACTTTCAACTTGACAACGAACAATACACGACAGTGTCCTCAGGACACCCATTTTGTTTATTTGCGAACATTTCAGGACACTGCGAGGGTTCTTAGAACACATTCAACTTGCCAGCGACTAATACGGACTACGCCTTCAGGACACCCCCTACGAACATAGGACACCGCGAGTGTTCTTAGAAACGTCTTCAGAACACCCTATTTTGTTTATTTGCGAACATTTCAGGACACCGCAAGTGTTTTTAGAACACATTCAACTTGACAGAGAACAATATGGACAGCCCCTACGAACATTCCCCGGACACCGCGAGTGTTCTTAGAAGCGTCTACAGAACACAACCATCTTGTTTATTTGCGAACATTTCAGGACAACGCGAGTGTTCTTAGAACACATTCAACTTGACAACGAACAATACGGACAGTGTCCTCAGAAAACCCCCATTTTGTTTATTTGCGAACATTTCAGGACACCATGAGTGTTCTAAGAGCACTTTCAACTTGACAGAGAACAATACGAACAGCATCTTCAGGACACCCCCTACGAACATTTCAGAATGACGTGAGAGTTCTTAGAACACATTCAACTTGACAGAGAACAAAACGGACAGCGTCCTCAGAACACCCCGATTTTGTTTTTTTGCGAACATTTCAGGACACTGCGAGTGTTCTTAGAACACATTCAACTTGCCAGCGAACAATACGGACTACGCCTTCAGGACACCCCCTACGAACATTCCAGGACACCGGGAGTGTTCTTAGAAACGTCTTCAGAACACGCCCATTTTGTTTATTTGCGAACATTTCAGGACACCGCGAGTGTTCTTAGAACACATTCAACTTGACAGAGAACAATACGGACAGCGTCCTCAGGACACCCCCATTTTGTTTTTTTGCGAACATTTCAGGACACTGCGAGTGTTCTTAGAAGAGTTTCAATTTGCTTGCGAACAAAACGGACACATATTGAGTCCTCAGAACACCCCCCATTCAGTTTATTTAGAACATTTCAGAACACCCGTGATGTCCGCAGACAAATCAAACACAAAAAGAACGTCTAACACATAAAAAACACAACTTTCATCCTATCTCATACACTCCCACCCTCCCCAAACACTCCTACACACCAACACACTCTACTAAATACAAATTTTGAACAAAGTTTTACCGCTCTGTCTTCGGACGACCGCGAATCCAAGATGGCAGGAGCTACCGAAAATCTGACGTGCTTCACGCTCCACGCCGTCCAATGAGCGAACACGTTGCATGTCCGCAAACATCACGCAAGCCGATTGGCCAATCAGGACACTGTCCGCGGAGCGAACAGGGAAGTGTGTCCGCGGACCGAACACAGAAATCACTCATTTTTTTTTACCTACTTTTTGGTCATTTTAAAAGAAACTACTGGACAGAAAATTTCACCAAATTTGCAAAAGCACGCTTTCGGGACCAAGCAGCTGCTCCTGGTCCAAATTTGGTCAAAATCTGTCCAGCGGTTTGGGATGTAGACGCAAGCACATTTTTTTTCCCATTCAGTCTATGGGAAAAAATATGTTTTGGGACCCCCCCTATAACTTTGCCCCCCCTGGACGAATCCTCACCAAACTTTGCAAAAAATTCAGAGTGACCCAAATACTTTTTTTGCAAAGTTTGGTGAGGATCCTTCCGGGGAGAGCGAAGTTATAAGCCGCCCAAAAAGTGCTCTTCCTATGGAAACAGCAACTTAACCATAACTACATGGCCACTACCGTGGCCATGTCGAGTCAGCCGTCTGTGCATGCAACATTTCATAATTGTACATTAATGGCTTCATAGTTTTAAAAATATTTGCTATCGTTTTGAATAACTTTTAACATGTTGTTTTTCTAAAGGAAAAAAGTAAATCAGTTTTCGGCCCATAATATTTTAAAATCGGCTCTATCACTGCTGCCGGAATCTACGGTAGATTCCGAGTCAGCGTGCATGCGCATACCGGCATGCCGGTAACGGTAGTACTGGCATGCCGGTAACGGCTCCAAAACCACCGATAGCAGCACCCTCGATGCTGCAGACACCGACGCCGGCACCGATGAGGCCGTAATCACCAGTACCGGTAATACCAGTACCGGAAGCAATGTCACCGCGCCAGAACAGGAAATCCACTGGAGGCAATCTTCAAAATCAGAATCCATTGCAATCGCCGTCCTACAGGAGTGCAACAGAAATCCAAAGTGCACAGCTCGACTGAAGACTATGTCAGGGACACGAGGAAACATCCGTCAACGCAAACCCTGCTTTAGTGAGGTGGAGCTCAACATGCTTGCAGAAACTCTGCTAGAGCATGCAGATGTAGTGTTTGGAGGAGATCTGCACTGCCCAGCAGAGATTAGGAAGAAGGCGATATGGGTGGAAGTGGCCCCCAAAGTATCTGCGGTGTGGACAACACCCCGGACTGTGAAAGACTGCTGCAAGAGGTGGGACGACTTGCGTCTCTGGGTCTGAAACCTCCTCGCTGCTGAGCCCAGCCAGGGTCAGGCCACAGGAGGCGGTGCGCCATACCTAATAAAACTCCAGCCATTGGAGGAAACCTGTAGCTCTGTCATACACATGGAAAGCATCAAGGGGGTCAGAGATGCAGAGGCGGGAGTGACATCATCAGGAGATGCCATGGCGAGTTTCCATGACTTTAATCCCAAATCACACAAATGTCTCCCCAATGCCAATGGTGAAGTCCCAATGACAAGCCAGTGCCACCAGATCCCTACTGCCTTTCCACACACTGACAGCCTTATAGCACGCATGTATGTACCTGCTAGGAAGACAGGCAACAAACTCCACTGACACACCCCACATGTCCACTGTAATGCACACACAAGTACCATCAGCATGCACAGACACACATCACTTTTCACCAGCTGCCGTCAGCGCTGTGGCACCACATGGCCAAATCCACCTCATGACAAGATGCACACATCATTGACACCAGTCGCCACCTGTCACTACCACCATGTCCCTTCCCGCAGACTCAACATCAATGCAGCAACATACACAAGTTGACCACATACACATCACAATCAAACTGTACGTGTCACAGAGCTACAGCCGCATGGCCCCAACACCCAAGCCAATACACAACAGTACCCCAGCCAACAGACACTGCGCCATCCATGTCCACACTGCAAATATGTCCCCACACAATCATGTGTGCACCATGCCATGTCCTACACCTGACTATGACAATGCACATGACTATGAATGTACTAGCTTTGATGTATGTTACATGGATTCACACACATCAATAATGCCCTGCTTCACTGTCCCCCACAAGCACACCATCTGAAGGCAAGGGTAAGCTAGCCACAACACCCACCTCCACTGCAGCACATGTCCGGAGCACAACATTTACCACCACCGGCGAGGAGACAGGCACCAGCACCACAAGACCAGAGCATGCCTCTACATTCACTGCTCACCCCCCGCCAACACCATACACCTGCTCGCCAGCAGCACCACAAGTCCACAAAACCTGCGGCCAAGCATGTCCGCAAACCAACACCACCAGTGGCCAAGCCAGCACATCAGCTGAAAACACTAGTTTCAAAGGCGGCACATCACCAGGCGGATCTGGATTCCTCAGTCATGAGCCTGCCGGAAGACCCACAATACCTTGTCCGGAGCCTGCCAAAAACCCACAATCCCCTGTCCGGAGCCTGCCCGAACATCTGGATTCCTCCCCCGCCATCCAGTTGCCGCACCCAGAAACTCCAACGGATGGCACAGGAGCATGCAGCACTGTTGAGGCCACTGGGGCAGGCACACAGAATGATGTGGCACAGGATGAAGAACCTGTTTTTTATTCCCCAGGCCACTGCAATCCACCACCCTTGGCCACTCCCCGGATTGCACCAAATTAAGGAACATTGAGGACCGCCTCAGTCAAATGGGGGAGCGGCAAGA
The DNA here is from genome assembly GCF_040938575.1 of Ambystoma mexicanum. Taxonomy (NCBI): domain Eukaryota; kingdom Metazoa; phylum Chordata; class Amphibia; order Caudata; family Ambystomatidae; genus Ambystoma; species Ambystoma mexicanum. The sequence goes on along the minus strand of NC_090932.1, from coordinate 360,352,761 downwards.
GGCTCTGCATGCCCTTGTCACCCGATACCTCACCGAGGCTTATTTGACACGCCATTAGCAAAACAAAAGAGTTGATGGCTGGAAGGTTTAGAATAAATCTTGACCTCTGGCATTGCTCTGGGCAACCCTCCAGACCATCGTTCTTCGCCTGCCAAGCCATTACAAAAGGGGAAAAACCATATGCAAATCAGGCTTGGTCCCACCCCCAAAGGGGTAGTCCAGCCCGAACTGCTAGGTCACATCCCTTTTGCACGAGACCACAAGCATCCCCAGACATGTTTCAGCCTTGTTGGGCGTCATCAGTGAGGAGTAGCTTGGGTCTCTAGGCCCAGCAGGCAAGGGACCCACGTCTGGGCATACCCTTCCCACTCGGGGTGACAATAGCAAAACAAAAGACACGCCAGACAATGCAGGACATCTCCTGCAACACTGCGCATATACTCGGCAGGGCAACCGAGGGCGTATACCAACTAGCAAGCCGTGTGCATGTGGGTATTGAGGTGGTGTCATCAAAGTGTCGATAAACATGCTGGTGACCGCAATTGCCAAGCAACAGCACATCATAACATCATAACACCACTTGGCCCATCCGCTAGCGCAACACCAAGCAGCTCCATGCAAGGAAGCCCTGTGCATCACTCGCAGTGACTGAATCGGCCTCAGGGGCCTCACCTCATCCACCAAAAAGGGGCCGCAAATAGGCCATTTAACCAGTGCATGTGTGGATGGAGTTGTTGGGGTGTGGGTGTTATGGGGGAGGTGGCAGCGGGTGTGTGGGTGGTGGTTGTGGTGGTGGGGGTTGGAATAGGGGTTAGTGGGGGAGCGGGTGTTGGGGCATTGGGTGTGGGGCTAGTGGGGCAGGGAGTTTGGGCTAAAATCAGGGGGATAGGTGTGTAAGGTTCAACAAACATTATCTGTTCATAGTTCTTCATCTTTAAATACACCTGGTGTAGCAAATAATCATATGCCTGGACATTGTTTCTTCAGTGTGTATCAATTTAATCATGCACAGTGTCCAGCACCCAGTGTGACCCACTCCCAGTTCCATGTCTTCCACATTCCCTCAGAAGTCAGACAATTAATGCCTGACTTGTGGCATGTCCATCATGGCCATGGTGTTGGTGAGGAATCCCAGCATCTTCATCATCCTCATCCTCAGGTGGCATCACGTCCATGTCAGGGGGCAGAGGTACGTTACGCCGGATGCACATGTTGAGCAGCATTGCACATACCAGTACAATTTTGCCCACCTTCTCGGGATCTAAGATGAGTGCTCCCCCCGACTTGCTGAGGTAGCGGAACAGGGCCTTCAAAAGGCCAAATGTCTGTTCAATGGTCACTCGAGTGCATGCATGTGCACGGTTGTAGGCCTCCTCATGTCTGTTGTGTGGTTGCCTGATGGGAGTCAAGAGCCAGCCCATCAGGGGATAACCGGCATCCCCTGCATGTGAGCAAGAGAAAGGGTTCTTGTGATGATTTAGGTCATTCCATGTTGCCACAGGCTGTACAGTGTTGCACACAAAAAGACACAGAAACACAAGATGACATGACAGAACATGGCAATTCTCATTCTCTGTTGCCCACAAAGTGTACGTAGAGCTGATCCTTGTGTGGGGGTGGGGGGTAGGTACAGTTGCTGCTACATGCCCCGTTCAATGGGAATTTGCATGTGCACAAATCATGTCCTACAGTCCACTGTGGTCTCACCTTTCAGGATTGTGTTACCAATGGAAAAGGAGTGTGCATATACAGTGTCTACTCACACATTTTCCTGCTCTTTTCATCGTGATACAGGGCTTCCCACATCATGCATTTAACATACACAATTATCCATGTACTTATGCATCGACGCATACCCCCATGTGACTTGGTCAGATGTCCATAGGTAGTATGTGGCACGGGTGAAGGATGACGGTACTGTAATATGTCTGGGTGGGTGCCAGCATGGTGGAATGGTGCAACCATTGGATGTGTCCCGCATCTCACTGTCATATCTGGGTGTATTGAAGAATAGTGCGTTTCTGTTTTACTATATTCAAACCATTGAACATGTGGGTGTCCCTTAAGGTAACAGGACTGGCATACTGCTCTGCGGCATACCAGTGGACTGAGTGCAGCCCCTGATTTTGTGTATGTGACTGATGGGTTTCATCCAGGCGGAGAATCCTGACTCGTAATTTCATTTCCAGACTTCCCATTTCATGCATTGTCAGTACAGGGTGGTGCATTATGATGCATGTGGAACAGGTGTTGTAATGTGCCTTATACATGTGCTGCTGTGAGCTTCAGGTCTGTTTTTTGATTGTAGAACAAGCTATGAAGGCATAGCATATATGCATGCATCAGCTGTGCTGCAGAATCTTTTAATTTACAGATATCATGCTTCAGGGAACGTGACTGTGTGTGGTCTTCAACTGATCAACGTGTCAGGGCTCATGGTGTGTATGTTGGTAATGCTGAGGTTTCTTGGTCTATTAACAAATCTGACTGAGCATTCTATTGGCCTACCCACTCTCACTGCACTTCATTGCAGTCCTGGTTATGTTAATGGGTTTTGCCAGGAGTCACCATGCATTCATGCATGCGGTGTGCACTTGTGCTCCTTATTGATGCATTAATATGCTATGTTCCCATGCCCCTCATGGCCCACCCAGCAGACGGTTGCCTATGCTGTTGACAGCCCCTCCACAACAGTCCTCAAGGCCCACCCAGCAGACAGGTTGCCTATGCTGTTGACATCCCGCCCGCAGCACCCCTCATGACCCACCCAGCAGATAGGTTGGCTATGCTGTTGACAGCCCCCCCACAACACACCTCATGGCCCACCCAGCAGACAGGTTATTTATGCTCTTGACAGCCCCCCACAACACCGCTCATGCCCCTGTGGTTAGACTCACCCAACAGCCATGTACGAGGTCCAGCATGTCTGGCAATGTACCGGGCAGCATGGAGTTCCGCAGCACCATGGTGTCATGTGTGGAGCCAGGGAATCTTGCACCGCAATGCGTTATTATATTGCGTGCATCGCACACCATCTGTACATTCAGGGAATGGTACAGCTTCCTGTTGCGGCACACTACCTCCACAGCATGCCGGACCACCAGCTCAACATGTGTGCAGTCGAGCGCACCAATGACGTTGGGCATGCCTGCGATTGCATGTTATGCAACTTTGGTAGCATTGACCTCCTCTGCAGTCCGTGGCATGCTTATGTGGTTGTGTACATGTTTCAGGAGTGCTTCTAGTACCTGGGTGAGCACACGGTAGAAGCAGGGTTGTGATATTCCTTGCAGCTGCCCCACTGTGTGCTGATAAGTGTCTGTTGCCAGGAAGTGTAGCCCACACACTACCTTCAGCGGGGGTGGGGGGCGGCTGTCCGGATGTTGATTACACTCACCAGGTCATTGTGTAGGAACTCCACTACTGTGGTGATGGTGTCCCTGTCTAGCCGGTACAGGGTGTGGATCTGGGCAGGGTCAGGTGGAATGGACTGGCCCATTCCCACCCTCATTCTCCTCCTGCAAATATGCTGCATGCTCTGGCTCACTGCCTCCTCATAGAGTAGCTGTTCATGCATGTACTCCTGCTCCAGTAAAGCTAGTGCTAAGGTTAGCATTTTGGCTTTGGGAGGGGTGTGGTGTGTGGGTGTGTTCCTTTTGGGTTGTGCCTGACTTCGTTTCCTCCACCTGTGCTAATTGTGGCCACCTGTGGCAGGTTTCTGCACACCAAAATCCTGTTAACGCTTGCCCCATGATGCTGGTGTTAACAGCATCATTATATACGTTATTACCGGCATATCCATGCCATTATGTGCATGTCTGTGCACCTCTTAATGTGCACTTGACTGCGGCATGCCAGTGTCACTGGCATGTCTGCTGCATGTCAAGGCTGATACCGGCAAGGGTGAGGCCGGTCATGGTGAGTCCATGACGATGCCGGTCCGGCAAACGATGCTGGTATTACTGTACCGGCATCAATTTTACCGGACCACTAACCTTGTAATGAATCCCATACACTCTTGCAACAAGCTCTTAGTACACACGCTCCTATGGCCCAACATACACGCGTACAACTCACCCTCTTTTTCCACTCACTCCTATGACATGTGCTCCTACGACACAATCCTATGATGCACACTCTTATGACAAGCTCCAACTACACAAACTCCTACAACCTACGCTCCTGTGCCACATGATCCTACAAATCATGCTCTTATGAGAGATGCTCCTACGACAAGTGCACCTATGACATGCACACCTACAACAAATTCTCCTATGACAAGTGCCCCAATGGCAAGTGCTCCTGGGGCGTGTGCTCCTATAACCCATGCTCCTACAGCACACCCTCTTACCACACACTCTATTATGGCAAGCTCTCAGAACACAAGCACTTACAGCCTACACTCCTACACCATAAGCTACAAAATGAGCTCCTATGACACATGCTCCAATGACACCCGCTTACCATACTCTCATAAGACATGCGCTACTAGGACACATTATCCTACATCAACACACTGTTACAACACACAATCCCACAATTTCTCCAAGGACGCACATTGCTGTCGCTATTGTATAGGCACTTTATAAATGGCTTTGCATATCATATCACATGTGCTCCTACGACATGCACTCCTATGACACGCACTGATAGGAGACATGTTCTATGTATATTTGGTGCATGCCCAGAATGAATATGGATATTTCATGCAAACACTGCTCAAAATCTAAGAGTTTTACAGTTCATAAATTACACCATTGTATCTTCTGAAAAGGCACATAAAAGTCAAGGCTAGCTTTGATGTTGTTTTTCAGATGGAATCAATGTGCACAGACTGTCCAAAGAGACATGGGAATTTTACACTTCATACATTATGCTGCTCCTACTGCATGTGCTCCTACAACACATGCTCTTACCACTCCTAAGACACGCACTCCTATGACACACACTCTTACAAAACACTCTCTTATGACAAACTCTTAGTGCATACGCTCCTACGACAAAGACACCTATGATTAGGACAAAGACACCTATGACGTATGATACAACATATGCTCCTACAACCAGTGCTCCTATGACACCCTCTTACCACACACTCCTACAACAATTGCTCCTATGACATGTGGCCATACAACACGTATCCCTACTATACATGCTGCTATGGCATGTACTCCTATGAAATAATTAATTATAATTAATAATTAGGCTTTTATATAGCGCTACAAACCCTCAGGTATCTGAGCGCTGCTTATTATTACCCACGGTGTGTGGTGCTCAGATGTTAAATTGTGCAATGTACAAACTGCAAAACTCATATGCCTCTTTGTACAATTTCTGCACATCATTACAAGCACGAACTGTAAAAGTTATATACATCTTTTGTACATATTGAAAATGAACAGCAATGTTAGAATGAAATACAAGTTCTATTTATACAAAATTCACACAGACATGTAGAGTATGTACATTACACATGCTCAGAATGAATGTAGACATTCTATCCAAAATGTTCACAGAATACAGGATATGTACATTATTCACCCTCAGAATAAATGTACAGCTTGTATACAAAATGTACATGGGCATGTACAGTATGTATGTTACACACGTTTCAAATGAATACACTGCTTCTATACAAAAAGTACAAATACATTTTGTATTGTAGGAGTACACAGATGTCCCTTAACAAACAGTAAACTAACCCAGCAAAGCCCCAGCAGAGGGGTGGAATGCGTGGTTGACTTCCTGTTCTAGGAGTCACAGTTGCTCAGGAATCCATGATTGTTAATGTTTTTAACAACTATGTTTGAATAAACGTTGTCTTTTTTGCTATGAGTTTGTGTGCTGGGGATTCTTTATGGTTCTGCTAGCCACCACGCCATTTACACTTTTGGTATTGTCAGGCTACTGGGCCATTTTGTGTTTTTTTTGTTTAATCACAAATGGTGTTCTCCCATTAGTTCTGTTATAGCACCCGCTCAGTAGGTTTACGCCACTGTGGAGAGTGAAAAAACTTAAGTTGCAAGGACGCTAAGGTGAGAAATGAATGCAACAAAACCCTGGAAATTCAGCTAAAGCCACCTTATTTTAGCACCCCCTGTTGCTATGACCACGATGATGACATCACATATCACATCACTGATAATTACATTACAACATTAACTAGCATTAATGTCCTGGGTGTTAGTCTTAGCAGTGCACAGTGGTGGCACGAGTTATGGTTGCTTAGCTTACCATAACTGGCGAATTTCAAGGGTTTTTCGGTTTTACTTGGAACCATAACGTCCCTTTAACAACGTTTTTTTCACTGAATTTCATAGGTTTTTAGTAGCGCAACTTAATCATAACGTCCCTTTAACAAAGATTTTTCACTGAATTTCATAGGTTTTTAGTAGCAAAACTTAACAATAATAACTTTGACTTTATGTACATGTAATATGGACCATACTGAACCTCTTCTAATGAACTTGATGTTCGCAAACTCTTTTAATGTCCGCGGACATGTTCGGAGAACAGTACCACTACCTAAAAACTCTGGGAGGGTATGTTTGATTGTTATATCATAACATAGGAACATTTAACAAATTCAAAAAGCAGGACACATTCACATTATATGTAGTAATACATAAGAAATGTAAGCCATATATGTAACACACTAACCATTCATTTAAATACAATATGTTCTAAAATGGAATATACCAGAAGAAGATAAATTTGCTTCCAACATAATTACCTCACAGACACTCCATAACTAAGAACAAGACCAGACCTACAGAGTACTTTGAACATATCTTACCTGAAATAGTAAGTGTACTTCATTTTACTCATATATTTATAAACGTTTTGTATTAGATAAAAAAAATGTGTTATCTTTTTTTTTCTCACAGAAATGTCTAGTACTCTGGAATGGCTAGAGGAGCATTTCCCACATGAGGAAATGTCACAAGATAGTGAAACTAATGGTAAACACTTTATAATATAAACCATTTAATTATTATTATTTTATATACATTTAACATATATATATATTTTTTGTACAGAGCATACCAAAATAGAAAATACCTCTGAAGAAACTGTTATGGATAACACGCTTGACAGCATAAAAGAAAAAATAGATTTATTGTTGCCCAATTTTAATAATTTGAAAACTTTTGTTGAAGATCATTTTAAAACAAAAACCTCATACCATTGCCCCACATGTATTTGCCCCCCCTCACCATATCCCAGTCAATTATCCCCAAACCCTCTCCTTAACCCAAAACGTTTTGATGAGACTTCCATCCCTTCTTCACCTGAAACCAATCATGTTCAAACACCTAATTCTCCTGTTTTTGTTTCCGTTTCTGCCTCACCTTCTCTGTCATAAATTATTACTATATGTTAAATAAAGTTACATTTTTATATTGTGTTGTAATTAGTTTCCGTTTAACAAAAAAAACATTGTAGGTGTCCGCGGACAGCGCGGGTGTTCTGAAATGTTCGTAAATAAACGAAAATGGAGGTGTCCTGAAGAAAACTATACCTGTCCGTAGTGTTCACTAGCAAGTTGAAACTGTTCTAAGACCACACGCGGTGTCCTGAAATGTTTGTAAAGAAACGAAAATTAAAGTGTCCTGAAGAACACTATACCTGTCCGTAGTGTTCGCTAGCAAGTTGAAACTGTTCTAAGAACACAATTGGTGTCCTGAAATGTTCGGAAATAAACGAAAATGGAGGTGTCCTGAAGAACACTATACCTGTTCGTAGTGTTCGCTAGCAAGTTGAATCTGTTCTAAGAACACACACGATGTCCTGAAATGTTCGTAAAGAAACGAAAATTAAAGTGTCCTAAAGAACACTATACCTGTCCGTAGTGTTCGCTAGCAAGTTGAAACTGTTCTAGAACACATGCGGTGTCCACAAATGTTCGTTTGACATGTGACGCACTTTTAATTACTTCAGGACCCGAACATGGTCCGTAGAACATCAACGTGCATGCGCAAACCAATGACCGTGCATTTGGTGTCCTGCGGACAGGCGCTTCCTTCGCAGACATGTTCGCGAAGGGATCATGTGACCACGCCCACACTAATCACGTGTTCTGAATGCGGACACTGTTTGTGTCCCCGAACAATTTAAAAGTACATTTTCAATCCACAATATTTTGCAATAAAAACTCACCATAGCACAAATCCCACATATTAATCATGAGTTTCTACATACTTTTTGAAACTTTTTGAACCTTTTTTTGTTTTCGATCTGTCCGCGAACTGGTGTTCAAGCACCCCTATAAAAGACCACGCCCTAGAGCTTATTATCATTGTGTTTCTGGGTATTCTTCAGAGCACAGCTATTTCTCATTCAACTTGCAGAATACACCATCGAGATGGCATCCCTGGCTGCACTACTGCCACCTGGTGCTGCACCTGCTTCAGCACCACCTCCACCCCCTCCACCACCACCACCACCTTCCCAGGGGCCTGAAGAGGGGAACAGGAGTGAGTATGCAGAGGAGGAAGAAGAGGATGACGAGAATGAGGTAGAGGAAATCCCTACTACCCACACTAGGCGTGAGTCTTGGGTGTGGCGGTTGTTTACCATTCATGGGAATGGTCCTAAGGCTCATGCGAACCGTGTCACCTGCAATGTGTAACCTTCACAGTTAAAAAATAGAAGTGAAAATAAATGAAGCAGGGCCCTTTGTATTTTTAGAAGTTCGCGGACAGTCCGCGAACATCTAAAAAATTGGGTTGCTACCCTATCATAACCATTGCAATTTTCCCTGGGAGGAAGTGGTGTCTCTGAAAAGAGCCTTTGGGTGGTGTTTGTATGTCAAAAATTATAAATACTTAACACCTACTTCAAAATGGATGCTGTAATTCTAAAAAAGGTTGCAATGCATTTTGTACTTTTCTCAGAAAAATCTGATTGCCAGCATAAGTAAGGTGGACTCCATCTCTGCGAAAAATATATGTACTACGAAACATAATATTTTCATTGTGAAAAGAGGACATGCCAAAATCTCTTAGAAAGGCACAAACAGCCTTATTGACATTGCGCCTTGCTTTTTCCATTTGTGGACCAAATGAAGAAGAACAAAGCCACATTTGTCTCTGCGCAATCCATGAAAATATTACTTGAAAATTAGGAAACATGACCATAACCTTACCATGTCCTTCTTTCATAGCAAATTGCAAAGAAATTCCAGACACATGTCCTAAACTGTTCCCTCCACAATGAATTACAATTATGTGTGGATTTTGCTCTGTCTCCAAAGTAGCACAGAGAGGTAGCAAGTCCAACCACTTCATTCCACGTACTCCATGCCAATGTACTTCCACATGTGGAAATCCAAGATCTACAGCTACTCCACAGCTTTCTGCATGCACCTTCAACCAATGTATCCACGAATCTCCCAAAATCCAAACAATCTGTTTTCTGAAACACACAGCCATAGCTATCTGTTGTTCTCTCAGCAAAAAGAGTATCTGAAAAACTCTCTCCTGGCACAACACACCCACTAAACTTTCCTGACCAATCCCTTTCAGTGCTCATTCTCATTTGCATGACTTCTAGATCCAAAAATCCCCAGATGTAACACCCGATGTCGGCGAACTACCGCCATGTCCACGGACATATCGTAACATGAACAGTCCTTCTACCATTTCCAGTTCACTCTCTGTGCCATTCCCTCATTGGATGCAGCTAAGAAGTCACATGACCATCCATCAATCACATTCAAGACCTCTACATCTAACCGCATCATCATAGATCAGCACTGCAAATGTATTGTGAATCTCTCTGAGTACAAGTGTCACATCATTGGCAAGCACCATCTACAAGAAATACTGTACAAGTCTCCAAGATTTCTACTTGCAGTTCCATGCATATCCATATGCATGAACACAAACTACAGGCATGCATATTTTCTGTACAGTACATGAACACATTTTCAAACTGACTTAATATTTTTTTTAAAGTTCTGTATTTATTTAATTACTTTAATTTAAGCATGACATTGAGGCACTATTACCTGGAAGAGCTTAGTTATCGAAATAGTTGTATTCACTGTTACATTATGAATTTCACAAGACATAGTAAAGATATTTTGTTTGCTACAGTTAGTCATTGCAATACAATTTGTTCATTAAGAACATATCATATGTATTGAACTGGTGCGACGTATCTTATGTAAATAAGATAGTTTTAATGGTTTTGAGGAAGGTGCTGAGGATTTCAATTAAAAAATCTATGTCTAAATTAAAAACAGTGCTGTATACAAACAAAATTACTAATTTGTTTCTTTTACAATTGCAGTGAAGACCATTCTCCTGAAAAGAAGCAGCCGAATTTGAAGAACAAAGAACAACTAAGAAGTAACCTGTTTATTTTAGAAAGAAAGTAAGTAGAATATCACCATAATATTTGTATTATTACTGATACACACTGTAAAGTTAATTCATACTATTTCTGTGCCTAAAAATAGAGATTGTGCACCATTCTGTCCAAAAATCCCCATGTCTTAAACAGCAATTTACAGCCAGAATGGCCCACACATTCCTAGTTTTGGACACAAAAATTACCCAACTCAACAGCTAGAATTTTGATATTATAGAACAAACAACTGTTTTAATTGTATACATTAGATTTACTATTTGTACTTCTCCACACCACTACCTTACTTTTTTCTGTCATCTAAACCCCAGTTTAGTAGCACATAAATTCAAGAATACCCATCCCTACTAGTTGTAGTTCCCAATGCACAATCACACACCATTACATACATCTTTATCATCTTACTCAAACACTCATGCACACAGCACACATACATTACAGAACACCCCAACCCATACCTTCTTTATTTATTTCAACTGACCCTAAAGAATGCCTACCAAAAGTCAAGTCCGTAGAAAGCAGCGCAAAAGTAGAGCAAATGAAAATAAAAGTGTCCAACATAAGCATCCATCTCTAGCAGAATTTGTAAAAAAAAGTTGAAACAAAACCGCTAATACAGTCATTTAGTGAAACACAAGAAGTTTCAAGTACAAAAACTTTGCCTCCTCTATCAAATTGTAAAACAAACCAAAAAACAATTAACAGAAAATCAGTTATCACTACAGATAAAACTGCTTCATTAAATTTTGATATAGTGAAAAGTAAGCATACCAAGAAAAGTATTTTAGCCAAAATGTACTGTCACAAAGTCCTTCAAAATCTTATAAAAACAGGAGAGAAATCAGGTCCAATGTTTAAAACCTATCGTAGGAAATTAATCTTAGAAGAGTTGATAGACAGTGCAATTCTTCTCAAAAGAAAGTTATTTATTTTTGTGTTAAACAAAATGAAACCACTAACAAAACTAATAACTAAATTACAAAAAAGACTTCTCAATAAACGAAATGTCAACAGAAAGAACTTCTTAAGTATCTGCGGAGGTGAATGGAATCACACTACGAACACAGAACAATACTTTAAAAAAGAAGCGTACAAACAAAAGCAAACAAATACAATTGCCATACATAGCAGTGGTCGAGGTTATGAAAAAGTGAATAATACCATAATGGAACAAGAAGTACTCCTTACAAAAATATGCCCTGAAAACTTAGAATTACGCCTCCATTCAACTGGATCAGAACATCTAGTGTACAAATGGCCATGCACGTCAATGTGTAACATTCCTAAACAATTTTTCAAGTCTTTACGCCAATTCCTCAATCAATATGTAAAAAGCAAAGACAAAATCAAATTTAAACTACTGCAAAATATGGATACCTGTCCAGTGCGCAAGTACACAGGACTACAAGGACATTCATTGGCCTGCATTACAGGACCTACTTGTAAAACCACCTTGCATGATATCAAAAGGATATCAACACATCATTCAACTATAAGAAATCTAGTCTATAAACTGTACTATGCTAAAAGTCCAGCTTTAGCACTAGCAAATGTAAATAATATTCTTCTACATGGTACAGCAAAAGACCTACTTGAAGAAATTGACTATATCCAGAAAAAATATTTTGGAAGTGAAAGCCACCTACAGAATGAAATAGCTTTAAACCAAATTAGCAACAATTCTACACATGGCAACCTTTTACTTAACACATACCAAAAAGAAATACTAAAATTTAAAAGTACATCAGCTGAAGTACCAAACCATATGTGTGTATGTTGCCACAGAACTTTTTATCAAAGTAACACAAAAACTGTAGACCTATCATACGAAATAGAAGACAATGAAGATTCTAAATGGTTTGAATTAGCTCTCTACCTTATAGCAGAAAACAAATACGAAATAACTGACCCCTTAATACTTTGCAGTTACTGCACTACAAATCTTGACAACAACCAAACTCCTTCACGTGCTATAACAAATAATTCGGAATTATACCCACTACCAATATCCCTATAACAACTTAATTTATATGAGAGCATCATAATTCAAACAGTGCACCCATTTCAAGCAATAATACGCCTTCAACCAAAAAACAGCAAAATTACCTCCCTCTGAATTGGTAAAAGGCATTCGTGGAAAAGTAGTTTATTTACCATTAGATTTAAAAGAAAATGTGCATACTTTAGGCGTGCAACGTCCAATGCAGCAATCTTTAATTATCTTAGTAAATGGAGTACCTACAAAAGACAAAAAAATATAGCAACAACTGGTAGATTTACATAAAGTTAGACATGCCTTGCAATATCTTAAAGAGAATAATGAATATTACAAAGAAATTAATATTGAAGAAAACTTGAAGGATACAACTGAAATAATTCATGAAACACAAGAAGCTGGTCCATTTGAGCTCCTAGATCCTGCTACAATATCAAATACTTTAGAGCATTATACAATTCATCCTTTGCACTCTAATGACACCATAGAAGATGCACTGGAAACGTACCAAATGCGTCAAACAAAAGGATCACCAATCAGCATATGGGAAAAAGGTATAGAAGCACGTGCTTTTCCTCTACTCTTCCCTAATGGCAAAGGAGGAAGGTACGATGATAGACCTATTCAAATATCAGCTTCAGAATACCGCTCATTACGGATGTATTCTGAAAATCCCAGATTTAGACAAAATGTGGAATACATATTCCACCTACACTTTGAAAGTGAACTAGCAACTTTAAGTTACGGAGTTGCACACATATTAAAATCAGGATCACACTTTCAAAATATGACAGCTACACAATTATTACAAAAAGTGCAACAAAAGGATGAGGTTTTACAATCAAATATTACAAATCTATTATCAAACATGCGTGGTACTAAAGAGTACTGGTTTCGTGTCATGGAGATGTACGTTGTATGATCAGAAACCTTAGCCCACCCACTTGGTTTGTTACATTAAGTTGTGCAGAATATGCATGAGAAGATTTACATGATTTCCTACGCATATCAAACAAAAACAAAACAAACATAGATATACTAACACCTGGAGAACTTTGTTCTTTGGATCCTGTTAATGTTTCAAGATATTTTCATCATCGCTTAATTGCTATGCTACATTTTATTTGTAATAAAACTGTTCCTCCCCTTGGAGAAGTGCAACACTTCTTTGGGAGAAAAGAATACCAAGCCAGAGTAGCACCACATAGCCACATGCTTTTATGGATTAAAGATGCTCCAAAATTTGGTCAAGAAGGGATGCCACTGTTTTACAGTTTATTGAAAAATATGTCACATGTGAAATTCCATTAGAAGCAACAAATAGTGATCTTCATGCATACATGTTACAATTTCAAAGACATAAATGTGGAAAATATTGTTGTCACAAATATAAAAACAAAGGGAAATACTACACCAAATGCCGATTTGGTTTTCCTAGACCAGTTACAAATACAGGTCAAGTGAACAACTCATGTCTTCAGTTAGACATAGTGTTAAAGGTAAGTCACCTAAAAATACATATTACATAAAAGGAAAAGAAGAAGAAAAATATATCAATGATTATAATGCAATCATTGCCCACTTATGGAATGCAAACATAGATGTGCAGTACATTGCAGACAATTCTACTGCAGTTGCACGATATGTCACAGCATACTTAACCAAAGCAGAAAAGACAGAGCTCCAAGACCTCTGGAATGACCTGTCATCAGATAAAACAGTGTCTCAGAAATTATACAGCTTGGGTATAAAAATGCTCTCCCATAGAGAATGTGGATCATATGAAGCAGCTGATCGTTTAACTGGTACTGCATTGTATGGTAAATCTGAAAATATAGTATGGCTTAGTCTTGGTCCAGCTAAATCTATAAAAAGGGTTCTAAAATCCTACGAAGATATAGAAACAATAGCCAAACATGATCCCAGCAGCCAAGAAATTAAAAAAAAACAATTTATTGGACACATACTACCCAAACCGATTTAATACTTTGGAAATCATGTGTCTATACCACATAGCCCAAAACTACACCTACAAAAATAATATAAAACCTGATGAAAAAAAAGGTAAATACAGAGTGACAAACTGTGAAGGCAGCTTAGTTAAACTCACTAAACCAAATTTAATTAATCATATCAAATTGTTATTAAAGACTCCTCAACATAAAGAAGTATATTACATGTAGCTGCTACAACTTTTTAAACCATGGAGAAAAGAAGAAGAAATACTAGATAGCTATGACTCATATGAAGATGCTTTCAAAGCAAATGAAAGCACTATAACTGATGTAAACTTTACACAGCACAAAACAATGTTGCACAATGAACAGCAACTCGAAGAAGAACTCCAGGCCCAACTAGATAAAGAAACTCCTGACAGTAGTCAACCTTCTGTAACAGGAAGCCAAGAACCACTGGGAGAACGACTAATAATAAATGAGGCAGAATTAGCTATGACAGAAGTAGAAAACACCATGGGGGTAATTCATAGAATTTAGTGCACAAGTGGCGCACGCGGCTGGCGCACAGTGTGCGCGTGTGAATCCCTGCGCCAGCCGTGTGCGCTAAAATCCATTTCTGCGCACATCGTATTCATGGATTCCAGCTACCAAAACCAGCCGTGGCGCACAGTGTCGCAGCGACCCTGCAGCAGCGCCAGTTACGCCCCCAAGAACGCCTCTCGCGCAGGGAAAAGCCATCAAAATCCCCAATCCAGCGCAAAGGGCTGCGCTAACCCTGTACCAGCATGGCAAGCCTGCTACGTGTATCACTGGGGTGCGCGGGAAGTACCTCACGTCATTTCAGCTGGGTACGTGTATTTCAGGGGTGCGCGGGAAGTTCCACATGCGAATGTCCTGGGTACGTGTATTTCGGGGTGCGCGGGAAGTTTCACACGCGATATCAGCAGGGTACGTGTATTCCAGGGGTGCGCTGGAAGTTCCACACGCGAATGTCCTGGCTACGTGTGTCTTGGGGTGCGCGGGAAGTTTCACACGCGATATCAGCAGGGTACGTGTATATCAGGGGTGCGCGGGAAGTTCCACACACGATTCCATCAGGGTACGTGTACATCAGGGGTGCGTGGGAAGTTTCACACGTGAATTCAGCAGGGTACATGTATATCAGGGGTGCGTGGGAAGTTCCACACGCGAATGTCCTGGGTACGTGTATTTCGGGGTGCGTGGGAAGTTTCACACGTGATATCAGCAGGGTACGTGTATTCCAGGGGTGCGCTGGAAGTTCCACACGCGAATATCCTGGCTATGTGTATCTTGGGGTGCGCGGGAAGTTTCACACGCGATATCAGCAGGGTACGTGTATATCAGGGGTGCGCGGGAAGTTCCACACGCGAATGTCCTGGCTACGTGTATTTCGGGGTGCGCGGGAAGTTTCACACGCGATATCAGCAGGGTATGTGTATTCCAGGGGTGCGCTGGAAGTTCCACACGCGAATGTCTTGGCTACGTGTATCTTGGGGTGCGCGGGAAGTTTCACACGCGATATCAGCAGGGTACGTGTGTTACAGGGGTGCGCGGGAAGTTCCACACGCGAATGTCCTGGCTACGTGTATTTCGGGGTGCGCGGGAAGTTTCACACGCGATATCAGCAGGGTACGTGTATTCCAGGGGTGCGTGGGAAGTATCACACGCGATTCCATCAGGGTACGTGTATTCCAGGGGTGCGCGGGAAGTATCAAATGCAAAAACAGCAGGGTACTTGTATTCCAGGGGTGCACGGGAAGTATCACACGCAAAATCAGCAGGGTACGTGTATTTCAGGGGTACGCGGGAAGTCTCACACGCGATCCCATCAGGGTACATGTATTACAGGGGTGCGCGGGGAACACCACACGTGAAATGCATGTGTGGGTCCTCCCAGGTGTTCCCTCCACACCCTCCACGGCCCCTGCACATGTCCTGCAGGTACCCCATCCACCATGGCCATGCCCCCCAGCCACCTTGCACTACTGCCCACCAACGCATGTCCCCCTGCACCCCCAGCCACCAGGGACAGCCTCCACCAGGCCCCCACCCATGTCTCCCATCACCCCCCAGCCACCAGGGGCAGCCTCCACCAGGCCCCCACCCATGTCTCCCATCACCCCCACCCCCCAGCAGTGCAGGGGCAGCCTCCACCAGGCCCACACCCATGTCTGCCACCACCCCCACCCCCCAGCAGTGCAGGGGCAGCCACCACCAGGCCCCCACTCATGTCCCCTATAACCCCCACCCCCCAGCCACCAGGGGCAGCCTCCACCAGGCCCCCACTCATGTCTCCCATCACCCCCACCCCCCAGCCACCAGGGGCAGCCTCCACCAGGCCCCCACTCATGTCTCCCATCACCCCCACCCCCAGCCACCAGGGGCAGCCTCCACCAGGCCCCCACCCATGTCTCCCATCACCCCCACCCCCAGCCACCAGGGGCAGCCTCCACCAGGCTCCCACTCATGTCCCCTATCACCCCCAACCCCCAGCAGTGCGGGGGCAGCCTCCACCAGGCCCCCACCCATGTCTACCACCCCCCCACCCCCCAGCACTGTGGGGCACCTGCCAGCAGGCCCCCACTCATGTACAACTCATGTTCCCCTGCACCCCACCCCCCAGCACTGTGGAGCACCTGCCAGCAGGCCCCCACTCATGTTCCCCTGCACCCCCACCCCCCAGCACTGTGGGGCACCCGCCAGCAGGCCCCCACTCATGTCCAACTCATGTTCCCCTGCACCCCCACCCCCCAGCACTGTGGTGCACCCTCCACCAGGCCCCAACTCATGTTCCCCTGCACCCCCATCCCCCAGCACTGTGGGGCACCTGCCAGCAGGCCCCCACTCATGTTCCCCTGCACCCCCAACCCCCAGCACTGTGGGACACCTGCCAGCAGGCCCCCACTCATGTCCAACTCATGTTCCCCTGCACCCCCACCCCCCAGCACTGTGGGGCACCCTCCACAAGTCCCCAACTCATGTTCCCCTGCACCCCCACCCCCCAGCACTGTGGGGCACCTGCCAGCAGGCCCCCACTCATGTCCAACCCATGTTCCCCTGCACCCCCACCCCCCTGCACTGTGGTGCACCCTCCACCAGGCCCCAACTCATGTTCCCCTGCACCCCAACCCCCCAGCACTGTGGGGCACCTGCCAGCAGGACCCCACTCATGTCCACTCATGTTCCCCTGCACCTCCACCCCCCAGCACTGTGGTGCACCCTCCACCAGGCCCCAACTCATGTTCCCCTGCACCCCCACCCCCCAGCACTGTGGGGCACCTGCCAGCAGGCCCCCACTCATGTCCAACTCATGTTCCCCTGCACCCCCACCCCCCAGCACTGTAGGGCACCTGCCAGCAGCCCCCCACTCATGTCCAACTCATGTTCCCCTGCACCCCCACCCCCCAGCACTGTGGTGTACCCTCCACCAGGCCCCAACTCATGTTCCCCTGCACCCCCACTCCCCAGCACTGTGGGGCACCTGCCAGCAGGCCCCCACTCATGTCCAACTCATGTTCCCCTGCACCCCCACCCCCCAGCACTGTGGTGCACCCTCCACCAGGCCCCAACTCATGTTCCCCTGCACCCCCACCCCCCAGCACTGTGGGGCACCTGCCAGCAGGCCCCTGCATCCCCACCCCCCAGCCTGTGGGGCACCTGCCAGCAGGCCCCCACTCATGTCCAACTCACGTTCCCCTGCACCCCCACCCCCCAGCACTGTGGTGCACCCTCCACCAGGCCCCAACTCATGTTCCCCTGCACCTCCACCCCCCAGCACTGTGAGGCACCTGCCAGCAGGCCCCCACTCATGTCCAACTCATGTTCCCCTGCACCCCCACCCCCCAGCACTGTGGTGCACCCTCCACCAGGCCCCAACTCATGTTCCCCTGCACCCCCACCCCCCAGCACTGTGGGGCACCTGCCAGCAGGCCCCTGCATCCCCACCCCCCAGCCTGTGGGGCACCTGCCAGCAGGCCCCCACTCATGTCCAACTCATGTTCCCCTGCACCCCCACCCCCCAGCACTGTGGTGCACCCTCCACCAGGCCCCAACTCATGTTCCCCTGCACCCCCACCCCCCAGCACTGTGAGGCACCTGCCAGCAGGCCCCCACTCATGTCCAACTCATGTTCCCCTGCACCCCCACCCCCAGCACTGTGGTGCACCCTCCACCAGGCCCCAACTCATGTTTCCCACCCAACATGTCATCACAATCTAGATCCCTGGTCCCTATGGTCAGCCTCCAAATGCAAAACACCCACCCGAGAATTGCATCCACCCACTTAGAAATGGCAATAACATGATAGAACACCAATTGCAAGTTTGGAAACGAACACATGTCCCTCACATACACCCAATGGGTGTCAGTGAATCTCAAAACCCATATCATGATATGCATGAAACCAATGAGATGATACTACACATTGAAGTTTGATCAAAAAATATGTATTAAAGGAAACATAAATTGAATCAAAAATAAACAAACAGAAATGGGAATGTAAAAAAATGAAAAGAAGCATGTCCGTGAAAAAATGCAAAACCAAAAATCATAATCCAAAGGAATGGTGTCCAAAGTCACAGTCCACAAAAGAAAATCCAATGGAAAATTATAATTGAAAGCCATTGCTCCATGGGTAAATTGTAAAATAAAAAGAAAATCCAACAGTGAACTATGTACAGATGAACTAGCCAGGGTCCATGATCCCAAAAAAAGAAATGAAACCTATCTAACAACACTACCTAATTAAAAAAAACTATATACAAAAATGTGGCCCATTATCCAAAAGGTCCACAAAAAATGCAAAAACAAAGGAAACCTAACACTAACTACAGAACTATGTACAAGGGCAGCGGGCTAGTCCGACAGCTCACTTTTGGATGTCCCGGGCCAGGGCATCATCGAACTCCTGCTCAATGTTCCGGAGGCGGTCCTCCTCCATGCCCCCGAGGGTCTGCAGGGCTGTCGACGTGTCCACCTCCAACCCCCTGCAGATTGCCTCGAGGCACTCGGCCCGCCTCAGGGCCCTGACCATCGTGGAGTTCTCCGCCCTGACCATCGTGAGCCGTGCCTCTTCCGCCCGCTGCCGCTCCGCATCTATGGCGTGGCCCAACCGCTGCCACACGGAAGACACTTTCTGTCCTGGGTCCTCCTGCCCTCCGGCCGATGGCTGCCCCTCCGATGTCAAAGGCCCCGAGCCTTCATGGCTCCCACCACGTTGCTGCTGCTGCTGTGCCTCTGCCCGTGCACTGCCTCCTGCTGCCTGCACATCCTCCGCTGGCTGGGGTGCAGTCGTTGATGTGGCCACCCCTGCTGGACGTCCGACTCCCGACTGTGGCAGGGATGGCTCCTCCACCAGCCTGGCCGCACCGTCAGAGGCAGCTCCACAGGGCACCCAGGTGACTGATGGGTGGGAAGATGGCACGGAGGACGACTGGCGCATAGGGGCTTCAGTTGAGGAGGGGGTCGCAGCAAGCCCCATCAAACGGAGGAATCCGGCCTGGGTGACCTGTCCCAGTAGGCAAACGCGGTCAACGAGCCATTCGAGATCACGTGCAGTCTCCTCATGAATAGACTGCAGGTCACCTCGCATGGCCCGTTGACGCACCGCCACACCAGTCAGGACAGGCTCAACCCGGACCCGGATAGCCACGTCCGCAGGCAGAGGAAGGCCAGTTGTCGTGAGCTCATCCCCTGCCTGAAAACGGGTCTGGACGTAGGCATCCCTGCTGGTGCAAGATGATGCAGGGACAGGATTGCACACAGGCACCTCTGCGGCGGCCTGTGCTGCCTCCTGTCCCTGGTCCTGCACTGTACCACTAGCACCAGTGGAATCCCCACCTCCAGACCCCGTCTCTGTTGCTTGCACGGCCTCCTCCTCCACCTAACCCCCCACCAACCTGTATGACTCTGTGCCATCTTCCCCCGTTGGGCCCTGTGGGGTCCCAGCTGCCCCTTCTGCTGCCGAGGAGTCCAACTCCAACCTCCGCCTCTTGGACCTCCCCCCGGCAGCTGCGGCCTGGGACGCGGCACCAGACTCCTCACTCCCCGACGAGATCACAACCTGGGAGGGGAGCCGGGCCTTGCGTCTCCGGCTGTCGGTGGGATCCCTGCCGCTGTGCTCCACAGCACCTTCTCCGCCCTCTTCATCAGTTGACGCTGCAGACAGGGAGAAATAAAACACAGGCATCAGGGCACTGTACAATGGACACATACACACATGACAGTTGTACATGAGTGGCATTGGCAAACCTCAGACATGCCATCACAATCCCCAACACACATGTAATTTCAACTCGCACATATGAGCCATACCACAGCCATATCGCAACTGCCAGCACCATCCATACACATACAACAGCATGAGCAGGCAAAGCTGAGCCAGACATCACATGCAACACAGGAAGCGCACTACACATGTACACACACCACCACATTTGCATGCATGTGTACACCTCCGCCAAGTGTCACAGTGTTCAGATGGGCATCCATGTCACATCTGCCAATCAGGCTTCCACATCCCGCTGTCACATGCATCCATGTTGCATCACTGTTGCACCCTTGTCAAATACACACAAATGCACATGTACACAGTGCTGATACATGCAGTTGAAAACCACATACATGCGTGACATCACGAACATGTCTACTTACATACACATTCATCCAAACATGTGTGCCCACACAACTGCATTTGGCATGCAAGCCTACACACACAAGCACCATCCATGTCTCACACATTACAGCCCTCGCATGTGTTAGCCTCACGGCCCTGTACACCCCCACCCATACTCGACCCCATACAAACAGATGTGCAATCTGCACACTACTGAAACATCACCACACGCACAGCTCACAATCAGGATGCATGTACACTTACCGCTCGACTCCAGACGGGTCTGCCTCTCAAGGACCTGGACGTGGAGCGCTGGGGATATGCATTCCAGGACCCTCATCTGATCTTCCAACAAGTGGCCCCGGCGCCCCTTAGCATCCGCTGCCTTCAAGAGGCGCCGGGCCTTGTTCATGGTCCTGGACCTGAAGTCCTCCCAGCGCTTCTTGACATGTTGGAAGTCGCGGACTGCCACCCCCTCCGCGTTGATGGCAGTCACGATGTCAGTCCAGATCCGAGTCCGTCCTTCCTTGTCAGCGTGGGAACTTCCAAAGAGGGCATCTTACTGCCCCAGGACTTGCTCCACCAGGACACCAACTTCCCTGGCACTGAAGCTGGTGCCCCTCTGCCTCTCTGGCCGGGGGTTGTCAGTGGTGCCAGATGTTGCAGTGCCCGACATGACAACCCCAGAGGCAGGAGTGGGTGGACAACTGGGTCCTGGGGCTGGGCTGTGGAGCGATGGAATCCCAGTCGGGAGTCTCCGGTTCCAGCAGGGGTGGTCACAGCAACAGCACCCCTGGCTGATGTGCAGGCAGCAAATGGCAGGGCACGTGGGCAGCAGGCAGTCAGGCAGCAGCAGATGGCAGGTGGGAGCGTGCTCGGGGCTCGGGGGGCAGTAATTCAGCCTTCTGAGCAGGAGCGTGGTCTTCCGTGTGCTTACACGTGGCCAGATTGATACGGAGTGATTTGGCACGTGAAAATTCTGCACGTCAGCGTGTAATTCGAGGAAAGGCCCTTAGCGCGTAAGGGCGTCTGCACGCATACGCAATTTCATTGGACAGAAGGCCCCTCAAGCGCAAGCGCCCCTGTGACGTGACGCGCACAGGCGTGCATGAGCATTTCAGCGCGCGTGAAAAACTGCACATCCGCGTGAAATCCGAGGAAAGGGCCCATGCGCGTAAGTGACGTGACGTGCGCGGGCGTTTCCCTCAGCACGGGTTAAAGGTGAGCGGGCCCAGCAGTTCGCAGTACGTGCCTTTCGTGGAGACCGACGTGTGTTGCTGCTTCCTGTTGTTTCGCGCGCCATCACAACTTCACAGCTATCAAGGACGTATCTCTTCTTTTGGCGGGGGTGTTGGCTACGCGTGTTTTTCTGCATCGTGCTAGTTAGACGGTGAGTCGCACACGCTCTTTTTCCCACTGCGGGTGCCCCTGTGTATCGCACCCATTTTCAATGTCATAGTAGCCTGCATGTCCCACGCGTACGCGTTATTCGTGTTACTGGGTGCCACCGCGTACTGCGGGAGGTTGAATCCACGCACGTAGGCTGCAGGGTTGCGTGCACGGTTTTACTGTAGTTTTGGGGTGCCTGAGCATTGCGTGACCCGTCACTACATCACTGGGGTCACATACAGTCTTGCAGGTGCAGGGGGGGTGTTAACATCTTGCTTCCCACCCCCTTCACCCCAATTGCCCAGGTCAATTGTGGTGTACACCTCCCATTGGCACCACTCCATCTGTGCCGGCATTACTACATCTGTGCCATGGTTGGGAGGACACCAAAGGTGAGGGGCGCCTCAGCTGGGCGTCCTCCTCGTGGCGGGCATGGTCGGGGACGTGGCCGTGGTGACCAGGGAGTAGGGGGACTCCAGGGTGTCCAGGGCGGCCACAGAGGGGGAAGAGGCAGGGGTGCGCCACTTGAGCACAATGTTGTGCCATGTGTCGGTGAAGTCATGCCACCACCCCCTGTGGTTCCGGGGGATGCAGCTTCTGCATCTGGCACTGGTGCCCGTGTGACCCGGCAGTCCGTTCCATCGACTGCCACGGGCCCAAGGGTAGTGGTAGCTGCAGGTGCAGCTGTGGACACCGCCACCCAGGCTCAGGGTCTGCCAGCGCAGGCTGCGTTGGCACTTGAGGAGCCCTTGGTAGATCTCCAACAGGCCAGGAGGGAAACCATAGGGGCAGGCCGGGCTGCTCAGACCAAGACACGTGTCCCTGGGGCAGTCATGTCATCTGCTGCCCCCGAACAGCCGGGTGTTGGCAAGTGCAGGGGCAGATGCACCCAACAACACCCCAGTTGTGAGTCTGCCAACCAGGACCGTTGCGGTCAATGACCCTGCCACAGCTGATGTTGCTGCGCAGGGTCCATTAGTGGGCACCCAGCTGCCACTGACACAAGTCAGGCCTTTGGTCGTCCCTCCACCTGCCACTCCCTTGGCTCAATCCACCGAACCCACTGGCCATACTGGTCAGGGCGGCATTAGCCAGCCAGGGTCTGAGCCACAGTCCAAGAGGAGGAAGGTTGCACCTGCAGCACAGGCTGGGACCCCACACACAGCCACGACCTCCTGCACGTCGAGGAAGAAGCCTTTCTGCAAGCAGGAACTGGACTTCCTCATGGACTACGTGCGGGGCCACAGCCGTGACATGCTAGTGGGTGCCAATAGTCAGACTACGGCTGCCCAACGTGACACCCACTGGAAGCATGTTGCGGAACATGTCAGTTCATTCGGCCATGAGGTGCGCACGGCGCCAGAGTGCAAAAAGCGTTGGAATGACATCAAACGCAGCACTAAGGATAAGCGTGCCTCTAATTACAACTTGACTCTGGTGACTGGCGGTAGGCCTGCACCAGAGGAGGAAGAGCTCACTCCGCATGAGACACTCGTTGCGGAGTTCATACCACCTGAATTGGTCGAAGGAGTGGGAGAGATGCTGGACTTTGATGCCCAGTCCAGTGAGTGTTGATGCGTGTTTGTTGAGGGCGTGTGTGTTTCACTTGTGGGATGTGTTGTGCATGATTGCCACTACATGTGACGTGTACATGGTTCTGATGTGTAAGTAATGCAATGCTTCCGTCATGCATGTCTCCTCTGCCTGCATGTGGGGACTCCATGTAGGCATGCTCCCTTGCCCCTCCTCCGCCACTCTGCACCCCAGTTCCACCTTTGCACTGGTGTTCTTCAATCTTGCCAATGTGTACTTTCTTGTTCATGCGTCCTGTGTAGATGCTAACTTCCAGCGTAGAATCTGCCAGACATATGCCGTGCGGTACAGCCTTAGTACTTGATGCAGCATATCTCACTTGTACTGTGCATAGGTCAGTTGTCCTGCAGGGACATGAGTGCCCATTCATGCTCCATGTGCATTGCACGCATGCCCCTATATGTCCTTGACTGGATGATCACTGTAATACAAGTCCTTGGTTACATACATTGCCTGCCATCTCATCAGCCTTCCCATGTCAACTGTGGCTCAGTCCTGCGTTGCACACATGTTTAGGGTCTGACAATCTGTGTGGCTCACAGGCCTCAGCCTGTTCAATGGCCAATGACTCTGTCCAACTGTTTTTGTGTCTTCTTCACACATGGGCGGCATCCAGAGTTTTCATCATGTGTCCTGCTTACTGTCCCAGCATCATTTACAGTGTTGTCACTTGAATCACATTAAGCTGTTGATGCCAGTCAACACTGCCTGTCAATACACAGGTGTATGGTCAGCCTTTTGATACCATGCTAGGCATCCCTGCTTTGGTACTGGGGTGGAGGGGTGCTTGGCTTCTAGATATGGTACACATTGAATGCACAATGCACGTGATGTCTGAATTTGACATTGCACTGCCTTCACATTTCCTGGCACACGCCATGGAGTCCTTGTACATGTAGGTAGTGAGTGGCGTACACATTTTCTGCACTGCATAGACCCACTTCCATGGAAACTGCCACCTTTCAACAGGTCTGATCACAGAAGCAATTCAAAGTTGACCCAGCATGCATGACAGGTTATATGTTGTGTGTCACATGTCTGCCTGATGCGTTTGCTCTCGGTGTGTGTGTGTGTTGTGTGCTTCTGACATGTGTAGTGACCTTTTTTCTCTCTATTTTTCAGGTGATGACGCAATGGAGGCGGAGGATGGTGTTGTCATGCCAGACACAGCGTTGTTACCACTACATCAACCCGGCACTAGTGGGGGTCGTGGGGTGGTAGGCCACAAAAACCCCCAAGTGCTACAGTCCATCTTGTCTCTGGCTGCCTATGAGTCCAGCCTTGATGACGACTCTGAAGTCCATGTTGAGTTGGATGAGCATCAAGTCCATGTGTCAGGGGTGAGTGATTCTGATGTGGACACTCCTCTGTCTGCGACACCTGCACTGAGGGATCAGACAGTCTTGGTTCCTCCGCCCGTGGTGGATCGGGACGCAGGGTCACGCTCCACACCAGTCACTGATGTGCCTGGGACATCACGTCGACGAGGGCATGTAGTCGTGCAGCCGCGGGCGGTGCCAACACAGCGAGGATCCCCAGTCCTTGGGTCCCGCAGGGGTCAAGCCCGGCAACGCGGTCGCCGCGCGCAACCGCAGTATACTGAGTGGGAGCAAGACATGACTGCCAATTCAGAACGGCAGGGGGCAGCAATGGACAACATCGCTGAGAGGATGGAGCGTGTGGCCCGATCTGTGCTCCCCCCTGCTAGGCAGGTGCTTCTCCAGCAGCAGGCGGCACGGTCCACGGCCCGCTCGCTCAGGCTGGGCATGGCGGCGTCAGACAGGGCACGCCAGGCTGAAATGTCGTCTCTGCGTTAAGCAATTGCTGCTCACGCAGAGGCGCAGATGGATGCCCTGAGGGAGGAGTATGCTTCCCTCAAATCCACTCTGGGTGTCCTTATGATGTCCCAGAGGCAGCGGGCAGAGGAGAGGTTTGCACAGCTTGAGCGTACCATCTCGGCTGAGCTACAGGCTTGCCGGGAGGTGCAGCGGTTGTCCAGCCAGGCCTTGCAGGAGGAACTCCGTGTTATACATGTTACCTTGCAAGAGGAAGCACGTGTATCACGTGAGGTTCTGCATGCAGACCTACGTCACATTGCCACACAGAACCAGGCTCACCCGTCCGGCAGACTTGCTGCCGACGAGGGGCAAGCTGCGGCTAGGCGTGGCCAGTCTACTGTGCCACATCCTCCTTTAGAGGATGACCCAGACTCGGACGACCATCTATCTCCCACATAGGTCGGGCTTTGCAGGTGTTGAGTCCATGGAGGTTTTTTTTTTGGCTCAGCATCATCGCATGTGGATGTTGAGCAGCACCCTGTACCTCCCCCCTCCTGGGTGCCTCCCCTCCCCCCCGGGTCGTATGTGGCCATTTTTGATTTTTCTTTTAGTTTAGTTAGTTAAGTTTCTGTTTGATAGTTAGTTTACTTAGGTAATGTAGGTTTTCCATAGTTAGTGTAATTAGTTAATATAGTTTAAAATTGCTTGTCTATTGTGCTTTCATGTGACGGTGCGGTGCTTTGTGGCTTTTGAAGGCATCCACTGTCTGTTCCAGCTGGGCCCTTCAGGCTTGTCTTGTGTATGTGTTTGCTGCTTGGGGTCCTTGACTCACATATGCCACTCCTGCCTCCCTTATCCATGGGCTCGCAAGGATGGTTCGGTGTCACAACCTTTTACACAAGGGCTTTAGACTGTCATATCTGTGGCATGTCTGGTGCTGTGTGACTTGTGTTTACACCCCTAGTGGGGATGATTTTGATGTTATTGTCCACTGTTCAGCTTTTTCTAGATGGGGTGTTTCATGATTAATGTGTACATTCATTGCTATGCATTGTGTAGTATGTTTCTTATCTTTACTGTACACGTGCTTGTTGCAATTCATGCTGTAGATAGTGTTCCACACTTTGGATGTGAAAGACGGACTGATGCTGTGATTTATGATGTGACTCTCTGACATGGTCAAGTAATGAGATGCCTGAAGAGACACACACAGATGACTTTGAAGCATTAATCATGTGTTTCATGTCCTTTCTGCAGGGGGATGAGACTCCAGAGCACCTTTGCCAGCAGACATGGCCCATTGGACAATGGAATTCTGGACACGTTTGTTGGTGCCCACATGCACATGTGTGCACAAGCAGAGGCACAGAGATTGCAGACCTACATCCTAGAACTGCTGACGTGTTCCAAGGAACTCCAGGCAAGGTGAGCAGCACAGGGGGGCCACAACACAGCAAAGCTTGCACCAGGCGAGTTGCACATGCAGGCTTAGTCACAGCACTGAGGGTGAGCTTGGACCAATATTGGTGTTGAAGCACACAATGCAGCTCAGATGTGTTGGTGGACTGATGGCTGTTGATTGTAAGGTTGTCTGGGACACCTGCAGGGGCAGTGGCACATACCCTCCGGTACACCAAGGTCCATCGAGGCACTTGTATCAACCATGTAGCCTTCCGAGACATGGAAAGGGGCAGCTCACAGGGACATACAGCAAGGGACATACTCGGGTGCAGTGCATTTCATTTCCATGTACATTATGATAAATGCACTGCCAACTTTGTTTCGGTCATGGTGGTACACAACTTGCTCTGAAGTCATGGCTTGCTATATGGGTATGTCTGCTTACCCAGGGAACATTGCATGTTGTGTGAATTGTGACACATTGGTGTTCCATTTGCCACGCACCCACCGGCGGCTGACTTACTGCATTGACTGTGTATGACCCCTCACAGGGGTAATGTTATATATGGGTACGAAGCATCTACACCAGATTGTCTGTTTGTAGAGTAGTTTGATGCTATGGGGCATGTTTGTTGGTGTGTTTTTGTGTAATTGGCACGTACAGGTTGTTGACCTTGGCTCTCTTTGCAGCATTGCAGTGCTCCTGTAACCGGACCTGAGAGTGCGCAGGCAGGAGGCCAGCACTCAAAACCAGAGCTAAGTGTCTTGTTGTTTTTCTTTCAAACTGCTCTGCATAGGCTTGCTGGGGGGTGCACTAATGCATGGATGAATGTGTAATTCAATTTGGTATGTTTTTTTCCCCCTAATCACCTGGAATCCTATGCAATTTTGAACCCTGTACCCTCTACCCGGTGTTCCTGCTTCCCGTACCTATCCAAGCAACGTTCCCTAACCCTCTTTCCCCGCTGGGGTTGCGGATGCCTGTGTAAGCCCCAAACTTGCAGGTGCCAAAACCCTAGAGGGGGTGGTTGGTTCGTGCCACTCCTAAGCCTGGACTACAGAAGGCCATGACAATGATGTCCAAGTTTGTTTGGATTGTGTATGTGTTCATGCAGGTAGTACTTTTTCGTGCATTCCCTACTTTCATGTGTCATTCCTCCTCCCCTCTCCTGCCACTCATTCCAGTTATCCAGTGTGCCAACACCTGTCCCGACTGCATATCCCTGACCCTCCTTCCCCACCAGGGTCTCAGGGGCCTGCGTGAGTTTGACCTTGCAGGCACCCGGGACACGGTGGGGGTGGTTGTTTCGTGACACTCCCGCGCCTGTACACGGGACCTGTGACAGTACACATCCGTTCATGGTGCATCATTCTATGTTTTGTACCACACATGGTTCACATCCTGTTGTGACATTGTTTTACTGTGCTACCTTGGTTGTTGCATCATTGTGGTAGTACTTGGCCTTTGTGAGGTACTGCTACGTCAAGTCATCTACTGGAGGGTATTCTGGTTCGTTTTTATGCCTTGGATTTTGTGGTTTTGGAAATGAGTGTGGATTCTGAGGGTGCAGGCACCTTTTTACACACAAGGTGGGAGATGGTGCCGAAGGGTAAAGGTGATCCTGTGGCCAGGTGGAATTGAGGGTTGAAGGCTCCATGACCCAGGTGCAGTTGTTCAGTGGGTCATGGTCATTTGTGAGGGAGGGGGGGGTTGTTGTTGATAGTTGCCTTGCCCTGCAGTGTGATGGGAACCCTGACATTGTAATGGTGGTATCCTATGTACATGTTGTGTTCTGCTGATCAATGCCTGTTCATGTGTTGTGTTTACCTTTCAGGTGCGAGGGGATAGTTGTGGTTTGACATGCTGGGGTGTACACATGGTGAATGTTCACATGTGATGTGTAGAGAACACTGATGGTCACTTGATTGCACATGCATATGTTGAGTGCATGCCCTTGCTGACCCACACACTTGCACTCTGATGCACTACATGTACTACCACCCTTGCATATCCACGTGTACACTGTTTGCCTTCTGGTGCCCACTGTGTCCCTGCAGCTCATGTTCTGTGACCAATTATGGATCCTGTACATGCCTAATTTGCTTTTGGATGTGGTCTGTCGCTCAAATGTGATGCTCAGGGTATGCATCACACACAATGGCTGTTCACTGTGCTGTGCGCTGAGCAGTGTGTTGCAGGAGTAGGACACAGCACACAGAAGCTGCAGTGTTGATTTTGCAATGCACAATGTGCTTGTAGACAGGCATTCATTGTTATGTTACGTCTACAACTCTTGTAATGCATTTGGAAATGACTTATTTTGGGTGGGAGGTTGTTGGTCAGTCATTTCATCTGATTCCAGGTCAGGCATCATTGTCTGATGCCACTGTACATTTTGGACATGGCAATGTGTACCTTATTGTTACTGTGTTGGTGTATGGGTATTGCTTGCCATGTCATGTTGTGGTTTGGGAGGGTTTGAGTGACATAACAGTGATGGCCATGGCCTGTTTTGAAGGTGTGTGTGATTCAAGCCTTGCATGTCAGGGTCATCCGCTTCTCAAAGCAACTTGCTGAGGGTAGATCTCTCTCCGCGGCAGGGACCTCCCTCTGGAACAGCCTTCCTGCCTCACTGGAACTTGAGGAGAACCATCTCCGGTTCGGGAAGCACCTCAAGACCTTCCTCTTTGCTTCTGCTTTCTCTCTGCCTCTCCCTTGCAAAATTCTTCACTGGAACTGCACTGGATCTGCAACTGGGCCACTCTCACCGACCTTGGTCCCTGGCCCAGCCACTTTCCACTTGCACTGCCTCCCTGGCAACCACTGCACTGCGGTACTGTCTCTCTATCCCTACAGCCCCCACTCCCCAGCACTTGTCTGCACTTACCTTTTCAGTTACCACCAGCTGGCCTATGTATTTGTTTTTTGGTCTACTTACCCTGTACTGCACTTCCCCCCTCCCCTTCCCCTTGCACTTTTCCCTTCCCCCTACCCCTGCACTTGCACAATCTAAATGACACCTGGCCTAGTAGTACTGTTGTCTGTCTTCCCTTGTTCCCCCCTCCCTGCCTCATCGCACCTTGAAATACTTGTGTATAGGCCATATCATGTCATGTCATATGTGTGCCTTTTGGTCACACAGGATAGCTTGTGTTTAAGTAGCTAGGGATGCAGACAATGTGGCACTTCCATGGCAACTATCTCAGGGTGGTAGGGTTGTGACAGTTGACTGTCTCTTTGTCATCATCGATTGTCACCTGGTATGTGCCAGGCCTGTGTGCACTCGGCAGGGGTGGGAGTTTAGGTGAAAAATGTGGCCACAAGCTGGGTCCGGGCTTCCTCGCCACGTGCCCTGTCCCCTCCCATGGGCAGCGCCTGTGCCTGTGGTTGGGGGTGTGGGTGCACCACCATGTCCACCGGGACGCCCTGCCTTGTTGCAACATTGTGCAGGACACATGCTGCCACAATGATCCTGCACACTACTGGTGGTGCATAGAGTAGCTGCCCACCAGAGCGGTCAAGGGAGCGGAAACGTGACTTGAGCACTCCGAATGTGCGCTCCACTATGGCCCTGGTTGCAATATGGGCGGCGTTGTATCTTACCTGGGGTGGTGTGGTGGGGTTCCGGATTGGCGTCATCATGTGGTTGCTCAGAGGGTAGGCACTGTCCCCTGGGGAGGTGTAAATGGTTGTGATTATTGGGGTTTGTTTATTTGTGGGTGTGTGTGTGACATGCATGCATGTGCAAGGGCATTGGTACTCAACTAGGAGCCATGTGTCGCCATGCTGCCTAGCTTCCAGGGCCCAGCTCAGGGCGGACATTCTGTATATGAAACTGTCATGGGTGGAGCCACGGTAGTTTGCATAGACAGAGGTGATGATTCCCTTTGCATCGCATACCACCTGTACATTGATGGAATGCCAGTGCTTGCGGTTTCGGTAGATGTGCTCAGTGGCCCTAGGTGGACGTAGGGCCACACGGCTGCAATCTATGGCACCGAGCACTTTGGGGAAGTGTGCCACCCTGAAAAAATCCAGGACAACGGCCTGCCTTTCTGCGGGTGTTCTGGGCATGTATATGTGCCTGCGGACTGAGGGGTGCGCTGTCATGATTGCCAGTACCTGGTGTAGGCAGCGTGACTGCGTGGCCTGTGAGACCCCCCCCACTATGGCAGTAGTCTGCTGAAATGACCCAGTGGCCAAAAAATGCAGGACATTGAGCATCTTCTCCAAGGGGCTCAATGCTTGGGAGCAAAGGGTGGGGGTTGTAAGGTCATCTTCCCACTCCCTGACCAGGTCTAGGATGATGTGGGGTGGAATCCTATACCTGCCATAGACCTGGTCGTCAGGCATCCCAAAAAGGCTTGTCCGTGGTGCGAAAATGCGTGCTCTGGCTATTCTCCTCCTCCTGCGGTGTCCCACGATCAGTGTTGCGACAAATGGGGCATTCATCGTAGCTGTATATATACGTGTTTGTTGTTTGCGCGCACTTTTATACTGTGCGCGGGGATGCTTCCGCCTGCCTTCGTGTGGCGGACGCGTTGACGCCTGTGTGCGTCTTTTGCCGTGCGCGGGTTTCCCGTATTCGAATCCATGAATACAGGTTGTTCCTGTGCGTGTGGGCGTTCCGTGTAGTTCCCTGCAGTACTTCCCCAGTTACGCCTTCTTTTTCACGCGTTATTCCCCATTCCGCGTGTTACACCCACTGTTCCGCCCACTTTGGTTGTGTGCGCAGCGCTATGTGCGCTTTAGCTGTACGCGTAGTGCACGCCGTGTATGCCTGCGTGCGCCATGGCTGGATTGGGCGCACGGACAGCGGGAAACACGTGCAGCGTCTTCCTTGAATCGCACACGTGCGCGTGCGCTGCGTTTCTCGCGCTTGCGCTACCTTGCGCCTGCTTGCGCTGGGATTTTCGGCGCACGTTTGCTCCATGAATCGACCCCCATGTCTCAGTATGAAGATA
This sequence comes from Ambystoma mexicanum, assembly GCF_040938575.1. Taxonomy (NCBI): domain Eukaryota; kingdom Metazoa; phylum Chordata; class Amphibia; order Caudata; family Ambystomatidae; genus Ambystoma; species Ambystoma mexicanum. The sequence continues at coordinate 360,320,673 of NC_090932.1, read as the reverse complement.
AAGAAGACTTAACTATACTACAATCAAAACTAAACAATGAGCAACGTAGCATTTTTCAAGAAGTAACAAAACAAATTGCACATGGTGTACTAAATGAAAATAAAGAATGTTCCTGCCATAATTATAAACCTATACTACTGTACGTCAGTGGGGAAGCTGGTTCTGGCAAAACATTCCTAATCAAAATCATCAGTAAGTTCCTTCAACAATTGACAAACAACAAACTGTTTGTGTGTTGTCACTGCCCCCACAGGTTTAGCGGCCTACAGCATAGGTGGTGTCACGTTACACCGATTACTACTATTGCTAGTAGAACACCAGAACAAATTAGACTATTACAAACTTTCTGCAGATGCTGCATTGGAACTATGCAGAGTATTGAAACAAATGAAAATGCTATTAATAGATGAAGTGAGCATGGTCTCCAACCTAATTTTGGCTTTGATTCACCTCAGATTACAAGAAGTACTCAAAACAAACTATGAAGAGCTCTTTGCAGGAAAACACATTATTGTTTTCAGAGATCTTCTTCAATTGACACCAGTAAAAGGTGAGCCTATTTTTAAAACATTAGGACACAAACTCTGCCGTAAAACTGTTGGCAGCATTGGAATTGTCAACCTTTGGCAACATTTCCAATACAGAGAATTAACAGAAAACATGCGGCAATCTGCAGATCTCACTTATGCCAACATCTTAAAAAGTATCAGAGTTGGTATACTTTCTAAAGAAGCAGAAGCAATATTGAAAACCTTGCACATTAATGCACTTTATGGGATAATGCATGTGCTACGGATGTTATGGAACAATTAGCCCACAAAAATGTCAATTGTATGGCCTTAATGCCAACTCTTGCAAGTTGTTTCAAATTCAATTAAATAATGTTAAGTAAAGAAATGCAACCAATAATGGAAATTAGCGCCACAGACAAACTAGATGTACATGGTATGACACTACCTATATGTGACCAAGCCACAACAAGACTAAATAGTTTAGAAAAACCAATCTCAAACACATCAGGCTTAGAAAAGATATTACAATTATCTAATCCTTAAATTGCAGAATAATGCTTAAACGTAACCTTGACGTGGACCAAGGACTAGTTAATGGAGCACTGGGTACAGTTGTTGGCTTTCAAACATACCCACGTGACAACAAAATTCACTTTGTCAATATTCTCTTTGACAAACTTTCAGAAGTAAAAAGGATAGGACGCTCAACAGCTCGATTCCTTCTCTTCAAAGACATGTATGTACGCAGAGAACAATTTTCTCTAACTCTTGCATCAGCAGTAACAATTCATAAATGACAAGGTCTTACCCTAGACAAAGCAAGGATAGATATTGGTAACACAATCTTTAAAGAAGGCATGAGCTACGTAGCACTATCACGCTTACTTACACTTGACAGTCTATTTCTAATCAACGTTGATGCAAGTAAAGTTAACGCTGATATTCCTTGCATTTTAGAATACAATAGACTTCACTCACTTTACACCCCCCATCTAAACACATATTCTGTTCAACAAAAAGTAAAACGTTATAAAAGAAAAATAAATCAAACAGAAATGCAACAGGATGTCACTGCAAATCCTCCAAAGAGAGTAAAATAAACTAATACTTCATCAAGTACCACAAGCAAAAAAGAATCAATTAGGGAAAGTGAACCAGGTACTTCTTCAAAGAAGGAAGACAAACTCCAAAAAAAGCAGTCAGATACAGAACTACCTGGTCCATTTAAACTCTCAAATATAGTTGGTGTAAGTTGCTACGCAAATGTAGCAATTAATATTCTATTTCAATTACCACCAATTGTTGACAACATTTACTTACACAGTACAGACCCATTGTGTTTGCAAATGCTAGTACTTCACAGAAATGCAGCAAACAATCCTGATAACACATATAGTGTTTATGGAATAAGACAACAATTGGACTACTGTGCTGGAATGGTGAAATTCACTATAAACTCACAGGAAGATCCACAAGAATTTCTAATGTACTTACTACAAGTACTGGAAAACAAAAACATACCTATAAATGAAATCTTCCAGATTTCATACAAGTGGAAACATACATGCACTCTCTGCAACAATGTGACACAAGAACAAATCCCCAATGAACGCTTTGTATATATATCAATACCTAATTGTGATTCCATTCCATTTCAGCAACTTGTACAAAATACAAACCATGGTAGATTATGTTCTACCTGCAATTCGGATAATCGCTCGCCGTTACTAATAAAAACACATAGTAAAAACATAATACTAATGCTTCTACGTTACAATGCAGATGGTACCAAAAACAAATGCAAGCTGACTTGATTCACACATGGTCAAATATCACTTGGTAAGAAAACCTTCACAACAATAGTTATAATCTACCACACAGGAGCCACAACCAATTCAGGGCACTACACTGCATATATAAAAAAGAAATGTGGATGGTTTGAATGTAATGATAATACCATTACTCTAAAGCAGAGATTACCAGCAAATCTTACAGACGCTTATTTAATGTTCTTAAAACCAAAATTTGATAACTAAACTGTACTTAAACCCTAATTAAACTTGTAGTAAAAAAATGTAAACTGTTAGAATATTCCAAAAGCTATCTAACTGCCCAAAAATTCTACAACAACTAATCAGATAAATGAATACCACTAAATTAGAGCAAAAAATAGACATTTAGAATATGCCAATTGGTATCTAACTGTCCTAAAATTTAACAATATCCAAACAGATAAATCAATACCACTAAAATATTTAAAAAAATAGACAGTTAGAATATGCCAATTGGTATCTAACTGTCCCAAAATTTAACAATATCCAAACAGATAAATCAATACCACTAAAATATATAAAAAAAATAGACAATTAGAATACGCCTACTGGTATCTAACTGCTCCAAAATGTTATAATATCCAAACAAATAAATAATATGTTACTGCTCCAAAAAATGCAATAAGCCAATGTATAAAACATTAGCCAGAAACAACAAGTGAACACTGAAAACAAACAAACAAATAAACTGTAGCATAACAGAAAACGTTTTTTTTTTTAATCCAACATGGATTTTTTTTTTCTCCCACAGACCCAATGATTTTAGCAATGAACACGGAAACTGAGCAAATTGCACAGTACTCTCGTTTGTAATCTACTAAATATGAGGATAAAAAAAAAAATGTTGATTATACAATGTAATAAGTCATTTCAAAATACTAATGCTAACATGCTATTTTCTTTTATCACAGAAATTAACAAGAAATACATGTACTCCAGTTACTAAACCAAACAGTAAGTATATTATACACTCTATGCCCTGGCCAGAACCATCGCAGCATATCACACCCATAGTATCTTATAACTTTGTTCCTTATAAATTTGTTTTTGACCCAAAGTTATAAGCAACTATAAGTGTGATATGCTGCGGTGGTTGTGGCCAGGGCATAGAGTGTTGGGTGCAACACTCTATGCCCTGGCCACAACCACTGCAGCATATTACACCCATAGAGTCAAACATTTCAACTATGGCCTATGGAAACTTTTAATGTCCGCGGACATTATGAGTGTTCTTAGAACACTTTCAACTTGACAACGAACAATACGGACAGCGTCCTCAGAACACCTCCATTTTGTTTATTCACAAACATTTCAGGCCACCGCGAGAGTTCTTAGAACACTTTCAACTTGACAACAAATTCAGGAGACCGCGAGAGATCTTAGAACACTTTCAACTTGACAACTAACAATACGGACAGCATCCTCAGAACACCCCCATTTTGTTTATTTACGAACATTTCAGGACACCGCGAGAGTTCTTAAAACATTTTCAACTTGACAACGAACAATACGGACAGTGTCTTCAGGACACCCACTACGAACATTTCAGGACACCACGAGTGTTCTTAGAACACATTCAACTTACCATCGAACAATACGGACAGCGTCCTCAGAACACCCCCATTTTGTTTATTTGCGAACATTTCAGGACACCACGAGTGTTCTTAGAACACATTCAACTTGCCAGAGAACAATACAGACAGCGTCCTCAGAACACCCCCATTTTGTTTATTTTGCGAACATTTTAGGACACCGAGAGTGTTCTTAGAACACATTCAACTTGCCAGAGAACAATACGGACAGCGTCCTCAGAACACCCCCATTTTTTTTATTTACGAACATTTCAGGACACCGCGAGAGTTCTTAGAACACATTCAACTTTCCAAAGAACAATACGGACAGCGTCCTAAGGATGGACAGCGTCATCAGAACACCCCCTACGAACATTTCAGGACACCACGAGTGTTCTTAGAACACATTCAACTTGCCATCGAACAATACGGACAGCGTCTTCAGGACACCCCCTATGAACATTTCAGGACAACGCGAGAGTCCTTAGAACACTTCCAACTTGACAACGAACAATACGGACAGTGTCCTCAGAACACCTCCATTTGGTTTATTTACAAACATTTCAGGACATCGCGAGAGTTCTTAGAACACTTTCAACTTGACAACAAATTCAGGACACCGCGAGAGTTCTTAGAACACTTTCGACTTGACAGCGAACAATATGGACAGCATCCTCAGAACACCCCCATTTTGTTTATTTACCAACATTTCAGGACACCGCGAGAGTTCTTAGAACATTTTCAACTTGACAACGAACAATATGAACAGCGTCTTCAGGACACACCCTACGAACATTTCAGTACACCACGAGTGTTCTTAAAACACATTCAACTTACCTTCGAACAATACGGACAGCGTCCTCAGAACACCCCCATTTTGTTTATTTGTGAACATTTCAGGACACAAGTGTTCTTAGAACACAATCAACTTGACAAAGAACACTACAGACAGTGTCCTCAGAACACCCCCATTTTGTTTATTTGCGAACATTTCAGGACACCGTGAGTGTTCTTAGAACACATTCAACTTGCCAGAGAACAATACAGACAGCGTCCTCAGAACACCCCCATTTTGTTTATTTACGAACATTTCAGGACACCGTGAGAGTTTTTAGAACACATTCAACTTGCCAGAGAACAATATGGACAGCGTCCTCAGGACGGACAGCATCATCAGAACACCCCCTACGAACATTTCAGGACACCGCGATTGTTCTTAGAAAACATTTAACTTGCAATCGAACAATATGGACAGCGTCTTCAGAACACCCCCTATGAACATTTCAGGACACCGCAAGTATTCTTAGAACACATTCAAATTGCCATCGAACAATACGGACAGCGTCTTCTGGACACCCCCTATGAACATTTCAGGACAACGCGAGAGTTCTTAGAACACTTTCAACTTCACAATGAACAATACGGACAGCATCCTCAGGACTCCCCCATTTTGTTTATTTGCGAACATTTCAGGACACCGCGAGTGTTCTTAGAACACATTCAACTTGCCAGAGAACAATACAGACAGCGTCCTCAGGATGGACAGCGTCATCAGAACACCCCCTACGAACATTTCAGGACACCACGAGTGTTCTTAGAACACATTCAACTTGCTATCGAACAATACGGACAGCGTCTTCAGAACACCCCCTACGAACATTTCAGGACACCACGAGTGTTCCTAGAACACATTCAACTTGCCGTTGAACAATACAGACAGCGTCTTCAGGACACCCCCTACGAACATTTCAAGACAACGCAAAAGTTCTTATAACACTTTCAACTTCACAAAGAACAATACGGACAGCGTCCTCAGGACACCCCCATTTTGTTTATTTGCGAACATTTCAGGACACTGCGAGTGTTCTTAGAACACATTCAACTTGCCATCAACCAATACGGAAAGCGTCTTCAGGACACCCCCTACGAACATTTCAGGACAACGCAAGAGTTCTTAGAACATTTTCAACTTGACAATGAACAATACGGACAGTGTCCTCAGAACAGCCCCATTTTCTTTATTTATGAACATTTGAGGACACCGCGAGAGTTCTTAGAACATTTTCAACTTGACAACGAACAATATGGACAGCATCCTCAGGACATCCCCATTTTGTTTATTTGCGAATATTTCGGGACACCGCGAGTGTTCTTAGAACAGTTTCAGCTTGCTTCCGAACAAAACGGACACCCCCCATTCAGTTTATTTAGAACATTTCAGAACACCTGTGATGTCCGCAGACAAATCGAACAGAACAAGAATGTCTACCACATGAAAAAACACAACTTTCAACCTATCTCATACTCTCCCACCCTCCCCAAACACTCCTACACACCAACACACTCTACTAAATACACATTTTGAACCAAGTTTCACCGCGCTGTCCGCTGACGTCCGCGAATCCAAGATGGCGGGCGCCACCGAAAATCTGACGTGCTTCACGCTCCAGACCGTCCAATCAGCGAACACGTTACATGTCCGCAGACATGACGTAAGCCGATCGGCCAATAAGGACACTGTCCTCGGAGCGAACAGGGAAGTGTGTCCGCGGACCGAACACAGATATCACTAATTTTTTATGACCCACTTTTCGGTCATTTTCAAAAAAAACTACTGGATGGATTTTCACCAAATCTGCAAACGCACGCTTTCGGGACCAAGCCGCTGCTCCTGGTCCAAATTTGGTGAAAATCCATCCAGCGGTTTGGGCTGTAGGCGCGAGCAAAGTTTTTTTCCCATTCAGTCTATGGGAAAAAAAGAAATTTTGGGTCCCCCCTATAACTTTTTCCCCACTCGACGAATCCTCACCAAACTTTGCAACAAAAAATTCAGAGTGGGCCATATACTTTTTTTGAAAAGGTGAGGATTCGTCCAGGGGGAGAAAAGTTATAAGCCGCCCAAAAAGTGCTCTTCCTATGGAAACACCAACTTAACCATAACTACATGGCCACTACCGTGGCCATGTAATATATATATATATATATATATATATATATATATATATATATATATATATATATATATATATAATTTTATTAATGGTTTTATAGCCGCGTCTACTAAGGATGCATGCAAGGCTACATGCAGCAATGACTGGGGGTTACCCATGTGTGCAAAATGAGCCAATAGATGTCAACATCCTTCAACGTGGCTACATATCTTTGCGCCTAATATGCCAGCCAATCATATCATGCGCTGCGGCTCCACGCCTACACGTGACTTTTATGCGCTTCAACAAATTATCCAATCAAATGTTGGGATGTATTCACGTTTGTTTGTTGTTTCTTTGTTTCTTTACCTGTAGCGCGCGCCAGACCCAAGGGTATCAGGGCACGAGAACAAGAATACTTTAGGCTTACAAGTTACAAGTTTACACAATCACAAAAGTACATATCAATGGAAATACAGCAGGTAATACATTTACATCACAGATATGGGGTTACAATAGAAGGGTCAGTTTGGTTACTAGTCAGTTAGCTGGTACAGATAGCCTATAGCTCGTTTCCTTTAAGCCACTTGATGAAGTTTAGTCTGAAGTGTGGGTATGTTTGGTCAAGCCTTAATGTGGGCGGCAGGGAGTTCCACAGTTGGGAAGCTTTGACGGGGGAAACTGTTCCCTCCAGTTGTAGTCATTTTGAATACGTGAATACACCCATGCCGTCTGACATAACCCGCACGTGCAAAATGAGCCAATAGGATGTCAAACTCCTTTAAAACGTCTACCAAGCTTCGGGCATGATCCACCAACCAATGAAATCATGTGCTGCGGCTATGCGCTTACACATCACTTATATGCATCATCAAACAAACCAATCAAACTTTGGGATGTATTCACGCAAATATGCCCACGCCGCCTAATGTGACCCACCCATGCGAAATAAGCCAATAGGACATTGAACTCCCATTATGCATCTATCAATCTTCACGCATGATCCAACAACCAATGTACTCACACGCTCCAACTCTGCATCTACATGTGATTTTTATGCGTGTGAACGAACGAGCCAATCAAAGTTTGTGATATATTGACGTGGCTATGCCCACACCCTTTGATGACATCAACGTTTACGAGACTGTCCAATCAGACAGCGCAGCAGTTTGTAGCCGCAAATAATCACCACACACACTAAAATAAGTTCACATTTATCATTGCTTTCTGTACAAGTACGTTTGGCACTTAACCATTAAATTCCTGATCCTTTTTACCCACCTTTCCCTAATCCTATTTCTCTATGTACTGTGATTTGCTCAGTTTGTGTATTATTTGTTTTCATTTATTTCTATTTTTAAAAAACGTTTTTATTTTTTGCAGCATTGTCTTTTGTGTCTTTTTCATTTCTACTAAGACATTCCAAGATTCCCACTCCACCAAACTCCGAAAACTGTCCCCAACATGCCTACCAGCCCCCTACACTCTTCATAGTCCTCCTCCACTCCCCTAGTCTCTTACAATTCCCCACTCAATTCGTATAAAATGCCACCCCACCCAAAATGTGGGATAGCCATGACTACCACATGTCCACAAGCATGCAACGTGTCATTTGCCCGAATATAATTTGAGCTCACTATGCTTTCCACAGAGGAGACATTTCCATACACATATCCGTCTTTGTCCCACCCATAGGTAGTCCAGCACCGAAATGGTAGGCAATTCTCCTCTGAACAAGAGTACCAACAGCAACCCCAGACACATGTTTCGGCCTAGTCGGGCCTCATCAGTGAGGTGAAGCTGTGCCTCTCTAAGCACAGTGAGCAAGGGTTCCAAGTCTGGATTCCCCTGGTAACTTAGGGTGAGAACCCAAAGTACCCAAAATGTGCATAAAGAGGTCTGTGAAACCTTCTACTGGTGTGAACATGGCCCATTGACCTATTCTTGGGTGGATGGCCCCCAGGAGGGTCTCAACCATGCTTTAACACACTATGCTTTCCCCATAGGAGAAATTTCCATACACAAATCAGTCTTTGTCCCACCCATAGGTATTAATGACATTTGTGATGTCATCTTTCATGTCCTGGGTGTTAGTCTTAGCAGAGCATGGTGGGGGCGGCAGTTATGGTTGCTTAGCTTACCATAACTGGTGAATTGCAGAGGTGTTTCAGTTTTACTTGCAACCATAACGTCCCTTTAACAACGTTTTTTCAGTGAATTTCATGGGTTTTTACCAGCGCATGCCAATTTCCTGCAACTTACTAATATCATATCTACCCCAATAGAGCAACATTTGTGTCCAATTTACAAACTTTGACTTCAAAACACTGCTATTTCCCACCTTCTAGCATCATTTTGAACACTTCTATACACTTTTGGAATCTTTTTCCACCATTTTTGTGTCCGTCGACATGAGCGAATGTGTGACGTCATTGCAGACTTTTCCGACAGTGTCGTGGTACTGCACGCATGCCTTGATGACGTGATTGCAAACAGTTCCACACTTCACCATTGGGTCTGTGCCTCGGGGACGGTTCAGAACTGCTCTTTCTACTGATCTAGAAACTTTCAAGCTCAAATTGTTCCCCTTGTAGAGTTCCTACACCTATTCTTACTCATCATCCTTTAACAATCTAGTACATAGCACATACTTGGAAGAATATTAGCAAAACTTCTATTTATCTTAAAAATGACATCAGCTATTTCCATCCCTTCATCCCAATAGCAACCACTACCACCACCAGCTGGAGTACCTACACACCAAAATAAGCACAGTACTTCCAATGAAGAGGACCACGTAGATGAGGTAGAGGAAATGCCAACCTCTAGCACCAAGAGGGAATCATGGGTGTGGCAGTTCTTTACCACTGTTGGGAATGTACCAAAACTAAATTTACCATTGTGAAATGCACTGAGTGTAATGTTGTACTCTGTCGCGGACTAGCTGGACAGTTCTCCAATGGGACCACTTCCATGCGCCGCCACACCCAGTGAAACCACTGCAATGCTCTCAGAAAGGCTGTTCCTTTCTTAGCAAACTGTAGACTGTCATCCTCCACCTCATCTTTCTCAACCAATACTGTAAACATACTGCCTACCTCTTTGGGACACAAAATCTGACCTGCTACCTTGCAAGCAATAAAAGAGGCTGTTGATCCATATCTTTCGAAGACAACAGTCCTCTGTATATACTACAACAATTTGAAGTGTTTTTGAAGCTGTAATCAAAGAGCATGAGAAACACTGCCTACTACCTTAGATGTATCACACGCGCAACATCGTACCCTGTGCACCTGCCCCTCCATTTTAGTGCTTGGTGCCTCTTCCCCAATTTCCCTCCCCACCTTACATTCTAACTTCTCCTGCAAAAAAAGGGACTGGAATGGGGATAATGGCCCGTAAACCCAAGTTATCAGCCCAAAGGACCGTTATCCCTCGTTCTAGCCCTTGCAATGGGGGATGAAGCCCATTAGCAGACTGGGTTGCCAAAGCAGTAACCAGGGGTGCTAAAGCACGTGGCATCTGCTGTAGAAAGGAAAATCCTTTTCCAAGATGGCCACCATGGAAAGGGAATGCTGGACTCCGTACAGAGCCTGTCACAACCTCAGGCCCAAGACTATTGTCAACACACTCCCGTTTGATGGGGGCAATGGGTCATAAGCCCATCTGCATCCTGTGGGACACATGAACACAGGGGGCCCGACTGTGCTGAAGGCGCCAGGCTCATGCACTCATTTAAGAATCAAAATGAGGAACTTCTTTCTTTCTCTGCAGAACACTTGGCTATATCAAGAACCTTCCATGTGCTTAGTGCAAGGTGTGGCCCCAACCTAGCACTTCACATGCATGCAAACCTTGGGTGTGGCAAGTGGGTTGGGCTAAAGGGCGTGCTCCAGGAGCTTGACTATATAAAGCTGCTCCGTGCCAGGACCAACGCTTCGCGTTTAATGTGAACTCTAGTGCAACGAACGCTCATCGCCGCCCTGACCTGAAACACTTACCTTCTGGAACCTGGCTCTGCATTACAACAGTGCCTGGTTCAGAACCCGCCTACTGACCTTCTGGAATTCAGCGATCCGGTGCATTAAACTCCTGGAAGTCTACAAACCCAATCTCGCTGACACTGCATCGCGCTCTTCATCTATGACCCGGATTCTGCAAAGAAAGGAAGACAAGGTTAGAATCATACTCACCTCGTTCGCCAAGGCCGTGCAGCCCCTAAATCACACACGCAGCACCCGCGAGCGGCTAGCCTGTTACCGGACCATTGCAGAGTCGCTTCTCTTCGCTAACTCCGGCTCCACTGACAACACCTACCGCTTCCTAGCCTTTAACAACACCTACACAGAGAAAAGAACGAGATAGAGACATTAACACCTACACAGAGAAAAGAACGAGATAGAGACATTAGAGAAAGAACAGACAATAATACAGTTACAGATTATACAAAATCCAACGAAACACAGCAAAAGGCAAGAAAGACGGAAAACGAACAAGAACAATTACCAAAATACAACGAAACACAGCAAAAGGCAAGAAAGATGGAAAACGAACAAGAACAATTACCCGAGAAAGTGGATTAGCTGCAGCTTGTCTGAGCCTCCACAAGCATTGGACCAGTAAAGGAACTCGGTCCTTGCAGCTACGCGCCCCTGCTGGAGATAGCAGGACGGAGTGCTTGCCCATCATAATCTTCAGAAGCAGTTCTGGTCCACGTCGCCCGCTGCCATTTCATCTGGAAGAGAATCGCGTCAAGGTGGCCCATTATTTCTTGCACCTACATTATGACTATTGTCAAAAATTTAAAACACGGACACATTTGCAAAACCATGCTTTCAGGTCCTTGCCAATACTCCATGCACAAGTTTGATGGAAATCTGCCCATGTTTTATTTTTTCAACAGTGTCAAAATGTAGGTACATACATTAGTCATATGATTTAGCCCGCACTTGACAAAATCCATTCAGACTTTGCATAAACATTCAAGGTTGGGTCTCAAATCTTTCTGAAAACATTTGTCCACATTCGTCAAATGGCAACAAAGTTATATGGCATCTAAAAAAGTTGAGACCCCTCTCTGATGCAGCCCCCTCTTGACAGAATCCCACCAAACGTTTTAAAAACATGTAAATCTAGATCTAAAATATTTTTGCAAACCTTTGTGCAGATTCATCAAAGGGGACCACATTTACAAGCCTTTACAATATTTTGGGACCCCCCCCTAATTTTGTACCCTCTTGACAAAACAGCACCACACTTTCCAATACCATTAAGAATTGGGTTGAGATTGACATTCCAGAATATCATGCAGTTTCATTTAGTGGCGCCAAAGTTATAAGCCATCCAAAAATTGCTTTTCACCAACCCTGTAATGCACAAATAAGCATGCATGCCCCTGAACATCTGACATGTTCACAAACATTAGATAGATGTCCCCAGACTGTTTACGAACATTGGAGAAGAAGAATGTCACTTGTTTTGACTTTTTAAGGCCATATCCCATCCCAGCCTCCCCAAAGATTGACAAGTTTGGCAAGTGCAATGTTGTGTTTTTCAATATGCTTTTACTGCAATGTTCGCGGACAACGACACCTTTCAACGAATCCAACATGGCAGGCTTTCCCAAAAATCCAACGCACTTCACGCTTTTTACCATCCAATCAATGGGTGCATCCAATGTCCACAGACCTCACATCGGCCCCAGGTCTAATCAGACCCCTGTCTGCGGACCGAACAGGGAAGTGAGTCAGCGGACCAAACCTAGATACCACTGATTTATTGTTTGCCTACTTTTTGGTTGTTTTCAAAAAAATACTGGACGGATTTAAACCAAATTTACAAAAGCTTGCTTTTGGGACCAAGCTTGCTTTCAGGACCAAGCCGCCACTTCTGCCGCAAATTCGGTGAAATTCCATCCAGCGGTCTGGGCTGTAGGCAAGAGCAACAATTTTTTTCCCATTGCCTGAATTTACAGTTATCTTGAACCCGGCTAAAATGGGGCAAATAGGCAGGCCTTCTGCTGGGCTCTTACTGGCTATAAAATAATGGTATTGGAGGAAACATGGACCAACCAAATAACCTTAACCTATACAATCAAATGGTGGAGGTAAAATGGTGCTTGCCCAATCATTCTATCCAGAAAAAGTATCTTGATTATTAACCTGTAATGGAATCCAGGGGAAATCAAACTGACAATTACAGATACTAGGATGGATGAATGTTCAATTATACTCTGTGGAGATCTAACCTTACTTGCAGAAAAAAGAGTGGTGCGTTGTTAGAGAAAGAAACGCCAGCTATGAAACCACCAGAAAAAAAGAGGTCTAGCATGACCATGGAGTCTAGGGATCTACCTATCTTAAATGGGCAAATGCAGGGGGAAACACCTGGCAACCCGACTTGGACTTTGGATCACAAACTGCAGTATTAAACTACATTTATGTGTAAAGAAACATGCTAAACATCATAAATGACTTCCGGGTTATTAACGCGCAAAACAGTGACCATAATCTCTAAGAATGTTTTGGTTGTGAGAGAATAATACACTGGGGAGTGGGTATACCACCAAAGTGGAAGTGACGCAGGGGAGGAATTGTCTTAGAATGGCCAGAGATAAAATTGAAAGGATCACTGCACAATACATTAGTCCCATATCATCTGGGAATGGGGAAAAAATCAGGAATGTTATAAAATACTCCACCATATTGCATTGTTTTGTTGTGATAAAGATTGGAAGAGGGAGAAATGCCTTTTGCCACGCCACGTCTTTGACGGGCAGTGGTAGAAATGCAGAGAGAACTTAGAAAAGCTGTAAAACAAATAAAAATACAGTCAATATTTGTAGCACTCCTGGAAAATGAAAAAGAGAAAACAGCAATACAAAAATTGGTTGCTCTCGCATAAGGCAATCATGATGCAGCATAATGCAGAAGCGATGCTAAGAGCAATAGCTACAAAATGATCAGGCGAGAAATGGGAGTTGATAAATCAGAACAACACTCTCCAAACTGCCCTACAGACGAACAGGTAGCTGAAAAAACTAGGATAAGTCACTTTACAGGCCTATTTGCAGCTCAAAGGATGTCCACCCATAGTGAAGACAGTACGGATACACTGAAATGGTCAATCCCATATGAGAAAGAGGGCATTATGGAGCTAATTAAGAGAGCTAGTGGTACGCAAACTCCGGGATCTAACGGAATGACAGATGCAACGATAAAGGAGGACCCGGAGCTCTGGACTGACTTCCTATGTATCCTGTTCGGGCAAGTCATGAAGATCAGGGAACTACCACTTTCTTGGAGGGCGGCTATTATTGTACCGATATTCAAAAAGGGCAGTAGAGAGGATACTAAAAGCTACAGCCCTGTTGCCCTTTTGGACGTAGTGGAGAAAATCTTTGCATCCTTGGTATTACGGTGCCTGATGGATTGGATCACGGCTCCCAAAAGGAGCAACATATTCCAGACAGGGTTTGTTAAGGGACTGGGGACAAGTGTAAATAGCTTTTTCCTCATTATTCTTAAGGGTAGAGTCCTGAAAAAGAAGTCAAAATCATATTGGGCTTTTGGGAACTTGGCACAAGCTTTCGACAGCATCGATCGATGCCTGCTATGGGCAAAGAGGGCAAAGTGGCACTGCCCTCAACACATACTAGACAAAATAAAGGCCCTACACTCGGCTACCACTTTGAACGTGAGATTAAACTCTGCTGGAGCCCTTTCATGTGATGTACCTACATTTAGGGGTTTAAAAGACCTGCATTTTTTAACCTCTTTATCTCAGACCTGGGAGAGTTTCTAAGAAAGGCAAGATGCCTCCCCCCTTGAATAGAGAGGTCACTGATAAGCTGGATGCTTTACTAGAATGATTTGATCCTTTCGGACCAAACAGCAATTGGACTACAGCACCAGATTAACCAGCAGGTTGAGTATATTCAGAAAAATGGCCTGGTGATTAACGCATCACAATCTAAAGTTCTTATCCTGCAATTGAGTCACGCAAAGTGGAAGAGGTCCTTGGTGTGGCGATTGCAGAAGGAGCCAATAGAGCAAGTTCAAACGTTTAAATACTTGGGAATATGCGTTAATACGAGCCTGGCTGATGTCCATAGCGAGAAAGCACTTAGAATGAAAGCCAAAAACGTGGTCAGCCAAGCCCGAATACTTAATAGGAAATTTTGTCGGTTCGCGATACTGCCACTACTTCAATTTTGTAAGTTGAAAGCCATGGAAGTGCATACACATGGATCCCACTATTTGTTGTTTCTGTCTTACACCTTGTGGCCTATCCAGAGAGGTGTATTTTGGAAACAGGTCCTTGGAGTGCCAAGGTCAAAACCAATCTAGGTCATACACCACAAACTAGGCTTATTGTTCTTAAGAGCCATGATAAGTTGGACAACACTAACTCTGTATAGTAAGTGTTTATTGGCCAGCTCTCCATCGATGTTTGAGATCTTGAAAAGCGCACTAGAAAGTGCCATTGAAGAGATCTTAGCAAAGTGGGGGAATGCCTTCAAAGAACTATTGGCTAATCTATGTGTCACGGAGGTTGGTTTGATCACAAACCCTGACATGGTCAAGGCGAAATTGTGGAAACAAGACTGAATTGCTACACAGGATGTCACCAAAGATGCATACTTTTTCTATATTTTTAAACATGAAGTTAGGTCGTACAGCTCAGTTCCCAGATACTTGTGTACATTCCCAAACAGCTAGTACAGAACTCAGTTATTTAGACTACGGATGAACCTTTTCTAAACAAAAAAGGTGTTAGCTAGCAGATCCGGGACTGAGCCCAAGGAACTCAAGTATAGATATTTTTATTTTTTTTATTTTTGTTATTATTTGTGTGAATCAAAATGTGAATTGATTTTTACAAAATTAATTTTCTCAAATAATTTTCAATGTCAGTTTATCGGACAGCTTTCAGTAGTTTGCACGTGAGTTCTGAAGTAAAATAAAGCGAGATTAACTTGCTTTTTCAGCCCGAATAGGCCTTTTCAAACTAGTAGCTGCGAAAAGAGTGGATCATCCGGAGTTGCAGGTGATCTGAAGGCTCGGGTGATTGTAGTTGTAGCGAGTTGACTTAGCTTTCTACAATCTCTTCCAGGTTGTTCAGGGTGTCTAGTTTGTACATGATTTGTTGCACTATTTTGGAGGTGGCCATTAGCCAGGTTGGTTTTTCCCCACTGATCATTCTTGACCACCAGCAAGATTCACTGTCGATCGATGGATCCGACGAGAAATGCTGCATGTAGGCTGTCCTGATTTGTTTTGATTCTGGGCAGCCTATAATCAGATGGCGAATTGTCTCAGTTTCCTTTTTGTTCTGGCATAGTCTGCAATGAGCTGTGCTTGAAAGTCCTTTGATGGCTTTAATTTCATTTGTTGGTAGCAAGTTAAGTCTCGCCCCTTAAAAGACAGTGTCTGTTTGGGAATTGTTTTATGAATCCCTGAAGCTCATTTAGTTTCTTTATGTTAGGGGGCAGATGTCGCGTTAACTTGTTTTCCATTGCTTTTGCCAGAGTCGTGATCCAGTCTAGTGTCTTGATCTTTTTCATTATTTTTGCCGGGTTTTGGATTAAATCGTCTTCCGTGCTCTCAATTGAACTCAACAGCGTGGAGATGTGTGTCTTCCAGGATTGTAGGGATTTATTTGAGTCAACCGCTAGTTCTGCTTTTATCACTTTGTAGGGCAGAAGGCTCTCGGGGAGCAGAATTTTTCTGTATAACCTCTGGGTGTTACAGTTTATGGTCTCTTGTAAAGAAAGGAGGCTCAGTTCTCTTCGTATTGATGCAACGGGTGTCGAGGCCGGAAGGGAGAGAACTGTTCTCCAATAGTAGGCTTCAAGTTTAGGCCAGATGTCTCTCGGCAGCAGGATCATTGCCTCTGTACCATAGGTTATAGCAGGGACTACTTTCATTTTGTAGTAATCAATTACTGGTATCATTGAAAAGCGCCTGGGTTTTTGGTCGATCGCTTTTTCTTGTGCCGCCAGCTTCCTGATTTTTATTCTTAGATGTTCTTGCATAGCTGTTTCTTTTTTGGTGTTGTCTACTATGATTCCCAAGTATTTAAAACTTTTTACTTTTTCGATCTCGACCGATTGGAAGAACCATTTTGATTTTTCAGTTTTCTTTGTTGATTTTTCTAGGGTAACAATTTTTGTTTTTCCTTTATTTACTTCCAAGTTGTTTGATGTTGCGTAGCCAGAAAGGTTTTCAAGTTGGCGCTGTAATCCGATTGGCTTCTGATCAATTAGTATAAGGTCATCAGCATAGAGTAACCGGCTGATTTTATGTTTGCCCAGTTGCGGTGGAAAAGATCTAACAGAGGTTTCTGTTTCTTTAAAGTCACCGAGATAAGCCAGAAAAAGAGTGGGGGCCAACGGGCACCCCTGCTTGACTCCCCTTTGGATCGTTATAGATTTTGAGAGAGATCATTGGCAATTTAATCTGACTTGCACAGACGTATGGTATGTAGAGATTTGATGGGATTTAAAATCTCTTTAGGACAAGACCAGCTTTCCAGTTTGCTCCATAGGAGGGACCTGTCAACCCTATCAAATGCTTGAGAGAAATCGACGAATGCCAAGTGGAGCTTAGGGCCTCCTTCTAGTACTTTACTTTTCAGGACACGTATTATGAGGATGTTTGCAGCGGTTCCAAAGTTCTTCTTAAATCCTGACTGGAAAGGATCGTTTCACACCGCGTCACAAGCCCATTTTTGGAACCTTTTCTGTAGGAGGGAGCCAAATAGTTTTCCTATAGGATCCAGCAGCGCGATGGGCCGGTAGTTTGAAGGGTCATTGATGGCGCCTTTCTTGTAAATTGGAATAATCGTGGCAGTAGTCCACGAAGCCGGAATTGATTTGGAGTCTGAGCATCTTGAGAAAACTTTGCTGATGAAAGTAGACCAGGCTTCAGGATGGGCCTTAAGGTCGCTGTTTGTAATGCCTTTGGGTCCCGGTGCTCTTAAGTTTTTCAGTTTGGTTATTGCGTCATATATTTCTTCTTTGTCATTTAAGGTTGTCCAAGGATTCTCGCGGCTTTCTGAAACCGACATTTTTTGGTCCAGAGGTAGTTTGAAGGTTACCTTTATGTGCTTTTCCCAGGTTACTTCGCCAATCACGTTTTCGATGTTTTCGCTCCTGACAGCTGTCTTAGAATTTAGCAATGACCAGAATTCTCTTGAATTTTTTGGTGCAGATGGCTCTCAGTACGGCTTCAGAGTCTTGTTGCTGTAATTTTCTTTGTTGCGATCTTAGCCAGGTACGATAGACCAGTTTTGCTTTTAGTTTAATAGTTTCTGCTTGGTCCCTGCTCCACTTAGCTGCCTGCCTGATGGCCTTCCGATATTCTGGTCGCTTTTCGACTAGGAGAGAGTCGTACAAGTGTTTTGCAGATTTATTGAATGAGTTTATTTTTAGATAGGGCTTCTTGTATGGTGTTAACAAGGGGCCGTAGTCGGTCACGTTCTTCCGGTCACTGGATTTAGACTTCTTGCACTTTTTGGACAGGTCTTCAATGTCTTTCGTTGAGAGGCGTAGCCTATTACCCTGGACATTTACTTTGAGGTTGTAAGGCAACGAATCTGCATAGTCGTTTGTACTTTTCCAAGATGTAAATAGAGGGTTGTGGTCGCTGGCTTTGGTTTGTTTTACCTCGAAAGACGAAATTAGATCCAGAAACGATTGTGAGGTGAATATATGATCAATTGAGGATTGTAGCATGCCATTAGACCAGGTCGCTGGCCGGTATTGGTCAGGGAAGACCGCATCTAGACTTTGGAATTTTCTGGATTTCATTAATACTTGCCACTGAGTCCCTCTGAGATCTGCCGGGGTCGAAGGTTTTTTAGGATTTTGTTGTGTACATACAGCGTTTAGGTCTCCACAGATTAGTATGTATGACACTAAATGGACTGTTAGAATTTCATCAATTGTTGTTTCAATTTCTCTAAGAAAGGTTTCTGCTTCTATTTTCGCAGGGTTCCAATAGATATTTAGGATTGCTAGGGGAGTACACTGTTCTTTCTTGTCAGATTCTTGTCAAATTCGCTTTTGTGGTACCAATTTAGCAAAACTGCCAAGAGGAAGTGGTTTGCACTTAGGACTTTGTCCAGGTTCAGACCGTGTCCAATGCGAGATGCCGTCAGGAGGCCAGAAGAGGGACGTCCTTTAATAAGTGGATTTCTCCTGGCGAGGTCAGGTGCTGGAAGCCCCTCATATTCCATGAGCAGAGGCTTATGGTATGTCTGGTGTCATCAGTGGGCTGCTGACCTTCGTGGCTGTGGTCCTGGGACTTGGATTTCTATTTGGAGTTTCTTGAGGCAAGAGTTTTTGGAAGCCAAGCCCATAGGCCCGAAGCAGTTGACTTAGACTCGTTTGGGGCCCGCTTTGGTGTCGCGGGTTGGACGAGTTGATTGGTCATTTTTTGCAGGACTTGAGAGGTGGGGCTACTTGCAATAGTTGTCCGTTTGCTGTTGTCGATCCTTTGCCCTTTTTCGCCATGCTTCTAATTGAGATTAGGTTTTTCTTTGGAGATTAAACTTTCATGATCGTTGGTCAGTTTGCCGGGCATTAAAGTGGGAACTTGCGTGTGTTGGTTCCACTTAGACGTGGAGCTCTCTGTGTCTCTATGGTCTTTCTTGTAGTTTCTTACTTTGTTTGATGCTGAATTGGTTTGAAAACTTTCGTGTCCCTTTGAATTGTGAGTTCTGCTGCATGCTCGTTTACTTGTGTTATTTAGATCAGTGAGATCGTAACCCAGTCTCAGTAGTTCTTTTGTTTCTTTTCTTAGTAGGTCTTTAATCGAAGCCGAAGCAATATGTAGATATGTTTGTGCCTTCCCTTTTGTGTGAGACGGGTCGACGAGCTTTAGGTCTTCCGTTTTTATTTTCCTCAGTTTTGGTACGTGGTTGAAGAGTATTAAGACAGAGCCTCGGTTTAAGATCACATCATCGTAGTTCCCTTGTATTTGTTCTAGTTTGAGAATCCTCCGCCGTTCTTGTGTGGAGTTTGAAGTTTTTCAGTATTTTTTTTCTGTTTGGGATCAATAGTGATGTTCTCTTCTTGCTGATGTTCGCCGATCTGTGTCCGTTGTTGACTTGAAGGTGTCTTTTTCTTGCTTTTGGCCTTCCTTTGAAGTCGGATAGAGTCGAGGTTTGTTTCTGTCTGAAGAGCTTTTTGATCTAGAGTTTTTCGCGGTTCGAGAGGGAGGCGTTAAAGATCGTCGGCTTTTACTTGAAATTGTGGTCGAAGCGTCACTGGGTTTCTTTTCTGTTTCATGAAAGTGCTGAATTATTTTGTTACGGCGCTCTTCTAACGTAAGGAAGGGTGAATTTTGATTTGGGCTGGCGTCCTCTATGTTGTCAAGTGTACTTTGAGAAGGGCTCACGAAAGTTACTTTTCTCTCTACGGTAGCCGATTTTTCCTTGGTCATGTCATGCTGTGGACTCTCCTCTAGATGTTGGCTGAGGTTCATCAGAGACTCCTGGGCCATGAACTCTTCAGCTGTTTTAGGAGATTGTGGAACTGTCCGTTGGTTGTTTGCGACCATCTGGGCAGAGCCCAAGGTAGTGTCGCTCCTTGGAATGACCGGCCTTTCTTTACTCGAGATTGTTTTAGAGTGTGTTGAAACAGCCAATAGTTTCATGGACTTAGGCTCTTGTTTTTCATTTCTTTTGTTTTTGTCCTTTTCAGCTTTGTTTTTCTTAAAGATCAGGAAAGGTTGGTCCGCCCCTTGGGTCGAGGGAGCGTTTCCCGAGGCAAGGAGATTGGGGTCGTCCACAACCAACAACACTTCCTTTTTCCTTCTCTTGTCCTGATTTACTATATCCATGTTCGTTTGTATTACTTCGGTTTGAGTTTGAGCATTTCTTGATACAGTTTGTCCAGTCAGGTCTATAATTGGTGAGGTTTGTTCCCCCACCTCTTTTGTAGATATGTTTTTCCTCTGGTCAGTAGTTAAAGGGTTTCTGTCTCTGTTTTGGTACTGGGTTGAGGCAATGTGGTGCTTTTGTTCTTTAGCCATTTTCAGGCGCTCTTCATGGGCCATCACAAAGCCCTCTAGGTATATCAGTTTGGTATACATCATTGCCTGAATTGACGTGTGATCTTTTAAGGTGTCGTTAAGGGATTCGTAAAGTTTTGTGAATGGCGTAAGGCCTATTGAAATAGCCGACATAATTGAAAAAATGTCCGTTTTTTTCACTGGGGAGGCTTGTATAGGCGATTTTCCTTGACTCCTTGAAATTCTTGGTGAGGAAGGAGTAGATTGTTGTGCAGTAGGACATTTCTGATGGTGTCTTATAGGCGGCTGGTCTAGAGAGAATCTTCTGTGTGACCCAAGGAGAAGTAGAACTGGGAAGATCTTCAGGCTTTCAAAACCATTTCTTGCATCTTTGTGGATTTCTCTTTCAGGAGAAATTTCGTAGTTTGCTGTAGAGGGTTTGGAGTTTCCCACCATGGGTGAGGCTTCGGCCTTTTCGTGTTGTTCCGGACTCATTGTGTCCCGCAACAGGGATTGAGGAATAGAGTGGTTGTCCTCTTCCCAGAGCTCATTTGATGGAATTGGTGGGACACTCACTTGATCTTCAGCTGTTGAAGATAAGAGGTTTGAGGTGTCTCTGTTTGGGTTTGTTTGAAGATTTCCTTGAACTTGATCATCGACTAACTTTGGATCTGACCCAACCGATTGTTTTAGTAAATCCTCTTTGGGGAGATTTTTTGGTGTAATTGGAATGCTTAGAGGAGTGCTCACTTGCTTCTCATGGGCTGGAGGTGAGATCTCTGAGGCATTTTTGTGTATTTATTTCATGTTCTCCTGGTTCTTGAGCCTCAATTGCATTAAGGTTGAGCTTCTCCGGTGCCTTTACTGGTTCAGATAGTTCTTTTTGTGGCACCTGGTCTTCAGCCCTCACTAGCTGTGGATCCGGACTTGGTGATACTTCTAAATGCTTTGGGGTTTTAGGCGAGACCACACTTTGGCCCTGGCATGAGTTGGTGGGGGATAATGCCATCAACGTTCGTGAGGAGGTCGTCCTATGATCTAGCTTCCTGTGTATCTGAATGGGTTGGCAATCATGAAGAGCTTCCAGGATTTCCATGTCGGTTAGCTCAGCTGTTTGAATTGGCCGGGTGGTGTTTCTGAAATTAAAGAAACTTGTGAGCAGGTTTTGAGAGACGACTTGCTGGATTGCCTTTCCTGATCTATTAGAATGAGAAGTCGTTCCATTGCCTTTTTTCTGAGTGACAACGCCATTGTGTAGGTGTAGCCCTCTCTTTTTACTTTCTTTTTTTTTTTCTTTTCAGGTCGTGTGTGGTTTCCTGCATTTTGAACTGTAGGTGAAAATCTTGTTTGTTTTCTTGTGTTGGACTGGGCCATTGCATTTGTAGTGCTTGGCTCGTCCCATACCACTGGAACAGTCTCTGGACCAACTTGGTCATAGGGGTCTGAAGCGCGATCCAGTACTGAACGCTCAGGGGAAGCACCCCGAGAAACTCGTCTCTTTTGGGCGGCGCTCAGTTGGTCGGTCTCCACGTTGCAGTGAATGATAGCTTTAACAGCTACATGGCTGCAGGGTACGGCCTGTTCTGGCTCCACCCCCGCTAATCCATCCTCGCGATCCAGGTCTAATCCCCCGTCGCCGCTTCTGCTGCCGGCTCCGGGCCCAAGGCCTCGCCCAGCCTCGGCCGCTCCTTGCACTGCTCCTTGCACTACCCCACCCGATCGCAGTCCCGAATCCTCTCCACGTGGTGACGCGGACCCGCTGTCCCCTCCAGGATGAACAGGTGAGCGCGCCGTTTGGATAGTGTTCACGGGATCTGCATTTCCTACGGTGGGGAGGTTTTCGTTTGTGATGTCTTCCAAAGCCAATGGCGGGGTAGCCTTCGTTTGTTGTTTCATTAGTCTGTGGGCTGATTTTTCCGGTGAGCATGGGGAAATCTGAGAGTCATCGGAAGTCGTCAGGGTAGGTTTGGTGATTATTAGTTTTTTTATGAGTTTACTTCTTTTCTCCATTTGGCTGCCACTTTCAGACATTAAATGGACTTGATTTGAGTCTTTTACACATGGTTCGTCTGAGATCGAGTGGGGGCGCGAACTCCGCATCCATCGCCTCTCTTCACACATGGGGGAGTTAACGGGGGTGGCAGTCCTCGCAGCCTCGACCGCCATGACTGCAGGACTGCCACTCACTGCCACTCCGCGTCCGCTCCGCGGACTGATGGGGTTTTAGTAGCTAGCTTGAAAGGGTGCTCCGCCTCCAAAACAAAGGATAGTGAAGGCAGACTCTGCAGCTAGAAGATACTGCAGGACTGCCACTCGCCGCCACTCCGCGTCCGCTCCACGGACTGCTGGGGTTTTAGTAGCTAGGTTGAAAGGGTGCTCTGCCTCCAAAACAAAGGATAGTGAAGGCAGACTCTGCAGCTAGAAGATACTGCAGGACTGCCACTCGCCGCCACTCCGCGTCCGCTCCACGGACTGCTGGGGTTTTAGTAGCTAGGTTGAAAGGGTGCTCCGCCTCCAAAACAAAGGATAGTGAAGGCAGACTCTGTAGCTAGAAGATACTGCAGGACTGCCACTCGCCGCCAAGTATAGATGTTGTAACGATGGAAAAGAAAAAGAAACATCATACCACATCCTGATATTTTGCACCGGACTAATGTCTTTAAGAACTAGGCACTTCAGAACTTTTCAGAAAAATATTACCCTTTAACCCCAGAAGAATGGTGGATTAATTTAATAAAGGGAGAATTAACCTCACTAGTTTTAGCAACTGTAAAACCTCTGCATTGTATATTTTCAAAGGAAATTATTTCTGTAAACTATGAAATGGTTGTGTTGTGGTTTTAATAATGCTTAGATATATATGCATGTATGTGATTGTAATATTTTGATACTTGAAACAAATTGCTAACATATGCTGTTGAGATAATTGCTAAAAGGGTTGATATAAACGAAATGCTAAATAAAAAAAAACGTTTTAAAAAACAAGCTATTTTAACTACACCAAAGCCAAATAACTCAATCACTTGACTCCTTTGCCAGCAGTCAATAACACTTCCCACCCACAACTTCAGTCAGCATCCTTCCAGCAAACCTCTGTGGCATATGCAGGCATTTACATCAACATGTAGAATTCTATATTGGTTGAGAACTTAGAGATGAGTAGTGTAGGTTTTTCTCTTTTGAAGATTTACAAAATAGGAAGTTATGTGTGAAGTTGAGGCCTGCACAATTGTGAAGTGTATTTAAGTTTCTTATGGTATGGTCACCATCAGCAGCCAGATATGTCTTTGCATTGCTGGGGGCCTTCTGGAAGTGCATTTGGGTTGGACTGTAATCATGCAAGTATTTCATGATGTTGGGCCTCATTACGACCCTGGCGCTAAGGGATTACCGGTACCGGTAAGGGTACCCGTACCGGTAATCCCTTAGCGCCTGATTACGAGGTCCCTTTGCGGGTTCCAACCTTAACGGCTGGTTTTACCAGCCATTAAGGAATGGACCCGCAAAGGGACCTTGGTGCTAATTACGGTACCGCAATTTGCGGTACCGTAATTACCGCCTTTCCCATTCCCATTATGCCCTATGGGGCAAAAATGGGAATGGGGAAGGGCCATGGAGGAAGGGGGAATTACCGCCCCGCCAACCTTGTAATGGGGTAGTAATTTCCCCTTTCTCCATGGCAGAGTCAGTAACTTACCGGCATGGACCATGGTGCTAATAGCACCATGGTCTTCCGTCAGGGTCGTAATGAGGCCCATTGACCGTATATTACACGATAGACTACGCATACAAAAGGCAGAACAGACTAACTATAACCATATCACCACAGCAAACATTTTACTATTGGTGGAGTTAGCATATTCTGTGTGTGTTTGTGTGTGTGCCTAGGTCAGTGATTCATGAATTGGGTGCATGAGGAACTTAAATGATCAGTGAGTATATGCCACCTACACAAAAGAGTTCAGGCCATGCATGCTCACTTGATACTACATAAAGTTATTCCACTTTTTTCCTTCACCACCAAACTTGTAATGAGCCTTAATGCCTCGCTGAAGCCAGTGCAAGTCTCTTGTAGTTGTCATCTGCATATAACACTGCTACCCAAACCTCCGCTATGAGTTGCATTTGCTACCTTGCTCTAGAATTGGGGTGCAGGGCAAAACCCGAATGACTCCTTGCTGCACCCACGATTGTTAACCATTCGGTTATTTTACAACAAAAAAATATGGCGATAGGTTTGTTTCAAGGGAGAACTGCAAAGACACAAGCAGTAGAACACAAGGGGGGTCATTACGACCCGGGCACAAAGGGATACCGGGCACCGGTAATGACACTGGTGTCAGTAATCCCTTTGCGCCCTATTCCGATGTCCCTTTGCGGGTCCTTCCCTTAATGGCTGGTTTTAGCAGGCGTTAAGGATGGGACCCACAAAGGGATACCGGGGTCAATAACGGTACCGCAATTTGCGGTACCGTTATTGCCGCCTTCCCCCTTCCCATTGAGCCCTATGGGGGCTCAAATGGGAATGGGGAATGGCATTTCAAATGGGGACTTACCGGTCCCACAAAGGACGGAATGGACCGGTAAGTCCCCATACTGCCAACCTCGGAATGAGGGCCAAGAAGTATTAGACCGCAATCCAGAATGGAAGTGAAAATATGAAAATTATTGAGCACCAAATGTGTGTGCAATTTACTGGGCCTCATTACAAGTAAATCTGAAATTCAGCGGTATCTCTGCCGTGGTGGAATTAGCATTACCTCTGCGTGGATCCGTGGAATTACCACTGTATTACAACCTGACGGGCTTGCGCACACCCCACTTGTGGTAACGGTAATTCCGCCCAGCAGAGTTACCACCAAATCATGGGCCAGCAGTGGTAATTCTGCCAAAAGTAGTTTTAAAGTCGGCGGTAACGGAATTGCCTCAAATTTACATCTAAACGCCATGCTCGTAATGAGGCCCACTGTCCCTTACACATCTTCTAGGGGGACGGTGCAACAAATCAACTTCTGGGGCACCAGTGGTCCAGGGGTGAATATCGGTTTCCAAACCATCAAGCAGCCCCACACCGCTAGTACACCAGAAGGGATCTGAACAGATTGGAAACAAAAGCAAATTATAAACCTCATTGTCCAATTTTGGAAACATGGATGCAACAGCAAACTCACTTCTGAAAGGTTGTGCATCCTTGGTTAGTTGCAGCACAGCGAAAGCACAAATATTAGCCAATGATAAAAAGAATGTTCATTCAAGGTTGTATAAAAATATCTATGTTATTATTATCACAACAGACGGTTCTAGCAACACTACGAAATACAACCCACCCTGTAAAGGAATGCAGAGGACAGACAGTTTCAAAGAAGAAAAAGGGATGAACTCTGGATACTGACAGGAGGGTACTCTGTATGGTAAATAATCACAATATTTCAAGGTTATTTGGCTTCAGCACAAATGGAGCAATGGGTCTTAAAATGTCTCTAAGGAACTTACAGGATAGGGTGAGAAACCACAATGTACCTTGTGCTGTAGGGGTTCTTGGTGCTCAACAGGGTTAAGTCAGCTTCAGTTTGATTTGCAGGAATCTAGGACAGAGTTCAAAATGGGAGTCAGCTGCGGGTATCAGGTGGCAAGACAGTTCAGCGAGCGAAAATGGATGAACGGCTGCAGGCTGGCCTTCACTGCAGCTTGGGGTCAGGAATCATTGTCTCGTTGCTGGTTGGCCGTTCTGAAGCACTAGTCGAGACAGCTCAGATGTCTTTAAGCGACTGCAGCGTAATAATGGTCAGCTTTGCAGTCGGCGCCAGCTCAAGGAACTCGACTGGCTGAAAAATGCCCTTTAAAGCGGATGTCGGTATATGCTCATCGGGGCATATCTACCAACTTTTTCACTGGGCTCTTGTTGTCCTTTAAGGCGGAGGAGTGTGATGCAGGCAGCTGCCTTATTCCTTGGTTTCGTGTACAGAGACCTTCTGGCAATTCTTACTTAGAAATCTTGCTCTAGAGCCTAGCAGTGCAGACTGCGTGCTGGCTGATTACCGGTTCTGGATCAGCTGGAGGGTCCTCTGGATTTAGTATCTCCCTCTGTTCCCTGCGAGAGGTTTAGCGGAAGGATCATGCTTTCCTCTTTGGAAGTCCAGTCCTTCCTTCACTGGCAGAAAATGTAAGGCAGACTGTACCTTCAGCTAGGGTCCAATGATGAGTTCTTCTTGCTACTACTTGCAAAGTCTTTAGATGATCTGCCAAAAGAGGGGCTCAGCTCTCTTTTAAAGCCAAGTGGCTACAGTGAGATTGGTGTAGGCTAGGCCTACCTTAATGAGCCAATCTCCGGGTCCCCACCAACAATCTCCTGTATGTGTGAGGTCAGAACCAGTGTGCTTTTCAGCAGGAAAGGTAAAGGAGTGAAAACATGTGCTTCTAAGTTCCACCCATCTTCCTGGCTGTTGTGGATCAAAAGGTTTTTCTGGTAAATGGCTCTCTCTGTGATTCCTGATTAAAGCAACGTGTCTCCTTTGAAGCTGCGGTGAGACAAGACTCTCTGGCTCCTGCAAACCACATTCTCATACCTTATGAATGTGGTACTTCTGCAGGGTAGACTACTGTAAACACCCAGTCCCTGACATGACATCTCACTTTCAAAGATACTAAGAGTGGGAGCTGGCTTTAGGTTGACACAGCTACATATGAAAGGATGTTGGGGTTTCCTGTCTCCCTTAGTAACCTCTGCAGCCAAGCCCTTTTGTGGGCCTGTTTGAATTACCTCTAACTAGTATGCCCATTGTAGCCACCAGCTGTAGAGCACACCAAACGACCAGAGGCGATCCATGGAGTCTTTATTAGTTAATCAAGCTGGCCATGTTAGGGGAGGATTTGCCCCCCTTCTGGAGATGCATCTTGTACCCCTGGCTGTCATATCTCAACCAAATATGACAGTGGGGACTGTGCCATGCCTGTAGGCTGTGTCCACCCAGAGTACACAGGTCTATGAATTTGCTGTGAGCATAGGAAAATGTGTGTGGATTAGCCCCACACATTTTCTTGAGGTTGGTTTGCCATAATTCCATTTAATTAAACATTTAAAAAAGCCCAGGTGAGCACACACCCACCATGCAGATGGTTGAGTTCCTCACATGTCCCCCAGCCTCAACATGTCAACCATCACCCTACTGCAGGTTTGTTTCGCCATCTAGGTGAAAGTCCCAGCTGTGGCCGTCTGCATGTCCATGCTGGATTCATGCTTTGTGCTGGATGTCAAAATCAAATCCCTGTAAGGATATGGCCCAATGAAAAAGCTTAGGGTTCTCCCCTTGCATGGCCATTAACCATCTAAGAGCACAGTGGTCCCTTTGGCTAGAAAAGTGCGACCCAGCGATATAGGGTTTTAGCTTCTGTATCGCCCACATGACCTTGTAAGCCTCTTTTTGAATGGCGGCCCAGTTCCTTTCCTTTTTTGTCAATCACCTGCTAATGTAGGCGACAGATTGCTCGACCGCATCAGAGTTCAGCTCCACTAACACTTCTCCAATCCCAAAATCACAGGCGTTTGTCTCGATAATGAACTCCAGACCATAGTCTGGCACTTTCACAACTGGGGCCCTGCACACTCCATCCTACATATCCTGAATGGAGATTTGACGTGTGGGGGTCCAAGCTAACTTCTTTGGCATTTTCTTGAAAGCTAGATCATTCAGGGGCATGGCAATGGTCCCATTCTCCTTGATGAATGACCAGTAGTACTTGGTGAGATCTAGAAAAGCTCTCAACTGTGTCTGTGTGGTAGAGATTTCCAATCATTCGCAGCCTGTACCTTCACTTCAAGAGGTTGTTTCTTGCCTCCAAATTCCAGGTGGCCTAGGCAAGTCACTGTGTCCCAGACTATATGACATTTCATGGCATTGATAGACCTACGTTCTGCAGGGCCTGGAGCACTTGTTTCCGGTGGGATAAGTGATCTTCCCAGGTGTGGCTGAGCACAGCAATGTCGTCTGATTAGGCGACACTGAAATTTTCCAGTCCAGCCAAAAACCTAGTTAACCATCCTCTGAAAAGTGGCAGGGGAATTCTTCAATCTGAAGGCATCACAGAGAACTGATAATGTCTTTCTGGGATGGAGAATGCTGACCTCTTTCCCGTCTGTCATTCCAAACTGCCAGTATCCGGCCATGAGGTCAAAGGTACACATGTACTTGGCAGCGATGAGCTTGTCACTGAGCTCATTTGCCAAGGAATGGGGTGAGCATCTGTCTTCATGACAGACCTGAGCCCCATGTAGTCCACGCAAAAGCAGACTTCAGCCTTCCCATCACTGGCCTTTTTAGGTACCAGTACCACTGGGCCAGCCATGAGATTGTGGGATGGCTCTATCATTCCTAGGTACAGCCTCGTAAAAACGTGCTCATTGATGCTGTCGCTGACCTTATCAGACATCCGGTGAATCCTAGTCTTCACTGACTTACTGTCTCTAGTTACCACATTATGGGTGCACCAATCTGCGTGACCTGGAGTGAGGAAAAACAGACCGGCCAACTGTCCAAGTAAACGGTGACATTCTGTATGTCGCTGTTCTGACCGGTCCATTGCAAGGTTGACACCTTCAACTGATTCATATGTGTCTTCCATGTGCAGGAGGTCTGGGACGGGATTGGTCTCCTCCTCAGTCTCTCCATATTTCACTAACACCATGACCAATTCATCCCAGAAATAATGGCGTTTTAGCCGGTTGATTTGAAAGACCCTGCACATCTGTTTGGGTCTTTTCATGTCAATGAGATAATTCACCTCACTGACTTTTTCAAGCACACAGTAAGGCCCAGTCCACTTGTCCTGAAGGGCACTGGATTTAACAAGCTCTATAATCCACACAAACTGCCCTGGAGAATAGAATGTCACTGTGGCCTTCTGGTTATGCCAGTGCTTCATCATTGTCAACTGTTCCATGTACTTTGTCATTCTAGAATGAAGGCCAAGTACATAGTCCACCATATCTTTTGTAGGAAATGAGAGGTTGCCCTTCTATCCCTATTTCACTAGACTGAGGAGACATTGTACAGGGTGTCCAAACAGAAGCTCAAAGGGGCTATACCCTTCTCTGTTCTGTAGCACCTCTCTATAGATGAACAAAAGGCATAGCAGGAGAATATCCTATGTTCTCCTCAGGTGCTCTTCAAAGCCACCTATCATGCCTTTCAGGGTCTTTTTGAACCACTCAACAAGCCCATTCATTTGTGAATGGAAGGATGTAGAGAACCGGTAGGTGAGTCTACATTCTTCCTATATAACCTTTGTATATGCTGATATGAAGTTTGATCTCCTGTCAGAAACGACGTCCTTGGGGAAACCAACAAAGGAGAATATCCCTATCACAGCCTTCACAACCTCGGGGGCTTTGATTCTCCTAAGAGGGACAGCCTGAGGGTACCTTGTGGCATGCTCTATCACCACCAAGATGTATCTGTTCCCTGAGCTGCTTTGAATATCGAAAGGACTCAGAATGTCCATGCCTGTTCTCTCAAAATGCTGCCCAACCATGGGTAGTGGTATTTAGAAGGGTGTTGTGGCACCTGACCTGCCAGAAGCCTGACAGGTCGGGAAGTACCCGACAAATTGCTTAACTTTTACACCGAACTATGGCCAGTAAAAGTGTGTAGACAACCGGTCCGATGTCTTAGTCACTTCCAGGTAACCCGCTAAAGGAATTTGTTGAGCCAAATCCAAAAGGAACTTTCTGTGTCACTGGAGAATCACCAACCTTCTGGTGCCCTCACCCACAGAGTCTTTTGGCTCACTGTACTGGAGTTCATCCTCCCAGTACATATTGAACAGTCCATGGGCCCTTAGCCTGCTCCTCTGTCCGCCAGACTGGGGCACTCTTTCTGGGCTTTAAAGAAATCAGTCTGATCTGGGTCCCCAGCTGATGCAAACTCATCCAGCTTGGACAGGACCTTCAGACCTGATCTCACCTGGTCCTCCACCTCAGGTTCCTGTGCTGTGCCACGCAACTCTGAAGTCACTGAGTCCCCTGCTACTGAAGTAGAGTCCTCACTGGCTACTGGCCCCTCTCCCATAGTAATAGGTGACTCAGCAGTCTGTGGAACTGGACCAAGGGCTAGCGGCCATGCCTGTCCCTCACACAAGCCCTTTGGAAGCAAACCAGGCCCTAAAGCTCTGAGAGTCTTCAATCTGGTGGCCTCTTTGGCCTTTGATCTGGTAGCCACTGCGACTATCTCTAGGTCAGTAAGATCATTACCCAACTGACATGGGCAGGGCTGGACTCTTTCACTGTTTCTCGGTGCTGGGTTGTTTCACCTCACCAGCTGGACTCTACTATCGCCAAAGGGCACTTACTCTTTCCATCAAATCCACTGTTGCTACAATCAGGCCCATCAATATCCCCGCCTGGCTGCACCCACTGCTGGGTGACAGCAGTGAAGCTTGCTGCAATGTCTCTGAACGCAGGAGTTTTGTGTCCAATGATATACAGAGTTTCTAAATACAGCTGAGTATTTTTGGAATTGGGATTTCTTTTGGAGACCCAATACCGTTCCCACTCTGTGTAACCAATCTACATTCAGCTACTCCCTGGCCTAGTGGGGAGTCCTCTTCTAGGATGCCCACACTAACGTTTGCTTCCTCTATGAGTCCAACATTCATTATGGCTTACTTGGGTAAGCTCTTGCCAGCAGGATCCCCTTTCCTATGGCCCAGCTCCTTACACATGAAACAACCTTTGGGTGGTGAGAACGTAGGTGTCCCAGTGTTAGTGGTGCTTACACTCTTCTTTTCAGTGTGTATGGCTGAACTAAGGTTTGGGGATTTCCCTTCATTCTTTTGGTGACCTAACTTAGAAGAGGAGTGGGTTGGATTGTTGTTCTTCCCATCCTTGTTAACTTATTTTCCTGAGGTTTCTCTTCTCGTTTAGGTGTGCTCGTCTGAGGCTTTTTCTGGACTCGAGTACTTACAAACCTGTAATCAATCAGCCTTTACAAGCTCCCTAGAGTCTGTAATAGTCTTGTTCACAAGATGCCGGTGTTGGACAACCTCACAATTCTTCAGATAAACTCACACACAATCAAATTGTAACCCTTTAAATGTGTCAACTTTGTTACCAATACCAGTGCTTCAAATGTCTGCCCACTTTTTCCCAAGCTCTATGAAGCACTTGAGATACTGCTCAAGGGCTTTACAGAACTTTGTGAGGAGGGCCACCTTCATGCTCTCATAAACAAGCCTTTCCATGGGAGTTAACTGAAGAATTGCATCAGTCCCTTTTGTCGGTGAGAGACTTATCAGGCTGTACCCCATAGTACCTCGTCCATCTCCTGTAGCTGAAGAGCAAATTCAAGCACTTCAAACCAGTCAAAAATATCCTTTTCCACTTCATAACCCTGCACTAAGTCTTTGGGAATGTGGCGCCGGGGCTTATCCCGGGCACCTTGGTTTGAGCCACAACCACTGCTGTCGCTAGAGGTGGATCTGTTGGCCTCCTTTTTCTCCTCGAGTGCCAGTCTGTGCAGCTCTATGGTTGCCCTGTCCCACTCCATGTCAACCTTGCCCCACTGTTGACGTTCCTCCAGCGTCAGTCTCATCAACTCCAACAGGAGTTTCCTAGCTGTTACATCGTAAACAGCCAGAACAATTACTGGGTCACTTAGAAGCTGTGCCGAGGCCTGTGACCTTCAGGATGCTGCACTAGCCCTGACCTCCTTAATATTTTAGTGTGTTGAGAACACACTCTTGCTCCCTGAAGGGATGGTTGGCGAGTAACACTGCTCATGATGTCTTCCTCGTCATCTTCCACTACCCCTCCTGGAAGGTCTTCTTTATTCGGGTACACTGGACCTATCAAATCCCCTGGTGTCCCCAGCCGTCCTCGATTCTACCCAAGCTTGGAAGCTGGTCAGCAACTCAGGTCTGTTAACCTTGGGGCCATGGCAAAGTCCCCTGTTTTGACATAGGCTAGTCGATATCCTCACAGACTGACACCCTGTTTAATCAAGAATCACAGGTCTACTTGTGTATATTGACGGTCTTTGGATGGACTGAGTACCACTTACAGTGCAATTTTTATTTCTTTGGCTGTTGTATGTAGTGCTGCATGCTTTCTTGCGGCTGCTTTAAAGCACTAGTCTGACTTTTGTGTGGTGCCAAGTACGGACCTCATGTTTTTAAGTAGATCTTGTGTGCAGTATTCCCCCCTTCTGCAGGTCTCCTCGCTTGTATTTTAGTCGAGTAGAGGCATGTGAACTTAGATTGCAAGCAAATAAACTTTCTAGCCAACAATTCATTCTTCAGCTGTCAGCAACCTTTGGATCTCGAGATGTTTTAGACTACCACTCCCATCTGTCGTAGCCAGCAAAGCCAATGGAGAAATATCATGGGAGTTGTAGTCAAACACATCTGGCGAGCCACAGGTTGCACAACCCTGCTTAAGTAATGCAATGAATAATGTATCACTGCATTTTGGCAGAATTTCAAATTCAAACCCATCTCGACAGTAGAACATATGTCACAAAGTGGCTGTTAAGTCGCACTGTAGATGAGAACAAATATTTGAATTTTAAAATGTGTCTCAACACATAAGTGTATCATATATTTTTATTTAAATTAATGTGTATTTAGTTCAAATGAACTATTTCAGATATTTATTTACAATACAAAGAATACAAGAATTAACTCAATTGTCCCGGAACCATTATTAAACATTCATTGAACCTATTAAATCACCCAACCAATCATAAAAAATATAGTGCAGTTACTATTTCATTCAGTTCTTAAAATGTCAACATTATACAATTTCATAGTTTCAGAATTTCATCTAAGTACTTGACTACCGTGCTCCAGACATGGTATAGTGCCATCAGAAGTGAAATATTACCAGAATTCGAACAATTATGGTTGTGTAATGTTTTATGGATTTTTTGTATCCAATATAAACATGTCTGACTGACTGACAATAGCTAAAAAAGTCACTCTCACGTATCGCGTTCGGATTATTTACAAAACGCTTAGGAAATGTTATATATGCATGCTTTAAACTTGCAGATGAGGTTAGTAAGTGCTCTGCTGTCTATATCACATTGGGTTTACAAGACAGTTGGCAAAGTCGCTCATTCCTGGAAATCAGGAGTCTTGGTCCAAGCTTGGAGAGTGTAGGGAGATGGAGCAGATCAAATCTGCAAACCATCCTCGAGGGACATTTCAAAAGATAACTTTGAGAGGAGACAAGAATTTGTAGGTCACTAAGTAATGCATGGTATGCCTTTTATGGGATTAAATGTGAGTGTTATTAGAGACCCATTCAAGTCATTCATGGGGCATACACATTCTTTTTTCACTTAAAAAAAATCCAGAGTCCAGTTTGGGGTCCAATTTATCTGAGCAAACAAACCAACAGTTAATTTTGCCCAGGTGTATAGCCAGTTCTCCCTGTTGGTCCTATGCATGACGTGGTTCCTTTCTCTCAACAGACGACACTTTGGGTCATTCATAGCTTTAAAAAAAAGTGACCTCATTTTATAAGTACCATGGTGGAGAGTGATAGAAAACCAAATTCTAGGCGGATCAATTAAATTGGTCCTGCACCCAACCCTCTATTCGTTTTAGCCGTTTCAATTCGGTAGTGGTTTTATCAGCATTCATTGCTAAATGCAGTTCCACGTTTATTTGCACAATTTTCTGACCGCCCTCGGCAGGCCCACATATGTGTGGTTAAAAATGACAATATCGTCTGTGTACAACACAGCGGCGGCTGGTGACGTTGAAAGGTGGTGGGGGGTACATTTTACTCTGGGCAAATACGGGAGCGAGCGCAGCATGCGAGACCAACACACAACAACGTGGGTGCGTGGGGTTCTCTCCCGCAAACATTTTTGAAAAATGGCTTCCAAAATGTGCAATTTACTGTCCAAACCCACAGAAATATGACATAAAAAACATTAGATTTTACATACTAACGATGGTACGTGTGCAAGTGTGATGGTGTATTTTACAGCAGCTTATACTGAGAATAGCTGATACTATGGTGTATGCATAAAGAAATGGTTCCAGATGTAAAGAGTTAACTGCCTGTAACATTGAAGCTGCACAAAAACAGCCTCATTATAATGTGTAAAGAAGTTAGATGCCCCCACACAAGTAAGTTTGCTCTTCCCCCAAAATCTCTGAAGTTACCTCATCTCCCTACAGCTACACTAAGACATGATCAAAGCGTTTTCTGGCAGTACTGAGCAATCTAACTTTGGCTCAATAACAGCATTTCATGGTGCCGGGGCACAGAGTCCTAACACATGCAGCATTTGGCTGACAGTGATGTGTAAGGACTCCCTGCTCAGCCAGCAGAAAGGCTGTGCTAAATGCATTCTCCCTAGCAGGCGATGCTTACTAGAGAGAGCGACGAGCAATATTAGCCGTGGAGCACAGGAAAGCAGGCGATTACACAAGCACTGTGCTGCCAAACTAGGTGCTAAACCATCTGCCTTACATCTGGAATAAATGGCATAATCATGTATGCAACCTCAACATTATTTTCAATGTTGCCCCAACCCAAAGCCAGGCATAATTGATTTTGATGATGATTGCCTGCAAGGGACGGTCTTTTAACAGTGCCCCATTGTGCTGGGAGTGCGGGTCTGCTAACTTATGGGCAGTAGCTTTGAGTATACGAGGGAACAGAACAGTTAGATCTAGAAATTCAGCTACAGCGTGCGGGAAACATGTAGCTTCATCAAAACATGTTTGAATTTTTAAAGAAATGCAAGCAGTCTGCTGAAACATTTGACATTATGTCACACCCCTGCCTGCAACTATTAATAAAGGTTTTATGAGCAGGATCTAAAAGCAGCCACCAAGTATCAGGCAGCACCCCGTGAACAGGAGCTACATATAATAATAGCTCTGCTCTGGGAGCAGTGTTCAGCATTTTCCCTCTGAGATAGTGTTTTCTGATGTTTAAAGTTCATGTAATTGCGGGCAACCTTATTTCCACTCAACCTACTGCCTGCCATTTCGATTGTTTTTTTTTAAATTTATTTGCATTTTTAAAGCGCTCACACAGGCCGTGGGCATCGTGGATGCTGTTACAAGAATTGTTTGTTTTTAGTTGTGTAGTTGTTTTTTTTTCTTTTTTGTCTTAGTTGCGTATTTATAACACACTTAAATACCCAGAGGTTTCTAAGCGCAGACCCGGGGATCATCATACCTGTGCTGCTTCCTGTCGTCTTGCTTCCAAGGCGAGCACGTTGCCACTGAGCTATCCTCCTGGCCGGCAGTTACCCAGGAAAGGGTTTGACCCTGTGTACACATGCTTCCAAAATAGTGTGGGGTGAGGGGATAGGAAAGCCGCAGCGCACGACGCAAAGGCCTTTGTGTCTAGCAATCTGTACTCAATGTTAGGGATGCCCCCTTTGACAATAGCCGGATGGGGTGTGTTCGCTAAAACAAGTGAGAACGTCTTTGTTCTCCGAAGCGTTTGGGAGCTGGGAATCAGACAGCACTGGACACATTTGGGAGTTGGCATTTGGCATTCACAGTAAATACTTCTCCTTCCTTAAGGGTGTAACACTGCAAAGACACAGTAAATATAATGCTACTCTCCAAGGAGCAAAACGCCAGCAAAACACTTGCCAGTAAAATGCATGACATCTTGAACATTCCAAAACGCGAGAGAGCATGGCGCTCTAAATTTGACAACGGCCTGGGGCACAATTTAGCATCACCACAAGTGAAGTTCAAACACACATTCACTTGAGGGGTTCTAATAGTTTACTTTTGATATGCTGTAATCCGGCTCATCTTCCCACTTAGAACATTGCAATTAAGTAAAGTAGTGCGCTTAAAGGCAACCACATGTTTATATGACTGCGTCATTCTAATTTGCATCATGTGTCCTGCTAAGAATCGTTTCAAAGTTCAGAAGGGTGCACACCTACGTGAGAGGAACCTTATCTTCATAACATTTCTACCTACGTGTCCCTACTCCAATTAGGCATCACTGGGGTGTTGTGAATAACTGCATGGCGTCAAACACTACCTGGTTATTCTGCGCAAAGCTGGGATCCCGGAGAGCATTCCTGATTTGCATGTTCTATCATGCACCTGTTTCGCAAACACTACAGCTTGAGCAAGTCCAGAGAATCTCAGAGGTGCCTACATGCTTATGTGATTCATGTACATGTATCCATGGCATATCCAGATGTGCTCCAAATCAGAACAGTTGCAGTAAAAGAGGGAGGAGGTAAATTGGGGGACTGGTTGCCTGTACGCACGCAGTATAGATATGCACCGGTCCACAGGCTAAATTAAAGATATCACATGTAGACCTCAAAGCAGCATCGGTCCCCTACCCCATGCCCTTGAAGACTCTGTGCCGGGTGACCTGGGGCATTGGTAGTCTGACTGCACTGACTCATGGCCCTAGGGCCGCCTATGGCTGCTTAAAGTAGCTGATATTCACTGCACAACCTTTAAAGCAAAACATCAGCTACTTTAAGAAGCTGAGGCCCTAGAAAAGCCATGAGATTAACTCGATTTATTTTCAGGGCAAGGGAAGGCCAAATACTATAGTTGGGTGGCACTGGTCACATTCACCCAACTATTTGGCCTTCCCTTGATCTGAAAATAATTGAGTTAGTGGTTCCAAAGTTGCAAACGGATGGCTAGCCCTTGGGTGAGGCTCGTGAGAGCTGCCCGAGTTTCGATGCAGGGCCTACTACCCAACCCGAAGCAGTCTAGATGGCGTTGATAACTAGGTCCTGCATTCCCCAAAGCAGGGCTCCAGGAGGACAGTCCTGCCTCGAGCACTGTCCTGGGGAATGAATGGCCAAGCAGGCATAAAGATTAACTTAATTCACTTTACTTACATAGTTGCTGGCAACTGACTGTGCAGGTGGTGGGCCTGTGTTCCCTGGCCAGCTATTCACAGTCCACAGACCACACTTAGCAGTACCGTTTACAAAGTGAGAAGTAGGTGGCACGCATGCACCATCACCACGTGTGCACCCAATGCCCATCAACCCACCCACACTCAATGTCATTGGCTGGCAAACAGCCAATGACATTGAATATTCTGTTGTTGCTAAGGGCCTAATGGAGGTCAGATACAATCAGATCTTTGGTGCACTGTTTGCACACAGATTATATGCTGGTGGGGTCACCCCTTTACCGCCCCACCAGCAATCCAAATTGTGATGGTTTACATAGAGTGCGTGATGCTACGCACTCCATGCAATCTACAGTAGAACAAAAGCTCTGTAAAATGAGACGCGCCCCTCTCAGGCAGCTGGCCCGAGACCAGCCATTAAGAGGCAGAGCGGCAGCTCATTATTTATTTATAGTGATATGTTCATATGTATTGCAGCCACGCCGCGCTTCAGCATGCAGAACAGATTCAAAACTTCAGACTCTGTTCTGCTGCAGTCGTTTAAAAGCTTGCACACTCCCTGGGTCACTTGCTGGGGATGCGCCCCCCGCCCTATGAAAACAGCCACCACTGGTAGAACAGCCAGCGAACTTGCTCAACATTTATCCTAGGGGGGGCAGCAATTAACCGTCTTCAAACAGTCATGGAGATTAGCTATATATAAATTGAATGATAGAGGTGCCAGCACACAGCCCTCAAGTCTCGAGGGGCTTGTAGCAACTTTGCGATCGTACGCGCTTATTCTGAACAGCAGGGATTTACCCTTTTTACATATGGAAGCTCATTTTTCACATTATGTGACAGGGGCATCTTACATGACTATAAGCCCTGATTTGAAAAAGGTCCTTGGAGGACCGAAACACGTGTCATCAACTATAAGGGCAATTTTCTGAGAAATAAAACCAATTTGCAAAAATTAGGCGCAGTCCCTTTCCAGGTTACTTCATACCTTACACTATTTTGCAAGGGGTCCTGTACTTGGCTAAACCCCAGACCTGGTGAGACGCGACTCTATGGAACAAATGTATTGATTGTACCAACTATTTTCCTTGTTCACCACTATAAGATGTCGCCAAGTTAGACCAAACCTTCCAAGCCAAGGTTTTTGAGGAACAATGTTCAACATGGACAATAGAAGATAATTAGGTGGCAGGCTCCCCCCCCCCACCCCTTATTAAACACCAGCATTAATATTGAGCGTTTCTAGGACACAGGGATTCCATCTTCGGCACTTACCTTTTTTAAACAAAATCATCAGAATCCCTGCCCGCATAGCCGGATGTTGCTTCAATACAGTGTTTACCAGGCCATTTAGACCAGGTGAGTTGGATCGTTTCAACATTTGATCAATATTTCCAGGTCCAACTCATCAAAAGTAAGCTAATCGGGCACTTTTGTAGTTGCTTATCATAAAAAACTTGTTTTATACGATTTGTCAGAGGCAACTTTAGGTCCTAACTGGTTGCCTCTGTACGTGCTCATTACTCCCCAAATGAATGTGGGTTTACCTCCTGCCAGATCTTTTAATATATATTGCCATTGTAGATTATCCAATTAATATGTATACCTTCTCAGCCTGTCAATGTGTTTATTTTTTGCCTGTCGTATTGGCACATGGCCACGCTTCAGCTCTTCAACATTATTAATTCTACTGCTCATTCTTGCTCTCAAATAAGCTTTGCTCGCACATAACGAGGATCCAAA
Organism: Ambystoma mexicanum; assembly: GCF_040938575.1. Classification (NCBI taxonomy): domain Eukaryota; kingdom Metazoa; phylum Chordata; class Amphibia; order Caudata; family Ambystomatidae; genus Ambystoma; species Ambystoma mexicanum. The sequence goes on along the minus strand of NC_090932.1, from coordinate 360,281,191 downwards.
GTTCTGATAAATCATACACGTTCATTCTACTAACAGGTTCCTCAGTGAGTGAGATTCTAGCGTCTTGAGACGTTAATTCTCAAAAGCACGCAAGATCCCTTTTTTGTCTATGTGCCACACGTAGATGCACTAATTTATCAGAAATAGTTCACCTTATTATTTTGGTTGAGGACAGGATTACTATCAGATTCTAAAGATTGAGGAATCGGCTGAGAAAGGTCTCACGACCTGTTCCAGCCTTCACCAGTAGATGGCAGAAGTAGATCATAATGCGAACGGAATCCCAGCATGAGCGTAAACACTCTATTCAACAGCATCAGGAAGACAAGGTTTAATTTATAAGCAGAACAGAAACTTGCACTGAGGCTTAAAGTAAAATTGTCGGCACTGTTAGTCTCGTCGGACATGGCCTAAAGGGAGCTTTGCAGCAGTCCAACCTACACTATAAAATATGTCAAAACAGAAACTGTGTTTCATTGTGTCTCAAAGAAGGATGCCCAACGGATGCTGAAAAGAAAGTATTTGTATTTGATTTTATTTTGGTGTTTTGTAAGGTGTGAACTGGCAGGTGTACTGCTCCAGTTCACCAGGGATACAGAAATTATAGTGTAAAACAATACAGGTATGGCGTATATACATGGCCCCCTCACCCCAACCCTCCGCCATGCCCCGCACTTTACATATATAAATTTAATAGGTGAAAGGTCTATGGCGGAACAGATTCCAGTGAGCTGCCGAAACAGCGACGTTGCGAATTCTTTGCTACACATGTAACACGGTTTTTTTAGTTGTTTTAACGTTTCGATCGTTACTGTCTGATAGCACAGCGAGTAGAGCGCTCACTTTGACAACTATGCACAGCTTGCTAATGCAGTTTCGAATCCCGGCAGCGCCAATCCCAGCCGTTCATTCTTCCCAGGTATAGTAAGAACTTAACCGCAATTGCTAGAGGCAGCAGCTGTAGTCTTGAGAAGTGCACTGCAGAGTTAAGTGCTGAGGATTCTGTAGGTTGTGGCTAGAAAGAGCAGGGTTTTGTGATCATTGTTGAAGGGGGCGGTTCTTGTGTTTTATATTTCATTTGAGTCTCTGGAGGCCCAGTTCTGTTTTTAGGTCGAGAGGACCTTTTTACTAGTGTTAAGGAGGTAACCGTGCAAGGGATCTCCCTCCATCTTCTATCTTGAACCTGGCTCGCACGTGCTCAACGGAACTCCCTTCATATTTATGTATTATTTATTTATTTGCATTTTTAAAGCGTTTGCTCACACAGCCCGGCGGCATCAAGGGGCTGTTACAGGATTATGTCTTAGTTGCGTATTTATATCGCGCTTAATACCCAGAGGTTTCTAAGCACGGACCTGGGGATCAAACCTGTGTTGCTGCATGTCCTCTTGTTTCCAAGGCAAGCACGTTGCCGCCGAGCTATCCTCCCATTGTTTCATAGAGTTTCTTTTCAACTCCCCTCACCAGCCTTCATAAAATATACATTAAATGCATTATTTTAGAAAAAGATTTGACTTTTTGAAATGTTGTTTTTTGTGGTGATCTATCAATGGAAATGGACTTCAGTGTGAGATCACATCTACACCCACTGGCAACTGAATGTTTGCATTACCATAGATCTAAAACTGTACATGCATTTTAAATTGTTGCAATATGTAATAATAGAGATCCCATATTGACACAGTTGCTATTGTCAAATTACTTAATACATGACAGGTGATCGAAAGCGACACTGTAGTTATGGTTAAGTTTGATTGGCTATAGGAAGTGCACTTTTTAGGAAGCTCATTAGTTTACAGCAAAGCAGAGCTCTGCACCCAATAGCATTAGGCCTTATCTTATGAGCCTTCAGTGTCATAACAGATGGAGTCAAGTTGACCACTGTCAATAACTCAGGAATTTGTGAGGGTGTGGAAGCCCACAGTAAAAGAACACCTGCTGCACGCTTCTCACTTCAAAGGGTGCACCGAGAACCAATCATCCTGATGGACATTGGAGGAGAAACCTTGTTTCAAACAATCAATACAGATTATAAAGGGGTGGAGGGGAGCCAGAGAAGGGGAGTCTTTAGGAAAACCCCAGACGGCGTAATAGTACGTCACCTTTAGCAAAACGAAATGCACAATCCCATTAACACTCCTGCACATAGCAGACCTGAATATCAGAGTCCAGAGATGCACCAGATAATTGTAAAGTAATATTCCCAAAAGAAACGAGTCAACAACCACAGAACAGAAGTCAAGTCTAGTCAGCCCTCCAGGAAGAAGTTGCACGCATGCTCCCAACTGCAGCTCTGAAAGATTCACAGCATTGCCGGGCACCGCAGTGCCGTTGTGCTGTCAAAGGACAAGACTTGAGCATGACTGCACCCAGAGGCCATGCTTCTCCAGGCCGTTTTGCGAACTTGTGGTGTTTATGAATGCCGTTGAGATGACTGCCCACAGAGTGAAGATTGCAGCAAGAGAAGCTCTGATGTACCTGCCCCGACATTGCAAAGCTTTGTCCCAGCTACTATAACCCTCGCTAAAGGCATCGTGAGCACTACATTATCCTGAGGGATGAATTCAAGCCCTACCAAGATTACTGCTGGATGGTTGGTGCCAGGGTTGTTTGAAATGTTCCTCTAGAACCCTGGATAGGAGTATGAAGACTCAACTCCTCCACTGGCCAATGAAAATACACACCTTTTAAACACGTCTGCACTGCAGATCAGTCAGTACAAAATGCCTATTTGAGACGAGAATGACAACTGGACAGTACTGTTGATGGTGACCTACGGGGAGAAGCAGCAGCTTCTACTCATAGCAGCTGTGGCAGAAGATAACAAGCAATGTATTTATGCCCCTGAGAAACAAGAATCATGTGCCATATTGGATACCTTTCTGCCCATGTTATAATGCACTCAGATTTGAAGATGGCCTTGGAATTAATCGTTTGGCATTGGGCAGCATTCTGATGTAGAACAATTCTGAAAATTAACACAGTATCCTATTTTGTGGTTTGCTATTACCACTTATTTACAAAATGAACGGCAACCCAGGGCCACAGATCTTTAATAATGTAGGATGAATTCTAGGTGTTTGTAATATATGTGTCAAACGTGTATGTAGTTAGTGCAGGGCATTGTTGTCATGGAATGCATGGTTGAAAGGACAGCTGATTTTCTTAGCCATAGAACCCTCTTATGTATCAAGCTGGCAATTGCCAATAAAGCATGTGACAAGGAGGCGTAGCAAATGTACACAGGATGTGCATTGCCTTACCAATTCCTAAGAAGGCAAGGATATTTGAGTCCCTCTCTGCCACAACAAACTTTAAATGCAAATAACTAGGCGCTAGCCACTATACCTCCACCTCTTCCACTTTCTCCTACATTTTATTATTTTTATTTTTTTTATTTAAAACCCAGACCTAGCTCGAAGCAGCAGAGTACTTTACAGAGTGTAAGTGGTCAGCGTTTTGGCTCCTATCCTTTAACGGTACTACTGTATTTTAAGGTCTATGCGTAGGTATGTGCTTCCATTGGAATTATTCCTTGGTCAGGTGTTGTTGAAAGAGCCATGTTCTGAGAGATTTGTGAAATTGGAGAATTGTGGGGGCATTCCGAGTCGACACCAGGAACGAGTTCCAGATGGTAGGTGCATGACAAGAGAAGGATTGTTAAAAGTATCCTGGCTTGGAGTGGAAGCCAATGTAGTTCACGCAGGATGGAGGTAATTTGGTCAAATTTCGGTACTCCTGTAATAAGACATGCTGCAGCGGGGTGAATTGCTTTTAGGGGAGCCAAGTGAGCAGCTGGGAGCCCTGTCCTGAGAGCATTTCCCCCATCAATGTGCGAGACCACAAGGGCTTGCAATACGGTCTGTCTCCCCTGTGGCTTCTGCTCTAAAACCCTTGCGAGCACAACATGAAATGGAGCCTAGCTGCACACACCTACTGCCCTCCTGAATTACTGCAGGTCAGCTCTTGGCTGGTAAAAGAAGGGCATGTACTCAATGTCCTGACTATAGGTCCACGTCTTTACAGTGAAGTGGATTCTTTGTCTATAGGTCCACGTCTCCATAGAGCTGGTAGTTAGGCTTCTTAGGAGAAGAGAAAGCTGAGTCGGAAGCGGCTGCGCATTTCAGTGTTTTTCGAGACGTTCTTGCAGTGCGGCTTGACTCGTTGGACTCGTTGGTTCCTGTTCCTGTCGGAGGGTTCTTTCCTCTAATACGGAGTGTACTGGAGGGGCGAGGAAGCAGTGGAACTCCTCGGAGTTGACCAGTACGGGTGACCCAGCGATTTTAGGATACCTGAGAAGCCCCCGAGAACCTGGGACCCTGAGGTACCGATGTGGCTGTTGCTGTTGAGTTTTTGCGCAGAAAAGCATTTTGGAGCTTTTGGAGGTGAGCTGAGTGGCCTCTGTGCTGTGCGCGGTGCAGGTGTTTGTGCTGATCGAAGGCACCGACTACAAGTACTAAATGTACTATAAGTACTTTAATACCGAACCACCCTCCCACGCTTTCACCCTCTCACCCTCTCACTCTCTTACCTTCTTACCCTCTCAACCCTCCCAACCTCCCAATACTTACCAACATTTGTTAACAACGCCAGCTCTCTTCAGTTCTCCTAACCCTGGCAGCCCTTACTGAGTAAGGAGTTAGGAGTTAGAAACCCAAGAGTGTGCAAAAGTGTGCAAAAGGGACTCTGAGTTTTGGCTTGAGTGGCTTGAGTGACCTATAGCCTATAGCCCATAGCCTATAACTCTGCTGAAGTAAAGGTGGAGTTTGCAAGAGTTTGCGAAAGGAGCGCGGTAGGAGCGCGGGGGGAAATGTCAAACCCATCCAACCATTCGGGCACACGGACCCACCTGCAGGTAAGGCTGGGAGGCAGTGGATGGAAAGGAAATTAGGCCAAAAATCAGACAGAGGACCTTTCAAATGACATGTCATATAATGAGATGGAAACAGAAAATGGAGGACTTACACATTGAGGTTGTAAATACGGAGGAAAGGGTGGGACGGAAGGCCATAAATGTGCTAAAGAAAAAGGACAAAGAAGCCCTAATTATGGCGGAAATGGATTCGGCCATGGGGGTAAAAGGTCCTATGGGGTGCTCCAATTGGGGCAAGGAGAAAGCACACTGACTATAAGTGAAATGGAAATAATGTAAGGCACAGGGGTCCCAATGGGGGTCTCAATGTTTGTGAGTGATGGAAATATGGTTGAGGTGGATGGCTTGAACCTCAATTGGAGTGGTGGAAACCCTAACAACTGGAAAAATGGGATAAATACAATACAGGATATGAAATCAAAATTAGATGGAACAATGGAGAGAATCCAGGATGCACCCCAGTTGGTAGATATTATTGGAAGGTCAGATGATGAGCCCAGATTATTTGAATAGCAAAATTCCGATTTGGCAGCTCACCTGATAAAGGAAATTGCTGCTCTTACGAATAAAATAGCATATAAAAAAACGCTTGAGTCTTACTAGTGTGATGGAACGGGTGCATACTCTGGACAAATCTCTAAAGCAAGCAGACTTGAGAGTGGAACTGGAAGTGGAAGAAACCAAAATTCATAGGCTGAGGGAAGGTAAACTGAATGGTAATGGGGAAATAAAGGTGGCTCCCCAGCAAGGAGAAAAAAGTAAGGAGGGTAAGGAATGCTCACCAGGGAAAAGCTTATCTCAGTCCCCATTGGATGTATCAGAAACTGATTTGGACGAGGTGTTTTCACAAGAAATAGGACAGATTGGTAGCCCGGTATGTTATCAAGAAGGTTATTCAGTTTTCAAATCATCATCACAAGGCCCCTCTACACCGGGATCAAGAGTATCCCATCAATGTTGTGAATATATACGGACAAACCAAAAGGGAAATCCTCCATTGGGATCCGAGGAATGGGGCCGCCTCCAATAACTCATGATGGCTTCACTCACCAGTCTCTCTTGCCATTTACCAAGCTCTACGAGGCCATAACAACTAATCTACAGGATCAATCTACTGTAATTATGGGAATTTTTAATAAATTGATGGTGGTGGAGGCGCTGGCAATCAAGATTGAGGAAAGAATGGACAAAGAGGCTGAGACCTCAAACAACTGGCAAAATTGCCTCTGCGACCTAGCACAGAGGGAGACTACAGAGAAATCCTCTATAATGGAGGCTCTGCTGTTAGATGGTGAGTGGAAGAGGACCCAAATTAAGATGATGCAGAGGCAAAAAAGTATGGACAGTGAGTTTCAATCAATTGCTCTTGATCGTTTGGAGCCAAAAGATTCAACAAAGGTGACATCCCAAAAAGAAAGTTCTCCAAAGATGCCAAAGGAAGGACATGTTTTCTCCATGGTCAAAATCCCAAAGGAAATTCATGATAAAACCAGACAACCTACAATGACTGCTATAAATAAGAAATCTTGGCAAAATATGAAGAAAACAAAGAATATGCCATCAAACACAAAGAGGAATTCCAATGGCTCAAGAGCGTTTTTAAGAAACTTGCCTTCTCCCCCAGCTAATGATAACAAACCAGAGTCAAAGAGAGCTAGGAAGGACCTGGTGATTGTGGAAGATGCCCAGGTGGAAAAAGTTAAGAAGGGGGACAAAGAGGAAGTAGATGATGAAATTATTAATTTAACAGGAGACAACCTCAGTGACCTCATAGAAGAAATTGAAAGAGAGGAGGATGAGGAAAGGTGGAAAGACATAATTAATTATGAGTGGGCAAGAATTGAAAACAAACTAGAGGAAATGATAAAACACTTCAAAAGAATAATATAAAACCTAAGGAAAATCAGAAAGTTTAATCGCCTGTGAAAGCGAAAACCCCCTTTAGAACACTGGAGGATAAGAGAAAAGGACTGGACACAAATGAAGTGAGAGAAGGTGCATGTGCGAGGAGATTATGGCTGGGGGAAAATTCAAAACTGCACAGGGTTAAGATTATTCATGGGGAATGAAATGAAAAAACTAGGAGTCCCTAGAGAGCTACCTTAAATTATGTGTTGAAATAATAATGGGATGTGTTGACTCATCAGTTCTAAATAGAAGCAATTGTCTTTGCTTACTGAATTGCATTGTCCCAAAGCAGCAGATTACCACGAGAGATATTAGTGTCGTGGAGTTTGTCTCGGATAAAAGAACGGATTGGGTTATCCTCCACTTGGTTGCACAAGACAAGAGGGACCTAATTTTATCCTTGAAAGACAAATTCCTTCCATTGGGCTATAAAGTGAGTGACTTTAAGGAGCGGATAAGAGAGAACTGGAGGAATTAATGATGCAGAAGGAAGTCAGTCGGACACCCAAAGAGAAATCCCACCCGAAGAATCAAAGTGCTGCCGAAACAACAACTGTGCTGCTCAGGAGGGAAAATCTGAAATGTAAGAACGGATAGAATGTTGAGGAAAAGGGGTGGATGAGTGCCCTGAAAGCGAGAAACATGTTCATGTTGAATGGACAAACAGTGGAGGATATACCAGGGAGGTGTACATGGAAAAGCGGTGAGCAGAGCTCATGCATCGACTTTTGCTTTATCTCCAGAAATCTTAGAGAGGAAGTGGAGACATTTAAGAGCATGCAACAGAAAAGGAGTGATCATGGCATGTTGGCGATTTCCATTAGATAATGAGGGGGAGGAGGAAAGAGTTAAAGTGGGAGAGGTGGAACTAGAAAGGGGTGGAAACCGCCTTAAATTAAAACAACATTATGTAACTTGGTTGCTCAGTCGCTAGAGGGACTCTGCTCCAGCTCATCCCTCCCTGGTGGAATGTCAAGGGATCATCCAAGAAGTGGGTGTACAGGGAGAGGGAAAGGGGTGTAGAAGAGGAAGCTCAAAACACTGGTATCACCAATCCCTGGTGAAGAGGAGGACATTTGTTGAGGGCGTCTATCCGAAGAATAAATAAATAGAGTGATAAGACAAACAGACAGGAGAGAATAAGGATGAGCGAGAGCGATAGAATGGGTGATTCCTAATTTTTGGTAAAGGGGCTTAGGCTTCAAATGGGAAAATACAACTGGAACAGCAAGAAATCAGCCTAATTACCTCTCTATACATCCGCCGTCTGGGCCAAAGAGTAGTTTGCACTTTGTGTTATATACTAGACAAGTTTAAACACATATGGCAGGACAGACCGGTATATTAATCATTTTAAAACAAAATGTATTAATTCGTCAATAAATCACCACATAAATAAAAAAAAAATATACACCTTATTCTTGTGCACTCTCCACAAGGCACAAGTAAGAAGACACAAACATTTGTCTACAATTCGACATGCCCTATATGCGGCTCAATAGTGGGGTTAGTACGTGAAAATTCTTGTTGTGTACATAAATTGACTTCTGAGTATATACCGTCATTATAATTTTTCAATCATTTCCTTTTGGAAGTTTTTTCTTCAAGAGGCAGTTGATACAGTCTCTGCTACAGTAGGACAGATTTCCTTTTTTGTCCAGCGGATATGTCTACATATGTTTCAGCTAGGTTCGCATTTAAGCACCATCCCTGGTGTCTATCCCTCTTGTTTTAGCCATCTTCAGGACAAAATATTTCTTCGATATAGATGAAACATTCATATATTCCCTAACATTTCTGGTCTCATGTTCCCTACAGACAAAATATTGAAGTAGGTCTAAAAAAGGTGTTTTAAAAACAAATAGAATTCATCAAAACCGGCACACCAGACACAATATGGGGTGATATATCCCCATTTTCCCATACTACCGACCTGGTCAGTGTTCTTGGTCGGACATGAGCATCATGATTTTTAGTAGAAGGGATGTTTTCCTTTCTTATCAGAGGCTATTTTATTCTGCTGCCTGTATTGTTTTTCTTCCACTAATGGAGGCAACTCTTGTGCATGACATAAATCCTGTCATTATTGTCTATTTATTTTCATAGCATATATATAATCATACTGTTGGCTTCTATTCGCCATCGTTTGATCATTTACTGACCTCTATCTGTATTTGCTTCTCGGCAATGTGGTATTTACAGATCAATCTTGGCAGGTTTCAAGGTGGCCACTTTCTATTTCAAGCGCCTCGCAGTTCCAATATTTATGGGTTCTTCTTGTTCCTACCAGGCATTGTTCCTTGCCACTATTAGCTAAAAATTATACAACATTTATTTGCGAAGGTTGTTGTTCCATGTTGGTGTACATGCTATCTTTTTGTTCAATGGCTTTAATTAGTTGTATATTGGCCTCCGTTTACACTCCACTCATGTATCAGCCAAAAGTGACTGTTAGGAAGAATTGTCACACAATTGCTAAATTCCCTCTACCTAAGAGGCCTCCAGCTCTTTTGCTATATTTTGGGACTTTGAACCTTTCGTTTTCAGTCTGTTTTACTTTTGTGTTCTTTGGTTATGGGTGTTTTAAACAAACTCCATAGGCATCATCTTTTTCTTATGTGTCACACAGCACCTTTAGTCCAGTGGCACATGGGTGTCTTTTAAAACTCCCCAAGGTTTAAACACCTTCTCTGGGACTGACAACAGTCTCCCAGAGCCTGTACAGTTAAATTGACTTTACTAGTCTTTTTAAATTTACTGACCTAGCACACACTATCTTAACTATAGAGTGCTGGAGGGGTTGCCTAGCATGCCCTGAGTCTGAACTATCATGTAACAGTCAGATGTTACCCTTTCCTACTTTAAATGGCTGGGGGCAGTGGTTTTAAACAAATTTCCATGTTTTTTTCCAACTGCGAACACAGGTAACTAAAAATCGGGTCAGCCATGTTTTCCATTATGGCGCCCAATATGGTAAAAACAGACTCCAGTCATCTTTTTTCGCTGTTTTATTTTAGGAAAGGTCCTTCTAGTGTCCAACTCAGCACGCCAAACCAGGTTTGGCCCCTTAGTTTGCTGGCTTTTGGTGGGCTTCAGTGCTGAAGCCCTCCTCTGGCGCCTGAGTGTCTGGGCTGGACAGGATTTGAGGGAGGTGCCCGAAACTCACTGTGCTTAGTCTCCTACGAGACCTGAATGCACTCTGGCATGATTGGTCGGCTGGCTGTCCGACAAAGACAGCCAGCCTGCTGTGTGAGTGACAGCCGGGCTGGAATGAATGGGGGAAAACTGTTTAAAAGCAGGCTTCTGGGACTTGGAATGCAGAGATGACCACTGGAAAGAAAGAACCGAAGATGAGCTAAAGGAAGACGAATGCTGCAACTCCTGGTCCACCAGTGAAGACCTGCTGCAGGTCCGAATTGCCTGAAACTCCATTGACAGAGAAGCCCTTCAAGGTTAATTTCTTCCCCTGAGTTTGGTGGGAACAACCAACTCGTAAGCCGCCTGGACACCGTCTCCATACTGGTCGAATTTTCTACAGAGTGCTGTCGAAAACCAGATAGCCAGTGGGAAGGATACCAGTTTGTGGTCTTTATGGCACTCACACCTTAAACCGACGTTTTGTCAAGCTGGTGGCGTCTTCTCTGGGCAGTGCAGGAACCTCCCGACGTCCTCTTTCTTGTCCCTACGACTGAAGCTCAGGAACAGCGAGATCTGCAGGAACTGTCAGGAACAACTGCCTCAGCTACAGCTCTTCTTCACTTTAAAGGTACTGTGCAAATGCGGTTAGGAAATCTTTTCAGCCACAGTGAACGTTTGTGAAACTTTCCCAACTTTGAAGCTTGTCCTTCCCTAAACCAACATCTAAACTTAATCGTTTACTACCAGAACTGTGCTATCGTATCCAAGACTCTGAACCATTGACTTTGCCCCAGGCCTATTGAATTGAATTGCTGGTTGTAGTGAACTGAAACCCCTTGCCCTGCCTATGAACGTATGTGTGCCTTGATTTTTTTTAACCTTGTCTTTGTACCCCTTTTAAAAGTAATTGAAGTGCCATTTTGCTCCCAATTCAGGGGAGCTGAACTTGTTCAATAATTTATTAGTTGTGTTTGTAGTATATTAGTATATGATATTGAGCTGCTTTTGCTAGTGTAATGTTTTCCAAACAACTGTGTAAATAAATATGTATATTCTTTTACCAAGAAACCTTGAGTAACTGGTTATTTGAATCACTGTAATTGTTAGTCCCTTTTACTGCTCACTTTACTCTTGAGATAAGTCTGGCTGCTCAGCAACTGCTACCACAATACTTTGCAGTACAGGCTTGTACCAAAGGTGAAATTGTACTGACACTTGTAGACTTAATTGCATGTAGTGGTCCCAAAGGGTACTGCGTGTGATTCTGCTTAACAGTGACCACCTTGAAACCTGGCAAGATTGATCTGTAAATTCCACATTGCTGAGAAGGAAATACAGATAGAGGTCAGTAAATGACCAAACGATGGCGAATAGAAGCCAAAAGTATGTTTATATATACGCTCTGAAAATAAATAGACAATAATGATGGGATTTATGTCATACACAGGTGAATCAAGAGTTTGCCTCCATTAGTGGAAGAAAAACAATACAGGCAGCGGAATAAAATAGCCTCTGATAAGAAAGGAAAACATCCCTTCTACTTAAAATCATGATGCTCTTGTCCGACCAAGAACACTGATCAGGTCGGTAGTATGCGAAAATGGGGATATATGACTCCATATTGTGTCTGGAGTGCCGGTTTTGATGAATTCTATTTGTTTTTAAAACACCTTTTTTACACATATTTTTGTTTTTTGTCTATAGTGAACATGAGAAAAGAAATGTTGGGGAATATATGAATGTTTCATCTATATCGAAGAAACATTTTGTCCTGAAGATGGCTAAAACAAGAGGGATAGACACCAGGGATGGTGCCTTAATACAAACCTAGCCGAAACATATGTAGACATATCCGCTGGACAAAAAAGGAAATCTGTCCTACTGTAACAGAGACTGTATCAACTGCCTCTTGATGAAAAAACTTCCAAAAGGAAATGATTGAAAAATTATAATGACGGTATATACTCATAAGTCAATTTATGTACACAACAAGAATTGTAACACACTAACCCCACTATTGAGCCCCATATAGGGCATGTCGAATTGTAGACACATGTTTGTGTCTTCTTACTTGTGCCTTGTGGAAAATGCACAAGAATAAGGTGTATATGGTTTTTATTTATGTGGTGATACATGTTGTTTTAAGATGATTAATATACTGGTCTGTCCTGACATATGTGTTTAAACTTGTCTAGTATAAAACACAAAGTGCAAACTACTGTTTGGCCTAGAAGGCGGACGTAGAAAGAGGTAATTAGGCTGATCTTTTGCTGTTCCAGAGAATACGGATGGCCAAACGGCAGTATAGAAACTGGTGCATTGGGACAAGGAGTATGAGTGCCCAGAATGACTCTGAGTGCATGCTAAGGGTGATCTGTGCAAAGAACACCAGAAATCTTTGGGACTTAATTAACAATGATGGCACCGATAGATCGAGCCTTATGAGTGGCATGGTCTCTGAGTCTGAGTGGGTAGCTCATTATACACATTTATTTGCAGATCCAAGTTGGAGAGAAGGACAATTAGAAAAGAAACATCTTCAAAATTGGAGATTTGCATTTGATGATCTAGATGCTGAAATAATGATAATAAATTTGAGCTCATCTAGAGCGAAGGGGCCAGGTGGCATATCCAACCAAGAACTGAAGAAAAATGTAACCCAATGGAGTACATTTCTGGCAGTTCTCCTTGCCCAGATTACGTCAAATAAGAGGGTACCTATATCATGGAGGGAAGCAAACATAGTGCCAATTTCAAGAAGGGGGACAGGGCGGTTCCTAAAAATTACCGTCCTATCGCCCTCCTTGATTCCATCGGAAAATTATTTGCAACAGTCTTGTTGAGAGACTTAAGAAATTGGGCTGAAAAAAGCAGTATTTTGGATCTGAGACAAACAGGGTTTGTAAGGGTTTGGGCACCCCTTTACATTGCTTCATGATTAATATCTTGAAAGAGAAAGCCCTGGACACAAATAGTTGCTTGTATCTGGCATTTATTGATCTCGAACAAGCGTTCGACTGAATCATAAGGGAGAAGCTCTGGGCTAAATTAAGAGCGTGGAATTGCCCAGAAGATTTGGTAGAGGCTATAGAGGCGCTGTATACAAACACCTCAGTGCGGATTTGACTCTCTGGTAAAGGGCATATGTCACAAAAAATACAACCTCACCGAGGGTTGAAGCCTTGGCCCCATTCCTATTCTGGTTGTATATCACTAATTTGGCGGCTACACAGAGATAAGTAATTGCTTTCCCGCTGAAGATAAATGGCACGTTAGTTCCATGGATACTTTTTGCAGATGACATGGTTTTCTTAGACCTTACACCTATCGGTCTACAGCGCAGAATATATATCTAAGGGAAAATGGCATGAAGATGAACGTGATAAAATCAAAAATATTGGTAATGAAATCTGCTTACAAAAAGAAGGTCGAGAAGTTCACTTGGAGAGTGGAAGGGGAGCCTATGGAAGTAGTGGAAACAATAACATACTTGGAAGTGGTAATAAATAGAAGTCAGTCAGTCAGCAAGTTTATTCGGATTAAATATAAATCCATCAAACAAATAGCAAAACAACATACAAAAGCAAATACAATTAATAAACCTTGACAAAAAATAGTGCATCAAAGAGTCATTTAAGGGAGGGGAGAGGTATGAACCCATGGATCCCATCACCCTCAATGTAACACCCCTTGATTGAGCCCAGCCCCAAAAGTGTTTGACCGATTGCGACCCAGGGGAGTGAGGTTAGCCCCGGACAGAGGGTAAGTCCTCTGGGTCCGCCTCAGGGGGTGCTCAGGGCGTAAATGTAATAGTGGGCTGATAAAAATTACACTCCTCGGGGTCCCTCCCGCCCCTCCCCATAAACCCAGGACCCTATTCGCCAATCTCCAGTCCCAAAAGGTCAATTCCACAATGTCCTCTGAATTCTGGACCGAACTGGCCAATCTGCGACATCCCGCCAAGGATTCCCTGGTCACAGAAGAACAACCTCTCACAGACCTTAGCCAGTGTGTGCTTTTGTTGGCAAGAGCCTCCCTGGACTCCTGCAAGTTCCTTTTCATTTTTGGTACACCATGGAGATACACACATGCTTGTCCATTCCGACCTCGGGAAGGGGGTTGAGGTGGGCCGCCTCTAGGCCATGAGCCACCATGGCTCCTTCCCACGATTTTGGGGTGATAGGAACCAGCTCGGCTATGCCCACGATCCACCCCCCCAATGTGCTGGCTGTTCTTGTTGCCCCCCACACTGGGACCTTTTCCAGGGGCCGGTTGTGCATTCCCAGACATCAGGCTGGGACTAGACGAAATTGGGGCTATAAGCTCAGGACTCAATGGGGCTTGATTCTTGGGGAGTGCCAAAGGTATGTCAATTAGAACCTTACACGCAGCCTGGGTATAGATGGACTCCTCCTCCCTCTGCTCCTTTGCCTGAGTGGCTATAAAAGCTGCGAGCAAGTTTCTGATGACAACCAGCTCAGCCAGAACTTGCTTGCACTTACACCCGCCATGTGACAAATCAGCCTCTAAAAGGGGGTTAATAGCCAACCCTACATCCAAATGGGTTATTTGGTGCTTCGACGTCCTTGATGTAGATGAGGAAAGGGGTGGGCTGGCCAGTGGACTCGCTGTAAGGATCTGCATATTTCCGGGGCTTCTATTGCACAAGGAAGGATTGCATTCAGGGACATCAACAGATGGACTGCCCTCGGCACTCGCGCAGACCATAGCCGAGCTAGATAGGGTCTTTCCCGGCCCGGCACCATTTGTAGGGGTGGGTGACAAGGTGAGAACTGCAAAGTGATTTTCCGGGGTAGAGCTCGCTGGGGGCGGGCTGCTAACTAGTTCACCCAAACCTACAGAGCCCCCCTCAAGATGCACCTGCATCTCCGTCCCAGGGCAGAGGATTCTTTGGATGGGAAGCCCCTTAGGGGGGCTAAGGCTCGGGATCGGGGCGAGAGGACGAGGTTCTTCAGCAGAGGGTGGGCAGAACCTTCCTCCGTTAGGCGCTATGAAGGCCTGGGCCACTTGAGACTTTGCGGTTCGGTCCTCCCCATTGCGTTGATCCTCATGCAGGTTACCCCGATTGAAGAGTAGTGATCCTTCCCTAGTCCCATGTTCGATGACCATGCTGCTCCCCCGTAACAGTAAAGCCCCACAGCCCCCTTCTGTCCACACTTCGGGGTGCCGGGGGGAACAGGTAGAGCACTCACCCCCAGATGCTAAAACAGTTTTCTGGGCGGTCGTGACGAGGGTTTCAGCCGGCGCACCCTTTTTAACAACGGGACGAGTCCTCTTTATAACCCGTACCTTGTGCTTAGGATTATGCCCACACTCTTGGAGGGCATGCTCGGCACACATCTTGGGACATGGAGGAGACAGATGGAGGGGTGAAAGAACTGGAGGTGCCAGGGGGGTTTTCCTTGGTGGGCCGTGGGTTTTCATAGTTCTCAGTCTCTTCAGTAAGGACATTTTGGGATCGGCAAACTTAGCAGGCTCAGCAAAGCCGAGCACGAGCAAACAGGCCCAGGCAAACAGTCCCTCCGACGTACACTCGCCTGCACTTACTTCACTTTTCCTGCTTCTTCTCCTCTCTCGCTGGCGAACCCAGGACAGGTCCCCCGCTGCCGCGCCGAACACCTGCGGCGCCAAACACCGCGCCCTTGCCCCGCCGCGGGCTTCACCGCTGCGGGGCTCCGGTGCAGAGTATAAGTCCCTGGGGGCGTGGCCAAAGCAGGAGGCTGCTGGAGGTGTGCCTGCGGTGCCAAACACTGCGCCCTTGCCCCGCCGCGGGCTTCACCGCTGCGGGGCTCCGGTGCAGAGTATAAGTTCCTGGGGGCGTGGCCAAAGCAGGAAGCTGCTGGAGGTGTGCCTGCGGCGCCAAACACCGCGCCCTTGCCCCGCCGCGGGCTTCACCGCTGCGGGGCTCCGGTGCAGAGTATAAGTCCCTGGGGGCGTGGCCAAAGCAGGAAGCCTGCGGCGCCAAACACCGCGCCCTTGCCTCGCCGCTGAAGATAAATGGCACGTTAGTTCCCTGGATACTTTTTGCAGATGACATGGTTTTCTTAGACCTTACACCTATCGGTCTACAGCGCAGAATATATATCTAAGGGAAAATGGCATGAAGATGAACGTTATAAAATCAAAAATATTGGTAATGAAATCTGCTTACAAAAAGAAGGTCGAGAAGTTCACTTGGAGAGTGGAAGGGGAGCCTATGGAAGTAGTGGAAACAATAACATACTTGGAAGTGGTAATAAATAGAAGTATTAGGGATCAGGGAAATTATTTACATTTGAAACATAAACTGCCCACTGATAAAACAGGGAAGAATCTTCCATAAGAAATATGGGCGATTCACGATGAGTCCGATCTTGTCCTTTTTTAAACAAAAAATCACACAAGTATTAACCTGTTGCTCAGAGGCCCTAATACATTTACCCCGGGATATATGGGAGAAATTAGAGGGCCAGTTCCGGCGCACATTGCTGTGACTTCAAAATACAGAACCAGTATGTATCATCAGACAAGAATTAAAGCTGCAATCACTGAAATCTTTAACCTTATGGAAATCAGTGTCTTTCTATAGGAAGTGCAGGTAAAAAAAAGGATATTGCACCCTTTGCAATCTTGAATCTAACCAAAAATAGATCTGACAAATATTTGATTCAGTGGTATGCAAAGATTGAAAATATCTTGCAGCATATTGATACCAGTCCAGAAGCGTTAGAAGCAAATCCGATCAAAGTTAAACAGAAATTGTAAGACAGGGACTGGGTCAATACGTCAGAGAATTGTGAGCAAGTGAGAGTGAGCTGTTCAAGACCTCTAGAAAGAAAGGGTGTGAATTCAATTCCATGCTGCCTGCAGAAATTCCCGTCACAGTATTATCATGGTATGTTGCTTAGGTGTAGGCTTAAATGCCTGCCTATGGGTCAAGTGTTATGGGCACGGAAGATACCAAGCACTGAAGATGATGCTTGTACTTTCTGTAAGAAGAAAGATATGTTAGAGACACTAAGCCAGTGGGTAACAGTTTGTGACGCATTGGAAGAAATGAGATAATGCTATCTTGGAGAATACTCTCCAAGTGAAAGTACGTTGAGTCTAGGTGAGTGCTGGGACTGGGTGATAATTGGGGAAAAGCCATGTTTAACAATTGCAGTGCTGAAATGTATTGACAGAGTGTTAATGATGAAGAAGGAATTGAATGAAATAGTACATATGTAATTGTAGATGTTTATATTTTCCTTTTTGTTTTTATTTTGTTTTATGGTTCCCTTTTTAAGATGACGTAACAATGTTAAATGTTTTGTTAAACCAATAAAACATTTAAATAAAAAAATAAAAGAAGTGGATTCTTTGTCTATAGGCCCATGTCTCCACAGTGAAGTGTATTCTTTGTCTATAGGCCCACGTCTCTACAGTGAAGTGGATTCTGTCTATAGGCCCACGTCTCTACAGTGAAATGGATTATTTGTCTGTGGATTCTTTGTCAAGTGGATTGGTGTACTTCCGGCCACACCATAGGCATAACCTCATTGCTCAATTCCTGTACCTCCTTGTGAGAGAATAAATGCTGCCAAGAACTTGCCAGTCACAATCGACTTATGGCATAATGTGATGGATTCCAGGGTTTCTTTCCTCAAAAGAGAAGGTCAAGAGGTTTAGTGCCAACAGCACAGCCATGTGAGGATCAATGAGGTGCTGGCTGTAAGATGACTTGTAATATTTTTGGCCTTGCCCAAATGCTTGCACAACACTGCCCTGACACAATAGGGGGTTGAGGGTGACTGCAATTCATTGCTCGGTACATCTGTAAAAGCTTGGTGTATCACTTTCAAGCTATGAAACAACTGCAGTATTTTCAGGGGTAATTGCTTGGACTGGAAGTGGTGTCTTGCTTGTCTGATAGTATGGGTAGAGATGGTCTTCAGATCCTTTGACTGCATCACATGCCTGCACATACAGAACACATAGATTTGGTACCCATGTTGGTTCCAAGAGAGTGTGCAAGTGGGCAGATTCAGGTGCTTTTTAATCTGTTGTGCACTGCCACACCTTTGCGTTTTAATGTGGGCTAACAAACAGGGTTGGCTTTTCTGAGTTTTAAGGGGCTGACAGTTGTTTTCTGGTTTTCTGTATGCTCTGGAATTATTATGTGATGTGCTTTCTGATCATAAACATGAAGTCTGTTTTTTGAAGAAACTGTACACAGGTGGGGGCACGTTTCTATAACTACTGTAGCCTCTGTGTTTGTGGTGTACATCTCCTCTCCCTCTTCAGTTTCACTGCTTTCCAACAGGAACACATGCTCCTGTCTAGACTCATAATCTTTGTCTTGATCAATATCCATGTCATCATCTTTATTGTCTGGCTGATCAGTGGCTTGGGGGTGGTGATAGAAACTTTCAGTCTCCTCCCATTGTTCTACACTTTGGTCCTCATTACCAGTGTGCCAGTCCAGAAATAAATGCCGAAAATTCTGGCTCTGGCATTTTTTTCTGGGCCGGCAAATGGCACACTGCAAGTTTGCCTCTGTGGGCCATGGATCTCCCAACAGAACGGATCTGCATGTAGATCAGGCCCCAAATGGCCAATAAATGCCTGAATCACTGGCACTGTTACTAACAAGGTCATTGGTTCATGAAATCCATCCCATGAAGTCCTATGGGACTCCATGGGAAAGGGACCTCACTGTCACGCTGCCACTCGTAATATCCCGGTAATATTGGGATATCAGGTGGTGTAGACGGTAAGGCAGATTTTCCGGTTTTCCGCCGGTAATACTGGTGGGATACCACCAAGCCTGTAATGAGAGCCCTTGTGCCATTATACTCTGATCTTCTGTAGATCATTTTTGTTCCCCTCCCTCTTCTGTCCCTGAGATGGTGCAAGGAAATAAAAGTGTCTTCTCAGCGGATATTCATAATCTTGTTGAGATACCAGTGCAATTACTTATACTGATGCATGCTTTCGCTAGCGACTTGTGACATGGTTGTGGAACATGAATTGAAGAATACATGTAATTGACCATGCCCAATTCTGGCATCTCCAGTGCAAACAACAAGTGCTACTGAAGATGGGAAACAACCACTAGCAGAGTCTAACTGCCGACCCCTGGCTCAATTGCGCACTTATATGATGTTTCATTGTGTCACTCGTGTGTCACCTCACTCTTTGAATCCCTGGTGCTTTCTACCTACAAAATCACAGGAACATTACTCTTGCACTAGCTGCCCTCTGCTCCCTAATCAGGTGTCACCCAATGGCATGTGTTTCAGTCACTCACTTCTTGAGATGGATGCTGAATGGTAAACTCGCTTCTCTGAAGCACTGATGCATTCCCTCTGAAATGCATGGGTCTAGCACAAGCTGCTTTCAGCCTTTTCTGCTCCCCTTCTCCTTCTCCCAGGTGATACTCAATGCCATGTGTATTCACTTGAAGAGGAGAACACAGGCACGAGTATCACTTGCCTCCCTGAATATTTGCATGCTCGTCTCTCACAAATCAAACACGTGTCAGTCTTGCAATAGCTGCCCTCATAGAGTCTCTTTTTCTCCTGCTCTTTCTTGAAAATGTCACCCAATGGCTTATCCTTCGTTCACGCCGTTCAACAGAGGGAAAATAACTGGCACCTACCGCCTCCCTGAATCATGTGAGCATGACTCTCGCACAAGTTGCTACCTTGGAGTATATGCTCCTCCTGCTCCGTCCAAGTGTCACTGGAAGAAAAGCATCTATCAACTCACTTCACAAAATGGCGATTGACTGGTGTATCACCCACCTCCTGGAATGTCTGCTGCTTCCTACCTTAAAAATAATACAAGTGTGAACCTCACACTAAATGTCCTCAGGGATTCTCCTGGGATAAACTCAAGCTGGTTTCCTTATCATGGATGTTCTCACCCCAAACTCACACCAGATGGCAATTGTGTTGTTCAGCCACTTCAGATGATATCAATCCTTACCCTACCCTAAATCTAACTCTCTCAGTTCCCAGTCAATCACTACCTCTTCCCGCCCTACTTCCCTCTGGACTACTCCAACTCTACTCTAGTTTATTAACACGTACCTACATTTCCTAATTCTGCCACCAGCAACAACCTGCTGCCGGTCTGAAATGTACCTAACACTGAACATGTACTATAGCCATGTGTGACCTTTTATAGTCCACATTGTTAAACTAGTTCAAACTTCTAATGAACGTTGTCAGAGATTCAACCTGGTAAACATAACTAAAATTCAGTTGATTTGTGTTTCAAGCAAATACGCATGTGTAGGCCGCCAACTGATGCATGTTTATTTTTCGAAGGCTGGTCAATTTGTTGCTGGCATGTCATGGCATGCACAGCAGGAAGTGCAATTCTATGTCCAATGTATGAATGTCATTGATGCAGCTACACACCACATGGGCTGGCAAACCTATATGTGTAGACACCACTAACGTCACTATTTAGGCACAGCATGTTTAAAAGTGAGCCTGTTTCACAGACCTAACTTTCATAGAGAATCCATTTTGCTACATTTCTGAGACACAGAAAGTTTCCCCTCCCACATGGAAAGCTGTCACATTTGACCAATTAGTGGATCAGTAGTGTTATCTGCTGCGTTTGTTTCTTAATGTTTGTCATAGCCAGTGGTCAAAGGGTACGAAAAGAAATAGTGGAACTATGTTCCCTGCTTGCCTGCCCTCACTCCCCACAAACCCCATCACCACACCCCCTCCCATGCACAATAGAAAGCTCCAAACACATGCACCTGCTGTTTAAGTAAGGAAACCTTCAGTACACTTTTATTTTAAAACTAAACCATTCACAATAAAAGTATAAGAACAGTAAAACGTTAAAACAAATAATATTTTTTTTTTAAAAAAGTAGAGAAGCACCACTCCCAACCGCTCCCGCCCACTTCAACCACTGGTCCTAGCACACATCTTGGGACTAAAGCAGTGTAACATGACCAGTGTGTGACTCTCAGGACGCCTGTGTACAAAGCAGGCTTAATGCAGACACCATTCATAGAAAGTCGTTCAGTCTGGAAGTCACTGGGACCCATCATGTTAAACAGATGTCTTTATCCATCTGTTTCGTTGGTGCCGAGAGCAGGTCTAGCCGTTCATATGAGGGAAACCACAACCCACCAGCTTCACAGGAGATTTCTCTGGGATTCAAATTGTTTTCCAAAATGCTCCTAAAAAGACAGCACGAGTAGCATTTTAAATACTTGCCACTAATTGTATTAGGGCAGGAGGACACACAAATGTATACTTTGTAAGGCTTGAGTCCATAGAAGACGTGCCCCTATGACATATACACACTTATGACCCTAAGACAAGCAGAGCACAAAAAGGCCATATTAGCGAGAATTGTTTAACATTGTTAGCTATGTGCCCCAATTTGCATGACACATCATTGCTGCAAAACGTGCAATGTATCAATACTACCATAGCCTAGGAGATACCACTAGTTGGATGTGGTCGGTCCTTCCTTCCTTCCTTCCTTCCTTCCTTCCTTCCTTCCTTCCTTCCTTCCTTCCTTCCTTCCTTCCTTCCTTCCTTCCTTCCTTCCTTCCTTCCTTCCTTCCTTCCTTCCTTCCTTCCTTCCTTCCTTCCTTCCTTCCTTCCTTCCTTCCTTCCTTCCTTCCTTCCTTCCTTCCTTCCTTCCTTCCTTCCTTCCTTCCTTCCCTTCCTTCCCTCCCTCCCTCCCTCCCTCCCTCCCTCCCTCCCTCCCTCCCTCCCTCCCTCCCTTCCTTCCTTCCTTCCTTCCTTCCTTCCTTCCTTCCTTCCTTCCTTCCTTCCTTCCTTCCTTCCTTCCTTCCTTCCTTCCTTCCTTCCTTCCTTCCTTCCTTCCTTCCTTCCTTCCTTCCTTCCTTCCTTCCTTCCTTCCTTCCTTCCTTCCTTCCTTCCTTCCTTCCTCCCGCACACTTACAAGGCTGACCTTGCCGGACACAGCAGACATGGTAGGCAAGCCTTCACAGAAGCACCGGCACCGTTAAAAACAATACCAGTGCTTCCGTGGTCCCCATTCCCATACAGTCCCATAGGACTCTATGGGAATGGGGACTTACAAATTGCCAGTGCCTGACTTCCCGGGCCGCCAGGGTTGTAATCCTCTGGTATTACCGGCAAGTCAGGCGGCGGTAGTTAATTCGAGTCAAGCGACAACCCGCCGGTAGCCCCGACAGGTTTACAGCCGGACTCCGTTTGTTTTAATATGTTGGCTCCTGCATCTCCTTCTTGCAGAGAATTGGCTTCTCGGTCACTATATGTCCACTCTCTTTTCCACCCTCTTTCCACTGACTCCTCCAACAAGTGTGCAATGTGGTTTGATGATGAGTCTATTTTTGACAGGGTAGGAGTGTCTAGGAGGCATCAACGGGTGGGGCTATAGAGAAGTGTCTGGAAGAGGCAGTAAGGAATTCAGAGGTATCAGTGAACCTGTGAGGTACGAAAAGAAGCTGTTGGGCAATGGGATGTTGACAGCAATGAAATGTAGATACCACTGCGTAAAGTAAAGATGATTATACGTTTTTTTCAAAATATTATAAAGCAACGATGAGGACGCATGCGTTTTACAGGCGTGTGGGTGGCATATGACAGATCTGAGGTCTTATTGGGGGGCAGAACAGGGCAGCATACATGGGAGGTGCCAATATTTGCGGTTTTCTGCCCAGCCTCAGATTGTGTACAAGGGGGGTATGGCAGCAAAGATCATCCATCCCTATCTTTTTTCACTGCAGATAACAGTCCTTGGTATGTGCACTTTTTACACACAATGACACATAATACTTGTAGTTACACACCATGACTGACCAACACATTCACCAGGGACGTTATTTAGGGGTCGCCAGAGGTCGCACCTACAGCCCCTGAGGTCTACCTTGCTCCCTCTGTGGTCGTACTTGCTACTCCTAAAAACAAATTAAATACATTTAAAAATAAAACTTTCCTAGGCTGTGGCCAGCAACATGAGTATTTTGTTTCTGGAGTGACTGTTTTCCGATAGCTATAGCCGGTAAGATAGCTCAGTGGGTTGATAAATGAGTACCAACACAGGTTGGGTAATATTGAATGCATATTTGTTCTATATGAAGTGCTTAAGAGTAAGTACGATATAATAGCACATCATTATTGTATGACCTTGGACGTCTGCTTGCATTCACAGTAATTTGGCAATATGGGCCTATACGACATTAATGATACATTTGGTGATCCATTCTTGTATGAAAAGCATTACATTTTTTAGTGATATCGTTACAATGTTTTTCGAAGTGCATTTAGAAACAATGCCATGTGATGCCACTTCCTGTTTTGTCAAGGGGTAAAAGGTTGTGTTTCATTGCTTCCCGTGATGTCACTTCAGGGTGGGGTCAAACTACATCACTTCCTGTGATGCCATCCGAGGTCAAGGGTCGTCTGATGTCAGGTCCGCTTCCACTGGCATTTTGGTGAAATGACGTCCCTAACACCCACCACAGCACCAAACCATTGCGCCCGGTGTTTCCTCCATTTTCTTTCTCTCTTCGGAATTATGCTCTGCAATCGAGAGATTTGCAAACAGACCTAAAAAACAGGGCCAGAAAAACTACTGACACCTGACATGGGACATCTTGATATCTCTGCTTATGCAACTTGCCTTTAGAGAAACATCTTTGACAAGCTCTGTGGCCAGAAAACAATACTGAAAGGGCCAGCCAGATAGTTTTCATTTAATCTTTACTCTAGTAACCATATAGCTTCGGGGCCTTTTAACAGGTGTTCGTGCAAACTCAGGTTCACAAGCACAGTGTGATTTGAAGTTTTTAGGAATACCAAATCGTCACAGTGATTTTTTGACTCTTTCAAATAACTTCTTTCTTCGAGGCAGTCTTTACATTGAAGGGTGGCATTCTATCACCCACATGTCCCTACACAATGATACAATCACATGTCAGGACCACAGAGGGCATGTTCTCTGTATTTTTTGCATGAATGAGCCTTGTACCTGAAATCAAAAAGACTACTATTTCAAGTCTGAGTTGACCCACAGAGATGAAATAGAAGAAACATTATTCCTGACTCAAGACCCACCCTTGATGGACATTTTCTCTGCTGAAAAATATTTGTTTAATTTTTAGTAGGGTCGCGCAGCCGCGCTGGAAATGAAAAAGAAATCTTTTCTAGAGCAGAACATCAGAACATTACTAATCTGAACACACCCACACTGGATATATTATAGGGCGTGCGGTAGCGGGCCTGTAGTTATGATTAAGTAGCTCAACTCATAGAAAGAACACTTTTTGGGTGGCTTATAACTTTGGCACCATTTGACCTTGCTAAAATAGTATATGGTCACCTCTGAAGGATTTTTCAAGTTTGCGGTTTCATCCGTGGGGGCAAAGTTATAGGGGGGACCCAGAATGTTTGAAATCATCACAGACACAATGGGAAAAAAAGTTTGCTCGCTGGATGGATGTTGACCAAATTTGTGCCATGAGCGGCACCCTGATCCCAAAAGCATACCTTTGTACATTTTATGTAAATTAGCCAAGTAGCTTTTTAAAAAAAGGTCAAAAGGTTTGTACACAAAATGAGTGATATCTGGGTCCGGTCCGCAGACTCATTTCCTGATTTTGGTGTCTGCGGACACCTGTGGACCAATCAGATGGTGGCTAGGTGTCCGCAGACATCAAAGAAGCACGCTGATTGGATGTTCAAAAAAGTGAAGTGCGTCTGCATTTTTTAAACTGTCACCATATTTGATCCGCGGTCATTTGCTGCTGACCGCAGACTTCTCAATGAGGAAGGGGTGAGGGAATTGCATTTGGGGTTACTTTGTGGCCGAAAGAGGGACTACAAAGGGTGGGTGAGTGGAAATAAGTTAATAGGTAGATGTTTTTATAGGTGAAAAATTGTGATGCTGGTGCCACTAAGTCTGCGGATAATGCTGCCAACCATGGACAACATGGTAAGAAACATTTCTGGAAAACATATTTGTGGTTATTTGGTGGCTGAAATAGTGTCTACAAAGGGGGGGGGGCAGTTTAATTAATTTGTCAAGGAGCTGATGTAATTGGTGTACAAAAATGGTGCTGCTGCCGCCATGTCCATGGTCACTGTCCTTGTCCCTGGACCCAAACACATGTCCGCGGATGTCAGTGGGATGGGGGTTCCAGGTGAGTCTTGCTATTTGAAGATGTACTGCACATACTTGTTAGATGGTTTGATTGTATTGTTGTAGTTGTGACCTGTGGGTAGATTCTGGCCACTGTTCACGAGAACTATAGTAATATGTTTGTAGTAAGTGTAGGTACAGTAGGGGGAGTATACTGTATTAGTAATATTGTGGGATGATATAATTGTATTGGATGGTATTTATGATTGCAGTAGATAGTGGTGATGTAATCTATAGTTGAAGACAAAAATGAAAGATCACAGTGGGTATGGATACTTAGTTGCATATGGAAATAATGTTGGAATCTCTGGTTCATTTTCTTTGGATATAAATAGTAAAAATTGCTAAACTCCGTGGTTTAAAACATGTATTTGCATTCCATTGTACATATACATTTACTTTACTTTTTAGACCCTCATAAACAGTACATTGTTGGTACTATGTTTGGCAAAACATTAGGGTGTGTTACACTGATGTTGTATTGACTTAAAATAATCATTGAGTCATTGTGAAAAAAAAAACATAGTGGATAAAAAAACTAATATATTAAAAAGAATATACATGTTACAGAGTACATGTGTTTGGTAACATTGATATATGTTGTGAGTGTAGGTTTGGTAGGATGTTTGTTGGAAGTGCGTTGTAAGTAAAGATATGTTTAAAGTAGTTAGATACCCATTGGTGTATTCTAACTATATTGGATATTAGATAACGTATTGCAGAACAATAAGTGTTATGGTATATTTGAAATAAATTAGAATGAACAAGATGTTTAAAGTAGTTAGATAGCCGTTGGCGTATTCTAACCTTTTGGGATATTCAAATTAGTATTGTAGTATTATAGATGTAGTTAGATACCCGTTGATGTATTCTAACTGTTTACTGTACTATACTCCAGTGAGCAAATTTGAGTTGAAGGCATATTAAGTAGGCAATTGTTAGATTTGCTGGTAACCTATGTTTTGGAGTAACAGATATGTTGTTACATTCAAACCAACCACTTGTTTTTTTAACATATGCAGTATAGTGGCCTGAAGTGGTTGTGGCAGCAGTGTGGTAGATTATGCCTACTGTGGTGAAGGTTTTCTTGCCAAGAGATACTTGGCCATGTGGGAAGCTAGTTAGCATACAGGTATTTTTGGAACTATATGCATTGTACCTTAGAAGCATTAGTATAATGTATTGGCCGTGTGTGTTTATTTGTATTCTGGAACGATTGTCTGAATTGCAAAAATGGCATACTATGCTATGATTTGCATTTTGGAGAAGCTGCTGACATGGAATGGTTTCACAATTTGCTATGGATACATACACAAATCGTTAATTGGGGATGTGCTCTTGTGAAACATGGTTGCAGAGAATGCATGTACGTTTTCATGTGTATGAAATCTAGAAGATTTCATTTATAGGGATATTTTTGGTTTCTAGTACTTGTAGTAAGTTCATTAGGAATGCTTGTGGATCTTCCTGTGTGTTTAAGGTGAATGTTACCATTCCTGTCCAGTATTCTGATTATTGCCTTATACCCAAGAACTGGGCCTCATTGCGAGGTTGGCGGTAAAGGGTTAACGGTGCCGGTAAAGGTGCAGGTGCCGTTAACCCATTACGGCCGCATTACGAGGTCCTTTAGTGAGTCCTGCTAAGGGTGGCTGGTTTTACAGGCGCCCTTAGTGGGAGCTGCTAAAGGACCAGGGAGCTAATAACGGGCCCGTTATTAACGGGCCAGTTGTTAGCTCCCTCCCCTTTCCCATTGAGCCCTATGGGGGCTCGAATGGGAATGGGGATGGATTCCCTGAATGGGAAAATACCGGGTCCTCCAAGGTTGGAATGGCCCGGTATTTCCCCATTGAGGGAACCCGGACCCAGTATGCGGTATGGGGGTAGCCATGGTGCTAATAGCACCATGGCTACCTCCAGAGCACCATGGCTACCTCCATATTCGTAATTACCCCCACTGTAAGTATTGTCAGGATTATTTGTGGCACTTTTATGAATGAGGAGCATTTGCAAACGCAACTTGTCAGAGCAGTTTAAGTAAATGTTGTGTACAAATTGTGGCAATTGGAAGAGAAGATTGATTGCTACATTTTGCATAGGAAGTTACTCCACTTGTATTTCTGAATTTAAATGGAAAAGAAAATGCCACTTTTGTATCTTTTGATGGGCCTGCAGTTGTTTTTTTAGAAGACATATTTGTTGCCTCTTCTGATGGATGGACAGTTGTTTTAAGCAAGAGAGTTTTGTGGTAGTATTATTTGATAGACAAGCATTTTTTTTTGTTTTTCTGCAGTATTGCTGACAGATCTTGTATAGGTTAGGTTTTTATTATTTTTCTTTTGAAAGGTTTATTTTTTTCAGGTACAGGGTACATGGCTATGTGGGGTGTATACAGTGCACGTAGCCTGTTGTATTCTAGGATGGAAGGAAAGTCAGCATTGACTTTGCATCAAAGTTAACTAGAAAGAGACCATTCAGTGTACGTAGACGCGAAAGTGCTACATAACTCATAGCTTCTTTAATGACTGTGCTGCCAATGCCAATCAATGCGTGATCTAGGGTTAGACCTTGCGATTTGTGAATAGTGACAGCATATGCATGGGATAGAGAGAATTGATCTCCGCATATGTACATGTCTTTGAAAAGAAGAAAACATGCTATTTTGCAATCTATTTTCTTAACTTCTGCAAGTTTGTCAAAGGGGATGTTGACAAACTAAATGCTGTTCTCATATGGATATGTTTGGAAGACAACAATTGTACCGATTGCTCCATTGACTAAACCTTGTTCTATGTCGAGGTTACGTTTGAGGATTACTCTGCAGTTTAGACACAGAGTTAATACTTTTTCAAACCAGCTGTGTTGGAGACACATTTTTCTAAGCTATTTAGTGTTGCTGTTGCTTTTTGACACATAGAGAGTGACATACTGTGCACTTTAAGTTTGTCTGTGGAGCTGATATTCACTTGGTTGAATTAATTTTTTCAGCATTGTATTATTAAATTGACTACAGCTTGCAAGGGTTGGCATTAAGGACATGCATTTTATATTTTGTTGAATTAATTGTTCCATGACATCAATGGCAGATGTTTTTTGCCACTGAAGTTCATGGAGTAGTCTAGTTTTTTAGATGGATTTTGCATCTTTAGTAAGCAGACCAGTTCTAATGCTTTTTAATGCCCCAGGCAAGTTATCCTGGGGACCTTCTCCTCTCCTATGTCCTTTTCCTTCTGTGGTACCCCCGAGGGTTCTCCCCTCTCCCCTTGGATCTTTAACATCTACCTTGGTCCCCTGGAACTCCTCATTCCTCCTTCACCCCCAACTTCCAGTGTTATGCAGAACGCAGACGACACTCAACTCTTTTACAAACTTCCTATTGACTCTCTTACACCATCCTTCTTCCCTGACTGGACTGCCTATCTAAAAAACAGAAAAGTGATCAGTGTGGCTGAACGTAGTGTACATACCTCCTACAATTTTCACACAATAATTATCACGGTTTCAAACCAGGTAAACCAACAATAATTTGTGGGAAATACAGAATTTTTCTTCTTTGACCAAATGATTTAATGCATAAAAAGTTGTTTTTGTTATCAAATCAGGAACAATATCTCCAAATGATACATTATTGTTTACCCAAGCCTATGTGCCTGGATCACAGTGCAAAACATATGTACACTCTTGTAACAGTTAAAGGACATATTGAGACAAATGACCATATAGACAAAATGTAACAAATTACAAAAACATTTACGGTGTGTATGTTAACAGTGGGAAGGGAGTCGACACAGCAGTGTTTCGGCCATTCATTAGCTGATCTATGTTGCTGAGGATTGATTGGCCTTCATCAGGACGGGAAGTGAAAATATGGTGAAAGGGTCCTGTTTCTCTTGTGTTTTGGAATTTCACAGTGTATTTCTATGACATTTTTACCACTGTGCAAGTCTAGATGCTTGTTGACAATTGTCATTATTTCTTATGGAGCAAGTCATCCGTTTTGCTGATCTCCTTGGGAACAGAAGCTAAATGTCTTCTCAACGAGTGTTGAGAGTCATATTTAGGCACTGCATAACTGAGACAGGATGAGATAAATCATCAGTCAGCTTGCATGAGTAACAGCGATGCTGTGGTGCCTCTGACTGCTGCTGTAGAACTCCAGCATCAGTTAGAGGCACCACAGCATCGCTGTAACTTGTGCAAGCCGACTGATGATTTATCTCATCCTTTCTTAATCCAGCAACTGCACAACCAGTTATGCAGCACCTAAATATGACTCCTAACACTCATTAAGAAGACATTTAGCTTCTGTTCCCAAGGAGATCAGCAAACCGGATTACTTGCTGGTATCAACAGGGTTTTACAACCCCATTGGCCGGGAAGTCAGGCGCCAGTAATTCGGTTAGTCCCCATTCCCATAGAGTCCCATAGGACTCTAAGGGAGTGGGGATGATAGAAGCACCGGCACCATTAATAATGCTGCTGTTGCTTTTGTTACGGCTTGTCTACCATGGCCGTTGAGTCCAACAGGGCCTCCCCTTTCGGGCACAGCGTCTCCGGCAGGCAAACCCATAGTGTGCCAGTCCGGAAACAACAGTGGCGGTTGGCTTTCCTGTGCTGTTGTTTCCAGGCCGGCACACTTATAATGAGGCCCTATGTCTTGTTTTTATACTTATTTGTTCTATTATATCTTTGTTTTCAATTGAGCTGCTTTTTAGCAGGCATTGGGTTTTTCCTGCTGGGGAAAAAAGAATGTTTGTGTTTGAAAATTGTGGAATGCTTATGCATGTACTATGCATGGGTGTGTGTGTGATTGTGCAGTTGGATGATAGGTGCGGTTGGGAAGTCTTTACAGATGTGATAGTCTTGGGTTAGTGAGTAAGGTAGTGGTGGTATAATGTAATAAGTAGGAACATTGTGATGTTTTGAGGAAAGCTGTGGTTGTCATAATGATGTGATTTGCCGCATAGGTATGAGTGCTGTGTGGATGTAATTGAAAAGGGGTTACAACGTCTGTCTGTGTGTGCTAATGTGTGTTAGTGATTTGGAATACAATGAGTTTCAAAGTTGTTACGTTGGAATTAGGACCTTATGTACATAGGGGTATGGAATATTAATGAAGTAAACTGTGGTATGGAAGTGTTTGAGTGATAGCTGTGTTGTTAGGCAGTAAGGAATGGGCAGTGTTTTGAATAAAGAACAGTGTTTAGATGAGAATCAAAAGAGTGAATGTTGCAATATAATGAGTAATACTGAAATACAATGTTGGTGGATTGAACAGAATATTCTAGGCTAATATATAGTGAAAGTAATAAATTGCTACAATTAGAGCAGTGAACATGCTATACTCATGTACTTACTTTGTAGGATGTGAAGGGTGTTATTTCTTTGGTAGCTGTTTTCTTCAATCTTCTTTTTTCCTGTAATTATAAAAGAAAGCTAGTGGGTACATGTGGTAATGGCAAAGTACCTTTAGTAAAAGAGCTTGTTATTCATTAAAGTAGTAGAAGTTGTTGGGAAAAAGTTAATAAAGGTGGGTTATGGGTGCTATAGTAAAGTATGTCAAATACATTTTTGGAAACATTGAACAATGGTTCTTATTATGAATGAGCAAGTCTGTAATTAAAGGTACCGGAAAAAGGTTACAAGCAGCTTTTCAGGACCGGCTTAGTCTTTGGTTAGTGGTAGGGGCACTGTACTCCCAGCAGGTGTCACCTGCTGTGAGTTGAGGCTGCTACCAGCAGGTTCACACTGAAGCACCTGCATCATTACTAATAGTGCCAGTGCTTCATGGTTCCTATTCCATGGAGTCCTATAGGACTGTATGGGAATGAGCATTTAGTGTACTGATGCTTATTGTGATATTTCGGTAGAATCGGATGTCAGGTGGTGGTAACGGCCATGTGGGGTTGGTGGCAGCACACTGGCTACAAGTGTGTTTTACCGGAAATCCCGAAATGAAGCCCTGTGAGTAATGGGTGTGTCAAAAAGATGCACTTCTAGGTTATGTTTGTGCTGGTGATTGTAATAAGAGAAGGGCTGTTTTTGTGGTGCAATGTATTTGTAAGGTGTTGCAGTGTTTTTAAAGAATAGGGAAACTGTGGCCTAGTGGCAATGCAATGGCAGATTGTAGTTGGAGCAGTGTTTGTTGTGTTATAGTAGTGGTTGTAAAATAACAATAGTTTATATGTAAAGAGAAGTGTTGTATATAAATACTTTGGGCCTGATTCATGGAATTGTTTGCACAAAGACCTGGTGGGCAGAACTCTTAGTAGGCAGGTCACCCAGAGACTGAAACCAGACGGATTAGACCCGCACTACCAGACACAGATAAGCTCACTGAGCCCCAGCCCATCACCCTATTCAGGGTGACCTGCCGACCACTCCGTTTGGAGCCTGCTCAACAAACTTCCCTGCCTTGATAAAGACTACAGTCAAAACGTGCATCGGCTTTTGTGTTTCACCACCTTTTGGCACCAGATACCTCACTTGCTATGTTGTATCATATAATGAAAGTACCGTGTTCAACACTAATCCAAGACTGAAGTGTTGATAATTTTCGAAGCAAGGTACCAAGAATTCTCAACAATGGACCAGCAATATTGACAGCGCCAACACCAAACCATGTGTTGTCACCCCACCAAGTACCAAACCTCTCAGGAACCTTGGAGTTGTGTTCCCAGACAAACCATGTGCTAGGTTGCAGGTAAGACACTTACCTCAAGCTGTACGTGTGCGCAGGGGACCGGACGTCCCGAAACCAAACTCCAAACCCCTTGAAACAATATATATACATATATATTCACTGGAAAAATTTTGTTAAAGGGACGTTATGGTTAAGTTGTACCAATAGAAACCTATCAAATTCAGTGAAAAAACTTTGTTAGAAGGACACTATGGTTACTCTGCACTAATTAAAACCTATCCAAACCAGTGGATAATGTGTGTTGAAAGGATATTATGGTTACAAGTAAAATCGAAAAAAAAAACAGAATTTGCCAGTTATGGTAAGCTAAGCAACCATAACTCGTGCCACCACCATGCACTGCTAAGACTAACACCCATGACATCAAATATGACATCACAAATGTCATTGGTGATATCACTGATGACATCATATGTGCATTTACTTTTCATGAAAGTCTTTACAAGGCACTGTGATTATAATGTTGGCAAAAAAAACTGCCTGGGGTGATTGGGAGACATATCATGAGCTACGTATTTCATTAAGCAATGTATTGCTATAAACACCATTGTATTACAGAGCTATTTCTAGTATAGGAACCTACTCATGCAGAAACATAGGTATTGTCTGCAACATGCACCATAGAGGTGCAATATGCATAATATTGCAATGTTGGCTAGTACAATTATGAATGCTTTCGTATCAGAGTTGAATGTACTGTGGCACATGTAATACATAGCTAATAATGCCTCACTTAGTACATACATGTACTACTACACACAAAACATAATGAGACATCAATGCATACAAATATGGGGCATATACAGGGAAAGTAAAGTAAGCAAAAAAGCAGCAGTATTTTCAGAAACTGTTCATAACTTAACTGATAAACTTCATGCACAGAAATGATTGCTGTGTTTCAGGCCTGATTTCCCCCTATATATATGCATAATATGCTGCAACTGAACCCTAAGGAAAGTAGTATAAGAATATATGAGAAGGGTAACGTCTACAAAAATAGTCCCTTTTAAATTTTCAATTCCTGACTGTTAGTGAAGAAAACCACCTGGCCTAGATATGTCAGTGAACAAAAAAGTGGGAGCCAGACATGTGATGTCATCAGTGATGTCATCAATTACATCTCTGGATGCTGTAAATGTTTTAAGATATTTTCACCATTGTTTTATTCCATGCTACACTTCATCTGTAATAAAAGAAATGCGCTCAGCTTGGAGAAATGGAACACTTCTTTTGGAGAAAAGAATATCTTATGGCCGCCACACATTCACATGCTTTTGTAAATAAAACATGCTCCCAAATATGCCCACAACAGTGATGACACTGTTTTACTAATTATTGTAAAGTACATTCCCTTCAGAAGACATAAATAATGACCTATGGGCACAAAACCTATGTTTTTTACAACATAAGTGTGGCAAATACTGCTGACAACGATACAAAAGCAAAGGGAAATACTTCACAAAATGCCATTTTGGACTCCCTAGACAGTCTGTACCAAAGGTCAACTAAATAGGATTCAGGTCTTCTGTTAGACACAGTGTGAAAGGAAAATCTACAAAAATCATATGCAACATTAAAAGAGATGAAGAATACAAGTATATCAATGATTACAATACTGCAATTGTACTAACTGCAGTTGAAAGATATGTCAGAGCTGATCTCACCAAAGCTGAGAAACAGACTGAACTAAAATACCTGTGGGATGACATTTCATCTGACAATACTCTTTCCTAAATATTGTACAGCTTCAGTATCAAAATGCTGTCACATAGAGAGTGTGTGTCATGCAAAATTGCAGATTTATTCCACCAGATACAACCTTTTTTGGAAACTCGGAAAACCTTCTTTGGCTCTACCTTTGTCCAGCTTCATTGTGAAAACGAGTACTCAAATTTTACCAAGAAATCAAATCTCCGCTACAGAAAACCCTAACAGTAATGACATCTTAAAAAAGAATCTGAATTGTCCAAGCAGAATTACTGTTTTGGAAAACATGTGTTTGTATGACATAGCACAAAACTACACACACACGCCAGCTTAAAAAATACTCAGTATTACATTGTGAAGGAATTTCAAAAGTGAGTCTAATTAACCTTGTAAAATTATCCGTTCAATCTACGGAGCATAGATCATTTTATTACATGGCCCGACTACAACTATTCAAACCTTGCAGAAAAGAGTATGAATTTTAGGTAACCATGACACATTTGAAGCTGTATTCAAAGCAAATGAAAGCAGTATAACAAATGAGAATTGTAAATTACACAAATGTTACATAATGAATGCCAGCAAGGTGAAATATAAAGACAACTAGATAAGGATACTCCTGAAGGGAGTTAACCATCTCTTAAAGGAAGCCAAGAAACACTTGGAGAACCACATTTTCAAAATGAAGAAGCAACAGCAATGAATGGAGTAGAAAACATAATGTATCAATGCAAACAATCTGAAGAAGATTTGTCAGTGCTCAAATGACAGTTAAATGATGAATAGGGATAAAAACATTGACATAGAACATGCAGTTGTAAAGATTATAAACCTCTGCTCTAATATGTAAGTGGTAAAGCTGGTTCTGGCTAAACCTTTTAAATGAAAAAAAAGTCCAAGCATTTTCAGAATAGAAAATAAATAGCCTTTCGGCTGTTGTAACAGCCCAAACAAGTCTAGCTGATTACAACTTAGCATGTGCAACTTAACATTAAGCACTACTACTTCCACTGGAACACCCAAAAATAAAAAATAGAATATTACAAATTGTCTGCAGAAGCTGCAACTGAAGTAGGCAAAATTCTGCCACAAATGAACTTCCTTCCAATAGATGATGTAAACATGCTTTCAATCCTTATGCTGGGGCAGGGAGGATGGCTTAGGGACAGCACATTTATTTTGGAAGCAAGACAATACAGAGCAAAACAGGTTTGAATCCCAGTCCATTGCTTACAGTCTGGTCTCCGGTACAAAGCATGTAATAAAATGAATCAATTAGTTACTACTGGCATACATTCATCTAACCTTGCAAGAAATACTAAAGACTGGATATGATTAACTGTTTGGAGGAAAATATGTCATTGTCTTTGGATACCACCTATACTTAACACCAGTCAACGGCTAACACTTATTCAAAACATTAGGTTACAAAGAATGCTGTACCACATTCGTCAACATTGGCAATGTAAATCTATGATGTCATATTTGCTACAGATAACGTGCACAAAACATGCCTCAATCTGAATATCCAACATATGCTTACATTTTAAAGAGCATTACAATTTGTTTGCTTACTGAAAACGCAAAGTTTTCCTTAAAAAGTAAACTAATAAATTAGCTATATGGACAAAACACATCTGGCCCTAATGTAGAGAAACAACACAACATATTCAACAGTACATTTGTTTAATGCCAACACTAGCAAACCAAACTCTGACCAATTTAATGAAAAAATGCTAAAGAAAAGTAATGCAACCCGTAGTCCATATCAGCTGCATAAACAAACTAGAAATGCATGACCTATATTTTAACAAGCAACAGCATGACGAAGTGACCTAGACATCTCTATCTCAAACACGAAACTATAAAGTTCCACACACATCCATTACTGCGCCACCAAAAAAAAATATTGTTCAAAAGCAGTTATGTTTGTTCATTTTCAGCCTTATTTATTTTTAGTTGCAGCCCATATTGATGACACGTGTTTCGGCACTCTCACTTTGCCTTTCTCAAATCTGGGCAATTATTCTTATACAAATTGCTATCCAAACTGATCAGTAAAGAATCAGTAAAGAACCAACAAAAAATCAATTTTCACAGTTATTTTAAAAAAAGGAAAATAAATTCAGAAAGCATTATTTTAAAACATATCATAATGTAGAGCAAAATATATTTGTCATCATAGATATCCATCATGAGAAAATTAAATAAAAAGAGCACATACCAGAATATTGTCCAGTTGCAAGGTAGGTCCATGCGTGATGATTTAGTGTTCCGATGGAGATGGAGAAAGAGAGGGGTGGGGTAAATTAAATTAAAAGAAAAAGAGAGAGTAAAAATAAACGGAATTTTAATGAAATTTTAAATTTAATGAGTGGGGTAGGGGGCAAGAATAGTATAGCAATATAGTTAATGCCGTTTGTCCTTCCAAGTATCATTTGTTTATTAAGTGCAAGTATTATCTAAAATAGAGCTTACCGATCTTTTGTTGTTCATGGTTTCTCTAAATGACGTGGGTGATACAAATGGAGAGAGTCCCGTCAGACTCGTGGACGAGGTACGTCCTGGTAAGGTAAAAAAAATGAAATATTGGGAATGGGTTGGTTCCCTCATTATCCTGCTCGCAATTCACCATTTACTGGTTTAGGAATTCGAATCTAGGCGACAGGTGCATTTGCTTTTTTTTAGGGGTTTTAGTTACAATACGAAATTATAAATTGATAAAGATTACAACGTTCATAAGTAATCCTTTTCCTATGTGTTCTGCCATTCACAATGCGTTTTTTATATAGCATGGAGGCCGGCTACGGCACATACACACTTTCATTTCTTAACAGCAGTTCATTATATGTTTAACTTTTCATTCTAGAGTTAGTGCGGCTCCATGGGCCGTCTCGTCTTTTTTTGCGGATCTGAGACTGATAGGCAGGTAGCAATGGGTGTTCTCATGCTTAGTTAGAGCTTACCTGAAAAGTCACAATTCCAGCATCAAGCGTCGTGTGTTTACTAGGCGTTCGCCTCCTACTGAATGGGGAGTATGTATGCTGTTACCAAGGTAACCTGTTCGTCCTACTTCGCTTTCCACCTTCTCCCTGCCGTCGGCCATAGATTGGGATACTATGCCTCTATTGACCTGTGTCATGAGGTTACACAAAGTTTAATTCCATTATGCAATTTAAACGCATAGTTATGCATTTAGCTTTACAAACGGAGCCCTTTTTATTGTTGGCTCGTGTGAAAACCTAGTAAATCTTTATTATTGTATGGTAAAGTCACGTGTATCTCCTTCACCCATAGTCTCATGGGAACTGTAGTTTCTGCTATATTTAGTGGCTTTTAAACCCTTCACCCATAGTCTTATGGGAAATGTAGTTTCTGCTATATTTAGTAGCTTTTTATCTGTCCTTTAACTCAGTGTGTATTGTTCTTATTTTTACATTGTTAGTGCAGTCTATGTGGACAAATATACAGAGAAATGCTATTACTTACACATTCTGTGCAAATGGTAAGTGCATAAGAGCAGTTGCTTGTGTATAACCACAAAGTTTAATAAACGGTTCAACACTATCAATGGCATAGTTACAAGTTTTATTGCGTGGGTCCTTTTTGGTTCACACACTTTTTGATTGTTATCTAAATTAAACATTGTTTCATTAGTGAAACCAATATAGTTTTTATATGTGGTGAGTTCACATGCATCTATTTCTCCCAATGTCTTATGGGAACAATGTAGTTTTTATATGTGGTAGGTTCACGTGCATCTATTTCTCCCAATGTCTTATGGGAACTGTAGTTACTGCTGTATTAAATGAATTTTTTTTGGGATAGTAGTCTATTAGCTCTGTATGTGTTGTTTGTATTCTGATTTTAAATATATGTCCACAAATATACACGGAAAACCCAATAGTTGCCATTTTCATACAAACAACTGATACATAGAGCACTTATTTCAATAAAAACACAAAGGTTAGTGTATGATTCAATCTTCTCAATGGCATGATTCTACATTTACGGACATAAGTCCTTTTTGGTTCACTCTTTTTGGGTTATTATTATAGAAAATTGGACATCTCATTGTCTGTGTTTAAACCTGTTTCAATACATCTGAAATACTTGATTAGCTTTGCTTCTTCTTGTCGCAATCTTAGTTCCTGGTTTCCACCTCGGCATCCCAAGGATACCTTTTTTAGACCAATAAATTTGATGTCCTGCTTGCAATCCAATTGATGAAGACTCTGCCAGTGTTCTGCCAATGGTAGATTCTTATCTTGGTTTCCAATCACTGCCAAGTGTTCTCGTATTTTTGTGCCTATTTCTCGGATCGTGCTTCCTATATAGATTTTGCTGCAAATGCATATAATCGCATAGATCACATATTTCGTGCGACAATTGATCTGCTCCCTTATTTTCATTTTGATGCCATCTTTATTTTCGAAGCGGTCAGTCATGGGAACCGCATGCTTGCACATGGTGCATGTTACACATTTTCTGAACCCCACTTTGGGATGTAACCAGTTCTCTGTTTTATCCTCTTTCTCGTCAGGGAGTAATGATGGACTAAGGCTCAGTTTTAAGGTTCTCGCCTGTCGATACACTATCGAAGGGTAATCTTGTATTTGTGGTCCAATATGTGGGTCCAATTTGAGCAGGCCCCAGTGTCTTCTGAGGGTTCTTTTAATCAACTGGTTATTGGTACAAAAGGTGGTAATGAATTGTACCTGTTTGTATTGAGTAGGTTTGTTGCGCAGTAAAATAGTTTGTGATTTTGTTATTTGATGAGCTTTCTGGTATGCCGTTTTGATGCTTGTTCCCGAATAGCCTCTAGCTTTGAATCTAGTGGACAGGATTTCACATTCCTTCTCAAAGTCCGTTTGTTCACAGCAGTTCCTTCTCGCTCTAATAAATTCACCCTTGGGGATGTTACGGATGACAGGTGCATAGTGACAACTGGTAGCATGTAGCGTGGAGTTTACTTCAGTGCTCTCACGATATGTTCGAGTCTTCAGGCTATTGCCTGATACATAGATTGTTAAATCCAAGAACTTTATTTCAGTGTTGCAAACCTCTATCTCAAACACAGCTGGATTGGAAAACATTATTAACTCTCTGCATAAACTGCATAATGATACTAAAAATGAACCTAGAATTAGAACATGGTTTATTTAATTGAGGAATTGGAGAAGATGTTGGCTTTCAAGCATACCCAAACCACAAAATAAATCAATTTGTCATCATTAAGTTTGACAAACCTGAGAAATAATGCCTGTACCACAGCACATTTCCTTCTTTTTAAAGATATGTGTATGTACACAGAACATAGTTCTCTCTGTGTCATGCATATTCAGTTACCATTCACAAGTCACACGGTATAATCCTTGACTATGCACTTGTAGATATTGGCAGCATACTCTTCAAAGAAGATATGAGTTATGTAGCACTTTCACATCTTCTTATACTCATTTCTTATTAAACTCTGATACAAACTCTGATACAACACTGACATTCCTTTCATCTCAGAACACAACAGACTTCATGCACTACACACTAAACATTTGGGTATGTACCCTCTAACTAAAAATAACTTTTATAAAGACAACTACTATAGACTGAAACTATACCATATCTCTCACATAATCCACATTAAAAAGCCAAAAGCAAATGCAGCACTTTCAAATCAAGCAGCAGCCAAATTATCCGGTCCTTTTAAATTAAAAAAAACAACAACTGAAGAGAATTGCTACATAACTGTAGCAATCAATCTAATATTCCAATTGCAACCAATTGTGGCCAGCACTTACTATCATGGCTCAGAACAGCTTTGCTTACAACTCCTCATCCTGTACAGAAATGCCACTAACATATCTGACAACATCAACAGTGTGTCAGGGGTAAGACACACATTGGACCACTGTTCAAGAATTGTTAAATCACTATAAGCACAGAGGAGGCACTGCAGGAATTCCCAATGTACTTACTAGAAGTACTAGAGAGACAACACATAACTGTAAACACAATCCTACAGATTTGAAACACCAGGAAACATGCATGGAGTCTTTGCAACCACATCTCTGAAAAGTATGTTCCCAATGAACGATATGTGTATGTATCTATACCACATTTTGACACAATTCCATTTCAATATCTTCTCCAAAATGCAAATCATGTCATATTATGCCCACTTTGCAATACATACACTATTTCAACAAAACACATAGATTCACATGTCTAATATGTAATATTATTGCTTTTAAGATACAGAAGAAATGGCACAAAAAATAACAGTAAACTCACTAACTTCACACATGCCCAAGTACCTCTTGGCAAAGCAACATTCATAGCAGTAGGCATATTATGAAACACTGGTACCACAACCGCTTCAGGACACCATACCACTTATGTGAAAAACAGAAGTGGCTGGCCTTGCAGGACCACAACTAACCAAGAAAGTGCCATGTGATTGGCTACAATGCCCCTCAAAGCCATTGGATCATTTGAGCCGGGAGGCGAAGCTGGTCGTTCCCAAAGGCCGAACCACAAGGCCACTGAGCCTCTCTGCAGCTCTGCTGTAAGCTCATTCTGCATCATGTCCCTGGGGCCTCACGAAGGGCAAAGAAGTCTAGGCCCACAAAGCATCTCCAGCTACAATGTCAGCTACAGCCCAAAACATGGCTACTGAAGATTTTCCTGACCTTGCAGGCCCACAGCTAATAAAGAAAGCACCATGCGATTGGCTACAATGCCCCTCAAAGCCATTGGATCATTTGAACTGGGAGGCAAATCTGGTCATTCCCAAAGGCCAAACCACAAGGCAACTGAGCCTCTCTGCAGCTCTGCTGCAAGCTCGTTTTTCATCATGTCCCTGGAGCCTCATGAAGGGCATAGAAGCCTAGGCCCACATAGCATCTCCAGCTACAGCATCAGCTACAGCCCAAAAAGATGGCCCCTGCAGATGTTCCTGACCTTGCAGGCCCACAACTAATGAAGAAAGAGCCATGTGATTGGCTACAATGCCCCTCAAAGCCATTGGATCATCTGAGCCGAGTGGCGAAGCCAGCCATCCCCAAAGGCCGAACCACAAGTTCACTGAGCTTCTCTGCAGCTTTATGCTGCTACCAGTGATGGCTGCAGAAATCCGTGGTCATAAACCTTTCAAGCTAGACCCGAATAGAAGGTTTTGGCAATGTACGTAATGAGGTCTCACAGCATGCCCAACAGGGAAGCTTGCTGAAAGGAAAGGCTGACGCTTTTGCAAAGGTTGCTAATGATGTGTCAGATAAGCCTGCAAGCACTACATATCCGAAACGTGCCTACATTATCAACCTTGTCGCTGCTCAATACATCCCGTTACCAGACCCTGCAACCCTCCTCCCACCGTGCAGGATGTCATAAGCAACAGAGCCCTGTAATACTAAACAGGCTTGACACCCACATGCTGTAGTTCCTCCCACTCCGAACGCGCCTCGTGCGCACGCTGCATCCTTTGCCAGTCAGTTGACCAGCAAAATGCCATCGCAATACCAACCAAGAACCCCACAATCATCCAACAGATCTCACCTCTATGATACACATAACAGGGTGATAACAATGGGCCCGTTATTAATGGGCCCGTTGTTAGCACCCTCCCCATTCCCATTGAGCCCTATGGTCGGAATGGCCTGGTAATTCCTCATTCAAGGAACCCGAACCCGGTACCCGGTAAGGGGGTAGCCATGCTGCTAATAGCGGCATGGTTACTCCTGCCTCATAATGACCGCCAAATACTTTGCAGTCCTCTCTTTTTGTACTGTGGGTTCCTGCTTGGGCAGCACGTTACATTGACAAACCAAGAGTGTTCTTTCGCATGTCTGCGACTGCAGAGCTGTGCTCTTTGAGCAGCCGTGCAACTTCATAGAACAGTGGCACCGAAGTTAGTACTTGATTCTTGCCTGACTGAAAGTGATTTCTAACTCGCGGATATAACCATGTAGAGGAGCGTTTGGTGTGCTTAGAACAACTTCACAGGTTACGGGGTGAAATAGATCTAAGATAAAACCTGCATCCTAGGGACTTCTTCCGTGGCCGGTTTTGAATAACGAAGAGGCAGAGTCTGTGGCAAGAAACCATTAATTGGTTCGGACGGTTCATCTGATGGGAATAGCCGATGACAAGTTTTTTTTTTACTTGCAGCAGCTGCTAAATAATGTTGTGTTGGCTCCTGAAATCACAAACATGATTTTAGCGGGGCATCTAAATATGCAATTCATTGGGAACAATAGTCACAAGATTACATCAACTATCAGAAAGTGGTTGTCCTTAATGAAGAAAAGAAACATCATTATGTGCAATGGATCCGTCCAAGGAGACATCCCCGCTGCAAACATCTGGCGGAGGACGACTAGTGCCTCAATTATAGATTATATATACGTTGATCAAAACATCTTCAACCAAGCAGTACATTTCAATGCGCAAAAACAACTGCACAGTGACCATGAGTTACTGAGCCTTCAATGGTCTTTAGACTATTCATTTAAGCAACATGCTACTCTGAGATTACAGCAGCCACTGACTGTGAATAATGCCCGAACACGATTCTCTTGGAGTGTCCCTGCCTTAATATCACTTAATGGTAACTTAGAGAGGGAATATTCGGACAGAATAGTATTCAATCAATCATATATATCTTTTTTACATTTGTATCAAATACATTCCCAAACATTTTCACACACTTATTTTAATCCCATGCATGAA
Source organism: Ambystoma mexicanum (assembly GCF_040938575.1). NCBI lineage: Eukaryota > Metazoa > Chordata > Amphibia > Caudata > Ambystomatidae > Ambystoma > Ambystoma mexicanum. Next base: position 360,238,982 of record NC_090932.1, on the reverse strand, counting down.
TTTGATGCACAAGTCTAAAAGTGGAAAGCTAGCTTGCGACATACAAAGAGAATAATTGCAGCATCATCGGCTACCAACAAAAAGGAGGCCATCAAGACTGCTCAGTGCAAATATAGGAATTAGATAAGTGCTCATAATGCCCAACAATTACAAGCGGATGGGGAAGTAATGTTGCAGTCCATCTGTTAAAAAACACTGCCCAGATATGGTCCCTGATAAACACAGCTAATCACGCAACCCAAAAATCAGTACAAATAAATGGCATGATTGAGAGCCAATGGGTTATGTATTACTCTGAGATGTATGCGCTATCATCTGCAGACAATGGTGAGACTATTACTGAGCTGCCTAATTATAAGGGATTAGTCATCTTGGAAGAAGATATTATACATTGCATTACCAAATTAAGCAACTCCCGTGCACCAGGCCCCAATGGGCTGAACAATTACATGTTCAAAAAACATCCTGACATATGGGCACAGATTCTATACAAATCTTTTGTCAAATAATAAAAACTAACACAATTCCTTCCACATGGCGACACTCAGTCATAGTTCCCATCTTTAAAAGAGGCGATTGGTCAAATGCAGCCAACTATAGATCGATCGCCTTACTTGATGCACTTGGAAAAATATTCTCCATGTTCATCCTCAGAGATTTCAATAAATGGACGACTGACTACTTTGTACGCGATCCGTTTCAAGTTGGATTTAAGCCGGGCTGAGCACGTCTGTGAACTTGTTAACGTTGGCATAGATCAATTCACATGATGCCATCTTGAAACAGCCTCTATATCTAGTCTTTGTTGATCTAAAGGCCACTTTTGATTCTGTGTCAAGACAGATATTATTAAGGAAATTGATTTGCCTGGGCTGTCCATCATGTATAGTTTCACTTATTAGAGATCTACATCATGATCAAATAATTCAAGTGAGACTGTCATTGGATGGAAAGTTGTATTGTCCAATGAAAACATTTAGAGGGCTGAGGCAGGGGTGAACCCTGGCCTCAGCACTCTTCAATTTCTTTATTTCAGACATAGAAGGTGCTTTTGAGAATATCCTCACTGACTCCCCTAAACTAAACAATCAAGTCATAACAGCTTTACTATATGCAGATGACTTAGTGTTAATTTCCAAAACACCAAAAGGCCTCCAGAGACTATCAGATGCTTTAGATGTGTATGTACAGGACAATGTGCTCACCATAAACTTAACAAAACAAAAGTGATGCAATCTAATATAACAAGAACAAACAAGACAAAAAGTCACGCATGGTGTATCAGGGGCACCAAACTGGAATGTAAACATTGGTACACCTATCTAGGCGCTGTTATTGCAAGTCAATCAGATTCTGAAGTTTACAAACTAACTTTAAAAGAGAAATTAATAACATCGATTTCACAGGGCAGAAAAATTCAAGCAAAATTTGGCAAATTTACGCTAGACCCAGCGATTACTTATTTCTCACAAAAGGTAACACCCATTCTTCTCTACGCCTCAGAAACCAAACCAGTGCTTGCTGAAAGTGTTTGGGTTAAACTGGAAGGCAAATATTGGCGTACCATATTACATCTACCTTTGTGTATTACTACACCTTGTATTCTCCACAAACTCGGGCTAATTTCTCTGTATGCACGCTACCAATGGCAACTGGTAGCTATGTTTAGGAAGTGTATCTTGGTATTCCAATCAACTATGGTATTATGCAAACTGGCTAACTATATATTCTCTTCAAAAGATAAATTTATCTCAAAGTGGCGTCATGTGGTAATGCTTCTCTAGCTCTTGCAGACATATCACTATTGGTTCTGATCCAAAGTCCAATGAGAGTTAAAACAAAACTCTTGGAGAGTGATTGGAGATGGACCAGAGCTAAATGTGAATCTTATCGTGATTTCAGGGAAAAGCCGTTTATCACTAAAATATACAGCCATGCAGAGCAGTACATATTGAAATATCCGGCTGAATCCTATAGAGGTGACTTTATGCACCTGGGCTTCAATTTATGTTCTACCAAAGAAGTTTTAGCTAGGCGCCAGACCATAACACCATCTGAGAATGTCTGTTGGTTTTGTAAGAGATAACCGTAAAAGAAACCTTGTGGCCTTTAATAGTTGAATGTGTTGCCTTATCAGAACAGAGATGTAAACAATTTAAACCAGCAATGGCCGGATATCGTGAAGTTGCACCGGATCTCTTATGGCAAATAATTCATTCAGGATTTTTAACACATATGAGAATTAGAGCCATTGACATTTTGCATCAGCTGAAACGTGAAGAGCAATAAAGGAAGACAACATGTACTGGTTATTAACCTTGGAACTACTCATATATCAAGTGTGATGGAGGCAGTCAACTGCTGTGAAATGATGATGAAAAGATGTATTTTAAGTTTTTAGTTTAAAAATTTGCTTTGCTTTCTCTTTTCTTTTCTTTTATTAATGAAGATGAGCTTGTTAAATTGTGAAATTTATGAATATTTATGAATTATTTAATGAAAGTTGTATTGTAAAATTGACTTAGCTCAGCTAAATCAATGGAAAAAAAAGACTTCAACTTCCACATGAGCCCACACCAACAGCATCTCACCTTGGCAAATACTGATTCTGTGCCTCATCACCACGGTAGCCACAAGCCCTCATCCTGGAATCGGCAGGCAGATACGTTCAGCAGCACCGTCAACAAGCTCTCCAAGGTGAACATGAATGCACCCTTATACACAGTACCATTGCCCTACGCTGTCTCTGAACCTCCACCTGTGACGGAAATTACTTGCCCTGCTACCAGCAAAAATGTCGCGATTGCTGATCTAGTCCGTGTTAATATCACCCCTAGTGCTCATGCAGCCTCTCTCCCCAACTCTACCAAAATCTAAGTTTCTACTACCTCCACATGTGAGGCATTCACTCCTTGGCCATTCTCTACTGCTCAGAGTGCTCACAATGCACCCGTACTGCACAAGAGCGACCAAGTACTAACACTCTTGTTACCGTCCATGATTCTGCAATGAAGTTTGGATTGCACACCATGACTACTGCCTTAATTACTGCCACTGCAGCCGCTCCCCCTACCAACTTTGAAAACATTACTAATGCTGATATGTCCCCAATTGCTGCCGCAATTGCTGATATATGTCCCATTGCCACCACAATTGTTACTATGTGCCCCACTGCCGCCTCAAATGCTATGTCCCCCATTGCTGACCCTACTAATACTTGCATGAAGTTGCTCCCTCTATCTTCCACAATACCGCCACAAATGTTGATACATGCCCTAGTTCCACCATGTCCAATCTTGCTAAGCCCATAGCTGCGCCCCTTACTCACTATGACATCACATCTACAAATGCTGCTAGGTACTCCACTGCCTCTATTAATAGTGCTTCTAAAACTGCCTGCAATACTGCTTTGCTGCTAGTTGTGCCCCACCCTCCCTTCTTCTGCCACAAGCACTGTTAAACTTACTGCAGCTTCAGCCACCTATATTAATTTAGGTGCAGCTACGCCCCACCTATCACAACACCTCCCCTAACAGGAATAGCCTGGTCATCCACGCCATCACTCTTACTACCATATCTTATGCATTCTCTCGCAACACCACCAGAAGACATCCAACCGCTATGTATTCAGATGCCAGCCCAAGTGGCGTATACACTGCCCCTGCATCATCACCAAGGGTATACCCCTTGAACAAAACCATTGCAGCCACCAATCTGCCCAAAAACCCCACTGCTCTTTCTACTTTGACCGTGCCTAAAACAGATCTAGGGATCAACAACCCTACCAAATCTGCTTTTAACCTGGCCCTGATCAACGCAAACTCACTCCCTGTCCACTCTGGACATCCATGACCTTCTATCTGTTAACAACCTTGATGGCCTAGCAATCACTGAAACATGGCTATATGAAGCCTCAGGCCAGGCCCTATCACTAGCCATTACCCTAGGCTACATTATCTTCAGGCGCAATAGACCTAACTCTAGAGGTGGAAGAACCACTTCCATAGCAAAATACCACATACACATTAGGCAACTCAACACTTTGCTTAACGCACCATGCATATTCCTCTCACTAAAATCGGCCACCACCCCCACCAACACCATTACTATCCATGTTGTCATTTGTCCACCAGGTGCCATCAACTCCTTCGAGGAAGACCTTCTCCAGACACTACACGACAATATAAAGCTCTCCTCACAAGTGACCCTCCCAGGATATCTTATTTTTGGCCTTAACAACCATACTGACCTGCATGTCACTTTTCTTTCCAATTTTGTACCTGCCCTAGGCTTCTGTTAATGAATCAACAACCCCACACACATCAAAGGGCAAGCTCTTGACTGGCTGGCAGACCTCAATTGCAATATCTCTATGAATCCAACACTCCCTGCCCTTGGTCTGACCATCACATCATTGCCTTCTCAATCCCTCTTGTGCACACTAAACCCCCCACCAAGCGACTACCGCCGTCACTGGCCCGCAGTTCCAGGAAACTCACCAAAGGGAATCTTTTACCTCTCCTTGATTCTCTCAAACCCGAATCCCTTAACGCATCAGATCCGCAAATCCTAGCTGATGTCTACACCAGCATACTTACTGCTGCTGTTGACACTATTGCCCCTCTAGTGCCTAAAAAAGCAAAGCCTACAACTCACACTAACGCCTGGTACTCCCAGGAGCTTGCGGACCTCCGAAGCAAAGAAATATCTGCATATGCTAGGAAAAACACCCCCACCGACGCTCTCAAACAGAAATTCATCAGCCTGGCTAAACAACACAAGCAAGCCATTACTACAGCTAAAGCCTCCACCTTCAACACCAGAAGAGCCAATGCTTACTCAGGCACACAAGACCTATTCACCATCCTCAGAGAGTTGGAAACTCCAGTCCCTCAAGTCTCCACCCAGAATAAAGACTCTGGGCCTCATTATGAGTTGGGCGGTAGGCCTTAAATCCAGAGGTAACAGTATTAGTGCCACCAATATTGGTCCACCGCATCGCAACTGCAATCCAGCAGGCGTTATTACAGTTGGGGGACTATTGCAGCCGGCTGTAATAGCATCGGCTGTAATAGCACTGACAACACAATGCGCTGGCAAATCAAGCGCTAATAGCGCTGAAAATACCCCTGGTCAAATGCTGGAGGTAAAAGAACACAGGTGAGAGTAGCAAAGCCACAGGTGCAACAAATGCACACAAGAGGCCTACAAAAGACCTACCCAGGCCCCACACACCCTTCCCAACACCATGTTGCCATTAGGAGCAGTGAGGTGACAGCAATAAAGGCTCAGGTGCAAACAATGCGCACAAGAGGCCTACAAAAGACCCACCCAGGCTCCACACACCCTTTCCAACACCATGTTGCCATTAGGAGCAAGGGGGTGACAGAAATAAAGGCACAGGTGCAAACAATGCATACAGACACACCCAGGCCAAACACACCCTTCCCAACACCATGTTGCCATTAGGAGGCGGGAGGTGACAGCAATAAAGGCACAGGTGCAAACAATGCACACAAGAGGGCTACAAAAGACCCACCCAGGCCCCACACACACTTGCCAACATTTGGAGGCGGGAGCCTTGACATGGACCTATACATGCTGCGCCAGGAGCTACAGAGGCCTGACAACCAGGCCAGGCACAGGGAGCAGAGGGTGGTTGAGGAGGACGAGGAGGCAGAGGAGGAGCAGCTATCCCCAGGGTCAGGCCAACATCCTGGGCCCTGACTGATGGGCAGTTGGTATCCAAGTAAATACTGGACCGGGCTACCATCACCCAGTTGCTGGACACAATCCAAGGTGACATTGGTAGCAGGATTGCCATCCGCACCACTGTACCCCCACTCCTGAAGCTGGTGTTAGTCCTACAATACCTTGAAATGTGCATCTACCAGCACACAGTTGCCATGATGCATGGTAGGGCCCAGTCCACATTCAGTGCCGTCCTGGGCCAGGTGCTGGATTCAGTGCTGTGCCATGTAAATGAACACATTGCATTGCCCACCAGGCATGGTTCTATGACATTGTCCAAGTCCCGAATGTGATTGTAGCCCTAGACTGCACACATGTTGCACTGGTAGCACCCTGGGACCAAGAGGAAGCCTACAGGAATCGGAAGCATTTCCATTCTCTGAACGTGCCAATGACCTGTAGCCCAGACCTGACCATCAGCCACTGCTGCGCTCGCTACCCAGGATCCACCCATGACTCCATGGTGCTGCGCAACAGCACATTGAGATCCTAATGCACATGGATAATCGGTGAGTACAAACCCTGCTTGAAATGCAAGCCAAAGTAAACCAAATGTAGGGGGGCATACCCTCAGGAAGCCTTTCATGCCACCAGGAGCCGCAACCAGCACCATCACAGCAGCAGTTCCATATACGTGTGGCACACATGGACCACTGCACACAGCCACCAAACCTGAACCCACAAAAGGTGATGGGTACACACTTGTCAAAACACCATAACACATGAGACCACAACCACAATGCACTGTGTCTGTGTTGCAGTGCTGCTTTACATCTTGACACACAAGAGCAACCTCACCCAGGGCATGCCACAGGAATGCAAAGTGAGAGTAATGCAATACCCATCTGCAAAACCACTGTTGATCATCTGATTCAAACCATAGCCAGAACATCACTGAGACAGTAACCCATGAATGCACATTTACATGCATGTTAAAAAAAGAACAATGGAAACCGGTGCCTTGTAGCAAAAGTCCCACAATCCACTGGGACAGCCACAACCAAATACAAATCAACACTGGCCCTGATTAGGCAGCCATGACGGGAGCTTCAACCTGACGTTATGGAAGCACCTAAGTGCCAATAAAACCCAGGGTGCGGTGCATGTAGAAAGTGGGATACAAGGGACATGGGGCACATTGCAGAGGAAACACATTGCACATGAATACACCATGATAAAAGGACAAGTGGTAACATGACAGTACTTGATTATCATGAGTGTCACACACAATCCCATAACCATAGGTCTTCATCCACTGCTGCGAGTCCAGTAATCTCAAGTGCAGGCAAATGTAATCTGACACAAGACAGCCCACTCAATCACACAGGGTGCATGTACGGGTCAGATGATGAATGTCCTGGAAGATGATGGATGTGTACCAATCAGCCAATCACATTGCATGTCTCTGTTGCACACAAAAATGACCACAGTGCGTAGTGTGTTGATGCTTATTCCTTGCACACCCAGTGAAGCAACGTAGGCCTCATGTACACATTTCACCCCATGCAGTTGATTCAGGATACCTGCAGCTCACATGGCTGATGTCTCCTGTGCGGAATCCACAAACTATGGCAGAGCTGGCATATAACAATGCGCACACTCGTACCTGCTTATGTGTGGAAAGGACATTGTTTGTTGAAGGAATGGTTCCAGTGCCTGGACCGGACTGGAGGGGCACAGGTGTATGCACCAGAAAAAGTTGGCAAGATTGTACTCACCTTTGCAACGCTGCACAACAACTGCTGCCGTAGGAATGTGCCACTACCCCCTGATGCGGATGGCCAACATCAAGGGGATGGGAGTGAAGATGTAAATGCGCCCGTTGCCAGGGCTATTGCACACAGGGAAGGGCTAAGGGAGGGGAGCTCGGCCAGACAGGCGTTGATTGAGAATTCTTCCTGATTCGGTCGAGAGGCACATGTCACGAAGAGCACTTTTAAAATAAATAACACTTATACACAACCATGAATGTCTGAGCTTTCTGTCAAGGCTGAGAGGGCTTTAATGAAAGTGGAAATAACTCCCTCCCCACCAACCCCCTGGCACATATTCCCCCCTTCCCCACCAACTCCCCAGCACACACGCCCCACTCCCAACACCAACTGCCAAGCACACATTCCCTCTGCCCCACCAACTCCCAAGTACCCATGCCCCCGCCCACCAACTCCCCAGCACACAGTCCCTACTCCCCCACCAACTCCCCAGCACACATGCCCCCTCCCCCCACCAACTCCTCAGCACACAATCCCGCCTCCCCAACACAGTGCATATGGGTCCATGTGTCCGCCCCCAGGGCAACAGTGCATTATCCATCGAACCATCTTTCCACATGACCCACCTTCCATTGAGCGCCGTAGTGAATGCCACAGTGAACAACGCCTGAGTGACCCGTGTAGGGAGCCCTTGGTGGGGGTAGTTGAGGTGGATGGCAGCGATGCAGCCAACTGCAGCTGCTGGCAGAGGAGGTTATTTGCCTCACGCATCTGTTCTGTTTGCGCAGATTGCACCTTGCATAGTTCATGTACTCGCTGGCCAAACCCTGTGAGTGCCCCAGTACATCCCTCCACAACTTTACATGTGCAGGCATATCACACGCCATGGTTTTTGCAGCCCCCCTGCCCCCCAATTGCATTGCTAATGGCCTTGATGTGGCAGTTGTGTTCATTGGCCTTGCCCTCTATCCTCATCTGGCATGCCTCCATCACATCCAGGTGTGCCATGACTGGTTTGCCCAGACCTGTTCCTGTGTTATGTGTGGGGCTGCTGTGCCTGGCAGGTCTATGTGAGGTAGTGGGGCTGCTGTTGCTTGTCGTGGTGGCCTGTCCGGTGGGGCTTTCGTGGATGTAGGTGCTTTCAGCAGGTGACACATATGAGGGTGTTTCATCATCCGCCACTGGTTTGTGTGCATAATGGCAGTGTGCACATACATGTTGACTGTGGCTTGGACTCTGAACATGATTCAGGTGTATCAATTTGCTGCACTGGACTTTGGATTGGTGCCAACACAGGTATAGCATGCTGTTTTTCACAGGATGAGTCGCTGTCCTCTGCAGTGGTTGCACTCATGGGAACTTCTACAACCTGTGAGCCCCTAGTGGCTTAGGGGCACTGAGGTGGGTAGCTCCTGGTGGCTTGGGGGCATTGAGGTGGGGAGCCCCTGGTGGCTTGGGGGTGCTGAGGTGGGGTGCCCCTGGTGGCTTTTGTGCACTCAGGTGGGGAGCCCCTGGTGCAGTGGGGTGGGTTGGGTCCTCCGCCATGGCGTATCCTCCTGGGGCCTTCACGGGGTGGTGGTGCTGGTGGAGGTGTGTCTGGGCAGACGTCAGGATGGGCCTGCCTCCTCGTCATCCACGTTGCCCTCCGATGATGCCTGCGTGCCTGTAGGGTACACAGGTATGGCATAGGACAGGGCACCTCAGATTATTTTCATGCATTGCATGGCTTACACGGGGGGATGTACAGGACAGTTTCAACCATGCTGGCCGTGACCTGTTTAGTATTCATGATCTTGATATTACTGGGGCATACTATGTTGGGGGGACACAGTTCAGAATTGCGGAGATAGCATTTTCATATATATGATGCAAATGCACAGCTGGCATGCCACAGTCAGTGATGGGTGGTTGGTACTAGAAACCCCCACCTGACATTGTTGTGCCCATGCCATGGATGTGTGTGCGATGGTGCTTGAATGTGTCCATTGGCTTCCCTACTCACTACTCTGGATACCTGGGGTCGCCTGGGTGCAATGGTACAAGGGTGCAGTCGTGGGTGGCTGTTGTCAATCACACGAACCACAACCACTCACAGTGCCCTGCTGTCAAACATTCACACTGGGGATGGAGTATTGGCCTATTTACAGTGCGATTTGCAAGGGGGGCGTGACTCAACTACAACCTGCTGGGTGCCTGTGCCTGCCACCACTCCTCCCACTCACTTAATGGTATGATATGATATGATATTTTATTCATAGTATGCCTATACACAAGTGTTTCAAGCCGTGACGAGGCATGGAAAGGGAACACAGGGAAACAAGACAGCGATCTTACTAGGCCCAGTGACATTGAGATTGCACAAGTGCAGGGAGGGGAAAATGGGAGAAGTGGCAGGGGAGGGGGAGAAGTGCAGGACATAGGATCAACTGACAAAAAACAAAACAAGAAAAAGGAAGTGTGGCCAGCAGGTGGCAGTGCAAGGGTTAAGTGCAGGCAGCAGGTGATTGTGAAGTGCAGGTAAGGGGACTTTAGGGTAACAGATACAGCTCAAGTGCAGGGTTGCCAGACGGCGGTGCAGGTGTGCACCTTGGTCGGCAGGGACCTGGGCCTGAGGTTAAGAGGGTAGCCAGGTAACCAGTGCAGTGACAGACAGAAGATCAGCAGGGAAGAGGTAGAGAGAAGCCAGAAGCAAAGAATAAAGACTTGAGCAGTAACCAAAGATGGTTCGGCTCTGGTTTCATAGAGGCAGAGAGGCTGTTCCAGAGGGAGGCATCAGCCAAAGAGAGAAATCTGCCTCCAGCTCTTTGCTTGGAAAAGTGATTGACCCTCAAGTAGTTGGAGGTGGATGAGAGAAGAGTTTGAGTAGGGAGATACTTCAGAAGAGAAAGCTGGAGATATTTCGGTCCCATGCCCCAGAAGGTCTTATGGACAATGCAAAGGGTCTTGAATTTGATCCTTGCAGCCACTGGGAGCCAATGGAGACATTTCAGTGCTGGAGAGATATGATCCCTGGGCTTAAGGTCAAGTACAAGTCTTGCAGCCCTGTGCTGGATGAGTTGGAGAGAGCGGAGAGTAGAGGCGGGCAGATATAAAAAGAGACTTCTACAGTAGTCAAGCCTAGAGAGGACCAGTGCTCTAGAGACAGTGAGCTTCTGGGGGAAAGAATGGAAGGGAAGAATACCTCTGAGGAGGTGAAGTTTGTAGTTTGACTTCTTCAGAGAGGTCAGCGATTTGAGGAGAGAAGGAGAGAGTGGAGTCGAAGATAACCCTGAGGTTCTTAGCCATGCAGGTGGGAGTAAGAAGACGGCCAAGCAAGACCGTCAAGAAAGCTCAAGGAAAGAGAGGTGTAGGTGTGCGAATAAGGAGGATCTCCATATTGCTGGCATTCAGGCAGAGATCATTGGCGGCGCACCTTTCTTGGTTAGCTGACAGACAATCAGGGATGAGAGAAGGAGAGGAGCCTGAAAACAAGCCTGGTGTCATCTGAATAGCACTGTAAGTTGGAGCAGAGTGGAGCAATGCGGTGGGTGAGAGGTGCCAAGTATTGGTTGACCAACCAGGGACAAAGGTTAGACCCCTGGGGAACACTGCAGGTAGAGAGAGATAGATGAGAGAAAGGAACCAAGTTGGACCTGGCAGGGTTGGTCAGAGAGCAAAGAGGTCAGCCAGGCCAGAGCCTGATCTGTGATACCCAGGTTATGACAGAGCTGGTTGTACAGAATGGCATGTCAACGGCAGAGGAGAGATCAAGTAGGATGAGGACAGAGGGGAGATTAGAATCAAGGTTAGAGAGCAGGTCATCACGGATCTTCAGGTGAGCAGTTTCCATGCTTCTGGTAGCTCTGACAGATTCAGTTTGAAGATTAAGCTGGGAGATGGCCAGATTGTCCAGGAGTATTCCCAGGAAAGATTGGATAGGGCAATAATTAGCCAGAAGGGATGGGCCAGCTGAGGGTTTCTTGAGAAGAGGGTGCACAATAGAATGCTTCAGGGGAGAGGGGGGTTCCAGAGGCAAAAGAGTGGTTTCTGAAGTCGGCAAATGGTGGAGCGAGGGTGTCAATGTGGTCCTTGATGGTTTTGAAAGAACAGGGAAGAACTTGTTTTGATGAGGTTTTCATAGATCAGACTTGTCTAGAAACCTTGTCAGGGGAGAAGAGAGAAAAAGCAGAGAAGGAAGGGGAGTGGCTGCATGGGGGCCGGAGGAAGAGGAGAGAGTGGAGGGAGAAGCAGGAGAAGCTGAGAGGGTGGACAGGATATCCTGGGTTTTGGAGATAAAGTGAGAAGCCATGGCTGTATAGAGGGCTTGCGACAGAACAGGAGAGGTAAAGACTGTGGCAGGATTGGCCAGCTCCTTGCAGATGACATGTCAGTGAGGGTAGTACAATGCTCCTCCCATGGTGTCAGCTCCAGTGGTGGTGGTGGTAGTTTTGGCCCTCCGCCAGTCGCCATGGATTGCCTCCTGTGCTGTGCCAGGTAGCCCCGGACACGGACCTGCAGGCCATTGAATCGCTTGCAGCAGTCCTCTCCATCCCTGGGACACGACCGACCATAGTGACCTTCTGGCTGATGTCTGTCCAAATCTGGGTGTTCCGCTGTGAGCCCATCTTTTTTGTTGGGTGCCATAGAGCTCATCCTGGTGGGAGAGGACCTCCTACACCTGTATTGTCCATTCTGAGTCAGAAAACCTAGGTTTCCACACTCTGTCCAGGGCAGACTTGCCCCTCACACGTGCCTGAGATATTTTTGGAGGTTTTTTGGTGTGAATGGCTTCCACTGGCTCCAATTTTGGGTGGATTTTGGGTGGATTGTGATTTCAAAAATGGATGACGCTCTGTTTTTCATTCCGACAGTACTGCATTTCCCTCAGCGCTATGAAAGAGTGCTAATAGCAAGGGACGCCGACGGTAATGCAATGAACACTGAGATTTCGGGTTCTCAGCCACTATTACCACTGAACGTTATTTGCATTAACGCCCGTCCAGTGTGGGCGTGCATGAAAACTCGTGATTGGGTGTTGTTTGTGCCACAACTCACAGAATTAACGCAACTACCGACTGCAGTATATGTACCAGGATACCGCCAAACTCATGATGAGGCCCTCTATCTGGTCTACTAGCATACAGAATGCTATGCTGCAAACATTTTCATTCTACAGAAAAAAATACTTTCCAAACAAACCAACCTTAAACATTCCCGCCAGGACATCGCAGCCAACCATGCCTCTATGCTCAACACCCCTGACACTCAGCGGTTTAGCTTTAACAAAATATCCATTCAGGATACCCTACACATTCTGAAAAGCCTTAAGCCCTTGAGATGTAAAGGAGATGTCTGCCCAGCCTGACTCATCAAAGACTGCATGGAAACACTGGCCCCAATCATCACAGTATTCATCGATGCCTCTTTCACAACAGGCAAGATCCCATCTAGCCTTAATAACTAAAAAACACCTTGCATAACCCAGCCAGACCTAATAACTACAGACCTATCACCACAGTCCCATTCCTACTGAAAATACTTGATAGAGCAGCCTATGTCCAGATCCAACGCCATCTAGAGTCAAACCACTTTGTTGGTGTAGGCCAGTCGGGGTTCCACCCTGGCCACGGCACTCCTCGATCTCAAAAACTAAATGGTCGAGATCAGGGACATGGGCTAAGCCTGCCTTGCTGCTCCTTTTAGGCCTGTCAGCAGCTTTCAACTTAGTAGACCACAACTTACTATGCCATCGCCTCACCTGCGCAGCAGCCTTCTCCCAAGAAGCAGCATCATGGATAACCTAATTCCTAGAAGGTAGAGTTATGAAAATATTCTCTGACAAAGCTTCTGATGCACCTGCCCCTATCAACAGTGGAGTTCCCCAAGGGTCATGCATATCTCCTACACTTTACAACATCTTCACAAAGCCTCTTTTTGACCTCATGGATCCCCAGAACATAGTATACACCAACTACGCTGATGGTACCCTAATTCTCCTCTCCCTCTCTGACATTTACATCAATGACGCCGCCCTACTTAACTCCACATAAGCCACTTTCCAAGCCTGGATGGCGACCCATGGCATCTGCCTTAATGAGGGGAAGACAGAACTAATCCTAGTTGGGCCCCATTCTGTGCTAAAAAAACTTGACTGCCAATTTGTATTGTTTGGCACCGCCACTCACCATTATAAACTAATAATAAGCTTGGGATTAGGCAACTAACTTGTAATACTTGTCCTCCTTTCATGTACGGCCGGAGATGCTGTAAATTGACAATCCCCCCGAATGAGCACGCCTTGCATCTATCTTTCATCTATCTGACGAGGAGATATTGGCCGCGGCTAATATCCCAGTGCTGGCTTCCCCACATGAGCCAGCCTTTCCCGCCTCAACGGCTATGGTCCTGGAGGTAGAATTTGAATATACTGAGGTGCTGGCAAGGACAGAATTGTGGGACGTTAATTGCATGTCTTTACCCTTGCAAAGTCTTATTACCGATTTTTTCCAATCTTAGACCTGCTCAGGAACTACTGTACCAATGATCCCAGCACACGTCCTCCCATGGGGAGACCTTTCACTTGTCTAACCACCCCCAGAGCTACTCTCCCGGCAGCATCCATTTCGATTGGAACCAATGCAAGTTCCAGTTATGCGGATATGCTGCCGAATCTGGGGGGAAAGTATGCCCTGGATTTTGATGCTACCTTATCCACAATTAACTCTTCAGTAGCGTTTGCCTTTTCTGAGGCAAAATGACCAGGCGCCTCCTTGGGCGGACTCCCTTGTGGAGATCAATCAGGCCTTGTGTGTGTTAGTTTCCCTATATGAAAGCTTGAAGATGGAAATTAAATCTAACACCGTTCTTCTGGAATCCTTTCTCTCCAGATTTGACAATGCAAACATGCATGTTGTTGCCAGGGACTTCCTGACCACACAGGGTACGTCACACCAAAATAAAAGCACAAAAGACTTGGTTAATCCAGACATTAGTGAGCCGGGCCATACAACCAACAAACAGAGCATGAGATTACCTAAACCTTCTACCAAGATGGCACCGCTGATGAATCCAATTATGCCCCTACACCCAAGCAAGAACACAAAATTGGACAGTATTATACTGTGTGACGCAGCAACTATGGATAACATTCCGATGGTCAATGGAGAAGAAGAGGAAAGGATGCAGCCCCCAATGAAGTTCCACAGTCCACTGTCCTTCCAAGGGCAATAATGAAACCATTGCCTACTTCAGGAACTAGCATCCCTCACTTGTGCACTGGGTCTTCCGATGTCATCGTGGACTTAAGACCTGCAAATAAATCTGGTTCTAGACTCCTTGGAAGGAAAGTTGGGACAAGATGAAAGGGGATCAAGAAAAAATAAAAAAACAACGGATGTCAATTTGAACTCCCAAGCATCATGCTTCTTTCTGAAATCTGTGTTCCCTCAGCTGACCGTGAGTTGGAGCTACGCAAACTGGATATTCAACAAGCTCAAGCTCCATCTCTTGCTGACGTACCAACTCCTGCAGCTCTGACTTCCTGACTTCCCCTTAGTGTGGGGGAGCCCACTCATGACTTTGCTAGTCAGAGAGGCGGCTGCTTAATCCCAGACATTTTATGTGTAATGTTCCCCCTGGGGCTGGAAACTTGGGTGTCTGCAGAGAGCCCCTTGGGAGCATGTCTGCTATTGGTCAGTACCAACAACTTGGGGCAGCTCAACAAGATGGAAGAATTAACAGGTGGAGGGGGGAAGTATGGGCCCCCAACAGGGAGAGTCTAACAAATGATTTAAAATCAGTCGGATCCAAAAAGGCCCTTGCCAAATTGAGGTAAATAGGGGCCCAGCCATTCTATTTGAAAGTGTGATTCCTGAAAACATTTCAATTAGTTTAAATTGTTTCCATGCCTTACGATTACTTTCTGAGGTTGCTTCTATAAAGTATCTCAACATCCGATATTAAAAGTGTTCACTTCCCTGTAAGACAGTGCATAGACCGCTCAGTGGTCTATTTCAATTCGAGACTGATCTCCAAGTTAGTGATGCACAAAATTTAACCTATTAGAATTTTTGGATTTGATGTAAATCAAATGGTGTTTGACCGTACAGTTACTGGCATAGATGAGCATTTGAACAGGACCATCAATGTATTGAAAATATAAATGAAGGCATCAGAAGATTCAAATGATTGGTCCTGGCTGCTCAACAATATTCAGCACTAACAACCAACAAGGTCTCCTTTTAAGGCTAATACCATAACCTTACTCTCTATTTTATCATGGAATACTCAAGGTGATTGGAGTATATTTCATAATCAGGATGTTGGGCAGGCCTTTAGGGCACATGGGATCGTATGTTTACAAGAAACCTGGTTATTGACCCCCCCCCCATCATGGATCTCAGCTTGCTAAAAGAGAGGAATGTGGTGAACCCTATGTCGGCCTTCTAACCATGGTCTGTTCTGAAGAGGGGACTAGGGTGATCGATGTTGTTAATGATTTCTGTGGTATTTTGCAAATGCATGTTGAACTGGTTGGTGATCCATCCACTCAATTATTAATTCTGAATGTTTATTGGCATGAATAAATACTGGATCTACCTAGCTTCCTCCAACATCTATCCTTTGTTATGAATCTGTGGTGTGAACAGAATAATGGTGGACAAATAATTGTGGTTGGGGTCTTGAACTCTGACTGCATGATACCTGGTGATGGCAAGAGTATTACACACATACATAGATCTGCCCTTAAAATATTGAATGGGGTAAAATGGATACAGTGTTTTGGCGGGATTTGTCTCCACCGCCTCAATGGGGAATTGCAGGGGATGTACCACATAATCCAACTTCGTATAATGGTTCCTCATGTTCGACCATTCATTACATGTTTGTGACTAACTGGCTATTTGAAAAATGCAATCTATTTACTTGCTCTCATATCATTCTGAGTGACCATTATAGACTGGTGGCCACTTTCTCTATGCCCCACTCCAATCCTCAGATGATCAATTCAGGTCTGACAAATCTATCTACTAACTCCTCTGACACTCGCCTACTTTGTAACAAAGATTTGGTTAAAAGGGTGATTGGTTCCTTGGCAGATCTGTTAGAATATTCTACTACGAAACAGAAACTGTGGGCCTTGTGCCTGGCCAACTTTGAGGAGTTTGTGGGAACACTAATCTTTTCCCAGCAGACCAAGAACGGTAGGGGCGTTGGTGCCAAGAGGAGAGAAACACATGTACACGCTTATGATAAAGAACTTGCTGCTTAAAAAAGCAACTCATAAAGGAGAGAGCTGAGATCATTGAGATCTTAGAAGGTTCTGACCTTGGAGGAAGCTAGTGTGCAGCTCAGTCGGATGTGCCAAACCTTTCCAAACTGGGCAAGAGGTACCAGGGTCAAGAGACTCCAGGAAGATGCCAATGCGCTCCTGCGTTCCCTGAGGAATAAGAATTCCAGGGCATTTTGGCAATATGTACATTCAGACGACTGTAGTCAGGCCGGGAAAAAAATGAATATGTTTTTGGAGAACGACTGGTATCTACATTTTTACACCCTCTACGCCTCTCTGGATGGTGCTAAAACTGGTCTCTATCCTATTGTAGGGGACAAGATGAGTCTTGCAGCGTTTGAACCAGACATCATTTTGGGAACGATAAAAAAATGGACTTTCAAATTACCTCCTGAAAAGCTGATCTATTCTCTGGGAAAAAGCATTAAGCACTCAATTCAAAGAGGTGGTGTCACGTGAAGTATTTCCATTCTCATTGTCCAAGGCCCTTATTGTTCCTATATTCAAGAAGGGAGTAAGAACTAAACCTCTGAATTACAGACCCATTACCCTCTTGGATGTTGACAGTAAGGTATTTGCATTTATCATGCGATCACACCTAGAGGAGTGGGCATTGTCTGTCAGGAGACTAACAAAATGGTAGACCAGCTTTAGGAGAGGTCTTGGCAGATTCCTGAATGGATCATTGATCAGCATGATTCAACAACCTGTGTGGGATGACAAATATAGGACAGTATATGTAGCATCAATAGATCTAAGTGCTGCATTTGACGCAGTAGACTGGCAACTCTTGTGGATCAAGCTAAAGAGTTGGGGGATCACAGGGGGCTATTAAGACACTTGGTGGGGCTTCACGAGAAGGCCAAAATCCAGGTACATTTGAAGGCCATGGGCAGGCTTCACTGCAGCATTTCAACAGGCAGAGGAGTAAGTCAGGGTTGCACTTTAGCACCCTGTTTTTTTTAAGCTCTACCTGTCAGACATGGGCGAACATCTAAATCCTGCAGTACTGATCAGTCCCGTGATCAGCCAGGTGAGATAATGTCTTTCTTATGTGGATGACTTCCTCCTTTTTGACTGCACCCCAGTGGGGATGCAGCGCTTGTTGACAACATTTGAGATCTATCTGAGGAATCATTTGCTTCAGATCAATACATCCAAATGAAAAATCTTATGCTGTTCAAAAAGCAAAAGAATTATCTACCCAAAATGGCAGATTGGAAAAGAACCCATTAGTTATGTTAGATCTTTGGTATATATGGGGTTCTTTTTCCAGGCTACAACTAGTCAATCAAGACTCCCAGACAAGATCAATGACAGAGCCATGCAACTCACTAACCAACTTGTGAGAGTTGATGGACGGTATGGAAAATACTCCCTTAAACCAACACTTAAGTACTATGAGGGAAATTTGGTCCCCAAAATCTTATATGGTATGGATATATATATTCAAAGAAAAAACTTTGTTAAAGGGACTTTATGGTTACAAGTAAAACGTGAAAACCTATGAAATTTGCCAGTTATGGTACGCTAAGCAACCATAACTCGCACCACCACTGTGTACTGCTAAAACTAACACCCAGGACATCAAAGATGACATCACAAATGTCACTGATGACATCACTGATCACATCACATATCTGGGCCCCTAGTCTTTGTTCACTGACATATCTAGGCCAGGTGGTTTTGTTCACTGACAGTCAGAATATTCAAATTCAAAAGGTATACATCTCTAGACGTTAACCTTGTCATATATTTTTAAAGTACTTTCCTTAGGGTTTGGTCCCAGCTCATGGTGCACATACATTGGGCTCAAAGCAGCACATAACCTATTTGTATACTTGAAGATAAACTTTAATGTTATTAACATAACC
The DNA here is from genome assembly GCF_040938575.1 of Ambystoma mexicanum. NCBI lineage: Eukaryota > Metazoa > Chordata > Amphibia > Caudata > Ambystomatidae > Ambystoma > Ambystoma mexicanum. Next base: position 360,220,374 of record NC_090932.1, on the reverse strand, counting down.
TGTAGGCCCTTCAAGGAGGTAACAATTTATTGGATGGATGGGGATGCAGAATTTACTCTTACACCAATAATAAGACCGACTCAGGAAGTTGGAAAAACGTAGCTGTTTTATTTGCAATTATCTAAAACAGGGAGTACAATGGACATCAACAGACATTTGCTCAAGTCTCTCAACATTTTACATGAAAAAACACACATTTATAACAAAGACTTGTCATCATTGATGTAACACTACGTGGCAAAATAAGAAAACCTAAGTTGGATCATGGTTGGTCTATGATGAACATCTAGGTATACATTCTCTGGGGAATAGGATTGTGATTGGGTCTCTAGAGTCAGGTGGACAACTATGCCCACCCCTAGTGCAAGTCATCTTCATTGTCATCAAATACACAACATTTAATTGGCTTTCAAACTATACGATTCTTGGCTACGTGGCGCTCTACTGGTTGGCACGCATGCACCCTTCTTAAATATTCCACTCGCCAACAGCATGCAAGCTGGTACCCTAGGTTTTTGTAGTTGGACTTGACCATGCCATCCTACCCAATCAGCCCATCATCAATCATCACTCCTGCTGTCTGCCATTCGAATTGTCTTTGAACTCAACCTTGCAAAGTATCACTGCACCTGAGAAAAAAGGGGAGTGTGAGCACAGTCTTATCGTCAAGTCTCAATTAGGCTTTCCCAAAGTCTATTTTCATCTACACCATGTGACAGGACACTGTGTTTTAGCTCCTTCTTTGTATTTAACACTATTAAATGAATAACACGTGGCACTCATAGGGTTTTTCCATTGCACCTCAACAAGAGCTTGCCTCGCTTCTCACGTTCAGTGTATCTTCTCAAATACATAACCAGTTTCTTGGCTGCCCCAACCCTTGACACTGGGCCAGACAAGCCTTCACAAATCTTCCTTCAACGTCAGCCATCTTTCTTTGCTGCACCACACTTTCAGCTCCTTCTATTCACGGGGTCCTAGTTTGCTAAAATACGACGTGGAACATCCAGATTCTATACACACACATATATATATATATATATATATTGGTAGCACTGCCTCCAGTCTATTAACTACCTATAGCCAGACTTATCATTACTTAGTCTACTTGCGTTACAGCATCTGTACAGTTCTAAAGTGATTTTCATTAACTTCAGTGCTCTTCACACGTGTACTTCTTCATTCTTCGCATGAAATGTTACTCGATCCTACACTTCGTCATCAGATTCTATAAGGTCCATATACATTCTTCCTTGTCATCTCTTCTTGGTGCATCATCTCTGCTTAATGTGATGTCACCAGTCTCTTGTCTTTTGTCACTAGACACTTCTTCAGAACTTCCTTTAAGAGACTGTAATCTCGCTGTGGGTACATCATGTAGGACTTTCACAATGGATACCTTGTTTCAAGGATTCTTCGTAGAATGGGTACCATTATTGGCATCATACATGTCACAATTTCCGGCTTCCAACATATAGGAAGAATTGGGGCGTGACTTGCGGTAGAGGCATTTGGCTCTTCCTCTACACTCCATCCTCTAGTTCATTCATCGATCACTCTGCCATCGGTCTTCACATTTAGACATCCTTGCTGAAAAAGTGCTTCTTTGGAGTCCATCTCTTCATGACTCCTTTCAGAGATCCTGCTGATTGTACATGTTCATCAATGCTCCAGGTCATGTGACTACATTGTCCATTCGGACTGCAGTAGATCCATCTTCCCACATACTTCTTGTGGCTTCTTGGATACAGGAAGTTTGTTCTGTCAGGTTCTAGAATACCTGCTTCTATATATGCTCTGATTTCTTCATCTGTCAACACTTTGGGTCCAAACCCAGACTCAACATTGGTCATGATCTTCATTCCTACTGCCTTCTTTCCTGTTTTCTTGCACTGTCTGAATATTATTCTGATCACACAGAATCCGGACATGATCATCACCAATAGTGCTCAGAGAAACTTAAAGATATTAGCCATCCATTGTGGAACCATGAGAAGATTGATGCAAACCAGCCGTCATCTGCAACATCTTCTGTCTCATCTTCCATCTTGATGTGCAAGTTTGTCAGCATCGTTATGGCCTCTATCAAGGTCCCATTTTCGTCATTGTGAGAAGGCATGAATGTGCAACATGATATTCTGATTTTGGCACAAACAACTCCATCCATAGCTGTGATCATGTCCATGACATATCTTTTCTGCAGGGTTATTAGTCTTATGGCTCTGAATTCTTCCTTGATACTTTTGAATTCCTTTATGGTAGTATTGATTGTCTGCAGGAGCAATTTGGGCAATTTCATATACGCTCTGGATCCACAGGCCCAGTAGTGGTCTGTTATCACTACTGTTCCGTCCTTCATGCCTGGCACATCAAAAATTCGGCAGCACTTTTGATTCATTCCAAACTTTTTCATACCATTTCTTCTGAAACATAAGGATGCATTCACTAGAGTTACTTTAAACACAAAGAGAAAAGGAGGGGGGAGTGTCCCAAGTGCAGTAATGGAGTGGGACATTGAACTAGACAATAACAATATGGTCCAAGCTGCAGTAGGTTTAGTTTCAAATTATTTTGAGAAAAACTATTTAGACATAGAGTGTATCCTTACCGATATCACTTCAAAAATGATTTTGGCTATATCATGTACTGAAAGAAATCAAGAGAATCTTATAGTACAAAATAAACATTTATTTTCATAGATGTTGTGATTCAAACACAATGTACAAGAAAAAGTAATAATAAATCCAAAAAAAAGAGAGGAGAGTGTAGTGAACAGAAATCACATTACTCAAACCAATTTATAGAACAATGAGACAATAAAACATTAGGCCAATAAGTCAAACACAGTCATTTATAGGCAAAAATAACGAAACAGTATAGGCACCTTGCTAAGATGCAGCAAAGGGAGCAACAACATAAATTGTTTAGGCACTTACTGAAGGTGCTATCTTGTGGTCAGCCGATAATTACATTTTAGACAGGTCTGCCTACGTGTAAGTGCCACCTATAGAGTTGTTTTCAATAGAACAATAGACAGTTTTGAATAGACATCTAAAACACGTTTCGGCAATAGGGCCACCTGCTGGGCAAAGAAAATAAAAAAATTGCCTTTCTCAGGGTGAATAAAACAGCTGTACCCCAAATTTCCAGGGCAGAACATGTATAAAAATAAGCCGGAGTAGGCCTCAATGACACAGCACCAACATGGAGGGGTGAGGCAGGAAAACAACTCCTTGTTACGGTGTGCCAAAACACGGGATCCACAGGGTGGTGCTAATGGGGAGATGTGGCTCAGTCGAACGTAAGTGGAGGCAGCGCCAGTGAAATGAAAGTGGTTTCACGGGTAGCAATACCCTGGGTTGGCGTTAGACAAATCCAAGTTGGCAACCCTAGGAGTGCACCTTAGAAGCCTGGATCTGGCGTGATACTTTAAATCAGGTTTAAGTGCGGCTTTGTGAAAGCAATCACAGAGACATGAGGCTTCTTGCCCGCCGTCTTCTAGTACAACCCGCATTTCAAATCAATTGAAGGTGAAAGACTACGGTCCTTCACTTATCAGATCATACACAATTGGATCTGTCTAATGCCAACCCAGGGTATTGCTACAGTCGAAACATGTTTTAGATGTCCATTCAAATCTTGCACATAATAATCTTCTACTGGAGCTGTCTTCTCGGTCACCCATACCAAGGATGCTGGTCGACCCTGGAACTGACCTCTCGTATGGCAGAGTGCAAGGTGCGTCAGGAAATGAGCTTTCTGGACCGCTACTTCTATAGGTATGAATATCTAAGAATTCCCCATGGCATAAGGTATGAGAGCACAAACATAGCAACTCTCCTTGAACGTTCTCTCTCCCTTCTTATTCATGCGCTCAAACCACATGTTATTACCCAAGTGTGCTGTGCTGTCTAGATAATTGTTCAGCTCATAATCATCTTCCATTGTGCTTCTCCTGTATCTCCCTCTCATAAGGAGGGTGCATGCGTAATGCTCATGAAGTGTATCAATCAGGGTCCTTCCTACAGACGGAATCATACGAAGACGTCATAGAAATGGGTGGCCTCACACGTGCCACTGGTATAAGGATAATCGCAAATGGTCTTGCTCTTTCAGTAATAGACAACTCTGTGAGAGTCAATGGAGAAAGCACACTCAAATGGACTTCTACCTTGCTTTGACCAATAAAATAAACAGTATAAATTAGCAAAATCAGGAAGACAATGATAAATGCGGAGCACGCATAAATTATGCACCAATACATTAATCCCCACCATTTACGATTCTCCACACATCATTGAGTTTGCTCATTTTCCAAAACTTTACCATTATCGACATTCCCCATTGTGCCTGTATACTGCCTTAAGGAAGGAAAAAAACCTTTTTAATCGGGCAACTCCATTAAATTGTCAGGCAACTGTAAGATCTGTTCAACTATCGCCATAAGTAGCCTCCTGATCGCAGGGCCATTTTTAGGATCTTGCAGAAAAACATGTATATCAGTACTATGCCCAACAAGAGCAGGTTAACCTCGAAGTATGAAAACAAAAACAGCGAGAAGTGTCCTATGGGCATCGGCATCTGTTAAAACCATTGAATTAACCAAAATGAAACTCAGTGAGGGACGAGTCTGGAAACTGCTCACGTTTCCAGTCGTCAAATTTGAACTCCAGGTTTGGCATATTTAGTACGTCAACACTTTCTAAAGTCAAATTCAAAGATTCCAGTGACTCAAGAACTGGGTTTGCACTCCTGCTATAATATCTATAAAGAGTGACTTGGGTAAGCCATATTCCAAATGCATACTTGCATTTATTTAATCAGCAACTTTAGCGTCCTTCTTCCTTGTCATCGATCGCGTCTACACAAGCTGAACTTCTTCTTGGGCCTCATTACGACCCTGCCGCTAAGTGTTTAACAGCGCTGTAAAAGGCTGCGGCGCCGTTAAACACTTAGCGCCTTACTACGAGGTCCCTTTGCGGGACCCGACCTTAACGGCTGGTCTACACCAGCCGTTAAAGTAGGGACCCGCAAAGGGACCTTGGTGCTAAGTATGGTACCGCAATTTGCGGTACCGTACTTAGCACCTTCCCCATTCCCATAGAGCCCTATGGGGCGAAAATGGGAATGGGGAAGGGCCATGGTTCAATGGGGAATTACCACCACGCCAACTTTGGAATGCGGTGGTAATTCCCCATTGAACCATGGCAGACCCGTTACAACACCGGCACAAACCATGGTGCTAATAGCGCCATGGTTTAGCGCCGGTGTTGTTATGAGGGCCCTTGTCTTGCTTCCGAATTGATCGTTGCGGGTGTGTCGGTCTAACCAGCGTATGGCTTTACGTCACTCAAGTGGATCCAGGTGTGTCTCTCTTGGACTTGTACTGCTGAAGGAGTTACATTTTCTACAATGTAAGGATCACTAAAGCGTGGCTCGTGCCACTTTCAGGTGAAGTTACGCACTAGAGTGAAATCTCCAATAAACAACAGACTTACAGGAAGTACTTCTTGAACTCTGGTTGCTGAATGGTCTTCATTTGTGTCCTGAGACTGACCCCTGTTGCGCTTAAATTGATCTGAAATGACAGAGATACTAGGAGTCATACATGTCAAATAAGCACGTAACTCATTTTCTAACATTTCTGCAGTCATCTGGGCAACACTTTTGCTCCTTGATGGAGGAGGCAAAGGTGTTCTCATTTACCTCCCTGTCACTAGCTTGTGGGGTGTGAAGTGGTGGTCCGACACAGGCTGATTCCTTAATGCATATCATGTATGGGGCAGGCAGTACAGTCATCCCTTCTTCAGTGTCAATTTTAATATAGAAATTGTCTCTTTAAGGAGACCATTGAGTCTCCCACATAATCTGTTCACTTGCGGGTGATAAGCCAAAGAAGACTTGTCTTTTATACCTAGTAATAGGCAAATGTGTTCAAATACTTCATTAACAAAATGGGGCCCATTGTCGGATCTCAGCACCTCACATACACCCCATCTAGGAAAGACTTCTCAGACTAATAACTTTGCTGTGCAAGTGGCATCAGGGTGTGTACAGGGACCTGCTTCGATCCACCTAGAAAGAGACACACCACCACTATGACATACCTGTATCCACTACATACTTGCAGCATATCAACATATTCGATATGTAAATGCTGAAACAGACCATTCGGTCAAGGAATAACTCCTCTGATCATTCAGAGTGTATTCCCAGCAATAAACTTTTGACATACGATACAATTTATTACATAAAATGCAACGTGTTTGTTAGGCAGAAACCTGTGCAGTTCCCTCTGGGACCACTGCAAAAAGTTGGAACAATCACACAAGAGTGCGACTTGAGTTACCAAGGTAACTCAGTCCAGGGTGCCTAAACCCCCTCCCACATCCCTATGGTACCCAGACAGAGTGGCACCACTTTTGAAGGCTTCTGTGGAGAAGCCCGCCAAAAAATGGAACAAAGGGCTCGACTTGGGTTGGAATCACAGAAGAGAACACAAACGCCATTTTAGAATCGAATCCTGACAAAAAATACCAACCGACAAATTAATATTAAAGAAATAAACCGGCGGTATGTTCGAGGCTATGAGAATTAAATAATTAAAGTTGGTAGCCTCGAACAATGGGAAAATCCCATAGGAAAATAGTTGCGGTCGAATATAATCAGTAGTTTCCACTGCCACCAGCCAAAACTCGATCAGGGGGGACGGAGACGTGCCCCCTCGACTAACAGACCCCAGGGCAATCGAATTGCCCCGACCAGTACATCCACAATATGATGGTTTGTACTGGTTTCTGTTAATAATTTGGGACTAGTAAAGCCAATGGTGACTTTACATGCCCTGGGAGACAGTAGTCAGTCCCAGGGTATGGAGTCTATGGTGGGTGTCACTATGACACTCCTCTGTTACTGCACGGAGGGTGCTGTGTAAGACACAAAGTAAAAACACATGGGACCCCATGGAGTAAAGGACCCCATAGCTCATAAAACACATTACCAGTCAAAGGAACACCATAAATCATGTCCAAGAGTGGGAGAAAAAGAGTCTCACTCTTGGCAGGAGGAAAAAAACAAACTCCAGAAATCCAGCAAAGCTGCTGGGGACTCACTAGGTTAGGAAATTCAGCCTAAAGAGAGAATTCTCCCTAACAGTGTTCCAACAAGTTTGGTACAAACAAGTCCTCCACAATAGCTGCTGTGAGACATTCCCTAGTTACATGTAAAGTTAGTGCAACTGTTCAAGCACTACCTTTAACAAGTGGCATCAGGGTGTGTTCAAGGACCTGCCTAAATCCACCTAGAAAAGGGACACACCACCACTATCACATACCTGCATCCACTACATAACTGCAGCATATCAACATATTCAACATGTAAATGCTGATGTCAACGAATCACTCCTCTGATCATTTGCAGTGTATTCCCAGCAATAAACATTTGACATACAATGCAATTTATGACATAAAATGCAACGTGTTGTAACAGGTTTGGTACTTACAAGTCCTCCGCAATAGCTGCTGCAAGGCTTTCCCTAGTTACATGTGTGGGTACCTACCTTTAACAATGCTAGTGGCATCAATGGCTTTCCAGTGCTGTCCTGTCGGTATAATGCTTCAGAGGGGACAAAGAACACCACCTCCGTTTCCACAATTCCTGCTCCTCCCGTGTCACACTGCCTTGAACTTCCATCAACGGTGTTCTCGATAAATGATTAAACCCTTAATTTACTGTCATAATCGTAACTACTTTTTCCTTTACATCTGGAGTATCAAAACGTGAAATATCTAGTGAATATGCAACCCTTTTGGCCTCTTCGTCTGCGTCTTTGTTCCGCGAGAGATAAAGTCAGTTTGCTTAGTATGTGCTGTGCATTTAACTATTGCAATGGCTACTGGGAGTTGTAGTGCCTTAATAAGCCAGTCCAATAACACTGCATGTTGCACTGGAGTGCCATCTGCTTGGAGGTAGCCCCTCCTTTTCCAACATGCTAGCCCTGCATACACGGTTGACGTCGCATAGGGGGGGTATCTGTACACCGTTACTTCTTGCCCTTCATGTTTGTCGAGCACAACAATAAGCACCACCAATTCTGCTGCTTGCGCTGAAAAGTGAGATGGTAGTCTTGCACTTGCTACCACTTCAAATTCACCATTAGCTCTGTGTCTTACCACTGCTGAATCTGAATGCCTTTCTCCACCAATTTGATTGATTTTTGAAGAACCGTCAATGAAGAGAACCTCCCACCCTGCTAACACAGTTTCCATTACAGGCTGGATGTCATCATAGAATTCCTCGTAGTTAGCGTAATCATGCAGATGCTCACCCTCTACCACAGGCTCGGCTACAAACGTGGCAGGGTCCAATATTTTACATCTGACTATTTGAATTGCATACTTGGAGTGTAGAAGCTCTCTGAGATGTCAATGCACCCTTAGGATTTTCTAAAATGGCAAACAAAGCATGTTCAACAAACAATGTAATAGAACACCCCATCACAATACTGGTAGACTTCTCTATTGCGAACACGGCTGCTACCAGCGACTGTTCGCAATGAAAGTGCCCTCTCATACCTGGATCCAGAATCCCACTATAATATGCCAGAGGTGTATACCCTAACCTAGTCCTCTGTGTAAGCACTGCTGTCATGACTGTCCCATTTGTTTGTGAAAATAAAAATAACTCCTCATCATAGTTGGGAATTCTTAAAAGTTGAGCTGTCCAAATTGCTTTCTTCAGTTCTTCAAAACCTCCCTCCATTTCCTCAGTTCATTCTTTTTTTTCCTTATTCACTTGTGCTTTCTTCAGAGCCTGCAAAAGGGGTCTTGTATATGAACTATAATCAAACACCCATGCTCTAACATAGTTGCATAATCCCAAAGACTGTTGCATGTGTTTTACCATGTGTGGTTTTTATTGTTTTCATAATCGCATCAGCTCTTTCAGTTGTGACCCTTTTCCCTCATGAAATATCAACTGGCCTATATACAACACTGCTTCTTGACACTATTGCAACTTCTCTTTGTCTACCTTATATCCCTTGTCTGCCAGGGTAGCCATTCACTGAATCAAGTCTTGTCTATACTCATTTTCTGTTGTGCTACAAACCAAAATATCATCTACATACTGTATCACAATGCTTTTCAAATCATTATTGCTTAGGTCCACCTGAAGGACCCTATTAAAGATTGATGGAGACTCACAGTACCCTTGGGGCAAACAAGTGCTTTTCAGTTTAGTTTGGTGAAACGTAAATGGCGTAAGGTCTTGGGAGTCCTTCTGCAACAGGATTGAGAAAAAAACATTTTTCAAGTCAATCACCATCAAATATCGTGCTTCTGCTGGTATACTACACAATAACGTCGCCGGATTCGGAACTAAAGGAAACTCTGCTTCTACAATCGGGTTAATCAGTCTCATGTCTTGTTTGAATCTCCAAGACCATCCTTTTGATTTTGTGATAGGATACACTGCAGTATTACACCGTGACTCTGACGTCACTAAAATACCTTGTTCCATCGGGGGTGATATAGTCTTAGAAATACCCTTATCTGCCTCTCGAGACATTGGGTACTGTCTTGCTCAAGGTAAAATTGCTCCTGGCTTTAACTTAATCTTAACCTCCCCTAGTCCCTTCAATAGGCCTACGTCAGAGGGGCCTGCAGTCCATAAAGAGTTTGGCACTTTTTCCAAATCTTCATCAAAAAACGCTGAGCGCTGTCCTTCTATCACCATTCGCTGTAGGATCTCTCTTTTCTGTATTCTGATCCAATATATAATACTCATCTCTAATATTACTTCATCAGCTGATTGATCATCTCTAAGCATGTCTTCGTCTGTGACATCAGTCAATCTATTCCCTTCCCTAATGGCAATTACTGTTCTCCATGGCCTGCCCTTGTCATCGGTTCCTTCGAGCATGGCCATCTCCCATTGTACTATGGCTGCATGTAATTCCAGGGGAATAATCCGTCCCCCCTCTTTGTCCATAGGTATCTGTGGCCTGAACAAAAACTCATCAGGTATTCTCATAATCTTTCCCACTAAGCGGCGTAGCCATGTCAACAAAATGTGTACCCCATAAAGAAAAACTTCCGGCTCTAATGGAATTCCTTGCAGAGCCATTTGCCAGGTAAATGCCAATATAAACTTGCCAACATTCATATAATGCATCCCTGGAGTAAAACACACTATGCCTTCATCAGTAAAAGAAATTGTCATATTAAGCTTTGTCATTACATTTCGTTCTAGAATGTTAACCAGTGTCTGTCTTGAATACAATAATGGAAACAGACATGTCACACTCTCCTGTGGAGACTGGTAATTCATCAGTAAAATGAACATGACTCATAGCTCCAGAGAATCCTTGCGCATTCATGGCATTTCCCCAACATTGATTTTTTCCCTCTCGTATACATGAACGAGTAGCCCCAGTGTCTACTGAAAAAGAAAAAGATTTGCCTCGTATAGTAACATCAATTTATTATCTTGGGGTTCTAGTGTCACTGATGGTACTGAACACATCAAGTCGCCCTGTGAGCTGTCCTATTGTGGATACATACTTATCCCTTCCTCCAACCACAGTGACGCCCTCTAATCTAGGTGTCAGTAACTGTCCTGTGTTTGCATTCTGCTGTATCTGCATGTGTGTGTGTTGTGAGTGCATTTGTGGGGGATTTAATGGTGCTTGCTGTGGCTGCAAAGACTGTTGCATTTGCAGCGCTTGTGCTTGATACACTGTCTAGCACACTCGATACACTAGCTTGTGAGCTATATGCTGGAGAATAAGCTGTCCCACCTCTTGAAAAGTGCCCATTCTGTACATACCCTTGTCTTCCACATGTGTGCACAATGTACCCTGTCATCCCAAATTTCCAACATACAGGAGGAGCTCTTCTGATTTGTCTCGCTTGATTAAATCCTCCTTGCATATTCTGATTATCATTCTGCATATTCTGAAAACCACTTTGGTTATTCTCAAAACCACCCCTTCCTCAGTAGTCCATTGCTCTACCTCGTGGCATAAACCCATTCCCTCCTTGATCCATTTGATATTGAATATTCACCTGGGATATACCCACTGCTTTTTGGATTACGAATCCTTCTCCGCTTGTCAACACTGCCCGTTCTATGGCATATTTTGAAAACATTTTCTGAACTAACTTGGCTTCCTCAATTTTTCTAGCATCTTCCTTCTTCCTATTTTTCTCTTGCAATAGTCGACAGTTATGCACTATAGTCAACTGTATCTCTGCCCATGGCTTTGCTTCCATTCCCACTAATTTCTTGAGCTGTCTGTCCGCCTGTTTTGGCAATCCCTGACATAACATGTGGTAAAGTACTGCCACTGTCTTCCCCCATGGCTTCAGTGTTTCAAGAGTCCACAGTTTCTGAATACTTAGAATATAAACAAGTGGATCTTCATCATCTTTCATCTTACGTGCCATAATTGCACCTATATCTGATGTATCAGGATACTGTACTCTGAGCGCTCACATACATCTGATCTACAATTATTAAATGGCGCTCCATCGTGCGCTGTGCTCTGTGCCGTGACACTTGAATATCCTGCTCTCATCCAAATGTCATCAGCCCTTTCCCCAAGAATGGCTGCTATGAGACCCGTAATGTCCCCTATTGCTAACATATTTCCCCCTGTCATTTTCTCTGGCTCATAAATCAATTTTCCTACATTTGCTGTTAAACTGTGAAGCTTATACCTTAAATTATCTTTATCCATTCGTGGCTAAGGAATATACTACAGTCTGGCTCCTCCTTTCTCCAAAAAAGAGATCTGTGCGAGCCCAAATCCACGATCGGCTCCCATTGTTTTCCTATCCGTAGTGGAGACAATGGTTCCTGATCGCCTTCTTCCCGCCAATGACCTCAGCCTGCTGACATATGGTGGTGACTCTCCCTTCTTGCTATGCAATCATCCTTTAGGTCGCTCTGGATCCTGTATAGGATCAGGCATCCTATCCTTATGATGTTCTAGGTCAGACCAACTCACTTCATTGTCTGACTGCAGACATCCCTTTGGACCACATGCACCTCCTCCTTCTTCCCCATGGAACGTTTCTCTCTCTTCATCTGACATATCTAGTCCCTGCTAGTATGGCTCCCTTCTCTTTCACCCTTATCTAAATTCAGCCTGTCGAAGGACAAGGCTCTATGCCCAAGACTGAACAGGTCTCTTTCTTCGCTTCATGATTGGAAGACCAGGGACGATTCTCCCTTCATTCTGCTTCCTGGTTCTCTACTTTCTCTTAAGTCTTGATAGGCTTTATCGATCCATTCTCTGATGCTCCCTATGTCAAAATTCTCCTCTAGGTCTACCCTAGATGGTCCTGATGTTGCTCCCTGTGACGGGATAAACTCCTCTATATTCCCCCTTGATATTACTTGGCTCAGTTCCATGAAACACTTGTGTATAGGCGCGTTACAAATGCCTTATCATATCATATCTTATCATAATTCTTTCTGAATGAGATCAATATCGTGCTCTTTTTGTATCCTTTTTTGCTGCATTTCTTCGTCTAACTCTCTACGGTTTTTCTCTTCCCACCTAACTCGTTCCTCTTCTTGTCTTTTCTCTTCTATTCTTTTATTCACTGTACGCTCTTCTTCTTCCTTTCAAATTTGAATTCTTTTATCCCTTAATCTCTGTGCTTCCTCCTCTTCTGTCTTCCTTTCTTGCTTAGATTGCTCTCGGTCTGTTGTCATATTTCTTTTGTTACTCCACCTTTTCCTCCTTCTTTTGCTGTTCTTCTGATACATCTGTTCTCGTCTCTGCCTATTTGTTCGCTTATGTTCATCCTCTTTCAATCACTTTTCTCATTCCCTGTCCTTTTTTATCCTGTTCTCTTGATCTTCCATTTGACAAACTTCCTCGATACTTTTCCCATCAAGCTTGAGCAATATCTGTCCTCCCATCCATTCGTTCTGTACAAGCGTTGCCTCGTCAGCTTTATCCTTTTCTCCTTTCCATCTCTTAATCTCTCATTTTATTTCTGTGGTTACATTCAATTGTTTGCTTTTCTCCTCCTTGCTCTGTATGGTCTTAAAGATCTCCTTTGTTTTTGTCTCTTCTGGAATATCGTCACTGTTATAAGCAGGCGGTTCATATATCAGATTGCTATACAATCACTCTGCTTTCAGTTATTTTAAAGTATACCATCCTGCACTTTCTATATCAGCGCTTTTCACTTCAAGCAAGGTAATGGGAGCTGAGAGCTCAACACCTTCCTCCTCACACTGATTAAGCATCCAATCCTCAGGTCACGCATCCTCTCTCTCTTCCTGATACATCTTCTAGAGCTCTAAAATAGATAACCTTGTCTCCAATGTCTTCCCTGTGTACGCAGCATGCAAGTATGTGGTCATGTGTTGCACTACAACTTTCGACAATGATCCCCCATGTGGCCGTGGCATGAACATTTTATCTGCTGTGCCTTTTACCCATTCCGCTCAATACTGTTTAAGCTTAGGTGCGTGTTTTGGCCTCATTTTACACAGGTGCATCAATGGAGTAATATCTTCCATTGGGAAAAGACTCAATTGACAGTCAATACTTACTGTCGGTTACATAGATATGTTTCAGAAAAACAACAAATATAAGCGCGCTCCAACCTTCGTCGCTCAAAGCCTCTATTTCTGAATTATCTCAACCTATTTTTTGGTCTGCGACGACAATGACAAAAAAATAGGTAATAACTATTTATTTCTACTTCGATTTAACACAGTTTACTCTTGTCGCTCTTCAACACCTTTTTTCATTTACAAAATACACTACACACAAACAGACAGACTAGTCGACTTTCACATATATAACATGGTACCTCTTTTCACCCAATTTTTATACTCTGATTTGAGTCTGAATCATTCCCTATCATAAACCTCTTTATGTGCCGCCTAGTTATATCCCAATTGGGGTTTGAATTTACTCCTTCTAGACCTGCCTTGAGGTAGGAAACCGGGTTCTATAAAATGCTCCTGGTTTTTTATAATGCTCCTCGTTATATTGTAAGCAACACCCCATTACTTTTCTATTTTACCACAATCCCACTCCCTTATCTTGCCAGTCCCCTCAAATTACTCACATTCGCTCTTCAGCTCAAGGCCTTCGGTATTGTCTCCCCTCCTCCAATCGACAACCATCGCTATCCGTCCGCTCAGCACCTATGGAAACCAGGAGGGATTTCATCAACAAGGTTTTCTAAATCGGCTGCTCTCCACAGGAAACCTCGCAATCCTCTGGCTAGATGGCTGAGGGTGTTCGATCGTCTGAAACATGTTACGCTCACCTGGTCTTTGCGGAGGTGATGGGGCATGGTTGCAGCCCTCCCTGAACTTGAATCACCCCCTTCAGGCCGCTCTCTCAGTAGAAAAGCTGTGAGCGGTGGTATGTGAGGATACTGCTCCTACATGGAGATAAGAGTATGTGAGTGTGCCAATCAGTGATTGTTGTACCTCTCGAACCCTTCTCCCCAAAGTACGGTTTCTGTGAGCATACACCGGCTCATAAAGCTCACCTGTGAATTATTTAAGGTAAGCTCTCCGTCCTGCTACTTCTGAAAGGAAAAATGTTGAATGGGATCTAGTTCCTTCACTGATCCCTGATAAGGATTAGTCCAGTCCAGCTGCGACTATGCTTCTCCTTATGATTGGTAAGTGTCTCTTGAGCTCTTGTGATTCTGTTTGTTCTGTTTAATGTCTTTATATATTGCTCCGTATGCCCGCAATAATGTCTCTCTTCTATTTTCTTCCCTTAGATGGAAATGCGGCCTCAATGCAGCTGTGAGACTCAAGAGCAAGCCGGATGGAAGGTTGCTGCTACTGCAACGTTCGACAGCAGGTAAGTGCTGGTTTAGGGAAAAATGCGAAGTATGGTGAAGCGTGACCTTAAACGGACTGTTTTTTCGATGATTAACCTTGTCTTCTGTTTTCCCTCGCAGGCGCTGCTGTCGACGATGGTGCGTGTCGTGCAGTGGTGCCAAGATGAAGATTTCAGCATTCCAGAAAGTGTAAAGATGAATGCTCAGTTCAACAAAGAGATGTACAGGTAAGAACAGCTTCCCCCAGTTGGTAAGTATGCTGGCAGGAAGCAGGATGTCCAGGAAGCAGGGTCTTCAAAGGTAAGCAGGTTTTATCTCAGGGGACGGTGAGCATTACACTGCTGGTATGTGCAGAATAATGCAAAGCGTCTGTCTTGAGGATAAGGGCAGCTTATATAGCTGTGAATTCATTAGCAGCCACACCCAAGAATACACTTGGGGCTACTTAATGGATGGAATGTTGAATGTTAATGCATATGAATTGCTTAATGGATGGAATGTTCAAGGTCAATGCCTCTGAAGTGCTTAATGGATGGAATGTTCAAGGTCAATGCCTCTGAAGTGCTTAATGGATGGAATGTTCAAGGTTAATGCATTTGAAGTGCTATGTCCATAATAAAAGCGTTTTGGTGTTAAATGGATGTTCTTGTTTACTTTTCTTCATGAGCCTGGTGTTAAAGGCATCAGGAAAGTGTCCACCCATTATTGCAATTATCTAAAACAGGGAGTACAAAGGACATCAATGGATGTTCACTGAAGTCTCTCAATGTGTTACATGAAAAAACACACATTTATAACAAAAACTCTTCACCATTGATATCACACTATGTGGCAAAATAAGAAAACCTAAGTTGGATGGTGGTTGGTATATGGGGAACATCTAGGTATACTTTCTATAGGGAATAGTATTGTGATTGGGTCTCTAGAGCAAGGTGGACAACTATGCCCACCCCTAGTGCAAGTCATCTTCAGTGTCATCGAATACATGATGTTTCATTGGCTTCAAATTATAGCTACAATTGGTTGGCACGCTCGTACCCTTCTATTATATTCCACTCACCAGCAACACACAAGCTGGTACCCTAGGTGATTGTGGGTGGACTTGACCATGCCATCCCACCCAATTAGCCCATCATCAATCATCACTCCTGCTGTCTGCCATTAAAATTGTCTTTGAACTTGGCCTTGTAAAGTATCATTGTGCCTAAGATTAATGGGAAATGTGAGCACAGTTTTATCTTCAAGTCTCAATGAGGCTTGCCCAAAGTCTATTTTCATCAACACCATGTGACAGGAGACCGTGTTTTAGCTCCTTCTTCACATTTAATACTATTAAATGAATAAAACATGTCACTCATAGTGTTTTTCCATTGCACCTCAACAGGAGTTTGCCACGCTTCTCACGTTCATTCTATCTTCTCGTATAGATTACCAGTTTCTTGGCTGCTCCAACCCTTGACAATGGGCCAGACAAGCCTTCTCCAATCTTCCTTCATCATCAGCCGTCTTTCTGTGCTGCACCATACTTTCAGCCCCATCTGCTCACGGGGTCCTAGTTTGCTAAACTAGGATGTGGACCGTCCAGATTCTATACACAAACATATATATATATATATATATATATATATATATATATATATATATATATATATATATATCCGAAATCCTCCGCACCATCTACACGGTGCAGTCTTGAGCCGCACTCCCAGAGTGGTGTGCCAAAATTCGAGTCAATTCTTGCGTTCTCACAAAACCTGCTGCAGCCGAATGCATAATACAAATTTTTAAAAAATCCATTTGGAAACCTCCAGCCCTCGCTCAGCCAGATAAAGGAAAATGTGTCATGATGCCTACCTCCAAGGAGCCAGGTCCGACCCAGCAACCCCAGAGGCAGGCATCATTTCCCCCAGGGGAGTGCCAGCGGGCCCAAGCTGGGGCCCTTTGGACGCAGTCCTGGCGCCTTAGGCGCCAGGCTCATGTTGGACCTCTGTCCTGGCGCCTTAGGCGCCAGGCTCATAAAGCTAGACATGTGTTCAAGTGTTTTAATGTGCACTTACCTGATGCAGACCATGCTGCCACATCCAGGCCCTCTTGAGGCCTGAATAGGAACTACTTTACCTGTGGGACTACTTTCCACCCGGGTGTGGTCGGGGAAGGATACATACCTGATCGGAGGAAGGATACACACTTGGAACTTCTTCCAAAGCTATTTAAACCACACCCGATCAGCAACTCACGCTTCGCGTTGTTCTGCTCCTCACAGCTGGACGCTCACCGTGTGTGCTCCTGTATCTGGACTTCAGCCACGCCTGTCAGCATCCTGGGTCACCTGCAAAGGGAGACAAGAGACCTACCAGCTAATCTGCACCACGGAGACATCACCGACGATCCTGAAAGGGAAGACATCATTTTTAAAAGCATTTCGTTACGATCGCTGCAGCGCTGCACTTCACTCACCTTTCCTGGGTTCCTCCATCTTCAGCAGCGATCATCCGGATACACAGCCACTTCCCAGAGCCTAGAGAAAAAGACAAGAATAAGAGGTGAGAGAAGGAAGGGAATAGGAAAAGCTCGGTTTCCTTCTAAGACTTACCTGTTGGGTCATTCCCATTTTATTTCGGGTCTTGCTGCTTCCAAGTAGGACCCCGGCCCCTATGGGGAAAAAGGACAAAGACATTAGATGAGCGAATGCAAAAACATTACCTGAGCACTCATCTAGGACTTACCAGATCTTTACTGGAACTGCACGTTTCACTTCGGGTCGGCGCCATATCTCCGGTATTCCGAACCCCGGCCCCGATGGGGAAAAGACATCAACATCAGCGCTTTGTTGCAAGAAGTCTCCAAAGGAATCTTCATTCATCACCTGAAAAAAGACAATGAACATTATTATTTAAAGCTTGAACTTTTGAACGTGCAACAGAACTTTTACAGCGCCTTACCAGTTTTATCAAGCTTACCTGAACTCCCTTCCAACCTCAATCCAGTGAAGTAACTGGGTTCAACGCTCCCCTGCGTCAGAAGCGGGATGGAGAGCTTGTCCTTTCAGACCCTAAGGTGAGACTTCACGGGGAATCGTGGAAGGGTATCATGGAGGGTTGGAAGAGAGTGGGAGGCTTGAGCATAACTCAGTCAGTAGGTAATACTCCCTTTTCACGCACAGGGGAATATTCCTGCGAGCCGGAGAAGCCAGAGTAGAGGGCCCTTCCTGTCCATCTTCAGAGTCCTGCGCTTCACCATTGAAGAAGCATCAGCACTCGAAGTCAGACCTGCGCCTCCATGGGAATCAGGTGAGCGTTACAGAACGCGAAGCCTACCCACAATTTCCCACCCGGGCGCTATGGAGACTTCCGAGACTGACCAACTGGCCCAGCTTTTGGGGGAATTACAGGCAGAGGAGCACTCAGCTTGCCAGGAGACTAACGCTCTCAAAAGAGAACTGATCTTATCTAAGGAAAGAACTGATGACCTAGCCAAAAGGTTATTACAGGCCCAGGCAGGGCACACTCCTTTACCTAATTCTGGAGACATTTCCACATCAATGGGTTTGAGTAACCCGGTACAAATTAATCTACCTGGACACATGCCTTTGGCCCCGCCTGAACATTTTGCGGGGGATCCCAAGAAATATGCCGTCTTTATGAACCAATGTCGTTTACACTTTCTATGCAGACCCGGAGCCTTCCCAAACGACCAGACCAAGGTAGCCTTTATACTATCTTACCTCAGTGGCAGTGCTGCCGATTGGTCTATTCCATTGGTAAATCAGGATGATCCCATTCTCCAGAATTTTCAGGGCTTCCAGGCCAGCATGGAAAGATTGTTCGCTCGACACTCTCAACGACAGGCCCTTGATAACGAACTGCTATCCTTACGACAAGGTAATCAGGATCTTCTGTCCTACATAGCCACCTTTAACAGACTGGTTGTGGAAAC
The DNA here is from genome assembly GCF_040938575.1 of Ambystoma mexicanum. Classification (NCBI taxonomy): domain Eukaryota; kingdom Metazoa; phylum Chordata; class Amphibia; order Caudata; family Ambystomatidae; genus Ambystoma; species Ambystoma mexicanum. The sequence continues at coordinate 360,201,604 of NC_090932.1, read as the reverse complement.
TGGATGGCCAGAAAGCAAAAGGATCACATTGTTTCATCGAGGCCTGCGCGGAGAGCTTAAGGATGTTCTAGCTCAGATAGTAAACCCACCCCAGGTCTGCGCACACTACATTGACTTGGTGGTTCAACTTGATCACAGACTTCAAAATAGAAAAGCAGATCGGTTCAAGTATGAAAACCGAGCACTGATCAAAACCCACGCTACCTCCAAGAGTACCGACGTATCTGAACCTATGCAAATCGGTGGTGTTAAAGGACCATTAACGCAGAAAGAACGAGAGAGAAGGCGGCAAATGCAACTTTGTCTGTATTGCGGGACTTCCGGTCACTTTCTTCGAAATTGTCCAGTTAAACCACTTAAGAAGGTGGTTGGAGCTACTGATAACGAATTAGTGACACCTGATTCGGGAAACGACCTAGCCCGGCAAGCGTAGGGGTCCGCTTGCCGAGCTTGAAAACTAACTCTTTGACCTCGCATTTCGTCATGCCAATAGTGCTCGTGGACCCAAAACAGCCTCAGCAGTTGCATGCTATAAAAGCATACATCGACAGTGGAGCTATTGGAAATTACATAGACCGTGAATTGGCTTCCAGGATTAAGCTTCCTCTCCGCCCGAAAGTAACCCAAGATGTCATTACTACAGTAGATGGAACCGAAATAGCCTCAGGGCCTGTAACGCATTCCACTGTTGAAGTGACACTGGTGGGTCAGGATGGACATCGGGAAGCAATCGTGTTTGATGTGATCAAGGCCCCACAATTTCAAGTAATTCTTGGAATTCCTTGGTTAGAAACACATAATCCCAGAATTGACTGGCGAGCAAAGAAGATAAGTTTTCCTGATTGTGAACCAACTTGTTATCCAAGAAACCCAGCTATGGGTCTAGCCACAGCAACTTCCACCCTTGTACAGCTACCGTCAGAATACCAAGAATTCCAAGACATTTTTCAGAAAGAACAGGCTAACACGTTACCTCCCCATCGGTCTTATGATTGCCAGATCGATCTGGTACCCAATGCTCAACTACCTTGTAGTAGGATTTATGCTCTTACGGAACCTGGGAACCTGCATTTGCGTCAGTATTTAGATCAGTAGCTAGCCAATGGTTTTATTCGCCCGTCCAAGTCTCCTGTCTCTTCAGCTCTGTTCTTCATGCCAAAAAAAGAAGGCGACCTTAGAACGTGTATAGACTATCGCGCCCTAAATCAAATAATGATTAAGAATTGTTATCCTCTGCCCTTGATCCCTGAGCTTATCGACCAGGTGAAAGACGCTTGTGTGTACACCAAGTTAGATCTCCGAGGAGCTTATCACCTGGTGCGCATAAAAGAAGGCGACGAATGGAAGACTGCATTCCGCACCAAATTTGGGCTCTTCGAATATCAGGTGATGCCCTTCGGTTTGTGCAATGCACCTGCCGCCTTTCAGTACTTTATGAATGATGTTCTTCGGGAACTTATCGATGTCTGCGTCATTGTTTACATTGACGACATCCTGGTGTACTCTTCTTCAGAATCTGATCACAGAAAACATGTTAGGGCAGTTCTTGAGAAACTGCGCCAGCACAGACTATTTGCAAAACTCGAAAAATGCGTTTTTCATACCACAGAAGTTGAGTTTCTCGGATTCATCCTGACACCTTAAGGAGTCCGAATGGACTCGCGAAAGGTGGACGCCATCCTCAAATGGCCATCTCCAAGCTCGGTGAAGGGAGTTCAGAGCATGCTCGGCTTTGCCAATTTCTATTGAAGATTCATCCCGGAATTTTCCCGAACAGTCCAACCCATCACCGCTCTCCTAAAGAAAAACAAACGCTTCGAATGGACTCTTGAGGCCGAACAAGCCTTCCAGGACCTGAAAACCAAATTCACCTCTGCACCTGTATTGAAGCACCTGCACCCAGATCTCCCGTACATAGTGGAAACCGATGCTTCCAGTTCGGCCATGGGAGCTGTCCTGTCGCAAAGAGACCCACAAACTAACCAACTACACCCAGTGGCCTTTTGGTCCAGAAAATTTTCTCCTCCTGAAATCAACTACGCAATTACCGATAAAGAGTTACTGGCCATCAAATCTGCTTTCAAGGCTTGGCGTCACTACCTTCTCGGGGCAAGACACACCATCACCGTAATTACGGACCACAGAAACTTACAGTATTTAAAGACGGCCAAAGCTCACTCTTCACGACAACTCCGATGGGCTCTATTCTTTGCGGAATTTGATTTTGTAATTACCTATCGCCCTGGCTGCAAGAATGGAAAAGCAGACGCCTTATCCCGGATTGGCATGGAAGAACCTAATTCGAGCTTAGAACCTGTGCCCATCATACCTGAGCAAAGAATCTTAGGCTTAACTTCATTGCAATCTATTGAGGATATCCAAATGCAAGTAAAACAACTTCTAGACTCTTCAACCTTACTGGAATGGAGTCAAAAGGGTCCTCATTACACCGTTAAGGATGACTTACCCTACTTCCAGGAGCGCTTGTTTCTGCCAAGTAAAGAATTGCAAGAACTTGTTATTGCCCATCATCATGAATCTTTAATGGAAGGACACCCTGGTATTGCTAAAACGGAGGAAAAAATCAAACGCCACGTCTGGTGGTCTTCTTGGAGAAAAGGCCAGCCGGCCTACTTCAACCCTTGGATATTCCACCGGCACCATGGCACACCCTGTCAATGGACTTTATAACAGATCTGCCTCCTTGTGCTGGTTACAACACAATCCTTGTAATTGTGGACCTATTCTCCAAAATCGCCCACTTTATCCCTTTAAAGGGATTGCCTTCAGCTTCCACCTTGGCCAAGGAATTCCTGGAGAATATAGTTCGCATACATGGTTTCCCTTCCATTTAAGTCTCGGATCGTGGAAGTCAATTTATCTCACATTTTTGGAAGAAGTGTTGCCAACTAGGACAAATTGATGTGCGGTTATCCACCAGCCACCACCCCCAGACCGACGGACAAACCGAGAGAACCAATCAGACTCTCGAGCAATATCTTCGGTGCATGTTACACCAATCCGAGTTAAATTGGAAAGACATCCTTTGGATCGCAGAATATGCATACAACAATTCAGTGCATTCTGGAACCGGACAAACCCCCTTTTATACTTTGTATGGTCACCATCCTCGGACCTCTGATCTAGATCCACCTCTGACCCTGGAAATGCCCGCAGTAAATCATCTGCATTCCACAATAACCCGAGCCTTCAAAGAAGCTGCAACTCATTTACAGCAAGCCAAGAAAAAGTATAAAGAAAACGCTGATTTGCACCGAAGTAAAACTCCTCCTTACCAAGTAGGAGACCAGGAATGGCTAGCAACTAAACATTTACCCCTCAAGGGCCCGCGAACCTTCAATCCCAGATTCATAGGACCTTATCCCATCAAAGCTATAATCAACCCAGTGGCCTTTAAACTGGATCTACCGTCCAACATGGTATTCATCCAGTTTTTCATGCATCACTTTTGAAGCCAGTACAACCAGGAACCCGATTGTCCAAGCCTCCAGATCCAGTTCAAATTGAAGGGGAATTAGAATTCGAAGTTAAAGACATTTTAGACTCCAAGGTGGTAAAGTTGAAACTCTTCTATCTTGTTGACTGGAAGGGATATGGACATCAGGAGAGATTGTGGGAGCCTAGTAACCATGTCCACGCACCTCGATTAGTACAAAGGTTTCACAGGAGATTTCCGAACAAGCCCAAACCCCCGGAGGGAAGAACCTTGGGAGGGGCCTTGAGGGGGGGTACTGTCATGATGCCTACCTCCAAGGAGCCAGGTCCGACCCCGCAACCCCAGAGGCAGACATCATTTCCCCCAGGGGAGTGACAGCGGGCCCAAGCTGGGGCCCTTTGGATGCAGTCCTGGCGCCTTAGGTGCCAGGCTCATGTTGGACCTCTGTCCTGGTGCCTTAGGTGCCAGTCTCATAAAGCTAGACATGTGTTCAAGTGTTTTAATGTGCACTTACCTGATGCAGACCATGCTGCCACATCCAGGCCCTCTTGAGGCCTGAATAAGAACTACTTTACCTGTGGGACTACTTTCCACCCGGGTGTGGTCGGGGAAGGATACATACCTGATCGGAGGAAGGATACACACTTGGAACTTCCTCCAAAGCTATTTAAACCACACCCGATCAGCAACTCACGCTTCGCGTTGTTCTGCTCCTCGCAGCTGGACGCTCACCGTGTGTGCTCCTGTATCTGGACTTCAGCCACGCCTGTCAGCATCCTGGGTCACCTGCAAAGGGAGACAAGAGACCTACCAGCTAATCTGCACCACGGAGACATCACCGACGATCCTGAAAGGGAAGACATCATTTTTAAAAGCATTTTGTTACGATCGCTGCAGCGCTGCATTTCACTCACCTTTCCTGGGTTCCTCCATCTTCAGCAGCGATCATCCGGATACACAGCCACTTCCCAGAGCCTAGAGAAAAAGACAAGAATAAGAGGTGAGAGAAGGAAGGGAATAGGAAAAGCTTGGTTTCCTTCTAAGACTTACCTGTTGGGTCATTCCCATTTCATTTTGGGTCTTGCTGCTTCCAAGCAGGACCCCGGCCCCTATGGGGAAAAAGGACAAAGACATTAGATGAGCGAATGCAAAAACATTACCTGAGCGCTCATCTAGGACTTACCAGATCTTTACTGGAACTGCACATTTCACTTCGGGTCGGCGCCATATCTCCGGTATTCCGAACCCCGGCCCCGATGGGGAAAAGACATCAACATCAGCGCTTTGTTGCAAGAAGTCTCCAAAGGAATCTTCATTCATCACCTGAAAAAAGACAATGAACATTATTATTTAAAGCTTGAACTTTTGAACGTGCAACAGAACTTTTATAGCGCCTTACCAGTATTATCAAGCTTACCTGAACTCCCATCCAACCTCAATCCAGTGAAGTAACTGGGTTCAACGCGCCCCTGCGTCAGAAGCAGGATGGAGAGCTCGTCCTTTCAGACCCTAAGGTGAGACTTCACGGGGAATCGTGGAAGGGTATCGTGGAGGGTTGGAAGAGAGTGGGAGGCCTCAGTCAGTAGGTAATACTCCCTTTTCACGCACAGGGGAATATTCCTGCGAGCCGGAGAAGCCAGAATAGAGGGCCCTTCCTGTCCATCTTCAGAGTCCTGCGCTTCACCATTGAAGAAGCATCAGCACTCGAAGCCAGACCTGCGCCTCCGTGGGAATCAGGTGAGCGTTACAAAATGCTCTGGCAGCACTATTCACTACATACAGCCATCCTTATGATTACATAGTCTACTTGCGTTGCAGCATCTGTTATAAAGCGATTTTAATTTTCTTCAGTGCTCTTCGCACATGCACTTCTTCATTCTGCGCATGAAATGTTACTTGACTTTACACTTCGTTATCAGATTCTATAAGGTACATATACTTTCTTCCTTGGCATCCCCTCTTGGTCTGTCATCTCTGCTTCATGTGACATCACTAGTCTCTTGCCTTTCTCACTGCACACGTCTTCAGGAACCTACTTTAAGAGACTGTAATTTATCTGTGGGTTCATCATGCAGGGCTTTCTCAATGAATACCTTGTTTCAAAGATTCTTCATGGAATAGGTACCATTATCAGCGTTGTGCATGCCGCAATTTCTGGCTTCTGACAAATAGGAAGAATGGGTGCGGGACTTCCGGTAGAGGCATTTGGCTCCTCCTCTACATGGTGATGCTGCTTCTTTCTTCCTTACTTTAGTTTCCCTCTATGTGCTTCTGATTTGTATACATTGTGGGTATTCATATGTATTGTTTGTACGAGCACAAGTGTGTAGTAAGTCTTGAATTGTTATATAGTTATTACATAAGCATTGCTCAAAACTCTGATAAGGTAGCATTCATTATTTTACTATCAAAAATTATAAGATCCGTAAATATTGTACTTCTATGGTGCATGCTCTAGCCATTGCCTATGTTTATTTATGAGTAGATTCCTGTATTAACAACAGCACTTCAATATAATTTTTTTTTAGATGAGTACATTCTTTAATAGATTAAGAAGTTCATTATAGGTCTCTCAATCACCCCTGACATCTTGTTACCAACATTATGAACACAACCCCCTATAGGGACTTTTCATCAACATTAATTTCATATGTGAGGTCATCGGTGATGTCATCAATGACATTTGTGATGTGATTGTTGATGACCCCGGGTGTTAGTCTTAGCAGTGCACGGTGGTGGCATGAGTTATGGTTGTTTAGCTTACGATAACTGGTAAATTTCTGAGGTTTTTCGGTTTTACTTGCAACCATAATGTCCCTTTAACAACGTCTGTTAATTGAATTTCATTGGTTTTCATTAGTGCAACTCAACCATAACGTCCTTTTAACAAAGTTTGTTCAGTGAATTTCATAGGCTTTCATTAGTGCAACTTAACCATAATGTCCTTTTAACAACGATTTTTCAGTGAATTTCATGGGTTTTTACCAGTTCATACTAATTTCCTATAACTTAATATTATCATACTTACCCCAATATAGCAAGATTGTTGTCCAGTTTACAAAGTTGCACCTTAAAACTGCCACCTTCTAGCATAATTTATACCACTTCTATACACTTTTCCCACAGTTTTTGTGTCCATTCATGTTCACGGACGTCTGTCCGCTTGCGCGCGGCATGATGGCACGTTTGCAAATGTGTCTGCACTTTGCGATTGGGTACGTACTTCGCACATAGTGTGGAACTGCCTTTTCTACTGATCTAGGAACGTTCAAGCTCAAAATGTTCCCCTTGCGCTACCCCTACACCTATTCTTACTCATTATCCATTAACAATCTAGTACAGAGCACATATTTGGAAGAATATTTGAAAAACTGCTATTTATCTTAAAAATAGCATCAGCTATTGCCATCTGTAGTAATATATATAGCGCTTTATAATATATATAGTGCTTCTCTAAATGTGATGGCAATTATTTTTGTTGTTGCCAGCAGTAATGTGGCACACACATATAGTCATTTTTATGTTGCCAATATAACATGTGAATATGTTGCTGGTGGCATGCAAGGTACAGAATTCATAACGCAGCGAAAGCCCAATGTGGAACTGCAGAGAGTAAAGTGCACCATTATTATTATTATTTTTTTCTCTTCTGAATACCTCATACATAGAAGACTACATTATTTATAAAATTGACTAACTTTAATTAACATTTACTAAACACTAAGCCTAACTTTCGTAACATTATAATGTAGTCTCATGTTCAAAATGAGGTGAAAATACATATTTTAGAATTCATTTTAAATGTGCACTGGCATTTTTTTTTTCTTTATCTTTCTGTGTTAGTGCAGAAAGCAGAGAGGAAGGCAACAGGAAACCAAAGAGATACAGTTATTTTGCTCTGAAGCTCTCATTGTTTGGAACATGAGGGTGGTAACAGAACACATTTTCTGCTAATATGATTGGAAGAAAGTGTCTGCAGATATGCCACATCAAATGTGGGAAGGCTCTGAGCTTTTCTAATGGGAAAACTTACAGAGAGAAGGCAGTTCGGGTTGACTGGGCTCTGAAGACAGAAGTCCCTGGTGTCACTGAGCGCTGGCTTGAGAATTTCTCGCCTGCAATTCCAGGCACCCAAGATTACGGGAGCAGTTCACTGACTGGGCCTGTCTTTCTGAGGAGAGCAAAGCAAGGTTGAGTGGGAGAACTTCAAACAAATACTTCTGGTAAGCAGATAAGTTTAAGTGAGGTCACTGTGTATGGTCGTATGGATGACTGAATTAGAATGTCATGTAGGCAGGATAGCATAGGAAATCCCCTGCATTTTACTTCATCATGTTTAGAATGTTAAAAAGTAACTCATGTTTTTAAAAGGCTTGCTTGCTCTGTTCTTTTTCTTGTGTTACAGATGATGGTGTAATGTTCATGGTAAGAACTGATTATTGTGAATTGTATTTGTATATAATATAATCAGAATATAAAAACAAATTGTTTAGTGTCATTTTTGCATTTGAGACTTTATATGAGGACACAGGGGAGATCCATTCTCTTTGGCAATACATTTGTCAATTTGCCCATGCAGATAGAATAACAACCCAGAATAAGCAGTGATAAAATTGGTGTGTGTGTGTGGGGGGGGGTGGAGGTGGTGTCCTCCTTGCATGTTGTTTGGAGGGTACATACTGTAACCCACCACTCTGCAGGATGGAGCAATTTCAAAGTGCTTTTGAATCTGAATTTAAGCATCAGGATAAACACTGCCCAAAACCTTAGATGTAACACGCATGCAACATATTGGCCTGTCCACCTGCCCCTCCGTATTAGTGCTTGGTGCTTCTTACCTTATTTCCCTCCCGACTGTACTTTCTTAGTACTCTTGCAAAAAAATAAAAAAGTACAGAAAAAATAGAACTAAAAACTAAACATCTAATAGACTACATCTACTTTACATTTCTCAGTAAAGTACATAGACTCAGTAAGATTTTCCAACATTTCCATTAGCATTTTTTGTTATGCTAATGGGAATAATGTGACGTTCATCCCACGTTGCAGGGACTGGAACAGGGGATATCAGCTTGCCAAGCCAAGTTAACGGCCCAAGAGAAGCGAGGGCGGATAGCGAAGGTTCTGCACTGTTATCCCCGTTCCAGATTCTGCATTGAGGGTTGAAGGCTATTAGCACCCTGGGTAGCCAAGGCGGAGTGCTAAAAAAAATGATTTTTCTTCCAACACCAGGACACGCGCATTGTCCCACTGTAGGAAGGAAAATCCTTTTCCAAGATAGCCACCATGGAAAGAGAAGGCGGGGCTCAGTACAGAGCCCCTCTTCCCTTTCCATGGCAGCCTGCAGACAGAGAACCCTATGACCATATTACCAAAAGCACATTTTTTTTCTCCCTTTCAAACCTATCCCAATTTTGAATAACGTTACCACATTGCTGGCCCCGCCTTCTCTTTCCATGGTGGCTATCTTGGAAAAGGATCTTCCCTTTCCATGGCAGCCTGCAGACAGAGAACCCTATGACCATATTACCAAAAGCACATTTTTTTTTCTCCCTTTCAAACCTATCCCAATTTCGAAAAACGTTACCACATTGCTGGCCCCTGGTGGACATGGCCACTTTATCCCTTATTGGTCCTCCCTTGTGGTCAAGGCCAGTAGCTAGATTGTCTGAGTTATGGCCTTGACCCGGACAATCTGGCCACTGCCTATGGCCACAGGCTATACCTCAGTCACCAAATGTATATCACTATTTTTTGTACCTACATTATGACACCTGCCAAAAAATAAAACTCTGACACATTTACATAACCATGCTTTCAGGACCTTGCCAATGCTCCTTATATGATTCTGCTGGAAATCTGCCCATGTTTTATTTTTTCAAAAGTGTAAAAATATATGCACATACAATAGCCAGATAACTTAGCCTCCACTTGACAAAATCCATTCAGACTTTGCTCAAATAGTCAAGGTTTCATTTCTAATTTTCCTGAAAACGTTTGTCCACATTCATCAAACAGCAACAAAGTTATAAGCCATCTAAAAATGTTAATTTAGTCCCCTCTTGACAAAATCCCACCACACTTTGCAATAACATTTATATCTAGATCTAAAATCTTTTTGCAAACGTATGTGCAGATTCATCAAATCGCGCCACATTTACAAGCTGTTATAACATTTTTAGACCCCCTCTAATGTTGCTCCCTCTTTTCAAAACAACACCACACTTTTCAAAACCATTCAGAATGAGGTCTAGGAAGAAATTCTGAAATTTCATGCAGTTACATTGAATGGTGGCAAAGTTATAAACCATCCAAAAATTGCTTTTCACCAACCCTGTAATGCACAATTAAGCATAGATGCCCCCGAACATCTAATATGTTTGTGAACATCAGAGGTCTGCCCTAGGCTGTTTGCGACATCGGAGAAGAAAAACACCAGTTTTGTGTTTTTTATGGCCATATCCCATCCTACCCTCATCACCCCTCAGCTCCCCATACATTGGGCCTCATTACGAGTTTGCCGGGCCGGATACAATGGTACGGGTAAGCATGCCGGTACCGTTGTATCTGGACCGGCAAATTCAGTGTTGTGCTTGCAGGGGTTCCATGTAATAATGTCGCCACAAAAATCTCGCCATGCAAAAATATTGCCGAAAAATGGCCGTTTTTTGTGGCGACATTATTGCACGGAACATGCAGGGGACACCCCGCAACCTCCAAAATTTTTTGTCTTTTTTTTTTTTTACATTTTTTTTTTGCCCGTGTCCCCATATATTTGGTCACCCATATAATATCGCCGCAACCTTTTCCCGGCGATATTATTTACGGCGACCATATATATGGGGATAATATTACCTGATACCCTTGCAGGTGCCTTTCATTCTGCCAGGTCCGTCCAGCGGTTTGAGCTTTAGGCATGAGCAACATTTTCTATCCATTGGGTCTATGGGAAAACCCACACATTTTAGGACCCCCCCTATAAGCTCACCAAACTTCGCAGGATCGATATGAAGGGGTCATATACATATTTTGTAAAGTTTTGTGAGCATTGAGGGCGAAGTTATAAGCCACCCAAAAGTGCTGTTTGAGCAACTTAACCAGATCTACAGGGCTGCTACTGTGGCAATAAGCCACGAGACTGCGGGCCAATACCGCCCCAGGTAATGCCCCCGGGGCCGTAGTTACAGGCCCGAGAGTAGTGAGGGCCTTAACGAAGCCCTGGGGGCATTACCGCGGGCGGTATTGGCCCGCAGTCGAGGGGCTTATTGCCATTAGTACCCCGGCCCGTTAGACCGGGGTACTAATTGCTTTTTTTTCTGTTCCGAAACATGTTTCGAAAAAAAAAAAACGCAAAAAATAGCTGCTGGGAAAGGGAAAACGTAGTCCATTTTCCCTTTCCATGGCGGCCATCGGGAGCGTGCGTGCTGGAAACACACTGTTCCCAGCGTGTCCGCTCCCGAGATAAGAAGAAAAAAGAAGGTAAGTGGGGTGGGGAAGAAAATAAAAAAAAATTAAAAAACGGGCTGCGGTCTCCGCCGGGGGACGATGGAAGCCTCCAGCCGTATGGAGGCTTGGAGCAGGGATGGCCCCGCTCCGAGTCTCCAAACGGCCAGAGGTTTCCATCGTCCCCCGCCGGAGACTGCGAGATAGAAGCTAAGTGGGGTGGGGTGGGAGGATGGAGGAGGAAAGGGGAACAAAAAAAAAGTCTTACCTGAGTCCCCGGCGGGGGACGAGGGAAGCCTCTAGCCATGGCAAGGCTCGGAGCGGGGATTGCCCTGTTTCAAGCCTCCTCATTGGCTGAGGGGCTGCCACGCCCCTCGCCGGGAACAGAGTAGCCGGCACGCACGGCGTGGATGGGAATACCGTGTGGTATGGCTCACAAATGAGCTAATCACCACACAGTATTCCCGTTCAGCAGCGCGTCCCGGGTACTAATGCATATAAATGAACACACTATTCTTTCATCTGATTCTGGTGTGAAAGGATGAAACCTACTGGTAAGTACCAAGATGCTACAGCAAGGAATTCTGGTCCCTCTGTTTTAGAGCCAGCCAGGAGCCAACCCTCACCCATTTTGCAATGTTTGCTCTCAGTGTCGAGAGGGAAATCACCCACGGTGTGGCACTCCAAAGTCATGCATAGCTGACCTGGGGGCTGCCCCTCTGAGCCCCAGAGTCCAGTGACATGTCTAGACAAAATGGGGTGGTAGGGGCATGGCTCTAGGTCACAGCTGCAATCAGCTCCACAGTCTAGTGATGTTCTTCTTCAATCGTACTAAGATGCCACAGCAATTGTCAGGGAAGCAGATATGATGAAGGTGTGCAAGGTTGAATCCTACTGATTGAATCCTACTGGTAAGTACTTCTATGACACATGCTTATATAACACACATGCCTATGACATGTGATCCTATGACATGCACTCCTATGACACGCTGTCCAAGAACACCCACTCTTACAAAATGTCCTCCTTGACATGCACACCTATGACATGGGCTGCTATGGCTCATATTCTTTTGGTGCACACTGTTATGATACAAGTTGCTGACACATGTTCTTATGAAATGTGCATCTACAACATATGCACCTATAACATATGTACCTATGACGTGCACATATCACAGCTGCAACTAGAACACATGCACCTAAAACATGTGGATGTACAGCACATACACTTATGACACATGTTCCAATCACACGCACTCATACAGCACATACTTTTATGACACACCGTCCAGACATATGCTCTTATGACACGTGCACCTACGAAACATGCACCTAGCACACATGCTCCGATGACACATGTACCTACAATACATACAACTAGGACACATGCACCTAGGCCACAAGCACCTTAGACACATACATCTGTGACATGTGCTCCCACAACTCATGCTCCTATGACACACCCTCTTATGACACACTTGCTGCACACTCTTACGACACACACTGTAATGAAACATGCTCCTACACGACTATTTTATATATGTAACAAAGTAGAGGATGCATTTTATTTTTTAAAATGACACATTTTATTATGTGGTTAACTTATTGTTATTAGTTCTGATGTTTGTAGACTTTAAGTTTTTGTTGGTTTAACCTCAACTTGTTTGCATTTCTTTCAAGGCAATCTGTGAATGGCATGCTTACAAACAGACACTCTTTCCCTGGCAACTGAATTCTTCTGTAAGCCCCCTCAACTGCAAAAACTTAGGATGACTGAATGAATATACATGGCTCATGTTTACAAACACTTTAATGTTAGGGTGCATTTTGTGAAAAATTAAAGTGTACATTATATACTTAGTGATTCAAGCACACAACCCTTTTCCTAGAGACATATTGGTCAAATATAAATATATGTGCTTTGCTCCCAAAAAGCTCTTTGATTTTAAGTAGCCAAGAACTGTCATTGGAGCTATTTGGCCTCTCCCCCTTTTTTCAGAGGAATATTGTGAAAGAGTACAATGGGAGTATACCAGAATGTCCATGTTGGAATTATACATCTTCTATGAACAAATAACTGATATAGTAATTCTAGGTGTTAGTGTGCTTTGTTCAATAAGATAGGTGTAACAACTTATTATGACAACCATGTGAGGTGGAATTGATCAGAAATGAACATTGTAACATTTTAAAGTGAGCAAGTATACAATGTTAGTACCATTGAGTACATTTAGGATTAGCTTCTTTTTTGACAATGCACTGCATTGTGTGCCTCAAGCTGTCATTTGTGTCATGATTCCTGCCCCTCATGTCCCCAGTCCTCCAAGATGTCAGGCTGGAGCCAGGCCATGATCACCTACATGGCCGTCAAGGGCCTCTCCATCCCTCCAAAGACCCACTTGGAGTCAGATTTGGTGCTTGTAGCACCAGACTCACTCACTCCCATAGGATAACATTGGGGATTGGACTTGTAGTGCATTGATGGGGACAAGATGGATCCCCCCACATATTTCGGTTCCCAGAACTGCATGTGCAGTCTAGTCTTTTGAGTGTGGTTCAGCCCAGAGACACCTGGGATACCCAGAGACTATTTAAGCCATGGCACTATTTAAGCCTCCAGTAGGCCTGCATCTTTCTTCTGCCCTCAGCTCCTGCACGAACAAGAATACAGTTAGGAACAGCCTTACCTTGCAGCGCTTCTGTCCATCATTCATCGCTCCTTCTGTTCTCCGGGCATCTCCGGCAGTGTCATTCCTATCCCGGCACGCCGCTTCCTAAGGAAAAGGGAAAAGAACAGAAAAAAGGCATTAGTAAGCATTCTGCAAATCTTCGCTTATTTTTAAATACTGTACAAGCTTCAAACGCTTACCTGAATCCCAGCCGCTCTGGGGGAATTCTGTCTCTGGAACTTCTCATCCATCTGCAAGAGGGAAAAGACACTCCAGGTTAGCGTGGAAACATCTAGAAGCGCCGCATACCGCGCTTACTCAACGCATTTGTTCTTCATAACCGGCATCCACGCTGAAAACGTTGCAGCAACTAAAAGACACAGGAAAAGAACTCAGTTCAATACAAATACAAAAGGGGTGCATCGCGCATTGCGCTCTCACTCACCTTCAGCGCTACTCATCTCAGCAGCACGCCGCCATCCCCGGACGCCAGCCATCATCTAAGGAAGGAAAGGAACGAAGTTAGAGAACTGTTCAAAAGGCTCATTATACTTACCTGTCTGGCTCTTGCCAGTGAAGTAACTAGGCAGCAACAAGCCCGCATCAATCAACGTGCCACTGCGCTGAAAGCAGGACGGAGAGCACACTATCCAAGAAAACAAGGTGAGCTGTGTATCAAAGCAAAGGGTTGGACCCCAGGGAAGAAGAGGTTCAAGCACACAGAGACAATAGGGAGTTAAACTCTACCAATCCTGTGTTTCAGGCCCAGTCTCCAGTCGAATAGCCTCCAGGGAAGGGTTTGAGGTCGTAAGAGGTCAGAACAGGCTGAGTGACATCCCTGTGGATGCCAGGTGAGCGTTACATTTGTTCAAAGTTCCACACTCAGGGTAAAACCAATGATCTACGTCATCTAGGGCACCAATGCAATGTTTGTTTATGCTGCCACTTATGTGTTTCTATTGCTGACCAGGCTGACCAGCCCGTACATGTATTGCAATATGTACAAACACTTTAAATTAACAAAGACTAGAAAATAAATAGGCATAGTTGTAGACCCCTCACCTTGATCATTGTGTCCTTATAAGGATTGTTAGAATCCCAGCAGCCTAAAGTCATGCCTAATCACTTCCCCCTCACCTGTGTATTGAAATAGATTGCCCTAAGTGTATTGTATAATTATGCTGAACACAAGTGGTAAAAATGTAGGTCTCAAACTACCCTGCCCCCAATCTTGGAGATGCCACTCTCGTGGCTGGTGTTATTCTACTTGCAATCAAAAAACTCCTAACCCCCTCAAGAATGCTATGTTTTTTCCTGGTCTTGCTAGCAATGCCTGGGGTTGCTTAGTGGAGCATGCCTTCCATCAAGACTCCTTCTCACAGAGGCAATGACATAGAGTGAAAGAGAGGGGAGAGAGATAGATAGATAGATCCACATATGAAGTGGTGGGTACTTCTACTTATTTTCTCTTACTTGTCTTTATATTATACATATTTCATATAACATATATTGTAAAGTTGCTTTACTATGTGATTTGATGTTTTGACAGTTTGCTGTATTAAGATCATCAATTTAGCTTTTACAATTTAAAATTATTGAGAATCTGGATATAATGAAACTGGCAGTGGTGTGTGGTATAAATCAACTTTACACAACAAAGCATAACAGTAGTATGTAGAGAGCATTGTATATTGATATACAACTGTGGATGCAATAGGAGGTGATGTAGGACCCTTCAATGAGATCTAGCTATTGAATATATTTACTTTTCCCTTTGTTATAAGATTACAGAGAACTATCCCTGATCCCATACCATCTGCCCCCCAATTAAACCATCCACCTCATAATCTGGGTCAAGAAAAAGGCGGTTTTAATCAGATGTTTTGTTTTATTTAAGATAAAACTCAAGGAATTAAACTGTGTTCCCTAACTTAAAATGCTGGGAGTTCACCCAACAAACCGCTCATGAATACAAGCAGCTTGTCTACAGAGAGGCAATCACAACCTGCCTGCTGTTGCCTCAATAATGTTTTCATTCCAATTTGCAAAAATATCAATATATAGAAAAACAAATATAAATATGTATTTTAGATAATTTACTCAAATACTTCACAATGTAAACACACAAACTGAGACTGTTGCTTTAACTTTTGTGAAACCATCGGTCTATAATACACTATTATTTATACCTGTAACCCACCGGTCACTGAATTCAAAAGGTCAAGCAGTTCTCGGACTATATATTGAAACAAGCCAAAATACTTATTTTTCTCTGAAAACATTGACAAGTATTTGTATATAATATATACTTCATTGATGATTGGACTGATTTAAATCCAGAATGTTGGACACTATCTTAGATCAACTATCTGTTCCTTGCATGGGCACAGGCACGATTTAATATATTTTGTGATGTTGGATTAGTTGCAAATAATTGTAAAGACTTCGATTTCTCAAGGTTTTTGTTACGTTTGGGCTGCTGGGGACAGTGGACTCAACTCACTGACTATGTAGAAGGCATCAGTTTCAGCCTGGCATCTCCTCAGTTCCATGTGTTCATTAAGGAATATATTTCAATTGTTGTATAGTCTATGGCAAACACCAATCAAAGCACTTGCCATTCTACATTTCGATTTGTGATGCCTACGGCCTCTGGAGATCCAAAGGTGCAGGAGAAAAGCCCTTTTATGAGGATGGTGATGCTACTAGGTATTCAATTTGAATTATAAATCACAACACACTTGCACATTGTATCCAACATGCTGATAAAGGGGTTTCAATAGGGTACCCAAAATGTATATCTGAGGTTGAATTAATTGTCTAAATAATCTGGGGCTTGGTTGCTCGCTTTTTATGTCTGTCTTTTAAATACCATAATAGGCAAGGACACCAATTGGCCTTATCCATCTCAGCAAGGTGACTGCTTCCTTTCACTCTGAGCACTTTCTGCCAAAATCTCACTGATGCAATCTAGTCCTACTTTGGGAAAGGCCTACGAATTCAGTCCAATATTAGGAAAAGGCCTTTTAAGGTTGATCCAGCGGGCATTTTGGATTAGTTTAGATTAGATTAGGTACAATAACATTAGATTAGTTTAGATTAGAAATCATCTGATTTCCAATATACATTTTTTTTAAATATGTTTTTGAAATTTGATCTAGGGGCTCATTACTAGTTTACTAGTTTGCCAGCATATAAATAAGGTTGCAGTAATAATGTTTACCAGCACTCTACCGCACTGGTAAACTACAATTTTGTCGGTTGGGGCCTGATCTACTTCCAGCCAAGAGCTGGAGGTAAATCAGACCCCACTGGCAAAAAACAGCTGTTATTACTGGTGTCGTTAATACCGGCAATCCCTCTATGGAGTTGTTCTATGGCACTCCTTGGAATGGGGATTAACATCCCTTCCCACCACCTGGTCTGCCGGTAATTACGGCAGACCAAGTGGCAGGAATGGTATTACCATTTGGTGGTATCCCGCCGGATTTACTGGCAGGATACCACCGAATTTGTAAGCAGGCCCATAGTGTCCATTGTCTTAAGTAAACAGAGATTGGCCCATTCATCTCTGATTCTTTGATCAAAGTGATCTGTAATGGATTTAGAAATGTTTACATTATGAAAGAGCTGACTTCTGCACAAAAAAATACATTTGGGTTGATTTTCAGTTTATGTAACGTAATGTAAAAGATGAAAAGGAACTAATTTGGACTAATTTGTCTTGGGAGGATAGCTCAATGGTAACGTGCTCGCCTTGGAAGCAAGACGACGTGGAGCAACACAGGTTCGATCCCCTGGTCCACGCTTAGAAACCTCTGGGTATTAAGTGCGTTATAAATAACCTATCATATCATATCGTATCATTTTCACTTGTAATCGGTTATTCCATCAATATATATTGGCCTTCATTAAGAGTTTGCCTGTTTCCCGCCAGTATTACCAGCAGGATGCTGGCAAACTGACCTTACCATCTCGGCCACCGATATCCTGGTATTGCCGGGATATTACAGGCGGCGGAGAGCCGGTAAGATCCCATTTCCCTGGAGTCCCAAAGGACGCCATGGGATTGGATTGCCTGAATCACCGGCACAGTACTACTAGTGCCACTGATACCGGCATTTCTTTGCTGGTAGGGGCCAGATCTACCAGCAAGTCTGGCCTGTTAGGAGCCGTGGCCCGGGAAAAATGCTGGTTCTGGAATTAAAGTCATTTTCTGTGCCATTTTTTCCAGACCGTCAAAATCATAATGAGGCCCATTGTGTGATCCATATTACAAATTCTAACGTTGCAAATTACTTTGCATTCTCAACTCTTCCTTATGGAATTCGAAAAATTCATGGTGCATAGTTTGCCGTGTTCTCTTTCACATGGCATGAAACATGCAGAAGCACATTGGTTACCAATTTTCTTTTTTGTAAAACTTACTGACATATCATATTTTCTTTCGAGAAGAATGACAGGTGAATTTCATTGTTACTTTCTGTTGCCGGTTTTACATTAATTACTTGATATATCAATGTAAGGTATAATTTTGGTCTTTCATCATTTAACA
The DNA here is from genome assembly GCF_040938575.1 of Ambystoma mexicanum. Taxonomy (NCBI): domain Eukaryota; kingdom Metazoa; phylum Chordata; class Amphibia; order Caudata; family Ambystomatidae; genus Ambystoma; species Ambystoma mexicanum. Next base: position 360,183,478 of record NC_090932.1, on the reverse strand, counting down.
AAGACATAAAATTAAATAATATTCTAGCACACTCCCCAAGTTACAACTCGTAGACCTAGGTAACTTGGGCGAAAATCCACCTTGTCTACTTTTCCTTACCATGTAATCGTGGAATTCACTGTGCCTTTTTTTTTTAAATTAGCTACCCTAATTCGGATAACTTACAAGTTATTCTTTTCTGTGTGCATTACATAAAAAGTCTCACTCATGCATGGTTTAATAACCTACAATATTAGTCTGTATATTATATTAATATTTATGATTTGAGATGCACACCCGAAGCTGAACTGCTTTTATTCTCGCTCATCGAAGTCAATAGAAAGTCAGGTTCTCTCTTCATAGAAAAGTTAAGTGGTAGATGTTACAGAGTGGGCGAGGGGAAACAGGGCGTTCTGATTCTGACTGAGATAGGGAATTGCATGTGATGAAATGTCTTGTTCCAAACATCTGGTGTTCTCATGTTCATAGGTGCACTGCATTGCTTGTTGAGAAGATCTTTGGATCGCACCACCCCCCCCCCAATATTGATGACTATGCTGAATCCTGACAACAAATAAAAACTGCATGTTCATGCAAATATCAGTCAAGTCAAGAGAGATAGGTGTGATGCATTGCACCATAGGTAACATTGGGTTGTGTTGTTGTTCTTGCATTTTCCATCTAATTCTACTTCTCCCCCTACATTTTGCTAGCTGCGATGTAGACACTTGTTTGAAATTGTAACACGATCAAAGGTGTGAACCTCTGCATGACTTATGCTGGCTGTGGGACTGGAGAGAAATCTTTCAGGTGTTGAAGCTTCCAAGACAGGATCTTTCCCCATCCAGTTTCAACTTCAGAAATGGATAGGTCCACCAATCACAGAGATTCTGGTGGAAGGAAAAAAACAAACATTAGCTGCTTGACTCAGCCAAACAATGGCATGTGGCTGCTGAAATACAATCTCGACAAACTCTAATTTATGAACATGTTCATCTTATGGTCTTATGATCTTCTTGAATATAATGCAAAAGAAGTGAACATGTGAGTCCTTCTGAGACTTCTGTGGTCATGGTGTCGAATCTGCTTGAAAGGCCTAGCTTAAACTACAAGCACAACTGATCACTAGGCTGACCAAGCAAACGTGTCACTTCCAACCTTATAAAGAAGAATATATTGAAATACAAATCCAGAAATCACCAGGGCTTGAAGCTATTCTGTGCATCTTGATTGCACCTACTTAATCAACCAGACCATAGGCAATAGGAAGAGAAAAGTGCAGCATGGAAAGTTGAAAGAATACGCAATACGAGACTCTCTTTTAAAACATGTCTTTCAGGATTAAAAAGAACAAATAAGAGCACTGGTGCTACTTTGCTATAGAGAAGGGTCCCAACCGTTTTCTCTTTCAAAATCTACCCAATGAAAGTGCCTCCATCTACTACTTATAGAGCCGCAAGGAATTCGACAAAATGAACCATGATATGAAATAAAAAAGTAAATGATACAACTGAAATTAACGGAACCCTACATCTCCGTGTCAACATGCTTATTTCAATAAGGAGTGAATTCCTTTATCTTGAAGCATAATTATTTGTAACTCAGTCCATGGTGGAGCCAGCATTCATTCAGTTCACCATGGATCATGTCCCTGACTCACGGTGACACCACCTGACAGTGCAAATCATGCTAATCCGGCATCACTCACAAACCCCTCGTGGGCCACCAACTATAAGGCACTGTGACATGTTCTCTCAGCCAGGAAAACCAGCTCATAAACTGATTGACCCTCGTAAATTAGAAAAAGGTGTTGACACCATGCCCCTTTGATGCATACAACTTCAGCCAGCCTGGGGTAACATGCTGGTAATAACAGAACGCCTCTTAACTTCTTGAGCTCTACCTAGCAATCACAGAAGGCTTGGGAAACGCGGTAATTCCACAACAGGTGTCACCTGAAAATCAAAATCATGAAATACCTATTATATGTTGACATTTAAAGCTTAGACGACTTTTCATTTGGCAAAGGAATTAAAGAAACATGTGGGCGCACCAGTTACTTTTTGTTTATAAGTGTCATACACCGATTTTAAAATGGGTGCCAGTATCTCTTGCCAGAAAATCCATAACGCTGCAGCCCCGAGGAATTCTCCAATATCTGGAAAGCCCTTTGTGAGACGCCTGACTGGATATTTCTTGCTTTTTGTTTAACCTGGATGTAGCTAGAACTTTACGTTTTATTTAGAGAGGACGATACCCTCCCATAGATCCGAACATTTATTAATTACTGATGGTGGTCTTCCACCAGGACACTATAGTGCAAAGTCCACCATCAAAAGGTGAAGTGTGGCTTGCTGTTCAAACCTATATAAGTTCCCCGATATCCGCCAGTAATTCCGACGGGATACCGGGGGACCACCATACAATATCTTCCACCCGATATCCTAGTATTGCCGGGATATTAGGGCTGGCGGAGAAGCCGGTAAATCCCCAATCCCATGGAGGACTCCATGGGATGGGGATGCTGCACTTACAGGCACTGGTAATACTGGTTCCTGTGATTGTGGCAATTGTCTGCTGGCAGGGACAACCCTACTTGTATTTTGCCAGTCCGGAAAGGTGCCAGTATACGTTATTTCTGGCACCTTATTTCCGGACCGGCAAACTTATAATGAGTCTCATGGACTGGGTTCAGTTCCCGAAAGACTTCATACACCTTCCAAGCAGATCCAAGACAGCAACTGCAACTTTTTACAGGCATCACACACATCTGAAGGATGAAACAATTGGCCATGCCCCAGGCTTTTTGCAAGCATTTCTCTGTCTCCTGCAAGGGATGGGCTATTACCAGGGCAGTCTACATAGCTTGTTTGCTTGATGACTGTTGCCCTATGCTTCCACTTCCTTCACACTGTTTTATTCTCTTTATTCTGTCATGGAAAATAACAGTGATGAAATATTAGATGCATGGCAATTCAATCTGTAATTTTCCATCCTTCACTACTCCACCATTGTCATTCCCCTTAGCATAGTAGTGTCATCACATTAGCGCTTATTATAAAATCTTGTGGAATGATGGATGAGCTGCAGTGACTCTCGCATGGTACCTGATCGCGGTTCATTATTCTAAATCTTCAGTTTTTCTGTAGAAGGAACACTTTTTTAGCTTGGCCTGCCAGAGGACGTTTAAGCAGGCAGGAACAGACGGAGAACAATGTGTCAAGAGTAAAGGAATCACAATGAAGGTGCTATTTTACATAAAAAGGATGCTGTAAAATTGGAATGCAAAAGTTTGTGTTTTCCATTCTAATATTGTGACAGGTGATGATGATATGTCATGCTGGGATGTAGCTTATCTACCAAAGACATTTAGATAAAAACATTTTACTTTACATTATACAGTTTCAAAAACTTTCACAACATAAAACCTACAACATGTATAGCACTAAAAGAAAAAGTTATGTAAAATTATGAAAAAACGCTAAAACTCTCCAGAAAGCATTCACTTTACTTCTCTTTATTATGGGGATAATTCATTGAATTTAGCGCACAAGTAGCGCACGCGGCTGACACACAGAGTGCGCGTGCAGAAGTCGGCGCCAGCCATGTGCGCCAAAACCCATTTTAGCGCACAGCGTATTCATGGATACTAACATCCATAACCAGCCGTGGTGCAGAGTCAGTCAGTGCCAGTTATGCCCCCAACCCAACCCCGTGCGCCAAAAACATAGCACAAATCCCCTACATGGCGCAAAGGCCAGGGACCAGCATACAGCCCGCCAACCACAAAAATGCGTGGAAAACTCCCTGCATACCCCTTGGAATACACGTACCCCGCCCGCGCTAGCGGAAACGCGTGTGAAAGTCCATGCGCATCCCTAGAATACACGTACCCTGCCCGTGCTAGTGAAATCGCGTGTGAAAGTCCACGCGCACCCCTGGAATACACGTACCCCGCCCGCGCTAGCAAAAACACATGTGAAAGTTCACGCGCACCCCCAGAATAAACGTACCCCGCTGCGTCAGGTAAAATGCGTGCAAAAAGTCCACCCTGTGTTGTGGCCTGCCTGTGGGGCATGCCCAGGGGTGATGGGCTGCCTGCGGGCCATGGGGAGTGTGGATGGGCTACCTGTGTGTATTCCGGTGGTACACGTGGACATTCACATGTGATTTCGCTAGCGCGGCCGGGGTACGTGTATTCCGGCGGTGCGCGTGGACTTTCACATGTGTTTTCGCTAGCGCGGGTGGGGTACGTGTATTCCGGGGGTGCGTGTGGACTTTCAGATGCGTTTTCGCTGGCCTACGTGTATTCCGGAAGTGTGCGTGGACTTTCACATGCGATTTGGCAGTGTGTGCCCTCCTGGGTGTGCCCCCCCTCCCCATGCCCCGCAGGCAGCCCATCATCCCAGACCATGTCCCACAGGCAGCCCATTACCCCACACCATGCCCCACAGGCAGCCCACATGGCACCATGCACTCAGGAGCACCGACACATGACCCCCACCCACCCCCATTGAAGGGCACCTGCCAGCAGGCCCCGACTCATGTCCCCCGACACCCCCACCCACCCCCATTGACAGGCACCTGCCAGCAGGCCCCAACTCATGTCCCCCCACACCTCCACCCACCCCCATTGACGGGCACATGCCAGCAGGCCCCGACACATGGCCCACCAAACAGCATGTCTTAACAAAACAGACCCATGGCCCTAATGCCAACCCAAATCCCCCTTGCCCCCCAGTACAAGCATGCAACCATCCACAGCACCCACTCCCAAATTACCCATGCCATGACAGTCTTAAAAGAATCACCATGCCCATGCATAAATGCACGACAGAGCCACACAGTGGCAACACATGACAGAGGCAATCTACATAGAGACATGCCAAAACCAATGATAGTACACAACACCAATCATGAAGTTAGAATAAATGTATTAAAAACATAATGAAATAACATAAAGAAAATCAAACTTGAAAATCAATAAACAATGACAGATATTACTACAAAAAAACAGAAAATCCAATGAAAAACCAAAATCCATGGCATGAGAAAAGAAAAGTTGTTCATCGCCAATGTCAATATGAAAAAAATAATCAAAAAAAAATGAAACCATTGATCCATGGGAAATTTCAAATAAAGTATGTACAATCCAAGTCCAAAGGGTCCATGATCCCCAAAACAAATGAAACCTACTAAAAAGTCCTATGAATAAAAAACTATATACATGAAATGGAGCAAAGTCAATTAACGGCAAAAAAAGAAAAACAAAGGAAACCTAACACTAAAGAACTATGTACAAAGGCGGCGGGCAAGTCCAACGGCTCACTTGTTGATGTTCCGGGCCAGGGCATCATTGAACTCCACATCGATGTCCCAGAAGCGGGCCTCTTCCCTGGCCTCGAGGTCTTGCACGGATGCAGTCATGGCGTCCTCCAACTCCCTGTGAGTTGCCTCGAGGCACTCAGCCTGCCTCAATGCCCTGCGCATGGAGTTCCCCGCCCTGACCATAGTGAGCCGTACCTCCTCTGCCCGCTCCCGCTCCGCATCTATCTGCTGGCCCAACCGCTGCCACACGGAAGACACTCCCAATCCAGGGTCCTCCTGCCCTCTGGCCGATTCCTACCCCTGTGATGTTGAAGGCCCTGAGCCATCATCGCTCCCACCCTGAGCCTGCTGCATGTGCCCTGCTTGTCGATGCCTGCACGTCCTCCTCTTGCTGGGGTCCAGTTGTTGGGATGGCCACCCCTGCTGGACCTCCGACTCCCGACTGTGGCAGGAATGTGTCCTCCACCAGGCTGGCCGCTGGGTCAGGGGCAGCTCCACAGGGTGCCCAGGTGATATTTGGGCAGGAGGATGGCACGGAGGACAACTGGCACATAGGGGGTTCAGTTGAGGTGGGGGTCGCTAGAAGATCCAGCACACGGAGCAACCCAGCCTTAGTGACCTGTCCTAGTAGGCCAACGTGGTCGAAGAGGTATTCAAAATGACGTGCATTGTCCTCACAAGAACCCTGCCCGTCATCCCGAATACCACGTTGACGCAACACCATCCCAACTAGGACAGGCTCAAAACGGTCACGGATTGACATGTCCACAGGGATAGGAAGCCAGTTGTTGTGTGCGCATCCCCTCCCTGAAAACGGGTCTGGACGAAGGCATCCCTGCTGGTGCGGGATGAAGCAGTCACAGGATCGGGGACAGGATTACACACAGGCACCTCCGCGGTGGCCTGTGCTGCCTCCTGTCCCTGCCCCTGTACTGCATCACTAGTGCCAGTGGAATGCCCCCCTCCAGGCCCCGTGCGTGGGCCTTCCACGGCCTCCTCCTCAACCAAACTCCCCACCAACCTGGATGACTCTGTGCCATCTTCCTCCATAGGCCCCTGTGGGGCTCAGCCTCCCCTACTACTGCTGAGGAGTCCACCTCCAACCTCCGCCTCTTGGACCTCCCCTCGGCAGCTGCGGCCATGGATTCGGCACCAGACTCCCCACTCCCGGAAGAGATGACAACGTGGGAGGAGAGCTGGGCCTTGCGTCTCCGGCTGGCGGTGGGATCCCTGCCACTGTGCTCCACAGCACCATCTCCGCCCTCTTCATCAGTCAACACTGCAGACAGGGAGAGACAGAACACAGGTATCAGGGCACTGTACAATGGTCGGATACACACGTGACAGTTGCACATGAGTGGCAGTGTCAAACTTCACAGATGCATCACACCCCCCAACACTCATATCATTTGAACCCACACACATGCAGAAATTGACAGGAATCATGCAGCTGGCAGCAGCATCCATACACACACACCAGCATGAATATCCGAAGGTTGGCATGACGTCACAAGCAACATTGGGAGTGCCAAACACATGCACACACGACAACAGACAGACATGCATCTGTACATCTCCACTACCTATCACAGTGCAATCATCGGCAACTATGTCAGATCTGCCAATCGGGTTCATACATGTCTGTGTCACATGCATCCATGTTGTATCACTGTTGCATACGTGCATCCCACACATGCACATGTATGCCGTGCACATACATGAAGGTGTAACCAGCATCCATGTGTCACACCCAACCATGCCATAGTACATACACAGAAATACCAACATGTGTGCATCTCCACATGCAGTTGTGCCTCAAGCTCTGGAACACATACACCATTGATGTGCATCACTCATGACAGGACTCACATGCAGCACGGTCATGTCCCTGCACATACACATCCATACCTGGGCATTTTCAGACATATGTCCAAGCTGCACACTCCTGGAAAACCTCAACATGCACTGTGTCCAACAAGTACACATGGACATTTACCGCTCGACTCCGGACCGGCCTCCCTCTCGAGGACCTGGCGGTGAAGCACTCGGTTAATGCGTTCCAGGGCCCTCATGTCGGTGGTGGTAAGGTTTACCCAGCGCCTGACTGCATGTGCTGCTTCCAAGAGGCACCGGGCCTTCCTGAGGGCCCTGGACCTGAAGTCCTCCAAGAGCTTACAGACGTGTTGTATGTCACGGGTTGCCACCCCCTCTGCGTTGATGGCAACCACGATGTCCAGCCAGATGCTCTCCCGTCCATTCTTGTCGGTGCGTCTTCTTCCATAGAGGGCATCATACTGCACCAGGACTTGCTCCACCAGAATGCCAACCTCTCCTGATGTGAAACTCACAGCCCTCTGCCTCTCTGGCTGGGGGTTGCCAGTGGTGTCTGATGGTGTTTACCCCGACATAGCAACCCCCGAGGCAGGTGTGGGTTGACAACTGGTTCCTGGTGCTGGGCTGTGGAGCGATGGAACTTCAGTTGGGAGTCTTCTGTTCCAGCAGGTGTGGTCACAGCAACTGGACCCCTGCAGATGGCTGATGTGCAGGCACCAAATGGCAGGGCATGTGGCCAGCAGGCAGGCAGGCAGCATCAGATGACAGGTGGGAGTCTGCTCGGGGCTCTGGAGGGCAGGAAAATGGCCTTCTGGGCAGGAGAGTGGTCTTCCGTGTGTTGTCGTGTGGCCCGCTTTATACGAAGTGATTTGGCATGTGAAAAACAGCATGTTTGCATGAATTCCGAGGAAAGGCCCTTAGCGCGTAAGCGCGTAGGTGATGTAACATGCGCGCGGGCGTTTCCCTCGGCACGGGTTGAAGGTCCCACGTGGGTTTCCATCACTCTGTATGTGCTTTTTGTGGAAAGCGGTGCGTGTGTTTTCCAGACATAGGGGTTCACACGCGATTAGTTCACAGCGGCTACAGTGCTTACTTCTACTTTTGGCATGGGTGTTGGCTACGCGATCTTCTTCTACACGCAAGGCAGACAGTGAGTCCCACACGCTATTGTTCCTACTGCGGGTGTCCCTGTTAGTCGCGTACCCTTTTTTCGGGCATGCTGGCCTGCGTGTTGGTCACGTATGCATTTTTTGTGTTCGTGGCTGCCACAGCGTACTGCGTGTGTTTGTTTACACGCACGTGGGCTACAGGGTTCGTGTATCTCTTTTTCTTGCTTTTTTGGGATGCCTGAGCGTTGCGTGACATGTCATTTCTCCTAAGGGGCCAGAGAATGGGACATTCATTGTAGCTGTATATACATGTTTGTTGTTTGTGTGCCCTTTTATACTGGGCGGGGACGCTTCCACCTGCCTTCGTGTGGCGGATGTGTTTAGGCCTGTGTGTCTTTTAGCTTGCGCGTGTTTCCCCTATTCCATTCCATGAATACGTGTAGTTCACGTGCATGTGGGCGTTCTGTGTATTTCCCAGCAGTACTTCCCCAGTTACGCCCTTATTTTCACACGTTGTTCCCCATTCTGCGTGTTACGCCCCTGGTTCCTCCCCCTTTTTGGTGTGTGCACTAATGTTGTGCGCTTTTGTTGTGCACGTCGTGCATGGCTTTTGGAATGTTGCAGTGACGTGTGCGCCCATGTGCGCCACGCGCGGATTTGGCGCATATCCCATGGATAACACACGTAGGGCCTTCCATGAATCGCACGTGATTCGCACACATGTGCCGGCTTTTTCACGCTTGCGCCAGCTTGCACCACAAATTTCATCGCACATTTGTTCCATGAATTACCCCCTATGTGTAACACCCTACACGCCCAAAGGCCTCAAAATGCGCATAAATCAGATACGAGACAAAATAAAAGACAAGTAAAAAAGATCAAGGGGGCAACCATCGAGAAGTAGCATGAATCAACTGCTCTATTAAAAAGGTGAGTCTCATTTGCTCTCTAAACGACATTCAGGCAAGGTATAGTCCTCAGGGTGACCCAGAGCTGACTCCACATATTGGGCGCCCAAGAGTCAAATCTGACTACGCCATACTTTTTCAGCTTAAAGCGTGGCTAAAATAAGAGATTATTAGCATTGGAGCGAATAACTCTCCTACAAGGAGCTGCTTTCTGGTGATCAGAAAGGTATTGTGGTGCATTACCAAAAAGGCTTTTATGATTCAAAGTAAGGACTTTATGTTGTATTTATTTTATTTATTTATTACATTTGTTACTCGCCCAAACCCTTAGGTACCACGGCGATGTTACAGACAGCTTAGTTAAAACATTTCTTGGAAATTGCCAGTCGGGCGCAGTGCATGTGAATACAAAATAATCATACATGAAAACTTTAAATGCAGGGCTTAAATACAGTGATTTTTCCTGAAGCATGGAAGAGGCTTTTAGTCTTGGTTAAATAGCCACGTTTTCAGAGATTTCTTGAAGCCTGCGAACGTTTGCTCATTTTTGATGGGGAGGGGAAGAGTGTTCCAATATGTGGGTGCGAGATATTGGAAACTACTGCCTCCTGCCTTGCAAAAAGCAATCAATGCAGGTTACATCTCGCTGAAGTAATATGGCCCTGCTTGCACACCCGGACAGCCCCATTCTGAATGGTCTAGAGCAAGGGTCTCCAACCTTTACGTTGGCAAGAGCTACTTGTAGCTAATGGCCAATGGGCGGGAGCTACTGGCAGGAGCGTCTGGGGTGGTGATGTCCATAAGAATGATAACTTGTACCAAGATTATTTTGTTCCATTTATTTGCTCTTTATATAAAACAAGGAATAACGTGCATTGATCACAACTTCAAAAACATATTTATTACAGTCTTTATTTATTAGTAGCTAGCTTCTACAAATATCAGAATGTAGGAAACTAATCGGGACACTCAGTGTGAAGGCTGCCACTGCTTGCTATCCACTAGTGCTCAGTAATATGGTGTGCAGCTTAAAACAGCACAGCACTCAGATGCTGTCAGATGGGATCACAGTTTTGATTTCAGGAGGTTCATCTGAAAAGGGCATATTTGCAGAGCCAGACAATCATAGTGCAGTTACCCTACTTGCCATAGTGTTTGCGGCTAACTGCACACCTGACATGGCAGACATAAATTCAGGACAGTTTTTAAAATCTTTAACAGGCTGTCACTGGAGTCGCTGCGACCTATACAATTGCACAATTTGCAAAAGTGCATTTGTTTTCATCAAATAATTAGCAACTTTGAAGGATGACTCTGTAACAGAATTTGCACTGTAGCATTTAGTTTACCAACTTTTTAGAATCACAGACAGCTTCCCTTGGGAACATTATTTTCATAGTTTGTGTGTGTTATTGACAAATGCCTATCAGGATATGCTTTTTTCCCACCGTAAATTAGGCACCGTAGATTAAAGATGCACATTTTATTTTTATGCTGGAAGAAAGAAAATGGTTTCCCACTCTCGGTGGAAATGGGCATCTTTTGCCTTTTTGTTGGATTGTGCATACGCATCTGTCTTCAGGATTTCAACAAGGGGAATGTGTGTTTTTTTTGGGCTGAATGTGCAAAATAAATCTGAAGAGTATTTCAATCAATGTATTATACTTAAAAAAATAGAAGAAATCAGCATATACCACATTTGTCAAAATAAAATCCTCTTCTAGTTTTGCATATCCCCAATGTATGCAATTGGTTCACATGCTAAGCAGAGAATTCAGCCAAGGAAAAGAAGAGCAAAGTCTACTTTGTTGACTACACTTTAATGTTTTTATGTCAAAATAATAGACAAGATAGAAAAAATTAACTTGTGGAAACCATGTGATCAAGTTATATGTAAAAAGTGTAAATCACAGGGCTAAAATAACATTCAGTTTTATAGTGGTGACTTGAAACCTGCACAAATCATATAACAACCAAACCAGCCAGAATACAAATCATTACATAAAAGTATTGAGCAAAGAGAGTATGGTTGTAGCGAGGGGCGACTAATTCATATTGGTTAGCGACCTAACACCCATCTGCGCTTTATGAAGGAGGCAATAACTCAGAGAACAGATCACAGGATCACCTCCTGTCCATTCGGCAATCATGCAGGTCATTCTGGTGCATGACAAAGGGGCCATGCATGGTTTACATGTGCAGCTTCCTCAGACATATGGGATGTTTCCATGTGTTAGATAATTACTTGTAAAGTGGATGGTGTGTTGCCCAATTGTTTAGGAAAACACTGCTCCTAAATTGCACCATTCCGAACCCAGTGTTGAAAGACTGAAAACCCCTGCAAGAATGTTATCATATTCATGCAGGTTCCCTACAGATCTCTGTAGTTCTCCCCATTTGTGTACATAGCTAAATGGGATCAAGTCTATTTATTTTTCTCCCATCCCATTGCTCTCCCCAGTGTTCTCTCCCTGTATTCACCATCCTGTTTTGTACAGTGCTCTGTTACTTAGTAACTAGGTTTAATCTGTATTAATCCTATACATATCAAAGTATATACATACAAACCACTGCTCACTTTTCAAACCCATTCACTTATTTTGTATTCTTGTTTTGTAATACAAAGACTGACACAAAACCATGTTTTTTCATGTGCTAGCATTAATGGCACATGTGACTTTGCAATCCTGTTTAGTTTTTATAAATGTAGTGGCAAGCACCAGCATGCAGTCCACAAGTGTAAAATTGCTGTTAGCGGTTGAATTTCTATATTGGGACATGCATAAACATGGGCTCCTCCATATCATAGCAAATTCCATCTTAATCTATAATACAGTTGGGGTACTACTGCCTTTCAGTATTTTCAATAAAAAAGAATGCAGAGTTTCATCATAAACATCACCACGTAATGCTAGATGTACCTTTTTTCTTTCAAGCTGGGGCATGGATTGTCTTTTTTCTACACACAAGTGCACACACATCCACACTCGCCAAAAAACTATTAGACCTGTGGCTTTATTTTCCCCATTCTGATTGAAAGCCTACAAATACTAGCATGCAAAGTAATGTTAACCAAAATAAATCTAAAGAAACATAGTGAGACTGAAAGGATCACAGCCTCAGCTTTGTTTCACATGGCATGCTGATTTATGCACCCCTTCCCTTTTTAAGCACCCATCATTTGCACCTCTTGGTGACAATGGCCACAACACACATTTAAATGTGCTTTTGTTATTAATTTGTAACCCCTTTTGCAACACTGCCAGAGCTCTTTGAGTCCCAATGCAGCCACTCCTCTCATCATGCACACAGCGTTTAACTGTTTGCTTTGCAAGGAGAGGAGATCGAGACAGCAAGGGAAGAGGCCCTGGGACTTCAGACACCAAAATAAACTCACAGTGCTCATTTTGGTGTCTGATGCAAAGAGCTACTGGGAAGCCCCAGGAGAGCTACAAGTAGCTAATGATCTACTGTTTGATGACCCCGGGTCTGGAGTTTCTTCAAATTAGCTGAAGAAGTACCCCCCAGCAGGCTATTCCCATAGTCTAACTCAGTGGTCGAAGTGGGCGGGAGCGGTCGGGAGCGGTGCTCCTCTACTTCTTTTAATTAAGTTTTACAGCTCCTATACTTTTATTTTAAAACGAAACTGTTCCGGTACGGTTTCATTTTAAATTAAAAGTGTAGGAAGAAGTTGAAACTAGCGCTTTCAGTGCACTGCACTGGTCATGCCCTTAAACGGCAGGTGCATGTGTTTTGGGGTTTGTATTGTGCATGGGAGGCGGTGCAGCAAAGGGGTTTGTGGGGAGCTGTACAGATGAGTAGGGAACATAGCTCCATTACTTCTTTTTGTACACTTCGACCACTGGTCTAACTTAGATTTAATGAGGACTGAAGCTACCGGGGCACTAGTCTCCTCAGAGCGATAAGGGAGAATATGCTTACACAAGTTAGTAGTGTAGGAACAAGAGGAACGTAAGTAGGCAGTGTGCTTGTGAAATTTCAATTGTGAGTCAAAAAAGACTCCTACGGTTTTAACATGAGGCACCACTGAGATGGGACAGCCAGATATTCTAAAATGACTGTAAGAAGGGTCAAATGTCCTTGGCCTAGGACCTGAACCAATATTCAACAGCTCAGTTGTGTTATCTTCCAGTAACAAAGAGTTCAATGCCATCAAAGCCTGGATTGCTGAGTACATTTTGTTGATTGCCAAAAAATGCAAAGCATGAGCACCCGAAAGTTCTAATAATATCTGGGCATCATCTGCATAGTATGTGTATCAGACCACCAAACTGTCCAGTTAATCAAACACAGGTTTTGGATTGATATTAAAGGGAGTCTGGGAAAGACAGGAGATCTCTGGTACCCCACAAGTGGGAAACATGGGGGCAGCTTGGCAATTATCCACTGCGACCCTTGCAGACTGTGGCCCCAAAACCGATTCAATCCAGTTGGCACTTCAGAGCATCTTCCGATTTATGTAATTCTTCTGACGAGCAGTTCATTAACTGAATCCTAGAGGCCCTTTTACTCAAGGTAACATGTCGTACTATTGATGGAACGGAGAAAGACGTCTCAAACTAAATAGTAAGACCTACTCAGGAAGTTGGCAAGTACATCTGTTTTAATATCAATTGTCTAAAACAGGGAGTATAACGGATATCAACGGACGTCGCACAGAATGATCTCGAAACATTTCATGAAAAACAACACATTCATAGTAAAGGTTCGTCATAAGTGGCGTCATACCACGTGGCAAATTAAGAAAACCTACGGGAGATTGTGGTTGGTCAAGGGGGACATCTAGGTATATTTTCTATATGGGATAGGGTTGTCATTGGGTCTCTACAGTCAAGTGGGCACTCATGCCTTCCCCTAGTGCAAGTCATAGTGCAAGTCATCTTCGACAGTAATTAGAAACACAGCACTTCATTGGTTCTTAAACTATTTTTTTTATTTAATTTTTATTTATTGTGTTATAGTTCAAATAACTTTTTCACAAATCGTATAACAAATCAGTTAAAAGAAATAAAAATAAACATACAGACATCAATAGTACAGTATTAAAATTATTAAACAATAGTTACACAGATAACAATAGCACAAAACAAAACAGAACCACACAGATACTTAGTGTAGCAACACTGAGAGGCCGATTCATGGAATAATTAGCGCGGCGCAAGTGGGCAAAAACGTGCGAATCGCAGTGGAATAGCGAAAATCGCAGTGCAAGTGCGAAAATCGCACGAAAAGCAGCGCACGTCGATTCATGGAAGGCCGTGCGCGAGAAAACCAGCGGATGTGCGATAAAAAAGTGCGCGGCGCACGTTGGCGCACGTTGGCGCACAGGCCATCTAACAGCGTGCGCCAGGTCACAGCGAAAATCGCACAGGCCACAGCGAAATTCGCACATAGCGCGGCGCACGCAATAAAAGTAGGCGGAACACGGGCGTAACACTCGGAATGGGGAACAACTTGCCAAAACGTGGGCGTCACGGGGGAAGTACAGGGCACAAGTGCGCGGAACGCCCACACGCTCGCCTACAACACGTATTCATGGAATAGAATAGGGGAAAAAAGCGCACGCTCAAACCAGCGCACAGGCACAAACACGACCGCCACAAGAAAGGAGGCGGTAGCGTCTCTGCGGCTGTAAGAAATGTGCGCCAAAAGGTGCGCCAACAAATAGCACCTATATACTGCCATGATGAATGTCCCATACTGTGGCCCTCCAGGAAAAATGACGTGCAAAGGGGTACCCACAAACACGGACACCCGCTGACAAAAAATACGTGTGCATGTATACCGGGGTGCGCGGGAAGTGTCACACGCGATTTGCAGGGTACGTGCATCACAGGGGTTCGCGTGAAGTTATTCACGCGATCGGGCCTGGGGGAGCGGGCTACGTGTATTACAGGGGTTCGCGTGAAGTTCCTCACGCGATCGGGCCTGGGGGAGCGGGCTACGTGTATAACAGGGGTTCGCGTGAAGTTCCTCACGCGATCGGGCCTGGGGGAGCGGGCTACGTGTATTACAGGGGTTCGCGTGAAGTTCCTCACGCGATCGGGCCTGGGGGAGCGGGCTACGTGTATTACAGGGGTTCGCGTGAAGTTCCTCACGCGATCGGGCCTGGGGGAGCGGGCTACGTGTATTACAGGGGTTCGCGTGAAGTTCCTCACGCGATCGGGCCTGGGGGAGCGGGCTACGTGTATTTCAGGGGTTCGCGTGAAGTTCCACACGCGATCGGGCCTGGGGGAGCGGGCTACGTGTATTACAGGGGTTCGCGTGAAGTTCCTCACGCGATCGGGCCTGGGGGAGCGTGCTACGTGTATTTCAGGGGTTCGCGTGAAGTTTCACACGCGAATAGCCTGGGCGCGTGAATTTGAGGGGTGCGCGGGAAGTTCCTCACGCGATCGGGCCTGGGGGAGCGGGCTACGTGTATTACAGGGGTTCGCGGGAAGTTCCACACGCGAATAGCCTGGGCGCGTGAATTTGAGGGGTGCGCAGGAAGTTCCACACGCGAATAGCCTGGGCGCGTGTATTTCAGGGGTGCGCGGGAAGTTCCACACGCGAATAGCCTGGGCGCGTGTATTTCAGGGGTTCGCGGGAAGTTCCACACGCGAATAGCCTGGGCGCGTGAATTTGAGGGGTGCGCGGGAAGTTCCACACGCGAATAGCCTGGGCGCGTGAATTTGAGGGGTGCGCGGGAAGTTCCACACGCGAATAGCCTGGGCGCGTGTATTTCAGGGGTTCGCGGGAAGTTCCACACGCGAATAGCCTGGGCGAGTGTATTTCAGGGGTGCGCGGGAAGTTCCACACGCGAATAGCCTGGGCGCGTGTATTTCAGGGGTGCGCGGGAAGTTCCACACGCGAATAGCCTGGGCGCGTGTATTTCAGGGGTGCGCGGGAAGTTCCACACGCGAATAGCCTGGGCGCGTGTATTTCAGGGGTGCGCGGGGAGTTCCACACGCGAATAGCCTGGGCGCGTGTATTTCAGGGGTGCGCGGGAAGTTCCACACGCGAATAGCCTGGGCGCGTGTATTTCAGGGGTGCGCGGGAAGTTTTACACGCGAATAGCCTGGGCGCGTGTATTTCAGGGGTGCGCGGGAAGTTTTACACGCGAATAGCCTGGGCGCGTGTATTTCAGGGGTGCGCGGGAAGTTTTAAACGCGATTTCTGCACGGTACGTGTATTTCAGGGGTGCCGGGGAGTCCCACATGTGATTTGACAGTGTGGGTCCTCCCAGGTGTACCCTGTACACCCTCCACGGCCCCTGCAGGCAGCCCACACCACAGGGGACTACCCTGCATCCCTGGTCATGTCCCGCAGGCAGCCCACCCAACATGGGCATGCCCCCCAGCAAAGGCACATGTCTCCTTGAACTAATGAACACCAACACATGTCCCCTTGCACCCCCACCCCCCAGCACTGTGGGGCACATGCCAGCAGTCCCCCACCCATGTCCAACTCATGTCCCCCACCACCCCCACCCCCCAGCACTGTGGGGCACCTGCCAGTAGGCCCCCACCCATGTCCAACTCATGTCTCCCACCACCCCCACCCCCCAGCCACCAGGGTCACCCTCCACCAGGGCCCCACTCATGTCTCCCACCACCCCCACCCCCCAGCACTGTGGGGCACCTGCCAGCAGGCCCCCACCCATGTCCAACTCATGTCTTCCACCACCCCCACCCCCCAGCACTGTGGGGCACCTGCCAGCAGTCCCCCACCCATGTCCAACTCATGTCCCCCACCACCCCCACCCCCCAGCACTGTGGGGCACCTGCCAGTAGGCCCCCACCCATGTCCAACTCATGTCTCCCACCACCCCCACCCCCCAGCCACCAGGGTCACCCTCCACCAGGGCCCCACTCATGTCTCCCACCACCCCCACCCCCCAGCACTGTGGGGCACCTGCCAGCAGGCCCCCACCCATGTCCAACTCATGTCTCCCACCACCCCCACCCCCCAGCACTGTGGGGCACCTGCCAGCAGGCCCCCACCCATGTCCAACTCATGTCTCCCACCACCCCCAAACCCCAGCCACCAGGGGCACCCTCCACCAGGCCCCCACTCATGTCACCCACCACCCCCACACCCCAGCAGTGCAGGGTCACCCTCCACGAGGGCCCCACTCATGTCTCCCACCACCCCCACACCCCAGCAGTGCAGGGTCACCCTCCACCAGGCCCCCACTCATGTCTACCACCACCCCCACCCCCCAGCCACCAGGGTCACCCTCCACCAGGCCCCCACTCATGTCACCCACCACCCCCACACCCCAGAAGTGCAGGGTCACCCTCCACCAGGGCCCCACTCATGTCTCCCACCACCCCCACCCCCCAGCACTGTGGGGTACCTGCCAGCAGGCCCCCACCCATGTCCAACTCATGTCTCCCACCACCCCCACCCCCCAGCACTGTGGGGCACCTGCCAGCAGGCCCCCACCCATGTCCAACTCATGTCTCCCACCACCCCCACCCCCCAGCACTGTGGGGCACCTGCCAGCAGGCCCCCACCCATGTCCAACTCATGTCTCCCACCACCCCCAAACCCCAGCCACCAGGGGCACCCTCCACCAGGCCCCCACTCATGTCACCCACCACCCCCACACCCCAGCAGTGCAGGGTCACCCTCCACCAGGGCCCCACTCATGTCTCCCACCACCCCCACACCCCAGCAGTGCAGGGTCACCCTCCACCAGGCCCCCACTCATGTCTACCACCACCCCCACCCCCCAGCCACCAGGGTCACCCTCCACCAGGCCCCCACTCATGTCACCCACCACCCCCACACCCCAGCAGTGCAGGGTCACCCTCCACCAGGGCCCCACTCATGTCTCCCACCACCCCCACCCCCCAGCACTGTGGGGCACCTGCAGCAGGCCCCCACCCATGTCCAACTCATGTCTCCCACCACCCCCACCCCCCAGCACTGTGGGGCACCTGCCAGCAGGCCCCCACCCATGTCCAATCCATGCCCCCCTGCACCTGGGTCCCAACATTCCCCAATCATGTCCGTAATGCCCATCCTCCCCTGCCAAAAGGCCCAACCAACTATCACACCCACCCACATATCAAAGGCAATTACATGTTACACCCCCAATGTAAATAATGCAATTTAACACATGTCTGTCACACACAATGGCTGCAAGTGAATGACAAAACACCCAACATGACATGCCTGAAAGCAATGAGATGATACGACACATTGAAGATTAAAAAAATAATATGTATTGAACAGCAAATAAGAAAAAACACAAAGCAAATCAAACAAAACAAGATGAATGTCCAAGAAAAAATTCTGAAAAATTAAAATAAGCCAATTAAGAAGATCATCCTGGGTCCATGAGCCCTACCAAATTAAACCTAACTGACTACTAACTAAAAAGGGAACTATATACAAAAAAGTGGTGCATTGTCCAATCGCAACCAAAAAAAAATCAAAAAAACAAAGGAAACCTAACCCTAACTATACAACTACATACAAAGGCAGCGGGCTATTCGGACGGCTCACTGGTTGTTGTCATGGGCCAGGGCATCATCGAACTCCTGGTCAATGGCTTGGAGGCGGGCATGTTCCCTGGCCCCGAGGTCCCGCAGGGATAACGCAGTGTCAAGCTCAAACTCCCTGCGAAGACCCTCGAGGCACTCAGCCCGCCTCAGCGCCCTCCGCATGGAGTCCTCCGCCCTGACCATCGTGAGCCGTTCCTCCTCTGCCCGCTGCCGCTCCGCACCTATCCGCTGGCACAACCTCTCCCACACGGAAGCCACTCCCATTCCAGGGTTCTCCTGCCCTCCGGCCGATGCCTGCACCCCTGATGTTGATGGCCCCGAGCCATGATGCCTCCCACGTTGAGCCTGCTGCTGCCTCCGACGCAACTGCCTGTGCCAGCACGACGGCATCCAGGCTGATGGAAACCACCGACGCCGTCGTGCACGTGCCCTGCCCGATGATGCCGTCACATCCTCCATCTGCTGGGGTCCAGTTGCTCTGGTGTCCACCCCTGCTGGATCTCTGACTCCCGACTGTGGCAGGGATGGGATCCCCACCGAGCTGGCTGCATTGGTCGGGGCAGGTCCACAGGGGGCCCTGGTGGCATCTGGGCTGGAAGACGGCAAGGAGAACGACTGGTGGATAGCCTGCACAGAGGAGGAGAGGGCCGCCACATTGGCCAACACATGCAGGAAACCCCCGAACATGGCCGATCCCAATTGGGCCACGTCGGCACGGTGCACTTCGTGATGACGTGCGTGCTCCTCCCGGGAAGCACGCACGGCATCACGAATCACAGCCGTGCGCAACGCGACCCCAATCAGGACCTTCTCCGCACGGCCAGGGGTTCCCACGTCCGCAGGTGGAGGGGAGTCAGGTGACATGGACATCCCCTCTACCTGCGGACAGGCCTGGGACGGGGCATCCCTGCTGGTGCATGGTGGTGCACTCACAGGGTCAGGGACAGCGACATGCACAGGCCCCTCCACAGTGACCTGTGCTGCCTCCTGCCCCTGGCCCTGGACTGCACCACTTGCACCAGCAGGGATGCCCCCACCAGGCCCCATGTGTGCCCCAGTGGCGGTCTCCTCCTCCTCTGTGCAAACCACCAACCTGGATGGCTCCTCACCGTCTCCCACCGTAGCAGGCCCCTGTGGGGGCTCACCCACCCCTTCCGCTGCAGCCGTGGGGGCATCCCCGCCGCCTTGCTCCACAGCGCCGTCTCCGCCCTCTTCTTCACTAGCCGCTGCGTAGAGGGAGACAAAGAACACAAGCATCAGGGCACTGTACAATGGTCCCCTAGACAGGAAGCAATAGCAGATGAGCACCACTGTCAAAGTACACTTCCATCATGTCCCTCCACAACACATGGGTCAGTCCAGGCAAAACACACACAGTAACAGGCATGGTGCATGCCATGGACATTTCCATGCATGTCCAATGGACTCTTGAAACATTCAATGATATGTAACTCACATGCATCATGCCTCATGCCCATCACATGCACACACTTCACCTCAGTCACATCCATCTGGCCCCAAACACACCAAACACAGCGGATACAAGGGTAATTTTGCTGCTTTACTGAATCTCTGCATTGTCACACACATGTGTCATGCATCCATGGCATGCACAAGTCACAGACACGCAGGTCAGGCACACAGACATGGCTACCATATATGTACCTGGCATCAGCACCCATCCCTCACCACCACCCATGTCCAGGTACAGAGACTGGCATGCTCTCATGGTCAAAATCTGATTAGGGCTCCCCATGCGGCATTTCAACACATGCAACAACCATGTGCATCACACATCACTGGTCGCACATGCATTACCATGATGTCCCTGCACACATACATGCATACATGGCCTATGGCACACATACAGGCAAGTATCATAGAACCAGCACACCGCAACATGCCCTGTCTCACACAGTAATGCATGGACACTTACCGCTCAACTCCAGACGGGCCTCCCTCTCAAGGATCTGGGCGTGGAGCGCTGGGCGTACACGTTCCAGGACCCTCATCTGGATGGTACTCATGCGGCCCCGGCCCCCCTCCACGAGGCGCCGGGCCTTCACAAGGGTCCTGGACCTCAAGTCCTCCCAGCGCTTCTTGATCTTCAGGACGTCGCGGGTTGCCACCCCCTCCGCGTTGATGGCAACCACACAGTCGGCCCAGATCCTCTGCCGTCCTTCCTTGCTGGCGCGGGACGATCCAAAGAGGGCATCATACTGCCCCAGGACATGCTCCACCAGGACACCAACTTCGGTGACAGTGAAGCTGGTGCCCCTCTGCCCCTCTGGCCTGGGGTTGCCACTGGTGCCAGATGTGGAAGTGCCCGACATGGCAACCCCAGAGGCAGGTGTGGGTGGGCAACTGGGTCCTGGGGCTGGGCTGTGGAGCGATGTAATACCAGTCGGGAGTCTTCAGTTCCAGCAGGGGTGGACACAGCAACTGGACCCCTGCAGATGGCTGATGTGCAGGCACCAAATGGCAGGGCACGGTGGCAGCAGGCAGGCAGGCAGGCAGGCAGCAGCAGATGGCACGTGGGAGGCTGCTCGGGGCACTGGGGGGCAGTAACTCGGCCTTCTGGGCAGGAGCGTGGGCTTCCGTGTGTTTTCGCGTGGCCAGCTTGATACGGAGTGATTTGGCACGTGAAAATCCTGCACGTCAGCGTGAAATCCGAGGAAAGGCCCTTAGCGCGTAAGCGCGTCAGCACGCATACGCGATTCTATTGGACCAGAGTCCCTCAGCGCGTAAGCGCGTCTGTGACGTGACCCGCACGGGTGTTCCCCACTCAGCACGTGATGACGGGGCACACGTGGAGATACTGCACGTCAGAGTGTCATCGCGTGTAATTGGACAAAAGTGCGCGTACACGCGATTGGCCTATGTACGTGTATTTAATGGGTGCGCGGCCACTTACACACGCAAGTACGTCAGCGAACCTGTATCACGTGGTGCGTGTGAATTTCCGCACGCTATTGGACTGGGAACTGGATTCCAGGGGTGCGGGTCACACGCTGTATCCCGTGGTGCGTGTGAATTTCCACACGCTATTGGACTGGGAACTGGATTCCAGGGGTGCGGGTCACACGCTGTATCCCGTGGTGCGTGTGAATTTCCACACGCTATTGGACTGGGAACTGGATTCCAGGGGTGCGGGTCACACGCTGTATCCCGTGGTGCGTGTGAATTTCCACACGCTATTGGACTGGGAACTGGATTCCAGGGGTGCGGGTCACACGCTGTATCCCGTGGTGCGTATGAATTTCCACACGCTATTGGACTGGGAACTGGATTCCAGGGGTGCGCGGGTCACACGCTCGCCTAGAACACGCGCTAAGCATAAATTGCGGACTTTAACAATAACAAGCTCAGACGCCAGGATGAACATACCGTTCCTAGCAGCAGTGGCAGTGGGCTACCAAAGGAGGAGGAGGAGGATAGTCAGGGCCAGAATATTCACACCCAGAACCAGCCTTTTCGGGATGCCTGATGACCAGGTGTATGGGAGGTACAGGTTTCCACCACACATCATACTGGACCTGGTGAGTGAGTGGGAGGATGACCTCACATCACCCACCCTGTGCTCCCAAGCACTCAGCCCCCTGGAGAAGGTCCTCAATGTACTGCACTTCTTAGCCACTGGATCATTTCAGCGGACAAGTGCCATAGTGGGTGGGGTGTCACAGGCCACCCAGTCACGCTGCCTACACCAGGTCTTGAACATCATGACTGCACGCCCATCAGTCCGCAGGCACATATACCTGCCCAGAACACCTGCAGAAAGGCATGCTGCCGCCCTGGATTTTTACGCAGTGGCACGATTCCCCAAAGTGCTAGGTGCCATCGACTGCACCCATGTGGCTCTACGTCCCCCCAGGGCATCTGAGCACATCTATAGGAACCGCAAGCACTGGCATTCCATCAACGTGCAGGTAGCATGTAATGCCAAGGGAATCATCACCTCAGTACATGCCAACTATCCCGGCTCCACCCACGACAGCTTCATTTACCGAATGTCCACCCTAAGCCGGGACCTAGAAGCTGGGCGGCATGGCGATACATGGCTGCTTGGTGAGTATGTATGCCACTGCACATGCATGCATGTTGGATACTGAGCAAGGTCACAACCTCACCAATGATACCAATCCCCACCTCCACAGGGGACAGTGCCTACCCTCTCAGCCCCCACATGATGACGCCAATTCGGAACCCCACCACGCCACCCCAGGTAAGATTTAACACAGCCCACATTACAACCAGGGGCATAGTGGAGCGCACATTCGGAGTGCTAAAGTCACGCTTTCGCTCCCTTGACCGTTCTGGCGGGCAGCTGTTATACGCTCCCCCAGTAGTGTGCAGGATCATAGTGGCAGCATGTGTCCTGCACAACGTTGCAACACGCCGGGGCCTGGCCGTGGACATGGTGGTGGCCCCACATCCCCAACCACATGCACAGCCGCTGCGCATGGGAGGGGAAAGGGCACAGGGGGAGGCAGCCCGTACACAGCTAGTGGCTAATTACTTCACATAGAAATCACACCCCTGTGGAGTGCACACTGCCCTGGCACATTCCATCTGACAATCAATGATGACTCAACCTGACACTGATCCTGAATGTGTGGAGAATGAACCGGGAATTCCATGTCAGCCTGAGATTGTTCACCTGGAAGTGTCACAATGTGTGCATCCCTACCCACACAGACACCACCAATGCAGTTTTGTGAAGTTACACATTGAAGCAGCTAAAATGAATACCCACTTGCAAAATGCAACAAGAGGACAGTGCCATGTCAGCCAACCCAACCCCAGCACTGCCACACGACACACCGTGCCATGTCATGCTAATTGCAGCTAAACAAAGTAATCCCCACAACATGACATCACTCTCACTATGTACAGTGGCACTATTAGAAACCTGCAACACCTGAAATGCTCACAGCAATGCCGGACCAACAACATACTTGAGCACGTAGTACCATTAACATGACATCAAAAATGTTACATATTAGTAGTCTCACCACCTGGAAATGCCTGCACTCCCACCACTACCAACTGTGCAGTGTTGGCGCCATGTAGAGTTGTAGGTGCACTGCTGCCAACATGGTCCCCATCGCCAGACTAGAGGTCCTTGTGTGGACTTGAGGAAGGGTCCTGCAAATTGGGAGGTAGACACAGAAGAAGAGTTACACATCAATGCAACATGCAGTGTACAACACAACAGCAATATGCACTATGAATGTATACACAGTATTGACTACAGACTGGCCACACAGCTCATGGGAGTCCAACGTCACTGTGTAATTCACTGTCACTTGGGCACACCCTTTGCAAGCCCATGGAAACGGGAAGCAGGAGGGGTGTGTGTGACTCAAACCCAAGCATCTGAACCAAATACATTACAAGCCTGCATGTGCCCAGCCACAATGCAGCGTATGCCCACAGGAACCACGGAAGCCAACAGATCGAAGCCAACAGATCGAAGCCAACACATCGAAGCCAACAGATCGAAGCCAACAGATCGAAGCCAACAGATCGAAGCCAACAGATCGTCCCAAAAAAATTGGGAATAAAAGAAATCAAAATAAAAATAAAAATTTAGAAACAATCAAAAATGGCCATTGATGGGCCCGCGGGGGTTGGGGAGGCCACCCAGGAGGTCCGAGGACAGGATGCACACCAGAACCCACCTGCGTGGATCCTGGGAAGATAAAACACCTCCATGGGCTCATGGCCCACACGGCTACCCTATTGTGGGAGTATCACTGCTGTCGCTATTATCACCCTGTGCAGCTGCATCCGGAGGTGGTTGCACTATGGGAGGCAGCCCACGCAAGGCCCTAGTCTGCTCCTCCATGGCTGCAAGCATGCGGGTGTGGTAGGTCTGGTTCTGGAGGATGAGTGTGCGG
This sequence comes from Ambystoma mexicanum, assembly GCF_040938575.1. Taxonomy (NCBI): domain Eukaryota; kingdom Metazoa; phylum Chordata; class Amphibia; order Caudata; family Ambystomatidae; genus Ambystoma; species Ambystoma mexicanum. The sequence continues at coordinate 360,158,903 of NC_090932.1, read as the reverse complement.
AGGTCCCCATGCAACAACTCACGGGATGCCCGGACCTCCGCCTTCGTTGCCTGCATCTCAGCTGAGAGCGTACGGGTGAGACGCTCCAGCTGCTGTTCTGTCCTTTGGTGTGTTGAAGCCTCAAGCTCAACAAGAGTCGTCCTGAGGTGTAGGAGCTCCTGCCTCAGGGCTTCCCTGTGGCCCTGGGACTCAATGGAGATGGCCTCCTGCAGAGTCGCCAGTGCCGCCCGCCTGTCCCTGTTGGACTCCAACATGTCCTCCCTGTGTGACTGGCAGATGGAGTCGGTTGCCTGCTCTAGTCGCTCCATCAGCCTTTCTGGGGGGACAATGGAAGTGGCCACCCTATCCATGGCCTGAGCCATCATCTCGGATGATGCAGCCTGTTGGGTAGCCATACCGTAAATGGATTGCTTCCATGCGGTATTGCCGGGTGGCGTACGGCCACCACGTCGGCGGGCACCACACCTGTCTGGGGCAAGGCGAACTGCGCCTTGCTGTGCCGGCACTGCCTGAGGCTGCAGGACTGCATTCCCCCTCTGATCTGCTGGCCCAGGAACAGGATCAGATGTCGCGGAGTGTGACCCTGCATCCGTAACCACCGAAGGCGTAGCTGCCAACACTGACATCCCCATGGAGGGTACTGACCCTGGTGCAGGTGGGTGAGACAGAACAGAATCCCTCCCTGGAACACTCACCTGCGACGGCTCGTAGGTCTCATCCGAATCAACACCTGAGTACAGCTCGGGGGAGGTGCAGCCAGAGACACCCCTTGAGAGCACGACCACCAGCACTTGTGGGTTCTCCCCCACCACCACACCACGTCCCTCACTGGTGGTTGGTCGGCCCTGGGACACCTCCTGGGTCTGCACCATCTCCACAACCCCAGCAGTATCAGGTGCGTCTTCCCCTGCAAAGACATGAAAACAAAGAAATGGAAACAGGCATTAGCACCATGGCACACATTGAGGGCTGAGAAGCAAGAGAACCAGTACTTGATTGACACATGTCCCACATGACTAAAACCCTCCCATGCATGCACCCTCACTGCGTATGAAGTGCAGGCAAATGGCACACACTGATGACACCAAGATGGAAGATGAACACATTTTCTGCATGCTGCCTGGCAGTGGCATCACACATTGGCCTGTGATTGGCAGGTGAAACACACATGCCATCACACAGATGGCATGTACCATTGCTATTGAGTGAAGATGGAGAGGAGGGCAGCACCTATTCATTCAGTCCAGTTCCCGCATGTAATAGCTTTTCTGATTCTAAAAGGTCAGATTTTTCACCTGGAGCTGCCAGTCTGAAATGGTCAAATTGCACAGGGACATGTGTGTACAAATGATATCCAGGTAACAAAGTCACTCCACTTTACCATACCCATGTCAGACATGTGACTAGTGGACAGCGACATGCCTAGTGAAAGTGGTGGAATGCAAACAAACTGACTGAATGAACAGTGAAAAATAAGCAAATATGTTGTGTCAAGGTGACACTTCAAGGGCAACTGGCGTGCAGTTGTGCTAGATGTCTACTGTTGGCAGAAGGGATACTGCTATGGCCAAATGCAGCTGCGCAGGAAGTATTGCATGAAGCACATGGCTGACCCATACGACTCAGGCGCACACACTCTCACCTGGCACCCAAACAGAAGCCCTCACACACACACCATGCACATGGATGACACACACATGCATGTGCACTCACCGGACAATGCCTCGTAATCAGCCAGATCTCCCACGCCTTGGATCTGTTCCTCCGTGACGTAGGTCCCAGCGACTGACTCATGTGGAGTGAGTTCCATGTCTACTACTGGAGACCCACCTCCAGTCACTAGAGTTGCGGCATGACTTGAGGCCAGCTTACTCTTTGCCCTGCGCTTTAGGTCATTCCAGCGCTTATAGCAATCATTGGCTGTGCGCCTCACGATTTCAAGGGCACTTACGATGTCTGCAACGGTCTGCCAGTGTGCCTGGCGTTGTGCAGGTGTGGTCTTGGATCCTGCAACAATGACCATCTCGTTGTCATGTCCGGACACATACTCGACAAGTGCATTCAGTTCGTCATCCGTGAAGCTGGGCTTCCTGGACGGGCCGGACTGTGTAGCCGTGTCTGGGGCATCAGCCTGTGCCGGACGAGCACTCTTCCTCTTCCGCTTGGAAGGTGGTGGTGATCCTGAGTGTCCTGCGCCGCTCTGGACACTAGGGGCAGGAGCCCTGGTGGACTCTGTATCAGGAGTGTGGGATTGCACACTCAGCATGGGAGTTGGTGCAGGCATTGGCTCTAGTGTGATGGTGTCAGGGGGAATGTCAGCAGCATGGACCAGGACCGACACTGTCCTGGCTGGGTGTGTGAGGGCTGGGGTGGATGGAGCCGCAGCTGCCCCTGCAGCCACTCCGCCCTGCCTCCTTGGTGCAGCAGATGACCTTGCTGCCCCAGATCCACGTGGCATGATGGCATCAACGTGCACCAGCGCACGTGTCGTAGCCCTGCTGACCTGGAAGTCAGCCATGGAGTCAGCCAGGTCTGGTGCCACAATGGGCTGGTCCAACAAGGGCTGAGCATGGATGGTGTCAGCCACTTCAGCCTCAACGGGAGGGAGGGAGCGGGGGGGAGGGGGGGGATGATGGGTGCCCTTGACTGGTCCTCCACACATGGGGGGACAGGCTCACCCTGCAAGTTACGACCACGTCCCCTACCGGATCCACCACGGCCACCACTTGTGGCTCTTCCACCTTTGCCACCCTTACGGAATCCTCGCCTCCCAGCCATGGCACTGATATTAATGTGCGTATGGGAGTGGCTGTAGACAATTGTCCTGGGCAATTGGGGGTCAAAGGGGTTGGGTACCAGATGGTAATTGTACCCTAGTGCTCTAGCACGGCTGATTGTAACCCCTGGGGATAGATGACGGGTCACGCAACGCACAGGAGGCCCAAAAAAGGGAGATGACGTGCACGCAACCCCTCCTAGACCACGTGTGCAGAAAGAAAAACCTGCACCCAGTAACACAAGAATGAACGTATGCGTGTCACACGCAGCCTAGAATGACCTCTGAAGGGGTAGGCTACACACGGGGCAAGCACAGAAGTTGGATACGTGCGTGACTCACCGTCTGCCAGGTAAAAGAGCGTGAAGAATGAGCGCGTTTGGCTGGCTAAACCCCCGCCAAAAGAAGATGTGTACGCTGTCTGAGAAGACAGGACAACAGTAGAAGGGGACACTGTTTGAGGGAACAGGCCCAGGTAAACCAGTAAAAGAGAAAAAAGAGAAAAAGCTGTCAGAGGTAACAGGGAATACGAACTGGAAACGCCGTGAAGTAAATCGCGTGTGAAACGACAAGAAGTACAGAATTCACCCACTCGCTCTCCACGAAAAGCACGTACAAGGAAATGGTGTTCTACATGTACCTTATATACAGGCCCACACGTACAGCGTCACTTACGCGGCGTGTACGTTCACCAATCACACGCTTTGTCACTCCTGCGTGTAGATCCATTTTCACCAATCACACGCTTTGTCACTTCTGCGTGTAGATCCATTTTCACCATTCACACGCTTCTGCGTGTAGATCCATTTTCACCAATCACACGCTTTGTCACTTCTGCGTGTACATCCATTTTCACCAATCACACGCTTTGACACTGGGACGTGTCACGCAACAATTTCCTGCACGTGCAGGTGACTATAGGCGCGCATATGCTGTTGACGGGTTTACGCGCTAAGGGCCTTTGCTGACGTGTGGGATTTCACTCCCTATCAGGCTGTCCACGCGTTCACACACGAGAGACCACGCTCCTGGCCAGGAGGCCAAATTACTGCCCCCCCAGGGCCCTGAGCACGCTCCCACCTGCCATCTGCTGCTGCCTGACTGCCTGCTGGCCACGTGCCCCACAGTGCTGGTGGGTGGGGGTGTTGGGAGACATGGGTGGGGGCCTGGTGGAGGGTGCCCCTGCACTGGTGGGGGTGGTGGGAGACATGGGTGGGGGCTTGGTGGAGAGTGCCCCTGGTGGCGGGGGCTGGGGGTGGTGGGAGACATGGGTGGGGGCCTGGTGGAGGCTGCCCCTGGTGGCGGGAGGGTGAGGGTGGTGGGAGACATGAGTGGGGGCCTGGTGGAGGCTGCCCCTGCACTGCTGGGGGGTGGGGGTGCAGGGGGACATGAGCAGGTGTGCAGGGTAGTCCCCTGTTTTGTAGGCTGCCTGCAGGGGCCGTGGAGGGTGTACAGGGAACACCTGTGAGGACCCACCCAGCCTAATCGCGTGTTAAACTTCCCGCGTACCCCTGTAATACACGTACCCTGGCCAATCGCGTGTTAAACTTCCCGCGTACCCCTGTAATACACGTACCCTGGCCAATCGCGTGTTCAACTTCCCGCGTACCCCTGTAATACACTTACCCTGGCTAATCGCGTGTTAAACTTCCCGCGTACCCCTGTAATACACGTACCCTGGCCAATCGCGTGTTAAACTTCCCGCATACCCCTGTAATACACGTACCCTGGCCAATCGCGTGTTCAACTTCCCGCGTACCCCTGTAATACACTTACCCTGGCTAATCGCGTGTTAAACTTCCCGCGTACCCCTGTAATACACGTACCCTGGCCAATCGCGTGTTAAACTTCCCGAATACCCCTGTAATACACGTACCCTGGCCAATCGCGTGTTAAACTTCCCGCGTACCCCTGTAATACACGTACCCTGGCTAATCGCGTGTTAAACTTCCCGCATACCCCTGTAATACACGTACCCTGGCCAATCGCGTGTTAAACTTCCCGCGTACCCCTGTAATACACGTACCCTGCCTAATCACTTCCCGCGTACCCCTGTAATACACGTACCCTGGCTAATCGCGTGTATTACTTCACGCGTACCCCTGTAATACACGTACCCTGGCTAATCGCGTGTATAACTTCACGCGTACCCCTGTAATACACGTACCCTGGCCAATCGCGTGTTGAACTTCCCGCGTACCCCTGTAATACACGTACCCTGGCTAATCGCGTGTATTACTTCACGCATACCCCTGTAATACACGTACCCTGGCCAATCGCGTGTTGAACTTCCCGCGTACCCCTGTAATACACGTACCCTGGCCAATCGCGTGTTGAACTTCCCGCGTACCCCTGTAATACACGTACCCTGGCTAATCGCGTGTATTACTTCCCGCGTACCCCTGTAATACACGTACCCTGGCTAATCGCGTGTATAACTTCACGCGTACCCCTGTAATACACGTACCCTGGCCAATCGCGTGTTGAACTTCCCGCGTACCCCTGTAATACACGTACCCTGGCTAATCGCGTGTATAACTTCACGCGTACCCCTGTAATACACGTACCCTGGCCAATCGCGTGTTGGACTTCCCGCGTACCCCTGTAATACACGTACCCTGGCTAATCGCGTGTATAACTTCACGCGTACCCCTGATATGCACGTTACCCGCTTTGCGTTCCTTGTTTGGCAGCCCTGTAAACTGGTCCAGGGTTAGCGCAGCCCTTTGCGATGATTTAGCGATTTTGATGGCTTTTCCTTGCGCGAGGGCGTTCTTGGGGGCGTTACTGGCGCTGCTGCAGGGTCGCTGCGATACTCTGCGCCACGGCTGGTTTGGGAGCATGAAATCCATGAATACGCTGTGCGCGGAAATCGGTTTTAGCGCACGTGCCTGGCGCAGTCAATCGCACGCGGACACTCTGCGCCAGCCGCTTGCGACACTTTTCTGCGAAATTCTATGAATTACCCTGTAAATATGTCTATTTCCCACAAAAAAAAACCAGAAGAAATAGCAGGAGTATGGACATATTGCAACAGCCAAAAAGGAATCACAGTGCAATTAGAGCTCAACTAATAAGTTCACATTTCCTTCATATTCCCTAAGGCGAGAGTTCACCACCTTCGATATCTGGGTTATTGCAATTATTAGGCTCCTTTTCCATCCTGCTAAGCATCTCAACGAAAAAGTTTCGCTGGCAATATAAGTCAGATCCTATTAATATTTTGCAAAGCATTTCTCATATATAGTACTCATATTTTTACAGCAAGTAAGCACATGTCTGATAGTTTCCACCTCCATTTCGTCACAGCACAATCTGCAAAACCTTCTTTCCTCAGGAATTCTTGACCAGGCTCCCTGTACCCCCAGAACATTGAATCGGCTAAGCCTCATGCCCAGGAATATTTTTCGGTTTACCTTAGAGGGCATCAGCTGTAGTTAATAGTATGGTTTCTAATAGAGGAATGGTAATTTGGCAAATGTACATAAGGAGCTAAATTCAGCAATTCTATCATTGCTACAGGCCCAAACCCACTTTTCCAAAGAGTTTTTGAAGGCCTTCAGTACCACCCCCTCACCATATTCCCATTTTGGGACAAAGGGAATTCTTTCAAAGGTATCCTGAATTTTCATCTGACAGGTATTCAGAGCTACCATGTTTCCACCCTTCAGTCCTTCACATAGGATATATAACAGTGTACCTTGATGCGCATACATTATTTTAATATATAGCTTTGCCCTATTGTATTCAATTTGTGCAGATAAAGAGATCAACCCCATTTCTAACCGAATGACCTGTATCGGCGTATAGTTAGAGAGACCAAGTAGTCTCCTCCAAATCACACCCTACATCACATCTACCAAGTCAGACCAATCAGAAAAGGAGGCTTCCAGTTCATACAGGAAAATAGCAACCGACTTTTGCTTATATATATTGATGATTGCCAACAAACTGAAACCAGCAGTTTTCTTAGAGAAGCCAATAACAGCTGTTAGTGTTGCCATTATCTTGGTTGTTTTAATAAGTTGAACTAAGGGATTCATTTTCTTTCTCTCACCATATATCTCCTGACCCAGGTATTTATAACTGTTAACTTTCTTTATAGTTCCCAGGGAGCAAGGTATGGTCGATTATTTGCAACAGTGAGGTCCAAAGGCCATAAATTGTGTTTTATTTTTGCCTACTCACACAAGGCTGAAGCACTATTACAAATACCCACATATGTATTGACCATAATTATGATATCATCTGCATAGCAGATCTATCCCACCTTATGTGGGCCAATTTTAGGAAAGGCAATCTTTTTATCTTTAAAGATGCAACCAACATCAGACATGAACAAATTATATAATGTGGGAGCTAGTGCACAGCTCTGTCTTACTCCTTTTAAGATATAAATAGGGTCAGATAAAGTGCCCCGATTATCCAAACATATCCTAGCCCTAGTCTCATCATAAATCATCATGCAGAAGTACAACAAATGCACCGGCATACCACAGGATTTAAGTTTCATCCACAGTCTCCCCCGCTCAACAGAGTTGAAAGCGGACGAGAACTCAACAAATAATACATACAGTGGTATGTTTTTATCACAATTAGCCTGTTCTATTAGTGCATTTAAAATGAAGGTATTGTCAACCGTTGCACAGCCTATCCGAAAGCTGGTCTGAGCCTTGCCTAAGATGTTGTCCTTCACAATCCACTTATTAATTTCCTTTATAATAATAGTGCAAAAAATCTTGCTGGTAACATCAGTAAGGGCTAGTAGCCTGTAACTCTCAGGAAAATTACGGGGGCCACTCTTGAAGATAGGTATAATATTAAAGACCTTTCAAGAACCGGGCATCCTCCCTGTATCAATAACCTTTTGGAACAATATTACCAGGATGTCAGACCATATTTCGGGGTTTTCTTTTAAGATGATGTTACAGAGACCGTCAGGTCACGGGGCTCGAGAACACTTTCAGGCCGATCATGGAATTAATGTGCGCCGAAAATCTCGGCGCAAGCATGCGAAAGTGTGCGAATCGCAGCGCAAGTGCGAAAATTGCAGTGCAAGCATGCAAAAGCCGTGCACATCGATTCATGGAAGTCCGAGCGTGTGTAAATTCTGGGATGTGCGCTAAAATCCTGCGTGGCGCACACGGGCTCACACGTCATCAAATGGCATGCGCTACGCGCACAGCGAAAGCGCACATAGCGCGGCGCACACAACAAAAGTAGGCAGAACATGGGGCATAACACGCGAAATGGGGAACAACGCGTGAAAATGTGGGCGTTACGGGGGAAGTACAGGAGGCAAATGCGCAGAACGCCCACACGCGTGCCTACAACACGTATTCATGGAATCGAGCAGGGCAAACGCGTGCGGCAAAAAAGATGCGCTAATCCGGAAACACGTACGCCAGCAGGAAGCAGGCGTACGTGGACCCGCGCAGCATAAAAGTGCGCGCAAACAACAAACAAGCTCAGACGCTACGATGAATATACTGTTCCTCGCAGTAGTGGTCGTGGGACACCGCAGGAGGAGGAGGATAGTCAGGGCCAGAATTTTTACGCCCAGGACCAGCCTTTTTGGGATGCCTGATGACCAGGTGTATGGGAGGTACAGGTTTCCACCTCACATAATACTCGACGTGGTGAGTGAGTGGGAGGATGACCTCACATCACCCACCCTGTGCTCCCAAGCACTGGGCCCCTTGGAAAAGGTGCTGAATGTACTGCACTTCTTGGCCACTGGTTTATTTCAGCAGACAAGTACCATAGTGGGGGGGGTGTCACAGGCCACGCAGTCACGCTGCCTACACCAGGTGTTGGCCATCATGACTGCACGCCCATCAGTTCGCAGGCACATATACCTGCCCAGAACACCTGCAGAAAGGCAGGCTGCCATTCAGGATTTGTACGGGGGGGGGCACACTTCCCCAAAGTGCTAGGTGCCATTGATTGCACCCATGTGGCTCTACGTCCTCCCAGGGCAACTGAGCACATCTATAGAAACTGCAAGCACTGGCATTCCATCAACGTGCAGGTAGTATGTGATGCCAAGGGAATCATCACCTCAGTATATGCCAACTATCCAGGGTCCACCCATGACAGTTTCATTTACAGAATGTCAACCCTAAACCGGGACCTAGAAGCTGGGCGGCATGGCGATACATGGCTACTTGGTGAGTATAAATGCCTCTGCACATGCATGCATGTCAGATACTGAGTAATGTCACAAACCCACTAATGATACCCATCATCACCTCCCCAGGGGACAGTGCCTACCCTCTAAGCACCCACATGATGACGCCAATTCAGAACCCCACCACACCACCCGAGGTAACATACAACACAGCCCATATTGCAACCCGGGGCATAGTGGAGCGCACATTCGGAGTGCTAAAGTCACGCTTTCGCTCCCTTGACCGCTCTGGTGGGCAGCTGCTATACGTGCCCCCAGTAGTGTGCAGGATCATAGTGGCAGCATGTGTCCTGCACAATGTTGCAACCCGCCGGGGCATGCCGGTGGACATGGTGCTGCCCCCACATCCCCAACCACATGCAAGGCAGCTGCGCATGGGAGGGGAAAGGGCATGTGGTGAGGCAGCCCATACGCAGCTGGTGGATAATTACTTCACCTAAAATCACACCCCTGTGGAGTGCACACAGCCCTGGCACATACCAGCTGACAATCAATGATGATGACATAAGGGACAGTCAACTGTCACAACCATACCAGCCTGAGATTGGTCACCTGGAAGTGGTACATTGTGTGCATCCCTACCTACCGAAAGACAACCAATGCTGTGTCACAAAAAGACACACATTTATGCTGCATGAATGACTACCCCTTTGCAAAATAGAACATGAAAACAGCGCCATGTCACCCAACCCCTCCCCATCTCCGCTACCCAACACACCATGGCATGTCATGCAATGTGAAAGCAAACAAAGGAATGCACAACACATGACACTAGTGTTACAAAGTGCACTGTCCCAAATGGAAAGAGGCCACAGACAATATGCTCCCAGTAATCAATAACAAACAGCACACATGACCAAATACTTACCAGCAACACAATACAGCAACACAGGATGAAACATTGGCAAAATATGACAGTACCAAATCAAAGTAGTGCAAGTTTTACAACCTGAATAAGTCAGAACATCCACCCCTTCCAACTGCAGAGTGTTGATGTCAGGCAAATGTGTCAGTGTACTGCATACAACAGGAACTGCATCTGCAAAGGAGATGGCCTTGTGAAGACATGAAGAAGGTACCTGTGAATAAGGAGGAAGACATGGATGCCCAAGCAGATATCAATACACCATGCAGTGCTCAATACAACAACAATCCCACTAGGGATGTACACACAGTTTTGACTACAGACTGCCCACACAGCTCATGGGAGCCCGATGTCACTGTGTAAGTCACTGTCACTTGGTCACACCCTTTGAAAGCCCATGGAAAGGGAAGCAGGAGGGGTGTGTGTGTCAGGAACCCAAGCATCTAACCCAAAGACAGGACAAGCCTGCATGTGCCCAGCTGGAATACACAGTGGATGCCCATGGGAGCCACACAAGGCAACACACTGTAAAAATAAAATAATAAAAATAAAAAATGGCCATGTGGGGGCCAGGGGGAGGCCACCCAGGAGGTTCAAGGACAGGGTGCACACCAACACCCACCTGCGTGGATGTTGCAACAAAAAAAAATACCTCCATGGGCTCATGGCCTGCACAGCTACGCTATTGTGGGAGAACTGCTGCTGTCGCTCTCTTCACCCTCTGCTTCTGCTTCAGGAGGTGGTGGTGCTATGGGAGGCAGCCCACGCAAAGCCCTGATATGGTCCTCCATGGCAGCAAGCATGCGGGTGTTGAAGGTCTGATTCTGGAGGATGATAGTGCGGAGATCCCCATGCAGCACCACACTGGTTGCCTGCATTTTCTGCACGCATGGCCCCGCGTGATGCCCGAGTTGCCTCAGCTGCAGCTCAGCTGAGAGCGAATGTGTGAGCTGCTCCAGCTGTTGTTCTGACCTTAAATTTCGGGAAGCCTCAAGTTCACTTAGAGTCTGCCTGAGGAACTGGAGTTCTAACCTCATGGCTTCTCTCTGGCCCTGTGACTCTACAGAAATGGCTTCCCGCAGAGTCTCCAGTGCCGCCCGTCGGTCCCTGTTGGACACCAACATGTCTTCCCTGTGTGATTGACAAATGGAGTCTGTTGCATGCTGTTGGTGCTCCATCTGCCTTTCAGGGGTGAGAATGGAAGTGGCCACCCTCTCCATTGCCTGAGCCATCATTTCAACTGATGCTCCCTGTTGTGCTGCTATACCGTACATGGAGTTTTCCCATACAGTATTGCCTGGTGGCGTACGGCCACTGCGTCGGCGGGCACCACACCTGTTTGGGGCAAGGCGATGTGCACCTTGCTGTGCCGGCACTGCCTGAGGCTGCAGGACTGCATTCCCCCTCTGATCTGTTGGCCCAGGAACAGGATCAGATGTTGTGGAGTGTGACACTGCATCCGCATCCGCCAAAGGTGGACTTACCAACACTGACATCCCCAAAGAGGGTTCTACCCCTGGTGCAGGTGGGTTGGACAGAACAGAATCCCTGCCAGAAACACTCACCTGCGACAGCACATAAGTCTCATCATCCGATTCAGCACGTGAATCATAGAGGTCTGGGGAGGTGCAACCAGATACACCCCTGGACAGTATGGTCTGCAATAGGATTGGGTTTTCACCCACCACCACACCACGTCCTCCACTGGTGCCCGGTCGTGCCTGAGATTCCTCCTGGGTCTGCACCATCTCCTCAACCTCAACAGCATCAAGTGAGTCATCACCTGCAAAAACATGAAAGACAACAAATGGAAACAGGCATGAGCACCATAGCACGCACATAGGCCTGACAAGCCAGAGATCCAGTACATGAATTACACATGTCCCACATGACAATAACCCTGGCATGCATGCACTGTCAATGAGTTGGAAGGGGAGGCAAGAAGCAGACACTGAGGACACCAAGATGGAAAAGCAACACATTTGCTGCATGCTGGGTAGCACTGGCATCACACATTAGCCTGTGAGTGGCATGTCCAATACACATACATGACACATGCCAGCACACAGATGGCATGTAGCCTAGCCATGGTACATTTGACAAGTACAGCCATATGTCAGTGAATGAGTACTGTCACCCATCCATGTGAGATGGACATGATGAGATGAAAAATGCTAAATAGTGTGACAAAATACGCATGTGCCACACACTGCAACACATCCAGTGTACAATAATACAGTGATCGCAGGCAGATGTACACATCAATGGTTGGTCACTTCAACATGACAGGAAACAACTATCATGTTCCACATTCAAACAGGCCCCAAAAATTAATGTGAGCAGGCCAATACTCCATCAGCTTGAATGGTCTAATCATTCACATAACAAGGTAACAAATGTGGGCCAATGTGGGGTGTAATCAATGACAGAAGCATGTCACATATGTGGCATTCGGACTGAAAAATGTGTTGCAAAAATGGGAGAATTGAAACAATCAGCCTGAATGAACACTGAAAAATTCAGAACAATGTTGTTGCAAGATGACAGTTCAAGGGCAACTGCAGTAATGTGGTGCTAATTGGCTACTGTGGGCAGAAGGGATGCTGTCATACCCAAATCCAAGGCCGGTGAATGTTTTGGAGGAAGCACATGTGTGACCCATACCATTCAGGAGTACACACCCTCACCTGGCACTCAATCAGAACCCGTCACCCAAACAACATACACATGGATTACACACACATGCATGGGCACTCGCCGGACAATGCGTCGTAATCTGGTAGGTCTCCCACGCCTTGGATCTGTTCCTCTGTGACAAAGGTTCCAGCAACAGACTCATGTTCAGTGAGTTGGTTGTCCTCTGGTGGAGACCCACCGCCAGTCACCAGAGTAGAGGCATGATTTGAGGCCAGCTTGTTCTTTGCTCTGCATTTCAGGTCATTCCACCACTTGTAGCAATCATCAGCTGTGCGCCTCACAAATCCAAGGGCACTAATGTGGTCCCCGATGGTCTGCCAGTGTTCTCTACGTTGACCAGGTGTGGTCTTACACCCTGCAGTCACCACCATTTCGCGGCTATGTGCCAACACATAGGCCACAAGTGCATCAAATTTGGCGTAGCTAGGCTTCCTTGATGTGCCGGAGTGTGTAGCCATGTCTGGGATCTCAGCCCGTAGTGCAGGAGCACCCATCTTCTTTTTCAAAGATGGTGCAGATCCTGAGTGGCTTACGCCGCTCTGGTCAGTAGGGGCAGAAGCGCAGGTGGACTGGGTACTAGAAGTTTGTGAATGCACAATGAACATATGTCTCGGTGCAGGCATTGGCTGCAGGGTGATATTGGCAGGGCCAACATCGGTTTGATGGACCTGGACCGACACTATCCCAGCTGGGAGACTCAGAGCTGGGGTGGATAGAGCTGCTCCTGCAGACTCCCCACCCTGCCTACTTGGGGCAGCAGATGACATTGCTGCCCCAGATCCACGTGGCCTGGTGACAGCAACTTGCACCGCCACACGTGGCTTAGACTTGCTGTCCTAGAAGTCAGCCTGGGAGTCATCCTGTGCCGGTTCAGGTGCCAAAATGGGACGGTCCAACAAGGGCTGAGCTGGGATGGAGTCAACTACATTTAACACAACCATGGGGGCAGGGGGGCATGGGTGTCCCTGATTGGTCTTCCACACACGGGGGTCTAGGGGCACCCTGCAAATCCTGGCCACGTCCCCTACCGCGCCCACCACGCCCACCTTTTGGAGGTCAGCCACCTTTGCCTCCCTTACTGCTTGGTCGCCTCCCAACCATGGCACTGATGTTGTTGTGCATATGGGAGTTGCAGTAAACAATTGTCCTGGGCAATTGGGGTGAAAGGGGTAGGGTACTAGATGGAATTCTTACCCTAGTGCTCTAGCAAGGCTGTATGTGACCCCTGGGGCAAGATGACGGGTCACGCAATGCACAGGCACCCCAAAAACAAAAGCACACGTGCACGCAACCCCTGGTAGACCACGTGGGTGGAAAAAGAAACCCGCACTACGCTGTGGCACCCAGAAACACAAAAATAAGTGTACGCGTGTTACACGCAGCCTACAATGACCTCTGAAGGGGTACGCGACACACGGGGGCAACCACAGTTGGAAAATACGTGCGCGACTCACCGTCTGCCTTGAAAAAGAACGTGAAAAAGACGCGCATGTGCACGTAAGCAACACCCCCGCCAAAAGAAGAAAAGAACGCAGTCTGAGGAAACAGGGAGTACGACTGGAAACGTTGTGAAGTAATCACGTGTGAACCGGCAAGAAGTACAAGATACACCCGCTCGCTCTCCACAAAAAGCACGTACAAGGAAATAGCGTGATACTCGTACCTTTTAAGCCAGCCCACACGTGAAACGTCACTTACGCGCTTACGCACTAAGGCCCTTTCCTCCAATAGCACAGTGACGTGCAGTTTTCTCACGTGCTGATTCACTATGCCCCTGTGTTGTGGGCAATGCCTGCACGCCTAACGTCACTGACACGCTTACGCGCTAATGGCCTTTCCTCGAATTACACGCTGACGTGCAATTTTTTCACGTGCCAAATAACTCTGTATCAAGCTGGCCACGCGAATACACACGGAAGACCATGCTCCTGCCCAAAAGGCCATTTTCCTGCCCCCCAGAGCCCCGAGCTTGCTCCCACCTTGCATCTGCTGCTGCCTGACTGCCTGCTGCCCACGTGCCCTGCTATTTGCTGCCTGCACGTCAGCCAGGGGTGCAGTTGCTGTGACCAGGGAAGTTGGTGTCCTGGTGGAGCAAGTCCTGGGGCAGTATGATGCCCTCTTTGGAAGTTCGCGCGCCGACAATGAAGGACGGACCAGGATCTGGATGGACATCGTGACTGCCATCAACGAGGAGGGGGTGGCAGTCCACGACATCAAACATGTCCGGAAGCGCTGGGAGGACTTCAGGCCCAGGACCCTCAACAAGGCCCAGCGCCTCCTGAAGGCAGCGGATGCCAAGGGGCCACCTGTCGGACCACCAAATGAGGGTCCTGGAACGCACACGCCCAGCACTCCACGTCCAGGTCCTTGAGAGGCAGACCCATCTGGAGTCGAGCGGTAAGTGTACATGCATACTGATTGGACGCTGTGCGTGTTGTGGTGTGCCAGTAGTGTGCAGGTTGCACATGTGTTTTTGTAGGGCCATGTATGGATGTGTATGTACAGGGGCGTGAGGCTGACACATGTGAGTCCTCTCATGTGTGAGACACATGGATGGTGTGTTGGTAAGCATGCAGGCCAAATGCAGGTGTGGGAGCACACATGTTTGAATTACTGTGTATGTACGTTGGCATGGTTGTGGTGTCACTCATGGATGGTGGTTCCAGCTGCATGTATCTGCACTGTGTACATGTGCATGTGTGTGTATTTGACAAGTGTGCAACTGTGATGCAACATGGATGCATGTGACATTGACATGTAGAAGGCTGAATGGCAGATGTGACATGGATGGCGATCTCATCACTGCAACAGTTGGTGGAGATGTACACATGCATGTAAGTGTGGTGGCCTGTGTGCATGTGTTGTGCACTCCCCGTGTTTCATGTGACATCAGGCTCACCTTCGGCTGCTCGTGCTGTTGTTTGTGTATGGATGGTGCTGCCTGGTGCAATAATGCTGTTGAATTGCCCATGTGTGTGAGTTGAAATGACATGTGTGTTGGGGAGTGTGATGCCATGTATGAAGTTTGACACTAACACTCATGTACAACTGTCATGAGTGTATCAGTCCATTGTCCAGTGCCCTGATGCCTGTGTTCTATCTCTCCCTGTCTGCAGCGTCAACTGATGAAGAGGGCGGAGAGGGTGCTGTGGAGCAAAGCGGCAGGGATCGCACCACCAGCCAGAGACACAAGGCCCGGCTCCGCTCCCAGGTTGTCATCTTGTCGGGGAGTGAGGAGTCTGGTGCCGCGTCCAAGGCCGCAGCTGTCGAGGGTAGGTCCAAGAGGCGGAGGTTGGAGGTGGACTCCTCAGCAGCAGAAGGGGCAGCTGAGACCCCACAGGGTCCGACGGAGAAAGATGGCACGGCGTCATCCAGTTTGGTGGAGGAAGAGGCGGTGGAAGGGACACACATGGGGTCTGGAGGTGGGGATTCCACTGGTGCTAGTGGTGCAGTGCAGGGGCAGGGACAGGAGGTAGCACAGGCCGCTGCAGAGGTGCCTGTGTGTAATCCTGTCCCTGATCCTGTGACTGCATCATCCCGCACCAGCAGGGATGCCTACGTCCAGACCCGTTTTCAGGGAGGGGATCCGCTTACAACAACTGGCCTTCCTCTCCCTGCGGAAGTGGCTATCCGGGACCGGGTTGAGCCTGTCCTGAGTGGGATGGCGTTGCGTCAACGGGGCATGCGAGGTGACCTGCAGTGATTTCGTGAAGACACTGCACGTCATCTCGAATGCCTCATTGACCGCGTTGTCCCACTGGGACTGATCACCAGGGCTGGATTCCTCCATTTACTGGACCTTGTTCCGACCCCCTCCTCACCTGAACACCCTACGCGCCAGTCGTCCTCCATGCCATCTTCCCACCCATGTATCACCTGGGTACGCTGTGGAGCTGCCTCTGACCCAGCGGCCAGGCTGGTGGGGTACACATCCGTGCCACAGTCGGGCGTCGGACGTCCAGCAGGGGGGGCCACCACGACAACTGCACCCCAGCCAGAGGAGGACGTGCAGGCAGCAAGAGCAGGGGAACAGGCACAGCAGCAGCAGCAACAAGGTGGGAGCCATGATGGCTCGGGCCATCAACATCGGAGGGGCAGGCATCGGTCAGAGGGCAGGAGGACCCAGGATTACAAGTGTCTTCCGTGTGGCAGCGGTTAGGCCACGCCATAGATGCGGAGCGGCGCCGGGCGGAAGAGACACGGCTCACAATGGTCAGGGCGGAGAACTCCATGCAGAGGGCACTGCGCCGGGCCGAGTGCCTCGAGGCAATTTGCAGGGAGTTGGAGGTCAACATGTCATCATCCCTGTGAACCCTCGGGCCATGGAAGAGGACCGCCTCCAGGACATCGAGCAGGAGTTCGATGATGCCCTGGCCCGGGACATCGGGAAGTGAGCCGTTGGACTAGCCCGCCGCCATTGTATATAGTTTGTAGTTTTAGGTTTCCTTTATCTTTTTCATTCATTTGGGGCGCTTGGACTATGCCCCGCCTTTTTGTATATAGTTCTTTATTAGGTCGTTTTTTGGCTAGGTTTCATTTCATTCGTTGGGCTCATGGACCCTGGATTTCTTCTTTGTACATAGTTGAACGGTGGATTTATCTATTATTATTTTTCTCACCATGGATTTTACTGCTCAGTTTCCATTGGATTTGATTTGTTGGCCGGAGACTTTGGACACATTTTCGTTTCGATTGATTTGGATTCAGATTTCATGATTTTCTGTTTGTGTTTTGGACATGCTGCATTTCATCCTTTTTTGATACATTTTTTTCATGTTTTCATTGGATTTCCTTATTTTTCTGTACAATACATTTTGTTTTATTACTTTGATGTGTGGTATTCTCTCATTGGTTTCATGCATGTCACGGTGTAGGTTTTCACAATCGCCAGCACCCATTGTGGGTTTGTGACAGACATGTGTTGATGTACATTCTTGCAATTTGGGTTGTATCATGTAATGGGCATTTCAATGTGGGGTGGATGGCTACTTGGTTGGGTCTTTGCACAGGGGTGGCGTGTGGTGGGATTTGGGAGGCCATGAGGCACATGATTGTGGATCATGATGATGTGTTGGGGGGACATGAGTCCGGGCCTGAGTCTCACTGCTGGGTGGGTGGGGGACCTGGGGGACATGAGTCGGGCCTGCTGGCAGGTGTCCATCACTGCTGGGTGGGTGGGGGTGCTGGGGGACATGAGTCGGGCCTGCTGGCAGGTGCCTGTCAATGCTGGGTGGGTGGGGGTCCTGGGGGACATGAGTCGGGCCTGCTGGCAGGTGCCCATCACTGCTGGGTGGGTGGGGGTGCTGGGGGACATGAGTCGGGGCCTGCTGGCAGGTGCCCGTCAATGCTAGGTGGGGGTGCTGGGGGACATGAGTTTTGGCTGCTGGCAGGTGCCCGTCAATGCTGGGTGTGTGGGGGTCCTGGGGAACATGAGTCGGGCCTGCTGGTAGGTGCCCATCACTGCTGGGTGGGTGGGGGTGCTGGGGGAAATGAGTCGTGGCCTGCTGGCAGGTGCCCGTCAATGCTGGGTGGGTGGGGGTCCTGGGGGACATGAGTCGGGGCCTGCTGGCAAGTGCCCGTCAATGTTGGGTGGGTGGGGGTCCTGGGGGACATGAGTCAGGCCTGCTGGCAGGTGCCCGTCACTGCTGGGTGGGTGGGGGTCCTCAGGGACATGAGTCGGGCCTGCTGGCAGGAGCCCATCAATGCTGGGTGGGTGGGGGTCCTGGGGGACATGAGTTGGGCCTGCTGGCAGGTGCCCGTCACTGATGGGTGGGTGGGGGTGCTGGGGGACATGAGTCAGGGCCTGCTGGCAGGTGCCCGTCAATACTGGGTGGATGGGGGTCCTGGGGACATGAGTCGGGCCTGCTGGCAGGTGCCCATCACTGCTGGGTGGGTGGGGGTGCTGGGGGACATGTGTCGGGGCCTGCTGGCAGGTACCCGTCAATTCTGGGTGGGTGGGGGTCCTGGGGGACATATGTCGGGGCCTGCTGGCAGGTGCCCGTCAATGCTGGGTGTGTGGAGGTCCTCGGGGACATGAGTTGGGCCTGCTGGTAGGTGCCCATCACTGCTGGGTGGGTGGGGGTGCTGGGGAAATGAGTCGGGGCCTGCTGGCAGGTGCCTGTCAATGCTGGGTGGGTGGGGGTCCTGGGGGACATGAGTCGGGGCCTGCTGGCAAGTGCCCGTCAATGCTGGGTGGGTGGGGGTCCTGGGGGACATGAGTCAGGCCTGCTGGCAGGTGCCCGTCACTGCTGGGTGGGTGGGGGTCCTCAGGGACATGAGTCGGGCCTGCTGGCATGTGCCCATCAATGCTGGGTGGGTGGGGGTCCTGGAGACATGAGTCGGGGCCTGCTGGCAGGTTACCGTCAATGCTGGGTGGGTGGGGGTCCTGGGGGACATGAGTCGGGCCTGCTGGCAGGTGCCCGTCACTGCTGGGTGGGTGGGGGTGCTGGGGGACATGAGTCAGGCCTGCTGGCAGGTGCCCGTCAATGCTGGGTGGGTGGGGATCCTGGGGGACATGAGTCGGGCCTGCTGGCAAGTGCCCATCACTGCTGGGTGGGTGGGGGTGCTGGGGGACATGAGTTGGGGCCTGGTGGCAGGTGCCCGTCAATGCTAGGTGGGTGGGGGTCCTAGGGGACATGAGTCGGGCCTGCTGGCAGGTGCCCGTCACTGCTGGGTGGGTGGGGGTCCTGGGGAACATGAGTTGGTGATCACTAATGCAAGGTGACATGTGGGCTGGCTGGGGGGCCTGCCCATGGTGGATGGGCTGCATGTGGAACATGACCAGGGGTGCAGGGTAGTCCCCTCTGGTGTGGACTGCCTGCAGGGGCCGTGGAGGGGGTAGAGGGCACACCTGGGAGGACCCACACTGCCAATTCACGTGTGGGACTCCCCGCGCACCCCACTGGATACACGTACCCCGCTCTGACAGCGAAATTGCATGTGAATTTCCCGCGAACCCCAGTAATACACGTACCCCGCTCGCACAGGGCCAATCGTGTGTGAAACTCCCCACGCACCCCAGTGATACACGTACCCCGCTCGCACAGGCCCAATCGCGTGTGAAACTCCCCACGAACCCTAGTGATACACGTACCCCGCTCGCACAGGCCCAATCGCGTGTGAAACTCCCCGCGAACCCAAGTAATAAACGTACCCCGCTCGCACAGAGCCAATCGCATGTGAAACTCCCCGCGAACCCCAGTGATACACGTACCCCGTTCGCACAGGCCCAATAGTGTGTGAAACTCCCCTCGAACCCCAGTAATATACGTACCCCGCTTGCACAGGGCCAATCGCGTGTGAAACTCCCCACAAACCCCAGTGATACATGTACCCCGCTTGCACAGGCCCAATCGCGTGTGAAACTCCCCGCGAACCCAAGTAATAAACATACCCCTCTCGCACAGGGCCAATCGTGTGTGAAACTCCCTGCGAACCCCAGTGATACACGTACCCCGTTCGCACAGGCCCAATCGTGTGTGAAACTCCCCTCGAACCCCAGTAATACACGTACCCCGCTCGCACAGGGCCAATTGCGTGTGAAACTCCCCGCGCAGGGGTGTACATGTATTCGGAGGGGTGCGCGGGGAGTTTTACATGCGTTTTTGCGGTTGGGAGGCTGTATGCTGGTCCACTGGCCTGTGCGCCCTGTACGGGATTTGTGCGCTGCGCATGGTGCACGGGGAGGGGTTGGGGGCGTAACTGGCACTGCTGCAGGGTCACTGCACCACTCTGCGCCACGGCTAGTAATGGATGTTGAAATCCATGAATACGCTGTGCGCGGAAATGCATTTTAGCACACGCGGCTGGCGCAGACTGTCGCATGCGCACACTGTGCGCCAGCCGCGGTCGCCACTTGTGCGCTGATTTCTATGAATTACCCCCTTTAAGTTCTTAATTGTTATTAAAATATCATCCCTACATATGGTCATATTAGCTATAGGGAATATATCAAGCTTTATGGATTCCCTTTTAAATTATTCTGTTAAGAAATCGGCTCAGGTGCAGCTGTCAATGGGGATCAGGAGCTCTGGGCTACCAGCATTATTGATGGTTCTAAAGCTGGCGCAGAATTTCCTTGAATCACCTTCATTTAGCAACCAAACCATACATTGGCAACTGCTGTTCTTCTCACTGACCCGGTAGCATTTGATCTCATTGAAATACTTGTTTCTGAATCACCCTTCCAGCCCTCTGAGTTGCTTTGGGGATCTGACAAGACATACTACATTGCTGCATTTTCCTTCGCATCTCCCTTTTCATATCCCTTATGTTTTTATCAGACAATCTGCTATTAATAGCATCGTTCTTTAGCGGACAGACATTCACAGTGATAGGCATAAGATCAGAGAGATGATTGGAAATCCAAGCTACTATATTGTCCACAGAAGTATGCAGAAATTGTTCTATTTCAATTTTGTCACACCATCTTTTTAATTTAGCCAGATTAGTATCAGACCATCCAAGTCTAGTACCCTTAACACAGGTGTAGATTTCACCTACAGCATCCTGAGCAGGAGGCGTGATATCCAATTCAAGCATACATTGTAGGAGATGATGATCACTAAAGATATTGCACAAAGTTTCAAAACCTTTCATCTGACCAAATAGTTTATTATTCAGACAGATATAGTCAAGAGTGGAAGTATACGCATTATTGGCCCAGGTTATGGTATTAGGGGATGTGTCATAAATACTTCCATTTAGTAACCCTAGTTCAATATTGGTAATAAAAGTTTTCCAACTTGCTGCTTTAGTTAGTATTCATATGTCATCAGCTAGCAAATTAGCATTAAGATCCCCTCCATGTATAATGTTCACTTCTCTCTCCACCATGCAGTAAGTAGCCAGAAATTCAAATATAGTTTGTTGTATAGTAAAAGTATGGTAATTTCCTGGGGGATCATAGATGTTAATCAGCAGGATTTTCAAAGTATTATGCAGGGCAACCTCCATAATGTATTGGAGACCAGACAGGTAAGGCCTCCAAAGGGTCTGAACCTTATCTCCCTTTTTTGCCACATTTTGATATGCTGTAAAACCATAAAAAAACAGCACTCTTCATTAACCATGTCTCCTGCAGAAAAACAAATAGTGCATCCTTCAATAATTGGAAAGAGCCATTTTCAGAGAAAAGATGAGAATGGCCTCTGCTATTCCAGGATATAATAGTTGAATCCAATCATCAACTATTAGATACTGGTGGCAAGAAGGAGCACAGCCTTTCCCAGTGGGATTTGTTTATATCATTGTCCATTTTGGCACCTTTTACCCGCTGGTCATTTTTTAGCATTTTTCACAAATTTATTACCAGGGCCTTCCCCTTCCTCAGACTGCACTTCTAGGAGATAGCCATTGAGCTTCAATTGATCTTTGTATTCTCTCACAAGACTTACCACTGCCTCAGAGTAGCAGTGAATTCGGCTAGAATTGCCCCTACAGGCCTCAACAAATTTGAAGTCCCCACTTTCAAGTATTCTTAACTGGAGTTTCATATGTAGGGCTTCCAGCAGCATACTCCTATTAACAGCAATGCCATTTCTTTTATTCGTACAGGAGATAGTAAACTGCTTTTTGTGTAGGAAATCATTAGTCAAATGCACAGTCTTACTCGACCTACCAGGCTTTATCTAAGTTTTACCAGGGGTCACCCAATTATCCAGAACTATCTAAGAAAATGTAAACTTTGATTTTTAAGGGGCAGTGATATCTGTTGATTCGGCCACACTGTAGCTGCTGCTCACAGATGAGATATCATCATCATCAGTAGAGCTATCACTGCTCCCCTCATGCAAGTTCTCTCCCACTAGAACAGCAGACGATTTAGTGGCACTGATTTTAATTTGATCAGCATCAATCAACCATCATGTTAAAGTGCCCCTTTTAAGGGCGCGCTTCCTTGCATTCCTGGCCGCCCTCTTTCTTTCTCTTTTGGTGCAATTCTTCTTCACTACCTTGGGCACACTTTCCTTGTCTTGGGCACACTTTCCTTGTCTACTAAAGGTTCCCCATCCTTTAGAACTTTCTGTGAATCTCTAAGTCTCCTGTGTTTCTCTCTTTTAGAGAGAGGACATCCCTTCTCACTCTCACACTCACTCCCCGCCAGTATTTCAACCAAGGTAGATTCTAAATTGGCATTACACATATGTACAATCGGTATAGTCATTGATATCATTGATGGCACTTCAGATCTTGTATTAGATACTCCCAGCTTGGTAGTAGTATTAGCCTTAGATAGTTCTTTTAATAGGTCAGCATTGTTCCTAGCTGGTGCAGCAATAGTATAGCAAAACCTTAAACATATTTTGAGTGCAAAGCTAGTTGCAGAATTGTGAGCATCAAAATCATTGAGTTTAGATTCAGTACTACATTTGCCACAGTCATTATTGAGAGTCATTGAAACACTATCCTGTGCAACACTGGCTTCCACGTTGGTTCCATCTACCAGACCAGTCAGACAGGGCGAGCAGGAGAGTATTTCCTTATTTGGGTTCATTAGAGCACTTGATGAGATATTCACAGTACAAGGATCATGCTCAATTACAGCTTCCCGAGACTTAGCTAATTCCGGCCTCCCAGACCTCTCTAGGTGAAGGATTTAGCCCTCCAAACTGTAGCACAGATTCAATAATGAGTTATCATTATCAAACTCTGCCGGGATACCAGCTTCATCACTCATGGTAGTAATGGTAGGTAGTGGTTCAGAATGGATTTGCGCCACAGCACTTTGATCGCCAAAGGAATCAGAAATCTTATTTTCCTTGGCTAAGGAGGTTTGTGGACTATTATCAGTTGCCTCAGAGGCTTTTCCCTTATTTAAGGGTTTTTTGTCAGTTTGAATGTTTTTAAGTTTCCTTCTGAGCTTCATGTTACAGTTTCAGTTACAGATATTGGAAAGCACTGGCCGATGCTAACACAAAACAGCAATACCTACAAGTCACGCTGGCTCAAAGAAATAAATCCGCAGTCACCAGAGGTCACAAAATGAGCTGCACAGGGACGCGTGAACAAATGAGTATCACTCCTGCAGTCTCACGCTATTCCCCAAGCTGTGAACACAAGAGGCAATGTGGTTCTCCTTACCTAGATTACAGAAAAGTCCTTGCCAGATCCGTTAGTCATGGATTTTTCAGCAGTTTCCAGCCCCTTAGCACGCAGCACAAACAACAAAAAAAGTACAACAGCTGTAACGCCCTTTACTCTGCTCATGGGCTTCAGGCTGCAAGGGCGAGCAGCAAAGCATTTATTCAAACACTTCCTGTTGGCCGTGTCCATTCACCAGGGAAATCCTTAAAGGCACCAAGCTTTAAAGACAGCGAGGCAATTGAAGAGATTGCAGTTGCCGTAGATCAGGCACTGTAATCTTCAAGTACAAAATGTAGAATAGCACCAGTTGCAGCAAAAACAGTAGAACAGCAGTAACGCCCTTCACTCCGCTCACAGGCTTCCCTTCATAAACGATAAGGCTATTCGTTATACAGCCCTCGACAATTGGTTGGCACGCTTGGACTCTTCTGGAACATTCCATGCTCTAGCAGCACATAAACTGGTACCCCAGGTGCTGATGGGTGAACTTGACCGTATCTCCCCACCCAATTAGCCTGACATCTCTCATCACTCATGCGTCCGCCATTCATATTGTCTTTGAACTTGACCTTGTAGTAGCTTCTTGTCTCTGGGAATGTAAGGGAGAGTGAGCACTTGCTATCTTCAGTCTGGTGCACCATGCCCATCGTCTATTTTCATCCTTAGCTCACATGATCAGAAACCGTGAATTTGATCATATTATGGTATTAAATTGTTTTTAATAAAGAAACTTGGCACTCATGGTATTCTCCCCTTGCAATTTATGAAGGGATGCCTTGGCTTCTCACGTTTTACTGTTCTTCGCAGCTGATAACCAGTTCTTGGCTGCTTTCAGTCTTTATCAATAAGGGCTCCTGGAAAAACGCTATTCTGCCCAGGAGGGCTTCATCATGAACAAAAATACAGGTGAACGGGTCAATGTGACAAGCATACCCCCTTACTGTTTGATCACCATTTGCACATAAAGAATTAGTACCACACCTAAATGTTTTGTATACTGGTTTTCATATTTTGCAGTATCTACTTCAATATTGTTTTAGGTATAGTGCTGAACATCATGGGTTACAAGGTGAAGCAGTATAGGTATAACAAAAAACAAGTGAAATTACTTGCACATGTGTCTATACAGTCAACAAAATGCAAATTTCTACTGTCTATACATACCGACAGGGGTCGAATCACATAAACAAATGAAACAAATATACAGAATGTATTTCAGTACAATACAGTGAAAGAACAATGGTGACACTGTGGTTGGAAAAGAGATTGGTCTACACCGGGGTGTTTCAGCCATCTATGGGGGCTAAGTGTGCCACAAATTTCTTACAGCCTTCATCAGGATGGAAAAAGACAGTGTTGTCAGGATGTTCAGAGCGTGCTGAAAAAGTGAATAAGATTCAGTAAGGGAAGTGCTGAGGATACAAAATTGTAACAGTGAATAAATCACTCAGTGTCTCACATGTGGTTAGTCGACACGGCTTACCTGTGGGGAATTAATTAGGCCACAGAAGTAACAATGGGAATGGCAATGTCCCATCTGTGAGGATCGCAATGGACTCTTATTGGTAAAAGGTAAATAAGAATAGGAGGGCTGAGCATTGTCTCCTATTTCATTTAGAAACATTGTTTAGGGGTGGGGGGCACGAGTTGATTGTGCGGTTAGAAATGTCAAGAATAATCAAGCATAAGCGCGCTTACCTATACTTGGAGAGTGCTGAAGATACAATCACTTCATGTGTAGCTGGGCTGAATCCAGGCAAAAAACCGTGCCCTAAATAGAGCACAGAGTCAGTCGAAAAAGCTGGAGCTAATGTACATTGCAGCTCAATACGACAATCTACTAGTGAGGAAACAAATCGCAAAGTACCTGTAAGGGTACTCTGCTGCGTATGTACCCGGGAATGCCCGGGAATCTTGTTAGTATCTCGGGAAGCGCAGAGCATTCGTGAGTATAAGCTCCTACTCGGATGGATGGCATGGTACTGCAGCATTACGTACGCCGTTGCTAGGTCATGTAATGATTTATCACGGTGGCCATATTGGAACGGTGTATGTGTCTAGTGCGAGACACCAAGGCAGAAAAGCCTAACGTTTGCCACAATGTGCAATTGAAATAATTATATTCAGAAAAGAGCTGACGTCCATAAATGTGGTAAATTTGCAAAGGTTGTATACGGCCATTCCATGGTAACGGTCCGGCATCCACTCTATGTTTTCACGTAATTGTGTTGTGTCAGTTAGCAGCTGTTGTTACAACCTGGGGTGGTGTAAAAAATACTAAATGTACATCCCGATAGGCTTAAGACAGAACAATACACAGCCAGAGTCAGTGCGACTGTGCTCTATGTATAGATAGAGCCTTTGACTATCCGCCAACCGCTAAATGTCTGAGGTGGTGAGAGAGGACGTGCGCGAGTTCCAGGGGGTAGTATGTGAAATAAATGTCATAGATGCATTGGCTTACACATAAACTCACTAAACATAAGACATTTGCATATGATTCTGAATGAATATGGCATTAGCTAATTTAAAAAGAGTGCTGATTCTTTAAATCATGGATGGATGTCTCAGTAAGCAACACGCTAAAGGGGATTCTCATTACAAATTATATATTGTATTACATTCACCTAAGAATCTGGTAACACGTAAATGCTTTGGTGAGAACCATACATGTTGAAAATCCTCAATGTGTCTGCTTTCACATGGTCTCTGTATTCAAAAGATCAGTTACATATTGTTCTTATATGCACCCGCATATGTGAATATGAAAAAAGGGGGGCTTTTTCCAGTCATGGAGGGTATCTCAGTGAAGTGTACAACACCTGCAGTATCTCATTTACAGGAAATACCCTGTCTAGTGGTACATGTTCTTACATTCTCATCCAAACCTGGTGGTGTGCAAACACTTTGTGGGAGACCATATCTCCTGACGAAATCAATGTAGTTTGCTAAAGGAAGAATTTCCATTTGAAAGAAATATTGAGGCCTGACTGTACAGTGTCTAGTTTGTGGACCCATCTCTGTTCTAATTGGGTTAGGGTCTTGTTGAGATCTCCCCTTCTTATGGTAGGTGTCACTTTTTGGATAACAAACCATTTTAGGTCTGTGTCCTTGTGGTTTTTCTTCATGAAGTGATCTACCAAAGGTTTATCAGGGATCTTGTTCCTAATGCAAGAGCGATGCTCTGATATGCGCATTTTGATCGGGTGGATGGTCTTGCCTACATAGAGGAGGCCACACAAGCATTGTATGATGTAAATAAGCCTTTGGTGTTGCAATTGGTGTGTTCCTTCATTGTCCACTTGATATTTCTGTGCTCAAAGACTTTTTTCTGTAGCGTCAGGGCACATGCCATGCATTTCCAACATTTGTGATGCCCTATGACAGGGGGAAGGTTCCACAGGGTGTTGTTGACTCGTGGGGCTGGTTCTCGAAATGTGTGCACAAGAGAGTCTTTCAGATTCTTGTTCCTTTTGAAGGCGAAACACAGGACTTTGCTCCCTGTCCCCGTTTGTTTTGCCAGATGCCAATTCTTTTTAATGGTCTTCTGTAGTATGTTTCTTATTGGACTGAAAGTGGTGACACAGACCAGCCTTTCAAGTTCCTTTTTGGGCTTGGTTTCTAGGTAAACATCTCTCAGGGTGTGTGTAGCCCTTTTCCTTGCCTTTCTGATGGACTTACAAGGGTATCCCCTTTCCGATAGTCTTGTCTGCAAGTCTTCTGCATGTTTTTGAACCTGTCTACTTCGGTGCAATTCCTCTGAATCCGTAAAAATTGGCCATATGGCAAATTATACTTCAGGCCCTGCGGATGGTAGCTCTGGAAATGTAATAAACTGTTGCAATCTGTGGTTTTTCGGTATAGTTCAGTCTTTAGGTGTTCCCCTGTCTTGTATATGTGAAGATCAATAAAGTCAATCTGATGGTAGTTCCATTGCATCATGAAGTTAATGTGTGGGTTACGTTGGTTTACCTATTGGTGGATACTCTGTAGTTCTGTCAATGATCCATTCCATATTAGTATTACATCATCTATGTACCTCTTCCAGAGGCTGATGTTTGGTAAAAAAGGATTCTCGTCTGAGACGATGTTGATTTTCTCATATTGTGCCATATATAAGTTGGCGATGTCAGGGGCAAAGGTAGCCCCCATGCTAACCCCTTTGGTTTGCTTATAGATCTGGTTGTTAAATAAGAAGACATTTTCAGACATCGCAAGTCTTGTGCATTCCAAAATGAAATCTGTTCGGGTCGAAGTGATGTTGCTTCTTCGATTAAGGACCTCTCGAATGGCTTCTAGGCCTTTAGTTTGTGGGATAGACGTGTATAACGCTTCAACATCCATAGTGTCAAGTAAACTGTTGTGACACAGATGGATGTGATCAAGTAGATTAATAATGCTAGTTCTGTATTTTAAATAGGAGGGCATCTGGACTACAAAAGGTTTTAAGAAAATATCAGTGTAGAGGGACAAGGGTTCAAGTAGTGATTTGAATGCGGACACGATGGGTCTCCCTGGTGGTTTATGGGGATCCTTATGTATTTTGGGTAGGATGTAGAAAGTTGGTGTACGTGGATGAGTTTTATTCAGAAAGTGCTGTTCTTCCTCACAAATCCAGCCTTGATCAAAAGCATGTTGGGTTAGGCTTTTGATTTCCTCTTGACACTCTGTAGTGGGATCGTGGTTTAAAGGTCTATAAGCTCTTTGGTCGCTCAGAAGTTGTGAACACTCAGTGTCATAGTCGATAGTATCCATAACGACTATGCCTCCGCCTTTATCGGCCGCTTTGATCGTGATGGTTTTATCCGTTTGTAGAGTTCTTAGGGCCGTCCTTTCTTTTCGGTCCAGATTGTCCTGGTAAAAGTTCTGTTTTGAAAAACCTGCCATGACTGTCTTAGTTACTATTCTTTCAAAAGCTTCAATCTCACACAGAATGGTGTGCAGAGGTGGAGAGAAGGAGGATTTGAGTTTTAAGCCGGTAGTGTTATCCCGTTTAGATGGTTCCTCTTCACTGAGAGTCCCTCTGGTGGCTGGTAGATAGGTCTCAAAAAAATACTTGAGACGGATGTTTCTGAAGAACCTACTAAGTTCTAATTCTGTTTCAAAAGGTTGGGCTTTTTGAGCTGGCACAAAAGATAGGCCTTTTCCAACGAGTCTCAATTCGGCTGAGGTGATCAGACGTTTGGATAGGTTGAAGATTGGTATCCCGCTGGAGGTCCTTGGTTCTGGTACCACTGACGTGTGTGCATCTGTTGGCCCTATGGTGTGGGTCTCCCCTTGGATCTCCCTCTCTGTCCGCCCCTGTGAAAAAAAGCTGGTTGTGGTTGTTGACCTGGTGGGCCTGTGAGGCTAGGATCACTTCCACTGCCACTCGAGGAGGTACCGGAGAATGTGACACCCCTGTTCCTACAATTGTATCCTTGTCTTTGCTGTATGTCAGTGTAGTAGGTAGTTCATAGGTATGGGTACATTCTTTCTTCAGACTTATTCGTCGGATCTTCCTTGAATTTTGCTTCTTTTCTGTCTATCGTGATGTTTTAAAATTTCTCGATTTCAATTTCTAGTTTTTCTAGTTTTTCTTTTGCTTCTTGGATGGATTTGTCATCAAAGAACTTTTTTCTAAATCTGCCAGTTCTGTCCTTTGTTTTTCACACTCTTCTTTGGCGGTGTCTATCATGAGGATCAGCCAATCCCCACTGCATTTATTAACCACTCCACTGAAATCTTTTGTGAACTTAGGGCTATCAATGAATACTCTGGTACTGTTTCGTACTTGTAGCCCTTCAGGAATTATACCTGCCTTTAAATATTCAAGCATGAACTTGCCATGCATTTCAGTTCTTATGATTTTATTTTTCTTTTGGTTGAGAATCTCAAGTTGGTCTTCAGATAGGCCCCTAGTGATCACACCTTCCTCATTGCTGAGGGTGGATGTGGTCCCAAGTAGCTTTTTAAAATAGTTGTCAGTTTATGACACTATGTTGACTTTCTCCTTGTAAATAGTGTGCTATATATAGGAAAAATACTTTCTTATTGTTAGGGCACGATCCCCGTAAGGGTCGCAGTACTGCCCACAGCTACAGGCTGTACTAATTATATTTATTAATAAGGGCTCCTGGAAAAACCCTTTTCTGCCTAGGAGGTTCTTCATCATCAACAAAAATACAGGTGAACGGGTCAATGTGACAAGCATACACCCTTACTGTTCCATCACCATTCGCACATAAATAATGAATACCACACCTAAATGTTTTGTATACTGGTTTTCATATTTTGCAATATCCATTTCAATATTGTTTTAGGTATAGTGCTGAACATCATGGGTTACAAGGTGAGGCAATATAGATTTGCACAATATAACAGAAAACAAGTGAAATTACTTGCAAATATGTCTATACAGTCAACAAAATGCAAATGTCTACTGTTGATACATACCGACAGGGGTTGAATCATGTAAACAAATGGAACAAATATACAGAAAGTATTTCAGTACAATACAGTGAAAGAACAATGGTGACACTGTGGTTGGAAAAGAGATTTGTCTACACCGGGTTGTTTCAGCCATCTATGGGGGCTAAGTGTGCCACAAATTTCTAACGGCCTTCGTCAGGATGGAAAAAGACAGTGTTGTCAGGAGGTTCAGAGCGTGCAGAAAAAGTGAATAAGATTCAGTAAGGGAAATGCTGAGGATACATAATTGTAACAGTGAATAAATCACTCAGTGTCTCACATGTGGTTAGTGGACACGGCTTACCTGTGGGGTATTAATTAAGCCACAGAAGTAACAATGGGGATGGCAATGTCCCATCGTTGAGGGTCGCAATGGACTCCTATTGGTAAAAGGAAAATAAGAATAGGAGGGCTGAGTATTGTCTCCTATTTCATTTAGAAACATTGTTTAGCGGTTGGGGGCACGAGTTGATTGTGCGGTTTGAAATGTCAAGGATAATCAAGCATCGATCCATCAGGACGGCTGTCCCTGCTCCCATTCTAATAACATCTATTATAGTCTTGCAACCTTTGTTTCTTCCCACATAGTTCTTGCCCTTTCTTGTTAAGCATAATGTTATATTTATCAATGGAACCACCAGCCCCGGGCCTGATTCATCTTCTATCCATGTCAATAGTCAATGGTTGGCCCAGGACTTTAAAACAAGCATCATTCACTCTTTGTACTTCTGGCAAATATTCCGACATCAATAAATGAGCTGTGCAGGACATTAGGGTTCCTTCCCATCATTTTGTGGATTTAACTTGTCCATTAACTAAAACTTGCCTCTGTTCCCAACATCCAGGCCATCCTGCTACGTCCATTGTATAAGGGCATCAGGGCAATTCAGTCTCTTCATCTCTGCAACTACTACCTCTTCTTGTTGTTTCTCAGGATATGCAAGCATCTTGCTTTTCCACGCCAGTTCCTTTTCCATCTGTGTAGTCATCATATAGTTATCTTGGAATGGAAATGTCAATTTTGATCTCCATCGCAAGGTGGCCCAGCTACCTTGAAGTTGGCCTCTTGTCATGCATGCTGCAAGATGAATGAGACATCTGGCATCATATTCCAGAATTTCTCTAGAAATGAAAGTTCTTGTTGCATCCATGGCATAAGATATGAGTGCACAGACATAGCAACTCTCTTTAGATGTCTTCTCCCCCACTTTTTTCATGTGCGGATACCCCATGTTATTACCCAAGTGTGTTACACTGTCTAGATATGTGTTTATCCCATCATTATCTTCCTGTGCATTTATTTTACTTGTCACTATTACCAAACCAGTGTTTAGGTAATAATCATGAAGCATATCATAAATAGTTCTCTGTATGGAGAGAAACATAGGAGTCTCTACCTTAATGGAAGTGAATACATCGAGAGCAATACTTGTAGTTGGAGGAATCACAGTAGTCCCTGTCTCATTGGGAGCATTAGTAAAATAGGGAATGCTAAACAGCAGAACCAGAAAGACACTGAGTATGGTGGCACTCATGTTTATCATAAACCAACATATCACTCTCCAACATTTGCCACATTCTGCATTTAGTTTGGCTTGCTCATTCTCTGGAATTGTGCCATTTTCAAGATTCCTCATTATGACTGTATATTACGTTAATGAAGGAAAAAACCTTTTAAATCAGGCAATTCAGGTAAATCAGGTAGCTGCAGAATTTGTTCAATTATCGCCGTGAGCAGCCTCCTTATCGTAGGGCCATTTTTAGGATCATGCAGAAAAGTAGGTATAGTGGCACTTCGTCCAACAAAAGCAGGATAAGCTTGAAGAATATATATGAAAACAGCAAGTAGGATCCTATGGGCATCGTCATCTGTCAAAACCATAGATTCAACCAAACAACTGTGTTGTATGAAAAGGATCAGCATATTGCTCATGCTACCAATTTTTCATCAAATGCTGCCCCTTAAACATATTCACTATGTCTCAGCAACTTTCTAAAGTTCATTTTCAAAGATCTCTGTGGCTCAAGAAATGGATTTGCACGCCTGCTATAATACCTATAAGGAGTGTTCATGATAGCCACAGTCCGTGTGCAAATTTGCACTTTTTAATCAATCTGTTGGTTTATCGTCCTGCTTCCTTGTCATCGATCGAGTCTGCACATACTGAAATAATTCTTCTTGCCTTGCTTCCGAATCAATTGTTAGGGGTGTGTCAGCCTCTCCAATGCAGGTTTTAACTGAATCCAGGCTCTACTGGCTTGAACCATAACTGCAGAAGGAGTAATGTCTTCCACGACAAACAGGCCAACAAATCTAGGCTCGTGCCACTTCCTGGTAAAGTTCTGAAATAGCACTGTGTCACCAATAAACAACATATGTGCTGATAATAATTATGAAACTCTGGCTGGTGAATGGTCTTCATCTCTGTTTGTAGACCGACCCCCCTGGCACTTGAGTTGATCTGAAATGACAGAGATACTAGCGGTCATACATATTAAGTACTCATTTAATTCATTTCCTAACAGTTTTGCAGAACCCTGGGCATCACTTCTGCTCCTCGATGGAGCAGTTAAATGCATTCTCATTTGTCTCCCTGTCGCTAATTTTTATTTTATTTTATAGGTTTTTATTTGGTTATAGAATACAGAAAACCTTTTGCCTTAACATTTTACATAAAATAACTTTCATTGCTGGAGCAAAGAAAAAGTTCCCTTATTTGGTGAAATGTTGCTTCCAATCAGGTTTTTACATCACTTATTTTTTTTTTAAATTGCAAGCAACAATTTCACCAGTGCCAGAGAAAGTGGGATTTGATTTCCCCTAATAAGTTCTAGCCAGCAGTTCTCTGTTGTCGTCCAGCTATACTTCTTGGTGAATTATTCTATGAGTTGAGTTCTCTTAACCCTCATTGTCGGACCGAATAAAAACCAAAATCTTTAATGCCTCAACAGAAGACTCTTCCTGGCATAGTCAACAGTTGGCGGTAGTCGTGTTCTTTTTCCTGAGACTGAGTATCTCGCTAGTTGGGAATAGATTCAATCTCAATCTCATGAATTTGTCCCTGAAAAACCAGTTTGGGAATAGATCAAGATATTTAGGCAGCGAGTTTAATTTTCTTGCTACAATGAACGGTTTCCCGTATGATTTCAGACCCTATCTTTCTGCTTACGCCGAGATCCAGTCTTTTACGTACAATTTCTGTTTCACCTTGTCAGGATTCTCCTTTAAAGTTTGATCATTTTCTCCCAAATCTTCTACAATGGCTTGACATATCTGTTTCCATTCAAACAGGGTTGATTCACTGTTTGGAGTTAGGGCTGCTTTTAGCACTGCAAAACCTCCTCTGTCTGAAGCATCCAGACATGTTCTATATAAGGCTAGCAATCTCCAAACTACTATGGTCTTCATAGCGGTCAGACCCAACTCCATTCGGAGAGCCTATATAGGAATACACTTTGGGACCCGCAGGACTCTTTTTCAGAATATCCCCTCGATCAGGGACCAATTTTCCACACGGAATGAAAAAAGATATTTCAGCCCATATGTTAATATTGGGAATACTTTCATTCTGTAGAATGCAATGAGGGGTCTCAACCAATAACCACAGTATATCTTCATAAGAAGTCTAATCTGGCAAGACACATTTCTTGCTTTCAATTTCAAAAGGTCTAGACTTGGTGTGTCAATTCTGCTTGTGTTGAAGCATACCCCTAAATATATAAATGAGGATACTTGTGGTAATTTCTGGTCTCTTAGTTGCCAAGTATTGAGTTTGTTGCAGTTGTCCCTTGCCTGTTCTCCAAAGGACATGATCCTTGATTTTGATGGGTTGATTTTTAAACCGTTCAGTTCCACATAATTCTGTAAGGCCTCCAATTGGTGCTGCAGCCCTACTGGGGTCTGATCCAGCAGGACCACGTCGTCGGCATAGAGCAGACAACCTATTTTTGTTACTCCAATGTTTGGTGGGAAGCATCTGGAATTGATGAAAGCATCTTCAACATCTGAAATAAACAGGTTGAATAGATTTGCCGCTAAAGGACATACTTCTTTTAACCTTTTATTTGTTTTGATTTCCTTTGATAACTGACCTGATCAGTCCAATCTTTTCCGTATTGAGGTGCCTGAGCACAGATCTAAGCTAACTTCTAGTATAGTAGTTAGGCAACCCGAGTACTGCATTTCTACCAACAGCCATGACCTATGTACTGTGTCAAAGGCTTCCATGATATCGATAAATGCCACATAGATTTTCTTCTCTTTGTTTTCGAACCACCTGGGCCTTAAAGATGTTAATCAGGAAGATGTTTAGAGAATTTCCGACTCCCTTAATAAAGATGTTTTGCCAAATGTCCTGATGGTTGGTTTCAGAGCTCCACTTACCCAATATCTTCAAAACAAATGAGGCAAACACATTCCCCCCAACATCCAACAGTACTATGGGTCAGATTTTGCTTGGATTTGATCTCAGTCCTTTTTTTGAAGATCGGGATAATCACTGCAGTCTTCCAGAAGGATGGAATTGCTTGTTTGTGCATAATAGGAACAAATAGGGACATCAAAATCGGATACCATTGGATCAGGTTTTCCTTCAACATTGCATTTGTTAGCCCATCGGGTCCCGGAGCTCTTGACTTGTTCAGTTTGTCTATCACCTCTTTAACTGACTTGTTAGTGATGTTTAATTGGTTTCAGGCACTTTGTTCGCCTTTTTTTCTGGCTGTTTCAAAGGATTATGGATCAAAAATATTGGAAAAATGGGAGAACCAACTTGCAGCTGGGATGGGATTGGCCACAAGGACCTCCTGAGGTGCCTCCAAGTTGTTAATAATGTACCAGATTTCTGAGGTGTTTTTTTGACCTAATGTTATATAACATTCATTCCGCATCTTGCTGGAGGATTGCCTTTTTTCGATGTTTTCGCCAGTTCCTGTACTGTTGCTTTAGTTTGTTTATTTTGATTGATCTTTGCGGTGACAATTCATACTTTAGTGCCTGTATCTGTTGTTTCATACTTTTCTTGTATGAAATCAAAGTTATGCTGAGGGGTAAATCCCTGTTTGTTCTACTCCTCGTCTTGATTTCAAATGCGTTAAGGAGTACTTTGTAGTCTACTGTTTCCATAGATCTTTGGTCAGATTTGAGCCTAATTGCAGTTTTAAGGTTTCCCATGAGAGCACTTAATTGGTCTGGTCTAATCCTCAATCTCTTCCGTCCTGGGGTCACCTCTGGGTCTACGCTGTATTTCCGATCTATTTGCATTCATGCTTCCAGGTTATGGTTGCTTTGAAGCTTCTCTTCGATGGCCATTGCGAGGGGTTCTCTCAATATGTTCTGGGATATGCAAATATAATCCAGGATCTGCCCCCCCTTTTTCCCTCTCCATGTTGATGTTCCAGGCATATCACCCCTGATGTCATCTGTCAGAATATGTATATTTCTCAATGTGACCACTATTCTCCAATGCTTGCCCCTTTTTCTGGATGCTGTTGTTTTGACTGGGTCGTCATCCTTTTCATATCCGTCATTATTCCAGCAATGAGCATTCAAGTCTCCACACAGGAGAACATGGGGATCTCTCCGTTTTTCCCTCTGGCTGTCTACCCATTTGGTGACCTGATCTGGTAGGTCATCCAGTTTCTTGTTAGCAGGGTTCCAGTAAAGGTTTGTATTTACTAGAATCTTTGGTTATTTATCAGGCCCAACATGTATCCTGCCAACCACTGATTGAATGTAATGGTTGGGATTGTTTATATCCAGGATCTCAAAGTGTATGGTGTTCTTGATTGCTATTAGGAGACCAGACATGGGTCTTCCTCTGGCACCTTTGAGTGCAGGATTCAAATGAACATTGTATCCCTCTATGATTGGCGGGTACCGCAACCACGTCTCATGTAAACAGATGATACCCTGTTTCATAATGAATAAATCTTCAAAGAGAAAAAGGTGGGAGAACCCCTGTGTGTTCCAACTTGTCAATGTTAGAGGGATTTTATTGTATGTTTGTTGGCTCTTGGATCTGTTCATTTTCGTGGCTAATAGCCATGCCAGCCATTTCCAGTTTTCTTCAGACCTGTTTTTCATGCCCTTTGATTTCACCATGCTTTTGTGGTAGGCTCGATTAACCTTGCGCCCCCTTCTTGGATACCCCACGCTATCTCCTGATTGTATCTGCTCTTTCTTCCAGTCGCTACTCTGTTTCCTCGAATGCATTGGTTCTGACTTTAGTCTTGTTACTTCTCATGTGTTTGAGACCACAACTGTCAGATCCATTAGATCAAACCCTTTAGGTCTCAATCGCCGGGCTTATTCTAATAATAGGTAGCGTGACACCAGCTTAATCTCAGCACTTGCCGCTACACCTTACTGGTTTCATATGCTTAGGTTGGAACATTGGTTTATGTTGATAGTGAGCTGTTAACTGTGATTCATGTGCCCGGAAGCTGGCCTGGGCTCAATAACTGATAGACCAAAGACATAAGAATCCAGTTGCGCTTTCACTGGTTGCAATTGTATTTGTTGTATAATAGGTATAAATAATGACATTATTCACACTGTAGTTTCTTCAAGTTTTTTACTTTATTTTGATGCCTTTTAATTATGGTATGTATACACTTGTTTCTTTAGCAGTTCTTTGAAACCTATCCTATATTCAGTTCATTAGGTTAATGGATCTGATATAGGAGGCACAATTGAATTGGTAATCATTCAGTTGCTGCCTTCCTTATTCATAAAGTTTGTGGATCCTTCGTTCAATCTTGAAGTTTATAGATGTGAGTTCATTAGGTTAATGGATCCAATGTAGGGAGGACAATTGAATTGGTAATCATTCAGTTGCTGTCTTCCTTATTCATTAAGTTTGTTGATCCTTGGTTCAATAATTAACAGGCTTTAATGTCATTCAATTGTTGACTTTAGATCCTTATTTTATGGCATGACTGAATTAATTGTCATTCAGTTTTTGCCTTCAAATTGTTTACCCTTGGGTTCTTGAAGTTTGTGGATCTGACAGTACCAACATGCATTGCTTCATCAATATTGAGAGAGTCTCA
Source organism: Ambystoma mexicanum (assembly GCF_040938575.1). Classification (NCBI taxonomy): domain Eukaryota; kingdom Metazoa; phylum Chordata; class Amphibia; order Caudata; family Ambystomatidae; genus Ambystoma; species Ambystoma mexicanum. Next base: position 360,121,787 of record NC_090932.1, on the reverse strand, counting down.
TAAATGCCATCATCTGCCTCTTGAAACATTGGATATTGCCTCACCCGAGGTAAAATTGCTCCTGGTTTCAACTTTAGCTTAACCTCTCTCACTCCCTTCAATAGGCCTACATATTAAGAGCCTGTAGTCCATAAAACACTTGCCACCTTTTCCAAGTCTTTGTCAAAGAATGCTGGACCCTGTCGCATTATCGCCATGTGCTGTGGGATCTCCATTTTCTCTATTCGGATCCAATATGTAATGTTCATAAAGAGCACCACTTCATCTTCTGCTGCATCCTCTCTAAACATGTCATTGTCAATGACATCAGTCAATCTACACACTTCCCCAATGGCAATCACTGTTCTCCACGTCCTGCCCTCATCATCTGTGCCTTCGAGCATTACCATTTCCCCTTGTACCATGGCAGAATCTAATTCTAAGGGAATATTCTGTCCTCCTTCTTTGTCCACAGGTACATGTGGTCTAAACAGGCATTCATTAGGTATCCTCATAGTCCTTCCCACTAACCCTGGTAGCCATATTAACAGAATGCTCACCCCACAAAGGAACATGTTGGGCTCTATCAGCACCCCTCGCAGAGCCATTTGCCTTTGTAAATGCCAATATAAACTCACCCATGTTCATATAGTGTATCCCTGGAGTGGAGCACACTATACCTTCATCAGTAAAAATAATCGTCATATTAAGTTTCGTCATTAAGTCTCTTCCTAGAATATTAACTGGTGTCTGCCATGAATACAACAATGGGAAAGACATATCACATTCTCCTATAGAGACTGGTAATTCATCTGTAAAAGGAACTTGAGTTGTAACTCCAGAGAAATCCTGCGCATTCATGCCATTTCCCAACATTGGGTATTTTCCCTCTCGTATACATGAACGAGTTGCCCCAATGTCAACTAAAAACGAAAAGGATTTGCCTCCTATAGTCACATCAACCCTTGGTTCCTCTTGAGGGTCTGGTGTCACGGATATTACTGAACACATCAAGTCACCCTGTGAGCTGTCCTATTGTGGATACATACTTACCCCTCTACATGTAAAAGGATTCCATACTACCACTGTGACACCCCCTATTCTCTGTGTCAATATTTGCCCCATGTTTGCCTTCTACTGTATTCGTATGGGGGCATGCTGCGACTGGTCTTGTGGTGGGTTCAATGGTGCATGCAGTAATTGCTGTGGTTGCTGTACCTGTTGTATTTGTGCTGCTTGTGCTTGATACACTGTCTGATCTTGGGCGAATCCATCCCTAGCCTGTGAGCTATATGATGGAGGATAAGCTGTCCCCCCTCTTGAGTATTGAACATTTCGTATATACCCTTGGCTTCCACATGTGCACGCAATGTGTCTTGTCATTCTACACATCCAACATATAGGAGGGTTATGTCTAATTAGCCCTCCTTGGTTAAATCCTCCTTGCACATTCTGATTCTCATTCTACCCATTCTGAAACACACCTTGAGTGTTTTGAAATCCACCCCTTCCTCTGTAACCCATGCCTCTACCTTGCGATATAAACCCACTACCTCCTTGATTCATCAGGCGCTGGTTATTCACCTGCGATGTGTCCACTGCTTGGTGTCCTTCTTGCCCTTCTCCGCATGTTCATACAGCTCCTTCTATGGCATATTTTGATATTTTTTCTGGACTAACTTAGCTTCATCAATTTTTCTAGCATTGTCCTTCTTTTTATTCTTCTCTTGTAACAGCCGACAGTGATGCACTATAGTCAGCTATATTTCAGGCCACAGTTTTTCTTCCATCCCCACAAACTGCTTACGTTGCCTTTGTACTGGCTCAGGCAGTCCATGACACAAAATGTGGTAAAATACTGCCACTGTTTCACTCCACGGTTTGCGCGTTTCAAGAGACCAGCACTCTTGAATGTCTCAAATGTAAGCAAGCGGATCTTCATCTTCATCAGGATATTGTACTCTAAAGGCTCTCCAAACATCTGCCCTACAGTTAATGCCACTCCATCGTGTACCGTGTTTTGTGCTGTGACACTCGAATAACCTGCTCTCATCCAAATATGATCTGCTCTTTCCCCAAGTATAGCTGCTAGGAGACCCTTAATATCCACAATTGCCAAGGTATTTCCTCCGGTCATTTTTTTCTTAACTCATAACTCAATTTTCACACACCCGCCATTAAACTGGGGAGTTTGCACCTTAAATTATCCTTGCCCATCTGTGGCCATGCAATATACTGTGGTCTGGCCCCTCCCTTTTCCAATAAGTGAAACTGCGTAAATCCTATTCCGCAATCCGCTCCCATCATTTGCCTATCCATGGTAGGAACAATGGTTCCAGATCGCCTTCTTCTCGGCAATGACCTCAGCCTGCTCACATATGGCAGTGACTCTCCCTTCTCGCTATATAATCGTCCTCTAGGACATTCTGGATATGTTACAGGATCTGGCATCCTATTCTTAGGTTGTTCAAGATCAGACCATCTCGCTCCCTTGTCCATCTGTAAACATCCCTTGGGTCTGCATACACTCCCTCCCTCCTCCCCACGGAAGGTTTCTCTCTCATCGTCTTACATATCTAGCCCCCAGCAAGTATGGCTCTCTTCTCTTTCGCCCCTTATCTAAAGTCAGCCTGTCTAAGGACAAAGCTCTGTGCTCGAGACTGAATGGGTCTCTTTCTTCGCTTCATGATTGGAAGACCAGGGATCAATCTCCCTTCCCTCGGCTTCCCGATTTGCTACCTTCTCTTAAATCCTGATAGGCTTTATCAACCCTATCTCTGATGCTCCCTATATCAAAATCCTCATCTAACATAACTTTAGATCGCCCTGACGTTGCTCCCTGTAATGGGAGGAACTTTCCTATGTCACTCCATTGTATCACTGGACTTGGATCCATTAATTCATTCTGAATGCGATCAATCTTGTGTTCTTGTTGTCTTCTTTTCCATTCTAATTCTTCACCTACTTCTCTCCGCTTTCTTGCCTCCTATCTGACTCTTTCTTCTTCCTTTCTCACCTCTTCTCTCCTTTCCCCCACTCTTCTTTCTTCCTCTTACTTTTATCTCTGTATCCTCTTATCTTTTAATTTCTGCACTTCCTCTTCTTCTCTCTTCCTATCCTGTCTATGACGTTCTTCCATTGCTCTTTGTCTGTTAACATACTTCCGTTTTACTTATTCACTTTCTTCTTTCTTTTGATGCTCCTCCTGATACAGCTGTTCTCACCGCTGCCGGCTATTCCTTTTCTGATCATCTTCTTTTAATCCCTTTTCTCATTCCCTGTCTTTTCTATCTTGCTTTGCCTAATTTCCTGTATGCTTTTCCCTTCAACTTAAGCAATATCTGTCCTCCCATCCCTTCGTTCTGTACAAGCATTAACTCGTCAGCTTTATCCTTTTCTCCTTTCCATCTCTTATTTTCTCTTTCTAAATATGTCTATATACTTGATTGCTCACCTTTCTCTTCATTTTGCTAGGCCTTTAAAGTCTCCTCTTTTCTCTTAGTCTCCTGTGGACTATCGTCACTTCTATGAGCAGGCGGTTCGTATATTGGATTACTATGCCTCGTCGCCACTTTCAGTTCCTTTAATGGATACAACCCTGCACTTTCTGTACTATTGCTTTTTACTTCAAGCGAGGCAAAGGGAGCAGAAGGCTCGGCTCCTTCCACTTTACACTGTTTAAGCATCCAATCCTCAGGTGGCGGATCCTGTATCTGTTCCTGGGACATCTTCTAAAGCTCTAAAATAGCTAACCTCTTCTCTAATTTCTTTCCTGTGTACGCAGTGTGCAAGTATGTGGGCATGTGTTACAATACCACCTTTGCCTAAGATCCCCCTTGTGGCCATGGCATGAACATCTTATCTGCCATGACTTTCACCCATTCTTCACTATACTGTTTGAGCTTGGGCATGTGTTTTAGCAAGGTTTTACTCAAGTGCATCAAAGGAGTAACATCTTCCATTGTGACAAGTCTCAAGAGCGCGCTCCAACAAATCACTGCTAAAACCCTCTATTTTCCAATAGTCTCAATCTAGCTTTAAGTCGGTACCGACAACTTCTCTTAGCTAGATACCATATTTTCTCAACCTTTCCTTAGTTTTCTTTGCTTTCTTGTTGCTCTTCAACACTTCAATACAACACAAATACAAACAGACAGACTAGTCGACTCTTCACATTAATCCTCAGCACTTTTTCCTGATATCTGCCCCATAAATATACCCCGATAAGGGTTAAAGTCTTATCTTACAGGGATCTATCCTCTGCATAGCCTAGATAACTTCGACTGAAGTGTATAACAGCTTCTTCTGAAATTCCCCTGAACCAGGACTTCTTGGGTTTATCTCCTTATCTCTTATCTACAAACACAAAAAACACCACCCATTACTTTTCTTACACCATTTTCTAAGTCCCCATTACTTTTTAATTACCACAATCACATCCCCTCAATTTGCCATTCCTCTTAGTCTAATCACCATTCGCTCTTTCAGCTCGAGACCTACGGTATTGACTCCCCTCTCCAATCGACCACGTTTGCCTTCCGGCCACTAAGCGCCCTTGACTAAATCCCTCCTAAGGAGGGATTTACTCAAAGAGGGGCCCGTCCCACCTGTATTGATTTCCTTGCAAGGATTTTATATTGGCCGTTCTCCACAGAAAACCTTGCGATCTTCCAAATAGATGGCGAAGGGCACTCTATCGTCTGAAGCACTGGAGTCTAGAGGTTGATGGGTCTTTACGTCAACCATCTGACATGGTGTCACGTCAACCCTAGAGGCCATTTTTGTAACGCTCACCTGATTCCCGTAGAGGCGCCGGTCTTGACTGGGCGTATACCGTATCTTCAAAGGTGATGTGTAACACACGGCTGGCTCTTTGGACTGGACCTCTGTGCACTGTATGTCTGACTTGAAGGGTAAGATGTCTGCAGATAGAAAATATGGGATTAAGGAACTGGGTTATTGAATGTCTCTCTCTTCTTCCCTTTCTCTTCTCCTGTAGAACCCCAAAGGTTAACGCTCTCACCTTAGGTAAGTGAACGCTGTGCTCTCCATCTGCCTCGGGGCAGGGTGCTGTAACCAGTTTCTTCACTGGATAAGGGGAGCAGGCCTCTTGACTTCAGAGGACTGCTGTCCGTCGTTTTCTGAACGAACGGTAAGTTTCGAGTAATTCTAATGTCTTTAAAGTCTTTAGTAATGATGTCTCTTGTTTTGCAGGGTTCCGGCGATGGCGGATGACGGGCTGAAGTGAGTTGAAGATGGAGCCCGTGTGATGAATAGAAGCGCCTGGAAGCACGTAAGTAAGCGCTTGTTGCCTGCTTCACGATGCGCTCTAACTGTCTTTTTATTTTGCAGGTACAAGTTCGGAGCGGCTGCAGGGTGCCGGAATACCCACTGGGTTAGATGTGGAAAGGAGTAATGGCACGTGAGTATTAAAGTTCCCCAATGTCTTTAAACGCACCTTGTTTTGTCTTTCAGATGCGGGATGCAGCGCCGAAGGCCTCCGGAGCGTGCGAAGAGTTGGTAAGCTTTTGTCTTTCAGATGCCGGAATGCAGTGTGAAGACCTCCGGAGCGCACGAAGAGTAGGTAAGCCTTTGTCTTTCAGATGCCGGAATGCAGCGCGAGGCGTTGGTGACAGCCGATGGACCAGGTAAGTGAAGAGCTGTCACTGAAGACCGTAATGCTAACCTGTTCTTTCTTGTCTTTATAGGTGTTGCTGAAGACTGGATTCAGGATGGTAAGCCTTTTTCCTTAGGCCCAGGATCAGATGCAGAAGACACGATGAGCGTTCTGCTGCAGAGGATGCAGAATAACGCAAAGCAAGATTCATCCATCGGGTGTGGTTTAAATAGCCTCCTGTAGTGCTTAGGTGTCTCCTTCCACAGCCACGCCTAGGTAAGAAAAGAGTTCCTGCTTTCCAGAAGAGTTCCAGTGTTCTGAATCTAGGGAGTGGCTCCTGCCCCACCCAACAGGAAAAGTAGTTCCAAACAGAAGAGGATCAGAGGCTCAACTGGCAGGCAAGTAAGCAGCATGGTCTGCTGCAGGTAAGTCCACCCAAGCATTATGAGCCCGGCGCTTCCAGCGCTGGGACTGGGCATATTTATGAGCCTGGTGCCACTGGCGCCAGGACTGGGTCCAAAAGGTCCCAATTGGGACTGGTTGACACTCGGAACCTGGGTTATGGATCTGCTTCCAAGGGAGTTGGGAAAACCCTGACCTTTTGGAAGCAGAGATCATGACAGTACCCCCCTCAAGGCCCCTCCCAAACCGGGCTTCTCCGGGGGTTTTGGCTTGACAGGAAATGTTCGGTGAAATCTTTTGATTAGGCGAGGAGCGTGGACATATTCAGCAGGTTCCCAGGATCTCTCTTGGGGGCCGTAGCCTTTCCAGTCAATTAGGTAAAATAGTTTAGATTTGCAGATCTTGGAGTCCAGAATGCTTTTGACTTCAAACTCGAGTTCTCCATCAACTAGTATAGGTTTTGGAGATTTAGTTAGTCGGGTTTGAGGTTGCACAGGTTTTAATAGAGAGACGTGGAAGACCGGATGTATCTTCATGTGCGGGGGCAAGTCCAACTTGACCGCTACTGGGTTTACTATGGTAGTGATGGAATAGGGACCAAGGTATCTTGGGTTGAATGTGCGTGGCCCTTTTAGAGGTAGATATTTGGTGGATAACCAGACTTGATCCCCTACTTGATATTGAGGGGCTTCCTTCCGATGTTGATCTGCTCCTTTCTTGTATTGTTCTTTAGCCCTTTGAAGGTGAGAAACAGCTTCCTTAAAGGCTTGGGTGATTGTAGAATGCAGGTAGTCTACTGCTGGTGTTTCAAGATCTTGTAGGGGATCCAACTCCGAGGTTCGAGGGTGACTGCCGTACAAAAGAAAAAACGGGGTTTTCCCAGTTCCCGAATGGACAGAGTTATTGTAGGCATATTCGGCTATCCAAAGGATGTCTTTCCAAGTTTTTTCAGTTTGTTGCAGCATGCAGCGTAAATACTGTTCCAGAGTTTGATTGGTCCTCTCGGTTTGTCCGTCGGTCTGAGGGTGGTGACTGGTCGATAGTCTCACATCAATTTGAGCCGACCGACAGCAACTTCGCCAAAAATGAGAAATAAATTGACTACCTCGATCCGAAATTAGAACCGAAGGAAAACCGTGCAGTCGGACGATGTTTTTGAGAAATTCTCGGGCCAGAGTTGCTGCTGTTGGCAAGCCTTTGAGCGGAATGAAATGCGCCATCTTGGAGAATAAGTCCACGATTACTAGAATCGTATTGTATCCGGAGCATGGAGGTAGATCGGTGATGAAGTCCATAGAAAGCGTATGCCAAGGGCGAGGTGGGATGTCAATAGGGCGTAAGAGGCCTGCAGGTCTTTCCTTTTGACTCTTGTTTTGGGCGCATACTCCACAGGACATTATAAAGTCTCTGATATCTTTTTTCCAAGACGGCCACCAGAAGTAGCGCTTGATCTTTTCTGAGGTCTTGGCCATACCGGGATGTCCTTCCATTAAAGAATCGTGATAACAAGAGATTACTTTTTTCTGTAAATCTGTGCTGGGTAGGTATAATCGTTCTTGGAAATACAATAAGTTGTCCTTTACTGCAAAGTCCTTTCCCTGCAGATGCCAATTCTGTATGTCTGCTGGAGTTACAAGTTGCCTGGCTTTATCCTTAACTTCCTCTATGGATTCTGTGGCGATTACACCCAGAATTCGTTGTTCGGGAATGATTGGTACAGGTTTAGGGTTGATCAAGTGTTCTTCCACTCCCATCCGAGAAAGGGCATCAGCTTTACCGTTCTTTGTACCAGGTCGATAGGTAATTATGAAGTCAAACTCGGCAAAGAATAATGCCCAATGGAGTTGTCTAGAGGATTGGGCTTTAGCGGTTTTCAAATATTGCAGGTTTCGGTGATCCGTAATCACAGTAACGGTGTGTCGGGCCCCCAGCAGATAATGCCGCCAAGCCTTAAAGGCAGACTTGATAGCCAGAAGTTCCTTGTCAGTAATCGTGTAATTGATTTCAGGAGGCGAGAATTTGTGGGACCAAAATGCCACGGGATGCAACTGATTGGTTACCGGGTCCTTTTGTGATAGAACTGCCCCCATGGCAAGGCTTGAAGCATCAGTTTCCACGATGTAGGGGAGTTCGGGGCGAGGGTGTTTTAAGATTGGTGCAGAGATAAATTTAGTCTTCAAATCCTGGAAAGCCTGTTCCGCCTCGGTAGACCATTCAAAACGTTTGTTTTTCTTTAACAAGGCAGTGATGGGCTGGACTATTCGAGAGAATTCGGGGATAAACCTGCGGTAAAAGTTAGCGAAGCCTAACATGCTTTGCACACCTTTTACGGAGGATGGTGATGGCCATTTGAGAACTGCATCGACCTTCTTTGAATCCATACGCACTCCGCCAGGTGATAATATGAATCCCAAGAATTCAACTTCAGTCACGTTGAAAACACATTTTTCCAACTTAGCGAAAAGTTTGTGTTGACGCAATCTTTCGAGGACCATTTTCACGTGTTTCCGATGTTCAGATTCCAATGAAGAATAAACGAGGATGTCGTCAATGTAAACAACAACACACACATCTATGAGCTCTCTGAGGACATCGTTCATAAAATATTGAAAGGCGGCCGGGGCATTGCAAAGTCCGAAGGGCATGACCTGATATTCAAACAGCCCATACTTGGTGCGGAAGGCCGTCTTCCATTCATCGCCCTCTTTTACTCGTACCAAGTGGTAAGCTCCTCTAAGATCCAGCTTTGTATATATGCATGCTTTTCTGACTTGGTCCAGGAGTTCAGGGATCAAAGGTAACGGATATCTATTCTTAACGGTGATCTGGTTCAGGGAGCGATAATCTATACAAGTTCTAAGGTCTCCTTCCTTTTTTGGAACGAAGAACAAAGCTGAAGAAGCAGGGGACTTGGAAGGACGAATAAACCCATTTGCCAGGTATTGATCCAGGTATTGTCGAAGGGGAAGGTTCTCAGGCTCGGTGAGGGCATAAATTCTACTACAAGGAGGAGTAGATCCAGGTATCAGGTCTATCTGGCAGTCATAAGACCTATGAGGAGGTAGAGAGTTAGCCTGATCCTTCCGGAAAACATCTTGGTATTCTAGGTATTCGGGAGGTAATTGGGGAGTCTCTGAAGAAATTGCTCCCAGTGCAACACCAGGTGGAGGGTGACAAGTAGAGACACATTCTGGAAACTGGACCGTTCTTGCTCGCCAATCGATCAGAGGATTGTGTTTCTCTAACCAAGGTATTCCTAGAATAATCTGAAACTGAGGGGCCTTGATCACATCGAACACGATCCTCTCATGGTGTCCATCTTGACTTACTAGCGTCACCTCTTGAGTGGTATGCGTTACTGGCCCAGAGGCTATCTCCGTACCATCCACCGTAGTAATGACGTCCTTTACAGCCTTGGGACAAAGAGTTAGATTCATCCTCAAAACCATTTCATGATCCACATAATTGCTGATGGCACCGCTGTCGACGTAAGCTTCAATTGCATGTAATCGATCCGGATTATCAGGGCTAATGAGGACCATAGGTATCACGAAATGCGAGGTCACGGAACTGGTTTTCACGCTCGGCAAGAGGACCTCTATTCTTGTCGGGCGAGGTCGTTTCCCTGCTCAGAGTTTGTAACTTTGGTAACTGCAGCTCGTACTGCCTTCTTGGCAGGTTTCACCGGACAGTCTCGAAGAAAGTGCCCTGAGTTTCCGCAATAAAGGCATAATTGCAACTGTTTTCTCCTTTGCCGCTCCTTTTGTGTTAGAGGACCTTTCAGACCCCCTATTTGCATGTGTTCCCCGGAGTCTACTCCTTTGGAAGGAGTTGGCGGTTTGGAAAATACTCGAGCATCAAACTTGGAACGATCGGCCTTCCTGTTCTGCAGTCTGTGATCTATTTGAACGACTAAGTATATATAGTCCGAACAATCTTGCGGGGGATTCACTACTTGGGCTAACACATCTTTGAGCTCTCCACGTAGACCTCTATAAAACAGCGTAATCCTTTTGTCCTCAGGCCATTGAGTTTCCACTATCAGTCTGTTGAAAGACGCAATATAAGCCAAAAGATCTTGATTACCTTGTCGCAACGAAAGAAGCTCATTGTCCAAGGCCTGCCCCTGTGAATGTCTTGCGAACAGTTTTTCCATACTGAGCTGAAAAGCTTGAAAATCATGGAGGACCGGATCATCTTGATTTACTAGAGGGATCGACCAGTCTGCCGCATTGCCACTAAGGTACGAAAGCACGAAAGCTACTTTAGCTTGATCAGTTGGAAAGGCTGCTGGCCGGCATAAGAAATTCAACCGGCACTGATTGATAAATACTGCAAACCTCTTTGGGTCACCAGAAAATCGTTCGGGCGGAGCCAAAGGTACATTCCCAGGTAGGTTGATCTGCACTGGATTCATAGAGGATGTAGAAGGAAGATTTCCCCCAGATGCGGGTAACGGGGTCTGTCCGGCTTGTGACTGTAGCATTTGTCTAGCGAGATCATCTGTTCGCTCCTTGGAAATAATCAGTTCCCTTCTTAGAGCGTTCGTTTCCTGACGGGCTGCATGCACTTCTGCCCTTAGTTCCCCAAGTAACTGGGCTAGCTGGTCGGTATCCGAGGTTTCCATAGCGCCTGGACGGGAGTTTTGTGGTAGGCTTTGCGTTCTGTAACGCTCACCTGATTCCTGTAGAGGCGCCGGTCTTGACTGGGCGTATACCGTATCTTCAAAGGTGATGTGTAACACACGGCTGGCTCTTTGGACTGGACCTCTGTGCACTGTATGTCTGACTTGAAGGGTAAGATGTCTGCAGATAGAAAATATGGGATTAAGGAACTGGGTTATTGAATGTCTCTCTCTTCTTCCCTTTCTCTTCTCCTGTAGAACCCCAAAGGTTAACGCTCTCACCTTAGGTAAGTGAACGCCGTGCTCTCCATCTGCCTCGGGGCAGGGTGCTGTAACCAGTTTCTTCACTGGATAAGGGGAGCAGGCCTCTTGACTTCAGAGGACTGCTGTCCGTCGTTTTCTGAACGAACGGTAAGTTTCGAGTAATTCTAATGTCTTTAAAGTCTTTAGTAATGATGTCTCTTGTTTTGCAGGGTTCCGGCGATGGCGGATGACGGGCTGAAGTGAGTTGAAGATGGAGCCCGTGTGATGAATAGAAGCGCCTGGAAGCACGTAAGTAAGCGCTTGTTGCCTGCTTCACGATGCGCTCTAAGTGTCTTTTTATTTTGCAGGTACAAGTTCGGAGCGGCTGCAGGGTGCCGGAATACCCACTGGGTTAGATGTGGAAAGGAGTAATGGCACTTGAGTATTAAAGTTCCCCAATGTCTTTAAACGCACCTTGTTTTGTCTTTCAGATGCGGGATGCAGCGCCGAAGGCCTCCGGAGCGTGCAAAGAGTTGGTAAGCTTTTGTCTTTCAGATGCCGGAATGCAGTGTGAAGACCTCCGGAGCGCACGAAGAGTAGGTAAGCCTTTGTCTTTCAGATGCCGGAATGCAGCTGCAGCGTGAGGCGTTGGTGACAGCCGATGGACCAGGTAAGTGAAGAGCTGTCACTGAAGACCGTAATGCTAACCTGTTCTTTCTTGTCTTTATAGGTGTTGCTGAAGACTGGATTCAGGATGGTAAGCCTTTTTCCTTAGGCCCAGGATCAGATGCAGAAGACACGATGAGCGTTCTGCTGCAGAGGATGCAGAATAACGCAAAGCAAGATTCATCCATCGGGTGTGGTTTAAATAGCCTCCTGTAGTGCTTAGGTGTCTCCTTCCAAAGCCACGCCTAGGTAAGAAAAGAGTTCCTGCTTTCCAGAAGAGTTCCAGTGTTCTGAATCTAGGGAGTGGCTCCTGCCCCACCCAACAGGAAAAGTAGTTCCAAACAGAAGAGGATCAGAGGCTCAACTGGCAGGCAAGTAAGCAACATGGTCTGCTGCAGGTAAGTCCACCCAAGCATTATGAGCCCGGCGCTTCCAGCGCTGGGACTGGGCATATTTATGAGCCTGGTGCCACTGGCGCCAGGACTGGGTCCAAAAGGTCCCAATTGGGACTGGTTGGCACTCGGAACCTGGGTTATGGATCTGCTTCAAGGGAGTTGGGAAAACCCTGACCTTTTGGAAGCAGAGATCATGACAATTTTACTCAAGGTAACATGTCGAACTATGAATGGGATGGAGAATTACTTCTCACACTAAATAATAAGGCCGACTCAGGAAGCTGGCAAACAACTCTGTTTTAATATCAATTGTCTAAAACAGGGAGTACATTGGTTCTTAAACTATAAGGCTCCTCGTTATACAGACCTCTACAATTGGTTGGCATGCTTGTACCTCACTGGAACATTCCATGCTCTAGCAGCACGTAAACTGGTACCCCAGGTTCTGGTGGGTGAACTTGACCGTATCTCCCCACCCAATTAGTCTGACATCTCGCATCACTCATGCCATCTGCCATTCATATTGTCTTTGAACTCGGCCTTGTAGTAGCTTTTCGTATCTGGGAATATAAAGGAGTGTGAGCACTTGTTATCAATCTGGTTCACCATGCCCATCATCTATTTTCATCCTCAGTGCATGTGATCAGAGAATTTGCTCATATTATGGTATTAAATTGTCTTTAATAAAGAAATGTGGCACACATGGTGTTCTCTCATTGCAATTTATCAAGGGATGCCTCCGCTGCTCACCTTTTACTGTTCTTTGTAGCTGATAACCAGTTCTTGGCTGCTTTCAGTCTTTGACAGCCAGCCAGGCAGCCTCTTTGGCCTTGCTTCGAATTTGAGCCTATTCTTTGCTGCGACACACGTAGCTTTCAATTTGTCTTCCTTCATGGAGACTTGCTTACTAAAATGTATCATCGAATGTCCAGGACTCTATATACATATATGTTGGCTGCAGCGCCTGCAGTATATATACTAAGCATAGCCAGCCTTATGACTACTTAGTCTACTTGTGTTAGAGCGTCTGTACAATTGTAGAACGTCTTGTGTTTTCTGCAGTGCTCTTCAGACATACAATCTTCATTCCGCACATAAAAGTCTTCTCAATTCTTTACTTTGCCATCAGATTCTATATCTCCTATGCATTCTCTTCTCTGGTCATCCTTACCGACGTGTCACTCTCATCTTCTGTGATGTCATCAGCTTCTTCTTTCCACATCTTCACACTTCTTCAGGTGCTCCTTTCAGGAAACCATCAGTCTTTCGGGGTAACTTCTCATACAGTCTTCTCAATGAATACCTTGTCTCAAAGATTCTTTGTGGTACAGGTACCATTACTGGCGTTGCACATGTTGCAATTTCCAGTATATAGGTAAAATAGGGGTGAGACTTTCTGTAGAGGCATTCGGCTGCTCCTCTACAGAACCACTGGGTCAAATGCATCTGACACATACAACAGTATTAAAAGTGCAATATGGGCGTTATTAATAATGCCAGCAATATTGGTCTTTAGATCTAATAGGGCTGCATCTGTTCCATGCTTATCCTGAGGTTCTGATTGCGGTAACCCCAGTACATTTTGACTTTCCACAAACTCCTGCAGTTGTATGTATGTAATCCTATCCAAGATTCTCAGAACAAAATTAACATTATGGGATCCAGGTTGGCCTTCTTGAGAAGTGGTGTAATCCAATACACCTTAAGATTGGCAGTCACCCAAGACACAGCAAAGGATGAATTAACAATCCTGGTAATCAACGGAACAATGAGATCTAAAGTGTGTTTAATAATGGAGTCTCGGCTCGGAAGCATGTGGTGGGTTTCAGACCACTCCCAGTAGTGATAACTTCACTCTCTGTTACATGTTTAAACTGAAACTTAGACTTGTCCCATAAGCAAACCCCAGTAAACACTAGAGATACCACTGGGGAAGAGGAGACTTTCTCCAGCAGCAATTGTTTATTGCTGGTGGATGTTGTTGAAGAGATTATATTTTCTTAGTAAATTCATCTTGGAGGATTTAACAGCAGCTATTGCTGATCACAATCTTGGGTTCAGGAGTCGACTTTCCTATAAATTCATGCAGGATTACAAAAATGTCCCTCGAGTTTGACATAGCCTCAGCAATGCTCAGATTATAATTAGTCTGTTTGGCTGAAAAAATAGAACAGTTGTAATTCGCCACACCTTTCTTATATGAAAGCAAAGTTGTGGAACAGGGGTTGTTCTGCCAAGCACGTTCAGTTACTTGTTTCAATTTCGTGTATGTAATAACTGTAGTGTTAAACCATATATTTGTCTTAGATCCATCTTTTCTGGATTTAACATGCATCGGATCAAGAGTGCCAAAAGCCTCCCTAATAATCTGTTGATATATTGTTAACATCACAGTTTAAGGATACTCTAGAAAACTGTGGTAGTACCACAGCTGCAAGGGCATCAGTTGTGATTTTATTTTTTAAAATCCTAACCTTTACATGTATCAGGACTTTCCATCAAATTCTTATCCATCGAAGTTATATCCATCGAAATGTATTAATTAAAATGCTTTTCATCGAAAAGCATATTCATTGAATGAATTTTGATGAATTTCAATGGATTTTAGAATCAGGGTTAGGGTTAGGGTTTATAATTAGGTTTAGGGCAAGGGTCAGGGTAAGGGTTAGGGTTAGGGCAAATTTGGGTAATGGCTAGGGCAAGGGTTAGGGTAAGGGTTAGGATAAGGGTTAGATTTAAGGTTAGATTTAGGGATTGGGTTAGATTTAGGTTTACAGGTGGATTTAGGGTTAGGGTTAGGGTTAGTGTTAGATTTAGGGTTAGGGTTGGGGTGTCCTTGGGACTAGGGGGTTTTGGGGGAACCCCCCATATAAACAATAAATAACGTAAGTGATAGGTAGCTGTAAAGTGCTGAAATAAGTTAAAGATTGCAGCACTGGGCAGGGGTTATATTTAGAAAATGGGGGTTGGTGTGTGGGGTGAGAGGGGGAGGATGCCTTGGGATTTAGGGGGGGTTGTGTGGAGACCCCCGATAAACAAAAAATATCACAATTTACAGGGAGCTGTCCAGTGCTGAAATACATTAAATATTTCTGCACTGGACAAGGGTTCCATTTTGAAAATGGGGGTTGGTGTGGGGGGTTAGAGGGAGAGGACCCCTGGGGGTTGAAGGGAATTTGGGGGGTGAGACCCCCAATACAAAATAAATATCAGAAGTTACAGGGAGCTGTCCAGCTCCCTGTAATGTCTGTTCCATCGAATTTCCATGCAAAAAAATGTAAAGTGTTTTCGATGAAAAGGTTTCGATGGATAAACATTTTACATTTTATGTATGGGAATTCTATGGAACATGTTTCGATGACAAAAATTCGATGGTACTTATCTTCAATGCAAAATTTCAGATGGAAAGACCATAAACCACCTTTATATTTTTTCTAGGTGAGGCACTTGAATACAGAGAGATTGATGGGAGTAGAAGATTAAAAGAGATGAAATAATGATCAGACCAGGGGCACACCGTAAGCTCAACGGGTTCAATTTCAATGTTATCAGTCAGAACCCAATCAAGGGTATTACTCTCTCCATGTGTAGCAGTCTTGACATGCTGTGAAATACCTAGATCCCCTAGAGCAGTTTTAAGAAATGTTGAATCCAGGTCAAAGTAATTGTTAGCACAGAGTTTGAAATCACTGAGCAAAAGTAAATGTGCAAATAGTTTCATAATGTCACCAAGAATGGAGAACAAATGTTCCTCAAAGTTTGGTGTTTTGTGCAGAGACCTGTATAGAATCAGAATACTGATACAAGCAGTAGGGTCAATATTCAGTTTGACCAATAAAGATTCACAGTTGTCAGGTTTCATCACCCTAGTGGTATGAATTGTAAGGGTGTCTTTAAAGAAATGTGCCACCCTCAACCACCAGAATATGATCAGTCAAACTTAAAAAGGTTATAACCCTCTGGGTTTTATGAGAGATGCTTTGTGAGTGGTGTAAGGAAGGCATGGTATCAAAATAAGACCGACACAAGTGATCACAGTTCAAGGGTGTTTATTGAACTGTTATAAGGGGTGTGAACAATGCCTATCTAACCCTAAATCTATGATGGGAAAAAACGATAACCATTAAATAATAAAAAAGGGCCTATACTAACAATCCTATTGCCAATCCTTACAGCTATGCTACAAAATAGTGTGGGATAATGTTCCGAAAAAGAAATAAGTGTTCACAAAATAATAAGTCAGCATGTGTAGGCCAGGGCTTCCCTTCCCCATGTTTTTAGCATGGGACAAGGCATGTCACTTGAGCACAGCACACTCCTGGGCTTCTCCAGCATGAGGCTATAGTTCCTTTCTCCTATATCAGGGCCTTTCTGTGCCAAAGTCTCTTCTGTGGTAAGTCTTTTGCATCAGAGGGCCGGATGTGCTATTCAAAATAAAGTGACAAAGTTCCTTCCTTGATATTCACATCGGGTGAATTACTCTTCACCCTGGATAACCCTTTTAAGGGTTCATATCCCCAATATTCACAATTATTCCGCCTCAGCTGGACTCAGACCAATTTGTTTAGTCACCCGCTTCCGGTCTCAGATCAATTCATTCACAATTAGTCCCCCTCTTCCGGGCTCAGACCAATTTAAACAAACAATATCTTCCTGGCTGATTTTAGATATTCACGTCGGAATCCCCCTCTTCTGGGCTCCAACCCCGTTTTTACACAATTAGTCCCCATCAGCCGGGCTCAGACCAATTTCAACACGTATGCGATTGAAGACTTTCAAACATGCATGGGATTCCACTCAACCTGATGCAGGACCACTTCGCTTCACCTTTTCGTAGGCTTTTTACATGCTCATGGGTACCAAAACAGAGACCTTCGAGTGAGCACCCACATGATGCTGTACCACTCTGTTTCTGGTACCGTTCTTGGTTTCTTAGAGCTCAATCGTACACAAGTTCTTTGTAGACACAATGTTGTCGCTTGCAACCTTGAGCATCACACAGCCCAGCTTGCTAACAGCTTCTCCCGACTCATCGGCTATGCTGAGCTCATTGTCGTTGCTTTGTTATCGGAGTCAAGGATGTTACCACAGTGGCAATATCTTCCACCCCGCCCCGGCCATCAACGCAAGAGGGTCCTGTGTACCTTCAACAAATGCTGCATTGTTTGTCAGCTGGTATTCATGGTCTTATGTTTATTTTCCTTGAGGTTTCTTGAAAAGCACAATACTTTCTTGAAAAAGGCCAGGGTGATTCCCTCCTTGTCATCCTCTGTGGTTTCGCTGACTTTCTCCTCAATTTAAACTGCCATCCCGGAATATCTGCTTCCTCGTACATCTGTCCTTGCTCAGAGTGTGCTTTTGTGCTCCGCCTTTTATCCAATGAGGAAGAGTGATGGGAGTTAGGTGTGTGTAATTAGCAGTAATTGCCTGACTCTACCTGACCCTTGTATTGGGACATGTCAGGTGTATGGCTCTAGTGTTAGTCCTTTGTTGTTCACGATGAACTGCCTGTGAGAAAGTATTTGTGTTGTAAAAAGGGGGTGGGGGATTGAGTGTCTAGATATCCTACCTTGTAGGATGGGGAAAGGGTGTTATAAGGAAGGGGATTCCCTGTCTCATCCTTCGGTGTCCCACTTCTACTCCCTGAAGACCCCCCCATCCAGGTGATCCTACCGCAGTGGTCCACCCCCAGGAACTGGTTCCAGTAGCAATGGCCGTGTCGTGGCCACCTGGATGATAGATCCATGGGGACTAGTGAGTGAGACATCTTCAGGTTTCTCACAGTGGACATGCCCTGAAGCCAGGTCTGAGTGACTGTGAGCACGTCTACACCCGAATCGGTCAAATAATCTCCAAGTTCAGTAGCATGCAGCACCAGAGAACGTGTATTCAAGAGAGAAACTGAGATGCAAGGAGTCAATACTCAGCGTGTTCCTGTTGCATAGCCCATGAGTACATACATATTATGAGAGGAGGGATTCACAATGACATACATAATGGCATTATGGGGTTTATGCCATTATGGGGGACATCAAAAGGAGGCGCCAAGTTCAATTTGTCATGACTTCCCACATCAGCTAAATTTAAAGGATTTTGTTGTGTTAAATCTGCACAACTTAACTGCACCTTAACTAGGGTTTTTTAAGTGAATATACAAGTTATTTCAAATTCTCAACAACATAATTTACACTGAAACAATTTCTCAGTTCTAAACATATCCTAAAGTCAACATACAATGAATTGGAGAGGAATGGGAATTTGCTGATCTTCCTATATAATGTAAGGAGTTTCCACTGTATGTGTACCCTTAAAGAGAGCAGGATAAATTCTGCTCTGATTCCTGCAGTGGGCATACAATTAGGCAAAAGTAGACCTTTTTTTTCCAAAGTAGACCTTGTAACTTAGGTAGCAACACCCAAATATCTAAATGCAACACTTCAAGTCCATAAATAATAGATGGTTCAGCCTTTCCTGTGTACAATTTCAGCAAAGGGGCAAGTGAAAAAATGGCGAAGTCGTCTCTTTAAGCTCTTCATTTGAGAAGAAAATAGTTGTTTCCCTCTTAAAAATAGAAGAGATATATTTGACCTGCATTATTAAGCACAGTACAATGAAAAAGATCAGTAAAAACACAGTACCAATCACCATAACAAAAGACGCTTTTCAAATGGACTGTCGGCATGCCCCGAGAAGAAAGGTTACGGGAAGAATTCAGTGTCGCCATGCTACCTTGGAGATATCTGTTATATTGGGTAATGACAGGGTGTTGGTGCACGCTCTTGAAGCCAGCAGGCACATGCCATTTCAAAAGGAGTGTGTTACAGTGAGTGGACTGAAATGGGGAACGGGAGAGGGTGAGGAAATATGGGGAAAGGGTTGCATGGGAAGGTTTGGGAGAGGAGGAGAAAGATCACCTATTGAATCCCACTGCCAGCACAGAGTCACTTATTGTATCCTACTGCCAGCACACACAGAGTACCTTGACGGACATACTGTTGAGATGGGTCTTTTTACTGAGTAGGACAAGGAGAAAGAGAAAAAGCAATACTGACATGGCGAAAAAGCTGCGGTATGTTTACACTGAGCAGTGTGCCAGTTCGGAATTGAGATGTATAGGGTGGGTGCAGCAAAAAGTCACTGAGGGGCAGGAGAGGGCCTGAGTATCCTCTCCGTGGTAGATTATGCAGGTTCAGGGATTGAGGGGGGCATTGACATGGAATGACATTTTAGATTTTCGTTTTTGTTTAGTTGGGCACGGTAGTGACATAAAGTTCAGAAACATGGCCTACATATTGCAATGTGAGAATATCGAGAAAGATAATAAAACAAAATTGCTCTGCATATTATCATTAAAATAGTATCTGTTGGACACACAATCACACACATTCATTATGTAATGGCAGTTATGGTATTCTATCTTATATTGGAGGACCTCTTCTGTTTGCACGGCCTCTTGGCACTTTGAGCCCTGGTATGATGTAGTGAGGTATTTAATAGTGTAGTGGTAGCAGAACAAAGTTGCTATTGCTGAAACAGTAGGGTGAGGACAATCAGATAAACCATGTTCTGTTGCAGGAAAGGCATGACCTATTCAGACATTTCTGCTGATGTGTGTGTTTTAGAGGATGACATCTCAAGATGAGTTTGGTTAATAGTTGTTGTTACGTTAAATGGTAGCATGAGGGTTTTGGTCATGATTGGATGCATGCCATAATGTTAGGGTAGAGTAGTGTGAGGTGAATGATTTCTGCTAGAGATGACATTTTTCTGAAGGATACTGGTGTCCAGTAACATGGGTGTTGCTAAGAATATGAGGCTGTGAATAATTTTTGGGTCAAGCTGGGGATGTATGTGTAATTTTTCTTCTCCCAGTATTGGCAGCTTATAAACACATGCACATTATTTGCATTTAAACCTTTGCACATGGGCCAGAATGCGTGCTGATTAGGATATTCTTTGTGGATAACATATTCATTAAATGAGTTCCTACATACTTGTAATGTATTTGTTAGTTCCACAAACTAAATTAAGATTCTGTTTTCACAAAGTTCCCTGAGCTGCAAAAGTCCATGTTCTACCCACCCCCTACTTAACATATCCGAAGACACCAACAGAATATGAGTTCTCAAATCAAGCGGTATAATGATGGCATTTAATAATTTCAATGTACTTAATCATAATCCTCTATCTCAAAGCTTCAGATTCAGGTGAGCTTGGATGCATTTTATTTTAAGCAAGTGGCCTGTGAAAACGCTTTAGAATCTTTGCCATTAGCACCAATGTTTGTCAATAATTCAATGGGATATGTAAGGACATGTATAGCATTTTTGCCAGCATATAATAGCATTTTGCCTGCATATAATAGCATTTTGCCAGTATGTAACATAGTTTTTTTTGCCAGTATATAATATATAGCATTATTGCTACCATGCAAAGTACACACTCAGGCCCAGTTTGAAACTGTAGATATTCAGAGCACACATAGAAAAACTTAGTGTGCTGCCAGGTTAAAATAATGAGGTGCACAATGTCTACTTCATGTGTGAAGACTACATTAGAATACATAACTGACTAACATTACTAACCTAACTAAAGTACTAAGTGCTAATTTCTAACATGATAATGTAGTCTTCTATGCAAAATGAGGTACAGTACATGTGTTGTGTGCACTGTTTAAAATTCCATTTTACATGAGAAAATGAGCACTATCGTTTTCTTGAGCTTGTGAAGAACAGAAAATATGCAAGATGCAGGAAGCAAAACGAAACAGTTACTCTGGATATGAAAATTTAATTGTTCTGAAAACAAAGGCTGGCACAGACCACATTCTTTTTATTATGATTGGTGGGAATTGTAGGCAGACAAGCCACGTCAATAAAGGGCTGAGTCAAAGTTTTCCTAAGAAAGAGAAAAAGGAGGGTAGGCAGTTCAAGCTGGGTTCAGAAGATAGACGGACAGGTCTGTCTCAAGGGGGTTGAGCGCTGACTGAATCTAATCAGTTGGTGCTCCCCCACACAAAGTTGTGGAGGAGTTTCACGCTGACACTGGGACTGCAAGAGGCTGCGAGGTCATGCGGGAATCTCAGATTACTGGCCTTGGTAAGAGACTTGTGCCAAGTGAGGAATAAATTGTATGCCATACGTGTGTGGCTAGGTTTTTGCAGTGCAGAGAAGTTAGAAATCATTGTATGTTTACTTCTCTCTATATTCAAAGTGTGGGAAGATTAATTCATGTTTGCAAAATACCTGCTTGTTCTGTTTTGTTTGTTTTATTTTGCAGATGATGCTGTAAATAAAATGGTAAGATTTGGTGACTTGTAAATGGCATGCAATACAAAATGTAGATAAAAACAATTGAGACTTTTGTGTCATTCATGCATCTGTGAATCATTTATATGAGTGAAGTACAGAGGGCAGGTTCATACCAGTGCAGCAGTGTGTTTACCAATGTATCACTGTACCTAAAATAACAAGAGAAAATCAGTAATAGACACATACAAAGTAGAAAGTTGTGTGCGGTGTGATGAGTGTTTTCTTCCTTGCATGCTGAGATTACCAGCCATAAACTATAGGTGGCGCATTGTACAAACTCATTGGGTTCTCTGAAGTGTCTAAGTCTGGGGCTCTCTACAGACAACTAGTAGATATTGTAATAGAAAGGAAAGGTTTGTTTTATAATGGGGTTATAGTATAAAAAAAACTTGCTCACCACTATACTACAGGAATAAGATAATTCTGAAAATACCACGAAGCAAGATACCACTAAAATGACCACCAATACAAGCTAACACAGTGTGGTCACTAGTGTGATACCAGACCCACTCTAAATGTAAGACTAATTTACTGCCAAATTACCACCAATATTTTTACGGTAAGAAAATACTGCCAAATCCCACATTTACCCCAATAAGACAAAATCTCCTACAAATTATGGTTTGTTGGCCAGGAAAGTGACTGCAGAGCATCTACTGGGCGTGGCAGGCAAGTGTGTTCCACACTACCATACATGCATACGTGCATTAAAAGGCTACCCTACCAACCCCCAGGCAATGCCTTTGGCCCTTGGTTGCCACCAATATCAAAATGGATTCTGCATGATCATCCACTTGCATGATCCTGTCTTGTGTGAGAAACAACTGGATTATGAATATGCAACCTTTACAAAATCATAACAAAACCACACACTCCCACATTCACGAACAACAAACATGTGAAAGGACAGGTTTACAGCAAGGCCAACCAGTTTGAAACTCAATGTATGACTGCTGAGCTGCAAGACCATACTGCTGAGTGTGTTGGTGAGCAAAGAGTGAACTGGAATGCCAGAGCATACCTAACGGTGGCCATGTTGGATGAGGAAAACCAATGGCACTGCAATTGAGGGACAATGAAGCAGAATAATGGACGCAAAGTTAACAGAGACATCATGCAGAGGTGGGGGTGGAAATTATGGGGACTGGGAGCTATTTAGCCTCTGCTTCTATCTTAGGAGAACCTGGTTAGCTTGAAAGCAACAGTTGCTAGGAGCTACTTTTGGCTCCGCTGGCCAATTGATGGCTTACAAACATGAATATGTGACATTAACTTTTAGTATTTTAGAATGCTAATAGAGATGAATTAGGACATATCTAGAACATAACGAATCATACATGATGGACAACAAGTTAAAGTGTGCATCTCATGTGGAAGTTAGATTTGCTGCACAATGGGTGCACTCTCCTGATACCCCAGCAGTAGCTCCTGCCTATTGGGTGATGCCTGACAACCAGGTGCTGGCATTAGCTCCTGTTCACCGAACCTTAATTTTGGCTCCTGCTCACCGAACCTTAATTTCGAACCCTGCACAGGCATAGAGGGAAAATGCACAGTTAGGAACAGGTTCATGGGAAGATCCAGGGAGTCTCCAGTGCAGTATTGAGGCAGATGGAAGACAGAGTCTGAGGGATGGGTCAGGCAATAGAGGAGGCAAAGTGGTCTGCACATAGGAGAGGCACAGAGATGGATCAGAAAAGAAGACTGTTAGGAAATAGGGGGAAATGGCCCCCAAAAAGGCATGTCAGGATATTATCCCAGTAAGGGCATTGCGTAACTGACATTGGGAAGAAATTCATCTGAAAATCTGAAGAGGGCAAAGCAGCATGGATCCGATCATAATGACAGGTGATATTGTCTGCACAGGTCAATCGACATGTCTGACCTGGGAAGATATCAATATCACACTTTGATAATAATAGCCGGCACTGCCATGTGATTTCCATGTTTATGTTCTATAGCAACCATACTGTTTTGCTGTTGAAAGGTGACAAATAATTAGGACGTCTACCGGCCATTTTTAAAAACATTGTAATGTTTTCTGTGAAGTTTAGTTATTAAGCGTCACAGATTAGATACCTGCGAAGCATATTAAAATGATGTACATAAACACACTCTATTATAAATAATATTTTGGACAATATTTGCAAATGTTATATATTATACCTTTGTTGACTAAACTATGACTTTTTAAGGAAAAATGGAACAACAACACACAGGCTCTATAAACAGGAAGTGATTGCTAAAGGTGCGCATCTTTATGGAATGCATGCAACTGAATTGTGACGATAGTTTGGGATATAACATGGTCTTGGGATGCAAAAGAATGATTTTTGTAGGGAGATTATAGTTTATGTTGCAACTGCAAATGTTAAATTATGATCAAGGAATCTATGCATATGTTTATGTTGATGAAGATCTTGTCCCTTGGGATTCAGCGAAAAACAAACTGAGATGCTTTGAATATGCATATATTGGCTGCATGGCATTTGAAGAATTTAAACATGGCCCATTTGTGTTAGTAAATAGTGTTGTTGAGTGGTATGAGTCTGGATTGTAATTGGTTATGGTGTGTTATAAGAGCAATGTGCACTAGCACTTTGAAGCATCTCTTGTGATAGACGGATTACCAATAAATATCTCAGACCAAATAACTGGACAGACTCAAGGAATACAGCAAAATTCTACTTTATTCTCAATTGAATAAAGCAGACATCAGACGATGTCAGTCTTATATCCCAATATGTGTCTCATATGATGTCATCCTATGTGGCAAACCATAAAATCTATTGCGGGACAGATTGGTTAGGGGAACATATATACTTATAGAATGTATACGGGTTAGAATTTCCTTGGCTGTCTCTAATCTGTGAGGCACGCCTCAAACTACCTCTAAATATGTATAGTACTGTTTATAGCAAACAAAATGGCGGTGGATTCATCTATGCAACATTGGATAGCCGGTTGCCCTATAGACCCACTGACTTGTTGGCGTTCTCACCCAACCTTGGACTTTTGACTCGCTAGCAGCACATAAGTGAAATAAAACCTTGGTGCTGGAATCACATCAGATTACTCGGCATTTTCCCAATGAGTCCATCATCACTCATCATTCTGGCCATGAGACATAGTTTATGTTTGTAGTTGACCTTGTAGCCTGCTCTATGTTCTATGACATTCAAGGGAGTGGAAGCAAATCACTATCTTCATTCGAGGATTAATGAATAGCCCGTGTTTTCGACTTCTGAGTCACATGTCAAGAGACCACAAATGTGTCAATTTCAACCCATTATTTACTGCTATTCGATTTAATTATACTGTGTGTCATTGCTCTTCTTGTCCTCTAGAGACTTGCTCACTGTAACATGTATAGATTGTATACACTTTTAATTGTTCAATATTTGGCTCTTGCAGATGTTTTTGTCTTCTTTAATCTAAGAGAAATATGTCTCGTCCATGGTTTATCCGTCTGCCCCCCCCCCCCTTCGTGCTTTGCAGCAATTCCTTAAAGATAGCATCCTTGATCAAAAGCCAAAACTTTATTTTGCACACAAAGCTGTTCTTCCTGCATATCCTGACTCCTCAACCCTGATCTTTTTCGGAGGTCGCTGAATTGTATCTCAACACAAGCTGGTGTCCATTTACCAATTATGGCCATCCTAGCCACGTTATATTTTCCTCTATAGCAAGCTTCTTTGTATCTTGTCTGCCGTGCATTACTGCCTATTTACACTTATTGGTCAGCATGTTACTTTGTTTTCCTTTGCATTTATGATTACTTTATCATTTTGTACATGTGTCTCTTATCACTTCAGTCACATTATCTATTTTAGGTATTTTCAGATCGTTTCAGTATGGCTTTGTATATTTGCTTCATGACATCACTCTGCCCTCATCAGGATTCACTCAGCACTCCATGATGCCCAACGGTGTTTGCTGACATCCTTCCACATGGCATCCTTCCACAATTTCAGTGCAAGGGTACATTTGGTACTGCTGTCTGAGTGCATATTGTCTCTTGTACACTCGATGTAGTATAGGAACAACACATGCGCTCCCATACAGATCTCTTCTGCTACAGTTCCAGTATGAGGGTGGTGAGAGTGCCGGAGATAGGGTGTATTTATCCAACTGCTCCTCTACATTTCCCCCTCAGGTCTCGACCACATTCTTCTCTTCATTCTCATTTACCATCTCTTCATACTGTTGTTTCTTTGGGACCCATACCTTTATCACCCCCCTCAGGTGAACTGCATTCTTTATATGTTCATCCACACTCACGGACATTTTGCCAGCAATCTCGACGCCAATATCCCCGCTTCCCTCCTCCACCTCCTCACCTGTTGAATCAGAGTCTTCTTCAATAGATCTGAGAGTTTGATGCGCTCTGTAGTCCTTTTCTTTTTTTCTTTGTTGCTGATATCTCCCATGAGAAGAAGCCACAGTGAGATTGATTGAAACGCCCTGACCGTGACCCCCTCCCGGGAGGGACCGGAAAGGGGAAAAAAGCCAAGTGTAGGCAAAAACCCCGGGGAATCACAACGGCAGGTGGGTATCCTGATGGAGATAGTAGCAGTTGAACTCAGCGGAAATCAGCAAATCTCAGAAATAGAAAGTGAGGAAAGAATAAACAAGAAACAGGAAGTGTAGGAAATTCAATAGCTCCTACTACAGGAAAACGGAAAAACTGCAAGCAAACAAGATGGTTCATATACCAAAGAATAAGAAGAAAAATAGAGAGAGAAAGGTCCCGGGAATCGGAACCCGAAAGGACGAGGAGGAGTAGAGAGAGGAAAGCTCAGCGGAGCCAGAATACAGCGTATAGCAAACCGCGGCAGCAAAAGAAAGCACAGCTGACCAGAAAGGGTTGCAACGCACAGAAGGAAGATAGGGTGTGGCTTAAATAACCCCATGTTCGCTTAAGCGGAAAAAGACTAGACCGTTAAGTGGATGTGACGCGAAGACGTGACAGGAATTAGGAAGTGCGTAATCGGAATCGGGGCCACAGACGCCAGGTAGGAATGCGTCGCATGACAGTATGCCCCCTTCCAAGACACAGACCCCCCGGTTTACCCGGTAATCGATGAAACTTTCTGAGAAGTATTGGGGCATGGATATGTGAACAGGGTTCCCAAGAGTCCTCCATATGAGAAAAACCCTTCCAATGCACCAGGTATTCCAGGCGCCCTTTGCGGTACCTAGAATCCAACAACCGGGAAACCTCGTATTCAGATGAATCAGGGGAGTGAGAAAGAATAGGTAAAGATCGAGCCTTGTGAGACTGATCGGCACTCTTAAGAAGTGAAGCATGAAACTGTCATGATCCGCCGCGACTGGCGTGCATGGAGCCGATGGCGTTGGAGCGGCCATTAGCGGTTCCGCCACGTCTCCGTGCAACGCACGGTCACGGTCTAGTCTTCCGGCCGGCTGCCGGGAGGTGATCGCTTATTAGCCGCTCCTACCCGGAAGTCTGCACGTTGCAACCTACTCGCGTCAGGCTTTCGGGTTGAAGCGCTAGTAAGTTTTCTCTCCCTCTGTGTGTTGCTCGGCGCCTTTTCTCGGTGCCGGAATTTCTCCCTTCTCCTTTCCCCCTTCCTTTGGGTTTTTCCTTCTGCCCTTGGTCCCGCAGGCTCGCGTCAGGTTTAGCAGGGAGCGCAGCATTTTCCTCCTTCTCCTCCAGTTTTCACTCCCTTTCTCACTTCAGTATTTCTTGCGTTCTGCTCTCAGGTTCGCCAGCCCTCGTATCTCTGCCTGCCTCTTCCATCCGGCTTCTCAGACAAGGACTCACCTTCTGCCGATCTCATCTCAGTACTTCACCTAGGGGTTTTTTATGCCTATGGCTTTTTCCCCGCTGGTCTGAACCGGAGGAGGGGCCCCCCCCAGATCTTCTATTCAGAAGTCAGGGTGGCTTCCCTTTGGGGCAGATCCTTTCCACAAAAAAAAGGAAAGAGGAAAGAAGAGCTGTGGAAGAAACGGTTCGGGGGAACCCTACATTCGGAACTCACAGGTGAGGAGGAGGGGGATTGGAGTGAATCGGAAGGGGCGAAGGAAACACCGGAAACTGACAGATTGCAACGCCAAAAGATTCAGATGGCTACCCCAGAACAGTTACAAGAGTTGGTAGCCGCGGTTCAGGCTATGAACACAGAACTACAGAACGTCAAATCTGAGAATGCCACCCTGAAGCAATTGTTCACTCACCGAGAAGCACGGGAGTTTGATTTACCTCCCATGGCCTTGTCCTCCGGCAAGTTTGATGGAGCCCCTAAACATTTGAAGGAATTTTTGGAAGCATGCTCTGTCCATTTTGCCTTTCGTCCACAGACCTATTCCACAGACCACATAAAAGTGGGATTATGGTGTCTAATATGACAAGCAATGCCCTGGCTTGGGCTACACCTCTTGTCACATCCAACGACCCAGTTCTTCGGAATTATGATGCCTTCTTGACTGTGCTGAAACAGACATTCGAACAGCCCGACATAACACTTGTAGCGGCTGAACAGCTACTCGAAGTACAGCAGGGATCCAGCGACCTGCTTTCCTACATTTCCTCGTTTAAACGGTTGTCTACAGAAGCAGGGTGGCCGGAACGGGTTCAGTATACCCTCTTTCGTCGAGGTCTTAGGGAGGAACTCAAGGATGAGCTGGCTCGCATAGCTCGACCCACAACCTTATCAGACCTCATGTCGATAGTTCTGCAGATAGAATATAGACTCTCTGAATGAAAGGCTGAAAGGAGGAAGCAAAGGACCCCAGTCACCCATCCCGATGGAGCTTCCTCTCTACCTTCCGTCCCATACTTGTGCCATAAGGAAGAACCAATGCAGATCGGAACAGCTCGGCCTCCGTTGACACCAGAGGAAAGAAGACGACGGAGAGAATCTGGCCTATGCATGTACTGCGGTTCTAATACCCATCTATTAAGAAATTGCCCAGCTGTACCACCTAGACGGGCGGGAAACGATCAACCTCGGACCTAAAGGGGACCAGTGTCCGAGGTCTAAACTTTAGTCCCTATGTTTCTGTTACCGTATCGCCCCAAGTCCCAGCAACGGATGCGCGTCTCATGGTAGTAGCTATCCAGTTGAAGATAAGACACGTAGAGCTTACCACTATGGCTTTGCTTGATTGCGGGGCCGCGGGGGTGTTCATGGACACTGTATGGGCCAACCAGCAAGGTCTCATCCTCTTGCAACGTGAAGACGCTCAGAAGGTGGAAGGGGTGGATGGTACCCCACTCTCCTCCGGACCAATTACTCAGTCCACGGAATTCCTAACTGCAACCATCCTTCAGCATTCCGAACTGATACAATTCAATCTCATCAGAGCGGCTCATTTCCCTATTATTCTCGGGATTCCATGGTTCAGGAGACACAATCCAACTATAGACTGGAACCGTAACACTATGGCTTTCGAGTCAGACTTTTGTAGACAGAAATGTCTCGTTCAGCCGCAGGCCGACACTGTGCAAATCATTACTTCTGAAGATAAGAACATTTGCACTGTGTGTCGGATCCCCCCAGAATTGTCGGAATACCAAGAAGTGTTCAAGGAAACTCCGGTCCTGGACCTGCCTCCTCACCGGCCAGAAGACTGTGCCATAGAGCTGATCCCAGATTCTCTAGTACCCTTTGGGCGCATGTTTTCGTTATCCATGACAGAGAAGAGGGCCCTTCGTACCTATTTGGACACTCATTTGACTAATAGGCTCATTCAACCTTCACGGTCTCCTGCGGGAGCCTCGTTATTTTTTATACCCAAACGGGATTCTCAGGAACTAAGACCGTGTATAGACTACCGTGGCCTTAATAAAGTCACTATCCGGGATCGCTACCCTATGCCGCTTATTTCAGATATTCTTGAGGCCGTACAAAACGCCTCGGTCTTCTCCAAATTGGATTTACGAAGCGCCTACTATCTCCTCCGTATCAAAGAAGGGGATGAATGGAAGACGGCGTTCAGAACACCTTTTGGTCTGTATGAGTATAGGGTTATGCCCTTCGGACTCATTAATGCACCAGCCGTTTTCCAGCGCTTTATGGACCGTCTATTCTCGGATTTACTCTTTCTGAATACCATCGTTTACCTGGATGACATCCTAGTGTTCTCAACCTCTCATCAAGAACATACTCAGCACTTGAAGACAGTACTCAACCGTCTTCGTTCTCAACACTTAAAGGTCAAAACAGAGAAATGTCTCTTTAAAGTCTCGTCCGTGCCATATTTAGGGTACATCCTTTCCTCTGAAGGCATCACGATGGATCCCAGGAAGGTGTCGGCTATCCTGGACTGGCCAGCTCCTACTTCCCTTAAGTAGGTTCAGCGCTTCCTAGGTTTGGCGAACTTTTATAGGAAGTTCATAGGTCAGTTCTCACAAATTGTTCTACCCATCACCGCCCTTCTCAAGAAGGAATCACGACCTTTTCTCTGGACAGAACAAGCGGACCAAGCCTTTTTTACACTCAAAGAGAGGTTCTGTACTGCTCCGATCTTAAGTCAGCCAGATCAAACCAAACCTTTCATCGTAGAAGCAGACGCATCAGCGAGAGCCCTAGGAGCGGTTCTTCTACAGACTAAAGACGGGAAGGAACATCCTGTGGCTTACCTCTCAAAAACCCTCACTATCAGTCAGAAGAATTATTCGGTGATCGAGAAGGAATTATTGGCATTGAAGGCTGCTTGCGAGGAATGGAGACACCTACTACAAGGAAGTCTGCATCCTTTCACTTTACGCACGGATCATAAAAACCTACGGATCCTCAGGAACATGGAATGTGTGAACTCTCGACAAGCACGTTGGGCTCATTTCTTTAGTCAATACGATTTCATCATTACCTACATACCTGGAACCTTGAATGGTTTGGCAGATGCGTTATCTAGGCGCAACGTCCCCGATCTACTACCAGAACCCACACCTGAGTTTATGTTTCCTAGGAACCGTCTCGTGGGTATGATCTCCGCCTTTCTTCAAGAGGTCAGAATGGTTACTACGTCTGAAACAGAGACTCTGATACCTCGGAACCAACAACACCAGGTCCGATGGTCAGATGGTCTATTGCTGGTGGGTCAGAAATTGTTCATCCCCACCAAGACCCTACAATCTGGGATCCTACGTTGGGGCCACGACCATGTGACAGCAGGACATAGAGGGATCAAGGGTACCCTAGATCTTATTTCCCGATCCTTTTTCTGGCCCACTCTTGCCCAAGATGTCAAGAGACATTGTAGAGCTTGTTTGACCTGTGCCAAGAACAAAAATCCAACTCATAAACCTTATGGCCTCCTCGAACAATCGGAGACCCCTGTACAACCGTGGTCCCATATTTCTACAGATTTTATTGTAGATCTACCTCCGTCTCAGGGTTGTACCTGTCTGATGGTTACTATAGATTCTTTTACCAAAATGGCTCATTTCTCCCCTCTAACCGGAGTGCCATCTGCCTCGGTCATGGCGGAAGTTTTTCTTAGGGATATTTTCAAGTTACATGGGTTACCTGAGAAGATTACCAGTGATCGAGGAAGTCAGTATACCTCTCGATTTTGGGCGGCACTATGTCAGCGTTTGGGAATCGAACGTGCCCTTTCCTCGGGGTTTCATCCGCAGACAAATGGGCAGACTGAGAGACTTAATGCCTCACTCGAACAATATCTCAGATGTTATGTTAACAGGGTACAAGATAACTGGGTACCCCTCCTACCTACTGCGGAATTCGCATATAATAACTCCTTGCACTCAGCCACAGGTTTTAGTCCTTTTTTTTGCACTTATGGTATACACCCACGAGGACTGCTTCCCTCTTTCAAATCCTTTTCCAATATACCTACGCTTGAATCCCATTTAGCTGAGATAACCACCGCACACAAGTCTGCTCATCAAAGTCTGCTACAATCCCGCAGTAGGTATAAGGAGCAGTCAGATCGATCTCGCCTTCCTTGTCCCAAGTGGAAGGTAGGAGACAGAGTATGGCTGTCCACCAAATATTTACCACGATGGGTTCATCCGAACAAACTTACTCCCCGATTTCTGGGTCCATTTAAGATTGTCAAGCAGATAAATCCGGTGGCCTTTAGACTACAACTCCCCAGAAATATGCACCGGATTCATCCTGTATTTCACTCTTCCTTACTCCGACCGGTGGATTCTGGTACTCCTTGCAAACGAAAGCTAACCTTACCTGTAGCCCAACCACCTTTCCCCGAGGAATACGAAGTTTCAAGTATTCTAGATTCCAGGTATCGACGAGGGCGTCTGGAGTATTTGGTCGCCTGGAAAGGGTTCCCCCATTCTGAGGACTCTTGGGAGCCTGGTTCTTATGTACATGCACCCAGGCTGACTCGGCGGTTTCACCGACTCCACCCGGGTAAGCCGGGGGGTGTGGGCCGTGGAGGGGGGCATACTGTCATGATCCGCCGCGACTGGCGTGCATGGAGCCGATGGCGTTGGAGCGGCCATTAGCGGTTCCGCCACGTCTCCGTGCAACGCACGGTCACGGTCTAGTCTTCCGGCCGGCTGCCGGGAGGTGATCGCTTATTAGCCGCTCCTACCCGGAAGTCTGCGCGTTGCAACCTACTCGCGTCAGGCTTTCGGGTTGAAGCGCTAGTAAGTTTTCTCTCCCTCTGTGTGTTGCTCGGCGCCTTTTCTCGGTGCCGGAATTTCTCCCTTCTGCTTTCCCCCTTCCTTTGGGTCTTTCCTTCTGCCCTTGGTCCCGCAGGCTCGCGTCAGGTTTAGCAGGGAGCGCAGCATTTTCCTCCTTCTCCTCCAGTTTTCACTCCCTTTCTCACTTCAGTATTTCTTGCGTTCTGCTCTCAGGTTCGCCAGCCCTCGTATCTCTGCCTGCCTCTTCCATCCGGCTTCTCAGACAAGGACTCACCTTCTGCCGATCTCATCTCAGTACTTCACCTAGGGGTTTTTTATGCCTACGGCTTTTTCCCCGCTGGTCTGAACCGGAGGAGGGCCCCCCCCCCAGATCTTCTATTCAGAAGTCAGGGTGGCTTCCCTTTGGGGCAGATCCTTTCCACAAAAAAAAGGAAAGAGGAAAGAAGAGCTGTGGAAGAAACGGTTTGGGGGAACCCTACATTCGGAACTCACAGGCGAGGAGGAGGGGGATTGGAGTGAATCGGAAGGGGCGAAGGAAACACCGGAAACTGACAGAAACACCGGGTGGATCCGCCTCAATGCATGTGGCAATTTTAGGCGGAATGCCACTGGATTGATTTTCTCAGTGATAGGATAGGGTCCAATGAACCGAGAGGAGAGTTTAGACGGACGAGACCATCTTGGGAGGTATTTAGTGGATAACCACACTTTAGAGCCCACTTTCCAAACAGGTACCTCCTGCCGGTGTCGATCGGCCTGTCTCTTATAGACTTGTAAACTGTCATTCAGGTTTACCTTTGCTTTTTCTTGAGTATCTTTTATCCTGGACAGTGTTTCAGCAACCGCCGGAAGGGTAGGTTGAAAGGGAGAGAGAGGAATAATGGCTTGGGGATGAAAACCAAATGAACAGTAGAAAGGAGACATCCCACTTGCTGAATGGCTGGCGTTGTTGTATGCGAATTCCGCTGTTGGCAACAGTTCCACCCAGTTTTCTTGTTCCAGGTTCGTGTAGCTGCGTAAGTACTGTTCCAAGGTGGCATTCAAGCATTCCGTCTGGCCATTTGTGTGGGGATGAAATCCAGACGATAAAGCACGCTGAATGTTAAGAGCAGCGCAAAGCAATTTCCAAAATTTAGAGACATATTGACTTCCCCGGTCAGATATGATTTTGTCTGGGAGACCATGGAGTCTAAAAATGTCTTTTATGAAAACCAATGCCATGCTGTCAGCAGTTGGGAGACCTGGGAGCGGAGAAAAATGGGCCATCTTGGTGAGAGAATCGATAGTCACCATTATACATGTGTGTCCCTGTGAGGGTGGTAAATCCACAATGAAATCTGTGGATATATGACGCCACGGGTGATCAGGAATGGTGTCTTGTTGCAACAATCCAATGGGCCTCTTGGTACTGTTTTTGCTCTGACAACAGACTTTGCAGGTCCTAACATACCGTTTAACATTCTCAGGCAAACCCTGCCAATAGAAGGCTCTTCTTATCAAGTCCAAGGTACTGGCTTGCCCTCTATGACCTGCTGTCTTGTGATCGTGGCACCAAGACAAGATGTCTTTGTGGAGGGTCTTGGATGGTACCCATATCTTTTTATCTTTGACGAACAGGCCATCTCGTTCAGTCATGCCATGGGGCTCCGGTTGAGAGGAAGCAGCTTCTCTGATTTGTTGAAAAAATGAAGGGATGGTAGCCACTATTCGATTCCTTGGGAACAGTTTTTCAGGATAGGAAGAGGCTGTCTAGGAGGTAAGTGTCTTTCTGGATAGAGCATCAGCCAAGGTATTCTGACTTCCGGGGATGTAAGTAATCTGGAAATCATATTGTGAAAAGAAATGTGCCCATCGTGCTTGTCTGGAATTTATGCAATCCATTGACTGTAGACCTGTAAATTTTTGTGATCAGTTTGAATTGTGAAGGGGTGGCAACTCCCCTGTAGAAGATGCCTCCAAACTTCGCAAGCCTTTTTCATGGCTAAGAGTTCTCTTTCAATGACAGAATAATTCCGTTGACTTGCTGTAAGGGTTTTTGACAGATAGGCTATCGGATGTTCTGTGTTGTCGCGTTCCTGTAGTAAAACCGCTCCTATGGCTGCAGCTGAAGCATCGGTCTCAAGGATAAAAGGTTTCCTTTGATCTGGCTGACGTAGGATGGGAGCACTACAGAAACTTTTCTTCAAGAGTTGAAAGCTGTCTTCAGCCTGAGTGTCCCAGAAAAAAGGAGCGGATGACTTCTTTAGTAAACTGGTGATGGGTATAATGATGTTTGAGAACCCTGGTATAAATCGCCTGTAAAAATTTGCCAAGCCCAGGAATCGCTGTATTTCCTTAACAGATGAAGGAGCTGGCCATTGTAGAATGGCATTGACCTTCTTTTGGTCCATTTGAATCCCTTGAGATGAAAGAATAAATCCCAAGTAGGGTACAGAAGAAGCTCCAAAAACACACTTTTCCCTTTTGACCAATAGTTTATGCCTTTTGAGTCGCTCCAGTACTTCTTTGAGATGTATTAGATGTTCTGGCATGGTCTGCGAAAAAAACAGTATATCGTCAAGGTAAACGACAACAGACACAAATAACAAATCTGAGAAGATACGGTCGATAAACCTTTGAAAAATGGCGGGAGCATTCACTAGTCCGAAGGGCATCACGTAGTATTCGTATAGGCCAAATGATGTTCTGAACGCAGTTTTCCATTCATCACCGGAACGTACTCTGAATAAATGATAAGCGTTACGCAGATCCAGCTTTGAGAAAACCGTTGCTCCTTGTACGGATTCCAAGATGTCTGGGATCAGCGGCATGGGGTATCTGTCCTTGAGAGTTACTTTGTTAAGTCCCCTATAATCAATGCATGGCCTGAGGTCTTTGGAATCCCGTTTGGGGATAAAGAACAAAGGAGCACCTGCCGGGGACTTTGAAGGTTTAATGAGACCATTACACAGGTTATCGTCCAAGTATTTCCGTAATACTTCCTTTTCAGTTTTAGATAACGCAAACATCCTGCCAAAGGGTCCTAGAGCATTGGGAGCCAAGTCAATGGCACAG
This sequence comes from Ambystoma mexicanum, assembly GCF_040938575.1. Taxonomy (NCBI): domain Eukaryota; kingdom Metazoa; phylum Chordata; class Amphibia; order Caudata; family Ambystomatidae; genus Ambystoma; species Ambystoma mexicanum. The sequence goes on along the minus strand of NC_090932.1, from coordinate 360,086,896 downwards.
TCCTTAGGTCTGTGAGGAGGTAACGACATGGGAGCAGCTTCTGCAAATACTGATTAATAATCCTCCAAGACTTTGTCAAGAGAGTGTACTCCAATAGTCGTGTGAAGAGTGGTGGGATGGATCTTTACCTTCTGATAAGGTGTGTCTTTGAAACAATAGATTTGGCAATAATTGGAATTGAAATGCAAACTGTTTGATTTCCAGTCGATGTTGGGATTATGTTGGCGCAACCAGGAGATCCCTAAGATCAGAGGAAAATGAGCTGCCCTGATAATGTCGAATGTGATGACTTATGAATGCTGAAAAATGGTGAGTGGCAGAGGTTCAGTTGTCTGTACAATGAGTCCAGAACTCAAAGGTGTAACATCCACACCCTCAACCTTTTGGCCGTGTCTGCGATCAATTCGCTTTGCTCCAACTTTGTCCACCCAGAGTGTATCAGCAAAATTTCCTGCTGCACCACAATCTAAAAGTGCCAGGGTCTCCAGTTGATTGCCATGAATGGTCACTCTTACTGTTAATACCATAAGATGTGAATCTTCTGAGGGATCTGAAGAATCAATTGACATAATCACATAGGGACTGGAAGAGTGCCCTTGATAACCCGTCCCTTTTACGTACGAGGGTTCACGTTTTTCGCGATTTATGAGGCAGTTCTGGACAATTATGTACTGAATGACGATCCAAAACACAATAAGCACATAGGCCAAGTTCCCTTCTCCTTTTCCTTTCTTCAGGGGTCAGGGACCGACGAGTAGCTCTGATTTGCATGGGTTCGTCATTAAGTTTGAGTGAAGCTGAAGGGGGTGAGGAGGTTCTTGTAAAAGAGGGGCATGTCTTCCGTCTCTCCTGCCGACTTTCTTGCATCCTGAATTCCATCTGAAGCGTGGCAGTCATCAGGTCCTGTAATGAGGCAGGACGAGGAAAATTAGCCAATTCGTCTTTAAGTTCCTCTCTGAGGCCTCGACGAAATAATATAAATTGAGATTGCTTCGACCAACCAGTCTCCAATGGCAGTCTTTTGAAAGAGGAAATGTAAGACAACACATCGGCTTGGCCCTGGCAAATGTCTAGCAGGTCTTCCCCTGCTGCCATAGATACTTCGGGTCTCTCAAATGTGCATTTTACTAGATCCACAAAGGTATCGACATTTTGGAGAACTGGGTAGGTTCCTGTAACTAGAGGGGTAGCCCAAGCAAGAGCATTCCCTGTCATGTTAGATATTAGAAACCCAACTTTGGCATGATCTGAAGCATAGGTGTGAGTTCTAAATGAACAATACACCCTGCAAGCATCAAGGAATTGTTTTAGGGTCTTAGGAGACCCATCGTACTTCCCAGAGGGCAAAGACATGGGAGGTAGATCTGTTGTGGGTGGTTCGGTGCCGTCACCATTTGTTTCAAAAAGTTATTTTCAGCTTTCATGTTTTGCATTTCGAGAGAAAGATTTTGAACCGCAGCTATTAACTATTGCACTTGCTCAGGAGTAGCCATTCTTGATGTTTGGTAGCGTTGCAAACTGTCAGCAATCTCGACGTCAATATCTCTGCTTCCCTCCTCCACCTCCTCACCTGTTGAATCAGAGTCTTCTTCAATAGTCTGAGAGTTCGATGCGCTCTGTAGTCCTTTTCTTTTTTTCTTTGTTGCAGATATCTCCCACGAGAAGAAGCCACAGTGAGAGCGATAGAAACGCCCTGACCGTGATCCCCTCCTGGGAGGGACCGGAAAGGGGAAAAAAGCCAAGTGTAGGCAAAAACTCCGGGGAATCACAACTGCAGGTGGGTATCCTGATGGAGGTAGTAGCAGTTGAACTCAGCGGAAATCAGCAAATCTCAGAAATAGAAAGCGAGGAAAGAATAAACAAGAAACAGGAAGTGTAGGAAATTCAATAGCTCCTACTACAGGAAAACGGAAAAACTGCAAGCAAACAAGATGGTTCATATACCAAAGAATAAGAAGAAAAATAGAGAGAGAAAGGTCCCGGGAATCGGAACCCGAAAGGACGAGGAGGAGTAGAGAGAGGAAAGCTCAGCGGAGCCAGAATACAGCGTATAGCAAACCACGGCAGCAAAAGAAAGCACAGCTGACCAGAAAGGGTTGCAACACACGGAAGGAAGATAGGGTGTGGCTTAAATAACGCCACGTTCGCTTAAGCGGAAAAAGACTAGACCGTTAAGTGGACATGACGCGAAGATGTGACAGGAATTAGGAAGTGCGTAATCGGAATCGGGGCCACAGATGCCAGGTAGGAATGCGTCGCATGGCACATGTAGCAGCAATCTCCTGAAGGTTGACAGAATATCCATCACCCTACATATTTTTATGATCCTTAGGGTAGTAGAAATTGGTTCCTGGAGATGCTTTTCTTTATATTCTCACTGGTACTTTATTCATTTTGCAGCTGCTCATCAGTTCCAGCAACTATATCAATCATGATCTTCATCCCAATAGGTTTCTTGGCTGTCTTCTGACATTGTCCAAAGATGATCCTTATGAGACAAAATACTTGCAATACCACCACTAGTACTGCTGCAAGTAAGTTGAATGCATTTGCCAATGCAATCCATGAAAACAGAAACAACAACCAGCTGTCCTCCTTGGTCTTGGCTACTTCATCCACCATTTCTTTGTGCAAGGTCGACAACATTGTTATTGCTTCTGCCAAAGTCCCATTCTCTTCATCATGGGAAAGTCTAAATGTGCAGCAAGAAGACCGATCTTGGTTAACAGGCCTCCTTTGATTGCTGTAATTAAGTCCAGGACCTACATGTTCTGGAGGAGCATGGCCCTGATTGCCCTCAACTGTTCTCTGATCGCATTAAATTCTTTTATTTTCATATGTTTATAGCAACTCCCCTCTGGTTATTTGTAACCACTTGGATTTTACTGCAGTATGAATTCCTGCCAGGAATATAACTGTGCATATCACTGTTGTTCTGCTGGACAATTTATGCTCACCTGGAATGTCTTAATAGGCCTCTATTGATTTTTCTGAGAAGTAATTATCTCTGTCTGCTTTGATAAAATGATCTTTTCTTCCTCATGTGTGTTTGTCCATTGTTATGAAGTCTGTAATCCTACCTTCCCGCATTCCCACACATGTCCTGATGAAAACGGTACCTCACATGTGTGGGTGCACCTACCTGGGCGCAAAGTGGAAAGCCTAAAACACGGCTAACCCCAAGTCTTTTCCGACAGCTGAATTTCAGGATTTTCTCTGAAGCGCACCCCATACAGATATAGGCCTAGGGTGTTCAAGACACCAAGGAAAACAGGGAACCCCAAGCATTTCTGAAAAGAAGACACCCGTGGGAATCCAAAGATGTCTGACTTGTGCAAATCTCCCAGAATGTATTACCCACAAGCCCCTCAAAAGACCCACATGGGAGAAGGGTACCCAAGGCCAAGTGCTATCTACCATTTTCACTTTTTTGCTTTGTTTACCCAACTCCCCTTGGCACAGATGGGCACATTGGTGTGCCATTCTGCCCCCAGGGTGCCCAAACCTTACTTCCCCATGGATTTAGGGTTCACCTCATGGAGGCCTCCTGGGGCTCCTACGAACGGCTGCATGAGATGCCCCCCACTCCATTTGGGGTAGGGGTGAGAGGGCCACCAAAAAACATGGAACAAGCCCCCCAGTGGGTGGGGTAGTAAGGTTTGGGCACCCTGGGGGCACCCTTAAACGCCAGGGAATTTTGTAATGTGAAGGGGGGTGCACCTCTCCATCCTCCCCAAAAGGAAGGGTGGAGCATCTCATGTAGCCCTCCCTAAGGGCAGATAAGCGGAGGCTGTGATGCACTCCTCCCTGGGCTAAGGTGTCCCTTCCTAGGAACAGATATATGCCCTCAGGGAGGGCTGCATGACATGGCCCCCACTCCATTGTGGGTGGGGGGGAGGAGGCCACCACCCCTTCCCATTACAAAATTCCCCAGCACTTTGGGGTGCCCCACAGCCCCCCCTAAAATGCTATCTACCATTTTCAAGTTATTGCTTTTTTTACCCAACTCCCCTTGGCGCAGATGGGCACAATAGTGTGCCATTCTGCCCCCAGGGTGCCCAAACCTTACTGCTCCACGGACTGGGGGGCCTGTTCCACATTTTTTGGTGGCCCCCGGCCCCTAATGGATGGGGTCATCTCATGCAGGCCTCCTTGGGGCTTCTACGAACTGCTGCATGAGGTGCCCCCACTCCATTTGGGGTGGGGGGGTGAGAGGGCCACCAAAAAGCATGGGACAGCCCCCCCAGCGGGTGGGGCAGTAAGGTTTTGGCACCCTGGGGGCTGAATGGCAGACTATTGTGCCCATCTGCGCCAAGGGGAGTTGGGTAAACAAAGAAAAAAATTGAAAATGGCAGGCTGCACTTTTGGGGGCACCAAGGGGCACCCTAAACCGCCATGGAATTTTGTAATGTGAAGGGGGGTGCACCTCTCCACCCCCGCAAATGGAGTGATGGCGCATCTCATGTAGCCCTCCCTGGGGGCAGATAAGGCCGGGCTGTCACGCACTCCTCCCTGGGGTGAGGTGTCCCTTCCTAGGAGCAGATATCTGCCCCCAGGGTGGGATGCATGACTTGGCCCCCAGGCCATTGTGGGTGGGAGGGGAGGGGGACACCACTCCTTCCCATTAGAAAATTCCCCATCTGTTTGGGTTGCCCCACAACCCCCCTAAAATGCTATCTACCATTTTCACTTTTTTTTATTTGTTTACCCAACTCCCCTTGGCGCAGATGGGCACAATAGTGTGCCATTATGCCCCGGGGTGCCCAAAACCTACTACCCCACCCATTGGGGGCAAGTCTGACATTTTGTGGTGGCCCTCTCTCCCTCACCCCAAATGAGTGGGGGGCACCTCATGCAGGCCTCCCTGGGCCTCCTACAAATGGCTGTGTGAGGAACACCCCCTCCATTTGGGGTGGGGGAGGATAGGGCCACCAAAAAATGTTGGACAGGCCCCCCAGTGGGTGGGGCAGTAAGGTTTGGGCACCCTGGGGCGGATTGGCACACTAATGTGCCCATCTGCGCCAATGGAAGTTTGGTAAACAAAGAAAAACATTGAAAATGGTACACTACACTTGAGGGCGGGCTGAGGGGCACCCTAAACCTCTGGGGAATTTTCCAATGTAAAGGGGGTGCCCCCCCAACAACAAAGGAAAAGGGGGCCATCTCAATCATTCCTCCCTAGGAGCGGATAAGAGGGGAGTATCTCATGCATCTCATGCAGCCTCCCTGGGGTCAGATGCCCCTTCCTAGGAGCAGATATCTGCCCCCAGGGAGGGCTACAAGGGGTGTCCCCATTTCCCCTTGGGGTGCGGGGAGGAGAGGGGCACCCTCATTTTCCGTAAAATATATCCTTGGTGGTAGTGCCCTCCCACCCCACCCAAATCTTCTTTTTGTTTTTTTATTTTGTTTTTCCCTGGGGGCAGATGATCAGCCATCTGCGCCCAGGGTGGACTTAACCTGCAGGCCCTATCCTTTGGGGGGCCAGCACACTTATTCCTGGTGGCCCTCCCCCTCTAATTGGATGGGGGGCCACCTCATGTACTCCTGCCTGGGGGCAGAAATATGCCCCCAGCGAGGGCTACAAGGGGTGGCCCCCCTTTCCACTTGGTGTGGGAGGAGGAGGGCCACCACCCTTTCGGGGGGCAAAAAAAAAAACTAATACTGTTTATAGCAAATAAAATGACAGCAGATTGGTCTATGCAACATTGTATATCAGGTTGCCCCATAGAACCATTGATTGGTTCGCATTCTCCCCCAAACTTGGACTTCTGCCTCGTCTTGCAGCACACAAGTGAAACAAAACCCAGATGCTTGAATCACATCAGATATCTCCCCACCTTCCTAATTAGTACATCATATCTCATCAGTCTGTCCATGAGCCAAAGTTTCCTGTCTGTAGTTGACCTTGAAGCCTTCTCTCTGTTGTAGGATATCCAAGGGAGTTTGAGCACATCACTATCTTAATCAGAGGCTTAATGAATAGCCCTTGTTTTTGACTTCTGAGTCACATGTGAAGAGACCGTCAATTTTGACCTCTTATTTACTGCTATTTGGTTTTATTACACTGAGTGTCATTGGTCTTCTTGGCCTCTAGAGAGTTGCTCACTCTGCCTCCCTTTTCACACATTTAATTGTCCAATACTTGGCTCTTGCAGATGTTTTCATCTTCTTTAATCTAAGACAAACAAGTATCGTCCATGGCTTATCTGTCTGCATCCCATCGTGCTTTGCAGCTATTCCTTAAAAATAGTATCCTTGATGCCAAGCCAACATAGACTCCTCTTGGTTTTGCACACAAAGCTGTTCTTCCAGCATCTCCTGACTCCGCAACCCTGATCTGTTTCTGAGGTAGCTGAATTGTATCTTAACACGAGTTGGCATCCATTTTCCAATTATGGCAATCCTAGCCATATTATGTGTTCCACTATAGCAAGCTTCTATGTGTCTTTTCTACCTTGCGTTACTGCGTATTTACACTTATTGGTCAGCAAGTTACTTTCTCTTCTTTTGCATTCATGATTAAACCATCATTTTGTACATTGTTTCTCTTATCAGTTAGTCACATTGTCTCTTAAATATTTTCAGATTGTTTCAGTATGGCTTCTTTTATTTGCTTTATGACATCACTCTGCCCTCATCAGTTTCACACAGCGCTCCATGATGTCAAACTGTGCGTGCTGACATCCTTCTACACATCATCCTTCCACACTTTCAGTGCCCGGGTACATTTGGTACGGCTGCCCGAGTGCATACTATCTCTCGTACACTCAATGTGGTGTAGGAATAACACATGGGGTCCCATACAGAGCTCTTCCCCTACTGGTTCAGTATAACGGTGGGGATAGGGCAGGAGTTAGGGTATATGCATCCAACTGCTCCTATAGAGCAATCATGAAGGTATGGAGCACAGATAACACAAAGAAGCAGTTCTAGGTGGAGTAATTTGCTCTTATAAAAGTAGACTTGCCAGCTCAAACGTTGGAGAACAGCAATTGTGTAAGCATGAACTGAGGCTGTGAATTGCATACAATTGTTTCCTGTCACGTAAATTATTTCTGCGAAGCATTTAAGGGAACACTTGGCTCTGGATAACCAAATGTAATCGTAACGTTGCTTAGCATATTTATTGCTGTAAGGTACTTCTAAGTGAGACGTGTGTCGTTATAGAAAAGACAGGTGTATTATACTTGAGTCAGGGGTTAAAGATGTTAGCTGCATTTGGCATGATGGTTGAGACAGGTTTGCAGACCATTAAAATCATTCTTTTTTGTCCAGGGCAAAGCCACTTTTCTCAGCAGTGAATATTTGTTAGTATTCGCATCTTCGCACGTCCTTCAAGATGAATTTAGCTTAAGTGTGTCAAAAAATCATAAGGCCTAGAAGTCACAATGACTCAGTATCTCAGGGTATATCACTGCAATGAGATAGTGGAGTACACTGGCGAGCTTAGGTGATGTGCCGGAGAGCACTGCTCAGTTGAAAGTGTAACCAAATATATGCACTTGGCTGGTTAATCTCAATAAAATAACATTGAACTGGTAAATAGCAGGAAGAAAAGTGTATTTTCTGACCCATTTCTCCCCCCTACACAAATCCTCTAACTTGTATAGCTTGACGTTTTGGCTCATAGGTGTTGCTTTAGTGGGAGAATGCCATTTTTGTATCAGTAAATATCTGCAGAGGTTTCTGTACATTTCTACACTCCCACTATGCAGTCATTGGTGGCCCTTTGTAAGCTAGGCCCAGAAAACTGCAACAAGTACAAATCAATCCAAGGGGCAAAAAAGAGTGCACACGTTTGCCAGAAGAACAACAGTTAATTACATGCAGTTTGGACAGGAAAAAAGACAAACCTCATTCAACGCATCATCATTAAAGGGCGGCATATTTAGAGAAGACATGACTTGATTTTGACACTGTTAGGGAGAGCAGAGGACATCTTTAGTATGGGCAGATTAACTTTTTGTATATAGGAATTGAGTCACGCCATGCGTGCCCAAGGGTTGTGACATCCACGTCCAAGTGTCACCGGGCAGATAGCCTTTGGGATGAAGGGACGCAACTGACAGTAGATCGAGTTACAAATGATGTAATCTGGAGGTAAGGCTCGTTGCTTCACAGGCATCAGTTATTGCAGAGTGAGACGTCTCTTTGTTGTTTGCATTTTCCCCTTCTCCCAGCTTCTCCTTTTCCCTGTACTCAGCACCCCCCTCACAATCGTCCACTGCCATAGCCCCTTAGAAGGTTCCTCTCTCTCTGTCGCAAGACAAATTAAACGAATAACATCTATTCAATATCAACAGGGATCCAAATGTAGATGCTGGGTAAGCCCTGAAAAATGATCTATGCTTTGAGCAACAACAGAACACTCGAACTAAAATGTAATGAAAACTAGTTCACTCGTTCAAGAAAATGGCGAGATATACACACTGCACTTCTTTTGACACTTTGTTCGTGGATTGGCTGATGCAGTGAAAAAAACGGGAAAGGCTCTTCAACACATTTTCGCTGTATATGTAAATTTGATGCGGTGCAGTGGGCCCCTATTTGGAGTTCGAGCTATGCTGCAGGAGCTATGCAGGTGGTCACACAGTGGCCAGTCATAACAATTCTGGTAACATGCGGACCCATCATGAGTGTGCATTATGACATGGCACGTGCTTTACTATCTCTTACCGTTCACATTTCCACACAAAAATAAAAGTGTGAGGACATTGGTAAACTCACACTTGTTTTTTCATTGAGTGGAAGTGCAGAAGGAATGATACAATAAGGTGTCTAATAGTGGGTGAGCAGCAGAAATGAATGCAATTAACTGTTTTTCTCTCTTCTATGCAGGCAGTACACACGGCAGATGAAATACAAGCATTGGCAAAGCCAACAATGTTGGCATTTGCGTAGGCATGAGTCAGGCATTTTTTTGTCATTGCCATAATGGCACTGCCTGGCCATAAGATATCAAAGAAAGAGCCACTTATGTGATTACCTGGCAATACTATACATAAGCCACCATTGATAGCGCATTAATGGTCATTTTTAACAGGACTTCATAGAAATGAACTGCTATGAATTAAGTGACTAATGGCATATTTGGTTATGCCATTTTTATTACATCAGTGGCACATTTGCAGATTCAATTAAGCAATTGACTCTCAGCAGACTGCTTAGAACTAACACTTTCAGGACACATTTCAATGTGTTTGGTTGATAAAGCTAGCTCAAGGAAATCCCAAGAGGGCATGTTTTGGGCAGGGAGAGGGTGGCTATGATCATAGGCATTAGACTGGCCTTAGGCAGTCAATGATCAGGTAAACAACCAAACAACGCGCACAAACTGCTTGTCCCTACTCACTTGTCATCTCCCCCTATCTGTATTCCAACACTATCGTTTTGGCGCAAGAACCACATAAAATCCCAAACTGATGACCACCACATGCACGCAGTAAATCCTGTTGCGAAATCTGCAGGGTTAAGATTCTGAGGTGGCCAGGCTATTCAAAGTAGATTCCCCTTTTAATGGAGAATATATGACTTCGTATTGGGAAATACTAAGTATTTGTCCCCTTCGATTAAAATATGTTTTGAATAATTTCTTTGTTAGTGTCAATGAGTTTATGGAGAGCCACAATGTCCATTGTATGTGACATCTTGGCACTAAAGAACACTAGCACGACATACCCACAACATATGTGAGTTTTTAACAACTTTCTGAAAGTCAAGTAAATAGTATTAGTCTATAATGTGGCAGGAAGGTCATTCCTGAATGGAGGTGTATGCGCTTAAAGGCTGGACAAGGGGGGCGTATGTGTTTCCTTCCCAATTCTGGAGTTTGAAGATACAGAGAGGGGGGAGTTGGAGGCTTGATGTATATGTGGATACTTCACTGTGCACAACATTCGTGAGACATATAAAGCACATATAATGCAATTCTTATTTGAATCAGAACCCAATCGAAGGAACATAGAACAGAAGTGACGTGGTTTTGTTACTGGATTCTAATAACTAAACAAGCTGGGGATTCTTAGTGTATGTGCAGTATTTGTGATTGTTGAAGCCACCATGAATGCTTTTTGCTTAGTCAAGATGAGATACAACAAAAGCCATCTTGGCCTTCACTCAGCAGGAACAAGTGAGAACAGGAAAACGGGTTTCACCATCCAGGGGTCATACATGGTGCTGTGTCAAGGAACACTCCTAAATTGTTGTTATGTGATCAGGCAGGAGCTCAGATTGCAGTCGTTAGAATCTATGGCACTGTGGAAGACGATGTCATTATATAGGAGACGTTCTGCAGATTCTACAACTTTGCCTTTTGCAATCCTGGATCTAGGTAAAGGATCCCAGGATAAGCATCTTGAGCTTTGGAGATTGAAAGTGGAAAACATCTTAAAGATAAAGAATATAGAGATGGAAATGTTGATGCTAAATCCAATAAAGGCAAAGAGGAAACTTAAGGCAGGAGATTGGATCCTTACCCAAGATCAATGTGAAAGCCTTAAACAAAAAGACTGCAGACCCCAGAGAGGAAAGAACTAAATGTCCTTCCTAAATACCTTCAAAAATGTCCATCTTCAAGGTATAAAGACGCAAAGCTTAGATGCCGTTTAAACATCTTGGACACAAAGGAGGTGCAATGGCTAAGAAAACCCCCTGGAGTGGAAAACACTCAGTGTCGATACTGTAAGAACAGTGATATTTTTGAAACACTCATGCATTTGATAACCAATTGTGAATCATTAAAGCAAATTAGAAGTGCCTTCTTGGAGGAGTTTGAATTGATGGGTGAAACCCTTGATCCATCGGAATGGTGGGGATGGGTGTTAATAGGGAAACAGACCAGATTAGGAATTGCTGTAATGAAAATGTTGGAATTTGTGCTACGACCAGTGTCTAGATAGGAGGAAATTAAGCAAGTTTTAAGGATGTGCCGTTATGATAGATAAAGAATGACTATGGAAGGAATGTTCATGTTGTAATGTTAAAGTTTTTTTTTACTTTGTTTTTACTTACAATACATTTTGTTTGTTTGACTTTGAAACAAATAAAACATTTAAAAACATTTTTTCTTTATGGTTACAAGTTGAGGGCAAGTTCCTAGAGATGACGGAAATAGTGGGGGCCAAACTTGTGACTGAGAACCAATTAGAATGATCTCATTCGTTAAGGGTTCCTTTTGAAGACAGTTTGATCATTTCTTCTTTTTTTTCTTTTCAGGTTGGAGGACCTGGGGGTGTTGAGCTCCCCAGGTCTCGAGAGAGTAATCACAAACTCATCTGACTCCTTTCATCATTTGTTATTTCTCCCAGAGTGTACTGTACTAGAGAGAATAGTAACCAGAAGCTGCATACATCTCCATAGTTTCATCCTCCAGTCCCCTACTGACGTGTCCTTCAGATCTGACGGGTTAGGGATAAAACTGACCCTTAAGATATGCTGAAATGAACTGTGTGTGGTTGAGATTTCAAAGGAGACCTCATAACCATAACAGGCCTCGGCATTAGAGGGACGGTGTAATGTGCGAGCGCAATATGCAAAGCATTAGCAGCACTGGGGTAAAAGTGCCCCTAGTGCAAATATGTACTATTTCAATGGACTTTGGTACCAGAGCAATGTTAGCCATATGGCTAAGTCTGTGCTCTTGGGCACACATGCATTGAACGAAATTGCTACTGTGAATACGATGTAAACCCTTCTGTAATGATACACCTGATGTCTATTTGATCAAAGGGATACGAGCCACTCTAAGGATGAACCTTTGCCCTCAGCTTATTGCAGATGTGGGAAAAGGATGGAATAGATGATGGCGTTGTAGGCTGCTGATATTTACTTTAAATGAGTGGCACGACAGTGCCTCCCGCCTGGAGGTTTGGGCTTGCTCATACGGCAACTAGGCAGAGCCCTAAGGTCTGGCAAAACAAGGGTCAGTACAGGCCTCTGTTGCAGGCTATAGTGGACCAGTTTTCTGAGTATGCATACATACAGTTGGTAGTTTTGACCTATGTTATTCTCTTACGCTTTTTAGCTCCAGTGTAGAACGTGCAGCTACAGCTACTACACATCAGAAAGACCTTCCTCTTTGCTTCTGCCTTTGCCCCCCCTCCCCCCTGTTGATTATTCTCTCCCTCGGCACCTTGCACCTCGCCACCCTCTGTCCTACGGGCCCAGGTACCTGCTCACCCTGCCACCCTCATGCACTTCGTCCGGGCCACCCCTTGTACTGTGGTCTGTATCTGTACCCTTACAGCACCCCCTTTTCATCCTGCATTTATCAGACCTAACCAGTCTGCTGCCTTAAGCTCAGCACTTGTCACTTGCTGGCTGCACTACCACTGTTTTTTTCCTTTACTATTTATTCATTTATTATTATTTATCTGTTTTTCTCGTTGCTTCGCACTTTCCACTTCTCCACCCTTGCATGCACTTCTCCTCCTCCCCCTCTCTCATGCACTTGCGCGTTCTCAATGTCACTGGGACTAGTAAGATCGTTGTTTTTGTTCTACCCTGTTCCCCTTCCCTTGCCTTGTCATGTTCTGAAACTCTTGCGTATGATCCCGATAGTAATAAAATATCAATATCAATATCAATTTCACTTGAGATCCAGTGACCTCAATTTTGGCCCTAAGGCATTTTGTCGGGTTGTTTTCAGCTCCTCTCTGCAGCCCTTGCAGCCCGCTTGCTCGTCCCTTCCCTCTCCACTCCACCCAGCACCTGCCCACTCTCCCTGTGATTGGCCAGACAACACCAGGAAGCACTGTAGTCATGTGCGCCCTGTGTTAATTTTGACCAGTTTAGCTCCGGTATCGAGCGTACAGCTACAGCTGCTACACCACACAGATGAGGTTCAGCAACTTCCATTTTGACCCTTATGGCCTTTTCTCAGTTGTTTTCAGGCCCTCTCCATGGCCCTTCCTGACCACTGTAAGGGATTTCAATCAGGCACACACCCAAGTCTTGCCTAGCATATAGTACGCAAATGAAACCCTTACTTTTTTTTGTCTAAAAGTTCAATATTCTGAATGATATACCACTCATATCACACCCTTCTCAAAATAACCCCTCCCCCACCCCCAGGTCACAATGAACCAGGAATCAGGCTAGTTGGCAAAGATAAAGATTTATTTATTTATTTAATATTCAAACACACATAGGTTTAATATCGATAAATATGTGGCAGCGTTCACCCAAAGGGTGACAATACAATTCAGAAAGATAAGCAAAGCAATTCAATTCACTTATAAGGAGGCAAAATAGAAAACACAGGGAAAAGGAACAGTTTTGTTTTGCACACAGATAGCGTTTGGGTTAATGTTCCCTCTGCAAAGTTTTGTTTAAATACAAATGAGCAATCCTACACCAATGTGAATAATCGGCAGGTTTTCAGGAATGAAATACAAGGTCTAGAGTTATAGGCAATCCTCCCTCCCACACAAGAGAGAAAACCTTATTTTGGCAAATGACACTTTGAAATGACAGATGAAATGGCTTGGTGAAATACTGCAAAATGGTCAAAATTCTAAAATGGAGAAAAATTCTAAAGAAAGCAACTCTAATCAGGTCCTAACATGCAGGGGCTATAATATGAACCACAATATACACTTCAGAGCATGATGGGATGGAAAAAGCACTTTGAAATGGGCACAAGACACATGTACTTTGGCTGAAATTGCAAATTTGCTGCAAACTTTTAATATGAGATATTGAAGAAAAACGGGGAACATTGAAATTTCGTTTCTATCTTTAAAACTAAGGGAGTTATAGAGGTTTTAGTGAGAAGTGTTTTTCTAAAATAAAGATGCAAATTTGAACTTCAGTTAAAAATCAGAAAATATGGATTATGCTTTTATTCCAGACTAGAGTATTCAAACTAGACAACCAGATTGGGACGAAGTAAGCTCTGAGACTGATTCATGACTTCAGTAACAGATCCCCAGCGCCTTCCCCGGCGGAACCAGTCCAAACACTTGAAGTGGGATTTATGTATAAGAGTTACACAAATAAAAATGACTATGAAAATGATGCTTTAGCAAATAGACAGGATATGATAGCACTAAAGATTTTGACACTGTTACTGGTTATGAAAGTAAGGATAGTTCAGAGATTAGGGTAGAACAAGATAAGACAAGGTATACAATAGTCCTCTAGCGTCCTGTTAATACTCACAATCCAATGGGATTTAAGATTTTTGGACTGTCAAAGTTATGGTCAATTGGATCAGGTCTATCAGGGAAGGACAGCACATTAGGCGGGACAGGATCAGCTAGGCCGGTCACTGGAACTCCACGGGATCTGCCCTTGTTGTTTCTGGATATTCAGATCAGCAGGATGGTGAGTTCAGAATGGCAGCAAGAATTTATGGTAGCAAGCCAGATAGTTTCAGTATGCTTCCCCCCCACCACAGCACTTCACTGGGTTGTGAGGATTAGTTGAGGATTGAGGCCTAGCTGAAAATGGTTCAGCTACTGCTTGGCCTGGTGGTTGGCATCTGGATCTAGAAGGATGTTGAAGGCTGGATGTTGAATTCTGGATCAAAATGCTTTGCTGGAATCAGAAGAGAGAGTAAGTCCTATGTGTTTTCAGATGTCCCTATTTATCCTTTCAAATGACATCACCAAAAAGGTGTATTGGCTGGCTTAACTAAGCTCGCCCCTGTGAAATGGGATTGGATCAAAGACAGATGATGTTAGGTTTATGGTTTGATTTTTACAATACTAAGAAACCTCCCCTCATCACTAGAATCAAAATCAAATTTTGTCCTAAATACATATTTATACATTTGTAACCTTTACAAAAATCATATACAAGGATTACATATTTTATGGAGTATTTTTTCATCAAAACCCCACAGCTGTGAGACCTTGTTTCGCCTTTCTGCAGCTTTTTGTCCATTTCACCATGAAAACATTTTCCTAAATGTCTCCAAATGTCCACAAATATGCGCGTTTACCATAGGAATGTGTATGCAAAGTTTAACAAATCTAGCATAAATACAGTTCCCATAAAACCACATATATTGCCATTCCTGTTCAGAATATGCTACACACGTCCAACAACTTTTCAAATGTAGGACCAAATATTAAGATTAATAAAATCTGCCGTTTTATATTTTTCACCACTTCTGATAGCGAGTTATAAATCTCAAAAAATGCTCATTACATATTCTTTAGCAGCAAATGGTCAGCCTTTTGTCTGTCTCTGGAGGCAAGGAGCAACCCCCATCTTTGGGATTTCCTTCTGCAAGCCTAGTTTATGACCTCTTCACGTGTCTATTTCCTGGCCTGGAGAATCTGCCATTGTCCACTCCCTGGCAGTAGACACAAGTCTGGCATACCCTACAATTGTCATGTGTCAGCCAGCCCAGGTTAATTCTTAATTTCTTGACCAGAAATCCAGCCTAAAACAAACTTGCTGCATCAAATAACATATAATTTACATTCTTGATTTAAACCTGTGGAATCAAAACAACTGAGATCCGTGTTCCTTTCAGAAACAGTCCTTTTATATTTGCTAATCTGGCAGACCTTCAGTTTAGACAACCTTAAAGTTTAATCAGGAGAGCTCATTTGACAGGAGCTGTCACTCACAAGGAATCCCGTTTTGCTGAGAAGGTGTTTTGCTCTTAACATTTCAGGACCTTGTAAATTCACACTGCTTCATTAGATTAAATGAATTTTAGCACCAAGCAAGATGAGTGTTGGACAACATTATGTACAGGCATTTTAAAGTTTCAGCAGCAAAGTAAATGCCATTTACAGGCACATTTCTGGAGTTCCACTTGCAAAGCACTGCTTCTCCCTCTTCACTCTATGTTTACTTGTCCTTGAGCCCAATGGCACTTTTTCTGCCACGTGTGCTCTGTTCCACCACACATGAACCATGGATGGCAGGTTGTGCAGCCATCTTTTTGTATGTTGAAAAATGTGGTTTTGGAGGTTTTGGCGTGCACAAGGGTTTTGCTGCCATTTTACTGTTTCTCGCACCATAGATAGCAGAGTGAAGCCACATAGTATAGCAGAGTGGGTCAATACATCCCACACCACTTGTTTGCCCCTTCCAGACCCTCCCCATTCCACCCAGCTCCCACCATGCCTCTCCGTGTGATTGGCCAGGAAGCAGTGAGCTCATGTACACCCTGTGTTAATTTCAACCATTTTAGCTCCGGCATGGAGCGTGTGCTACAGCTGTAACACCTCAAAAGTGAGGCCCAGAGACCTCCATTTTGGGCCCTTTGTATTTTCTTGTTTGTTGTTTTCAGACCCTCTCTGCAGCCTCTCCCCCTGCTTCCTCTCCCCTTCCCCTCCCTCCCCCCACTCTGCTCAGCTCCCACCCTCCCACTCTCCCTTCCTGTGATTGGCCATGCCACACCAGGAAGAGCTGTAGTCGTGTGCGCCCTGTGTTATTTTTGACCAATTTAGCTCTGGTGTCGGGTGTACAACTACAGCTGCTACACCTCTCAGGTGAGACCCAGCAATGTCCATTTTACCCCACCCCCCTTCCCTTTAATTAGTCAGGCAAGACCAGGAAGTGCTTATTAATTGGTAGAGCTAGGGCAGCCTTGCCCAGGCATCCACTGGCTAAGGGCCACAAGTCTAAGGTCAGTTACCTACAAGCAGGCCCAGTCTGTGTTACCTGACGCAGACTACCTACATTGACTGATATGGTAAGTGCGATGTTGGCAGGAAGTAGACCCATTACTGTACTCCAGTAAAAGCCCATCACTCTTACTACCTAATATCCTATGCCTACATACACATAGCCTACTTGCCTCACAGGTATTCGTTGTACTGCCAAAGATGAATCTGAGTGGTTGTTCATTGCACTGCCAAAGTTGAATCTAGGTTGTTCTCCATTGCAATACCGAAGGTGAATCTAGGTGGTTCTCCATTGCACTGTCACAGTTGAATCTAGGTGGTTTTTCATTGCACTGCAAAAATTGAATCTGAGTGTTTTTTTTTATTACACTGCCAATGTGGAATCTGGGTGTTGTTTTCAATACACTGCCAAAGTTGAACCTTGGTAGTTTTTCATTGCACTGCAAAAGTTGAATATAAGCGGTTTTTATTACACTGCCAACATTGAATCTAAGCATTTTTTTCCATTACACTGCCAATGCTGAATCAGAGTGTTTTTCATTACACTGTCATAGTTAAATCTAAGCATGTTTCCACTGCAGTTGATTCTAGGTGGTCTTGCATTACACTCCCACGGTTGAATCTAAGCGTTTTTTCAATTGCACTGCATCTAGGTGGTTTTTCATAGCATTGCAAAGTTGAATCTGAATGTTTTTTCTTTACACTGCCAAAGCTGAATCTAAGCGTTTATTCATTGCACTGCCAAAGTTGAATCCAGGTGTTTTTTCATTGCTCTGCAGAAGTTGAATCTAGGTTTTTTTTTCATTACACTGCCAAAGCTGAATCTAAGCATTTTTGCATTACAATGCCAATGTTGAATCTAGGTGGTTTTTCATTGGACTGCCAAAGTTAAATCTAAGTGGTATTCATTGCTTGGCAATTGTTGACTTTACTTTATTTTTGACAGTTCTCCCAAATTTGACTCTAATTGGCTCTCATTGCCTTGCCACTGTGCAATTTTAAATAGTATATCAGTGCGCTCAGGAGATAGGCTCTGCGTAAATATTTACATTGTGCTAATTTCACTTGTAGCTGTGCAAACAAATAGGAATTTTTAAGAATGTTGTCGCTGTTATATTTTCTATCCTGGGGTTGTTCAGAGTTTGGCAGAACTTAGTTTCACTCCTCGCCCTATCATGCTGGCCGCAGAAATACCACACCCCACCCGACCCATTTCCCACCCCATTTTTCTCCCCTGTCTCAGAACCTCTGGACCCACCACTAATAAGGCGACTCGCACCAGCCTACATCTCACAACATAAACCCCCCACCTGCCAATGCAGTCCTAGTTGAGTCTTGTTAACATAAAAGGGCCTATACTAAAACAAAGATTGCCAATCCTTACTTTTAATTTACAAATAATGTGGGGTGATGTTCATGAAAAAGAAAGAAGTGTTCATAAAATGATAAGTCAGGATGTTCGGGCCGTTGCCTCCCTTCTTCACATTTTCAGCACACGACTAGGGGGTTCACTGGAGCAAAGCACACACTCTGCCTTATGCAGCTCAAGGATACAGTTCCATTTTCACAGTGCAAGATCTTCTGTGTCCAAGTCTCTTTACTTCTCGCAAGTCTCTTGAATCAGAAGATCTAGTACACAAAAACAACAACAAAAACGTTATTTTCCTTCGGCAGTATTCAATTTGGGTGTTCACCCTGGATCCCCCTCAGCCGGGTTCAGATCCCTTCTAAACCAAAAGTGTCAACATTGGATCACCTGCAATCGGGCTGAGATCCCTTTCAAAGTATGTTCAGATAATTATTTCTCAGGTGACTGACAGCTCACCCCGGTTCCCCCTCGGCCGGGCTCAGATCCCTTTCTTTCGCTCGATTCGTCTCCCTCCCCAATTGTGATGTACTTTAAACTATTGAAGACTTTCAAATGTGCAGAGGGTTTAGTTTGACCTGTTGCATGATCGCTTCAGTCCCAATATTCCTTTTCTCAGGCTCAGCATCAATTGGATACCTAACAGAGACCTTCGAATGAGCACCCAGACCACTCTGTGTATGGTATCTTTTCTTGGCCTCCAAAGTTCAATTATAACGTTCAATTACTCCTTTTGGTTTTCACTCATATCTGCATCGCTCTTTGAAAATGACTCACACCCTGTTCTCTTTGTACAATGTTGCCGCTTGCAACCTTGGTTCAAAACACAAGCTGGTTTGGTTTCAGTCTCTCTGACTCACTGGCTATGCTGTCTTTTCTGACACCGCTTTGATGTAGGAGCCAAGGACAGTACCATGGTGGCAATCGCTCCTCCAGGCCTTGGTTATTGATGTGGGATAACTCCGGGTACCTCTGCCACACTGTGCAGGTTTTAACAGCCTTAGTTCCTGGTCTTCGGTTTCTTACTTTCCAAGGCACACGTAAGTAACCGTCTTTAGAGGGAGAGGGTACTTCCCTCCTTGCGACTCTCTGGTTTAGCCATCCTTCTACTTATATTAAACTTCCATCTTGGAGATGCTGTTTCCTTGTGTGATTTGCTGCACTCAGAGTGTGCTTTCATGCTCCACCTTTTATCAATGTTGGGAAGTGTGATGGCAGTCAGGTGTGTGTAATTATCTGTAACTGCAGGACCTTTCCTGTCCATGGTGTTGGTACATGTAAAGTATATGGCTCTAGTGTTAGTCCATTTTTTCGCTCACAGTGAACTGTCTGTGAGAAGGAGTTTGTGTCGGAGAAGGGGGGATTGAATTCCTAGGTATCCTACATAGTACATAGTAGGATGGTGAAAAGGTGTTATTGGGAAGGGGATCCCCCACTGTTCCACCCCCAGGAATTGGATACAAAAGTGAAGGCCATGACCTAGCTACCAAGATGACAGATCAGAGAGTGCAAGGGGGTGAGATATATTCTGTTTTCTCACATTCTGAAGACTGAACAAGGCATAGCTGTACAAAATCAAAAAATCCACAAAAAAACACTATGGAAACAAAATATCCAACTTCAACAATCCATGTGTGGAACTACACAAAATCCTAGCGGAATTCAAGTCCCCTAGCTGGCTAACCGCCCTTCCCCTAACACACAAGTGTTCTTCGATGTACTATTCAACCACTTTTATAACATAGCACTTGAAAGACATTGCACCATCACTGCAAAACTAATTCTAATTGCTCCCTCTACCTCTTGCCCTCCCTCAAACCCAAACCTTTTCTCGCCCTCGCTACCAGCCCTCTGTTCATTCACTCCTATTCACCAGGCCAATTTATGCAACTTACTTGTACTTAGCCGACTCTCTGCCTCCCTGAATACCCTGGCCAACCTTCTCTTCTAAAAGAGTTCCTTGCCACCACGTATGCGGGCAGTGTCACCCGCTCCATAATTAATAACTCCCTCTCATCTGGCATTTTGCAAGCGGCCTTCAAAACCTATGTGGAACGGAATCCTCCCTGGTCTGTATCTGGGACAACCTAAAAATAACTGCTGATTCAGAAGGATTCACTGCACTCATCCTCCTCGATACCACTGACAACATAATACTCAGTAACATGCTCCTCACCTTAGGAATCAAAGATTCAGCCCTCAATTGGATCTCCTCATTCATTTCTAATCACTCGCAAATCATTCTCCTTCAACCAGCGCAAACTAAGTGTCACTTAAAAATGGTCTGCAAATCTATCGTATCTGCTTTTCCTTTCTTTTATGAAAAAGTGACACACAGTACTGTTGTAAATGCACATATGCTTTTTTAACTTTGATAAAATTGCTCTTAAAAAGAACATTTTTAAACACAGAGTATTTTAATGATTATTTGCTTTATGTGAGCAGCTGCTGAATACTGACGTGCAAGGCATTTGCTAGAGCGTTTTATTTTTCTTAATAGTTGACGAAAATATTTTTTTTAAATATAAGCATACCTGTACTATGTCTTGTTAAATGCAGATCTTGTTGAATCTGGAAATAGAAATCTTGGACAGTTTCAGTTTTAAAATAGTTTTTTTTATGCAGATGCCTTTGATTAACATGATATATGTACTCTCAGAGTTCAAGTGTACATCTGAATTGTTGAATTGAGATGACATGATTAGGTGTAGAGTTTTTGTATGTGATTGATGGATGGATGTGTGACTCTTTGAAAGCAGTCAATGAGGAAGTGTTAATAACATGAAAGGGGGAAAGGTATAAGGGCAGCCCCAAGATACGTCATCTGCGGACACCGGGGTAGTCCACGGGTGACACGTGACATATCCAGGTCTTTTGAGGATGCCTGGCATGTAAAGGGGACTGTGGGGATTAGCCAATGGGTTGTTCTGGTTGTGGTTTACAGGAAGCTAGGGTAGCAGGTGTTTTGTTAGTTTTGTGCAGTTGAAGATGTATGTGTCTATGGCTATTAAGAAGCAGAGCACATGGATTTTGGGAGATTCTTCAATTCAGTCATTGAATGTCTATGCTGAAAATCATCGCATCTTTGGAAGTATTGGATTGGCAGAGGTGGATGTGTTGTGGAATGCAGTCTGTTGCTTAAACTGGGAAAGCTTGTTCTCATTCTGTCAGAGTATGGCTCACTATAAAGGTCCAGTCATTGTAATTGTGCATTGTGGAGGGGACAGTTTGTGACTCCAAAGTTTTTGCAGGATGCCCTGAAGGATTTCTTTAAAGCCTAACAGAACTGTTTCCTGCTGCAAAGGTAATTTTTTCCAAAATTAATCAGCGGCAAACATGGAGATGTCCAAACTTGTCCAGTACACAAAAAGAAGAATCAAGGTAGCTTGTCAATAAAGTTGTATCTGCTTGTTTATATGCTGCAGGAATGTCACCTTTTGATAATGAAAATATAAGGTCTGATGATGTGATTTTTTGTGTGAAGATAGAGTTAATTTTGCAGATGTTGGAAATGTGATTGTTCTTTACAATGTTAGGAATGCATTGAAAAAGTTCCTGTAAGAAAATTGTAAGGGAAGATGTAGAGTGTATAGTACGACAGTACATAAAAGCAAAACAACGGAAAACAAGGTATCTGTTAACAAACCCTCCAAAAAAACAAAAAACGAAGGTTCTCTTCAGAACCATCACTAAAGAATAAATAACTTAAATTGGGTTTAAACTGCCCCCGACCTCACCCTTTTGAGTGACCGCGAAGTGCACGGACACTGCTGTAGTGTGCGTATGGCATGTGCACATTTGTGTCTTTTAAGGATGCCTGGCACGGAAAGGGGATGGTGGGGATTAACTAGTCCAATATCCTGGGTGTGGTATACAGGAAAAGAGGGTAGCTGGAATTTTGTTTGCAGTAGTTTTGAGAGCACTGAACATGGCTATGGCTATGGCTATGTCCTTGAGGAGGCAGAATGTATGGATTTTGGGAGCCTCTTGTATCCATTGGCTGAAGGGCTATGTTGAGCACTGTGGAACGGCTGAAGATTTGTATTCCACGAATTTGAAGTGTCATGGCTGAACTGAGAAGTCTTGCTCCAGTTTTATGAGAAAATGGTCCACTTAAAACATCCAGACATCATTCTTCTTCATTGTGGAGGGATCAGTTTGGGGTACGTTACTGGAATTTGATTGCAGTTTGCAATGAAGGAGACACTTGGAAAGTTGATTGCAATGTTTCATATTTCCAAAATAATTGTTCCTCAAATTGCTCAGAGACAAATGTGGATGTGTTTGAATTTATTTTGTGCTCAAATGGAAAAAGCAACATGCAATGTGAATAAAGCTGTGTGTGCTTTTTTGCAAGATGTTGGCATGACATATGTTCATAATGAGAACATTAAACTTGATATAGCCAACATTTTTCGGAGAGATTGAGTGCACCTAACTGATGTGGGCAATCAGATTTTTCTGGAAAATGTTCAAAATGCATTGAAGCAGTGTTTGTGAACACTAAATAATTCAATTTTGTAGAATCTTTGTTAGTTAAGTATATTAAAAAAATAAAACATATTTAAAAGTAAAAAAGACAAAAAAGGCTCTTTTAAAAGCCTCCATTTTTTAAATAAAAAACTATTAAAATGATTTCCATTCACCCACACCAGGCCTGGAATTCTCAAGATGTCAGCGGACTATGGCACTGTCCACAGACTATGCAGGTTGCAAAGGGCTTTGTGACTTTTTTGCTCACTTCTATTATTTTACTGGGAAAGGTTGCTTTTTTGATTTTGTATTTTTGTGTGACTTCTTTTGTCTTTTTCTGCAGGAGTGGCAAGGTAAGGTGGGGGGAAAGGGATGGAAGGGAGTGAAGGAGCACCAACCACAGAGGCAAAGGGGCAGGTTTATAGAGGAAGATGTTGGGCGGGCCTTAATCAAGGTAGATGGCAGTATTTCTTATGTTGCTTGGCTGCGGCCTCAAAACACTTTGAAACTGTTCCACCCTACAGATCAGTGATTCACAGTACAAACATAGCACTGTGACTCTCGAAAGATAAGGGTACACAGCATTCTTTATGGCCTGTCAGGCCGCCGCTGGAATCCTCTGCTCCAAAAAAGTATTCTTTTTGGTAGCGTGAGCAGTTGAAGAAGATGGGGTAGAGAGTGTCAACCTACATGTCCCTGAGAAAGGTACTGCCTTCCTCAGAACAGCCAGGTGATTGGACTTGGTATGGCACAGCATGGAGGTGGTCCCACAGGAATGCAGCCCCAGTTTTCCGCAACTGAGTACAATTTAGCACTCAGTGCATCGAGCCTTAGCTGCACAAGCCTTCAATACATCTTCCTCAGTGGTGACACTCTGGGTGCTCGAAATAGGGACTTCCTCCACCTCATCTTCATTTTACTCTTTATTTACTTATATATTTTATGTTTGCATTTATTTACATCACACATAACCCATAGGTATCTAGGCACTAGTTTTATTGTGGAAGGGTAGGATATTTATAACACACTTTTTTCACTTTTTTTTCCCAAGCACTGGTCCAGGATTCAAACCTGTGTTTGCTCAGCGTGGTCTTGCTTCCAAGACCTGCGCATTACCAGAAAGCTATCCTCCTGTCCCTCTTGATCCTCATCATCTGTATCACTGCTCCTGTTCCCCTGCACAGGCCCTCTGGGTTGTTGAGGTGGTAGTGGTGGTTGAGGGGAGTGGCTGTCATTTCATCTTTGATGTCCGAGGTGTTAGTTTCAGCAGTGCACGGTGGTGGCATGAGTTATGTTTGCTAAGCTTACTATAACTGGCAAATCCATGTTTATTTGGTATTTTGTATTTTGTATTTGTTTTATTTGTATTGCGTGCCTGGCCCGGAGGCATCTGGATGAATTTCTTAAGAAATGGTGCAATTGGTTAAAAGGAAAGGTACATATATTAACAGTATTCACATCAGTGACAAGGTGCAGCAAAAAGTACGAACATTTACATCAATGAATATTATCTTGAAATAATAAATATATTTACAATGAAGGCACAGTTTCTAACATAGGAATATGTATTTGCAGGACGAAGAAAGAGATTTTTGTAGAAATGCAGAAAGTTTACGTGCATGAAGAAGAGTGGTCCTGCTCACTGAGCCAAGATTTGACTTTATTCTTCAGCACTTGATTAGAAGGTTCAGCTCTGAATGTAGTAGGTAATGTATTCCAGAGTTTGGCGCAAGGACTGGGAAGCTGGAACCCCCTGCCTTCTGGAGCTTAAATCTGGGTATTGATAGTGAGTGGTCTTGAGCTGATCTTAAGGGTCTGGTAATAGGGTGGGCAATGAAGCGGTTAGTGAGATAAATGAGTGCCTGGTTAGCTTGGGATTTGTGAGTCAAAGCAAGAATTTTAAGTGATATTCTTGAGGCAACAGGGAGCCAGTTTAGACTATGTCGCGTGTCAGAGATATGAAGTTTCCTAGGGATGTTGAGAGCCACCCTTATGGCATTGTTCTCTGTGACCTGGAGCTTGTTGATGTTTCTTTGGCTGGTCCCTAAATAAAGGGCATTACAATAGTCAATTTTAGCCATCACAAGGGTTCTAGCGAGGATAATACAGTTAAGGGCCATTAGGAAAGGTATACATGCTGTTATAAGCTTACAAGTGTAGGCCGATGCTGATACCACAGCATTGGTTTGTCTTGTGAGAGACAAGGTAGAATCGAGGGAAATACCTAGTGTTTTTGTATCATTGGAGACCTTAATGGTGTTTCCATCAATAATGAAAGATTTGAAGTTGGGGTCCAATTTACTGAGTCTAATATGTGAGCCTAAGATGAGTAACTCGGTTTTACATCATTTAGACACAGTCCATGATCCTCCATCCAGGCCTGGATTACAGAGCAGACATCGTTAACTGCTTTAGAGTCAATAGCATGGTCGCCAGTGATAGGGATGTGTATCTGGGTTTCATCTGCGTAATTGGTATAGGTGACACCCAGGCAGTCGAGAATGTCAAAGAGGGGATTAATAAATACATTATATAGTGTCAGGTAGACACAAGACCCTTGTGGGAACCCACACAGGACTGGAGACGGTTCAGCAGAAGCGGACAGTGAAAAGACACACGTGTCTGTTTGCCAGGAAGGATCTGCTCCAGGAGGTGGCTTCGTCTAAGAAGTGGACAGCTGTTTTAAGATGTTGGCACAAAATTTGGGGGTTGACCAAATTGAAAGCTGCCAATAGGTCAAGCAGTAGAAGTAGGGCCAGCTTGCCTTTATCTTTTAAATCCTCAATTTGTGTTTTTTAGGTCAATAAGGGCAGTTTCTGTTCTGTGTCTTGGACAGAAGCCCGATTGATGGAGGCCTAGCAGTTTGTTAGATTCAAGGTGTGCCTGAATTTGTAAATAGGCTGCCCTATTCCAAATTATTAAGAGAAAGGGCACCGTGGTAATGGGTCTATAGTTAGTAAGGTTACTCGAATCAAGGGTCGATATTTTTTAACTAAGGGGATCACCCAAGCATCCTTGAGGTTGTCGGGCACAATCCTGGATTTAAAGGAAACGTTTATGAAGGTAGTGATGAAGGGAGCAAGGTCGTGGGCAGCCTCCTTGATGATAGGTGCTGGGCAGGAGTCACCTTGACAAGTGGAGGGTTTGAGCTTTTTGATAAGGTTTTCTACTTCCCACGTGGAAAGGTGTGAGAAACTAAATGGTTTGGCCGGATATGGTGATTTTGAAGTGTTGTGAGCAGGAGATTTGAGTACTGAGTCTGGGACTAAGCTACATTTTTTAATGTTAATGTTAGTTCGTAATACTGAATTTTTATCTTGCAGTGCTTCCTGGATGTTGGTGCACCAGGAGGAATCTGTGATGCAGTGGTGTATTGGGGCTTTGGGAGACTCGAGTTCTTTAAGAATCTTAAAGAGCTCTTTGGTGTTGGATTCAGACAATAAGATATGTTTGTTTTAGGCATCTTATTTGGCAATGAATATGGCTTCTTTGTAGTTAGACGATGCAGGAATTAAGGAACTTTTATTGGCGCTAGATGGGATGCTTTTCCAATGCACCTCTGCATTTCTTTTTGCTTTGCATAGGTCCCTGAGATAAGGTGTAAACCATGAATTCAAATGTGTACGTGGTTTTGGTTTCTGCAGATAGGAAATATTATTAAGACGGGAGAGGATTAAAGGGAGCAATTTCTCCTTACTGATGTCCTTCTTGCTGCGAGTGAGAATGGCGGGCATCATGTTTGTTTTAGTACTTAGAGGGGTAGCTTTGATGGTGAAGATTATTTTGTGATGATCCGACCATATGCATGGTGTAACTGACAACAGGTTAATTGTGCAATTCAAGTCTGCAAGCCAATCAAGGGTTCTCCCCTTGATGTGAGTAGGTTCCTGGATGTGGTGAGTGACACCTAGTTCTGTTAAGGAGTTGGCAAGGTCAGAGGCTATGGAATCATTCGGGTCTTAGAGGCCGAGATTAAAATCTCTGAGTAGTATATTTCATGAGTTGGGCTTTGTGTTGGCCGCAAGGATAGTGGAAATATTCTAGGTGAAGGAAGAAATTAGTCCTTGTGGCCTGTAGAAAATGTGCATTGAGGCAGTATGGTTAGGCGAGATGGGTAATCTGACTGATAACAGTTCAGCAGATTGGATCTGAGGGTGCGGAATAGGTCTGAGCCCAACGGAGCTTTTGAAGATTATGGCAAAGCCACCACCTTTAGATTGTTTAGTGCTCCTGTTGCACAGTTGGCTTAGTTACCTGGTATAGCCAAGGACAGTGCAGGGCCAGATGCTGCATGAATCCATCTTTCCGTAATGGCAAGGAAGTCAAGGTCTTTAATTATAATGAAGTCGGCAATGTCAAGCGTGTGTGCTGGGAGGGATCTGGCATTAATTAGGGCACCTTTGATTTGTGGGGTTTTGGAGCTGGTATAGCTATTGTCAGGGATAATTGGGACAAAGGTGTAAATGGGAATCATGGTGTCAGTGAGGGAGGTCGCAGTATTAGGAGGGTCTTGGTAAGAAGAGGGTTGCTGTTAGTGCGTGGGTGTGAAGGTTGAGTTTTATGGCAGAATCTGGAGCCTAGTCTTTGATCTCTGAGGGGTGTGGTGCAAGGTTGGTTTGGCATAGGTTTGGCTACAAAATGTTGCAACCAGAGGGCAGGTGAGTTCAGGTATGGGTTGGGGTCTGGCATGGTGATTGTGGGCACAAGGCTGTACAGGTGAGAGATGGGGGTGGTGGGTGTTAGTCGTGGACCGTTGTGAGAGGGTAGGGGGTTAGTGGAGAGACCTAGGCTAGCAAGGTTCTGTTGTGTTTGTTGCAGCTGGGCAATATTGAGAATCAGTTTGTCTGAGGCAATGTTAGGAGTACGCCGTGTAGTTAGTGATATGTTAAGTAGCGACATAAAAGTATAATATGACCAGATAAGTCTACACATTGTAATAGGGGTCACATGAATAGGTGCTTTGGTGGAATGTAAGCAGATAGGTGAAGACAAGAAGAACAAGCCGGTGTCCCACAGAAAGGGACAAGTTATAGCATAACTCAGAGTAACATAGTTCTGAGGACGGAGGAGCAAGTTAGTACATTATGAGCAACTTGAATAGGCCAGCGATATCAGTGAGAGGGCTATATCTGACTAATATTTATACTAGATACAGAATGTTAGCAAAGGTTCAAGTCCGCCCATAGGTGCAGGGTGTTGTGATGTGATACCGTTAATGAATACATTAGGCATAGTAAAAAATGCTGTGCTAACAAGTACATCAATGTTCGTATGGTCGGCACAGGTTCTGTGTGACATGCAACAAAAGGTTATAGGAGATACGTCTGAGTGCACTTGGTCATGCGATAACACCAAATTAACTGTAGTAAGGGCCTATTAATACACACGTTTGAAAATAGGTATGCCAATGTGGTAAAGGAGGTACATAAGTGGTCTGCAAAATGTTTAGCTAGACTGCTAGGCAATGAGAGATCATTGACATGATGTGCACAAAGAGAACATACTAATGCAGATAATAGCTGTTTGAAGATACGCTAATCTGGTGGCCGCTATAAGGGGCTACAACTACATATGGCATAGGTTAGTTTAGAGACATGTGAAACAGTAATACGTAAGCAGTACAGGCAGTATGTGTAACAGTAGTGCAAAACTTAATATCATAGGAGTAATAGTAATAATGCTGCAGCGAGATGTGCAGGTTATGCAGTTCAAGGAACACAATTTCTGTATCAAGCGACATAGCAATGGCGAGTTAATGTCCTTGTGGTATGGAGTGGGGGAGGTCTTAGGGAGAGTTATACAAGCATGGTGGTCGAGTCAAAGGATGAAACACCCAGGGTGCTCACCAGATGAAGATGGGAAGTCCCGTAGATGCGTGGAGAGTGACGGCATACAGCGGTCCAGGCGTTGGGCTCTATAGGCTCCAGGCAGGCTCATGACAGGTTCTGTTCCTTAGACGGTGTGCCTTTGCAGGTGGGCACGCATTCACCTGCCGGCACGGGATAGGCTAACAAATAAGGCTGCTTGTCCAATCAGGTTGTGTTATGGTGGAATGAGGAAGTTAGGACGAAATTGAATGCACGTTGTATAGTGCAGCCATTTTAAAATGCCTGGTCCTCGTGGCAAACAATGGAGGCCAGCACAGAAAGGGCAAACTGAAAATAAATTCCTAATGAAGGAGCAAGGTGAAGACTAGATAGGGTATCAGGCGCACATTAGGTTTTACTTGTAACCATAACATCACTTTAACAACATTGTTTCACTGAATTTCGTAGGTTTTTCTAATGCAACTTAACCATAACGTCCCTTTAAAAAATATATATATCCGAAAGTACCTCTTAAAACAGACACTATCTTAGTAATAACGGGTTCTGTGCAGTTTTTTCTTAAGCAGAGTACAAACTATTTTTACAAGGTGCACCATGACAAGTTCCCTTGAAAACAGAGTAGCCGTTCAAAGAGCGCAAGCTCATTCACTTTTCAGTGAAACAATTAAAGCAAAAAAGACCAGCAATAGCAGTGTGGCCATTGTTGTTGATATTGATGAGGTCAGACTGTTTACAGAATTAGAAAAATTGCAGAAAAAAAAGAAGTACTCAAGTAGTGGGAGCAACTCTCCCTACAGAATTACATCGACGTGGGAAGTATACCACAAGTGTTACGGATATTGACTATCCCATCTTTTGAGGAAATAGATCCTGAGATGTTGAAGGAATGGGGTGTGGCTACTAATGACTGCTCAAATACTTTTCTGAAATTGCTGGTGAAATATGCAAGTGGTGATCGAGAACCGATACTGGTGAAGATGACGAAACTGAAGGCCAAGTTGAAATCTATGCCAGAGAGTGAGGAAGCCAAGAAATTGAAGTCAAATATGAAGAAGAATCTTCTAACGTGTGAAGAGGAAATTAAGGCCCACAAACACAGAAATTTCCTATGGGACAAGGAGGACTATGAGACAGGATAGGTGTATACATTTGCTCGTAGATTTGATCAAATGCGGTTAGCCGTACTGAAGAAACCAACGGGAGAAGTACAGGATAATGTGAGTACACATAGTGATACACCATCTAGATCTGAATCAGATGTCACGGAAAGCGAAAATGAGGAACCACCAGTACGTCTACATCTTTTAGATGAAATGTGGCTTCTACATCAATATGGTAAAGTGCAAAAACAAGAAAGGGGAGCAAATGCAATTAGAAGTCGTGGAAGAGGCAGCAGAAAAAAACGAGGAGGGGCAGAGGGGCAGGAAACTTGACAAACAACACATCAGGCAGATCATTGTGCTATGGAAAGTAGAGAGTGTAAAGGAAGTGAAGCACAACAATATGAAGATCATTAATCTCTCTGATCATGTCCTTACAAAAGAAGAAAGAGTCCTAAATCTTGGCCTTCATTCCTGCCCTACTGCACATCTTGATTATATGCTGACCCGTATAGACTTTGATCATTTCAAATAGAAACTGAAGCTGCTTAAATTATTTTCTACTAACACTTTCAGCAGAAAGATTAAGTCTATGGATGCTGTACAGACAGATATTACCATTGCAGAATTGAATAAATTATCCAAGTTAGTCCGTCTGGAGAAAGGGGATGATGCAGGCTCTAATGAGTCCCTCGAATTGGAGGCCATGAAAATTGCCACTGATTGGACTAAAATGAGTCTATTAAAATCTAACTCCGGGTTTAACCCGACTGAGCGCATGGGAAGTAATATTGAGGCCTTTCAAACACTGGTCATAGAATATCTTAAACACATACAGAAGAAGATCAAAAGAAGTCCTCATGCGAATATGTCAGACAAAATGGAACTCAGTGAATTCAATAATCTATCCAGTTGTATTATTAAACCATCTGATGAAGGTTGTAACATCGTGATCATGAATAGGAATGATTATGTGAATGAGGCATATAAACAATTGAGGGATGTACAGTGTTATCAAAGAATACCTTCTAATCCTATTAAAGAACTGGAGTCCAAAGTTATTGTCCTCATTAATGAATGGGAACAGAAAGGTATCCTGGAGGAAGATAATTGTTGTTTCTTCTTCACTTCCAACCCCGTTATACCTACTATATATTTTCTCCCCAAAACACATTAAGACATTAAAAAAAAAAAACAGGTAGACCACTTGTCACCCTTCTGGTTCCCTTTTGGAAAACATGTCCGAATACATTGATGAAATATTGTTTCCTTTTGTTTCTTCTCTACCCTCGTTTATCCGTGACACTACTGACTTTCTCTCACATGTTGAAGGGATACCATGGGATAGTGGTTATTTACTGGTTACCATGGATGCGGTGTCCTTATGTACATCCATAGGACATCAGTTTGGTTTAAGAGCTGCAATTATTATTTGAATACTCAGTCTCTTAATTATCTACAAACCAACTACGTTGATTTTGGAGATGCTAGAATTATGGCTAACCAACAATGTGTTCATGTTCAATAATTAATATTTTCGTCAAGTACAGGGTATTGTGATGGGTACTACCTTTGCGCCCCATATGCTAATTTGAGCATGGGCTTTTGGGAGAAGACGTGTTTGGACAGAAGAAAACTAAGCCATTACTGAGAATATCATATTATGGCTCTGGTTTTTTGATGATTTGTTTATTGTATGGAAAGGGACAGAAAAGGTTTGGGTGGATTTTGTTAAGCTGCTCAATATGAATCAACACAATCTAAGATTCAACGAACCCATAGTCATACTTGTCTCACATATCTTGATGTCAATTTAAGAGTGGTAAATCTAGAACTAACCATGGAATTATACAGAAAACCAACGGGGACTAATGCCCCGTTGCATGGACTTAGCAGGCATCCTAAGAATTTACTATGCAGTGTGACGTATGGTGAGTTTATTCACTTGCAATGAAACTGTTCTACAATGGAGGTTTTTGATAAATAAAGCAGCATTACAGCATGGGGTTTTAAATTACAAGGGTACCCTAAACAGATCATTGAACATGCCTATATTAAGACACGTCTGATTGATAGATTGAAACTCCTAACCAATTTTAACAGCATAATCAAATCTAATTCGGAGGAAATGGTGACACGACTTATACTCACTTTCAGTACATAGGCACAGTCTATGCGCCATATACTTAAGAGACATTGGAAGGTACTGTTAGGAGATGTTGATATGATGAGCAAGTTCAATGCAAATACTAATATCAGTTCTAGATGTAATAATTCTATTCAGGATAAATTGGTCAGTAGTTATTTGAAACCATTCGAACAGGCGGATACCAGGCAGTGGCTACAAGACCAGAGAACAGGTTTTTCCAAATGTACTAGATACAGCATGTGTAAATATGCCTTGAACTCTGGGAACTATAGACATCTCGTTTTGTGAGAGAGTATACCCATACTGGAAAAGATTACATGTGACTCCGATTATGTGGAATACATCCTGTAAGTACCTGTCAGAAATGGTACATAGGGAGCACCAAGTGTAAGTTAAAAGTATATATACAACAACAAGTATGAGACATCAAGAAGAATGATGTGAACTATACTATGGCAAAACACTTTGCTGACTTCCATAAAAGGTCCCTAGAAGGATTTGAATTCTTTGGAATATGTAGAATTTTAAGACAACAGGAGGCACGCTGCATTTTAGATTTGAAAAGTAAAAATCCTAAAGGACACAACATCAATGAGGAACTGTATACATTTCTAGGACAATAATGGTGACAAGTAATGGATCTATGTTTGACAGTGATACTATACACATTATAAATTCATTTTTGTCACATTAGAAATTGTTCCGTCCATGTTTGTTGTAATATGAATGCAGATACTAATATCTATTGCGAAAACAGATTTATTCTGCTGCTCTCTGTTTCTCTTTTCCCTTTTGCTTGCTATCCTTCATAAGTAATGAAAGGACTTCATATGTGCATGTACAGACTCACTGGCCTCTTGGATTCTTTCCTTTTCTTTTTCTTTGTCAGTACTTTTTCTTTTGACTCTTTCCTTGGTATATGTTTTGTATTTGTCACTGTTGGTTATGGAACAGCATACATTTCTTTTTCTGTTCATTTTGTAGTTCTTTTTCAGGCTGATGGTTATTATTGAGATTTTCTGGAATTTCATTTTCGTTTTTTACTTTCTTTTTTCTTCTCTAAACTTTGATTGTATATGGCAGGAGGAGGGGCTGTGGTGTCTTTCATCCAGGGGTGTATATGGTTTTTCCCGCAAGGCCATAGATCAGCATGTGCATTTCATGTGTCGTGTTGTAAGTGTTTTTGTGTTCTACAGTTTAAGGACATTAAAATGTAGTGGAGGGGCATCTTCCATCGAGTAGTCAGGATGTTTTTTATAGAAACGGCCTACGAGTAGCATTTACACCTTATATCTGTTGTTCAGGGTATCTTGCATTTCAAAGAGTTATGATGTCAATATGAAGTTAAGCACTAGTCACATTATTGCAGGATCTTGCACATCTGTTTTGAGAGATTGGATTATGGTTTGCAACACTTCAAATGAGGATTGCCTCGTGATATGTTTTTACATGTTTGTCTGATGGTCTCTCGAATGAATGATCTGAGCTTGTGCTAGTGAACTAGTCACTTTACTGGATAATCGTGCATATCAATGCTTTTATGTATTTTTGTTTCTTTTTTAAAGAAACATGAATTTGTGCTTGCTGCTGCACACATGTCACTTTATTTGCAAACTTTGCACAACTGTACCCACTATGTGAACCATTGGCACTTGGCATATCTGCACTTTGATCTTGGGTCGCACAACATGAGGAGTATGCTTATAGGCATCTGGCATTTTATTATATGATGTCATTTTGAACTTCTGGTCATTTGGACATATTGCATTTCGATGAGGGCATCATCCCGTTCAGGGCTGGCGAACTCCATGAGAAGTAATTGATTATGCCAATATCGATTAGATTCCACTGTGCATTGTTAACATTAGCATTTAAAAAGTTAGCTCTTATAAACAGTTGCATACATTCATTTGTTCAGCGCAGTAGAGCATCCTACTATGCACAGGTTCGCATTAGGATTGCCCTGTACATTGAGAGCCATTTGGCTGGATGAATTGTGGTACATTGGTCAGCAAATTGGGCCAGACGCAAGGATTTTATTGCCAAGACCATTTGTGTGGAAAGCTGCATGTAGCTTCAGAGTCCAGACAATGCCTGCTCACGCACAAAGACTAGTAGCAATAGTTTTCGAAAAATGTCTTACACACAAAAATAAATGTCTTATATTGTGTGAAACCAAGTGGAAAATGAATATGATATCTGTAAGCATTGTATCTTTTATCAATTGATGGTCAAGTGTATACATTTTAATGTCGTTTTAATGTCGTTATACTGAGGACATTATAATATGGCTGAATGTTATGACATTGACTATGACATTGACTATAGAGTCCTACAACTATGTTGCCCCCTGGCTGGTGACTACTAACTCCTCCTATAAGTATACACTTATTCTCACGGGCCGGCTATGTGAACAAGCGACGCAGAGGTCGCAAACAAGTTATGCTGGCCACATTTTCAGTTGTCTTCTTGGGAACACCATATTTTATGGATTGTTAACTTGTTTTTTGCTTATGGACCACCAATAAAGAAATGTTTCTACTATGAAATGGACTCTGCTTCGTGGTTCGAGTAAGGAGTTTGGAGAGTGCATCTCATTTTTGCTGTTGCTGCAGCAGCTTATGAACATATATATATATATATATATTACATGGTAGTGGCCATGCAGTTATGGTTCAGTTGCTGTTTCCATAGGAAGAGCACTTTTTGGGCAGCTTATAACTTCGCTCTCCCTGGACGGATCCTCACCAAACTTTGCAAGAAAAGTAGTTGGGTCACTCTGAATTTCTTTGCAAAGTTTGGTGAGGATTCGTCCAGGGGGGGAAAAGTTATAGGGGGGGGTCCCAAAACCTTTTTTTTCCCCATAGACTGAATGGGACGCACGGCTACAGCCCGAACCGCTGGATGGATTTACACCAAATTTGCGGCAGGAGCAGCGGCCTGGTCCCAAAAGCGTGCTTTTGTAAATTTGGTGTAAATCTGTCCAGTAGTTTTTTTAAAAATGACCAAAATGTAAGGCAAAAAAATTAGTGATATCTGCGTTCGCTTCGCGGACGGACTTCCCTGTTCGCTCCGCGGACAGCACCCCGATTGGCCCATGGGCTTGCGTCATGTCCGCGGACATGCGACGTGTTCGCTGATTGGACGGCGAGGGGCGTGGATCGCGTCAGATTTTCTGTGGCGCCCGCCATCTTGTATTCGCAGTCGACCGTGTAAAGTGCAGTGAAACGTGGATAAAAAATTGTATTTAGTGCCGTGTGTTGGTGTGTAAGAGTGTTTGGGGAGGGTTGGGGAGTATGAGATAGGTTCAATGTTTTGTTTTTTTTATGTGCTAGACCTTTTTGTTGCGTTCGATTTGTCCGCGGAGAACACGGCTGTTCTGACATTTTGTAAATAAACTAAATGGTGGGGTGTTTAGACATAGCTCTCAACCATTTTTGTTTTACAGGCGGGTGAAATCACCCGATTTTGTTTTTAGCGGGTGAGACGCCCATTGGAATGAATGGGCGTGCAGGAGGCTTGGCGGGTGAGTCTGCCCTTTACAAGGCATGTGACACCCACCAAAAGCGTGTGAGTTGAGAGCTATGGTTTAGGGGACGGAGTATGTGTCATTTTTGTTCACAAGGAAGGTAAAAATGAGCTATGAACACTCGCGGTGTACTTAATTGTTCGTAAATACACAAACTGGGGGTGTCCTCAGGACGCTGTCCGTATTGTAATCTGTCTAGTTGAATGTGTTCTAAGAACACTCGCAGTGTCCCGAAATGGTTGCAATTACACAAAATGGGGGTGTTCTGAGAGCGTTGTTTGTATTGTTCGTTGTCAGGTTGAAAGTGTTTTAAGAGCACTCCTTTGTTCGCTAATAGTACAATTTACTAGGGTCGTCAACCGAATTTTTGTCCACTAAAGAAACGATAAATCCGGCTTGTGTGCGTCGACATTATGTGATAATCCTATGACTGGCGCTATTGACCTGGCTGACTTGCTTTTGCGACACTAAATCATATCTCCCGCCCCTAAGTCTGATATTATCAAAGCATTCATATTCCCCGCCTTTCTCCGTGAAGTTACAGGGTGCGTAATGAAACGCGCCCAGTCGTCTACAGTACTACGCGACTTTACACAGAACCCGGAAGACAACACACATTATGTCACAACACAGCGCGCCACAATTCGGAATATGAAACTGTGATTTAAAAGCAAAGAGCAAGATTGTAAATGTTGTAAAGTACATTTATTTGACATCAAATGTTTAGAGAATATTCAGCAATTTGCATTTGTCTTTGTTGTCGATCCGCAAAAGTTCATGTTGAGACACGCAATGTTCCTTTGCGGTACAGAGAGTGTTAGATCAGCTTACAACTCAGTGCGCCACAATTCGGAATATGAAACTGTGGTTTAAAAGTAAACAGCAGGATTGTACATTTGATAAAGTACATTTATTTCACATGAAATGTTTAGTGAATATTCAGCGATTTGCTATTGTCTCTGCTGTCGATCAGCAAAAGTTTATTTGGAGCCACGCGTTGTTCCTTTGCGGTAGATAGGCTGTTGGTTTATGATAAAAGCAGTAAATGCTCGCTCTGATAATCGGAAGGTTGCTCCAACAACGAGCCATTAGACCACCCTATTGGTTGGTATGTTGTTTGTAGCCGCTAGTACTGCGTAAGGGCATATTGGTCCTTGGCGATTGTCCCATAAAATGGTGAGGGTCATGAAGTTGCATATTTGGACTTGCACCTGGCAGTTGAAGACCCCATCCACTGGAGTCTGTAAATCGTGACATAGACAAAATGGGGCCACGTACCTGTTTTAAAAAACATAAATTAGTCTCACCAGCCGATCTTCATTAAAAATCATCATTTTATTTTTTAGGGCGTGAAACTATTTGCTATCGAAGATAGTGCAACAGAGTATGTTAATAATAAAATAATAATATTTTCCCATTCATATAGCGCTAAGAACTGTGAAGTATGTAAGCGGTGCTTATTATTAACCACGGTGTGTGGTGCTCATTTATCGTCCACGGAAGGATGAAAGGCTGAGTTTCGCCTTGCCGGGATTCGAACTTGCGTTAGCAAGCTGTGCACGGATGTCAAAGCGAGCGCTGTACTCGCTGTGCCACTTGACAGGCTACAGTGAAGTGGCATAGTGAGTAGAGCGCTTGACCGCCTATAGACCTGTTAAATTATTTATATTAACCCACTCTGTGTCGTCTGCCTTTTTCAGAGCCCTCTAAACGACAGGGGATCTATTCGGCGGTGATGGTGCGCGGTAGAAAACATTATGCCACTTTCAACGAACAAGTTCAACTTCAGCGGTCTTTAATGCTACGCTATTGTAATTATATTTGGTATAAAATAATCTAAAGGGTTACTTACAGTACATTTGCAATTTCCATTGTCTACGAGTGGTGCAGTCCCAAAATACGACTCTGCGTGTGCCAACGATCTTTCGCATAGTGATATAAAATGTAAAAGTGGTTTTGTTTCAGAAATTTCATCTTTATCTTCTCTTACGTTTTAGCAACACTCCTTCAAGAGAAGTCTTTCATCACAATCTCTGTCTGTCAAGGTCAAAACACAATACAACCTTATAGTCTGCTTCGTGAGCCTCTCCGGGGCCCGAGAAAAAAATGGAAGCAGCTGACCTTCACTGTGAACGAGCATAAATTCTTACTTTGCAACATTCTGTGTAAAGCCATCTGTAGAAGTTGGTTTTTGCACGCCATGTTTGTATGTTGTTTGCGTGATATTAAAAAAAGTTTGTTTAAAGGACGTTATGGTTCTAAGTACAGCCGAAAGACCCCTGAAAATAGGGAAGTTATGGTAAGCTATGAAAAATAACTCGCACCAACACCATGCACTGCTAAAACTAACACCCAGGACATCAAAGATGACATCGCAAATGTCATTGATGAAATCACTGATGACATCACATGTGTATGTACTTTTCATGGAATTTGTGTACTAGGGATTTTTATTATAATGTTCCGAAAAAAGTGTCAAGGATATTGCAATAAATATCATACCGTTATTAGTGCTTTGAACGATGCATTTATATCAATTAATAACATTGATTTATGGGATTCTATGTAGTATACTGAGCTACTAATGGAGAAAGATAGCATTGTGTGCAGAGTACAAGATAAAAGTATAATATTTGTAATTTTAATATGTTGAATAATGAAATGATAATTGTCCTGAAATGTTCGAAAATTCACAAAATGGGGATGTTCTGAGGACATTATTCGTATTGTGTGATTGCTTAGCTGTATGCAATGAGGGAATGGTACAGAGAGTAAAGTGGATGCCGTCCGCGGACACCGCGGCTGTTCGTGGACAGGGCGTGGTAAATCCGGGTTTTTCCAGGAAATCCAACATGGAAAGAAGACTGTACGGATCAGCCAATCAGATGTCGAGGATGTGGATTTGTGTTGAAAGAGACTGTGTGTGGTGAAGATGGAAGAAGTGGAGAAAGTCAGGGTGTTGGTGCTCGGAGATATGTTTGTGCATGGTTTACAGCAGTACGCTGAATGCAGGCATGTTGCAAAGAACTTTGATGTGAAAGGAGTGGAGGTGGTGTGGAGCACTGTGCCTATGTACAGGGAATTGTACAAGTTTGTGCGGATATGGCCACGATGAACAGTCCGCATGTAGTAATTTGCACTATGGTGCTTTCCATTTCGGCAACGTCAGTGCCCCTACTTTGTTGGCTGATTTGGAACGCTTGGTTCAAGCCGTAATGAAGATCCTTCCAAATGCGAAAGTAATTTTTTCTGGATTACTACCTAGGGCAATATGGGACAATAGTTCCGTTTTTTGTCCTCAGCAAAACATTGCTAGGTGTGTCATCAACCGAGGCATGTGTGCCTTCATGCTTAGAGCTGGTATGTTCTTCTGTAATAATGAGAATATTGATGCCAGTAATGCTGTTAATTTTAAAGAAGATGGCATTTCTTTATCTTTTATAGGAAATGCCTTTCTATTTTGGAATGTACGGGTTGCCTTGGAGAAGGTTATGTGAAGATTTTAGGAGTAAAGTAAGAAAAAAAACAAGAAAAAAAATACAAAATAACAGGTGTCTGTCAAGCATCTGTAAAAAAAAAAACGGCTCTTTTCAGAGCCAACTTCAAAGGGGAAATGGGGCACACTATTTAAATTTACATTCACCACGCTCAGATTTTCGATATGTCGCGGACATGGTGGTAGTCCGCGGACATGAAAATCACTACGAGGGGGTTAGTATGTTCTATGTTACATGTATATGAAGTCAGGGATATTATGGTTAAGTTGTGCTACTAAAAACCTATGAAATTCAGTGAAAAAACTTTGTTAAAGGGACGTTATGGTTAAGCTGCGCTACTAAAAACCTATGAAATTCAGTAAAAAAACTTTGTTAAAGGGACGTTATGGTTAAGTTGCGCTACTAAAAACCTATGAAATTCAGTGAAAAAACTTTGTTAAAGGGACGTTATGGTTCAAAGTAAAACCGAAAAACCCCTGAAATTCAGCAGTTATGGTAACATAAGCAACCATAACTCGCGCCACCGTGCACTGCTAACACTAACACCCAGGACATCAAAGATGACATCACAAATGTCATTGATGACATCACTGATGACATCACATGTGTATGTACTTCTCATGAAATATGTGTAGAAGGGATTTTTATTATGTTGCGAAAAAAGTGTCGAGAATCATTGCAAGAAATATACCCTAATAAGTGCATTGAACGATACATTGATATAAATAGCATCCTATTATGGGGTTCTTTCTAGTATACTAAGCTACTCATACAGAAACATAACATTGTGTGCAGCGTACAAGATGAAGGTATGATATTCGTAATGTTAATATGTTGAATAATGAAATGATAATTGTTTTCTTAATAGATTTTTGTGTACTGTGAAATATGTAATAAGTAGCTAATAAAACCCATGTATTACATAATTGCATTACTATAGACAAAACACAAAGACACAAGAACACATACCAATATGGGTATATACAGGGAAAGTGAAGTTAGCAAAAAAGCACAAGTAGTAGCAGAAACAATTCATAACTTAACTGATTAGTTTCATGCAAATAAATGATTGCTCTGTTTCAAAGCTGCTATTTACCCTATGTATATGTATCACTTGATGTGATTGGACCCTAAGGAAAGTAGTGTGAGTACAATGTATACAAATATGACCATATACAGCCATAAACAAAACAACAGAACTATCAGAAAGTGCTCATAAGTCTATTGATTATCTTTATGCACAAAAAGGATTGCTGTCTTTCAAGCTTGTGTTTTCCCATATGTATATGTTTCATATGATGTGACTGTACTCTAAGGGAATTACTGTAAGAACCTACTAGAAGGATAAGTCTACAAATAAAATAACATTCTTAGTTTCTGACTGTTACTGAAGAAAACCATGTGGCCTAGATATGTGAGCAAAAGAAAAAATAGTGAGCCAGACATGTGATGTCATCAGTGATGTCATCAATGACATTTGTGATGTCATCTTTGATGTCCTGGGTGTTAGACTTAGCAGTGCACGGTGGTGGCGTGAGTTATGGTTGCTTAGTTTACCATAACTGGCGAATTTCAAGGGTTTTTCGGTTTTACTTGGAACCATAACATCCCTTTAACAAAGTTTTTTCACTGAATTTCATAGGTTTTTAGTAGCGCAACTTAACCATAACGTCCCTTTAACAAAGTTTTTTTCACTGAATATATATATATATATATGTATATATATATATATATATATATGTCTTGAGACTGTTTTTTCTTGCAGCCAGAGTGAGAGGCACTCCCCCGTTCTATGAAGAAACACCAGGAACTCAGTAGTTTTTAAAAAAATGGTCCTCTTTATTTATAGACCAGGCACAACGCATGACTATTAGTAAAAAACACCTAAAGTGTGGTTCTCCAAAAATGTATGGCCCCAATTGATGCGTTTCGCGGTTACCTCACCGCTTGTTCACAATATATATATATTCACTGATTTTTTTTTGTTAAAGGACAGCTATGGTGATCAGATTTAACGCAACTAAAGCTTGGAATTCAGCAGATATGGGAAGTGATGTGGGAAGTGATGATCATCCAGCAATGTATGGAATGCGGCCCAATCTTGAAAAATATGTAATTTTGAGTTGGTGCACATAATGGTTAATATACGCACCTGAAATTGGAACAGAATAGGAAATGGAGTACAATGTGGTCTCATTTAGTGGGTAAATACCAAGATGCGACAGAGCTACCTGGCACGAGTCGGTGGTTGGTTGAGTGGATGCTAGCTAGCATCAAGTGTCTGCTGTATCTAGATCTAAATCACCCATAAAGATGTAGAGCCCTAAAGGGAGATACTGGGCCTGATGACGAGGCTTCCGCTCCCGTAATGAAGGGTGCCGGTACGGGACCAGCACCGTTCATTACGGGATGGCTGATTACAAGGTCCCCTACTGGGACCTGGAACAGACTTCTGGTAAACCCAGATGTCCTTTCCGGGCCCCGTGAGGGGACCAAGGAGCTAATAACAGTCCCGTTATTAACAGGCCCGTTATTAGCTCCCTCCCCATTCCCATTGAGCCCTATGGGGCCTCAAATGGGAATGGGTTTTTCCAATGAGGACTTACCGGGTCCTCCATGGTTGGAATATTCCAGTAAGTCCTCATTGGAGGAACCCGGTACTGGAACCCGGTATGGAGGCACCCATGCCCTTATTGAGGGCATGGCTACCTCCATACTCGTAATGATGCCCAAACACTGAACCACTATGTTGCACAGTTAGTAATCCATTGGCATTTTTTCATTGAATCCTTTTTCAAGAGTGGTGAGACAATGTACCCAACACGCCTTAACCCGCTAGCAGTCCTACATAGCACGCGAGTACACACGTTGCTAAGAAACACCCACTCTGTCCATCTGCCGATCGCTCATGTCTAGCCTAGTCGAGCAGCTGTAGACCTTCTTGTGGGTAAGAGAATGGGCTGCAAACAGCATATTTAGACACTCTGACATTAAGATACATATCATGAGGCCTTGGCTTGTATTTTTGTTTTATGTATGTGCATTAGACATGAAGGCAGCCCACATAAGCTTGCCGGCAGACATCGCACAATGCTAATCCAGGTTGGGATTCAGCACCAATGGGACCCACTTTTTCCCCATACAAGCTGGGGATACCTGCCTATTGGTATTTAGACCTTTGCATAATAATTTGTATAATACAATATATTCGAACAGAGTGCAAGTCAGTGGACTACGGTGATGCTTCCCTCTTTATTTGATCGAAATGCTGAAGAATGTCCTGCTCCTTGGTCACCCACTCAGTACAGACCCTAATTCTGAGAGAGAGGACCAGCCCGTGACCTGAAAACCTCTATGGGAGGTTCACATACCTCAACCAGAGAGGGTAAATCTGTACATAGTAGGGCATATATCAGTTACTATGGTAGCAGCAGTAATTACAAATGAACAATTGGGCTAGGTGTTACAGTAAAGTATGTTTTGCTGCACAAAAACATTTATTCCTCAAGATTGATTATAAAAGGTGTTGTAGAATATTACTTTTGAAAATGAAAACAAACTTCAAGTATTTTTCTTAGATGTAGAATTTGTAATGTAGATCATATAGTTTCTGTAAATAGAAATGTGTAAGACTTGGAAAATATGATGTGGTAGGGTTGGCTATGAATCACAGGAGAAGTGTACTGTTAGAATTACTTATCTGAACTGAACTGTTGAAGAAAGGTGGGAATGTTAGAAGTAAGGTTTTTGGATGTGATTGGTGGATGTGATTAGTGGATGTATTTGTGAATGTAGCCAATCAGGTAGTGTTGCAGAGTTAAGGGTATAAAGGGAAAAAGGGTTACATCTGTTCTATGACATCCTCAGACATATGCGACTGTTCGTGGATGGACTGCATGTACCATCTGGGCTCTTTTACCATGACCTGCAGGGAAAGAGGACTGCAGAGACCACAGACACAGCAGATGTCCGTGGACATGGTATGTCACAACCAATAAGGTCTTCTCTTTGTGGAGGAGGACAGGGTAGCAAGTTTTAAACATGTATGTTCAATATCCTAATCATAAAAAGAAATCTAGGCTGAATATTATTGAAATGAGACTTTTGACCATTTTTTGAATTGGGCCTAAACTTTGTGAATATTGAGTTGAGTTTAGGGCTGATGAACACTGCTGAAGTGAGTGTTTCTGCCATTTATTAAATTGGATTTAATTTCTTCAGCATTGTAGAAGAACTTTCAGGTTGCCAAGTATATGGCTGGATGGCTGGCAGTGCAAATATGAGTCATTGTCCTACATTTAGGCCGCAATGTTATTTTCCCACAGAAGAGAATGTTCCAAAAACTAACAGTTTGTGTCCTTGGCATATGCAGACAGATATGTGATAGTACAGGGACATGTTTCAATGTGGGGTTTGGCAGTAGCTTGGGATGCCAAGAAATCTGGCCAAACAGGAAGGAATGTCACTGTATCTAGTTGTTGCTATGAGGGCAGGTCTCACTCTCCTCACTGACTGAAGGGTGGTCATCTGAGATGGGATGCACAATGAATGTTAAATATTGTTGCAGTAGCCAATTAGGGTAGGCCAGTTTCTGTTGTAATTAGTGGGTATAGGCAGACACCAATGGGAGGGCTAGAATGTACTTGCACCTAATGGCCAAATGTATTATGTATATTCTCATTTTGTAGGTTTTTGCCTTAAATACTGTATGCCAATTTGGGCAACTTGAGAGTTTTAAGTTTTGCAGTCTCACAAGATCTGCTGAGCTCCCATCTGTTATTGCATTTGCATTAAAATTGTGTTTTTTTTGCAATTTGTGCATCTCTTTATTGTTTCCTAAAAATCACTACAGGTCTAAAAAGCGCTTAATTTCTTCAACAAGAAGATTGATTGGATCATAGGTGATTTGTGGGTTAATTGGCTGCAGATATATGCAGAGCAGCTTGGTATCACACAATCTTTTCTTAAAAAAATTGAATATGGTATGGCATGGAGTTCGTGAAATGAATGGGGTCATCTATTTCTGATGTGTGAAGATATGGTGAATTTGAAACATCCAGTAATGGTTTTAGTAAATTCTGGAGGTAATTGCTTAGGGTATGTAACTTGTGTAGCTTTGAAATTTGCCATGAAAGATACTTTTAAAAGTCTGATGAAACTTTTTCAAAAAGCAATGGGGCTCATTACAGGTTGGCCGGTCTGGAAATAACAGTGGCGGTAAACCCACCGCCATTG
This sequence comes from Ambystoma mexicanum, assembly GCF_040938575.1. NCBI lineage: Eukaryota > Metazoa > Chordata > Amphibia > Caudata > Ambystomatidae > Ambystoma > Ambystoma mexicanum. The sequence goes on along the minus strand of NC_090932.1, from coordinate 360,043,130 downwards.
TTAATTCCGGACCGCCCGATCCCGACTCCTGCAGGCGGGAGGTGATGTTCCCGCCAGGTCTGATCTGGTGGGTTTAACACCGCCCGCCTACAGGCGGACGTGGAAACACCAGCACCATCACGAGATGGTGCCGGTGTTTCCACTTCCCCATTCCCATTGAGTCCTATGAGACTCAATGGGAATGGGGATTTACCGAATTCGTAATGCCCTGGTATTTCCGGGAGTCACGGAGGCGGAATGGTAATAAGAGTCTGGCGGTAACCAGGCAGTTTTACCGCCTCGGTTACCGCCGGACTCATAATGAGGCCCAATGTTTATTTTTTAATTAATTAAACAGAGACAAGTGTGGAAAAGATCCAAAATCGAAAAAGCAAGGCTGAATGTGAATAAATGTGTATTTGTCTTTCTGCTAGGTTTTGGAATGTCATCTTTTGAAAATGATAATATTCAACATGATGGAGTGAACTTTATCAGAAAAGATGGAGTACATTTTACCATTTTCTTTGCAATATTCAGAATGCATTGAAACAGTTTTTGTGAAAGAAATGGAATTGGAAGAAGAGTAAGTTATGAACAAATGTATTAGAACACATTGTATGTATACATATTAAGATCACAGTCTTACAGGAACAAAAAAGGCTCCAGTAAGAGCCAACGGTAAAGGGTACAAAAAAAGGAGTCAAGTTCATTCAGCTTCCAATCTCTGTTCTTTGATCATATAGTCATATACATATTCTAATGTCCGCGGACATCAAGGATGAAAAAAACATAGAAAGGGGACCCATGTTCTTTGGTAGTGTAATGTAAATGGAAGGTGTAGAAACCTTGCGTACGGTTTTTACGGAATGCTGAAAAATATTTACGTACCAAACTTTCGCAACTCGATATTGACAAATACACATAATACATACAAAACACAACATACAGCAAAAGCACAAAGTGGTGAGTGTTTAACAACAAATCTTAGTGATTTTGAATAATCATTTTCATGTATGCTGTATGTACCTATAAACAACATTTCCATGATGTGCTATTTTGTTCAGCCATGATAAATATTTGTTATTGCAGAAGTCTTCCCATTTCATGAAGGATTGCTTAGTTGCTCTGGAGCACATGATCTATTATCAGACATCTTGGCTTCAAATGTTTACAATTATGACAAACATTTGGTTCACATTGTCCGATAATTTTGGTGATCACCATTGGCTTGTAAGTTTCTCAAGTTATTACATAGTACAAGTGCAAGATTAGTGGATCTATCTTTTTAAGATGTGAGCATTAACAGCATGCTCCATTCTGGTGAGCCACATTAGCAGTTGCTCTAACATAAAGTTTGCACATCACAATTAAAGCCACTATAATGTAGTTGTATGTTAGATTGACAAAATATATTAGCATCATATTACAAAGCAGGACTAGCTCCTGTATGATACATATGTTTCTTTCAAATATTAGGTCAAATTACTTTGTCTGTTGTGCATATAAGTAAACAAATACATCTCTCTTCTATTTGACGTAGTTTAACTGTGAGGTCGCCCCCACGTTTGTTGCATTTGGCTGTCATCAAGCCAATCAATTTAAAATAAATCCTTTTTATTGTGCAGTTGATGGCATTCCTGCCAGTGTAATGCCAGTGGCAGTTTTGGATCTTGACTGCCGAGATTCGAGTGATGTTCTCTTATACGTATGCAGAGCTGTCGGATTGTGTTCCCTATGTATAATTTGTTGCAAATGCAAATAATTGCTTAAACTACATATGTAGTTTTGCAATTGATGAAGTCTGTTATATCAATCTCTGAATCTTCTTGGTATTGGAAACGTGTGTAGTCTTTATGTGCATACTTTCACATGCTGCATGTTCCACATTTATGGAATCCTTTGGATTGTAACCAATCTGCCCTTGTCTCTTCTGTGCTTGTCTAGGAATGATGGACATTGTGTGCTTCTTAATGTAGGGGCTCTTGTGTATGCACATTTTGGTTTGCTTTCAATATATGATGTTAGATATCTGTCGATGTGCAATATGTGCCAATATTTCTGCATAACTGTGCACAATGTGTGTGAATCCTTTGATTATTGTGAAATAATATTAATTCGGTCTCTATCACTTCGTAATTGTTGTGCCTTAGCCTAGGGTGCACAAACTGTCATGTGTGACCTATTGATCTACATGATGTTGTCTTGTGCCTTGTTTATCATGGTGGTAGTGTATCCTCTGCTCTTGAATCTCTCAGACAGAAGCGCACAGTCTTTTTCAAAGTTCCCATCTATGCTACAGTTTCTGTATTACCTGTAAAACTCTCCTGTTGGAATACTTACCACTGTAGATTTTCTGTGACAACTAATGGCATGCAATTTTAAGTTGACTTCTGTGCTTTTGCGGTATGTTGTGTTGTGTATGTATTATGTGTGTTTGTCAATCTAGAGTAGTGAATGTTTTGTACGTAAACATTTTTCAACATCTGAAATGTATGTTTATAAAGCATAATGCATGCATGCATATTTTTCATGTTGCTACATTATTCAAGTCACAAGATTACAAGTATAGGTGTAACGTTATTAGAGTGTACATGCACACAATGTTCGTAGCTGGAATTTTGCATATTGTACGTAAGCAATGCTTGCACATGTGTTGCTTTGTATGCAAGGCAAATTATGGTATATTACTTTGTCTGTATATATATTTACTATGCATGTGATTATGATTGTATTAGGTATGCATTTTTATATGTATTTTAACGTGTGTGTTGTTATTTCAAACTTTCTTGTTAAATGTAGGTCAAAACAGTGTTAATTGTTGGATTTACACAGGTGCGTGGAAGGAGGATTGCATTTGCCCAGTGCCAACAGTTTCACCATTTTCGAGGTGGCAAATGGCAAGAAATGATAGATAAACATTTTGTGACAGTGTTGTCAGGCCATCTGATTTTATTTTAATCCACGCTGCTAGCAAGGATCTTGGCTGCAAAAGAAGAAACCAAAATGTGCTTTGACATTAAAAAGGATCTGCTACAATTAGCAGGATTATTTCCAGCAACAGAAATAATGGTTGGTGTTTAGCAGCATGTAAAGTGTGGATGCAGAGAAGTGTGAATCAAAAAGAAATTCCTTGTGCTTGTACAACTATAAATAGGTGTATATATACATTTTCAGTTGAACATGAACTACATTTTATTTTTCACAAAAACATGAAGAGTCAAATTGATACCATTTTTCTGATGGATAAATTGACGGATGAGGGGAACATGTTCTTTTTACCAATATTCTTGAAAGACTATGTTATGTTTCACAGTAAGGTGCTCCTTTACATTTTTTATAGTATACTTTTTTGTTAGTAAATTGTTATGTATTTCCTTGGATAAATTAAGTAATTCCTTATGTTTCTGTGTTTTGTCGCATGCGTGTATGTTGGAATGTGTATGCTGTAGGTGTTGAGTACATGTTGTAATACATATTCAGTGAGGGCATTTTGGCTGAATATATTTACTCTAATGATGTCTTTTCAATCTGTGCATGTAGCATATATAGATACATTTCAAACTTCAATATCTAAAAATTGCTGATTTTCTAAATTATTTTCCAGTGCACCAATTCAAGGTAAATTGTAGGTGCCTGGACAAAATGAGGAAAAATCAAAGCAGCCAATTTAGAGATAATTGGGGCAAATATTTTTTTTTTCCTATGGGAAAACCACATTTGAAAGCTGTTTAAAACCTGATCAAAGTAAACCATTTATAAACTATAAAGCTGTTAATATACAGAAATCTGAATGTTTCCAGTAATTTTATTACAGAATATTTTCAGATTTTCAAAGTTTATTAAATGCCACAGAGACATTGTTGTAACCTTGACTATGCTTGTACTAGCGTGAAGATATTTTATATATATATATATATGTATATATATATATATATATATATATTAGACGGCCCGCGGTAGCGGCCGTGTAGTTATGGTTTAATTGCTCAACCCATGGGAAGATCACATTTTAGGTGCCCTATAACTTTGCCCGCCCTGGATGAATCATCACAAAACTTTGCAAAATAAGTACATGGCCCTGTCAAATTGATTTTGCAAAGTCTGGTGAGGTTTTGTGCAGGGGAGGCAAAGTTATAAGGAGGTGCCAACATTTGTGGGTTTTCCCATAGACGCAATGGAAAAGAAATGTGTTCATGCCTACAGCCCAAACCGCTGGATGGATTTTCACAAAATTTGAGGCATGAGCGGCGGCTTGGTCCTGAAAGCGTGCTTTCGCTAATTTTGTGTAAATCTGTCCAGTAGTGTTTTTTAAAACACCCCTAAAATAGGTACAAATACATTAATGATCTCTGGGTTCGGTCTGCTGACTCACTTCCCTGTTCAGTCCACAGACAGGCCTCTGATTGGTCCAGAGGATGGCGTGATGTCCGCGGACATCGGACAGGCCCACTGATTGGATGGTGAAGTGTGTGATGTGCATCATATTTTCTGAAACGCCTGCCATGTTAGATCCACGAGCACTGGCCGGTGTCCGCCGATAGTACAGTGGGGGAAAGTCTGGAAAACACATTTTGGGTAATTAGGTGGTGGAAAGAGGGGCTGGGAGTGGCGGGCAGTAGAAAAAACATAATATTGGGCTATTTTTGTAGGTGGAAAAATGTCAGGCATTCGTGGTAGCTGTCCACAGACACTGCAGTAGTTCACAGACAGTGCTGAGAACGGACGACTTGGGAAACACATTTAGAGTTATTTGGTGGGTGAAAGAGGGTTTGGTAAGGGTAGGGGAGTGGGATAAAGATGATTTGGAGCTGTTACTATAGGTAGAAAGAAGGGTTTGCAGATGCTGCAGAGTCCACAGTCAATTTCGGTGTCCACGGGCATCATTCGATTGCAGGGGGAGTTCAGGGTGAGTTTTATTAGTTGACGGTGTATGGTACGTACTTGTTATATGACTAATTAAATTGCAGTGATTGTGGCCACTGATCAGGGCCACCACAGTAATACTATGTGAATAGTAATTATGGGTAATGTAATGGGAGTATGGCCAGAATCACTGCAGTAGTAATATGTTTACAGTAATTATAGGTAATGTAGTGGGAATAATCTGGTGGAATGATATAATTGAACTGTATATGGTACATATAATTGTAGTACAATTAAGGACAGTGCTTATATAATATGTATTTGATTATACTTGGTATGGTTACTTAGTTCCATAGTGTCATGAAGCTGGAATCTCTGGTTAATTTTCTGTAGAAAAAAAACCAGTATAATTTGTTAAGCAGGATAGTTTAAAAGCTTTAATTGTTTACAATTTTGAATATACATTTACTTTTTTAGACCCTCATAAACAATACATTCTAAGTACTATGTTTGGTACAACATTAGTACATTAGTGTATCACACACTGCTGTTGTATTGGCATTAACTATTTATTGTGCCATTGGGAGAAAAAAAATCCACACCGGATTTAAAAAATCTGATTACAATTGTGTGAGTGTAAGTGAGATACACATTGTGTATAGGCGCTATATAAATAAACTATCATATCATAGTATGTTTGTTTGAAGTATGTTGTGATTGAGGGAATGATTAAAATAGTTAGATAGTTAGAAGATGTTTTGTCGTATAAGAATTGTGATGGTGTATTTTAAGTGTTTTGCAATGGAGGGTATTTTTTAAATAGTTAAATACCTGGTGGCATATTCTAACTGTTAATTGTGATACAATTTAGTGACTCAATTTGGGTTGAAGGAATATTAAGTAGGCATTTGTTAGATTTGCTGGCAACCTATGTTTTGGAGTAACGGAGGTGCTGTTACATTCAAACAAACCACTTCCAACATATGCAATATAGGGTCATGAAGTAGTTGTGGCACCAGTGTGGTATGTTATACCTACTGTTGTGAAGGTTTTCCTTCCAAGAGATACTTGGCTGTGGGAAGCCTGTACATTTACAGTTATTTTGGTGCCATCTGCATTGCATCTTAAAAACATTAGTATGACATATTGGCTATGTGAGCTCATTTGTATGATAGAAGGATTGTCTGAATTGCAAAAAGCACATAATATGTGATGATAAGCATTATGCAGAAGTTGATGAAATGCAATGGATTTAGAATTAAGTATGGATACATATCCAAATCGTTCATTAGGGATGTGCTCTTGTGAAACATGGTTGCAGAGTTGAATATTTCATTTGTAGGGATGTTTTTGTAGGGATGTTTTTGGTCTCCAGTACTTGTAGTAAGTACATTAGGAATGTGTGTTGATCTTCCTGTGTGTTTGTGGTAAATTGTACAATTCCTGCACAGTAGTCCAATTCTTGCCCTTTACCTGAGCCACTGTAAGTGTTGTCAGGATTATTTGTGACATTTCTATGAAGGACTAGCATTTGCAAACACAACTGGCCTGAGTAGTTTAAGTAAATGTTGGGAACAATTGGTGGCAATTGAAAAAGAAGATTGATTGTTACATTAGCGTAACCAATTACCCCAGTTGTTTTGCTGAATTTAAATGAACCAGCAAGTTCTGTTTGAAGATCATTTGATGGGCCTGCAGATTTTTGTGGAGAGGAGACATTTGTGTCTTTGTTTTCTGATGGACGTGCAGTTGACTTTGTACTAGACAGTTTTGTGGTTGTATTCTTTGATGCAAAGCGAGTTGGTTGATGTTTCTTTAGAAATATTTTTGGGAGATTTGAGATAGATTCTGTTTGTATTAGTTATCTTTTTAAAGGTTTCCTATTTTGAGATACAGGGTACATATCTAGATGGGGTTGTAATATGCACATGGCCTGTTCTATGACAGGATGCAAAGAATGTCATTGTTGACTTTGTTTGCATCAAAGTTAACTAGGAATATACCATTGAGTGTACGCAGATAAAAAAGTGCTACGTGACTCATAGCTTCTTTAAAGACTGTCCTGCCTTTTCAATCAATGCTTGATCTATGGTTAGACCATGTGATTTATGAATGTGACAGCAAATGCAAGAGACAGAGAACATTGTTCTCTATGTAGGTACATGTCTTTGAAACGTGCTATTGTACAGACAATTTTTTTAACTTCTCCAAGTTTTTCAAAGTCGATGTTGACAAACTGAATGTTGTTGTCCTGTGGATGTGTTTGGAAGCCAACAACTGGACCAATTGCTCCTTTGACTAAACCTTGTTCTACATCAAGTATACGTTTTAGAATTACAGTTTAGACACAAAGTCAACATTTTTCTGAGCTATTTAAACATGCTGTTGCTTGTTGACACATAGAACATGTCATGCTGTGCACTTCTAGTTTGTCTGTGGACCTTGTATGTAGTATAGGTTGCATTTCTTTTTTCAACATTGTTTCAATACATTGACTTCAGCTTGCAAGGGCTGTCATTAAGGACATGCATTTTAGATTGTGTTGAGTTAATTGTTCCATGACATCAGGAGCATATGTGTTTGGTCCATATAGCTCATGGATTAGACTACTATTTAACATGTATTTTGCACTTTTAGTAAGCAGACCAGTTCTAATGCTTTTTCAAATGTTAGCATATGTGAGGTCTGCAGACTGATACATGTTTTGAGTTAGTTTGTTGTACTAAAAATGTTGCCAGAAAATTAACATATACAATGCTGCTGAGGATTTTGGGGCATTGTTTGGGTCGTAATGTTTTAAAAATAGGTTGACCTTTGACTGGTGTTAACTGTAGGAAGCCTCCGAAAACAATAACATGTTTTCCTCCAAACAGTTGTTCATAGTTGATTTTTAGGACTTCTTGCATTCTGAGATGAATTAAAGCCAACATGAGGGTGGAAACCAAGCATACTTCATCTATCAGGAGCACCTTCAATTGTTTCAAAATTCTGTGTACTTCAAAACCATCTTCTGCTGATAACTTGTAATATTCTAATTTGTTTTGCTGTTCTACGTGGAGGAGCAGTAGTCAGTGTCAAGTTACACCTCCTACGTTGTAGGCAGCTAACCTGTGGGGGCTGTTGCTACAGCCAAAAGGCTGTTGTCTACTAGGTTTTGTGCTGATTATTTGAATTAAGAATGTCTTACCAGAACCAGCTTCACCACTTACACACAGGAGCAGAGGTTTATAATTCTTACCACTAAATGTTTTAGTTTCATGTTTAAAACCATGTTCAATTTCTTGAGTGACTTCTAATTAAATGGTGAGTTGTTCATCATTTAGCTGTGATTTGAGCACTGACAAGTCTTCCTCTGACTGTTTATATTGATACATGTTATTTTCTACCTCAATCATTGCTATTTCTGCTTCATTGAGAATGATTGGTTCTCCAAGTGGTTCTTGGCGTCCTGTAAGGGAAGGTTTACTGCCCTCAGCAGTGTCTTTATCTAGCTGAGCTTCAATGTCTTCCTCTTGTTGGTGTTCATTGTTCAATATTTCTTTGTATTGTTTCACATTGTCATTTGTTATACTTCTTTCATTTGCTTTGAATGCATCTTCAAATGAGTCATAGTTGCCTAATAATTCAACTTCTTTTCTCCAAGGTTTAAAAAGTTGGAGTAGGGCAATGTAATACAGTTCTATATGTTATTGAGATTTAAATGATAACTTTGTGTGATTAATTAAACTGGGTTTTGTGAGTTTCACTAAACTTCCTTCACAAGTTGAGACTGAATATTTTCCAGTTGTCTCTTTTGGTGTGACATTGTTTTTGTAGGTGTAGTTTGGACAATGTTGTACAGGCACATGTTTCCCAATGCAGTACTTCAGTTTGGGTAGTATGTGTGAATTGAATAGTTGTATAAAGTGTCCTGGCTGTTGGTTTCAATTGTGGCTATGTTTTCTACCTCTTGGTAGGATTATAGTATTCTTTATCGGGATGAAGCTGGACCAAGGTTTAGCCAGACAATGGGCCTCATTACACGGTAGGAGGTAACCATGCCGCTATTAGCGGCATGGCTACTCCCTTAGCGCATACCTGGTCCGGGTAGGCGGCATGGGGACTTACCGGGTCATTCCGACCCTAGAGAACACGGTAAGTCCCATTGCAAATCCCATTCCCTATTCCCATTTGGGCCCCCATAGGGCCAATGGGAATGGGGAAGGAGCTAATAACGGTATCACAATTTGCGGTACCGTTATTAGCTCTGAAGTCCCTCAGCGGGTCTCGTCCTTAACACCTGGTCAGACCAGGCGTTAAGGATGGGACCCGCTGGGGGACCTCGTAGTAGGACGCTAAGGGATTACCGGCACTGGTGACCTTACCGGTGCCGGTAATCCCTTAGCGCCTACCGTGTAATGAGGCCCGATGTGTTCTGATTTTTCATATAAGGCTGTGCCTGTTAAACGGTCTGCAGCTTTGTAGCATCCTCATTCTCTATGGGAGAGCATGTTTATAATGAAGCTGCACAATTTTTGTGATAGTGTTTTGTCAGATTATATGTCATCCAAGAGGTATTTTATCTCTGTTTTATCAGATTTCTTGAGATAGGCTGTGATGTATCTTGCACTGCAGTGGAATTGTCTGCAATGTATTGTATATCTATGTTTTCCTTCTACAAGAAGGGTCAAGGATTGCATTGTAATCATTGATGTACTTGGATGCTTTGTTCCTTTTAATGTTGTATGTATTTTAGGAGATTCACCTTTTACGCTGTGTCTAACAGAAGACACCAAGCTATTTTCTTGTCCTTTTGTGCAAACTGGTCGAGGGAAGCCAAAGTAACATTTGGTATAGTATCTGCCTTTGATTTTTATATCTATGTCGGCAATATTTGCCACACTTATTTTATTGCAAGCGTAAGCTGAGTTTTTGTAGGTCATTATCTGTGATTTCTGAAGGGATGCCCCAGGTAATGTATTTTTCAATAAACTGTAAAACAGTGGCATCACTATCATGGGCAAATTTAGGAGCATATTTAATCCACAAAAGCATGGGGATGTGTGGTGTTCTTCTGGATTGATATTCCTTTCTCCAAAAGAAGTGTTGCACTTCTCCGAAAGGAGGGGTAGTTTCATTGCAGATAAAGTGCAACATGGCAATGAAGCGAGGGTGAAAGTATCTCGATACATTAACAGGGTCAAGAGAACAGAGCTCTCCTGGTGTTTGCGTATCTATTCCATCTTTATTTTGGTTTGCAGTGCGCAAGAAGTCATGCAAGTCATCCCATGCCTAGTCTGTACATCTTGAAGTAACAAACCATGAAGGTGGGCCTAGATTTCGTAGCAAAGATTTATATCAGCGTGATGTCCGAGACAGTATTCCTTTGTACCACGCATGTTTGCCAACAGATTTATGATATTTGACTGCAAAACTTCATCATTCGTCTTTTATTTTATTTGAGCAGATGGGTAGCAGACATGTTTAAAGGATCAGAGCCTGTTTTTAATGTGTGCGCCACTCCATAAATTAGAGTTGCTAATTCACTTTCAAACAGGAGGCGGAAAATGTATTCTACATTTTGTCTGAATCGAATACATTCATAAAGAGAGATATTCTGATGACTTAATTTGTATGCACCTTTCGTCATATCTTCCTCCTTTTCCAATAGGAAAGAGTAGAGTGAAAGAAGGTGCTTCTACACATTTTTCCCATATGCTCATTGGGGATCCTTTATCTTGATGCATTTGACATGTTTCTACTGCATCTTCATTGGTGTCTTTGGAGTGTAGTGGGTGAATTGTATACTGGTCTAAAATGTTGGCTGCAGTAACTTGATCTACATGTTCAAATTGGTCAGTTGCTGATGAGTCTTGAATTATTTGAGTGGTTTCTCTTACATTTTACGCAATGTTTATATCTTGATAGTATTCATTGTTTTCTGGTAGATAGTTTAGGGCTTGTTTAACTTTGTTTAAGTCGACTAGTTTTTGCCAATTTATTTTGTCTTTTGTTGATACACCATTAACTAATACAATCAAAGATTGTCTATTGATCTCTGTACTCCCAGTGTTTCTACATTTTCTGTTAGATCTAATGGCAAATGTACTACCTTGCCACGGATGCCCTTTCGTAATACGGTGGAGGTAATTTGACTGATTTCAGTTGAAGGCGTATTATAGCTTGAAATGGGTGTACTGTTTGGATTATAAAGCTCTCTTAGAAGTTGCATTGTTGGAGAGCTTCTGGAAGTTGGAATATTTCTAAGTTATAAGTGATAGCACATGATGACATTTGGTTATTGTCAAGCTGTGTGTTGCAGTACGTGCAAACTATTGACGGGTCACCTGTTTTGTATTTAGTTTCTGCTGTTAGATATAGATATATGCCCACCTGGTGCCTTCCTGCTTGCCGCTCTTTTTCACCACTTAGCAAGCCCCGCCCTCCTGGTGCCTTCTTGCTTGACGCTCTGTTTCCCTATTCAAGGAGCCCTCCAGCCTCTTTTCCAATGCAGATGGGGATCAGGTGCAAGTGGATCTAGGTCACATGGCCTAAACCCTGCCCACCTGGTGGATTCCTGTCTGCCGCTCTTTTTCACCACTTAGTAAGCCCCACCCACCTGGTGCCTTCCTGCCTGCCGTTCTTTTTCACCACTTAGCAAGCCCTGCCCTCCTGGTGCCTGCCGCTCTTTTTCACCAATTAGCAAGTGACGCCCACGTGGTGCCTTCCTGCTTGCCGCTCTGTTTCCCTACTTAAGGAGCCCTCCAGCCTCTTTTCCTTTGCAGTTGGGGAGCAGGTGCAAGTAGAGCCAGGTCACATGGCCTAAGCCCCACCCACCTGGTGCTTTCCTGCCTGTCGCTCTTTTTCACCACTTAGCAAGCCCTGACCACCTGGTGCCTTCCTGCCTGCTGCTCATTTTCAACACTTAGCAAGCTCCGCCCACCTGGTGCCTTCCTGCTTGCTTCTCTGTTTCCCTACTTAAGGAGCCCTCCAGCTTCTTTTCCTTTGCTGATGGGGAGCAGGTGCAAGTGGATCTAGGTCACATGCCCTAAGCTCCGCCCACCTGGTGCCTTCCTGCCTGCCACTCTTTTTCACCACTTAGCAAACCCCGCCCAACTGGTGCCTTCCTGCCTGCCGCTCTTTTTCACCACTTAGCAAGCCCTGCCCACCTGTTGCCTTCCTGCCTGCCTCTCTTTTTCACCACATAGCAAGCCTCGCCCACCTGGTGCCTTCCTGCTTGCCGCTCTGTTTCCCTAGCTGTTGCCCTCCAGCCTCTTTTCCTTTGCAGATGGGGAGCAGGTGCAAGTGGATTTGGGTCACCTAGTCTAAGCACCATCCACTTTCTTAGCCTTGCCCCTTCCTTCCTGCTCTTAACTTTTAGATCAAGGGCGTCTCTCACCCAGGCGTCTGCAGTGAAGGGAAGACAAAGAAAAGGGAAATTCCTGTTTGGACCTGTTCGGACCAGGAGTACTCGGGGCCGACCCCCTGCTCAGACAGCAGGTAAGCATGCACCAACATTTGTTACCCCTTCTGTCCCCACAGGCCATCACCACCCCCTCTGGTTCCCCTTTGATGTTCCCTTGTGCCCCCCCTTCTCACACACAGGTGTTGCCTGTTTTGCTTGATTCTTCTACCCTGCTCCCCCTCAACCTCCTCCAGCATACTTCTGCAGGAGTCTGTCCTGATACATTCTGGTTTCACCATCACTGTCTTGTGGCCAATGCTGGATTTGACTTTTATGGACTTCATTCATTCACGGTGCGTCACTCTTTCTCAACTCTCATGCTGGAATTCCTTTGAATTTTGTACTCATGGTGGCCCTGAATCATGCTGTTCCCATCTTCATCTTGTATCCTGGCTTGCAACATTGTGGGTTACTACTGACTTCTGCAATTGTATTTGCTCTCCACTCTTGCTTCTCCACTCTTTTTGACTGCTTACTCTCTGTTCTCTCCTCCTTTCCCTTCTCCCTTTTCCTATCTCCTCCTCTTACTTTCTTCAATGCACTTACTCAGAATTGTCCCTGGACCTAATATGATAGCAACCTCGTCGGTTTCCGCCACCCTCCCATTACTGTTTATTTCCTCCCCACCCCCCCCTCCAGCACTATCTGAAATGTTGTCAGGCCTAGTATGATAGTCGCTTGTTTTGTTCCTCCCCTCCCTTTCTGCACCCCTCTTCCTCACCTTTTGCTTTGCTCCGGCTCTACCAGAAATGTCGACAGGCCTAGTACGGTAGTTGCCTGTCTGTTTCCATTTCCTTCCCACTCTCTCCCTCACTCCCTTCTTTATCTATGTTTTAGCTCTTGCACTATCTGAAATGATGTCAGGCAGAGTATGATAGTTAATTTCACATCCTTACTGTTCATGGCCTGTAAGAATGTCATTGTATTTTCCCTTGTTCCCTCCCTTGCCCTGAAGCGCTTTGAAACACATTGTGTATAGGCCCTATATAAATAAACTATCATATCATATCATAAAGCTAAATGGAACCATTGGGATTCCTCTTTGTCCTCTATTTTGTAGGCTATATCTACTCTTTTTGTTCTGTTTTTATAAAAAAAAGGTCTTGCAACAGCAGATACATACTTAGTGTGGCATTCAGCAGAAGTGGTGTGCAATTTAGCTATATCTTTTTTGTATGACTTTGTTAGGACATTGGCATTCATGAGGTTTTTGGTAATGTTTTATAAAGTTACAGAATGTTGTAAGTGAAATTCAGTTCCTAAGTATTTTCTTTGGATGTGTTTTTTTTTTAATTGAAGCAGTTCTTTGGCTGTTCCATGTAGGAGAATGTTATTTATATTTTGCACAACATTCCGTATAGCAGAATGTTGTGTTGCTAAAATTTTGATTGCTGGAAGGTGCTTTTGCAAGCAGTCCCCGAAATCCAGGCTAATAATGAATGTTGTTGTAGACCAGTGTTGTTGCGCACTGGATAGGAGTCCATAGTTTATAAAGTTTTCATTCTACTTTTGTCTTTTAGTTTCACATAGTGATTGAGAGATTGTCATAAAGATTTAAAGGATTGTTGGTGTATGTTACACATTGAGCTGCATGTCCATTTGTACACTGGACAGTGTGTTTGCGTGAAAGAAGCATTTGGTTGAAAGTTTGTTGGGGATATTTTTTCTATAAGGGTTTCTTTTGCCATAATGCTGTCTTCTACAATTTTATTCCCTTGACCATTATTGTCTATGGGTATTGTTTTTTTTGTTGTTTTTCTTTTTTATACGTTTCTTCATTGAAATATGGTTATGTGCCACTTGTGTGAATCCATTCACCATCACAGAAGTTTGCAGATGTGTCTATATTGACACTGTGCATATTAAGAAATACTTTTTGTAATTTATTGATTAATTAAGTTAGTGATTTAATTCTGTTTAAAATCAATATAAACAATGTTCTCTTTAGTAGAAATGCGCTGTCAAAAAGAGCTTTGAGGATTAGTTGGGTAGATCGAGACTTTTCAGCTGTTTTTTTAAGATTGTTAAGTACTCCATGGTGTTATTTTTTGTAACATAATGTTTTGGATTGCTTTACTGTGACTACGTTAACACTGGTAGATACAGTTTTGGTTTGCTAGTAGGTCTGCTTTTCTTTGTACGTATTTTGTACTTTTAGTTTTTACGAGTTGGGCATTATCTATTTTACTTGTGGCTGGTTTAGTTTTGTTTAGTGAGGTTACTAGCTCTTTTGTTTTAATGTTTTCTATACATTGTTTTAAAGGTGGATGACTATATGGTTTGGTTTCCTTCTTATCTGCTCTATGTTTCCTTTCTTTTCTATGGAGTTACTTTTAGTAGCATTTTGTTTTGTCTGTTGGGAAAAGAGAAAGTTTGGGTTTGAAAGTTGCACAATGTGTATGCATGTATTGTGAATGGGTGTATGGGTGTGATTGGCTAGCTTATTACAGTGCTGTTTGATTATGATGAATTATTTGAGGTGTTGTTGGTAAGGCTTTGAGAGTAAGAGTCTGTAGAGGTGTGATGGTGTTGGTTAAGTGAGTAAGGGAGTGGTGCTGTGACTGAATCAGTAGGTACATTGTGCTGGTGTCTGGAAAACATTTATGTTGCAATGGTCGTTTTAAGATGGGACTAGAAAGAGTGTGAATGGTGCAGTATAAAGAGTTAGAGTGAAAGAAATGTTGGTTCAAAAAGAGTAGTCTCGGGTAATGGATTGTGGAACTGTGCTATTGTAATTAAATAAATATACATGGTGCAATAATTCACTTACTTTGTAGGACGTGGAGGTTATTCTTTTTTCAGTTCATGTTTTCGGTAATGTGCTTCTTTCAGGTAATTGTAAATCAAAGCTAGTGGGGATATGTGGTAATGGTGAACAACTTTTAGTAAGCAAAGTTGTTATTTATGAACGTAGGAGTAGTTGTTGGGAAAGCCAGTTAATGAAATTGGCGGACATTTAAAAATGTTTGATTTAAGGAGCGTTTTCATGATAGTTAAGAAATGTGTATGTGCATTTATAGGAGCTCTGTGTGTAACGTTTTGTTAAAGAGAAGAACAGTTGATGGAAAGGATTTGTAGTACACTTTTAAAGGGCAGTTTGTATGTGGAAGTTTAATATGTTAGGATTATATGCATACTTGCCAACAGAATGCATTGTAATCTGTATGTGTTTATGTAGTCCTAGATTTTCTGTTTGCGTTCTGGGATTTGTATTTACACTTTTCACATGATAAAAGTTGGAGTATAATCCCAGATTGTAGAGAAAAAATCAGGACTGGGTAAGCACCTACAGATTGGAATGGGTGATGTTGGGATTTATGCATTTACTGCCAAAATATTAAACTGGCACACACTAACTTCCACTTAAAAATGGTCAACAAATCCATTCTACTTGCTTTTCGTTTCTTTAATGAAAAAGTGACACAGAGTGCTGCTGTAAATACAGATATGCATTGTTTTTTTTTAACGAAATTGCTCTTAAAAATAAACATTTTTAAATGCGGAACATTGTAATTATTTGCTGCTTAATGTGAGCAGGTGCTGAATGCTGCAATGGATGGCATTTGCTAGGATGGTTACAAAAGAGAATATGCTTATTGAGAAGCTCATTTCAGCATAAGTTGCAGGAACATTATATATATATCATCATCATCATCATAACAGTTTATTTGGAAATTATCCATGAACCGTTAACCAAATAAAAATGCATATATTACAAAAGTCAATTCAAAGTATTAAAAAAATGCCTTGAGTATACATTTACAAACAATACATACAGATTTAAAATGTGCTTGTGTGTAAGTCAGGTAATATCCACAAAGAGCAGCCAAACAATTCATTACAATAAAAATTTCCACGGTTTTGGATCTCCGATACCAGGCCCATCTCAAATAATCCACCATACCCCAAGCCACTGGAATCGTAGCTGCCAACAGCAAATAACATAAGGCAGGCTTAGCCTGAAACATGCCGGCCGATCTGAGTAGTGGCAAAAGTGTTCTCCGTCTTAAGTCTATATAATGTGGGCAGAACAATACAAAGTGTAGGAGATCCTCCGCCGGCCTTTGACAAAAGGTGCAAGCTGTAGGTTGCACACTATCTGTCCAGCTTTTAGTTCGTGCCCCTAACCATAAGCAATCAAACCGTGCTTGTGTCAAAGCCCAGCGGTGTACAGGATTATCACTATGGAGTAGATATGGCTGAATAGCATCTGTTGTTGCATACACAATATGCCTTCTGTTTGCACCAATGCGTAAGGCAGCAGTCTCCCTATTTGCCACCAAAATGGTTTTGAACAGTTGCCTTTGTGCCCTAATCATACATGGGGTCAAAATGTTTGGTGGGCAAACTAGATTGGTGCCGTTTAACTGTCTGGTGCATTTCTGAATATACCTGAGCCATTGGATTTTCTTTACTGCTGAGCTGCTTAGGAGGGCTCTTAACATCTTTTGTGAGAGAATTGATTTCTGATTTGCCCATAATGCCAACCAATGTGAGACCGGAGCCAGTAACCACTCATCAGCAATATGGGGGCATCCTAGTTCCATATATATATTTGTTAAAGAGTTGAAGAAAATATTTCTTTTTAAATATAAGCATACGTATACTCTGTCTTGAAAGATGCAGATCTTGTTAAGTTTTGAAATAGAAATCTTGGACAGTTTTAGAGAAGTTTTTGATGCAGATTCCTTTGATTAACAGGAGATATGTACTCTCAGAGTTCAAGTGTACATCGTAAGTGTTGAACTGAGATGGCAGGGTTAGCTGTAGAGTTTTCATATGTGATTGTGGACGGATGTGTGACTCTTTGAAAGCAGCCAATGAAGGAGTGTTGATAACATGTAAGTCGAAAGGGTATAAGGGCTGTCCCTGTGTTATGGGGTCTGCAGACACCGTGGTAGTCTGCGGATGGCACATGCCACATCCGGGTCTCCTGAGGATGCCTGCCATGGAAATGGGACTCTAGGTATCAGCCAATTAGGTTTGCTGGGTGTGGTGGAAAGGAAGAGAGGGGTCAGGAGTTTCATTTACAGGAGCTGTGAGAGCACTGACAATGGCTATGGCTATGTGTTTGAGAAGGCAGAATGTGTGGATTTTGGTAGACTCTTCAATTCAGCCATTGAAGGTGTATGCTGAAAAGCAAGCATTTTTGGAAGTATTGGATTGGCAGAAGTGGACGTTTTGTGGCATGTAGTTTGTGGCTTAAACTGAGCAAACATGGAGATGTCCAATAAACATTTTTAGTCCACAAATGTAAAAATCAAAGCAGCTTGTCAATAACACAAAATCTGCTTTTCAGAATAACAATTTAAGGTCTAATGGTGTGATATTTTTGTGAAGATGGAGTTCATTTCACAGTTGTCAGAAATACAATGTTAGGAATGCATTCAAAAATGTCCTGTAAGAAAATTGTAGAGTGTACATTACCACTGTAAATATTTAAAAAACGGGAAAGCAAGGTGTTTGATAACAACCCCCCATCCCCCAAAAAATTGTTCTTTACAGAGCCATCATTAAAGAACAAATAACTGAAATTGAGTTTACAGTCGGGGACAACATGTGCCACATCTGGGTATTTTAAGGATGCCTGGCATGGAGAGGGGACTGCAGAGACTGCAGACAGTCGCGGGAGTCTGCAGTCATCAGGGGAATCAGCCAATCAGGCTTCAACGGTGTGGTTTACAGGAAGAGAGGGTAGAAGGAGTTTTGTTAGTAGGAGTTGTATGTGAGAGCGCAGCCAATGGCTATGTGTTTCAAAAGGCAGAGTGTGTGGATTTGTGGGGACCCTTGTGTCCATTGGTTGAAGGTCTATGTAGAGCAGTGTGGAATGGTGGAAAATCCTGGAATTCCATGAATTTGAAGTGTCATGGTTTGGAGTGAGAGAAATAAAGTGGGTGTACCTGCTCCCATTCTGTGCAAATAATGTTCAATTGAAACATCTGGGCATTATTATTCTTCATTGTGGAGGAAACAGTTTGGGTTATGTGATTGGAATATCATTGCAGTTTGCAATGAAGGAGACATTGGGAAAGTTGAAGGAAATGTTCCAAAATAAAAAAAAAAAACAATTCTCGCATTTCTCTGAGACTGATGTGGATGCGTTCAAGTTTATTTGGTCTGCAAATGGAAAAAGTGAGGCACAACGTCAATAAAGCTGTGTGTGCTTTTCTGTAAGATATAGACATGAGATCTTTTATTAATGAGAACATCACATTTGATATTCGCAACATTTTTCCGAGAGAAGGTGTCCTTCTAACTGATGTCAGTAATCAAATTTTTCTGGAAAACATTCAAAATGCTTTGAAGAATTTTTTGTGAAAGTGAGAAGAAATAATTAAATTCAGTAAAATATTTCTTAGTTCTGTTCATAAAAGCCAAAAACACCAGAAAGTTTTTTTAGGAGGCAACATTGAATGCAAAACAGTTAAAATGATTTAAATTCTCCCACCGCATGCATGGAATTTGTCAAAGGTCTGTGGACTACCACCCTGTTCATGGACTATGTATGCTGCAAAGTTGCCTGTGACTTTTTTTCTCACTGCTCTTTTTAATCTGTGATAGGTGGCTCCTAAAGGAACCACTTTTTGTGTTTTTGTGGTTTTGTAATTTTTGGGGCTTTATTTGCAGGAGAGTCAAGGTAGGGGAGGGAAGGGAGGGTAATGTCCACAGGGACACAGGAGCTTGTGGACAGAGGAAGATATTGGGTGGGCCTTAAATTTAAGATAGGGGCAGTGTTTCTCATGTTTTGTGACTGCAGCCTCAAAAGCACTGCATACATATTAGTGGTTCACAGTACAAACACAGCACTGTGACCCTCAAAAGGTAACGGTCAACACAATTCTCTATGACCTGTGAAGCTGCCACAGTGATCCTCTTTCCCAAACGAGTATCATTTGTGGTAACAGGAGCCGTTGAAGATGATGGGTGGAGTATGTCAACCTACTCTTACCAGAGAAAGGTATCACCTTCCACAGAGCAGTCAGGTGGTTAGATTTAGTGTGGCACCTCGTGGAAGTTGTCCCATAGGAATACAAGCCAGGTTTCCTGCAACTGAGTACAACTTTGATTGAACCTTGCGTGCTTGTGCATTCGGGTCATTTCCAACGTTCGTAAAAAAAATGGCCACACCCAGGACTCACTTCGTGTACTGGAGATAGGCAGTTCCTCAACCTCATCCTCTTCTTCCTCTTGATCCTCATCTGTGTTGCTGCACCTGTTACCCTGTCCAGGCCCTCCAGATGGTGTTGGTGGTGGTGGGGGTGGTTGTGGAGCAGAAGTGGCCATAGCAGATGCCATGATGGTCTCCACAAAACAGAACTGCAAAGCAGCAAAACAGAAACTCAGAAACTGTAAGCAGATGCTCTCTTATGAATGGTATTACCCAAAATGACCTTTTACAATTGACCTTTTGCACAATTTACCTAATTATAGTGGTCCTAATTGACCTTCTGCACAATTGACCTTTATAGTATTTTAGTTATTTTATATATGTATTGGGTTGGTTTTGGATTATAAATAATATAATTGGATTGGGTGGGGGGCTGCAGGGGGTTTTGGATTGGGTGAGGGTTGTAGGGGGTTACCCCCGCATATATGTCCTAATTGACCTTTTAAATTAGGTCAATTCTCCCAAGGTCAATTGTGAAAAGGTCAATTAGTATACAACCTCATGGATAGCCAGATTGAGAATGAGGAAAAGTAATAGGTGCGCACCGTACCAAGTACCGTGCAAGTACCGCTTGACTTGCCCGCTGTATGCTGTTCGTTCACACGTGGATTTTCTTTTTCATACAAGGACTACTACTTCCAGCAGGCTGTGCTGCAAGCGTTAACACACCCCTTTGAAGGCGTGTATATATTGGGAATCTCGCACGCACCGTACCAAGTACTGTGCAAGTACCGCTTGACTTGGCCGCTGTATGCTGTTCGTTCACACGTGGATTTTCTTTTTCATGCAAGGACTACTACTTCCAGCAGGTGAACCTCACGCATAAATGGACTATCAAAGAACTTATTATACGAATATAAATCTTTACAGCTATTTTTGTTTTGTTTGTTTAGGCTGTGCTGCAAGCGTTAACACACCCCTTTGAAGGCGTGTTTATATTGGGAATCTTGCGCGCACCGCGCGCGCGCACCATACAAAGTACCGTGCAAGTACCGTTTTGCTTGGCCACTGTATGCTGTTCGTTCACTCGTGGATTTTCTTTTTCATGCAAGGACTACTACTTCCAGCAGGTGAACCTTACGCATAAATGGACTATCAAAGAACTTATTATACGAATATAAATCTTTACAGCTATTTTTGTTTTGTTTGTTTAGGCTGTGCTGCAAGCGTTAACACACCCCTTTGAAGGCGTGTATATATTGGGAATCTCGCGCGCACCGCACGCACGCACAGTACCAAGTACCGTGCAAGTACCGCTTGGCCGCTTAGCCGCGAAGCTGTGGCGTTGCGGCAGTACTTTATAGTCTAATTTATCTTTTTAATCTGTATTTGTGGTTTTGTTGCTTTGTAATGTTGTGCTCTATTTGTTTAATTTAAGTAATTTTTATGTTTAGCAGTGTAAATACATAATAGCGTGATAAACAACGCCTTGTCCAGCCCTCTTTCGGTGCCGTGTTACTTTCCATGCGCGCGTACACTTCAAAATCAAATATGCATGAAATACCTGATCTTCCTTTAACGCCAGCAAGCATTCCTTCTAAAACTGCTGGAAAAGTGAAACGGATGGCCACTCGGAAAAGCATTATGCTCACTCCAGTGCCCAAAACTCTTCTATCCAACCGTGACATCCATACTTTTTGTGCTCAGCCAATAAGTCAGTATCAAGCTACGGCTTCTGATGCGGTGCTCTCAGAGAAGGTTCCTAATAATACCTCTGTAATTACACAACAACAACAACCATTGCAAAATGAAAAAAAAGACTATTTCTGACAATACTATTTTGCAAATAATCAAATCTCCTTCCCTCAATCAAAAACAGAGTGTACAGTTACCTTGCGTAGTCGACCAAGAAGACAACGATGAAGTGTTCGCTAATGTACCGATATGTGTAACCACCACGATTCAGAATTCATCAGTAGTTTCAGACACACCCGACTATCGAGCGCCTTGCTCCATGGATTCTAGTGTCTCGTCAGTAGCCTCTTTCATTCAACCCACTCCTCGACGGCGTTTCTCATCTTCCGAACGTCCTTTAACATCCTCCAATCATGGTCTTCTGGAGATTACTCTAACAGCGGTAAACACCACAATTAAAAGTCTATACAGAATGTTTGAAACACTTGAGCAAAAAATAAACCATCAATCCGAGCAAATTGAGAAAATTGCAACGTGGATAGAATTTCACCCCTACATGAGCTCCTGTCAGTCAGAACAAAATAAAAACATAGCTGACGTTCATCCGCAGGCCATACTAATTGAGGAGGAGGACCAAGTAACAGCGGTTCCTGTCTTCACCGAATCATACAACCTGTGGAAAGTGTTAATCTCACCAATCCTGACCTTAATTAATCATGGATCATTGTGGATAACCTACCCTCGAGCCCACACTCTGTGACTCCAGTAACCTACGATGTCTTTAAGAAGCAAACCCGTCAGGGGCTGCTTTCAAGGATTCTCATCTCTAAACCGCTTCATATGACTCTGAAATCAAGACGTGTGATGAAGGCGAAAGCACGCCTAACAATGAATGACTCCATACAAAAAAATACATCTGCTGGCATTCAAACAATTTCTAACAAACAACAAGCAGAGATAATAAGCCAAATCAGCTCAAAGCAAAGCGAGTCTAAAGCAGTAATTTCATCTGTCGTTGCTCCTGCCCAAAAGCAATGTGCCACGACGCAAGGCGCTGGGGTGCAGGACGACACTCAAATGTCAAATTCTGCGGCTCAAACCCGATTTGTACCTCCATCCTCGCACTCACCATTGAATGCATTGGTGGCCCTTTCAGAAGAAGTAGAAGACACCTAATTGGACACAGTTCCTAATACCAAGAGCCTGCAGACACAGATAACTTCAACTGCATCATTATTTACAAAACTATTCCATAAAGCGGTTCCTGATCGAAACTACATCTCTGAACGGACTGAAGAAATCAAAGCAGCTGTTGACGAGTATTTACATCAACGCCTACAGCTTTGCAACACAAATAACTCTAGACAAGTGATGAACTGGGAATCTCAGTCACAAATGCAGGAGGGGAATTACTACACAGAAAGAAATTGGATACAAGAAGCACAACAGAACTGCCAACAAACAGGATAACGTTCCACTTTAATTGACGAGGCTCAAAACAGGAAGACAGTGCACTTTAAAACTCCTGAACAACCAATAAAAAAGACACATGAAATACTTCCAAAAAAAGAAACAAAGAAGAATACATTTCGTGATTTCCATACACTCATCTTGAAATGTCGGAATACTCCGCATGCGCAATATGACTTGTCTAGAACAAGCATTCTTAACATCTTCGGCGAATTACAGGAACTCGAAGATATCACATCATCTGACACTGATCAGGTGGAATTTTTGTGCGATAGTAATCTTTCTATCATCCGGCTATGGATAAGATCTGGTTTAGTTTTAAATACCCTATGGCGAGCAAAAATGGCCCTATTTGAAATGGGGTTTCTATTGGCTCAAGACCCGGAAAGAAGCTATAATGAACAACAAGAGCAAAAGTCAGCTCAAAAACAAGATGCACAAGTAAATCAGCGACAAGCGGAGTGCCAATGTGCTTTTTGCAATTTATCATCAAAAGCATAACCATTATTGAGCCTACATAAACAAAATGTTTCGTTGGCCTCATGGAACTCGAGAGGCTACCGACATTTAATGAACCAAGAGCAGAATTGTATAAACAACTTTGAAATTGTAGCTCTCCAGGAAACCTGGATAACGCAGGTTCCAATATGGGATGAGCACGCTAAAGTACATCTTCCAGCAATTGCCTCTACAAAGGGACGACCCATGTCAGGTTTATTAGTTGCGGTCAAAATCACCTCAGGCTTTAAACTACATACATGGGCCTCGCCAAATAACTTTATGCAATTGGTTAAAATTTCTAGAGGCTCAGTGAATATTGCTTTAATCAATTTATATCGAAAACACAGCCGTAATTCCTGATAAAATCTTCTATAAAGACCTATCTAGCCTCTTGGAGATAATCTTGAAAACACCAAATATCTCGACCACCATACTTGCTGGCGACTTTAATCTGAATGATATGACAGCAAGCAAAAACCATTAGCCACAAGACACCATTAGAGCTCAAAATTTCATGAGAGAGTGGAATCTACACATTGCGAATGGCTCACTCCCAGGAGATATACCACCCCAGCCCCCTTGGCACAGAGGCGGATCTACAAGCATCATCGACTACTTATTTCTTTCTGAAGACCTGTTCATGAAGGCTTCCAAATTTGAAATCGTACAGCAATTGTCAAGTGATCACAACATGCTACTGTTAACATGGCCATGGATAGAAACCCAAGATGACCGCACCATCGGATGATGCCAAACTTATAAATTAATAATGCCAAAACACGATTTAAATGGAACCAAGACAAATTAAAATCGATGGCAAGAGAGTTACAAGCACAAATAGCATCATCTGCTTTTCAATCTTATTCAGCAGTTTTGAACATGTTTAAAGAAGTTCATCATATACATCTTGTTTGTCCTAAAAACATAAGCATGTCTATGATCACAAAAAAGGTAGCAGGCGCCCCTCTCTCGAAAGAACAAGGCATGATAATAGCAGCAACCCCATACACGTGTTTCAGCCTTGTTGGGCATCATCAGTGAGGTGAAGCTGAGCCTCTCTAAGCATAGTGAGGAGGGAGTCCACGTCTGGTTGCCCCCAGGTAACCTAGGGTGACCAACCCCAAGTTCCTTTCATAAATATAAAAAAGGTAGCAGGCGCCCCTCTCTCGAAAGAACAAGGCATGATAACCTGTTCAGTGGTTATTAACCACATTGAGAGTTCGCAGCCATTGCTTTTTGCTCACTGTACCTTCACAGATGGAAAATATTAATTTGCATATCAGTCTTTGTTCCGCCCACAAGGGCAGTCCAGCACCGAAATGCACGTGTATGGGGTTGCTGATGATACTCTTGTTCAGAGAGGAATAGCCATAGCATTTCGGTGCTGGACTGCCCTTGTGGGCAGAACAAAGACTGATATGCAAATGAATATTTTCCATCTGTGAAGGTACAGTGAGCAAAAAGCAATGGCTGCGAACTCTCAATGTGGTTAATAACCACTGAACAGGTTATCATGCCTTGTTCTTTCGAGAGAGGGGCGCCTGCTACCTTTTTTGTATGTCTATGATCACCAAGTACAGCAGGTGAAAACAATTCATAGAAAGGAATTAAGATTGATGCGACTTCTGCCCATAGACCAAAAACAACGAGTCATAAGCAGCTTGAAATGCAAATATAGAAATTGGATATGTGGTTACAAAGCTTCTATGTTCCAAAGGGACAGTGAAAATGTCATGTTTTTAACTCTCACTAAAAATACAAATCAAATATGGTCCCTTCTCAATTAAACGGCTGTCCTCAAACAAGTTGACATACAACTAAATGGTGTTGAAGAAAAGGAATGGATAAACCACTTTTCTGAACTGTACCAAGATGCAGAATTTGATCATTATCAATACTCTACACAAAATAAGACCTCTTGGAAACTTGACTTCTCCATTGAGATTATTGAGGAGTTCATAAACAAGTCCTCCTCATCTCGTGCTGCGGGCCCTGACGGCCTAACAAATCAAATGATGAAAGAACATCCGAAATTGTGGGCTCGAATTTTGTACAGGATATTTCGACAAATTCTTTATACAAAAACCATACCCGCATCGTGGCGTACATCGTTAATAGTCCCGATTTTCAAGAAGGGTGATCGTGGGGCCCCTTCTAACTATCGCCCCATCGCCCTTCTGGATACTCCTAGCAAAATATTTTGTCGACTTGTTTTGAGGGACTTCAATCGTTCGACTCTTGAGACACAACACTGAGATCCGAACCAAACGGGCTTTGTGCCAGGCATGGGAACATCTATAAATGTAATCACATTAAATGCCCTAAAAAAACAAGCACATTACACCAAGACACCTATGTATTTTGCATTTATTGATTTACAGGTGACGTTTGATTCTGTCTCTAGAGTCAAACTAATTAATAAGCTCATTGAAGCGGAATGCCCTTCTAGCCTGACTGACATTATCTACTCATTGCATTCAGGGACGTCAATACGTATTAGACTTTCAATAATGGGTTTGTTGTCTGCTTCTGTTAGAACGTCAAAAGGTCTAAAACAAGGCTGCTTATTAGCATCCGCCTTATTTAATTTCTTCATTCAAAATATCAAGAAGATTTTTAAGGAAGTAGCATCAGACTCTCCGAAGTTAAATAATGTGGCTATACAAGCTCTTTGGTACGCGGACGACCTTGTCCTCATATCAAAAACCCCTAGTGGCCTTCAAAAACTCCTGACAGCTTTGACTCAATATGTTGACCTCAATGAACTCATTATAAATTTAAAGAGGTCACAAGTAGTGCAATACTTTCCAAAAATCTCCATGAGCAATAGAATGAGTTGGTAAATCAAAGATGTTGGGCTGGATATTGTACAAAACTATACATATTTAGGCTTGGCTTTTGATGATGCTCCGAATGTTGACACGCAAAAGCTCATCGTTGTAAGTAAAGTGATCCCAGCCATATCACAAACCAGGTTAATCTTGTTTAAATTTGGCAAATTTTCAATATCTCCTGCAATCCAATATTGGCGACAAAAAATCACGCCTACTCTCCTTTATGGCTTTGAAACCAGAACATTCATTGAAAATTCCTTCTTTGAAAAAATTGAAGCAAAATTCTGGCGACAATCATTGAGGGTTCCCGTATGTACACCCGGGCCCTGATTAAGATATGAATTGGGACTCACATACTTACATGCCAGATATCATTGGCAATTATGTGCATTGTTTCGGAAATGTCTAATTTACGATAAGAATAACACCTTGCTGTTAACAGTATCAGATTATATGTTTCATTCTAAAAATCGCTTCATTCAAGAATGGATAAATAATGTAATAACAATAATGGCCACAGCAGAAGCCATACTTGGGATGTTGATTAACAACCCGGACTATGCCAAAAAAACGATCTTTATACAAGACTGGATAACTACTCGTACTGTTTGCCTCACTTACAAACATTTTAATGCGCAAGCATTTTTGGACAAAAAAATAGGGATAACTGAGACATATTTGCTCAAGGCTCCAAATACTAAAATACGCTCAGCCATTCTACGTTTACGCCTGAATTTATGGTGTACCCGGGACATTCAAGCTCAGAGAAAACAGCTTAATCTGGAAGAAAACTACTGTCGATTTTGTCTTAATTCATCCATTCAAGAGACACTTGAACATCTTGTAACTAAATGCACTGCGTCATGCTAATTGAGAGATATACACTATGTAAATCATTTGATTTACATGTCATATGTGCTACCAGAAAACAGATGGTTAAAAATACTCACAACCGAAAATATGGGTTTATATATAGCCACAACCAACTTTCTCAATGCTTTAAATCTAGAAGAAAGGCTTAGTCTTTCTGAAACATAGTAAGAAATTAAGCCTTCACAGGCGATCTGTGAATTATGGCTTGAATTGTGATATCATATACTTGTATAACTGTTTAAGTGTCACATCTGTTGCTGTGTTTCTGTGTGTTGTGCACATTACTAACCATTTGTTAATTGTTTGAACATTCAGTGAAATGAATTTTGTATTTTTTTTAATGTAATTTTTAACAAACCTTTTGTATAAATTGAAAAGTTGAGTAATCAGCTAAATCAACAAAAAAAAAATAGTGGGTCCCTTCTGAGGAACTGTCAGGAGACATTCATGCTGACTGCAGACAACAGAGTCGAAAATAGCCTTTGAACCAAAGTTGTAAAAAGTTGCCAGATCAATCAAGAATAGGTCTGGGAGCTGTTCAAATGTAACGTTTCAGCTTGAAACACCATAGATTTGTGGAAAATCCAGTTTTAATCTCTGCAGTCACGAACACTGTTTGTGGTCACACCCATCACGCTGCATGGGTGCAGTCACCTAATATGTCTGCGGCCGTCCGTGGCCATGACGGCCGTCCATGGACACCCATCAGGCGGGAATCGGATGGTGCCTGCGCTGGATGTCCATAGAAAATGCACAGTGTCTGCAGACTAATTAAAAGTGTGTCATGCGAAACTTGACATGTCCGGACATCGCGACTGTCTGAGGGCACCTCCATTTTGAGTTTGGACACCCCTTACAGTCGTACTGTCTAGGGAATCATAATGGAACTTTAAAGTTAAATTAAAAAAACAATATAAAGCAATATTATACAATACATTTATAGTTTAAAAAATACAATTATTCAGGAAAGGGATGGGATAGTGGAATGGGAAATACATTTCTGTGCAATAATGATGAGGGAGGAAGGAAGTGAGGTTCCATCAAAGCATCTGTGATTAAAATGTTCAGCATTTGTTGGGGATGATTACTGGGATCAAGGGGGACAGGTGCAAGAAGGAGAGCTAATGGAAATATTTTAATTACATGATTTTTCACATGTTGCAAATGTTTTTTAAAATCATTACTTAGTTCATCTAATTTTCTAGACAAGTTCATGATTTGATTATTTACAATTGGGGAGAGGGCTTCTCTTTGTGATTCTTGGGATTGTGTACAATTAAACTGGGGCATGTATTTTTCATAAAAACTATGTACTGTAAGAAAAACTGAAATTATTATTTTAGTAAGGTATGTAAAAATAACATTATTTGTTTAAATTAAAATATGTATTGTGTACCATTAGAAATGTCATTGCCACTCATTTCTTCTTTTGGGAAGTTCTCCTCTAACCACACAAGTGTGTTTGCCATTTCTGTAAAAAAAAGTGCTTCTGTCTTATAACACATGTTTATATAATGAAAGCTAACAATAGAGAAATAAATGAAATGCACTTACTATTTAGTGAAAATATAATCACCTGGTGTTGTCAATCTGTATGCAGAGTTCTATTGAGGATGTTATATGAAGTTTGCAGTTGTGGTTTTGATTGGTGCATTCCATTGTAATGTGCACTAAATGAAAAAAGCATTCATATTTTTTGAGTGTTTGTACAAAGATGGATATTTGCGTGTGGTAAACATTAGTCATTATTTTATTTACATGTATTTGTTGGTTAATGTGAACTTTTTTGGGTATCCCCTATGATTATGGGCTTGTGAATGCCGCCAGACATCTGTGGGCGACCTCTGCAGACTCCATAGCTGCCACATTGGGGGTGAGTATAATATAAGGAACTTGTAGCAGATTAATGATGTACTAGTAAAAACCTATGAAATTCACTGAAAAAACTTAATTAAAGGGATGTTATGGTTAAGTTGTACTAAAAAACCTATGACATTCACTGATTTTATTTTAAAGGGACTTTATGGCTAGGTTCCACTAATAAAAATCAATTACATTTTGTGATAAAACGTGGTAAAGGGATATTATGTCAGAAGCGGATGTTGCTGGAGGTTGCTAGCATGCAGTGCGGCTTGATGCAAACTTGGTCTTGTTCTTGGTGCCTTTCCTCTAACAGCTTAACAGTTTGTTGCAGTGCGGCAGAGGCAGTCCAGCCTGATGTATTGTGTATGCTAAGACGATAATAGGCACGGGAGACTTGATAGACCCGAGAGATCCCAGAGATCTGCACTGTTTCATGGATATAGTATCCAGGGTTCAGCATGTACCTGGAGTGCTGTGAAGAGGAAGTACGCCTGCGATCTACTAGGAAAGCTGAAGTCAACGTACAAACCCGGAGAGTGTCATCCAGATGTGTGCACCAGGAACAGACTGTGCTGCAGCGAGTGCTTATGCACTACGCCGTGGTTGCTTGAAATAGGGTGGCTTTCGAAGGCTGAAAGGTGAAGCAAAGCACTGGATCAGACTCCTGGTTTTAAGGTAGGACCGCGGTAACCGAGAACATAAGCATGAACATCAGCACTTGATTAATTGTGTGGCCTAGCCCAATCTTACATACTCCCTCTTCTACTGGTAATAGCACCTGGTAATGTTGCCTGAGAAGTGCATGATAAGTGGTATCTAAATATGATGTTGAAAGGCCCTTGTAGTAGGTGCAAGGGAAAGCTGCAAGAAGATTTAACATCTACTCCTCCTATTAAGCACACGGCCCGAAATCCCATGCTTAAAGGAACTGATCTTACACCCCTTGATATTGGAGAGAACATTGAGCGGGAGAAAAGTCCTTGGCCCTATACCCTGACCAAATTTAATGACACAAAAAAGGGATACACTGATCCCAATTCCAAGTGACGGTGAAAGTGAGGGCATGAGTGAGAGGGAAAAGGACCCTATAAGGAACACCGCGCCTGCTCTAATACAGGTCCCACAAATGGTTCCAGTGTCTCATGCGCCGGAGAGTTTGAGTGTTTCCCCCTCCAGCGGCCTTCTCCCCCTGGCCCTTTGCCCATGCCCCTGGGCATGCCCATGGCTAAGAAGGCCAATGAAGACTGGGAGCATGAAGAAGAGGCTGAGTATCTTGAGGTGGTTTTCAACCGTCCAGACTCAGCCAAATACACTGTATAGTGGTCCTCTGGAATATCATCGATACCACCGCAGCTGGGCTTTCGGTTTCCCCTAGTGGAGACCTTGGAGCATCATCATGCGGCATTGGCATCAACATTAGCTGCAGATTTTGCTGACCTGAGTCTCACCAGCCAAACACAACACAGGCTGAGTGACCTGGCTAATACAAACTGTTCTACTCCAAAAAGTCTGGATATCTCTGATGCCTCCAAAATGGGAATCACTATTTTGATGTACAGAAATAAACTGACCATGGTATTGTTGAGTAGCAAAATGGAGGGTGAGATCTTTTGCCCACAGATGGCATCCTCCCAGAACCTGTCTTCTACAACGCCACTAACTCTACTCCCCTTAAACAGTAATTCCAGGCTACCTACGGCAAATACCCAGGAATTGGTGCCTATAGCGTCCTGTGCCCCCCCTCCCTTCCACTTGTAACTCACTCAAGGAATTGAGTTCATCTTCTGTTTCCTCCTTTCATTCAGGAACAAGTACCCTGCAGAGGAGGAACCGAGAGGATCACCTGACACCTCCTTCTTGTTACTGGTGGGATAGATCACGTTCAATTGCAGAATTTGATGATGACGTCCCTGAATATCTCTATTAACCTTTTCAATAAGCTATGCAAATCCCTTAACAAGACAATAAAAGATCAGGCTATGCTATTAATGATGCATACTAAACATTTTTCTGGAATCTTTTGTCGGTTCAGTCAAGTCAAGACTTGACAAGGAAGCTGAACTTTCTGCGCAATGGCAGTCTAGACGGTTTGATTTTTGCCAGAGTCGAGGAGTGGGAGAACTGGAATCCTAGACCCACTGAAGTGGTCCAGGCACCAAAAGAGGCCCTGTGGCTCAGAAGGGATAGGAACCTCCGCTAAAGGCTCCTTGGCCTGTGTTCCTAACTCTATTCCACCTGTGATGATCATGCATAGTGCAATCTTTGAGTCCATGTCACAGGATCTAACACAAGGGACTGGGGGGAGAATGAGTCAAGCCCCTGGGCCAAATGACATGGCTAATACTCAATCTTCACTGCCCTTCCAGGTACCATTGGTGCTGTCGCTTGGCCCTGAAAAGTCAAATGCATCAGCTCTAAGCCCTTCCCTGGAAGTCCCAAGAACAGTCTCTAGAAATGTGGACAACCGTGCTGAATTGAGGATGGTTATAAACAGATGCCCAACAAACCAAAACAAAACATTCTAAGCACCTCCCAACCCCTAAAAAGGCTAGATCAAATGGGTCTAGAGCTTTTTTTGCAAAAGCTAACGCTAACAAACTCTGCACTTTTGGAGATGTGTACCCCTGCAGTCCCTACAAAAATGAAAGCGCCTCGGTGTACAACTCCAAATGTTATTGAGATACCGATCGAGAAGACGAAAACATGCTTCTGTTGATGAACCTTTCTACCTATTCAGATGGTATGAATGAAGAATTGCTTGATAGAAGTGACCTGACTTCAGTGCTTGAGAAAACTGAGCCTTCTAATGGGGAACTTCAGCTAGACTTCAGCCACTTTCGTGGCCTATCCTCTCCTATGATTGGGCTGCAACCAAGTGGGGGCCGCAGAAGTCCTCTTTTTCCCACATTGGAGCAAAGAAGGGAACTCCTATCAAGGAAGAAAGAGCAAGCAAGCATACCACCTTTTGGCTCAATGAGACAGAGGGATGAAGGCAAAATGAGAGGCCGGGAGAGTCCACAGGCAAACCCCAAGTTGCTTGTAGCGATTGAGAGGCTCATATCAGAGAAAGACAATCTACCCATGAATAGGAGGAGTGTATTAACATGTGAACACTGTTCGCCCAAACTCTGATTTATTGATAAAGACAATGTTAAGATTGTGGCCTTTGTGAGTGAAAAATGCTTGGATTAGTGGTGCTACATCTCAACTCAATCCTGGTACAGAATGCAATCTTGGATGCCTCCCCTGATTTTCTCCACCTGGGTTTTGAGCTAACTGATGTGAACCTACTCAAACATTAAACTCGTAGAAAGCAAGCCCATGGACAAGAGATATCCATAGCGAAAATTCCTACCACAAATACCTTTATTTCCTGCCTAGCTCAATGACCAAAAATGTCATACCTAAGAGCAAGAAGGGAATTGGGCTCCCCTTGCGGAAATGGGGAAAGGGCTACATCTATACAAGTATCGTTTGAGTGAAAGAATTCAAATGAAAGAAGGGTGAGGATGAGTGAAGATAGAAGCAATAAGGCCTCCAACAAGCTGGTCCTGGTTGGCACGCACATTGGCACAGGAAAAGAACCTCTAACCTTTGTGTTGCAGCCCATTTCCTCCTTATGCATGGCCTCATGGAACACTAGATGTTTTGGACACCAGTTCGAGAAGGATGGCCTAGACTTTCAAAACAATTACATTTTGTGCTTACAGGAAACCTGGTTATCATCTAAGCGGATAAAACTGGGACAGAGCCTCAACATTTTGGAAACAAGAAATCCAAGTCTTTATGTGCAGACAGTCCTCTTAGAATGGAAAAGATCCCCTGCAGCATTCCATGGTTGTTAGTTGTATTCAAAGTATATTGGAACCCAGCAGGAATCAGGGATGAAAAGTTTGTGGAGCTTGTCATCAAAAGTATGGACAATTACTGGGTGGACTTAAACTCTCCCCTGTTCTTTATCTGTGGAGATCTTCATATAAGATGCGTTGACACATTGGGGTTGAAATTGCCAAGGGGCTCCCTGCTGAATAAAGCGGTCCTATGGGTATCGGAGCTTAAGGAGAGAGATGTCTGCATGGTGAATGACCTCCTAAGAGGTGATATTGCGGGTAGAGTGACATGGGCCCGTGGCTCTGAGAAAGCCCCTTTGGATGACTACTTTTTATGGAATGGTCTCTTCAAATGTCTACACTCCCTAATGATCATGCCTATGGAAAACAGTGATCATAGCCTTCTATGTCTTCGCTTTAAAGGGCAGGAACGGGGCACTAAGGAGTGAATGGAGGAAGCCGTACAAATAGATCATGGGAGGAATTGTTTGTGAATACTTCCTGAGGAGGTCCCAAAGGTCACAGCTTTGTATACAAATTCCATTCAATCAATAACTCTGGGTATTGACTATACTAGCACCCTGTTGAGCTTCCAAATTAAATCTAAGACTGGTGGCAAACCCACCTTTAAGAGGCTTCATTGCCCTAACAAAGATCTGAAAGAGGCTAAAAAAACTTTCAGAGCCGATTTGTGATCCATTGAGCATCTCAAGATGGGTGATAAAGCATCTTTAAACATGATGCAGAAATAGCAGTATAGAAACTGGCTGTTGGCTACTAAAGCACAACACTTTCAAGCAGACACAGAAGTAATTATGAAAATCATTTCTAACAAGAATACATGTGACCTATTGGCCTTGCTTAATACTAATGCCACATTCCAACTGGCTACCATGGTTTCTGTTGTCCCAGAAAGGGTCTGGATTGAGTTATGTTCTGGCTTTTTTGAGTCATCCAATGCAGATCCCTCGACTTCAACCATCCATTTTCGGTGTAAATTGAGACAGTGGACTACATGGTGTGCCTAGGTGTTGCATTCATCTGTAGTGCAATTGAAAAACCCTGGATGGATGCTCTTAGACCAAAATGTCTTAGATTGGCTACCCAGACAAGGAACATCAATAAGAAATCTGGCAAATTTACCATTGTCCCGTTAATTTCTTTCTATACACTCAAGGTAGATCCTATACTAATATATGGAGCTGAATCTGCCCCCAGCTCCTCAGAAGCAATTTGGGACAAACTGGAGGGTCTCTTTTGGAGGAAGGTAACGAGTTTACCGAAATCTCTCCCTTTTCCACTAATTCGATTTGAATTTGGTCTTCAATCCCTCAGCTCCATGATTAGATGGTGCTCCTTGAGCCTCTTTTCAAAAAGCATGGTTGATAGGAATTCTTCCCCTTTTGAAATTTTCGGGTAAGGTGGATGTAAGGGGGAGTGATCTGGTTTTGGACTCCAGGGAATCCTCCTGTAGAGACTGGCTTGGGCAGCTGGATCTAACAGAGGAGGACCTTAAAAATGTACCCGGATAAAGTTGAGCTGCAGGTAAAGAGAAGGGATTGGATTGATACCCTATCACAAAGAAGCTCCTCTAGTCTACCTGTTAGGGAGAATTCTGATTTATGTTCTAATTCCCTTCAACCTTAGAGACCCCCAGCTCTTTTGGTGGACTTTTTTATTTTAACCCTGGAGTGAGTGAGCCCTTTTTCTTACTCTCTCGTGTGTTTTAACCTGATTTGGATTATGTGTTTCCTTTGTTTTTGGACTCCAAAAAACTCTGTAGGAGTCTACTTTTTATATGGTGACAGACAGCACCTTCAGTGCAGTGTCACAGAGAAATGCTTTAGATTTCTCATAAGGTTTAAATACCTTTTCTTGTGCAAACTACTATTCCCAAGAAGAGTATAGTGAAATTGACTTTACTTACCTTTCTGCTTCGTAGGTCCAGCACACACAATCTTCTGTGGAGTGCTGGGGCGTTACTTAATATCCCCTTACCCTACATGCTCCTCTAACATTTTTATGTTATGATATGATATGATATGGCATTTATAACGCGCCTATACACAAGTGTTATAGCATTTATAACACGCTTATACACTCACTACTTTAAATGGCTGGTGGCAGTGATTTCATTTTCCTACCATTGTGCTTTTCTACTGCAGTCAGAACTGTCAGCTGCAGTACAGCACCTATAGGTGACCATTTTGTCGAAATGGCCCAAACTTGTTTTTTTGCTATTTTCTGTGTGTCAAGTCTTTCTTGGCTTTTAATCTGTGTGTCAAAGTTGAGGTGATCCCTTTGTTCATTTTGCCTTTGAGGGGCTTGTGTCTGTAAAAAAAGGATGTGAGGGAGGTTCCCGAAATTCCCCTGCACTTTGTCTCTAGGAATGCCTGAATGCAACCAGTTCCGATTGGCTGGCTGGCTGTCCTTCCACCCTGCTGTGTGATTGATAGCCTAGGCTGTGCATGAATCGGAGAAACCTGCTTAAGAGGTGAGGATTTTGGGACAAAAGGCAGAGTCGACCACTGAAAGAAAACCCTGATGAAGAAACCGTGAACAAAGCTTGCTGCATCCTCCTGGACCTGTGTATTGCCCGGTGAAGTCCTGCTGCTGTGCTTAAACTCCTTTTTCTATTCGACAGAGAAGCTCCGGAAGGGACGACTTCTTCCCTTGGGTTAGTGAGACCAACTACACCTGAGATTAACTCCACTGGTCCATCTTCCCTGATAGGCTGTACTTCTTCGCTGTTGCAAGAACTGAGTGCCAGGGGTCGAGGAATCTGTAGTTGAGTGCAAAGTCTGAAATCCGGCCAGATGCTCCAGGAGTCTCCTAAAGACCCTCCAGAAGCAGGACAACCTGAGATTGAGTCCCCTCACCAGAGTGCAGGACCTAAGGAGTGAAGGAAGTCCAACCAGTATCCGAGATCTGCGGTGGGGCTGTTTGAAAAGCACTGAAACTGCGAAGTGCCGCTGAACTGAAAAGAGCCCGTAACTGTCGACAACCTCCAAATTGCTGCCGCAGGATCCCTCCAGATGTCCTGCCTCTTGTCATCGCAACTGAGGCTCAGCAAGACCGGATCTGCACCGCTGCTTTCTCAATTGAGACTTGCAGTGGCTTACCTTTAGAGTTGATTCCAACTCTGCCATTCACAAGTTTAATGGCAGGTGACCCTACAAGTGATTTTTCTTAACACAACTCTCTAACTTTGTGCAAGATATTTTGATCTAAGAAGTGCCTCAGTTCCATAGACTCATGCTCCAATTGACTTTGGCGGTCCTGGCTCACTGCAGACTCTTCTGATCGATTGCCTTTGATATTGTTTGTCCCTTATATGTGGTAACTTGTTTTAGACTGCTATTGCTGGGAAAGGCTTGTCTAGATTTCATTGGAAGATGTAGTCGTCCTCACATTAACTGACAACCTGTTTAACCTTTTTCCTTCCTTAACCCTTTTCTTTTCTGCAACCTCAGAATCTAAAACGTATATCTAGTGTAATACATACATGCCATTACTGTCCTTGAGAATGAAGTCAACTCTTGATGTAGGAATTGTGTAAGAAGCATATCCAAAGATTTTCCACAAACTTGTCTGATTCTGAAAAGTGATTTTAAAGTTTCACCTTGTTACATAAATTGCCTATTTAATGAATGCTTATTTAAAACTTGATGTTAGCTAAATAAATAATTATTTATCATTGAAACCTTGAGTGTAAGTGTTAATTGGTTACCTGTATTTACTAATTTCATTGCTACAGCTCTAGAGCTCACATTTACCGCTCCTGAGATAGGCCTGGCTGCTCAGTCACACTAACAACGTGTGTAGTAAAGGCCTATACCACATTCATTCTTACCTAACACTACTAGTGATTTCATCAATGAAATTTGTGATGTCATCTTTGATGTCACGGCTGGTAGTCCTTGCAGTGTACAGTGGTGGCTTGAGTTATGGTTGCTTAACTTACCAAAACTGGCAAATTTCTGGGGGGTTTCGGTTTTACTAGTAAGCATATTATGGATAGCTTGTTATTACTGCAAAGTAACTGTAATGTCCCTTTAAAAAAGCTTTTGCACTGAATTTGATAGCTTTTGATTAGTGTTACTGTACCATAACATCCCTTTACCAATGTTTTTTCACTGAATTTGATAGGTTTTTAGTAGTCCAACTTAACCATAACATCCCTTTAAGAATGTTTTTTCATAGAATTTCATTTTTTTTTTGTGGCGCAATTTACCATAACGTCCCTTTAACAAAGTTTTTTCACTGAATTTCATAGGTTTTTACCAGGATACCCTTAGTTTGTAAAGAGTTACCGTACAACATACTGAACCTGCTGGCACCATGTTAATGCGCACAGGAGATGCAGAGTATGCATCTGGTCATGGACATCGGGTGGCATCCAACCTGCTGAGAAAGGCAGAGGATCTCTTACATAGTGGCACCATTCAGCAAACACAAGGAACATGTACAAACAGCACCATGTACGTGAATTACAATGCAAAATAGAATAGGTCTGCAAACTGTGTACTTATGAAAGAAACAGAACAAAGGCATAGGGAGTACACCATAACGGAATACACCAATAAGAAAAGTGACGTCTGCCTTCAACAATCTGCTTTACATAGCAACAAAGAAGAAGCGGCCAGAGTAAGGACTGGAAAGTACCAAGACCAGAACGTCAATACAACGTAGTAAGCACACTAAAGCTTGTCTGATAATTGCAAAGGCGGTTCAGTATAAAATGGTAGGTAAGCATAATGTTTCTTTTTTATGCAGCAATGGCAAGCATCTTAGAGTGGCTGCAAGGGAATTTCCCTCATGACGAAATGACGTACGATAGTGACCCAACTTTCATATCTATTGCTTCATGTACACCTAACAGATTCTTTTTTTCTTTAAGAGAACATATTGGAAAGGAAAGCAATGCAGCACAAGTGGCACCCCTTCCAAAACAGCATACGGGCACAGGAAAGGAAACATACGCTGTAAATAGCAAACTGGACAGCCTGAAGCCAAAATGGAAGAATTGGTGTACAATTTTGCGGCCTTAAAAGATTACGTACAAGGACATATTATGGACAAAACATGGACAGCCATCCCAATCCAGAACATTCGCGACGTCAGCATGCAACCACACCGACGCGCACACGATCTGGACCCTCGAACAGAGGAAAAGTACAAAGTTCTGCAATCTACGGAGTGTAAATGGTAAAGTACACACTTACAAACACCCCGCAATGTGTCATTGCACATGGATGTATTTGGTTGAACAATGCAGGCCTCTTTTCCAGTTGCAAGGTCTCCATAGCAGCCCTACAAAAGGCCACACCCCAGAGCTGCTTTGCATTCTGTTTGTAGCTTTTCATAACAGCGTAGCGGGCAACATAGCTTTGAGCTGTAATTGATTTTGGACCAATTCTGCTATGCTACATTACCTTTGCAAGTAATGGCAACCATGTCAGCTCGGCTCACTAAGCACGGTAAGGGAGAAAAGTATTAACGCCCTTTTCTGTGAACCACACCCTTAGTACCGTTAATCCCCACTGTCCCATTCCCATGGGAAGCATGCGGAAAACGGTAGTATTTGGCATGTGCCCTTCCCCAAGTACTGCGAGGGCCACAGGAACAGTAAAGCACGAACAGTCCTTCTTGTTTTACACTATCTTCTTTCCAGCATGCCCTCATTGGGTTCTGTTAAATAGTCACACACACATCCACCCATCACATTAAAGAGCTCTCCATGTAATACTATGAGTTCTGTACAATATTCCTCTGCATATACATCACATCCAGATATGTTATTGCGTAATCCCTTAGCCTCCACAGTCCCATTTCCATGCCTGCCATCCTCAAAAGCCATGGTTGTGGCTTTCGTGCTGTGTGCAGGCGTGGAGAAATAAATTGCAACCAGCGTAGCGGATTTCGTCTTTAGTGGTGGCTCTGAAAAGAACCTTTTTTCTTTTTTTAGGTGCTTCTAGAGAAACACCTTTTTTTGGTTTTTATAGGGTTTACTGTTTTCTTCTCCTCCTCATATTCTTACAGTAAACACTTCAACGCATCCTGTAGATGGGAAAACAAAAGAGCATCACCAATGCATGACAAAAAAATGCCATTTGCATGGAAAAACTCAGCATTAAGAGAATTGATGATGTCATTTTTATAGAAGAACATCCCACCAGCGAACTAAAAATCAGACATGCTTCTGTTGATGAGACCCCTTCCAACCTCTGGCTGGGAACAACAAACTTAAGCATATTCCCATACTCTTCTTGGTGGTATGGCTGAGAGAACCACCTGGGCAGTGGTAAAAAGCCTCTTCAATGCATTCATCAACCTCTTCAGTTGATGGAACCAACGTGTACAAGCCACGTAACCCAAATGCCATAGTGCACGACGACAACATGAACAGTTGTGAAACTGGCCACTTCTCTACAAAGTGCAAGCATAGCGCCGAAACTGCGGACATCGACAGCGCACCACAATGCCTCCATTCCTTCCAAACCAAAATCGCCATCAAAGTCTATTTCCTAGGGGATACCTGTGCAGATCTACCACAAAGGCATCACCCAAAATCAACACAGTGTGTCTCCCCATGTCAGCCCACCTCACTAAGCAGAGTAATGAAACACAGTATTACCGTCCCTTCCTGTGAACCACACCATCAGTACCTGATTGGATAATTCCCACAGTCACATTCCCATTGGCCAGCATGCTGAGAAGCGCAGAATGTGGCATGTGCGCTTCCCCAAGTACCACAAGGGCAGCGCCCCAGTAAAGCAGGAACAGTCCTTCTACCCTTTCCACTAGCTTCTTTGCAGCACTCCCTCATTGGTTACTGTTAAATAGTCACACACACAACCACCAATCAAATTAAAGACCTTTACATGTAACACGATGAGTTCTGTACAACACTCCATATATGGCGTTACACATTCAGAGTGTAAGTCTCAGGCGATCCCAGTACACAGTTCTGTGAAACTATCCAAGATTTGTGCATCCAGATTCATCCACATCGACACCCAGCAATGGTGTATTGTAAATGGCACTAAGTGTTTAAAGAAGGTATTGAAAAGGCTCACACCAGTTGTGTTTACAAAAAATAGAAATAAATAAATTAATAGTCCATAGGCACCCCTTTGCAAGAACGAACACGGCCCATTGACCTGTTCTTTGGGATGGTACCCACTCGAGAGTCCGCGGCCACAGTTTAGCTCACTATAACTTTCAGATACAGGAAATAACTATTTGCATATAAGTCTTTGTCCCCCCCAAATGGGCAGCCCAGCACCAAAATGCCACGCAATTCCCTTATAAGTGTCCCAGGGTCATCCAGACGTGGACACTTTGCTCACTGTACTTATCGAGACACAGCTCCACCTCACCGATGATGCCCAACAAGGCACAAACACTTTATGGGGTTGCTGTTGGTACTCTTGTTCAGAAGGGAATTGCCATAGCATTTCAGTGCTGGACTGCCCATGTGGGCGGAACAAAGACTGATATGCAAATGGATATTTCTTATCTGTGAAAGGTACAGTGAGCTAAAGTGTGGCTTCAGACTCTATAGTGGGTACCTTCCCAAAGAACAGGCCATTTTTGCCGTGTTGATTCTTATAGAGGGGTGCCCATGACTATTTGTTTTATTTTTTGAAGGGCCTTAGGTCTAGTCACCCTAAGTGTCCCAGCGTCATCTAGACGTGGACCCCTTGCTCACTGTGGTCAGAGAGGCACAGCTCCACTTCACTGATGATGCTCAACAAGGCCGAAACACGTGTATGGGGTTGCTGTTGGTACTCTTGTTCAGAAAGGAATTGCCATAGCATTTTGGTGCTGGACTGCCCATGTGGGCGGAACAAAGACTGATATGCAAATGGATATTTCCCATCTGTGAAAGGTACAGTTTGCTAAAGTGTAGCTGCAGACTCTATGGTCGGTACCTTCCCAAAGAACAGACCATTTTTGCTGTGTTCGTGCACATAGAGGGGCACCCATGACAATTTGTTTGTATTTACAAATATTAGGGCTGGACAAAAATGCTCCACGCATTCCTGAAAACAGTTACAGGGGCTCAGAAATAAGGCAGGAATTGGAGTACTGTGCTGCAATAGAATAAATAGACAAGTAAATACACAGGAAGTGGTCATGTACTTACTGTAGATATCGGAAAGCAAAAACATACCCATAAATGAAATCTTTCAGATTTCCTACATGTGGAAACATACATGCACTCTCTGCAAACATGTCATTACAGAAGAAGTCTCTCTATCTCTGTATCTATACCTAACTCTGATTCCATTCCATTTCAACAGGTGGTACAAAATGAAAACCATAGCATATTGTATAGGCCTTCCAATTCCGATAATCATTCCACCTTACATATACAATACCATAGGCAACACATAACCTGAGTGTTTTCCACGTACAATGCGGATGGAAAAAAAGTAAGTGCAACCTTACTATCTTCACACACGTACACATGTCATGTGGCAACAAAATGCTCACACCAATAGCCGTAATGGACCACACAGGCGACACAACCAGGTCAAGTCACTTCACTTCGTACATTAGAAAGCACGTACAATCTTTCAAACAGTTCGAAAGGAATTTGTTTCCTTTCATGAAGCACAGGCCCAAAAATCTCCTTCCCCAAAGGCACTAAAGTCCACAAGATGGCCCTGACACCCACGTATGCGCACCCATTGCAGAGGCTGCCAACATACACCGTTAATTCGTAACTCACTACACATATAAATAGTAGATAGAGGCCATAAATGTACATGTATATATTGTGTCAGCTGTACATGCAGTGCACAATGTACAATATGCCAACATGTCTCCATGTACGTAAAGAGAAGTTGTACGTAAGTGGAGTACTTAGCATTGGAAATGCACGATCAAATAGTAACATGTTGCTGCTTTAATTTTGCCTTTATAACTGTATGGTAGCCGGAAATGGAAACCTGTCATACCTCTCTATCAACAGGGGAAAAGCTCAGTGTAAAATAGGCTTCAATGCTAAGCATGAATTGTGTCAAATGTACAGACTCTAGACAATTCAAAAACAAAATCATATACCAGTATCACATTGTTTGCATTCATAGCTGCATAATGTTGCAGTGGGTGTGGCCAAGCCCTACTGTCTTCGGTGCATGGCCTAGGGCCTTTGACCATGCACCCAAGATCCTAGGCCTTGAGCACACCCACTGCAATGTTATGCAGCCATGCATGCAAACATGTGGCCAGGTACCAGAACTAACAAATGTAATGCAGCCACCGGTACTCCTACCCAACCCCCGCACCATAATACAGCCATGCATAAAACATGTAGGTAGGTAGGAAAATCCACAACCATAACACAGCCTCCAGCACCTCTACCCACTTCCAGTGACATAGAGCCTCATTGCGAAGTTGGACGTAGCCATGGTGGTGTTCGCACCATGGCTACCCCTTACCACATACCGGGTCCGGGTTCCCTGAATGGGGAATTACCGGACCATTCCAACCTTGGAGGACCCGCTATTTCCCCATTCAGGCACTCCCGAACCACCCCCCCTCCCTTTCTTTCCCTCCACCTCCCCCCTCCCATCAAGTCTCTGCCACATGAGATCGGGCTTCAGCGCCCGATCCTTCATAACCCAAGCACGCTCTGCCACTCTGTCGAGAGGCGTTTGGGCTTCTTTTGCTGGCTCCGAACGCTCGAGGCGTTTCCCTGGAGCCAGCCGCGTCACGCCGACGCCGCCGCCGCCTCAACTAGTGCGAGCGCGTTGCTCACTCCTTTTTATAGGCGATGGGCCTTTTTTCTGTAGAACGCCAGTCTCGAGCTGTACCAGCTCGATACAGTACACAGATTTTACCGAGCCCAGCAGTTACAGCTTTAAAGGTATGGCACACCCCTAGATACTTTGGCTTTATACTCTAACGCATAAAGCCATGGTTTTTTGAGCCATTTCCACCCACACTTTGTGGTCTTCTTGTTTTCCTTCAGGCACATTACCACCCGATTGTGCAGGTTTTTGATCCTTCCTTACCAGCATGATGCTGTAAACAAACCAGTGTCATCCCTCGCCTCCCAGACAGACCTTATGCCTAGCGGTTTTGGCAAAAAGGTAGGTTCCGCCCCCTCCATTTTACTTGCACCATTTTGGGATAGCTCGCCCCCCCCTTTTTTGTAGACCACACAGAGGCTCACGACCTTCCTACTCTGTAGTGCACTAATTCCCACACTAGCACACTCGCTGCCCCTCACTACCTAGGCAGCAGCTCGTCTGTCACCTGGAGAGACTTGTTTTTTCACGGTCCACCTCCCCCTCACCTCCTTGTCCCCGTATTCCTTCACACTTGGCGTTGAGACCCTACACAGGTGTCCAGGCACCTCCACCATTCCTGTAAACCTCTGACCTCTGTAGTTCTGTTGCTTAGACATGCTGTACTCTACGCATGACAAGCACTACCTGTATGTCTGCACACTATCGGTGCTTGTTTTTCATCATTGTTTGATTGCCCTTCTCTTTCTTTCCCCCTCCCTTCTGTCTCCCTACAGGAGACACCAGCATCCCCTTGTTCAGCATCTACCTGAAATTTTGGCAAACTTGTTTGCATTTTCAAGTCACGGTCCTGAAGAAGATGGTTTGAATCTCCCATGCCATCGAAACCGGTCGACCTTTTTCGGTCATGAGGGCTCTCATGACCTACCCGTGATCTCTTTCACACTAACTTAAGAGACTGTATTCTTTAAAAAATTGCTTACTGTAGCACACTCACCTTCACAGAGCGAGCTACACCTTTTTACAAGAGCCATTTTTTAGCCCTACAGCCCTTAGGCTGGGTTTGTTTTTATTGCACCCTCTAGTGGTGTCTCCAGCAGTACTGTTTTACACTCCAACCATAATGACCTACGGGAATCATTAAAGCTATACATTCTGGATGGAATATAAGCAGTTGACCTGTTTCGCAGGTTGTATCCATACATTTTAGCAGCCTCAAGATCTAATATACAGTTTTGTTGCACGCTGCCTAACCTGCTGAAGTCTACCACTTTTTAGATGTCCCTGTTGGACTACTCGTGTCTGTTTTCAGACACCGCCACCA
The DNA here is from genome assembly GCF_040938575.1 of Ambystoma mexicanum. Lineage (NCBI taxonomy): Eukaryota > Metazoa > Chordata > Amphibia > Caudata > Ambystomatidae > Ambystoma > Ambystoma mexicanum. Next base: position 359,999,582 of record NC_090932.1, on the reverse strand, counting down.
GTATAGAAGGTTGAGGGACAGTACTCTCCTCTATATCTTTTTAGTAGGCGATACATCACGTGTAACCCAGGGAAAGGCACCCCGTCAGGGTTAGGGTGTTCTTCCTTAGGGCTAGGTACGCCGAGTCAGGTGGCCCTCCTTTTCATGTAATTGAGTGTGAGCACTTCAACTCACTTATTTGTTTGGCATACATCTGATGCACCTTGAATACCATTTTTCCTACAAAACCGTTGTTTTTGTGTTACCCTATGTGATTTTGTTAACGGTTAAAAGGACAAACACGGTTGTACCGTGCACCTTAGCTTTATAAGCTCTCCCTGTTGTTTCTGGACTCCATAATTTCCAGCCATGGATGCAAAACTTTAGGATGGAAGCACAGCATGGTCGTCTTTTCCTGTATTTTCTGATCGTGAGATACTCAAAGCCATCCATGGCCTCAAATCTGCTTCCCCAGCAGATGCTATTCCACTTACATTGATTAATGACACAGCTACTGAGTTACTCCCTTATATCACGGCCACCATTAACATCTCATTTCAAACTGGCACAATCCCTAGCCAACTTAAACAAGCGTTGGTGCTTCCTCTGCTGAAGAAGCCAACTCTCGACCCTAAGGTAATTGCTAATTTTAGACCTATTACTTTGCTTCCATTTAACATGAAGCTGCTTGAGACTCTGGTCTCCCCTCTTCTCTCCTCCTTCCTGGAATCATCTGGCTTTTTCAACTGCTTCCAGTCGTGTTTCCGCCCTGGAAGGGGAACAGAGCCTGTGCTCAACTCTGTTATGGACGACTTTGCCCGTCTAGTCGACCAGGGCGGTGTGGGAACGGTACTATTGTTGGACTTATCCGCCGCATTTGACACGATAGGCCATTCCACTCTTTTGGCACGGCTGGCTGATGCTGGCATCTCGGGTCAGGTCTTTGACTGGTTCCAAGCTTTTTGACCGTCCGGACTCAGTCTGTGTCCCTGCCTCCTTTCCGCTCCCCTCATGGACTGCTATTCTGTGGTGTCCCCCAGGGATCAGCACTTTCTCCCATTCTTTTTAATATGTACATTCACCCTCTTCTCCTGCTCTTATTGTTGCATGGGTTCAGATACTATTTGTATGCCAATGATATGCAGATCCTGGTTCGGCTTGACCTCGCCAGGGCTGACACTGCGTCTCGACTACGAAGCTGCCTGGAAGATCTTGGCGCCTGGATGGCAACACACTGGCTAAAGCCCCGCTCTTTCTGGGCCTCAGAATTCTGCCCTACTTCACTAGGCACGTGTTCTACACCAGCGACCTCAGTCAAAAATCTTGGTGTCCTGCTTTCATCATCCCTTTCCATGGCACCCCAAGTGGCCACTGTATGTAAATCTGGGCACTTTAAATTACGGATTCCACGCAAGGTGCTTCCTTTCTTTCCTACTAACCATCGGGCTCCCGTGGTGGCTGCTGTATGGTTTTGAGCACCACAGATTACTGTAACTCTCTTTACCTAGGTCAGACGAGCTACCTCATCAGACGCCTTCAACTGCTTCAAACCTCTGCTGCCTGGGCGGTGCTTTGCCCCCCCGCCCTTGTGCTCATGTGACCCAGCTGCTCAGACAACTTCATTGGCTGCCGATCAAGAAGCGCATTGTTTTTAAATCTCTGTGCCTGGTAAATCGTGCTTTTTACAATCAAGGAGCTGAATACATACAGAAAAATTTCTCTTGTTATGTGCCATCCCGACCTTTGCGCTCTCAGTCGGCCTTACTGATCGCTGTTCCTCGAGTCAGACTGTCCTGGGTGGGCGGCCGTGCTTTTTCCTTGATGGCCGCTATAACTTGTAACAGCCTTCCTCTGCATCTCCGTGCCAGCGACAACTATCTGATCTTTCGCCTTGATCTTAAGACCCATCTGTTTTAGTCCTTTTGCTGCTGCACTCTTCTGGCTACCCCAGCGCCAAGATACCTCCGGGTGAACATGCGCTATAGAAACCTATTTAACATGACATAACATAACATGGAACAAAAATCACTACACCCATTCAACCAACAATATGTACAATGGTGACACACCACACATACGAGGCAACAATGTGAAACCTACTTGCAACTAGTGCATGAAGAAGATGTACGTAACTGCCGTTCTTGACATGGTAACACGTTGCCGCCTGACTTTGTTTTTGTAGATGCATGGTGGCAGGAAATACAACCCTGCCATACCTTCTATCAACAGGGGTACAGCTCATTGTAAAATAGGCTTCAGTGGAACGAGGGATTTGCGCCAAATGTAGACCTTCTTGGCAATTCAAAAAGAAAATCCATATAGCAGTATCAGACGGTTGCCATGCATGGCTGCATAACATTGCGGTGGGTGTGGCCAAGGCCTAGGCTCTTGGGTGCTTGGTCTACGGCCTACAGCCTTTAGTCATGCACCCAAGAACCTAGACCTTGGCCACACCCACCCCAACGTTATGCAGCCATGCATGTCAACATGTGGTCAGATACCCCCACCCACAAACGTTATACAAACACCAGCACTGCTACGGCCTATGACCTTTGGCCATGCACCCAAGCACCTACACCTTGGCCACACCCACGGCAACCTTATGCAGCCATGCGTGTGAACATGTGGCCAAGTACCACCACCCACAAATCTAACACAGCCACCGGCACTTTTACCCAACCCCCGCACCATAATACTGCCATCCATCGAAACATGTAGGTAGTTAGCAAAATCCACAAACATAACACAGCCTCAAACACAAACTCTTCATAACATTAGCCAGCAGTCTATTAAGTACACAGAACCAATACATAATAGTACAATGCAGTAATCAGTAATATGCACAATGGCCACAATATCGGAAATGCACAATCACATGTCCAGCCATACATCGCAGGTGCTAGGTGCTTACCACACACAAGCCTAGTACGTCCTATGCCAAAATGCTCATACCATGTGCAATCCACTCCTTATCTTCAATTTATGCAGCCAGCACTCACCACACAAACAGGTCACCTCAGGATGTATTGTGCCGTAACGAGTCACCATACAAGCTATTTGCCTGAGGAGGTCCTTGCAAATTGGTGCATGGATACACTCCCCCTCGCTTTCCATCCCATCTTCCCACCACCATATGCCAGAACGCACGTTTTCCAGCCCCTTTCAGCCCCGCATTATCCTCGGCTACAGCATGGTGGCGTTACCCAAACTTATGATGCACATCACGCTTGCCTCCAGCCAACCACTCGGCGCGTCCAATGCTGCCTACTTCACACCACACTCCAGCCCAATCAGACTTTTGACTGCAGAGCACACATGGAAATGGGACTGCAGAGGGGAGCCGGATTTCACTCATTTTTTGACACGATTCTCCCTGTCCCTCATCTCTGCTCTTTAAAAACCTCTGCGATTCCCTCTCCATCTCTATCCTTCCCTCAGGCCCAACGCACACTGCTGGACACACACTTGATGTCATGATCTCCCCTGGCCTTCCCCTCTCTATCCCTCGGACCACTCATCTCTCCTGTAGGGACCACTGCCTTCTCTCCTCCCATCTCTCACTCTCTTCCCCCCCAGCCAATCCCACCCCAACACTGCCACCTACTTTCACGGACATCTGACCTATGAAGCATGTGTCAGTTGATGCTTTTGCTGCCACCTTCTCTCCCCCTCCTCCTCCTCTGGTAGACTTACAGCCTAACACAACTCTGTCCTTCTCTACTCTTCTATCTCTGATACTCTTTATGCTCTTGCCCCTGTCATGCGGATCCACTTGAAGTCCAAAGCCAAGTGCAACTCCTGGTATGACTCCAACCTAGCTACACTTAAACATAAGTGTAGGGCGGCTGAGAGGAAATGGAGGGATTCTTGCTCATCCTTTGACAAACTGGCATGTCGCCTGCTCCTAAGGCAATACCGACTCTCTGTCCGCACTAAGAAGAGAGCCCGCATTCAAGCCCGTGTCTCTACGGCATCCAACAACTGGACTGAACTCTTTAAAATCTGCAAGGAGATTGCCAACCCTGGGGCAGTCTCCACCCCTCCTCTTGCCTCCCAGGCTCTCTGCAATGCCCTTGCCTCGCACTTTATCTCACAAACCCAGGACATCCTGTCTACTCTCTCCTCCCCTCCCCTCCTATTACCTCTCATTCTGTGCTTGCAGACCCCCCTTTTAACCACTCGCCACCGTCCTTCTCTTCTTTTCCGATTTTCTCCCCTGACAAGGTCACTAGACAAGTCCGATCTATGAAAGCCTCATCAAAACAGGTTCATCCCTGTTCCTCTAAAACCATCAAAGACCACATTGACAGCCTCAGTGCAGCCCTTGCCAATTTTTGCAACCACTCCTTTGCCTCAGGATCCTTCCCCTCCCATCTGAAGCACTCCCTTGTGCATCCTCTTCTTAAGAAACTCACAGCTGATCCTTCCTGTCTGGCTAACTATCGCCCAATTTCCATTACCGAATTTCTGGGAAAGCTCCTGGAAAAGATGGCCATCTCTCAGCTTAACCTTCATTCAGATTCTATTGGCTGTCTCCATAACCACCAGTCTGGCTTCAGAGCGGCCAGAAGCATGGAAACCTCTCTCCTAAACATCGGTGAAGATCAGCTCTCCAACCTTGACTCTAACGTTCCCTCTGTCCTCATCCTTCTTGATCTCTCGTCTGCCTTCGACACGGTCAACCACACCATCCTGCTCAACCGTCTCCATGATAACCTGGGTATCACTGATCAGGCTCTTGCCTGGATGACCTCTTTCCTCTCAGATCGACCCTCCCAGGTCCAACTGGGGTTCTTCCTATCATGACATGATATGATATGATATGCCATTTATAACGCGCCTATAGACAAGTGTTTCAAGGCACAATGAGGTAAGGGAGGGGCAACAAAGTGAAGACAGACAGCGATCTTACTAGGCCAGTTGTCATTCAGATCGCGCAAGTGCATGGGAGGGGGAAAGGGGAAAGTGTGTGGGAAAGGGGGAGGGTTAAGTGTAGTACATAGGATAGTGGAATAAATAAGATAATTAAAAAACGGCCAGCTGGTGGCAAGTGCAAGGTAAATGCAGACATAAGTGCTGATAGGGGGACTGAAGGGATACAGAAAACAGTCCCCAGGTGATGGGGTTTCCAGGGAGGCAGTGCAGGTGTGCAACTGGCGGGGCCTGGGTCCTGGATCAGAAGGGTGGCCAGGTAACCAGTGCAGTTTCAGGCATGAATTCAGCAGGGGAAAGGGGGAGAGAAAGCAGAAGCAAGGAGGAAGGTTTTGAGGTGCTTCTGGAACCAGAGATGGTTCTCCTCAAGATTCAGGGAGGCACGATGGCTGTTCCAGAGAGAGACCCCAGCCGAAGAGAGAGATCTACATGTCTCGCAGTCCTGTTCTGGATAAGTTGCAGAGGGCAGAGAGTAGAAGCAGGCAGATTTAGAGAGAGGCTGTTACAATAGTCCAGCCTAGCGAGAACCAGGGCTCTGGAGACAGTGAGCTTCTGAGGGAAGGAGAGGAAAGAAAGAATACATCTAAGGAGGTGCAGCTGATAGTGTGACTTCTTAGAAACATCATAGATGTGAGGAGAGAAGGAGAGTGTGGAGTCGAAGATGACCCCAAGGTTTTTAGCCTTGTAGGTGGGAGCAGGAAGAGGGCCAAGAGAGGCCGGCCAGAGAGCTGCAGGGAAGGAGGAATTTAGTGTGCTGATGAGTAGAATCTCAGTCTTACTGGCATTAAGGCAGAGGTCACTGGCGGAACACCACTCCTGGATAGCAGACAGACAGTCAGAGATGAGGAAAGGAGAGGAGGAGGCTGAGGGTATCCTGAAAATGAACTGGGTGTCATCCGCACTGAAAATCGGGGCAGAGAGCGGCAATGCGGTGGGCAAGGAGTGCCAGGTATTGGTTGAACAGCCAGGGAGAGAGGTTAGATCCATTGGGGACACCACTGGTAGAGAAAAAGATAGCAGAGAGGAAGGATCCAAGTTGGACCTAGGAGGGTCGGTCGGAGAGGAAAGAAGTCAGCCACGCCAGAGCCTGACCAGTGATACCAAGGTTATCACGGAGATAGTTGAGCAGGATGGCATGTTTGACAGTGTCAAAGGCAGAAGAGAGATCAAGCAAGATGAGGACGCAAAGGGTGTTAGAGTCAAGGTTGAAGAGCAGGTCTTCACGGATGTTCAGGAGAGCAGTTTCCATGCTTCTGGCAGCTCTGAAGCTAGACTGATGGTCATGAAGACAACCAACAGATTCAGTGTGGAGTTTAAGCTGGGAGATGGCCGGTTTCTCCAGGAGCTTGCCCAGAAAGGGAGTGATGGAGATTGGGCGAGAGTTAGCCAGACAGGAGGGATCGGCAGAGGGTTTCTTAAGAAGAGGGTGCACAAGGGAGTGCTTCAGGGGGGATTTCTTCCTCTCTAGCTGTGGGGTTCGCCAGGGGTCTAACCTCTCACCAAGGCTTTTCAACTAATACCTGGCAACTCTTGCCCACTGCATTGCCATTTTATGGTCAAATTTCCAGTGTTATGCTGATGACACTCAACTCATTTTCCAGCTGCCCTCAGCCACCTCCTTGCCCTCTCTCATCTCTGAATGCCTAACTGCCATTAAGATTGGTGTGCCACCAATGATCTTTGTCTGAATGCCAGCAAGACTGAGATCCTCCTCATCAGCACAGCATCTCCATCCTTTTCCCTCACTCTCGGGCCTGCCTCCCTTTGCCCCCCTCCTACCTCTACCTGTGAGGCTAAGACCCTCTCGGTCATATTTGACTCCACACGTTCCTTCTCCGCCCAGATCTCTGAGGTCTTAAGAAGTCAAACTTCCTATTGCACCTCCTCAGAGGTACTCTACCACTGTTTATTGCCTCCTATTTCTATTTATTTGTATTTATTATTTATGTATCTGCTCTCCTCTGCTCTGCACTTGCCACTCTCCCCTTCCATGCACTTTTTCCCTTTCCCATGCACTTGCGCATTCTCAATGTCACTGGGCCTAGTAAGATCACTGTTGTTCTTGTGTTCTCCCCTATTTACCCTCCCTTGCCTAGTCACACTTGAAACACTTGTGTACGAGCGCGATAAAAATACAATATCATATCATATCATGTCACATACATTTTACCTGCTTTTAAAAAAGTACAGGACTAATTATCACCAAATTTGCAAAAGAACGCTTTCTCGACCAAGGCGGTGCTGCTGCCACAAATTTGGTGAAAATCCATCCAGCCGTTTGGACTGTAGGCTTGCACAAACCTTTTCTCCATTTAGTGTATGGAAGAAAAAAAAACGTTGGGACCCTCCCCAATAACTTTCACCCCACCTCCACAAAACGTCACTCAACTTCCCAAAACAATTCAGAGTGCAGCATATAGTTTTTTTGCAGTTTTATACAAATTGCTCCAGGCAGAGCAAAGTTATAAGCCACCCAAAAATGAGTCTTTCTATGAAATGAGCAACTTAACCATATCTACACGGCCGCTACCGCGGGCCGTGTAATGTGGAGGAAATCAATAAAAATGTATAAAATTCCTCTGCCGGGCCATTGTCTGATTTCAGCCCAGAAAGTAGCTCAGCCCTAAATAGCTGTACAGGTTTGAACACTAATGGAACCTCAAAGTGCCAGAAATGTGACCGTTCCAGTACTGACACAATGCACTGCTCTGCCAAAGCACCTCACCTAGCTGCTTCTGATCTGCAGAACCCCCTGCTAGGTGAGTGTCACATTTGAACTGGGCCATAAAATGGTCTCAGGCACGATTGAAAAAGTGGCCCACAGTTGCAATGGCTCTTCCATCTTTTTTGTGCCAGACTTTTTCAATATCACGCAAGTGCCAGTTTTTGATAAAATGTGATAGAACCTGTGCAGTTGCACAGTATTTACTCAGAATCAATGGGCAACTACTAGCTACACAACTACCGAAAAATCCTGCTTCTTTTTTTGTATGGGTTTGTAAACAAATCGAAAAAACTGTACATTTCCAAACCAATGGCAGAAAGTATCTATATTCGTCTGTAACCACTTTTACAGTGCAAAGTCGCTAGGGGGGGGCGTAATTTCCCCTTAATGCAGGGAGAATGTCGCCAAGTTCGCAACACTGCCCACAACAGATACAAGCAAACACCTTCTTTTTTTGGGCGGTGGGGAGGATTTTCCTTTTCTTCTCCTCCTTACATTCACATTCTTACAGCAACTTCTTTAAAAATTCCTGTAGAATATAAAATTATATTCCATTACCAATGGTCGTCAAAGAAATGCCATTAGCATGGAAAAAGTACACATTTCTAGGATTAAAGATGTCATTGTCACAGTAGAACATCCCAGCTGCACACAAAATTTCAAACATGCTTCTGTTAATTAGACACCTTCCGACCTCTGGCAGTGGACAAATTACATTCGGATAATCCCATACTTTTCTTGGTGGTATACTTAAAAAAATGACTGTGCCAGTGGGGAAAATCTGCTTCACTGATTTGAGCAGCTTCTTGAGTTGACACAGCAAACATGCACAAGGCATGTAACCAAAATGCAAGGCCCCATAGTGCACAATGACAATTTGAACAGTAGCGACAGTGGCCACATGTCTGCAAAGTGTTAGGCGGAAACCTGTGCAGTTCCCTCTGGGACCACTGCAAAAGATTTAGGACTACAGGTGTTTGGCAGTAAACCCACTTGGTAGCAGTCTGTACCACACAGATTCACTTGGTAGCTGTGGCTGAGCAGTCAGACTTCCCTCAAGAAGAGTTAGGCAGTAGGTGGAGTATACAAAATAGGGCAATTTACACAGTAGAACAAGCAAACACGGAACAGAGCTTGGGTGCAAAGATAAATAGGTATTTATTTATAACAACACATCTATGAAAAACACTCTGGCACTAAGACGGCAAACAACTTCAATCACAATTACTATAAGTACATCAATCCCCCTAACAATAGTTCGACAAGTCTAGGTTCAATGGCACCACTTATTTGCAGACAGAGGTGAATGCTTTAACCTAGATGGCACTCTAGTATTCGTTAGGACGGGAGAGAAAAGGCAGGGTAGGAAATCAACTCGGTACCAACACTTTTGCAAACAAATGCAAGGCAAGTAAGGCAGGGTCTACTGTAGATCGCAAAGTTCAGAGGCCAGGCCCACTCGGAGAGAGGCAAGGCGATATGTCCCACAAAATATCACAGTGGAAATGCACTTCAAGTCTTTGTCGCAAATTGTTATTGAAAGATTGGACCAGTTCAGAACAGAAAGTTAAAGAAGGCTTGGAGGCGACCCACTGGAGAGGCGAGGATTAAGACCACTCACACTACCCGTCAAAAAGGAAAGCCAGGCAGAAACAGTACCTTGTTAGTGGAGAGACAGCTCTGGCGGGGGCAGTTGTTCTTGGTGGTGAATGCAAGTCGGGGCTTTGCTCTCGTCGTCGAAGGAAAGCTGAAGATCGTTGCACCACCAGGGAAGAGACCAGCCGCGGAGTGCTCTGTCACAAGGCACCACCGTGATGTGTCGTGGTATGGGTTAGTGGCTATCCGGTTGCCGGGGTGCTCAGCAGGGGCAATTCGACCACTACGCCCTGGAAGCGAAGAAAAAGCAAAGGGGACTGGTTGTTCCCACCAGTCAGGGGAAGAAGACTATCCAGCAGGGAGATCTCCTCTGTCGTTGGGAAGTGGTGAGTCGGTTCAGCAGGGCTCCACCGGAGGTGTCGTCGTTGCAGGTCGGCTTAGCTTTACAACTTGTCGGATTCTTAGGTCCTGTGGCGACTTCTGAAGATCCAGTCCCAAAAGCCCTGCTTTATGCAGAAAACCCCCATTCATTCAGCCTAGCTGTCAATCACAACACGCTAAGTGGTGAGCGGGGTGGCTCACCACTTGGGCCAATCACACCAGAGTGCGACTTGAGTTGGCAAGGCAACTCAGTCCAGGGTGCCTAAACCCCCTCCCACACCCCCTGTGGTACCCAGACAGAATGGCACATCTTTGGAGGGCCTCTGTGCAGAAGCCCGCCAAAAGAGGAACAAAGGGCACAACCTTTGAATAGGAGTCACAGAGACGAACACAGACGCCATTTTAAAAACCGAGTTCTGGCAGAAAATACCAACCGATAGATTTATTTAAGATAAATAAACCGGTGGTATGTTAGAGATTAACGAGAAAAGTATTAACCTCCAACAATGGGAAGAATCCCATAGAGTTATATTCGGGGTCGAATACAACAAGTAGTTTCCACTGCCACAAGCCAAAACTCGACGAGGGGGGACGGGACAGTGCCCCTCGAATAACAGACCCAGGGGTAATCGAATTACCCCTACTAGTACGTCCACGATAGGATGGTTTGTACTAGTTTTGTTAGTAAATTTAGGTCTAGTAAAGCCAATGGTGACTTTACATGCCCTGGGAGACAGTAGTCAGTCCCAGGGTATGGAGTCTATGGTGGGGATCCTCTAGACTCCCCAGTGTTACGGCACGGAGGGTGCAGTGTAACATATAGAAAAACATATGAGACCCTATGGAGTAAAAGACACCATAGCCCATAGAACACATTGACATTCCAAGGAATTAACCACATTCATGTCCAAGAGTGGGAGAAAAAGAGTCTCACTCTTGGCAGGATGGAAAAAAACAAACTCCAGAAATCCAGCAAAGCTGCTGGGGGACTCACTAGGTTAGGAAATTCAGCCTAAACAGAGAATTCTCCCTAACACAAAGTGCAACCACAGCGCCAAAGCTGCACACACGCACAGCCCTCCACAAAGCCTCCACTCCTTCCATATCGACATTTTCAGCAATGCCTCTTTCCAAGGCATACCTCTGCAGATCTTGCACAAAGGCATCACGCACGAGCAACACAGTGCATCTAGCGATCTCTGCCATCCTCACTACACAGAGCAATGAAAAAGAGTGTTACCAGCCCTTCCAGTGAGGCACACCCTCACCACCTGATTGGATACTCCACACATTCCCATTTGCATGTCCAGCATGCTGACAAGTGCAGGATGTGGCATGTACCCTTCCACAACTACTGCGAGACAGCGCGCTAGTGAAGCAGGGGCAGTGCTTCTTCCCTTTCCACTACTCTTTTTCCAGCATTCCCTCATAGGGTACTGTTAAATAGTTACACAAGCATCCACCATTCACATCCAAGACCTCGGCAGCTAACAATATCATTTCTATGCAACATGCCATATGTATCGTAAACCACTCACAGTACAAGTCTAGTGCGATTGTAATGAACCTGCAGTAGAAGCTTTTGTAAAAGTATGCAAAATGTATGCATCCAGATTAATGCACATCGCCGCCAAGCAGCAGAAAGGACAGGTATCAATATAATGTATACAGTACTTTTGCACAACTGGTAAAAGTGCCTCTAAGCTACTCAGGAAACATACGCTAATTTCTCCCATCACTTACAATCAAAAACCACTTGCAATGGTATGGCCTTTCAAATGCTTCATTTACCCATATCAACCATTGCAATATCCAAATAGTTAATCTCTTCTTTTCTTCTGGCAATTGCACAAGTGTTGTCCGCACTAACGTACCTTGTATATCATTTGTTAAATGGTTGCAGCAAAGGATCACCTAATGCACTCTACCAATACAAACCAACTACATAAATTAAGTACACAATTAGCGGTGAGGGATGGTGATGCGCTCAGCACCAAGAATGCAATTAATAGTTACTTGAGTATGATAAATTAAATGATGACTTTAATTCAGTTGCGAGCAGCCGACACGTGTTTCAGCACGCTGGTCGTTTTCAAGGCGCAGGACACTTTAAAGTTCCCCACTTCGTAGTCCTGAAGGTTAGTCATGTATGGACTGGGGACACCGCATGAGAAAGGTGTAGTGAATGAGGTTAAGAGGAACAAAGTTCAGCCATAATGGCGCATGACCGTATATTGCCAAACTGGCAGAGGATTATCCCATTGATTCTTTGAACACTCGATTTACCAAGCAATATACAGTCATGCGCCATTACGGCTGAACTTTGTTCCTCTAAACCTCATTCACTACACCTTTTTCATGCGGTGTCCCCAGTCCACACCTCTATCAAGTCATTGCAGCAGTTCCTCGACCACCATATGAAAGGGAACGAGAAAGTACAAATTAATATACTACACACTCTGTCCAGTGCAGAAATACACAGGGGTACCAGTACACTTGGTAAGCTGCATTTCTGAACCAGCTTGCAAAAGTACCTTCCACCATATGAAATTGTTAGCAATACACCATTGTAAAGTCAACGGAGGATACAGTACTCAAACACAAAACTACCTGGTCCATTCAAGTTTTGCAATACAAGTGGTGTACATTACTATGCAAATGTTGCAATCAATGGTGTTTTACACATATCAGCAATTTTTTAAAACAGCTCTGTAAACAGCTCTCACCACTTGTGTTTACAAATGGTACTTGTGCACAGAAGTGCTGCGAACAAACCTACAAACAATTGTAGAATCTCAGGATTAAGACAGGAATGGGACTACTGTGCTAGAATGATAAGGCCACATTAATCGGAGAAGGGGATGCACGTAAAGTTCTCATGTAGTTAGTACAAATAGAGGGAAACAAAATATACCCATACATGAAATCTTTGAGACTTCCTACATATGGCAACATACATGCACTCTCTGCAATCATGTAATTCCAGAACAAGTCCTGAACAAACGCTTTCTCTATGTATTTATGCATAACTGAGATTCCATGGCATTTTAGCACCTGGAACACAATTCTAACCATACCATATTGTGCAGGCCTTGCAATTCCAGTATTCGTTCCACCTTAGATATACAATCACATAGGCAATACTTACTAAGAAGGCTTTCAACATGGAATGCAGATGGAAACAAAAATAACTGCAAGCTTACAGCCTTCACACACTGACAGGTACCACTTGCCAACAAAACCTTCTCACCAATGGCCATAATCTACCACACAAGCAACGCAATCAGTTCAGTTCACTATAAAGCAGACATTGGAAATCAAGTACAATTGGTAAAGGAGTTGTAAAGTAATGTGCTTCCTTTCGTCAACAAGAGGGCGTGAAATATCCATGCCGAAAGGCATTACAGTGAGTAAGATGGCCACATCACCCACGTATGCGCAGCCATTGTGCACACACAGTCAGCCAAACAACACCGTTCAGCCATAAGACTCAACACATAGAGATAGTAGATAGGGCCCATAAGTGTACATTGATATACTGTAGCAGCTGTACATTCATTGCATAATGTGGAAGGTAGTAGCTTCTTTCCATGTAGGTAAAACTAAGTTCTACATAAGTGCAGCTATATGTGGGTGGCTGTGTACATTTTGCATATTTTAACTGTGTGAAGCAGAGCAACTCCTTTCATGGCGCAATAGCTTACTGCACTGCCTAAACTAAGGGTCTCTTCAGGGACTAACCACAGCAAACGCGTGTAGTGGTATATTGCTCCCTAATGTATACTGTAACCTACATCATGTATAACAGCTCACTTCTACTTCTCCAGCAAGTGTAAAATGTCCTTCACAACCATTCTGTAAAGGTGACCTACCCCAGAGAGATGCACAGTTGTAACTGTGTATGAAGCACCAACGTATTGTTGTAACAAGTTACCCAAAGCAGGGAAGGTGAAAAAAAAATGGACTCCATAAACATACATGTGCCATCCAAACACCAGTATAACATTGTTAGCAGGCAAGGCTCCATTAGGTTGTGGTGGGTGTGGCCTCTTGTGGGCATGCCCTACAGCCTTCGGCCATGCACCCAAGAGCCTAGGACTTGGCCACACCCACCACAGCGTAATGCAGCTATGCATGGCAGCATGTGACCAGGTACCACAACCCAGAAACATAATACAGACAGTCCCACCCAACCCACACAACATAATGCAGCCATGCATGCAAACATGTAACGAGGTACCAGAACCCACAAACATAACACAATCTCTGGCACCCCTACCAACTTCCATTCACATAGCATTTTACTACTTCCAACCAAACTACAAAATCTTCACAAAATTGTTCCTGGCCCCAACACTCTATTGACTACAAAGAACCACTACAGCATAATACAGATCAGTACTGAGTATTCTGCACAATGGCGACAACCCAACCACATACAACATCCATGGAACCCTATACACACAGTATGTCAACACTTTGCCCAGTGGACACACTGCAGGACTGTTCACTCAACCATTTCCAAAACTGGAGATTGTGCAGACAATCACCACACCCATGCAACGCAAAATGTGTACAATGCTGACAAACCACACACCCAAGGCTACAATGCGAAACATACTTTATACCAATGGATATACTTTTTGGTGCAAGGCCTGCAGCCATGCATCCAAAGGCTGCCACCATGCATCCAAGGCACTAGGAGCTTACCACACACAACAAAGCATACTAAACCCAATGTAAAAATGATCATGTCAAGTACTATGCACTCGCCATCTGCACTGGCGTCTGCCAGTAGTAACAACAGAAAGAGGTCACCTCTGCACCTATGCAGCCATAACGAAGGCTACACTCATTCACTACACAAGGTACTAGCCTAAGGACGTACTCAGGAATTGCCACAGTACGCACCATCTTCTTCCACCTACTGAAATATATCAGATGATTCACTTCTCACTCTCCCACCCTTTCCATCCCCTCTTTCCACCACCAGATGCTGCAAAGCATGTATAGCAGCCCCTTTCGGTGCCGCACTGTCCTCAGAAACAACATGGCGGTGTTACTGAAAATTATGAATCACATCAAGCTTCTCTCCAGCCAACCACCGGGCACGTCCAATGTCTGACGACATCATGCCACACTCCAGCCCAATCAGACTTGTGACCGCGGAGTAAACAGGGAATTGGGACCTCGGAGCAGAGCCAGATATCACTAATTTTTTGAGAGGTACATTTCACCTAATGTTTAAAAAAGTACAGGACTGATTATCACAAAATTTACAAAAGCACGCTTTCAGGACCATGCAGCCGCTCCTGTCGCATATTTTATGAACAACCGTCCAATGGTTTGACTTGTACTTGTGTACTTGTGTCCGTCTATGGAAAAAAAAATGTTGGGACTCCCCCTATAACTGTGGCCTCCCTAGACGACACCTCACTGTGTAGTTATGGTTAAGTTGCTCAGCTCATAGGAAGAACACTTTTTGGGCGGCTTATAACATCGCTCCGCCTGATCCTGTCACCAAACTTTGCAAAAAAAGTATATGGCCCACTCTGAATTCTTTTGCAAAGTTTTGTGAGGTGTTGTGCGGGGGGGCAAAGTTATAGTAGGGATCCCAAAAAATAGTTTTTTTCCATAGACTGAATGGGGAAAAACTTTGCCCATGGCTACAGGCTGGGCGGATTGTCACCAAATTTGCACCAGGAGTGCGGGCTTGGGTCAGAAGGCGTGCCAGTACTTTTGGTGCAAAGAACTGAAATGCACATCCCAAAAATGTGTGATATCTGGGTTCACTGTGCAGACCCATTTCCCTATTCGCTGCGTGGACAGGAGTGTCATTGGCTCGCGGTACGGCGTGCGATCAGAGAAGTTTGGATGCAGCCAGTGGTTGGCAGGAGGGAAGCGTGCTATGAGTCAACAATTTTTGTGGATATCGCCATGGTGTATCGAAGGACAGTGCAGTGGTGGAAGGATCTTGAAAAAATTACCGTACATAATGTTTTGGCAGCATACGTGAGGGAACGGGTGTGGGAGTGAGAAGTGGTTCATGTGGCATATGTACATAGGTGGAAGAAGACGGCGGAGTGCCTGCAGTATTCTCACGTATTGCACCACTTCGCGGGTACCTAGACAGGTGAGCACATTTTGTGGTGATTGAAGGCAGCTGTCGGAACTGCCCCATAGTTTCCGCCACGAGCTGTTTGCGGAGACCTCTTTTCGTGGTGAGTGGTGGCAGGTCAGTTTCAGAAGGGGAGTGAATTGTACATGACATAGGTTGGGTGGGAGCGCGGGTGCACTTCGGATGGAATGCGTTAGTTGGGCACATGGCGGCATGCATGGGTGAATGAAGTTGTGGTGGGTCTGTGGAAGGATTAGACTACTGGGTGAATGGCCGAAGCTCGTAGGCCGTAGGTTTTAGTGCATGCACTCAAGAGCGTAGGGCTTCAACATAACCACCGCAGGAACCCATTTTTGACTCTGCATCCGGTAGAGGGTGGTGCTTTCAAAGTGTGGTGTGTGCAGATTGGTTTCATTAGGGCTAGTGTTGTGAACAGAATGTGGGTAGGTTGGCAGTGACACAGTACTTTGTGAATGGAAGTGGGTACGCCCATAGTATGTGAATAAAAGTGCACAGGAGTGCAGGAGAGAGTGTTTTGTTTGTACATTATGTTAACTGTTGCAATGTGTTGCTGCATAGCTCCATATCAGTGGGCAGGTTGGGTAGGAGTGCTGGTGGCAGTGGTGTGTATGTGGATTGTCGCAGTTCGTGACATGGTGACATGCATGGTGCCATTACGTTGCTGTGGGTGTTTTCAAGGCCTAGACTATTGGGTGCATGGCCGAAGGCCATAGGCCATGCACTCAAGAGCCTAGAACTTGAGGACACCCACAACAGTAATGCATGTTTGACTCTGCATCAGTTAGAGGGTGGTGACATGTAAGGAATGGTTGTGGAGCACATTTCAGATGTCATAAGCCAGTGTTGCAAACAGAATGTGGGTAGGTTGGCAGTGGCACAGTACTTTATGAATGGATTGAATGTTCACAGGGGTGCAGGAGAGAGTGTTTTCTTTGTACATTATGGTAACTTTTGCAATTTGTTACTGCATAGCTCCATGGCAGTCCGTTGCTAGGGTAGGAGTGCTGGTGGCAGTGGTTTGTATGTGGATTGGCGTAGTTGGTGACATGCATGGTGACATTACATTGCTGTAGGTGTGTTCAGTACATTATGTTAACTGTTGCAATTTGTTGTTGCATAGCTCCATGGTGGTGCACAGGTTGGGTAGGCGTGCTGGTGGCAGTGGTGTGTATTGTTGTTGATGACATGGTGACATTACGTTTGTGGATTGTGATAATTGTGACCTGTTTTTGTGAATGGGTGTTTTATGGTGTCGGGAGTTGGGGTGAAGTGCTCTACCTATGTATGCAAACAAAGGGGGGTCTGGGAATCTCTCTACCAGCACGAACACAGCCCAATGACCTGTTCTTGGGTGAGTAACCCCTGGGAGAGACTCTACCAAGTCTTTAGCTCACTGTCCTTTTCACAGAGAAGAAATTTCCCCGCATATCAGCCTTTGTCCTGCCCAGAGGCAGTCCAGCGCCGAAATGCTAGGCAATTCTCCTATGAACAAGAGTACCATCAGTAACCCCATACACGTGTTTCAGCCTTGTTGGGCATCATCAGTGAGGTGGAACTGTTGCCTCTCTAAGAACAGTGAGCAAGGGGTCCACGTCTGGATTGCCCTGTTAACTTAGGGTGAAACCCAAAGTTAATGTATGCAAACAAAGGGGGGTCTGGGAATCTCTCTACCAGCACGAACACAGCCCAATGACCTGTTCTTGGGTGAGTAACCCCTGGGAGAGACTCTACCAAGTCTTTAGCTCACTGTCCTTTTCACAGAGAAGAAATTTCCCCGCATATCAGCCTTTGTCCTGCCCAGAGGCAGTCCAGCGCCGAAATGCTAGGCAATTCTCCTATGAACAAGAGTACCATCAGTAACCCCATACACGTGTTTCAGCCTTGTTGGGCATCATCAGTGAGGTGGAACTGTTGCCTCTCTAAGAACAGTGAGCAAGGGGTCCACGTCTGGATTGCCCTGTTAACTTAGGGTGAAACCCAAAGTTAATGTATGCAAACAAAGGGGGGTCTGGGAATCTCTCTACCAGCACGAACACAGCCCAATGACCTGTTCTTGGGTGAGTAACCCCTGGGAGAGACTCTACCAAGTCTTTAGCTCACTGTCCTTTTCACAGAGAAGAAATTTCCCCGCATATCAGCCTTTGTCCTGCCCAGAGGCAGTCCAGCGCCGAAATGCTAGGCAATTCTCCTATGAACAAGAGTACCATCAGTAACCCCATACACGTGTTTCAGCCTTGTTGGGCATCATCAGTGAGGTGGAACTGTTGCCTCTCTAAGAACAGTGAGCTAGGGGTCCACGTCTGGATTGCCCTGTTAACTTAGGGTGAAACCCAAAGTTAATGTATGCAAACAAAGGGGGGTCTGGGAATCTCTCTACCAGCACGAACACAGCCCAATGACCTGTTCTTGGGTGAGTAACCCCTGGGAGAGACTCTACCAAGTCTTTAGCTCACTGTCCTTTTCACAGAGAAGAAATTTCCCCGCATATCAGCCTTTGTCCTGCCCAGAGGCAGTCCAGCGCCGAAATGCTAGGCAATTCTCCTATGAACAAGAGTACCATCAGTAACCCCATACACGTGTTTCAGCCTTGTATGTTGCGTTTGTGCATGATGTTAGCTGCCAGCATGGCATTATGTTAACTGTTACAATTTGTTGCTGCGCAGGTCCATGCTGGTGCACAGGTTGGGTAGGAATACTGGTGGCAGTGGTGTGTATTGTCGTAGTTGGTGACATGGTGACATGCATGGTGGCATTATGTTGCTGTGGGTGTGCTCAAGGTCTATGCTGTGTGCATATTTCTTGAAGCAGGCCCAATGGTGTGAAAATGTTGTAGTTAGTGACACATTACTTTGTGAATGGCTGTGGGTAGGGGTGGTGGAGGCTGTGGTATGTTTGTGGATTGGGCTAATTGCAACCTGTTTTTGTGAATGGGTCTTTTATGGTGTGGGCGAGTTGGGGTGAAGTGCCGCTACCTATGTATGTTGCGTTTGTGCATAATGTTAGCTGCCCACATGGGCGTTATGTTAACTGTTGCAATTTGTTGCTGCCTAGCTCAGTGGCAGTGCACAGGTTGGGTAGGAGTGCTGGTGGCAGTGGTGTGTATGTGGATTGTCGTAGTTGGTGACATGGTGACATGCATGGTGTCATTACGTTGCTGTGGGTGTGTTCAAGGCCTAGACTATTGGGTGCATGGCCAAAAGCCGTAGGCCGTAGGCCATGCACGGAAGAGCCTAGGCCTTGAGGACACCCACAGCAGTAATGCATTTTTGACTGTGCATCAGTTAGAGGGTGGTGACATGTAAGGAATGGTTGTGGAGCACATTTCATCCATCATAAGCCAGTGTTGCAAATAGAATGTAGGTAGGTTGGCAATGGCACAATACCTTGTGAATGGAAGTGGGTACACCCATAGTATGTGACTGAAAGGAGCAGGGTGGAAATGGAAATGGAATTGTGGGAAATAGGCAATTAGGAGCTTAGGGTGTGGTTTACAGGAAGAGGTGGTACAATTTCGTCCCAAAATTGTGTCGTGAGGGTGGTCGAGATGGGCAGACGCACAGCGCTTATCGTCGTGATACCTTTGAGCGCCATCTGCACAGGTGTTGCGTGCAACGAGGCATTGCTGGTAATTTTGGGTTGGAAGGAGTTTCTGGGCCTGTCAGGGTGACTGCAATTTTAGCAGGATGGTTCGCCTTTGCAGATGTGTGGTGTCCATCATGAGCGTTGACTTTGTCGTGGTACACTATGGAAGTCTACATTTGGGTTACATGTCTTGTGGATGATTAATCTGTCACCTGAAGTGGTTGCTGACCACAGTGATGCAGGTATTTCCTACTGCCAAGTTCGTTTTCTCATGCATAGCACCAAGAGGAGTATGGATCCATGAGAGCGTAATTTGTCCCCAGCCAGAGGTCGGAAAGTGTGCTATAAACAGAATTATGTGCAAATGTATGCAGACTGCTGGCATGTTCTCCACCGACTATGATATCATGAGGTCGCAAAATATCCAGTGGTTCTGTAGAAATGTCATTTATTTGACCGCCATTGGCAATGCCATTTTCTTTTACACTGTGCAAGAAGCATTGACCAGAATGTGGTAAAAATGTGAGGAGAGGCAAACACAAAAGCTTGTAAAGTGAAAAAATAAAAAAGTTGCTTGCACGCACGTAAAAAAAAACAAGAAAAAAAGAAAACATTATACATCTACAATGGAAGACCAAATCCCGTACCCAGTTTGATATTGTTTATCCCACCATCCCCCAACCCCCACTTCACTACAATGAAAAGTTAGTGGATTATGTGGTACTTTCAGGATTACACGTGCCACATCATGCGTGGCTATGTGGATGTATGCGGATAGAGAAATCATGCATACTTTCATTGAATTTTGTAGTGGACGTGCTTTGGAATGGCACAACATTTGTACTGTAAATGTGTAACTGTACATTTCAATTGTTGTACAGGAGTGACAGTGTTGGATGATGGCGGCTTTCATGTGATTGGTGGATGCGTGTGTGCCTATTTACTCGTAACCCAATGAGGTAGAGCTGCAGAGAAGACAATGCAAAGGGAAGAAGGACTGCTCCAGCTTTGCAGGGGTGCGGCCCTCGTGCTACTTTGCGAGGCGCACGTGCCACAATCTGCCCTTTACACCACCTTGCCCAATTGAGATGGCAGTGTGGGGATTAGCCAATCGGGTATTGTGGGTGTGGTTGTTAGGGAGAATTCTCTGTTTAGGCTGAATTTCCTAACCTAGTGAGTCCCCCAGCAGCTTTGCTGGATTTCTGGAGTTTGTTTTTTTCCATCCTGCCAAGAGTGAGACTCTTTTCCTCCCACTCTTGGACATGAATGTGTGTAATTCCTTTTAATGTCAATGGCCCTCATTACGACCCTGGCGGAGAGGGGTTTACGCCAGCGTAATGCATGGCGTACCTCTCCGCCAGATTACGACTTTCCGTAGCGCCATGGTGATTTTTACGCCGGATTTTCAGGGCGGAAAAATCCATGGCGCTACGGGACCTCTCGTTAATTACGCCACTGTAATTTACAGTGGCGTAATTAACGCCTTCCCCACTCCCATTATGCCCTATGGGGCAAAAATGGGAATGGGGAAGGGTAAATGGGGATTGGGGACTTACCGCCCCGCCAAGGTCGGAATGGGGCGGTAAGTCCGCCAACCCCCATGGCGGAGTTGGCAGCTCTGCGCCATGGTCCATGGTGCAAATTGCACAATGGATCTCCGCAAGGGTCGTAATGAGGGCCAATGTGTTTTATGGGCTATGGGGTCTTTTACTCCATAGGGTCTCATATGTTTTTCTATGTGTTTTACACTGCACCCTACGTGCCATAACACTGGGGCGTCCTAGCGGACCTCCACCATAGACTCCATACCCGGGGACTGACTACTGTCTCCCCGGGCATGTAAAGTCACCATTGGCTTTACTAGACCTAAATTTACTAAAAGAACTAGTACAAACCATCTTATTGTGGACGTACTAGTAGGGATAATTCGATTACTCCTGGATCTGTTATTCGAGGGGGCACTGTCCCGTCCCCCCTCGTCGAGTTTTGGCTGGTGGCAGTGGAAACTACTTGTTATGTTCGACCCCGAACATAACCCTATGGGATCCGTCCCATTGTTGGAGATTGATACTCTTCCTCGTTAATCTCTAACGTACCACCGGTCTACTTATCTTAAATAGGTTTATCGGATGGTATTTTCTGCCAGAACTCGGTTTTTAAAATGGCGTCTGTGTCTCTGTGTCTCCTAAACCAAAGGTCGAGCCCTTTGTTCCACTTTTGGCGGGCATCTGTACAGAGACCCTCCAAAGTGGTGCCATTCTGTCTGGGTTAACACAGGGGTGTGGGAGGGGGTTTGGGCACCCTGGACCGAGTTGCCTTGCCAACTCAAGTCGCACTCTGGAGTGATTGGCCCAAATGGTGAGCCTCCCCGCTCACTACTTAGCGTGTGTTGATTGACAGCTAGGCTGAATGAATGGGGGTTTTCTGCATAAAAGCAGGGCTTTTGGGACTGGATCTTCAGAAGTCGCCACAGGACCTAAGAATCCGACGAGGGTAACGCTAAGCCGACCTGCACAATGACACCTCCGGTGGAGCCCTGCGGAACCGACTCACCACTTCCCGACGACAGAGGAGATCGCCCTGCCGGAGAGTCTCTTCCCCTGACTGGTGGGAACAACCAGTCCCCTTTGCTTTTTCTTCGCCTCAGGACGCAGTGGTCGAATTGCCCGTGCAGAGCACTTCGGAAACCTGATAGCCAATACCCCTGTACCACGACCAAAAGATGGTGCCTTGTGACGGAGCACTTTGCGGCTGGTCTCTTCCCTGGTGGTGCACCGGACTTCACTTTTCTTCGACGACGAGATCACCTCTACTCTTGGCAAAGACCTGACGTGCATCCACCACCAGGAACAACTGCCCCCGCCGGAGCTGCCTCCACAAACAAGGTACCGTGTCCGCCTGGCGTCCCTTTCGATCGGTTCGAGTGAGGTGTCTTAATCCTCTCCTTTCCGTTGGGTCGCCTCCAAGCTTTGTCTCACGTATTGTTCTGAACTGGTTCAATCTGCCGATAACAATTTGCTACACAGGCTCGAGCGCATTTCCACAAAGAGACTTTTTAGGACAAATCGCCTTGCCTCTCTCCAAGTGGGCCGGGCCTCTGAACTTTATGATATATTGTGGTTCTCTTTTTTTTGCCTTGCATTTTTCCCGTAAAGTATTGAACTGTGTTGACTTCGTAACCTGCCTATTTTTTCTCTCCCATCCTAACTGATATTAGAGTGCCATCTAGGTTGAGGTATACACCTCTGTCTGAAAATAAGTGATACTGGTAGAACCTAGACTTGTCGAAATATTGTTAGGGGGATTGATCGTTTCTTCTTCGTAGAGTAATTGTACTTGAATTGTTTGCCGTGATAGTGCCATAGTGTTTTCCATAGATGTTCCGTTATAAATAAATACCCTAATATCTTTACACTAAGCCTCGTTGCGTGTTTGCTTGTCTTACTGTGAAGAATTGCCCTATATTGTACACTCCACATACTGCTTGACTCTTCTTGAGGGAATTCCGACAGCTCAGCCACAGCTACCAAGTGAATCTGTGTGGTACAGACTGCTACCAAGTGGGTTTACTGCCAAACACCTGTAGTCCTAAATCTTTTGCAGTGGTCCCAGAGGGAACTGCACAGGTTTCCGCCTAACACTGGTGGCAGCAGTGGGATTTGTATCGAGTATGCAGTTTAGAGTGCTTTTCGACACTTTAGGATATCTAACCACAAAACTTAGCACTAAAAAGCAACTTTCAAAAACATGTCTACGATGGAAACTTACAGTCAAGAATCCTTGTCAGGTGAAAATACTGAGAGTTTGCGAGCTCTCTGTAGGCAAGAGAATCTTCCTGTAAGAGGCAAGAAGTTAGAACTAATAGAGAGATTGCTGGCGAACCAAAGTCTAGGTACTGGTTCAGAGGAGCCAATTTCTCCAGCAACTGTAGATAACAGTGATGGTGTTGATCTGAATCGTAATTCTGATGATAGCGATGAAGAGGCTGACGAGGACGGAGAGGCTAACAAAACTGTCTCCCCTGCTCCTCTACCTGCCTTACCAGCTGTGCCTACGGGGCCCATACCAGGTCCCACATGTAACCCTGCTTATTTTGAACTTGAAAAAATGAAGCTCGAATTAGAATACAAACGGTTCTTGGCCCAATCTGAACGAAACCAAGAGCTCGATTTCAGACGGATGAATCCCCAGGCTGAGCAGAAGCAAGCTGAGTTAAGACTCAGAGAAATAGAACTTAATCACGAGTTAGAGATGAAAAAGTTGTCTATAGAAAATGCTTCTCTCTCCTCTGGTTCCTCTAGGAGCTCCAGTCCCAAAAGACCACGGATGCCGAAGGAATTAGTGGGTATGTATGAACCGAGATTGGATGTGTTGGATTGATTAAAACTGTTTGAGTACAACCATGGGCTCCAGGACATCACCGGGAATGATTTACTTCCCTGGTTGTTCTCTAGGCTCCCTCCTTTTGCGACTGATGTGGTAATGGAGTTGGGGGAGGCGGATAAGACAGATTACGAAAGTGTGAAACTAGCTTTGATAGCTAGATTCGGGAAGACCCCTTCCCAGTATCTTAAGAGGTTTAGAACCCTCAAAAAGCATGATGGTACCCCTTGGGCTACCTGGGTGAGTGAAGGGTTGAAAAACTTAGAGGGATGGATTAGGGGATACAAAGTGAACACTTATGAGGGTATGAAGAATCTTTTTATGTTGGAGTCTATTTATGATGCCTGTTCTCCTGAGCTCAGACAGCACTTGGCTGATTCGAAAGAGTTGGATTCCTGGAAGCTAGCAAAGGCTGCTGACTTGTGGGTTGCCAACAGTGCTACTCAGAAGGATTCTGGGGCAACTCAGAAAAAGGATGAGGGAAAAAAGCCAATAAAAGACTCAAAAGAGAATTCGAATAACTCAAATTCCAAAGAGGGCCCCAAACAAAACCAGAAGGGTAAGCCACCGGGAAAACCACAGCAGAATAGTGTGTCTTCTGGTGCCAAACCGGAAGGAGGTCAGAACAAGCCACCATTCCAAAAAGCATTCGGTAAATGCTTTGTTTGTGGCTCGACTGACCACGTGAAAGGAGATCCCAGATGTAAGGGTAAACCTTCAGGGGTCCAGCTTGTCTCCTTAGCCTTCGCTCCAGAGAAGGAAGTCCAAATGGCAAGTGGAAACTTTCTACTGCTAGCTGATGAACCCATTGGAGTCTCAGCCAGCGTTTCTTTAGTATCTCTGGGGTTGTGGGAACAACATAATTTAGATGTCTATAATTCTATCCCCGATAATACTAAAGAGTATTATAAGGACAGTGTCCAGGTGAATGGTCAGGAGACACCTGCCATTAGGGACACTGGGGCCAGCATAACTGTGGTGGAGAAATCGTTTTTTCAGGCTGAGGATGTTGCTAAGGCACCCAAACGCCTCACCAAGTTAGCTGGAGGGCCTGTGCAGATGCTTCCCCAATTACCAGTTCTCATCCAGTGTAACGACATGACTGTGAAGATACCTGTCAGCATACAGAGTGAGGTACCAGAACGCGTACTGTTGGGTAACGATTTGAAAACTCTCAGAGTTGTATCGCATACTCCCAGACCTCCAAGTAAATGGTTACAGGAGCTAACCAGACCCGCAAGAGAGAGGACCATGCGCGGTACTCTCCAGGAGATGATGAAGAAGGAAATCACTCCTACTCCACTGGAATTGTCAGCCGCTGTCTCCAAGAAACCAGAAGCGAAAGGGAAACCTAAGACTTCTGCTCCGAAACCAGCAGCCGGCATTACAGTACAGCCAACACGGACTTCCCCGCGGTTGTCCAAAGTTACACCCGTAACTCCACCTCCAGCTGAGGCTGAGAGGGAGGTACAACCCTGTGTGGTAGAATTAGACTCTGAGGAAGAGCTAATGGAAGGCCAGGAACTCATTGGAGATCTGGATCCTGTTGACCATCCTGAGCTGTAGTCTTTACTGGCAGAAGGTGGACCCAGCAGGGCAGACTTCAGTAAGGGACAGAGAGAATGTCCAACTCTGGAAGGTCTTCGCCACCAGGCAGAAGCTCAGGGTGAAGGGCAAGAGCCTGGGAAATACAGGTTGCACTGGGAAGATGGCCTCTTCTACAGTGAACCGACCAAGTCTGCACCTGGAGACTACAAACGACTTGTAGTACCCCAAGAGAACAGACCACAGTTCTTGCAGTTAGCCCACGAGATTCCTTTGGCTGGTCACTTGAGTTTCAAGAAGACTAAGGAAAGGCTCTCTCTCTACTTCTATTGGCCGAAGATGGGGGCCGAAGTAGAAAAACACTGCAGGAGCTGCCACACCTGCCAGACCTCTGGTAAGGTTGGCTCCAAGAATGTGGCACCGTAAGTGCTTCTCCCAGTTGTGGGAGTCCCATTTGAGAGAGTAGGGATTGACATTGTTGGTCCCCTTGATCCTCCAACCTCCTCAGGCAACAGGTTTATACTTGTTGTAGTAGACCATGCTACTAGGTATCCTGAGGCTATTCCTATGAGGACTGTTACAGCTCCGGCTGTGGCTAAGGCCCTCCTTGGTATTTTTACTAGGGTCGGGTTTCCTAAGGAAGTAATCTCTGACAGGGGGTCAAACTTTATGTCCCACTACATGAAAGCCATGTGGAAAACCTGTGGAGTTACTTACAAGTTCTCAACAGCTTACCACCCACAAACCAATGGGTTGGTAGAACGGTTCAACCGAACCATGAAGAGCATGATAGGTGCTTTAGAAGAACCCTTTAAGCGTAAGTGGGACCTTCTACTGCCATGCCTTCTCTTTGCTTATGAAGAAGTCCCTGAGGAGGGAGTAGGTTACTCTCCCTTCGAACTACTCTATGGTCATCCCATCAGAGGACCCTCGGCCCTGATTAAGGAGGGGTTGGAGAGTGCTCCTTCCCCCAAGCCAGTCAGAGTGACTGACTACGTGATAGGTCTCCGAAGGAGAATGTCACACATGATGACGGAAGCAAGCGATAACTTGAAAGCGGGACAAGCATTGGTCAAGCACTGGCACGATCAAAAGGCTAACATGGTTGAGTTCGCTCAAGACCAGCTCGTTCTCGTTATGATCCCAACAAGGCAGAGGGCCTTGCAAGATAAATGGATGGGACCCTTCAGAGTTGTGGGTAAACTCAGAGAGGTTAACTATCTGGTGGACTTGGGCAATCCCAAGGAGGCTCCGACAGTCTTTCACACCAGCCGCCTCAAAGCGTACGTCTCACAACCTGATGTAGGAGCGTTGCTTCTAGCATCATCCGAGGAAGAATAAGAGAGTGAAGCTCTTCCGGATTTCTGAGGCTTACCTTTGGATGAAAAAAACTGAAGGAGTAAATCTCTCCTCCAATCTGACACCCGAGCAACAAGAAGAGTGCAAATCTATGTTGAATAAGTTTGCCTCTCTGTTTTCGCTTTCACCAGGCTTGACCCCTTGGGGCCAGCATGACATACTCACTGGTGACTGTCTGCCAGTCAAAAGCAGAGGATAACGAATGTCAGAAAACGTACAAACCCACATCAAAGGTGAGGTCAGCAAGATGCTTGATCTCGGGGTAATAGAGCACTCTACTAGTCCATGGTCTAGACTAGTTGTGTTAGTACCATAGGCCGGATCTAAAGAGCTTAGATTCTGCATGGATTATAGAGCTCTAAATGCAGTCACTAAGACTGATGCCCACCCTTTGCCAAGAACAGATGAGTTGGTGGATAAACTTGGTGCCGCCAAATTCCTCAGCACATTTGACTTGACGTCAGGCTATTGGCAAATAGCCCTGACAGACCATGCCAAGGAGAAAACTGCATTTTCTACCCCGGTTGGCTTATACCAGTTTAAGGTAATGCCTTTCGGATTGAAGAATGCACCTGCTACGTTTCAACGGATGGTAAACCAGGTTCTGAATGGGATGGAGGACTTCTGCATGGCATACTTGGATGACATCGCAGTGTTCAGCAATTCCTGGGAAGAACATGTAAACCACCTGAGAGATGTTTTGCAGGCTCTTGGACGAGCCAATCTGACCATAAAGGCGAGTAAATGCCAAATTGGACAGAGTAAGGTAGTCTATCTTGGACATGAGGTAAGAGGTGGAGAAATAAGGCCTTTGCTCAGTCAGATTGAAGCTGTGCAAAATTGGACAACACCTACTACTCAAACCCAAGTGAGAGCCTTCCTAGGCCTCACTGGGTACTACAGGAATTTCATAGAGAACTATGGTACCATAGCTTCTCCACTGAATGTCATCTCCTCGCCCAAATTTCCTAAAAAGGTTAAATGGAACGAGGAGTGCAATCAGGCGTTTGAAAACCTGAAAAAGGCTCTTTGCCTAGCCCCAGTACTCAGAGCTCCTGATTACCGCTAAAACTTCATTCTGCAGACAGATGCTTCAAATGTAGGGATAGGTGCTGTACTCAGTCAACTGGATGGGAAAGGCAGGGAGCACCCCATTTGCTTCATCAGCCGCAAGCTGAAGGATCCTGAAACAAGGTGGGCAAGCATCGAAAGAGAGTGCTTTGCTATTGTGTGGGCTCTGAAGAAGTTTAGGCCGTACTTGTATGGTTCTACTTTTGTCATTCAGACTGACCACCAACCCTTGAGATGGTTAATGCAAATGAAAGGGGAAAACCCAAAACTATTGAGATGGTCGATCTGCCTGCAAGGGTTTGATTTCACCATTGAGCACAGGTCAGGATGTCACCACCAAAATGCTGATGGTCTCTCTAGGATGTATGTCATCGACTAGAGGTATGAGATTCATCCAGGAGTGGATTAAATCCTCCTGTCCCTTAGTCTGGGGGGGCGAGTGTTAGGGAGAATTCTCTGTTTAGGCTGAATTTCCTAACCTAGTGAGTCCCCCAGCAGCTTTGCTGGATTTCTGGAGTTTTTTTTTTTTTTCATCCTGCCAAGAGTGAGACTCTTTTCCTCCCACTCTTGGACATGAATGTGTGCAATTCCTTTTAATGTCAATCTGTTCTATGGGCTATGGGGTCTTTTACTCCATAGGGTCTCATATGTTTTTCTATGTGTGTTACACCGCACCCTACGTGCCGTAACACTGGGGCGTCCTAGCGGACCTCCACCATAGACTCCATACCCGGGGACTGACTACTGTCTCCCCGGGCATGTAAAGTCACCATTGGCTTTACTAGACCTAAATTTACTAACAGAACTAGTACAAACCATCTTATTGTGGACGTACTAGTAGGGGTAATTCGATTACTCCTGGATCTGTTATTCGAGGGGGCACTGTCCCGTCCCCCCTCGTCGAGTTTTGGCTGGTGGCAGTGGAAACTACTTGTTATGTTCGACCCCGAACATAACCCTATGGGATCCGTCCCATTGTTGGAGATTGATACTTTTCCTCGTTAATCTCTAACGTACCACCGGTCTACTTATCTTAAATAAGTTTATCGGATGGTATTTTCTGCCAGAACTCGGTTTTTAAAATGGCGTCTGTGTTCGTCTCTGTGACTCCTAAACCAAAGGTCGAGCCCTTTGTTCCACTTTTGGCGGGCCTCTGTACAGAGACCCTCCAAAGTGGTGCCATTCTGTCTGGGTTACCACAGGGGTGCGGGAGGGGGTTTAGGCACCCTGGACCGAGTTGCCTTGCCAACTCCGGTCGCACTCTGGAGTGATTGGCCCAAGTGGTGAGCCTCCCCGCTCACCACTTAGCGTGTGTTGATTGACAGCTAGGCTGAATGAATGGGGGTTTTCTGCATAAAAGCAGGGCTTTTGGGACTGGATCTTCAGAAGTCGCCACAGGACCTAAGAATCCGATGAGGGTAATGCTGAGCCGACCTGCACGACGACACCTCTGGTGGAGCCCTGCGGAACTGACTCACCACTTCCCGACGACAGAGGAGATCGCCCTGCCGGAGAGTCTCTTCCCCTGACTGGTGGGAACAACCAGTCCCCTTTGCTTTTTCTTCGCCTCAGGACGCAGTGGTCGAATTGCCCGTGCAGAGCACCTCGGCAACTGGATAGCCACTACCCCTGTACTGTGACCAAAAGGTGGTGCCTTGTGACGGAGCACTCCGCGGCTGCTCTCTTAGCTGGTGGTGCACCGGACTTTACTTTTCTTCGACGACGAGATCACCTCTACTCTTGACAAAGACCCGACGTGCATCCACCACCAGGAACAACTGCCCCCGCCGTAGCTGCCTCCACAAACAAGGTACCGTGTCCGCCTGGCGTCCCTTTCGATCGGTTCGAGTGAGGTGTCTTAATCCTCTCCTTTCCGTTGGGTCGCCTCCAAGCTTTGTCTCACGTATTGTTCTGAACTGGTTCAATCTGCCGATAACAATTTGCTACACAGGCTCGAGCGCATTTCACAAAGAGACTTTTTGGGACAAATCGCCTTGCCTCTCTCCGAGATCTATTGTGGTTCTCGTCTTCTTGCCTTGCATTTTTCCCGTAAAGTATTGAACTGTGTTGACTTCGTAACCTGCCTATTTTTTCTCTCCCATCCTAACTGATATTAGAGTGCCATCTAGGTTGAGGTATACACCTCTGTCTGAAAATAAGTGATACCGGTAGAACCTAGACTTGTCGAAATATTGTTAGGCGGATTGATCGTTTCTTCTTCGTAGAGTAATTGTACTTGAATTGTTTGCCGTGATAGTGCCATAGTGTTTTCCATAGATGTTCCGTTATAAATAAATACCCTAATATCTTTACACTAAGCCTTGTTGCGTGTTTGCTTGTCTTACTGTGAAGAATTGCCCTATATTTTACACTCCACATACTGCTTGACTCTTCTTGAGGGAAGTCTGACAGCTCAGCCACAGCTACCAAGTGAATCTGTGTGGTACAGACTGCTACCAAGTGGGTTTACTGCCAAACACCTGTAGTCCTAAATCTTTTGCAGTGGTCCAAGAGGGAACTGCACAGGTTTCCGCCTAACACTGGTGGCAGCAGTGGGATTTGTATCGAGTATACAGTTTAGAGTGCTTTTCGACACTTTAGGATATCTAACCACAAAACTTAGCACTAAAAAGCAACTTTCAAAAACATGTCTACGATGGAAACTTACAGTCAAGAATCCTTGTCAGGTGAAAATACTGAGAGTTTGCGAGCTCTCTGTAGGCAAGAGAATCTTCCTGTAAGAGGCAAGAAGTTAGAACTAATAGAGAGATTTCTGGCGATCCAAAGTCTAGGTACTGGTTCAGAGGAGCCAATTTCTCCAGCAACTGTAGATAACAGTGATGGTGTTGATCTGAATCGTAATTCTGATGATATCGATGAAGAGGCTGACGAGGACGGAGAGGCTAACGAAACTGTCTCCCCTGCTCCTCTACCTGCCTTACCAGCTGTGCCTACGGGGCCCATACCAGGTCCCACATGTAACCCTGCTTATTTTGAACTTGAAAAAATGAAGCTCGAATTAGAATACAAACGGTTCTTGGCCCAATCTGAACGAAACCAAGAGCTCGAGTTCAGACGGATGAATCCCCAGGCTGAGCAGAAGTAAGCTGAGTTAAGACTCAGAGAAATAGAACTTAATCACGAGTTAGAGATGAAAAAGCTGTCTATAGAAAATGCTTCTCTCTCCTCTGGTTCCTCTAGGAGCTCCAGTCCCAAAAGACCACGGATGCCGAAGGAATTAGTGGGTATGTATGAACCGAGATTGGATGTGTTGGATTGGTTAAAACTGTTTGAGTACAACCATGGGCTCCAGGACATCACCGGGAATGATTTACTTCCCTGGTTGTTCTCTAGGCTCCCTCTTTTTGCGACTGATGTGGTAATGGAGTTGGGGGAGGCGGATAAGACAGATTACGAAAGTGTGAAACTAGCTTTGATAGCTAGATTCGGG
Organism: Ambystoma mexicanum; assembly: GCF_040938575.1. NCBI lineage: Eukaryota > Metazoa > Chordata > Amphibia > Caudata > Ambystomatidae > Ambystoma > Ambystoma mexicanum. The sequence goes on along the minus strand of NC_090932.1, from coordinate 359,968,439 downwards.
AAGACCCCTTCCCAGTATCTTAAGAGGTTTAGAACCCTCAAAAAGCATGATGGTACCCCTTGGGCTACCTGGGTGAGTGAAGGGTTGAAAAACTTAGAGGGATGGATTAGGGGTTACAAAGTGAACACTTATGAGGGTATGAAGAATCTTTTTATGTTGGAGTCTATTTATGATGACTGTTCTCCTGAGCTCAGACAGAACTTGGCTGATTCGAAAGAATTGGATTCCTGGAAGCTAGCTAAGGCTGCTGACTTGTGGGTTGCCAACAGGGCTACTCAGAAGGATTCTGGGGCAACTCAGAAAAAGGATGAGGGAAAAAAGCCAAAAAAAGACTCAAAAGAGAATTCGAATAACTCAAATTCCAAAGAGGGCCCCAAACAAAACCAGAAGGGTAAGCCACCGGGAAAACCACAGCAGAATAGTGTGTCTTCTGGTGCCAAACCGGAAGGAGGTCAGAACAAGCCACCATTCCAAAAAGCATTCGGTAAATGCTTTGTTTGTGGCTCGACTGACCACGTGAAAGGAGATCCCAGATGTAAGGGTAAACCTTCAGGGGTCCAGCTTGTCTCCTTAGCCTTCGCTCCAGAGAAGGAAGTCCAAATGGCAAGTGGAAACTTTCTACTGCTAGCTGATGAACCCATTGGAGTCTCAGCCAGCGTTTCTTTAGTATCTCTGGGGTTGTGGGAACAACAGAATTTAGATGTCTATAATTCTATCCCTGATAATACTAAAGAGTATTATAAGGACAGTGTCCAGGTGAATGGTCAGGAGACACCTGCCATTAGGGACACTGGGGCCAGCATAACTGTGGTGGAGAAATCGTTTTTTCAGGCTGAGGATGTTGCTAAGGCACCCAAACACCTCACCAAGTTAGCTGGAGGGCCTGTGCAGATGCTTCCCCAATTACCAGTTCTCATCCAGTGTAACGACATGACTGTGAAGATACCTGTCAGCATAAAGAGTGAGGTACCAGGACGCGTACTGTTGGGTAACGATTTGAAAACTCTCAGAGTTGTATCGCATACTCCCAGACCTACAAGTAAATGGTTACAGGAGCTAACCAGACCCGCAAGAGAGAGGACCATGCGCGGTACTCTCCAGGAGATGATGAAGAAGGAAATCACTCCTACTCCACTGGAATTGTCAGCCGCTGTCTCCAAGAAACCAGAAGCGAAAGGGAAACCTAAGACTTCTGCTCCGAAACCAGCAGCCGGCATTACAGTACAGCCAATACGGACTTCCCCGCGGTTGTCCAAAGTTACACCCGTAACTCCACCTCCAGCTGAGGCTGAGAGGGAGGTACAACCCTGTGTGGTAGAATTAGACTCTGAGGAAGAGCTAATGGAAGGCCAGGAACTCATTGGAGATCTGGATCCTGTTGACCATCCTGAGCTGTAGTCTTTACTGGCAGAAGGTGGACCCAGCAGGGCAGACTTCAGTAAGGGACAGAGAGAATGTCCAACTCTGGAAGGTCTTCGCCACCAGGCAGAAGCTCAGGGTGAAGGGCAAGAGCCTGGGAAATACAGGTTGCACTGGGAAGATGGCCTCTTCTACAGTGAACCGACCAAGTCTGCACCTGGAGACTACAAACGACTTGTAGTACCCCAAGAGAACAGACCACAGTTCTTGCAGTTAGCCCACGAGATTCCTTTGGCTGGTCACTTGAGTTTCAAGAAGACTAAGGAAAGGCTCTCTCTCTACTTCTATTGGCCGAAGATGGGGGCCGAAGTAGAAAAACACTGCAGGAGCTGCCACACCTGCCAGACCTCTGGTAAGGTTGGCTCCAAGAATGTGGCACCGTAAGTGCTTCTCCCAGTTGTGGGAGTCCCATTTGAGAGAGTAGGGATTGACATTGTTGGTCCCCTTGATCCTCCAACCTCCTCAGGCAACAGGTTTATACTTGTTGTAGTAGACCATGCTACTAGGTATCCTGAGGCTATTCCTATGAGGACTGTTACAGCTCCGGCTGTGGCTAAGGCCCTCCTTGGTATTTTTACTAGGGTCGGGTTTCCTAAGGAAGTAATCTCTGACAGGGGGTCAAACTTTATGTCCCACTACATGAAAGCCATGTGGAAAACCTGTGGAGTTACTTACAAGTTCTCAACAGCTTACCACCCACAAACCAATGAGTTGGTAGAACGGTTCAACCGAACCATGAAGAGCATGATAGGTGCTTTAGAAGAACCCCTTAAGCGTAAGTGGGACCTTCTACTGCCATGCCTTCTCTTTGCTTATAAAGAAGTCCCTGAGGAGGGAGTAGGTTACTCTCCCTTCGAACTACTCTATGGTCATCCCGTCAGAGGACCCTCGCCCCTGATTAAGGAGGGGTTGGAGAGTGCTCCTTCCCCCAAGCCAGTCAGAGTGACTGACTACGTGATAGGTCTCCGAAGGAGAATGTCACACATGATGACGGAAGCAAGCGATAACTTGAAAGCGGGACAAGCATTGGTCAAGCACTGGCACGATCAAAAGGCTAACATGGTTGAGTTCGCTCAAGACCAGCTCGTTCTCGTTATGATCCCAACAAGGCAGAGGGCCTTGCAAGATAAATGGATGGGACCCTTCAGAGTTGTGGGTAAACTCGGAGAGGTTAACCATCTGGTGGACTTGGGCAATCCCAAGGAGGCTCCGACAGTCTTTCACACCAGCCGCCTCAAAGCGTACGTCTCACAACCTGATGTAGGAGCGTTGCTTCTAGCATCATCCGAGGAAGAATAAGAGAGTGAAGCTCTTCCGGATCTCTGAGGCTTACTTTTGGATGAAAAAAACTGAAGGAGTAAATCTCTCCTCCAATCTGACACCCGAGCAACAAGAAGAGTGCAAATCTATGTTGAATAAGTTTGCCTCTCTGTTTTCGCTTTCACCAGGCTTGACCCCTTGGGGCCAGCATGACATACTCACTGGTGACTGTCTGCCAGTCAAAAGCAGAGGATACCGAATGTCAGAAAACGTACAAACGCACATCAAAGGTGAGGTCAGCAAGATGCTTGATCTCGGGGTAATAGAGCACTCTACTAGTCCATGATCTAGCCCAGTTGTGTTAGTACCATAGACCGGATCTAAAGAGCTTAGATTCTGCATGGATTATAGAGCTCTAAATGCAGTCACCAAGACTGATGCCCACCCTTTGCCAAGAACAGATGAGTTGGTGGATAAACTTGGTGCCGCCAAATTCCTCAGCACATTTGACTTGACGTCAGGCTATTGGCAAATAGCCCTGACAGACCATGCCAAGGAGAAAACTGCATTTTCTACCCCCGTTGGCTTATACCAGTTTAAGGTAATGCCTTTCGGATTGAAGAATGCACCTGCTACGTTTCAACGGATGGTAAACCAGGTTCTGAATGGGATGGAGGACTTCTGCATGGCATACTTGGATGACATCGCAGTGTTCAGCAATTCCTGGGAAGAACATGTAAACCACCTGAGAGATGTTTTGCAGGCTCTTGGACGAGCCAATCTGACCATAAAGGCGAGTAAATGCCAAATTGGACAGAGTAAGGTAGTCTATCTTGGACATGAGGTAAGAGGTGGAGAAATAAGGCCTTTGCTCAGTAAGATTGAAGCTGTGCAAAATTGGACAACACCTACTACTCAAACCCAAGTGAGAGCCTTCCTAGGCCTCACTGGGTACTACAGGAATTTCATAGAGAACTATGGGACCATAGCTTCTCCACTGAATGTCATCTCCTCGCCCAAATTTCCTAAAAAGGTTAAATGGAACGAGGAGTGCAATCAGGCGTTTGAAAACCTGAAAAAGGCTCTTTGCCTAGCCCCAGTACTCAGAGCTCCTGATTACCGCTAAAACTTCATTGTGCAGACAGATGCTTCAAATGTAGGGATAGGTGCTGTACTCAGTCAACTGGATGGGAAAGGCAGGGAGCACCCCGTTTGCTTCATCAGCCGCAAGCTGAAGGATCCTGAAACAAGGTGGGCAACAATCGAAAGAGAGTGCTTTGCTATTGTGTGGGCTCTGAAGAAGTTTAGGCCGTACTTGTATGGTTCTACTTTTGTCATTCAGACTGACCACCAACCCTTGAGATGGTTAATGCAAATGAAAGGGGGAAACCCAAAACTATTGAGATGGTCGATCTGCCTGCAAGGGTTTGATTTCACCATTGAGCACAGGTCAGGATGTCACCACCAAAATGCTGATGGTCTCTCCAGGATGTATGTCATCGACTAGAGGTATGATATTCATCCAGGAGTGGATTAAATCCTCCTGTCCCTTAGTCTGGGGGGGGCGAGTGTTAGGGAGAATTCTCTGTTTAGGCTGAATTTCCTAACCTAGTGAGTCCCCCAGCAGCTTTGCTGGATTTCTGGAGTTTGTTTTTTTTTTCATCCTGCCAAGAGTGAGACTCTTTTCCTCCCACTCTTGGACATGAATGTGTGCAATTCCTTTTAATGTCAATCTGTTCTATGGGCTATGGGGTCTTTTACTCCATAGGGTCTCATATGTTTTTCTATGTGTGTTACACCGCACCCTACCTGCCGTAACACTCGGGCGTCCTAGCGGACCTCTACCATAGACTCCATACCCGGGGACTGACTACTGTCTCCCCGGGCATGTAAAGTCACCATTGGCTTTACTAGACCTAAATTTACTAACAGAACTAGTACAAACCATCTTATTGTGGACGTACTAGTAGGGGTAATTCGATTACTCCTGGATCTGTTATTCGAGGGGGCACTGTCCCGTCCCCCCTCGTCGAGTTTTGGCTGGTGGCAGTGGAAACTACTTGTTATGTTCGACCCCGAACATAACCCTATGGGATCCGTCCCATTGTTGGAGATTGATACTTTTCCTCGTTAATCTCTAACGTACCACCGGTCTACTTATCTTAAATAAGTTTATCGGATGGTATTTTCTGCCAGAACTCGGTTTTTAAAATGGCGTCTGTGTTCGTCTCTGTGACTCCTAAACCAAAGGACGAGCCCTTTGTTCCACTTTTGGCGGGCCTCTGTACAGAGACCCTCCAAAGTGGTGCCATTCTGTCTGGGTTACCACAGGGGTGTTGGAGGGGGTTTAGGCACCCTGGACCGAGTTGCCTTGCCAACTCCGGTCGCACTCTGGAGTGATTGGCCCAAGTGGTGAGCCTCCCCGCTCACCACTTAGCGTGTGTTGATTGACAGCTAGGCTGAATGAATGGGGGTTTTCTGCATAAAAGCAGGGCTTTTGGGACTGGATCTTCAGAAGTCGCCACAGGACCTAAGAATCCGATGAGGGTAACGCTGAGCCGACCTGCACGACGACACCTCCGGTGGAGCCCTGCGGAACTGACTCACCACTTCCCAGCGACAGAGGAGATCGCCCTGCCGGAGAGTCTCTTCCCCTGACTGGTGGGAACAACCAGTCCCCTTTGCTTTTTCTTCGCCTCAGGACGCAGTGGTCGAATTGCCCGTGCAGAGCACCTCGGCAACCGGATAGCCACTACCCCTGTACTGCGACCAAAAGGTGGTGCCTTGTGACGGAGCACTCCGCGGCTGGTCTCTTAGCTGGTGGTGCACCGGACTTTACTTTTCTTCGACGACGAGATCACCTCTACTCTTGACAAAGACCCGACGTGCATCCAGCACCAGGAACAACTGCCCCCGCCGGAGCTGCCTCCACAAACAAGGTACCGTGTCCACCTGGCGTCCCTTTCGATCGGTTCGAGTGAGGTGTCTTAATCCTCTCCTTTCCGTTGGGTCGCCTCCAAGCTTTGTCTCACGTATTGTTCTGAACTGGTTCAATCTGCCGATAACAATTTGCTACACAGGCTCGAGCGCATTTCACAAAGAGACTTTTTGGGACAAATCGCCTTGCCTCTCTCCGAGATCTATTGTGGTTCTCGTCTTCTTGCCTTGCATTTTTCCCGTAAAGTATTGAACTGTGTTGACTTCGTAACCTGCCTATTTTTTCTCTCCCATCCTAACTGATATTAGAGTGCCATCTAGGTTGAGGTATACACCTCTGTCTGAAAATAAGTGATACCGGTAGAACCTAGACTTGTCGAAATATTGTTAGGCGGATTGATCGTTTCTTCTTCGTAGAGTAATTGTACTTGAATTGTTTGCCGTGATAGTGCCATAGTGTTTTCCATAGATGTTCCGTTATAAATAAATACCCTAATATCTTTACACTAAGCCTCGTTGCGTGTTTGCTTGTCTTACTGTGAAGAATTGCCCTATATTGTATACTCCACATACTGCTTAACTCTTCTTGAGGGAAGTCTGACTGCTCAGCCACAGCTACCAAGTGAATCTGTGTGGTACAGACTGCTACCAAGTGGGTTTACTGCCAAACACCTGTAGTCCTAAATCTTTTGCAGTGGTCCCAGAGGGAACTGCACAGGTTTCCGCCTAACAGTGGTTAACAGGAAGGGGAGGTGAAACTGTTGTACAATATCCTCTGCGTACTGAGGGTGGCTGACATGGCAAAATGCATTGTGTTGACTGTAGGTGATCCCTTTGTCATAGATCTGCACAACTATGCCCTGCAAAGACACTTTGACAGCAATTTTGGTTTGGAAGGAGTGGACGCATTGTGGAATGCTGTGTATGAGTGCAATTTCCCCGATATACATGCACTTTGGAAAGACCTTGCCAGTTTTGCTGCAGTAGATGTTATCGTTGTCCACTATGGCGGCATGCATGTGGGTTACCTGGCTTGCTTAGATTTGTTCCGCAGACTGAGAAGATTGCTGGATGTCATGAAGATGCTTTTTCCCACCGCCAAGGTGCTTTTCTCATCCATAATACCAAGAAGAGTATGGGCCACTGCTCATGGATGTTGTTCCGAGCAAGACGCAGGAAGGTGTCTCATCAACAGAAGCATGTATACTTTTTTGTGTGCTCATGGAATGTTCTTTTGCAACAATGCAACAATGACCTCATTAGTTGTGGAAAAGCTGAGTTTTTCCAAGAAAATGGCATTTTGTTGTCACCCATTTGCAATGCAGTTTTGTTTGCCCGTCTACAGGATGCAGTGAAGGGTTTACTGTACTCATGTGAGAACAAGAAAACACAAAAGCTAATGAAAACTGAAAAAAAGGTGTTTCTGTAGAAGCATCTAAAAAAGGCTCTTTTAAGAGCCACCCCCTACCCTGGTTGCAGGTTATTCCCCCACACCTGCATGCAGCACGAAAGGCACATCCAGGGATTTTGCGGGTGGCAGCCACGTAAATGGAACTGTGGGGATTGTCCATTAAGAGGCTTAGGGTGTGTGGCAATTTTGAAGAGGGACTCCTGCTTCTCTCGTGCCCAGGCCCTCGACATACTTGGGGGCCCGCATGTGCCACATTCAGCACTTCTCACCATGCTGGCCTATGGAAATGGGACTGTAGCGATTGTCCTATCAGGTGGTGCTCAGGGTGTGCATCACAGGAAAGTGCGCCAATAGGAAGAAGGACTCCTCCTGCTTTACTGGGGCACGGCCCTTGCAGTACTTGGAGAAAGCATGTTCCACATGCTGCGCTTCTCACCATGCTGGCCAATGGAAATGGGACTACGGCCTTTGGCCAATCAGGTACTCAGGGTGTACGCCACAGAAAAGATCATCAATAGGGAGAAGGAGTCCTCCTGCTTCACTGGGGCATGGCCCTCACGGTCATTGGGGAAAGGCACGTGCCACATTTTGTGCTTCTCACCATGGTGGCCAATGGAAATGGGAATATGGCCTTTGGCCAATCAGGTGCTCAGGGTGTGCATCACAGGAAAGGGCAGCAATTATGTGTTCCATTAATTTGTGTAGTGCTGCTGGCAAACATGGCAGGACGCACAGTTTTCATCGTGGGTGATGCCTTTGTAGAAGATCGTTTTGTGTATGCCAACCAAGAAGGCTTTTTTGTCTATTTCGATTTGGAGGGAGTAGAGGCTTTGTGGCGCAGTGTAGAAGCATGCTATTTCGGCAGAGTGCTTTTAGAATGTCAATGCATGGCCACTTCTGGACCTGTACATGTTGTGCACTTTGGAGCCTTCTTTTTGGGTTCCATGACTTGTTCCCGTGTGTACCATCAACTGAAGAAGATGATGAAAGCAGTGTAGCACATTTTTCCCACTGCCAAGGTGCTTTTCTCATGTATACCGCCGAGAATAGTGTGGAACTATTCCAATGATTTCTGTCACCTGCCAGAGGTCATAAGGATTCTCATCAACAGAAGCATGTGTGACTTCTTGAGTGCTGCTGGGATGTTCTCCTGTGAGAATAACAACATTTGTTCTCACTATATACACCTTTTCAAAGGAAATGGCATGTCTTTGTAGACCAGTGGCAATGACATTTTCTTTCCAAAACTACAGGCTGCAGTAAAAACTTTATCGTAAAAATGTGACCGGACAGTGAAAACACAAACTTACTTATAAAAACTGCAAAAAAAGGTGTTTGTCTGGAAGCAACTTTATAAAAAATAAACAAAGAGCTGTCACAACTAACAACATCCCCTACCCTGGTTGAAAGTTATTCCCCCACTCCCGCTCGCACCCAGCAGAAAAGTCTGCAAATATTGTGATACTTGCAGGGTGGCACATGTTAGATACGCCCCTTTTGCAGATGACGCCCATAGAAATGGGCCTGTTGAGCCTACAGGATTGGTCAATACGTTTTCTGGGTGTGGTGTGTACTCACAAAGTGTGGTACACAGTGTATTTGTCGACAGAAATGCAGAGGATGCGCTTATGGCTGTGTGTTTGATGAGCCACAGCGTGCAGGTTTTAGGGGACTTCGAAATACAGTGGGCCTCATTACGAATGTGGCAGAAACTTCTCAGCCACATTACAAGTTCTGCTTGCCGTTGCCGGAGTGCATGCAAGGTCTGACTAGGTGTCCAGACCGGCACCCATGAGCAGAACTCGTGATTGCACCAGCACCGTTATTAACGGTGCCGGTGCAACCATGCTCCCGACCCCCCATTCTGCCCTATGGGGCAGAATGGGGATCAGGAGGCCGGCCATACCGGCACCCGCGAATGGGCAATTACCGGCCCATGCATCTCGTACTGGGCCGGTAATGGCCCATTCGCGGGTGCCAGGCCGGCAGCTAATTTGGCGGTACCCGTGCCCTTAATAAGGGCACGGGTACCGCCAAACTCGTAATGAGGCCCAGTAACTGAAAGTGAATGGAAAACACTGTGAAGTGGCTGCTCATTTTGGAATCTATCATGTGGATGTGTAGTGCTATGGAGTACCTACAATGAAGTGACTTATTTTGGTTTGTCTGTGTGAAACTTTGGTGACAGGTAATCATGTCGAAATTATTGTTGTTGATTGTGGGGGGAAAAGGGCACAGGATATTATACGAATTTCAGTGCCGTTTGTGATAAAGGAGGCACTCGCCCAAGTCATATGTTTTTTTCCGATCTCTTGCATAACTTTCAATAGTATTATGCAGACATCGATATGGCTGCGTCATTTTCTATTTGGTTCGCAAATGGAGAAAGCGTGACACATTGCAAAGAAGTGTATTTGTGTCTTTGTACGACATGTGAAAATGGTGTACTTCACACATGGATTATGACGTTTCACAGCACAAACACTTTTGCCCAGCTATAACGTTCATCTTACTATGCATGCCATCCTGATTTCTGCACACCCTATCCAAATTGCATTGGTTCCCTTCTTGAAAGTAGTGAAAAATGTTTGGAGTAAGTGCTGCGGGCTGACAGTGTTCAAAACACGCTGCAGCACCTAAAGGAACCTCTTTCTACAGCTACCCCCTTTCCAACCGATTGAACTACAGTGTTTTGCAAAGTGCCATGCCTCCCACCCTGAATCCGTTCATTGGCAAATCCATTGTTCATCTCGAAAAAGGTGCTTTCTTTATTTCCCTTTTTTCCTTTGCCAGTTAATTTCCATTTCTTATGGTCTTCTGACACACCCCACAGAAGGAACTGCAGGAAAGGCCCGGTACAGAAGGGGCAGCACCTTCATGGATACCATAGGGGAGGTGCCCAGAGATGGAATTATTGGGTAGCCCTCTCCTACATAGGTGCCAGTCATTGTCATGCTCCCGGAAGGACCTTTTCGACGCACTTTCAAGTACCTTCCCTCTGTAGAGTAGCACATTGCAATTCATGCACAATACAATGCCCCTTGCTGGTTAAGGGCCTGTAGCGCGCCACATGGTCTGCAAGGATGTTTTAGAGCTCTGCTGCCCTGCAGGAGTGCCCCTTTTGTTGCCCGCAGCAGATGTGCAAATGCTGTAAATGCATTTATCCTATGTAATTGTTGGAAGGGCAGTAAACTACCCAATGGTCCCTTGTGCTTTCATTTTAGTTGTCATCACATGCAGTAGACAACACTTCATGCTACGCCATTACTCTTAGGGGTAGCATTCACGGAGATGCATACAATCTGGAATACAAGAATGTTTATAACAACGCGAAACACAGCTACATTACGTGGAGGAGGAAGGCATTTATTCTGTGTGACCCATGCAGGTACAGAACTTTTCTAAGCACCACTAACATTGTTTGCGCTCTGCATATTGCACTGTTTGCTTACTTGCCTTTACATGCACTAGTATGTGTGTGAGCAAGTTGCACCAACTGACTACAAACGGTCCCACCTGGAGTTACATGTTTTCTTCAACTGTATGACCCACAGGCGACCTCTTGACACTTTCTGTCACACTGCTCAGTGCAGATACAATGTGTCTGTTTCACTGGTCATGGAAAGGCAAGCAGCACATCAATCAAATTAATGCAACATATACCACGCCATGTTACACTGCAGGCTGCAGGTTGCTGTTCCTTGTTTACCAATGGGCGTCATACAGACAGGCTTGCTTTAGCCACGCATTGGTAGGTTTGCAGAGCCACCCACGTAATTGACAGGTGTACTTGAAATGCAGTAACCTACTCTATGAATCCGTAGTTCTGGCGACAGGGGCGGTGTTACCAGCACACAGTGGATGAACTATGCATGGGTATAGTTGTGGAATGGATACATGTGCGCTGCCACAACTACTTAAAAGTGAATTAGAAGATGCAGACATGCAGACACTAATGGAGTCCTACAGATACTTGCGGTGCGCATGCACATACGCCAACCAGGTGAAGTCTCCCTAGGAAACGTCCATATTTCTCATCTGTAGTCATCTCGGCCAGTACTGTGCGGCACAGATTTACCATGCAAGGTTAATACAAAAAGAGAAACTACTGAAACACTCACCAACATTTACCATGTACATCTGTATTTGCTAAGATACACCAACACGATTCGTAAAAGGAATGGGCAGTGCAAATTGATACATACACCACACAATTTGGCCTTTCCACACGTTTATCATGAGATTTGTGATGGCATCTTTCATGTCATGGGTGTTAGTCCTTGCAGTGCACACTGGTGGCACGAGTTATGGTTGCTTAGTTTACCAATTACAACGTTTTTCCATTGAATTTCGTAGGTTTTTGCTAGTGCAACTTAACCATAATGCCCCTTTAACAATGTTTTTGTTAATGAATATATACATATATATATATATATATATATATATATATATATATATATATATATATATATATTGATATATATATATATATATATATATATATATATATATATATATATATATATATATTAAATGGCCACGGTAGTGGCCATGTAGTTATGGTTAAGCTGCTGTTTCCATAGGAAGAGCACTTTTTGGGCGGCTTATAACTTCGCTCTCCCTGGACAGATCCTCACCAAACTTTGCAAAAAAAGTATTTGGGTCACTGAATTTTTTTGCAAAGTTTGGTGATGATTCGTCCAGGGAGGGCAAAGTTATAGGGGGGGTCCCAAAACTTTTTTTTCCCCATAGACTGAATGGGAAAAAATGTTTGCTCGCATCTACAGCCCAAACCGCTGGATGGATTTTCACCAAATTTGGACCAGGAGCAGCGGCTTGGTCCCGAAAGCGTGCTTTTGCAAATTTGGTGAAAATCTGTCCAGTAGTTTTTTTGAGAATGACCAAAAAGTGGGTAAAAAAAAATTACACTTCCCTGTTCGCTCCGCGGACATTGTTGTGATTGGCCAATCGGCTTGCGTGATGTTCGTGGACATGCAACGTGTTCGCTGATTGGACGGCGTGGAGCGTGAAGTGCGTCAGATTTTCGGTAGCGCCCGCCATCTTGGATTCGCGGCTGTCCGCGGACAGCACAGTGAAAATTTGTTCAAAATTTGTATTTAGTAGAGTGTGTTGTTGTGTAGGAGTGTTTGGGGAGGGTGAGGGTGTATGAGATAGGATGAAAGTTGTGTTTTTTATGTGTTTGACGTTCTTTTTGTGTTCAATTTGTCTGCGGATATCACTGGTGTTCTGAAATGTTCTAAATAAACTGAATGGGGGGTGTTCTGAGGACTCAATATGTGTCCGTTTTGTTTGCAAGCAAACTGAAACTTTTCTAAAAACACTCGCAGTGTCCTGAAATGTTCGCAAATAAACAAAATGGGGGTGTCCTGAGGACGCTGTCTGTATTGTTCGTTGTCAAGTTGAATATGTTCTAAGAACACTCGCGGTGTCCTGAATTGTTCGCAAATACACAAAATGCGGGTGTTCTGAAGACGTTGTCGAACACTCGCTGTGTCCTGAAATGTTCGCAAATATGAATGGGGGTTGTGGCTGACAAGTTGAATGTGTTCTAACAACACTCACGGTGTCCTGAAATGTTCGCAAATAAACAAAATGGGGGTGTCCTGAGGACGCTGTCCGTATTGTTCTCTGTCAAGTTGAATGTGTTCTAAGAACACTTGCGGTGTCATGAAATGTTCGCAAATAAACAAGATGGTGGTGTTCTGAAGACGGTTCTAAGAACACTCGCGGTGTCCGGGGAATGTTCGTAGGGGGTGTCCTGAAGTCGCTGTCCGTATTGTTCTCTGTCAAGTTGAATGTGTTCTAAGAACACTCGCGGTGCCTTGAAATGTTCGCAAATAAACAAAATGGGGTGTTCTGAAGACATTTCTAAGAACACTCCCGGTGTCCTGGAATGTTCGTAGGGGGTGCCCTGAAGGCGTAGTCTGTATTGTTCGCTGGCAAGTTGAATGTGTTCTAAGAACACTCGCAGTGTCATGAAATGTTCGCAAATAAACAAAATGGGTGTGTCCTGAGGACGCTGTCCGTATTGTTCTCTGTCAAGTTGAATGTGTTCTTAGAACACTCATGGTGTCCTGAAATGTTCGCAAATAAACGAAATTGGGGTGTTCTGAAGACACTGTCCGTGTTGTTTGTTGTCAAGTTGAATGTGTTCTAAGAACACTCGCGGTGTCCTGAAATGTTCGCAAATAAACAAGATGGTGGTGTTCTGAAGACGCTTCTAAGAACACTTGCGTTGTCCAGGGAATGTTCGTAGGGGGTGTCCTGAGGACGCTGTCTGTATTGTTCCCTGTCAAGTTGAATGTGTTCTAAGAACACTCGCGGTGTCCTGAAATGTTCGCAAATAAACAAAATGGGGGTGTTCTGTAGACGTTTCTAAGAACACTCCCGGTGTCCTGGAATGTTCGTAGGGGGTGTCCTGAAGGCGTAGTCCGTATTGTTCGCTGGCAAGTTGAATGTGTTCTAAGAACACTCGCAGTGTCCTGAAATGTTCACAAATAAACAAAATGGGGGTGTCCTGAGGACGCTGTCCGTATTGTTCTCTGTCAAGTTGAATGTGTTCTTAGAACACTCATGGTGTCCTGAAATGTTCGCAAATAAACGAAATGGGGGTGTTCTGAGGACACTGTCCGTATTTTTCGTTGTCAAGTTGAATGTATTCTAAGAACACTCGCGGTGTCCAGAAATGTTCGCAAACAAGCAAAATGGGGGTGTTCTGAAGACGTTTCTAAGAACACTTGCGGTGTCCTGGAATGTTCGTAGGGGATGTTCTGAAGGCGTAGTCCGTATTGTTCGCTGGCAAGTTGAATGTGTTCTAAGAACACTCGCAGTGTCCTGAAATGTTCGCAAATAAACAAAATGGGGGTGTCCTGAGGACACTGTCCATATTGTTTGTTGTCAAGTTGAAAGTGTTCTAAGAACTATCGCGTTGATCTGAAATGTTCGTAGGGGGTGTCCTGAAAATGCTGTCCGTATTGTTCGCGGGCACGTTGAAAGTGTTCTAAGAACACTCATAATGTCCGCGGACATTAAAAGTTTCCATAGACCATAGTTGAAATGTTTGACTCTATGGATGTGATATGCTGCAGTGGTTGTTGCCAGGGCATACAATCTTGGGTGCATGGCCATTTGGCCATGCACCCAAGACTGTATGCCCTGGCAACAACCACCGCAGCATATCACATTCATTTTTGCTTATAACTTTGGGTGAGAAACAAATGTATAAGGAACAAAGGTATTAGATACTATGGATGTGATATGCTGCTATGGTTCTCCTTATTATTGTATACTTACTGTTTGGTCTAGCAACGGGAGTCCATGTTTTTCTTGTTCATTTCTGTGATAAAAGAAAATAGCATGTTAGTATTAGTATTTTGTAATGACTTATTACATTGTATAATCAATATACTTTTTTTTTTTGGACCCTCATATTTAGTAGATTACAAATCAGAGTACTGTGCAATTTTCTCATTTTCTGTATTTGTTGCTAAAATCATTGGGTCTGTGGGAGAAAAAAAATCCATGTTGGATTAAAAAAAAACCTTTTTCTCTTATGCTACAGTTTATTTGTTTGTTTGTTTTCAGTGTTCACTTGTTGTTTCTGGCTAATGCTTTATACTTTGGCTTGTTGTATTTTTTTGGAGCAGTAACATATTATTTATTTGTTTTGATATTATAAAATTTTGGAGCAGTTAGATACCAATTGGCGTATTCTAACTGTCTATTTTTTGATATATTTTAGTGGTATTGATTTATCTATTTGGATATTGTTACATTTTGGGACAAATAGATACCAATTGGCGTATTCTAACTGTGTATTTTTTGGTCTAATTTAGTGGTATTCATTTATTTGATTAGATGTTGTACAATCTTTGAGCAGTTAGATAGCTTTTGGAGTATTTTAACAGTTTATATTTTTTTAACACATGTTTACTTAGGGTTGAAATACAGTTTAGTTATCACATTTTGGTTTTAAGAACATCAAATAAGCGTTTGTAAGATTTCCTGGTAATCTCTGCTTTAGAGTAATGGTACTATCAAAACATTCAAACCATCCACATTTCTTTTTTTTATATATAGTGTAGTGCCCTGAATTGGTTGTGGCTCCTGCGTGGTAGATTATACCTATTGTTTTGAAGGTTTTCTTACCAAGTGATATTTGACCATGTGTGAATCCAGTCAGCTTGCAGTTGTTTTTGGTACCATCTGCATTGTAACGTAGAAGCATTAGTATTATGTATTTACTATGTGTTTGTATTACTAACGTGGAGCGATTATCTGAATTGCAGGTAGAGCATTATCTACCATGGTTGCCTTTTGTACAAGTCGCTGAAATGGAATGGATTCACAATTTGGTATTGATATATATATATATATGAAGCGTTCATTGGGGATTTATTCTTGTGTCACATTGTTGCAGAGAGTGCATGTATGTTTCCACATGTATGAAATCTGAAAGATTTCATTTATAGGTATGTTTTTGTTTTCCAGTACTTGTAGTAAGTACATTAAAAATTCTTGTGGATCTTCCTGTGAATTTATAGTGAATTTCACCATTCCAGCACAGTAGTCCAATTGTTGTCTTATTCCAAAAACACTATACGTGTTGTCAGGATTGTTTGCTGCATTTCTGTGAAGTACTAACATTTGCAAACACAATGGGTCTGTACAGTGTAAGTAAATGTTCTGAACAATTGGTGGTAATTGAAATAGAATATTCATTGCTACATTTGCGTAGCAACTTAAACTAACTATATTTGAGAATTTAAATGGTCCAGGTAGTTCTGTATCTAACTGCTTTTTTTGGAGTTTGTCTTCCTTCTTTAAAGAAGTACTTGGTTTGCTTTCCCTAATTGATTCTTTTTTGCTTGTGGTGCTTGATGAATTATTAGTTTCTTTTACTCTCTTTGGAGGATTTGCAGTGACATCCTGTTGCATTTCTGTTTGATTTATTTTTCTTTTATAACGTTTTACTTTTTGTGGAACAGAATATGTGTTTAGGTGCGGGGTGTATAGTGAGCGAAGTCTATTGTATTCTAAAATGCAAGGAATATCAGCGTTTATGTTACTTGCATCAAAGTTGATTAGAAATAGACCGTCAAGTGTACGTAAGCGTGATAGTGCTACATAGCTCATGCCTTCTTTAAAGACTGTGTTACCAATATCTATCATTGCTTTGTCTAGGGTAAGACCTTGTGATTTATGAATCCTGACTGCGTATGCAAGAGTTAGAGAAAATTGTTCTCTGCGTACATACATATCTTTGAAGAGAAGGAATCTAGCTGTTGAGCGTCCTATCCTTTTTACTTCTGAAAGTTTGTCAAAGAGTATATTGACAAACTGAATTTTGTTGTTGCGTGGGTATGTTGGAAAGCCAACAACTGTACCCAGTGCTCCATTAACTAGTCCTTGGTCCACATCAAGGTTCAGTTTAAGCATTACTCTGCAATTTAAGGATAATTTTAATATCTTTTCTAAGCATGTTGTGTTTGAGATTGATTTTTCTAAACTAGTTAGTCTTGTTGTGGCTTGGTCACACATGGGTAGTGTCATACCATGTACATCTAGTTTGTCTGTGGCGCTAATTTCCATGATTGGTTGCATTTCTTTACTTAGCATGATTTCATTGAATTTGAAACAGCTTGCAAGAGTTGGCATTAAGGCCATACAATTGACATTTTTGAGGGCTAATTGTTCCATAACATCTGTAGCACATGCATTATCGCCATAAAGTGCATTAATGTGCCGGGTTTTCACTATTGCTTCTGCTTCTTTAGAAAGTATGCCAACTCTGATACTTTTTAAAATGTTGGCATAAGTGAGATCTACAGATTGCTGCATGTTTTCTGTTAATTCTCTGTATTGGAAATGTTGCCAAAGGTTGACATTTCCAATGCTGCCAACAGTTTTACGGCAGAGTTTTTGTCCTAATGTTTTAAAAATAGGCTCACCTTTTACTGGTGTTAATTGAAGCAGATCTCCAAAAACAATAATGTGTTTTCCTGCAAAGAGCTCTTCATAGTCTGTTTTGAGTACTTCTTGTAATCTGAGGTGAATCAAAGCTAACATCAGGTTGGAGACCATGCTCACTTCATCCATTAGTAGCATTTTCATTTGTTTCAATATTCTGCGTAATTCCATTGCAGCTTCTGCAGAAAGTTTGTAATAGTCTAATTTGTTCTGGTGTTCTACTGGTAATAGTAGTAATCGGTGTAATGTAACACCACCTATGTTCTAGGCAGCTAAACCTGTGGGGGCAGTGACAACAGCTGAGAGTTTGTTGTTTTTGTCAATTGATGAAGGAACTTACTAATGATTTTGATTAGGAATGTTTTGCCAGAACCAGCTTCACCACTGACGTACAGTAGTATAGGTTTATAATTATGGCAGGAACATTCTTTATTTTCATGTTTTACACCATGTGCAATTTGTTTTGTTACTTCTTGAAAAATGCTACTTTACTCATTGTTTAGTTTTGATTGTAGTATAGTTAAGTTTTCCTTATCTTCATACTGACACATGGTGTTTTCTACTTCTATCATAGCTAATTTTGCCTCATTTATTATTAGTGGTTCTCCCAGTGGTTCTTGGCTTCCTGTTACAGAAGGTTGACTACTGTCAGGAGTGTCCTTATCTAGTTGGGCTTGCAGTTCTTCTTCGTGTTGCTGTTCATTGTGCAACATTTTTTCGTACTGTGTAAAGTTTACATCAGATATAGTGCTTTGATTTACTTTGAAAGCATCCTCATAGAGTCATAGTTATCTAGTAATTGTTCTTCTTTTCTCCATGGTTTGAAGAGTTGTAGCAGGGACATGTAATATACTTCTTTATGTTGAGGAGCCTTTAATGACAATTTGATATGATTAATTAAATTTGGTTTAGTGAGTTTAACTAAGCTGCCTTCACAGTTTGTCACTCTATATTTACCTTTTTTTTTCATTAGGTTTCATATTATTTTTGTATGTGTAGTTTTGGGCTATGTGGTATAGACACATGTTTTCCAAAGTAATACTTCTTTTTGGTTAGTATGTGTCCAATAAACTGTTTTTTTAAAATGTCTTGGCTGTTGGGATCATGTTTGGCTATTGTTTCTATATCTTCATATGATTTTAGAACTCTTTTTCTAGATTTATCTGGACCAAGACTTAGCCATACTATATTTTCAGATTTACCATACAATGCAGTACCAGTTAAACGATCAGCTGCTTCATATGATCAACATTCTCTATGGGTGAGCATTTTTATGCCCAAGCTGTATAATTTCTGAGATACTGTTTTATCTGATGACAGGTCATTCCAGAGGTGTTGGAACTCTGTCTTTTCTGCTTTAGTTAAGTATGCTGTGACATATCGTGCAACTGCAGTAGAATTTTCTGCAATGTACTGCACATCTATGTTTGCGTTCCATAAGTGGGCAATGATTGCATTATAATCATTGATATATTTTTCTTCTTCTTTTCTTTTTATGTAATATGTATTTTTAGGCAACTTACCTTTAACACTATGTCTAACTGAAGACATGAGGTTGTTCACTTGACCTGTATTTGTAACTGGTCTAGGGAAACCAAATCGGCATTTGGTGTAGTATTTCCCTTTGTTTTTGTATTTGCGACGACAATATTTTCCACATTTGTCTCTTTGAAATTGTAAAATTTGTGCATGAAGATCACTATTTGTGGCTTCTGATGGAATTTCACAAGTGACATATTTCTCAATAAACTGTAAAACAGTGGCATCACTGTCTTGAACAAATTTAGGAGCATCTTTAATCCATAAAAGCATGTGGATATGTGGTGCTCCTCTGGCTTGGTATTTTTTTCTCCAAAAGAAGTGTTGCACTTCTCCAAGGGGAGGAACAGTTTTATTACAAATAAAATGTAGCATAGCAATGAAGCAATGGTGAAAATATCTTGAAACATTAACAGGATCCAAAGAACAAAGTTCTCCAGGTGTTAGTATATCTATGTTTGTTTTGTTTTTATTTGATATGCGTAGGAAATCAGGTAAATCTTCCCATGCATATTCTGCACAACTTAATGTAACAAACCAAGTGGGTGGGCCAAGGTTTCTGATCATATAACGCACATCTCCATGACATCGAAAGCAGTACTCTTTAGTACCACGCATATTTGCTAATAGATTTGTAATATTAAATTGTAAAACCTCATCCTTTGTTGCTCTTTTTCTAATAATTGTGTAGCTGTCATATTTTGAAAGTGTGATCCTGATTTTAATATGTGTGCAACCGAGTAACATAAAGTTGCTAGTTCACTTTCAAAGAGTAGGTGGAATATGTATTCCACATTTTGTCTAAATCTGGGATCTTCAGAATACCTCCGTAATGAGCGGTATTCTGAATCTGATATTTGAATAGGTCTATCATCATACCTTCCTCCTCTGCCAGTAGGAAAGAGTAGAGGAAAAGCACGTGCTTCTATACTTTTTTCCCATATGCTGATTGGCGATCCTTTTGTTTGACGCATTTGGTAAGTTTCCAGTACATCTTCTACGGTGTCATTACAGTGCAAAGGATGAATTGTATAATGGTCTAAAGTATTTGATATTGTAGCAGGATCTAGTAGCTCAAATTGACCAGCTTCTTGTGTTTCTTGAATTATTTCAGTTGTATCTTTCAAGTTTTCTTCAATATTAATTTATTTGTAATATTCATTATTCTCTTTAAGATATTTGAAGGCTTGCCATATTTTTTTGTCTTTTGTAGGTACTCCATTTACTAAGATAATTAAAGATTGCTGCATTGGACGTTGCACTCCTAGAGCATGAACATTTTCTTTTAGATCTAATGGTAAATAAACTACTTTTCCACGAATGCCTTTTACCAATTCAGAGGGAGGTAATTTTGCTGTTTTTGGTTGAAGGCGTATTATTGCTTGAAATGGGTGTACTGTTTGAATTATGATGCTCTCATATAAATTAAGTTGTTGTAGGGGTTTTGGTACTGGGTATAATTCCAACTTATTTGTGATAGCACGTGAAGGAGTTTGGTTGTTGTCAAGTTTTGTAGTGCAGTAACTGCAAAGTATTAAGGGCTCAGTTATTTCGTATTTGTTTTGTGCTACAAGGTAGAGAGCTAATTCAAACCATTTAGAATCTTCATTGTCTTCTATTTTGTATGATAGGTCTACAGTTTTTGTGTTACTTTTATAAAAAGTTCTACGGCAACATACACATACATGGTTTGCTACTTCAGCTGATGTACTTTTAAATTTAAATTTTAGTATTTCTTTTTTGTATGTGTTTAGCAAAAGGTTGCCATATGTAGAATTGTTGCTTAATTGGTTTAAAGCTATTTCATTCTGTAAATGGCTTTCACTTCCAAAATATTTTTTCTGGATATATTGAATTTCCTCAAGTAGGTCTTTTGCTGTACCATGTAGAAGGATGTAATCTAACTTTGCTAGTGCTAAAGCAGGACTTTTAGCATAGTACAGTTTATAGACTAGATTTCTTATAGTTGAATGATGTGTTGATATCCTTTTGATATCATGGAAAGTGGTTTTACAAGTAGGTCCTGTAATGCAGGCCAATGAATGTCCTTGTAGTCCTGTGTACTTTAGCATTGGACAGCTTTCCATATTTTGCAGTAATTTAATTTTGATTTTGTCTTTGCTTTTTACATATTTATTGAGGAATTGGCGTAAAGATTTGAAACATTGTTTGGGAATGTTACACATTGACGTGCAAGGCCATTTGTACACTAGGCGTTCTGATTCAGTTGAATGGAGGGGTAATTCTAAGTTTTCAGGGCATATTTTTGTAAGGAGTACTTCTTGTTCCATTATGGTATTATTCACTTTTTCATAACCTCGACCACTGCTATTTATGGCAATTGTATTCGTTTGCTTTTGTTTGTACGCTTCTTCATTAAAATATGGTTCTGTGCTCGTAGTGTGATCCCATTCACCTCCGCAGATACTTAAGAAGTTCTTTCTGTTGACATTTCGCTTATTGAGAAGTCTTTTTTGTAATTTAGTTATTAGTTTTGTTAGTGGTCTCATTTTGTTTAACAGTAAAATAAATAACTTTCTTTTCAGAAGAATTGCACTGTCCATCAACGCTTCTAAGATCAATTTCCTACGATAGGTTTTAAGCATTGAACATGATTTCTCTCCTGTTTTTATAAGATTTTGAAGGACTTTGTGACGGTACATTTTGGCTAAAATACTTTTCTTGGTATGCTTACTTTGCACTATATTAAAATTTGAAGAAGTAGTTTTACCTGTAGTGATAGCTGATTTTCTGTTAATTGTTTTTTGGTTTGTTTTACATTTTGATAGAGGAGGCAAAGTTTTTGTACTTGAAACTTCTTGTGTTTCACTAAATGACTGTATTAGCTGTTTTGTTTCAACTTTTTTTACAATTTCTGCTAGAGATGGATCCTTATGTTGGACACTTTTATTTTCGTTTACTCTACTTTTGCGTTGCTTTCTACGGACTTGACTTTTGGTAGGCATTCTTTAGGGTCTGTTGAAAAAAATAAAGAAGATATGGGTTGGGGTGTTCTGGAATGTATGTGTGCTGTGTGCATGAGTGTTTGAGTAAGATGATAAAGATGTATGTAATGGTGTGTGATTGTGCATTGGGAACTACAACTAGTAGGGATAGGTATTCTTGAATTTATGTGTTACTAAACTGGGGTTCAGATGACAAAAAAAAAGTAAGCTAGTGGTTTGGAAAAGTACAAATAGTATATCTAATGTATACAATTAAAACAGTTGTTTGTTCTATAATATGAAAATTGTAGCTGTTCAGTTGGGTAACTTGTGTGTCCAAAAATAGGAATTTGTAGGCCATTCTGGCTGTAAATCGCTGTTTAAGACATGGAGATTTTTGGACAAAATGGTACACAATCTCTATTTATAGGCACCAAAATAGCTTGTATTAACGTTATAGTATGTTTGATTAATAATACGAATATTATGGTGATATTCAACTTACTTTTTTTCTTAAATTAACAGGTAACTTCTTAGTTCTTCTTTGTTCTTTGAAATCGGCTGCTTCTTTTCAGGATACTGGTCTTCACTGCAATTGTAAAAGCTTCAAATTAGTAACTTTGTTTGTATATAGCGCTGTTTTTAATTTAGATATTGATTTTTTTGATTGAAATCCTCAGTGCCCTCTTTAAAACCATTAAACTAATTTATTTACATAAGATACATTGCATCAGTTCAGTACATATGATATGTTCTTAATGAACAAATTGTATTGAATGACTAACTGTAGCAAAAAAAAATATCTTTACTATGTCTTGTGAAATTTATAATATACCAGTGAATACCACTATTTCTGTAAGTAAGCTGTTCTAGGTAATAGCGCCTCAATGTCATGTCTAAATTAAAGTAATTAAGTAAATAAATAAATAAAAACAAAAAAATATGAAATTGTATAAGTATTTTTTTAAAGATTTAAACATAGATTGTGCTTGCATGCAATTTTGTTTGAATATATGTAGTCTATATATTTCATTTAAAAAAAGTTAGTTTAACATGATTTGAGTGTTTGTGTATAAAGAAAGTAAATAGTATAAAGGTTTATAAGTGATAGTTGATTTTAGGAAATTGAAAAAAAATACAGTAAATTCATTTTACATATTACACAAGCTAAAAGTCTGTTTGAAAATGTGTTCATCTACGGTACAGAAAATATGCATACCTGAAGTTTGTGTTCATGCATATGGATATGCATGGAGCTGCAAGTAGAAATCTTGGAGACTTGTACAGTATTTCTGGTAGATGGTGCTTGCCAATGATATGACACTTGTCCTCAGAGAGATTCACAGTACATTTGCAGTGCTGATCTATGATGATGCAGTTAGATCTAGAGGTATTGAATGTGATTGGTGCATGGTCATGTGATTTTTTAGCTACATCCAATGAGGGAATGGCAGAGAGAGTGAAGTGGAAATGGTAGAAGGGCTGTTCATGTTACGATATGTCCGCGGACATGGCAGTAGTTCACGGACATCAGGAGTTACATCCGGGGATTTTTGGGTTCAGAGGTCATGCAAATGAGAATAAGCACTGAAAGGGATTGGTCAGGAAAGTTTAGTGGGTGTGTTGTGCCAGGAGAGAATTTCTCAGATACTCTTTTTGCTGAGAGAACAAAAGATAGCTATGGCTGTGTGTTTCAGAAAACAGATTGTTTGGATTTTGGGAGATTCGTGGATACATTGGTTGAAGGTGCATGCAGAAAGCTGTGGAGTAGCTGTAGATCTTGGATTCCCACACGTGGAAGTACACTGGCATGGAGTATGTGGAATTAAGTGGTTGGACTTGCTACCTCTCTGTGCTACTTTGGAGACAGAGCAACATCCAGATATAATTGTAATTCATTGTGGAGGGAACAGTTTAGGACATGTGACTGGAATTGTTTTGCAATTTGCTATGACAGAAGGACTTGGGAAGGTTATGGCCATGTTTACTAATTCTCAAGTGATATTTTCACGGATTGCGCAGAGACAAATGTGGCTTTGTTCTTCTTCATTTGGTCCACAAATGGAAAAAGCAAGGCGCAATGTTAATAAGGCTGTTTGTGCCTTTCTAAGAGATTTTGGCATGTCCTCTTTTCACAATGAAAATATTATGTTTCGTAGTACATACATTTTTCGCAGAGATGGAGTCCATCTTACTTATGCTGGCAATCAGATTTTTCTGAGAAATGTACAAAATGCATTGCGACCTTTTTTGGAATTACAACAACCATTTTGAAGTAGGTGTTAAGCATTTATAATTTTTGACTTACAAACACCACCCAAAGGCTCTTTTCAGAGCCACCACTTATTCCCAGAGAAAATTGGAATGTTTGTGATGGTGGTTTTTTATACACGACACACTAGGAGAGGAGGGGAAAGGAAGGTAAAGGTTGGGACACTACAGGGATAAGAAAGTGCGAGCTGAGAGAGGAAGATGTAGAGTGGGTTTTATTTGGGTAGTGAGCAGGTCTTCTCGTGCTCTGAGACGATAGTCTCAAAAGCACTACGAAGTCGCTCCCCCCTGCAGAGTACTGTGTCACAGAACATACATACAACTGTGACCCTCGAAAGGTAAGGGTCATCAGCATTCTGTATGGCCTGTGAGGCAGCTTGAGGAAGACGCTGTCCCACAGAGGTGGTCCTTGTGGTGACAGGATCAGAAACAGAGGATGAAGTAGAGGAAATCAACCTGCTACGTTCTTCGCAAAGTACAACCCTCCGAATAGCCCCAGAGTGAAATGTGTTTCAGAAAACAGATTGTTTGGATTTTGGGAGATTCGTGGATACATTGGTTGAAGGTGCATGCAGAAAGCTGTGGAGTAGCTGTAGATCTTGGATTCCCACATGTGGAAGTACACTGGCATGGAGTATGTGGAATGAAGTGGTTGGACTTGCTACCTCTCTGTGCTACTTTGGAGACAGAGCAACATCCAGACATAATTGTAATTCATTGTGGAGGGAACAGTTTAGGACATGTGACTGGAATTTTTTTGCAATTTGCTATGAAAGAAGGACTTGGGAAGGTTATGGACATGTTTCCTAATTATCAAGTGATATTTTCACGGATTGCGCAGAGACAAATGTGGCTTCGTTCTTCTTCATTTGGTCCACAAATGGAAAAAGCAAGGCACAATGTTAATAAGGCTGTTTGTGCCTTCTAAGAGATTTTGGCATGTCCTCTTTTCACAATGAAAATATTATGTTTCGTAGTACATACATTTTTCGCAGAGATGGAGTCCATCTTACTTATGCTGGCAATCAGATTTTTCTGAGAAATGTACAAATGCATTGCGACCTTTTTTGGAATTACAACAACCATTTTGAAGTAGGTGTTAAGCATTTATAATTTTTGACTTACAAACACCACCCAAAGGCTCTTTTCAGAGCCACCACTTATTCCCAGAGAAAATTGGAATGTTTGTGATGGTGGTTTTTTATACACGACACACTAGGAGAGGAGGGGAAAGGAAGGTAAAGGTTGGGACACTACAGGGATAAGAAAGTGCGAGCTGAGAGAGGAAGATGTGGAGTGGGTTTTATTTGGGTAGTGAGCAGGTCTTCTCGTGCTCTGAGACGATAGTCTCAAAAGCACTACGAAGTCGCTCCCCCCTGCAGAGTACTGTGTCACAGAACATACATACAACTGTGACCCTCGAAAGGTAAGGGTCATCAGCATTCTGTATGGCCTGTGAGGCAGCTTGAGGAAGACGCTGTCCCACAGAGGTGGTCCTTGTGGTGACAGGATCAGAAACAGAGGATGAAGTAGAGGAAATCAACCTGCTACGTTCTTCGCAAAGTACAACCCTCCAAATAGCCCCAGAGTGAAATGACCTCAGGTGTCGCTTCATAGTAGTGGTCCCAAAGCTGTACTTACCGTGCTTCCCGCGACTGAGTATCATTTTGCACTCATTGCAGGTAACACGGTTCGCACGAGCCTTAGGAACATTCCCATGAATGGTAAATAACCGCCACACCCAAGACTCACGCCTAGTGCTGGTAGTAGGGTTTTCCTCCACCTCATTCTCATCATCCTCTTCTTCCTCCTCTGCATCCTCACTCCTGTTCCCTTCTTCAGGCCCTTGGGGAGGTGGTGGTGGTGGAGGGGGTGGGGGTGGTGCTGAAGCAGGTGCAGCACCAGGTGGCAGTTCAGCAGCCAGGGATGCTATCAAAGATGCGATGGAAATCTGCAGTTGGCAGGAAAAAAATCGCTGTGTTTCGAAGAATAGCCAGAGACACCATGAGAATAAGCTCTACAGCGTGGTCTTTTATAGAGGTGCTTGTGCACGGTCCGCGGACATGCGCGCTGTCTGCGGACAGATCGAACACAAAAAAAGTTTGAAAAGTTTCAAAAGGTATGTAGAAACTCAGGATTACTATGTGGGACTTGTGCCATGGTGAGATTTTATTGAAAAATATTATGGATTAATTGAAAATGTATTTTTAATTTGTTCGGGGACCCGAACAGTGTCTGCATTCAGAACACGTGATCAGCGTGGGCCGGTCATATGATCCGTTTGCGAACAAGTCCGCGAAGGAAATGCATGTCCGCAGGACACCAAATGCACGGAGATTGGCTAGCGCATGCACGTTGATGTTCTACGGACACTGTTCGGGTCCTGAACTAATTAAAATTGCGTCGCACGTGAAACAAACATTTCAGGACACTACGTGTGTTCTTAGAACAGTTTAAACTAGCTAGCGAACAGTAAGGACAGATATAGTGTTCTTCAGGACACGTTCAATTTTGTTTATGTATGAACATTTCAGGACACCAATTGTGTTCTTAGAACATTTTCAACTTGCTAGCGAACAGTACGGACAGGTAGAGTGTTCTTTAAGACACCTCAATTTTCGTTTAATTACGAACAATTCCGGACACCGCGTGTTTTCTTAGAACAGTTTGAACTTGCTAATGAACACTACGGACAGATATAGTGTTCTTTAGGACACTTTAATTTTTTTTTTTTACGAACATTTCAGGACACCGCGTGTGTTCTTAGAATAGTTTCATCTTGCTAGCGAACAGTACGAACAGGTATAGTGTTCTTCAGGGCACCTCCATTTTCGTTTATTTACGTACATTTCAGAACACCTGCACTGTCCGCGGACACTTATATTGTTTTTTTTTTTTAAATAAAACTATTTACAACACAATATAAAAATTAAACTTTATTTAACATATATTAATAATTTATGACAGAGAAGGTGCGGCAGAAACAGAAACAAAAACAGGAGAATTAGGGGTTTCATCATGATTGTTATTAGGTGAAGAAGGGATGGAAGTCTCATCAAAACGTTTTGGGTTATGAAGAGGGTTTGGGGATAATTGACTGGGATATGGTGAGGAGGGACAAGTACATGTGGGGCAATGGTACAAGGTTTTTGGTTTAAAATGATCTTCCACAAAAGTTTTCAAATGATTAAAATTAGTCAACAATACATCTATTTTTTCTTCCATACTGTGAAAAGTGTTATCCATAACAGGTTTTTCTGAAGTATTTTCTATTTTGGTATGCTCTGTACAAAATATATATATATATATATGTTAAATGTATACAAAATAATAATAATTAAATTGTTTATATTATACAGTGTTTACCATTAGTTTCACTATCTTGTGACATTTCTTCATGTGGGAAATGTTCCTCTAGCCATTCCAGAGTACTAGACATTTCTGTGAGAGAAAAAAAAAAGATAATATATTTTTTTTATCTAATACAGAAAGTTTATAAATATATGAATACAATTAAGTACACTTACTATTTCAGGTAAGATATGTCCTATGTACTAAGTGGGTCTGCTCTTGTTCTCAGTTCTGTTGTGTTTGTGAGGTAATTATGTTGGAAGCCAATTTATTTTCTTGTGGTATATTCCATTTTAGTACATAGTGCATTTAAATGAATGGTTAGTGTGTTGTATATATGGGTTACATTTCTTATGTATTAGTACATATAATGTGTGTGTGTGCTTTTTTATTAATTTGTTAAATGTTCCTATGTTATGATATAACAATCAAACATACCCCCCCAGAGTTTTTTAGGTAGTGGTACTGTTCTTCGAACATGTCCGCAAACATTAAATGAGTTCGCGGACATCAAGTACAGCTGAAGAGATTCAGTCAGTTCCATATGATATGTATATAAAGTGAAAGTCATTATTGTTAAGTTGCACAACTCAAAACCTACGAAATTCAATGAAAGAACTTTGTTAAAGGGACGTTATGGTTAAGTTGCGCTACTAAAAACCTATGAAATTCAGTTGCTTAGCTTACCATAACTCGCGAATTTCAAGGGTTTTTCAGTTTTACTTGGAACCATAACGTCCCTTTAACAAAGGTTTTTCACTGAATTTCATAGGTTTTTAGTAGCGCAACTTAACCATAACGTCCCTTTAACAAAGTTTTTTCACTGAATTTCATAGGTTTTTAGAAGCGCAACTTAACCATAACATCCCTTTAACAAAGTTTTTTCATTGTTATATATATGTATGAATATATTATTCAGTGAAAACAACTTTGTTAAGGGACGTTATGGTTAAGTTGCGATACTAAAAACCTATGAAATTCAGTGAAAAAAATGTTGTTAAAGGGACGTTAAGGTTGGAAGTAAAACCAAAAAAAACAGAAATTCACCAGTTTTGGTGAGCTAAGCAACTATAACTCGCGCCACCACCGAGCACTGCTAAGACTAACACCAAGGACATCAAAGATGACATCACAAATTTAGTAGCACCACTTAACCATAATGTCCCTTTAACAAAGTCTTTTTCACTGATTTTATATATTTATAACCTGTTTGCATTAGGTACAGTAAAAAGAATATATATATATTTCTTTTTACACAGAAATATCTACTACTTTAGAATGGCTGGAAGAAAATTATCCTTGTGATGAAATAAGTGAAAACATTGATATTAAATTTACATCAGGCCATGCAGGTGGCTGCCTGATGTTCCAGCCTCCAGGGGGTGCCACCACCAGCAGGTGTGAATCGGAGTGTGAACGAGGTGCAAATGGGAAGCAAATTTAACATGCAGGATTAAAAGAAGTGCTTTTAATCCTGCACGTTAATTTTGACATTTAAAAAATACATGGCCTGATGCAAAGACCGGCATTGGTCTCACATACACACACACACACACACACACACACACACACACATACACACACACACACACACACACACACACACACACACACACACACATACACACACACACACACACACACACACGCCCTTGACGCACTTCAAAACTCTGGCGCCTATGCTGAACCTTCAGATACCCAGAGACGGCTGTAGCATAGGAGTTAAACACTGTGGGGAGACTTGGGATGTAGCACCAGACCACATGTGTGTCTGAGGAGCAGGACTGGGTCCCCGTCAAATTGAATCTACCCAGTCACTCGTCACGTAGCACTTAACATTGATCTCTGTGCCTTCTAGAATATGTACTATCATGTATGTGTAACCGAAATTGAAAACCCTAAGAACCTCAATTTAAACTGATAGGATTTAAGAAAATAACCATTTGCTGAACCTCTCACTACTGTGGCCACCATGAGGTGTTCTCAGAAATAAGGGACAGTCCTCTTAAACATATTGGGCGCACACGTGCTTTAGTTTACCTAAAAACTCATACATGGTAACACCTCTACAACAGGAGCATTTAAAAGCACACTATTGGGCATAGCAGAGTGTGAAGAGCAGTCGCAAAACCTGCCGATGAACACTTGCATAGCTGTCAAGTGCTCCCATATTATGCCCAATAACACAAGCCTGTTCTTGCTTTTGACTTTACATGCTGGAATTTGTAGGCCCATACTTAGCACAGGAAACATGAAACTAAAAATCCAATCATGCAACGAGAAAAGCCAGCAATGGTTCTTAGTGTCTCACATGGCAGCTATGCACTTGGACATCAAGTAGTGGCAGGGAGTTTGGAAATGCAAGCAAGACTCAAAAGTGCACTGACTGGACAGCAGGCTAGGAAGACGACCATTAAATGTAGCGTGAAGCATATCAGACTGAAACCAATGTTTGGCACACTAGTTACTGATACAGTGATTGGAAGCATGTGTGTATTTATACATTGAAAAGACTTCCTTTATAGCACAGACATCCTCCTCTGTCGTGTTTGAAAATGCCAGCATAGTCAGTTGTATAGAACCGCTTACCAGAAGTCTAAGTAGGCTCACAGTGTGCACGCCCTCAACCGACAATTCAGTGGCATTCCTTTTGTAAATGCCAGCGCATTCTAACACTGGCCCTCCTAATGGAAAACATCACACTTCTCTATATAAACAAATTATTGGCCATTACTTTATCTGTACTTTAAAACAAAAATGTTTTAAACACACCATACAGACATTCAAAATAATACAGAAACAGATCTTATAAAATCATCTGCAGTGAATGCAGCAAAAAATTGATCTATTAAAATAAGAGTGCACTCAGAAACATTATTTTCCCAAGTGTTCGGGCATGTACGTCTAATCATACATTGATCAATCGTACAAACATTTCTTATGCACCTTACTGTACTTTTACTCTTTTTTACACATGTGAAACCAGGCAGCAGGGCGCGGCCATATTGTGATAATTTTATCCGTTCCTGCATCGCCCAAGTTGAACTGCCCTGGCGGCACCAATGCATATGCCCCGCCCCTGAGTCTAACATCACCAAACCTAGTGATATGCTCCACCTACCTCCAGAACATTACTATACAGCGTAGTAAAATGCACCCAATCATCACCTACATGATAACGTTACTTGACGCAGAACCCGGAATATCAACACACATCATCTCACAATACAGCACATTCCAATTTTCAATATGAAACCATAATTTTAAAGGAAATACCAAAATGTACGATTTGTTAAGTACTTTTATTTCACAATAAATGCTCTGAGAACATCCAGAGACTTACATATGCAAGCAAATAGGTAATTGTTTTCTTCGTTCTCGATCCACAAATGTGTGTTGTGAGTCACGCGATATTCCTGTGTAGCTTTTGCATGAACCTCCGCTAGGCCACCACAAAACATATTCAGTGGCTCCTTATCGCTCATATGGCATACGGGCATATGGCCCCGTGTCGATCATCCCAAAAAAAGTGTACAATTTGTAAAGTACTTTTATTTCACAATAAACGCTGCGAGAACATCCAGAGACTTACATATGCAATAAAATAGGTAATTGTTTTCTTCTTCCTCGATCCACAAATGTTTATCGTGAGTCACGCGGTATTCCTGTGAAAACATTGCATGAACTTCTGCTGGGCCACCACAAAACATATTCAGTTGCTCCTTATCGCTGGTTTGGCGTACGGGCATATGGGCCTGTGTCGATCATCCCAAAAAAGTGTCACTGGCATCCAACCACTGATGTATATCTGTAGCTGACGGTTAAAAAAAACATCAGTTGGAATCTGGAATCCATGACAATTGCAGGAACTCAAGATGTAGCTGTTTAAAAAGAAAATAACAAAAATGTGTCTCAGTAACCAATCTTATTACAGTTTATCATTTTAACCATAAATTTTTGGCCCCTGTTACAACTATTGATAAACACGGACGTCAAACAATGATAACTCAAACAAAACAACGTGCAAATTACTGTTCAGTTTGCTGTACACGTTACTGCTACAGAGTATGGTGATCTCGAAATTGGATTCTGACGCTGATGCTGCAATCAGAGAGCTAAATAAAATCAAAAAGAACAGATACACGGAATTTTAATTAAATATTAGCGTTCAATTACACGTTTCTGAACCTGGGGGAACCCACGACTGCACTAAACCCATCTCCATGCTGCACTGCCCATATCCCCATGACAACAAAAACTATACACACAAGTTCTAATTGCGAGTCACTCCAATATACCACACACAACACACAATACAATTTACCCCATCAATATTGTCACCGAATTATAATCTGACTAGTACAAAATCGTCCAAATTAAAACTTACATAATATTCAGCAAATTACATGTTCCTTTCTCCAATTTTTGAATGGTAAACATTATCATATTTGAAAGTCTTACATTGCTCCCTTGATGCATTCCGTCCGCATTCCTCCCTTTCTTTCAAGGCCAAAAAACAATTGAACCTTATACTGTGTACCATGCGTGGGTCTGCTCAGCTAGGAAACAAAAATTCGACAGCGCTGACCTTCACTCAGAATGGGAGCAGATAGCGCTTCACAGCCCAGAGGCATTACAAATATTTTTGAAAAACATGTGAATTGTTTGCTACCATTCACCTATGCGGGCGACCCACAGTCACGCCACACCACCTGTCAGCTCAGCCCATCTCCTGTTCACACAGCAACTCAAAACCAACATCATACTAAAGTGAAACAGCCAGTAGTGCATTGATTATATCCATGGACAACCACTACGATTGCAGACATGGCAAACACATCAGGGGCACCTGCCACCTAAACAAATACAGTATTTTACCCATCTCCTACCTCCCCCCAAGCACTTCTGCAGACCAACACACTCCTCAAAATTGCATTTTGCCTCTGTTCGCTGCCACGCTGTCAGTACATCTTCAACAAAAACAGCAAAATTACCTCCCTCTAAATCAGTGAAAGGCATTTGTGGCAAAGTAGTTTGTTTACGATTAGATCTCAAAGAAAATGTACACAATCAAACACCACAATCTAAAATATATATTTCCAAAGGTATCTTATAACGCATTCCTATTACAAACTGCACAATCTTAACTGCATGGCCTACCCAAAACTTCACATACAAACTCTACAAATGAAACAGTACACAAACTTTTGCGTTCTGGATTTTGATGGGTGTTTGATTCTATGGGTGTGTTTTGCTGCAGTGGTTGTGTCCTGGCGAACAGTCTTGGCTGCATGGCCTATGGCCTATGGCCTTCAGCCACACACCCAAGACTCTATGCCCTGCCACAACCATCACAGCATAACACACCTATAATACCAAACATTTTGACTGTGGTATGTGGGCCGCTTATAGGGGATATTGACCGCAGACATGGCGAACACATCAGGGGCACCTGCCACCTAAACAAATACAGTATTTCACCCATCTCTTACTCCCAACCCTCCCCAAACACTTCTGCACACCAACACACTCCCCAAAATTGCATTTTTCCTCTGTTTGCCGCCACGCTGTCAGCGGATCCAAGATGGTGAGCGCATCGAAACAATGTGACACACCTCACCCCAGCCAATCAGAGAACATGTTGCGTATCTGTGGACATGATGCAACCTGATTAGCTAATCGGTGTCTTGTCCGGGGAGCGAACAGGGAAATGTGTCCACAGAGCGGACATAGATATCACTAATTTTTTTGCCTTATGTTTTGGCCGTTTATAAAAAAAAAACTAATGGACAAATTTACACCCAATTAACAAAAGCACGCTTTTGGGACTAAGCCGCCGCTCCTCCCGCAATTTTCGTGGAAATCTGTCCAGCGGTTTGAGCTGTAGGCGTGCGCAAACTTTTTTCCCATTATTTATAATTTTGGGACTCCCCCTATAACTTTGCCCCCACTGAACCAAACCTCACTAAAATTTGCAAAGAAATTCAGAGTGGGCCATATACTTTTTTTCAATGTTTGGTCAGCATTCGTCCAAGGGGATTGAAGTTATAAGCTGCCCAAAAGTGTTCTTCCTATGCGATTAGCAATTTAACCATAACTACACAGCCACTACAGTGGCTGTGTAATATATAATATATATATATTATAGGGTGGAAAAAGCCACCCTATAGTTAAGGTGAGCCGGCTTCCCATAGGAACCCCTCAATATTCTATTGTTAATAACTTTTGACTAGAGTAATGGATGTGACTGAAATTTTGAAAGTGATTAGTGATTTCGAAAGAGGTCTTGTAACTTTGACTCATTTATCATTGATTAGTGATTTCCCCACGCCCCCCGACTTCGAAGTTTAGTAAAGATCCACTGAAAAATAAAAAAGTTATCAAAAAGACAAACAAAATGTTTTCCCAAGTTGTGGCCTGCTTCCCATTCATTTTCCCATAGGGTAACAAGGTCAATTTTTGCACAAAGTCAAAACCACTGGACGGATTTGCACCAGGCCTGAAACAGCTTGGGCAAGAAGTGTTAACTCGCAATCCATGCTTAGTTTTGGGTTATTCCGTGCAGTAGTTTTTTAAATATTTGACGCAGACGGGGTTTTACCTTCTAAAAAATATATAGCTATATCTTGGGGATTTACCCATAACTGTGTGTTTCTAGAAATGAAACAGCCAGCGTCTTGTTTTTCTTTCGATGTGAGCGATACTTGAGGTTAAAGCTGACGTTATGGAAAAAAGATACGCAGGAAAAAAGCCATTTGCAGGTTAAATAAATGCAAAATGCCATCAGGCTAGAGGTGGATGGGAGGCTAGAGGGCACCAAGTGGAATTTGGGAGTTGGAAGGGGGTTAGGGACTGAGTTTGCAACGCAAAGATATCTGTAGAGGATGTTGGGGGTGAAAAATAACTGCCCACGATAGCCATCCAGGTCTCCTATCCATGCAGTAACCAGGACAGACCCTGCTTAGCTTCAAAGTGAGGAAGGAGCCAGCCCCTTTAGGCCATTTTGCCTGATAAATGAGTCAAACTTACAAGACCATTTAGAGACATGGGCTGGCCATTTGCTTGCTTTGAAGCTAAGCAGGGTCACTACCAGTTACTGCATAGATGGGCATCCAAATTATTATATTTTTTTAAACCGTGCTAGTGTCAGTCCTTGAATGTTTTGCACTCATAGACCATTGTTAGCTTTATGCTGAATTGCATTCTGGCATTTGTAGTCTCCCAGTCAATAATAAAAAATAAAAAGAATATATGTTTACAGCTACAGTGGGTTTCCCATCAATGCAGTAATTGGGTTGAACCCTGCTTAAAGTCAAACCGAGGAAGAGGTCAGCCCCATAAGGCCATGAACCCACCTTATAAGACCACTTAGGGCAACATGGCCTAAGGTTAGAGGATCCTTCCTTGCTTTGAAACGAAGCAGGGTCGGTCTGGTTACTACATGTATGCAAGACAGTCCACAGTCTAGAATGATGTGTTTTCTTACTTTTAAACATCTCATAACACACAGCAACTGCATTATTTTTTCTAAACAGTGCTACTGTCAGTTCTTGAACATTTTGCACTCAGACTCCATTCTTTTGCCTTTTGATGTATTGGAATCTGGTTTTAGTAGTCTCCCAGTCATGATGGGGGGGGGGGATAGTGCCACAATTGTACACTTTTCGCATAGTTCTGTAAGTATTTATATATTTGAGTGACACTATGGTATGTGTACATTACAAGTTATTTTTATAAGGCAGAGCATTGTTGAAATCCAGACATCGGGATGAGGAGGGGAAAAGAAGAGAGGGCAAGTAAGTCATGATGCGTCAAGAGAGTTATCAATCATGGACACTAGTGCAGTTATTGTCCCCTGATTGTCAGTGCTTTCAAAAACCAAGTAAAGGACACAAGTGGGTGAACAGCGTATCTTTTTTTTAGGACAGATGAAACCCCTTGTTTTTTTTTAGGTATGCAAGCTTACTCAAGTATTTGGCTACCAGGATTTTACTCAGGTGTTCATGTTCCCAGTGCAGACGCTCACACACATGACCACAAGCACATGCTTCGTAGTGGGATTTTGTTTTCCAGGGAATACTTTATGAAGGATTGCTGGGTTTAAATGGTGTGCACTTTTTAGACTTTGCCAGCATATTTATTGGAACATTTCCTCTGTCAGGTTATGTTTCTGGTGTTCATTACGCTTTTGAAAAGTCCAATGCTATTCTGTCTTGCACACTTTCCTCTAAGGAGTAGGCCAATTGAACTACATTTGTATATTTCACTTTAAAATATATGTTCACTTACTGTGCATATATTCATGGCTGCCAGCTTTTGATTTTCGCTATGGGGGAAAAAGAACCTGGGCATTTGTTATTCTTGCAGCTAGTCATTTTGCTCCCTTTTCTGTGGTGCTTAACTGAGGTTAGTTGGGGTTGTGTGATGTATCACAACAGTCACCAAGAGACCAGCCATAAAAGAAGGGTCTTGTAGCACACTGCTTAACCAAAGTGTGTGATCCTCGACAAATAAGGTTATCTCACCGTACAATGCCTAAAAATATTTTGAGTTCTCAAAGACTGCCAAAATTGTGTACAAATTAATACTACTGTCAAAACAGATCAAAATCCGTTTGCGATTGATGAATGTCTTTGAATGATGTGTTGCAGGTGTTTTAAAACATATCGTGGCCGTGTCCAACGGCCATGGCTGAAGGACATGGCTGGTGGTCTGTAGTGTTCTAAAATAAACAGTGGGAATGGCCGTAGGATGTATCTACTAGCCATGTGCGGAGACATCTATGGAATAACAAAACCCTTGAAATTCAACAAAATTAGTTGCAGGGATGTTAAGGTGAAAACTTTCTTCCCATCTCTCTCTCTCTTCCCCGC
Organism: Ambystoma mexicanum; assembly: GCF_040938575.1. Taxonomy (NCBI): domain Eukaryota; kingdom Metazoa; phylum Chordata; class Amphibia; order Caudata; family Ambystomatidae; genus Ambystoma; species Ambystoma mexicanum. Next base: position 359,932,443 of record NC_090932.1, on the reverse strand, counting down.
AGGTCAAGCCGACTCCAGCACTGCCCCCTACCTTCTCGGTCATCCGACCCATGAAGCGAGTGCCATTTGAGGATTTTGCTGCTACTTTCTCTCCTCCTGGACTTTTGGCTGACTCAAACCCTGACACAGCCCGCTCTACCCTTCACCTCTCCATCTCTAACACTCTGGATGTCCTTGCCCCTGTCATGAGAATCCGCTTGAAGCCCAAATCCAAGTACAACTTTCGGTATGATTCCAACCTCGCCTCCCTTAAATGCAAGTGTAGGCCGACAGAGAAGAAGTGGAGGGCTTCGGGCATACCCCTGACAAACTGGCCTGCAGCCTGTTCCAAAGGCAGTACAGACTCTCTGTCCTTTCTGAGAATAAAGCCAACATCCAAGCCTGCATATCTGCAGCATCTAACAACTCGGCTAAATGTTTCAAAATCTGCAAGGAGTTGGCCAATTCTGTTGCAATCACTACCTCTCATGTTCCCTCCAAGGCCTTCTGCACGGCATTGGAATCTCACTTGACTACTAAAACTCAGGACATCCTGTCTACCCTCTCTTCCTCTACATCATCTTCCGCTTCCTCTACCACACCTGGCCCGTCTGAGGACATCTCCCCTCCTCCTTTCTCCTCCTTTGCCCTGTTCACCACTGATCATGTTTCTAGACAAGTCTGATCTATAAAAGTCTCATCAAAGCAGGTTCTCCCCTGATCATCCAGAACCATCAAGGACCACATCGACACTCTTGCACCAGCCTTGGCTGATTTCTCCAATCACTCCTTTGCCACTGGAACTTTTCCCTCCCCCGTAAGCACTCTCTTGTGCACCCGCTTCGAAAAAAAGCCCTCAGCCGAACCTTCCTCTCTGACTAACTATCACCCATTCTCCATCACTCCTTGCCTGGGCAAACACCTGGAAAAGCTGGACATCTCCAAGCTTAATCTACATACTGAATCTGTTGGTTGCCTACATGACCACCAGCCTGGCTTCAGAGCTGCCAGACGCGCAGATACTGCTCTCCTAAACCACCCGTGAAGACTTGCTCTACAATCTTGACTCTAATCTCCCTTCTCTCCTCATTCTTTTCGATCTATCCTCTACTTTTGACACGGTCAACCATGCCATCCTGTTCAATCGCCTCTGTGTCAACCTTGGTATTACTGATCAGGCCCTGGCCTGGTTGACCTCCTTTCTCACCGACCGACTCTCTCAGGTCCAACTGGGGTCTTTCATCTCTTTTATCTCACTCTCTAATTGTGGTGTTAACCAGGGGTATAACCTCTCTCCCTGGCTCTTCAACCACTGCCTGGCACCTCTTGCCCACCACATCGTTACTTTCTGCTCCATTTTTCAATGTTATGCAGATGACACCCAGCTCTATTTCATGCTCCACTCCTCTGCTTCTTCTCTCATACCAAACTGTCTGGTCACAATTCAGGAATGGTGTGCCACCAATTATCTCTGCCTTAATGCCAGTATGAATGAGATCCTCCTCATTGGGACACCCTCTCCCTCCTTCCTCTCTCTCTGCCCGCTCTCTCTGGCCCTCTTCCTACTCCTTCCTTTGAGGCTAAGAACCTTGGTGTCATCTTTGACTCCACCCTCTCCTTCTCGCCTCACATCTCTGACATCTCTAAGAAATCAAACTATCAGCTGCACCTGCTCAGTGGTATTCTTCCTTTTCTCACTTTCCACCTGAAGCTCACTGTCTACAGAGTTCTGGTGCTCACTAGGCTGGACTTTTGCAACAGCCTATTTCTAAATCTTCCTGCTCTACTCTTTGAAATTTACAATTTATCCAGAACAGAACTGCAAGATGTTCCTTGGCCTCAAGCCCAGGGATCTTATGTCTCCAGCTCTGAAATCTCTTCACTGGCTCCCTGTGGCTGCAAGGATCAACTTGAAGACCCTTTGCATTGTCCACAAGGATTACTGGGACCGCTCTACCTCCAGCTTTCTCTTCCATGACATCTTCCTTCTCGAGATCTCTGCTCATCTGCCTCCAACTCTCTGAGGGTCAGATGCTTCTCTAAGCAGAGAGTTGGGAGCAGATCTACCTTCTTAGCTGGGGCCTTCCTCTGCAACAGCCTCCCCCCCTCTCTCAAACTTGTGCCGAACCACCTCTGGTTCCCGAAGCAAATCAAGACCTTCCTTTTCGCTTCTGCTTTCTCTCTTCCTCTCCCATGGTGATGCCCCTGACTGCGCCGCGCACTGGTCCCCTGGACTCCCTCTGAACTCCAGCCCACGCTCCTGCATGTCCAGTTGCCCTCACACTGCCTCTGTACTCCCTAGTACTTAAGGGTCTGTATCTGCAACCCTACTGCCCCTTCTCTGTACACTTAAGAGCCACCCGCTGGCTGCACTTGTGAGTTAACTGCACTTCCCCCTTCCCCTCCCCCTGTTACTTCTCCCCTGCCGTCTTCTCCGGACTTGCATTATCTGAATGACACATGTCCTAGTAAGATTGTTATTTTGTCCTCCCTTTGTTTCCCCCTCCTTGTCTTGTCACGCCTAGAAACACTTGTGTTCAGACGCATTATAAATGCCACTTCATATCATATCATATCCTATCATATCATGTCATATTGTATTACATCATATCATATCATATCATAACTTAGTGCAGCAAATCCCCTGAAATTTGGATAAAGACACCTTATTTTCACGCCCCCGTTGTGCTGCCTATGACCACTATGATGACACCACATCACAAATTGCATCACTGTTGACATTACTGGTTGTTACAACACTAATTACATTGTATATAATAGATTACAACAATAATGGCATTAGACATAACATGATTAATAAGGTAGCTCGCAAAAATGTTGACTTTCTTAATAACAATTTAGGCCATGGTCTTGGCCATGACGAAGGCTGTGGTCACTGGCAATCACCAAACTCCATAGCTAGTGGTCAGTCACTGTTGCAACATACTAATGTGCATGGTTAAAAGACATGATTAGTAGCCCATCACTACATTTTAAAATATACAGTGGCCAATGTTAAAAAAAAAACTGTAGTCAGTGGCCATAGCTAAAGGTTATAGCTAGTTCCCATTAACATGATAAAATATACAGTCATGTCCAAAGGTCGTGGCCACTACATAGTATTGTTGGGTGTCCTGACCCACATTTGGACTATTATGCTGCAACACTTGGTGGTGTGGGCTTAGGAAATCCAAGAGGGCGGAAAAGCCCACATTTGCGCCAGAATCCTGGAGAACCGCGCAGTCTTTGCGCACAACAAAATGGTCGCCTGACCTGCCACCCACCAGTGTGAGCGTGAGGGGCCAGAAGCGCCATGAACGAAATCAGTGCTAAGGAATATGGTGCTGTTCAAAATCTGTTGTTATTAATGTCAAAAAGGGGTGCAATACTGGTGCTCACCACTACCAGAAAGCCGGCGTTTTAAAACAACCAGACACTTGTGTAAAACTGAACAAATGAACCAAACCAGGCCAAAGAAAGACTTACTAAGAGGTGGATACAATGTAAAACTATATTCTGAAATGACTTGAAGGAAGTAATTGTTTGTATTGAAAATAGCTGGGGATGTCAGCAGCTTAAGTGATTTGGGTTTAAAGCCACTAAAATCGAAATGTTTAGAATAAATGAGTGACCTACTTTTGACTGTCACATAGGTTGCAATTGTTTAAATGTCATAGTTTTGAACTTAGAATCAGTGTTCTAGCTGCATGTGTAAAAATTGCAAGTTTGGTTTGAATGTAGAAAACTGGGAACCAAAGTGATATTTAGCTGAAGCCTGGCTTAAAGAGATTGAATTCTGCCTGACAACTACCCCCGACAGGATTTGAAACTTGATCAGCAGCTGTGTTTCCAGGCCTGGTTGCATTCTGCTGCCCCTGCCAAAAGGAGATGACAACTCTCTGATTGAATTAGGGCAGTGGTACCTGGGGACTGCAGGAAACTGAACAAAGCACTGTCTTGGGCTCAGGCAAATGTTATATTGGGGGGGTTGTAAAATAGCTTCCTCTTGGGAGAAGTAGGAGGAGAAGTGCCTCTGTGAGCAAGCTGAGCTTGGGGGAAGTGGACAAACCATAAATTCCACCATGTGCTTTGGAAAACCACACCCCTTTGGGGCCAGAGCATAATTTTAAAAAGATGGATAATTCATAGTGCAGACTTGTAAAAATTATATAAATAATATCATAATTCTTGTGATTTTTCTGTGCACATTTTAAGAGGTGTCAGGACTCTGTGGTATGTTCTGGGGAGTAGTAGCGGAAAATAAGGTTGTTACTCCAAATGTATGCATGTTAAAAATCTGACACTTTATCATCTGAAACCCATATCCCTTGTGCACATTTGTGTAAAATCTGGAAAAGTTTAGAGGTTGTTATCTGAAGGAAAAGGGCAGAATTCTGTCAAAAGTGGACACGACATCTTACAAAGACAGGGATCGGATGGTTTTGTGCTACAGAAAATATGTTAACTGGACATATAATATTAGAAAAATGGTACATAGATAAATGGGTATTTGGATCAGAAATAGATTTGTGTGCAATTTGACAAGGGGAGGATCCTCTGACCATAAACCTATCTCATCACTCTGACTCACTGTTCCCTTCTCAAATCAGGTCAAAGAGAAATCCTTGATCTATCAAATCGTGAGTGGGTTGGGCAAAGAAAATTAGCATCCACACCCATTTTCAAAAGACATAAAAAGAGCCACTGGAACCCAGGTAGGGACATTCACTTTCCACTTTCTTGCGGGACGCCTTGCCGGGAGACTCCAGACTTCAAATCCATCAATCTCCAGAGACCAGAACTTTGAATCCAGACACCAGAACTTGTAGCAGAGACTGAATCCACAAGCTGAATCCTTTTTCAGCAGGCCTCAAAATCATTTGCAAACTATTCAACAGCCGGGCGAGCTGTTTGAATTCTTTGCCAAGAACTTTTGCCAGAACCGGTAGCAGACCTTGTTAGGGAGAATTCTCTGTTTAGGCTGAATTTCCTAACCTAGTGAGTCCCCCAGCAGCTTTGCTGGATTTCTGGAGTTTTTTTTTTTCCATCCTGCCAAGAGTGAGCCTCTTTTTCTCCCACTCTTGGACATGAATGTGTGTAATTCCTTGGAATGTCAATGTGTTCTATGGGCTACATTCCAATTGTTGTAAAGGAGTGACAGTGTTGGATGATGGCGGCTTTCATGTGATTGGTGGATGCGTGTGTGCCTATTTACTCGTAACCCAATGAGGTAGAGCTGCAGAGAAGACAATGCAAAGGGAAGAAGGACTGCTCCAGCTTTACAGGCGTGCGGCCCTCGTGCTACTTTGCGAGGCGCACGTGCCACAAACTGCCCTTTACACCACCTTGCCCAATTGAGATGGCAGTGTGGGGATTAGCCAATCAGGTATTGTGGGTGTGGTTGTTAGGGAGAATTCTCTGTTTAGGCTTAATTTCCTAACCTAGTGAGTCCCCCAGCAGCTTTGCTGGATTTCTGGAGTTTGTTTTTTTCCATCCTGCCAAGAGTGAGACTCTTTTCCTCCCACTCTTGGACATGAATGTGTGTAATTCCTTTTAATGTCAATGTGTTCTATGGGCTATGGGGTCTTTTACTCCATAGGGTCTCATATGTTTTGCTATGTGTGTTACACCGCACCCTACGTGCCGTAACACTGGGGCGTCCTAGCGGACCTCCAACATAGACTCCATACCCGGGGACTGACTACTGTCTCCCCGGGCATGTAAAGTGACCATTGGCTTTACTAGACCTAAATTTACTAACAGAACTAGTACAAACCATCTTATTGTGGACGTGCTAGTAGGGGTAATTCAATTACTCCTGGATCTGTTACTCGAGGGGGCACTGTCCCGTCGCCCCTCGTCGAGTTTTGGCTGGTGGCAGTGGAAACTACTTGTTATGTTCGACCCCGAACATAACCCTATGGGATTCGTACCATTGTTGGAGATTGATACTTTTTCCTCGTTAATCTCTAACGTACCACCGGTCTACTTATCTTAAATAAGTTTACCGGATGGTATTTTCTGCCAGAACTCAGTTTTTAAAATGGCGTCTGTGTTCGTCTCTGTGACTCCTAAACCAAAGGTTGAGCCCTTTGTTCCACTTTTGGCGGGCCTCTGTACAGAGACCCTCCAAAGTGGTGCCATTCTGTCTGGGTTACCACAGGGGTATGGGAGGGGGTTTAGGCACCCTGGACCGAGTTGCCTTGCCAACTCCGGTCGCACTCTGGTGTGATTGGCCCAAGTGGTGAGCCTCCCCGCTCAACACTTAGCGAGTGTTGATTGACAGCTAGGCTGAATGAATGGGGGTTTTCTGCATAAAAGCAGGGCTTTTGGGACTGGATCTTCAGAAGTCGCCACAGGACCTAAGAATCCGACGAGGGTAACGCTGAGCCGACCTGCAACGACAACACCTCTGGTGGAGCCCTGCTGAACCGACTCACCACTTCCCGACGACAGAGGAGATCTCCCTGCCGGAGAGTCTCTTCCCCAGACTGGTGGGAACAACCAGTCCCCTTTGCTTTTTCTTCGCCTCAGGACGCGGTGGTCGAATTGCCCGTGCAGAGCACCCCGGCAACCGGATAGCCACTACCCCTGTACCGCGACCAAAAGGTGGTGCCTTGTGACGGAGCACTCTGCGGCTGGTCTCTTCCCTGGTGGTGCACCGGACTTCACTTTTCTTCGACGACGAGATCATCTCTACTCTTGGCAAAGACCCGACGTGCATCCACCACCAGGAACAACTGCCCCCGCTGGAGCTGCCCTCCACAACAAGGTACTGTGTCCGCCTGGCTTCCCTTTCGATCGGATCGAGCGAGGTGTCTTAATCCTCTCCTTTCCGTTGGGTCGCCTCCAAGCTTTCTCACGTATTATTCTGAACTGGTTCAATCTTCCAATAACAATTTGCTACAAAGACTCGAACGCATTTCCACTAGAGACTTTTGGGATATATAGCCTTGCCTCTCTCCGAGTGGGCCTGGTCTCTGAACTTTATGATCTGTTGTGATTCTTGCCTTCTTGCCCTGCATTTTTTCCCGTGAAGTATTGAACTGTGTTGATTTCGTAACCTGCTTATTTTTCTCTCCCGTCCTAACTAATATTAGAGTGTCATCTAGGTTGAGGCATACACCTCTGTCTGCAAATAAGTGGTGCCGGTAGAACCTAGACTTGTCGAAATATTGTTAGGGGGATTGATCGTTTCTTCTTCGTAGAGTAATTCAATTTGACTTGTTTGCCGTGATAGTGCCATAGTGTTTTTCATAGATGTTCTGTTATAAATAAATACCTTAATATCTTTACACTGAAGCCTTGTTGCGTGTTTGCTTGTCTTACTGTGAAGGATTGCCCTATATTGTATACTCCACATACTGCTTAACTCTTCTTGAGGGAAGTCTGACTGCTCAGCCACAGCTACCAAATGAATCTGTGTGGTACAGACTGCTACCAAGTGGGTTTACTGACAAACACCTGTAGTCCTAAATCTTTTGCAGTGGTCCCAGAGGGAACTGCACAGGTTTCCGCCTAACAGACCCAGAAAGCAGTGCTGTATCCAGAGAGACCAGAGATCCAGAGAGACCAGATCGCTGTGCAGTGCTGAGAGCTGACCCAGATCGGTGTGCGCAGAACCAGTTCCCAGTGGCGAGAGAACCGCAGCCAATCCTGACCCGATCCGTGACGAAGTCGAATTCCTGTCCAAAATATAGTGTGAGTACTCAGCCAGAACTGTGCAAAACCAATCTCTTAGTTTAAACTAATCTAATTCAAACTATTTTAACCTATTGAGAACTGCATCATAGAAATCGTGTCCCTCCTGTTGATTCAAAGCTGCAAAACTGTCACCTGTCATTCTGAGCTTTACTTTTATTTTGAGAATCTACCTTCACAAAATCGTCGTATCTCTTCAACCGTTAGTGATAGAAGCGATTACTTTCAATACATGTGTCCCACTAATGAGGTAAGGCAAAGTCAGACACTTAAAACTAACTACTATCACCTGCAGCCTATCGACCTTTGCTGGGAGTATAAAATGGACGCTGTCAGTCAACCCAGAGAGAACAAGGAATGCAGTGCTCGAGGAGCAGTAGGAAGGGGTGTCGTGTCCGAGAGGGTCCCTGAGAGAACGCAGTGGCGAGTCATCAAAAGTCTGTACAGGAGAGTCAGCAGTGTGGCCAGGCAGCCGGACAGAAGAAGGTGCAGGGAGCCGTGCCTGCAGGCGCTCCCTGTGGTGAACACCCAGAACTGCTTGTTACCCTGGTGGCTGGAAGTGACAGCCCAGGGTTGTCAGAGGGGCAGGTGGAGCAGCCCTATCTTTCATGCAGAAAAACTAACACACCTCAGACGTGAACTTTGGTGAGTTACAGAGGCTGAATGAAACCCGGCACGCATCTAATCTGAAGATACATTGTGATGGCGTAGCCGTGTGCAGCAGGCTGCAAAGTTGTACAAGTGTGAAACTGAAGGAGAGCGCCTGGCAGGTAATGTAAAGCAATGTAACTTTGTAACAGGGCTGAATCTCCTGAAACTGTTTAGTGAAAAGCTGCTGAGGGGAGCTAGCGAAGTGAGAGAAAAAGCCGCAAAGAATATAAAAAAGGCTGTGGAAGTCAGAAATGGGCAGAGAAGCCTAGCACAGTGTGGGACTGATGGGAGGGACCCGGAAATGGAATAAAGAGAATGATAAAGACTGTAGAAAAGCTGAAGAGCTTGAATTGTTGAGAGGGTCAGAGAAGTGCCTGGGATTATACAAAAGCAAGTTGTCAAAGTGAAAGAAGAAGCTGAGGGCAGCGCTGTGTGACCTGCAATGGGTGGAAATTGTGGTCTAAAACTGTGCCTAGTCCAGGAATCCCTAACATATAAAGAAAAGCCCTGAGCCCAACGTTATGGCAAAGATAAAGAGCCCCTGTTTGTGTGACCTGTTATGGGTAGACCGTGCAGACTTACATTGTGCCATGACCAGGAGGGGACTCCAATGAAAGATTTGCAAGGTCAAAAGAACCTGTGAACTTTGTTTTGTGAGCAATATCTGTATTGAGCATGAAGAAGGGAACCCTGAGCCTTGAATTAATACAAAGAGTCTGTTTCTTGTTAACTTTGTGAGCTTTTGATAGCTGGAAACTTCATGAACTGGTATTTGAAGTTTGGGGAAGGGCAAGTGAACTTCTTATGAACCTTCTTTTTTTTAAACTGAACTTTTGCCAGTAAACCATGTGTGGATTTCAACCAGATACTATACCCCAGAAGGTGCGAGCTTTGCTACTATTTCAACTGTATCCTGACTTGGGAAAGGGAGCTAGCTAGTGCTCCGAATACTATGCTATTCACTTCTTCAGTTGAACCATCCCTTCACTATAGTTGTCTCTTAGTTGTGAGGGCAAGCATAGATCTGGACAGAGATGGAATTTTTAAGTTGGACACCTTGATTTTGACAATCCTTTGTTTATTTAGGCAGGTCAATCCCGCCATAATTTTAGGGCCTGGTAGGCCTTTCACCCATTGTGATTCATTGAATAAATGTTTTGAGACTGTATCACCTGTGTCTGTGTCTCTCTTGATACCATGCCTGTGTCACACAATGCACAATGACCATAGCTGAAGGCCATCCTGAATGCCAGATACTGTTGTAATGTAATTAGTGAAGTCATCAGTGATGTGACCTGTGATATCATCATTGTGGTCATAGGCTGTACAAAGGGGGGCCAAGTTAAGGTGGCTTTAGCTGAATTTCAGGGGTATTATATATATTCTGCTCCTACTTGTTTGAGTGCTCATCACATTGTCAGGGAGGCAGTCTTTACTTGCAACTCACAGTCAGTGCAGGTGTTGTCAGTCTATATATATATATATATATATATATATATATATATATATATACATATATATATATATATATATATATATATTCACTGAAAAAACTTTGTTAAAGGGACGTTATGGTTAAGTTGCACTAATAAAAACCTATGAAATTCAAAGAAAAAACTTTGTTAAATGGACGTTATGGTTCCAAGTAAAACCGAAAACCCCCTGAAAGTCACCAGTTATGGTAAGCTAAGCAACCATAACTCGCGCCACCACCGTGCACTGCTAAGACTAACACCCAGGACATCAAAGTTGACATCACAAATGTCATTGATGACATCACTGATGACATCACATATCTGGGCCACTTGTTTTTGTTTATTGACATATATAGGCCAGGTGGTTTTGTTCGCTATCAGTCAGAATAATAAAATTGAAAAAGTGCTATATATCTAGACGTTAACCTTGTTGTATGTTCTTTGACTACTTTCCTTAGTGTTTGGTCTCAGCTCATGGTGCACATACATGGGGAAATGAGCAGGCCTCAAACACACAATTTATTTCTATACATGAAGATAAACTTTAATGTCATTAACATTTTCGGATGATGCAGTTTCTTTCTTCTTTACTTTAGTTTCCCTGTATGTGCCTCTGACTTGCATGCATTGTGGTTCTTCAAATGTATTGTTTGTACCAGCACAAGTGGTGTAAATCTTGAATTGTTAGCTAGTTATTACATGTTTAACATTACTCAAAACTCTGATACGGTAGCATTCATTATTGCACTATCCAAAATTCCAAGATTATAAATAGTGTACTTCTATGGTGCATGCTGCAGTCATTGCATATGTTTATATATGATTAGGTTTCTGTATTAACAATAACACTCAAATACAATGATATTAGATGAGTACATTCTTTAATAGATTAAGTAGTTCGTGATAGGTATCCCGATCACCCCTGACATCTTGTTACCAACAATATAAACAAATCTCCTTGTAGGGACTTTTCATCAAAATATATTTCACATGTGATGTCATCAGTGATGTCATCAATGACATTTGTGATGTCATCTTTGATGTCCTGGGTGTTAGTCTTAGCAGTGCATGGTGGTGGCGTGAGATACGGTTGCTTCGCTTACCATAACTGGTGAATTTCAGGTTTTTTTTGGTTTTACTTGGAACCATAACGTCCGTTTAACAAAGTTTTTTCTTTGAATTTCATAAGTTTTTATTAGTGCAACTTAACCATAGCATCCCTTTCACAAAGTTTTTACAGTGAATTTCAGAGGTGTTTATTAGTGCAACTTAACCATGACGTCCCTTTAACAAAGTTTTTTCATTGAATTTCATAGGTTTTTACCAGTGCATGCTATTTTCCTACAACTTACTAATATCATACTTATACTTACCCAATATAGCAATATTTGTGTCCAATTTCCAAAGTTTCACCATAAAACCCATTTCACACCATCTGGAATAATGTTCAACACTTCTATGCACTTCTTGCAACTATTTCAACTAGTTTTGCATCCGTAGACATCTACGAACATCTGACTTCATAGCGGACCTTCCGGACAGTGCCACATGACCGTACGCTGGTGCGCAGCATGATGAGGCGTCTGAGAACCCGTCCGCACTTCTCTGCTTGGCGGACAGTTCGGAACTGCATTTTCTACCAATCTAGGAACTTCCAACTTCAAAATTTCCCTTGCACAGCTCCAACACCTATTCCTACTCATTATCCATTAACAAGCTAGTACACAGTACATACTTTTAGAAAAACTGCTATTTATCTTAAAATGGCATCAGCTAATGCCATCCATCATCCCCAAGAGCCACCACCACTGTTGTAATCAAGGAGCATAAGAAACAGTGCCCCCTAACTTAGAAATAACACACACACAACAATTTCCCTTGTCCACCTACCCCTCCATATAAATACATCCAAAAAAAACAAACAGCATATTCCTTTAGGAACCACTTTTCACAGTTAAAAAATAGAACAAAAAAAATATATATATATAGACTTCATCTACTTTATATTTCTCAGTAAAGTACATAGACTAAATAAGATTTTCCAACATTTCCATTTGCATTTTGTGCTGTGCTAATGGGAATATTGTGGTGTTCATCCTCTGTTTCCGGGAATGGAACGGTAGATACCAGCCCAGCAGCCCAAGTTATCAGCCCAAACGAAGCAAGGGTGGATAACGCGGTCTCTGGACCATTATCCCTCCATTCCAGCTCCTGAAATGGGGATGAAGGACATTAACACCCTAGGCTCCCAAAGCGGGAACCCGGGGTGCTAAAAAATAGGATTTTTCTTCCAACACCGGGATGCCTGCGGCATCCAGGTGTAGGAAGGAAAATCCTTTTCCAGGATGGCCACCGTGGAAAGGGAAGGTGAGGGTTCCATACAGGGCCCCTCTTCGCTTTCAATAGCAGCCTGCAGAAGGCAAAAAGAGAACCCTATGACCATATTACCACAGGCACATTTTTCTTCCCTTTCAAATCTATCCTAATTACGAATAACTTTACCACAAAGCCAAGTGGACATGGCCACTTTATTCCTATGTTTTGTCCCTTGTGGTCATGGCCAGTAGCCAGATTGTCTGGATCATGACCTTATTCCATGACCCGGACAATCTGGCCACTGCCCATGGCCACAGGCTACCCCTCAGTCACTAAAGGTATACCGCTATTTTTTGTAGCTACATTATGACACTTGTCAAATAATAAAACACTGGCACATTTGCAAAACCATGCTTGTAGGTCCTTGTCAATGCTCCTTATGCAAGTTTGCTGGAAATCCACCCATGTTTTATTTTTTCAAAACTGTCAAATGTATGCACATACAATTGTCATATAACCTAGCCCCCGGTTGACAAAATCCATTCAGACTTTACGAAAACATCTAAATCTAGATTTATAATCTTTTTGCAAATCTTTGTGTAGATTTGTCAAATTGCACCATATTTATAAGCCTTTACAATATTTTGGGACCCCCACTCTAATTGTGCTCCATCTCGACGGAATCCCACCAAACTTCGCAAAAACGTGCATATCTTGATCTATTATCAGTTTGCCAAATGAGGTGTAGATTCGTCACATGGCACCTCATTTATAAGCCTATACATTATTTTGGGACCTCCTCTAATTTTACCCCCTTATGACAGCATACCACCAAACTTTGCATACTCATGCAGTTCCATTTAGTGGCACCAAAGTTATAAGCCATCCAAGAACTGCATTTCACCAACCCTATAATGCTGAGGTGTTCGCGACCTTTTCAGGACTTTTCAGGACTGTTCGCGAACATCCGAACTGTTCGGCGACTTTCGCGGTAAATACCACCCGTTTTTTGCTTCTTGCAGGCATATTCCATCCCATCCTCATCACCCCTCACCTCCCCAGAGATTATTTGATAAGTTTGACAAGTGCAATGTTGTGTTTTTTAATATGTTTTTACTGCAATGTCTGCAGACACCGGCCGATGTCACAAGATGGCGGGCGTTTCCAAAAATCTGATGCACCTCACGCTTCACACCAACCAATCAACGAACACGTTGGGTGTCCGCGAACATGACGCAAGTCAATTAGCCAATCGGTGTCCTGTCCGCTGAGCGAACAGCGAAGTGTGTCCGCGGAGCGGACATAGATATCACTAATTTTTTTGCTTTATGTTTTGGTCATTTAAAAAAAACTACTGGACGGATTTACACCAAATTAACAGAAGCACGCTTTTGGGACCAAGCCGCCGCTCCTGCCGTAAATTTGGTGAAAATCCGTCCAGCGTTTTGGGCTGTAGGCGTGAGCAAAGTTTTTTCCCATTATGTCTATGGGAAATAAAAAGTTTTGGGACCCCCCTATAACTTTTCCCCCGCTGGACCAAACCTCAACAACTTTGTAAAAAAATTAGTGGGCCATATACTTTTTTGCAAAGTTTTTTCGCTCCCCCTGGACAAATCCTCACCAAACTTTGCAAAAAAAGCATATGGCCCACTCTGAATTTTTTTTGCAAAGTTTGGTGAGATTTCGTCCAGGGGGGGAAAGTTATAGGGGGGGTCCCAAAACTTTTTTTTCCCATGGACTGAATGGGAAAAAACTTTGCGCATGGATACAGCCCGAACCGCTGGACGGATTTAAACCAAATTTGCGGCAGGAGCGGCGGCCTGGTCCCGAAAGCGTGCTTTTGCAAATTTGGTGTAAATCTGTCCAGTAGTTTTTAAAAAAAATGACCAAAATGTAAGACAAAAAAATTAGTGATTGTTAGGCAGAAACCTGTGCAGTTCCCTCTGGGACCACTGCAAAAGATTTAGGACTACAGGTGTTTGGCAGTAAACCCACTTGGTAGCAGTCTGTACCACACAGATTCACTTGGTAGCTGTGGCTGACCAGTCAGACTTCCCTCAAGAAGAGTCAAGCAGTATGTGGAGTATACAATATAGGGCAATTCTTCACAGTAAGACAAGCAAACACGCAACGAGGCTTAGTGTAAAGATATTAGGGTATTTATTTATAACGGAACATCTATGGCACTATCACGGCAAACAATTCAAGTACAATTACTCTACGAAGAAGAAACGATCAATCCCCCTAACAATATTTCGACAAGTCTAGGTTCTACCGGTATCACTTATTTTCAGACAGAGGTGTATACCTCAACCTAGATGGCACTCTAATGTCAGTTAGGATGGGAGAGAAAAATAGGCAGGTTACGAAGTCAACACAGTTCAATACTTTACGGGAAAAATGCAAGGCAAGAAGACGAGAACCACAATAGATCTCGGAGAGAGGCAAGGCGATTTGTCCCAAAAAGTCTCTTTGTGAAATGCGCTCGAGCCTGTGTAGCAAATTGTTATTGGCAGATTGAACCAGTTCAGAACAATACGTGAGACAAAGCTTGGAGGCGACCCAACGGAAAGGAGAGGATTAAGACACCTCACTCAAACCGATCGAAAGGGACGCCAGGCGGACACGGTACCTTGTTTGTGGAGGCAGCTCCGGCGGGGGCAGTTGTTCCTGGTGGTGGATGCACGTCGGGTCTTTGCCAAAAGTAGAGGTGATCTCGTCGTCGAAGAAAAGTGAAGTCCGGTGCACCACCAGGGAAGAGACCAGCCGCGGAGTACTCCGTCACAAGGCACCACCTTTTGGTCGCGGTACAGGGGTAGTGGCTATCCGGTTGCCGAGGTGCTCTGCACGGGCAATTCGACCACTGTGTCCTGAGGCGAAGAAAAAGCAAAGGGGACTGGTTGTTCCCACCAGTCAGGGGAAGAGACTCTCCGGCAGGGAGATCTCCTCTGTCGTCGGGAAGTGGTGAGTCGGTTCCACAGGGCTCCACCGGAGGTGTCGTCATGCAGGTCGGCTCAGCATTACCCTCGTCGGATTCTTAGGTCCTGTGGCGACTTCTGAAGATCCAGTCCCAAAAGCCCTGCTTTTATGTAGAAAACCCCCATTCATTCAGCCTAGCTGTCAATCAACACACGCTAAGTGGTGAACGGGGAGGCTCACCACTTGGGCCAATCACTCCAGAGTGCGACCGGAGTTGGCAAGGCAACTCGGTCCAGGGTGCCTAAAGCCCCTCCCACACCCCTGTGGTAACCCAGACAGAATGGCACCACTTTGGAGGGTCTCTGTACAGAGGCCCGTCAAAAGTGGAACAAAGGGCTCGACCTTTGGTTTAGGAGTCACAGAGACGAACACAGACGCCATTTTAAAAACCAAGTTCTGGCAGAAAATACCATCCGATAAACTTATTTAAGATAAGTAGACCAGTGGTACGTTAGAGATTAACGAGGAAAAAGTATCAATCTCCAACAATGGGACGAATCCCATAGGGTTATGTTCGGGGTCGAACATAACAAGTAGTTTCCACTGCCACCAGCCAAAACTCGACGAGGGGGGACGGGACAGTGCCCCCTCGAATAACAGATCCAGGAGTAATCGAATTACCCCTACTAGTACGTCCACAATAAGATGGTTTGTACTAGTTCTGTTAGTAAATTTAGGTCTAGTAAAGCCAATGGTGACTTCACATGCCCGGGAGACAGTAGTCAGTCCACATGTATGGAGTCTATGGTGGAGGTCCGCTAGGACGCCCCAGTGTTACGGCACGTAGGGTGCGATGTAACACACATAGAAAAACATATGAGACCCTATGGAGTAAAAGACCCCATAGCCCATAGAACACATTGACATTTAAAGAAATTACACACATTCACGTCCAAGAGTGGGAGGAAAAGAGTCTCACTCTTGGCAGGATGGAAAAAAACAAACTCCAGAAATCCAGCAAAGCTGCTGGGGGACTCACCAGGTTAGGAAATTCAGCCTAAACAGAGAATTCTCCCTAACAGTGATATCTGTGTTCGCTTCGCGGACGGACTTCCCTGTCCGCTCCGCGGACAGCACCCCGATTGGCCAATGGCCTTGCGTCATCTCCACGGAAATGCGACGTGTTCGCTGATTGGACGGCGAGGAGCGTGGAGCGCGTCAGATTTTCTGTGGCGCCCGCCATCTTGTATTCGCCGTCGACCGCGTACAGCACAGTGAAACGTGGATAAAAAATTGTATTTAGTGCCGTTTGTTGGTGTGTAAGTGTGTTTGGGGAGGGTGGGGGAGTATGAGATAGGTTCAATGTTTTGTTTTTTTATGTGCTAGACGTTTTTGTTGTGTTCGATTTGTCTGCGGAGAACACGGCTGTTCTGACATTTTGTAAATAAACTAAATGGTGGGGTGTTTAGAGGACGGAGTATGTGTCATTTTTGTTCGCAAGGAAGGTAAAAATGAGCTATGAACACTCGCGGTGTACTTAATTGTTCGTAAATACACAAACTGGGGGTGTCCTCAGGACGCTGTCCGTATTGTAATCTGTCTAGTTGAATGTGTTCTAAGAACACTCGCGGTGTCCTGAAATCGTTGCAATTACACAAAATGGGGGTGTTCTGAGAACGTTCTTTGTATTGTTCTTTGTCAGGGTGAAAGTGTTTTAAGACCACTCCTTTTGTCCACTAATAGTACAATTTCCTATGGGCGTCAACCGACTTTTTGTCCACTAAAGAAACGATAAATCCGGCTGGTGTGCGCCGACATTATGTGATAATCCTATGACTGGCGCTATTGACCTGGCTGACTTGCTTTTGCAACACTAAATCATATCTCCCGCCCCTAAACCTGATATTATCAAAGCATTCATATTCCCCGCCTCTCTCCGTGACGTTACAGGGTACTTCATCAAACACGCCCAGTCCTCTCCAGTCCTAAGTGACTTTACACAGAACCCGGAAGACAACACATATTGGGGGTAATTCATAGAATTCAGCGCACAAGTGGCGCACGCCGCTGGCGCACAGTGTGCGCGTGCGAATCCCTACGCCAGCTGCGTGTGCTAAAACAAATTTCCGCGCACAGTGTATTCATGGATTCCAGCCACCAAAATCAGCCGTGGCGTAGCGACCCTGTAGCAGCGCCAGTTACCCCCCAAGAACGCCCCTTGCGCAGGAAAAAGCCATCAAAATCCCCAATCCAGCGCAAAGGGCTGCGCTAACCATGAACCAGCATGGCACGCGGGGTACGTGTATCACTGGGGTGCGCGGGAAGTTCCTCACGTGATTTCAGCTGGGTACGTGTATTATTGGGGTGCGTGGGAAGTTTCACACGCGATTGGCCCTGTGCGAGCGGGGTACGTGTATTACTGGGGTGCGCGGGAAGTTTCACACGCAAATTCAGCAGGGTACGTGTATTTCAGGGGTGCGCGGGAAGTTTCACATGCAAATTCAGCAGGGTACTTGTATTTCAGGGGTGCGCGGGAAGTTCCACACGCAAATGTCCTGTGTACGTGTATTTCAGGGGTGCGCGGGAAGTTACACACGTGAATTCAGCAGGGTACGTGTATTTCAGGGGTGCGCTGGAAGTTCCACACGCGAATGTCCTGTGTACGTGTATTTCGGGGTTCACGTGAAGTTTCACATGCGATTTCAGCAGGGTACGTGTATTTCAGTGGTTCCGTGGAGTACTACACGTGAATTGGGCGTGAGGGTACTCCCAGGTGTTCGTTCTACAACCTCCATGTCCCCTGTAGGCAGCCCACACTACGGGGGACTACCCTGCACCCCTGCTCATATCCCGCAGGCAGCCCATCCACCATGGGCATGCCCCCCAGCCAAGCCACATGTCACCTTGCACTACTGATCAACAATGCATGTCTCCCAGCACCCCCACGCCCCAGCACTGTGGGGCACCCTCCACCAGGCCCCCACTCATGTCCAACTCATGTCCCCCAGCACCCCCATCCCCCAGCCGTTCAGGGCACCCTCCACCAGGCCCCCAACTCATGTCCCCCTGCACCCCAACCCCCCAGCATCCAGGGGCACCCTCCACCAGGCCCCCACTCATGACTCCCAGAACCCCCACCCCCCAGCAGTGCAGGGCACCCTCCACCAGGCCCCCACTCATGTCTCCCAGCACCCCCCCCCCAGCACTGTGGGGCACCTGCCAGCAGGCCCCCACTCATGTCCAACTCATGTCCCCCTGCACCCCCACCCCCCAGCAGTGCAGGGCACCCTCCACTAGGCCCCCAACTCATTTCTCCCAGCACCCCCAACCCCCAGCATCCAGGGGCACCCTCCACCAGGCCCCCACTCATGTCTCCCAGCACCCCCACCCTCCAGCAGTGCAGGGCACCCTCCACCATGCCCCCACTCATGTCGCCCTGCACCCACACCCCCCAGCATCCAGGGGCACCCTCCACCATGCCCCCACTCATGTCTCCCAGCGCCCCCACCCCCCAGCAGTGCAGGGGCACCCTCCACCAGGCCCCCACTCATGTCTCCCAGCACCCCCACCCCCCACCACTGTGGGGCACCTGCCAGCAGGCCCCCACTCATGTCCAACTCATGTCCCCCTGCACCCTCCAGCATCCAGGGGCAACCTCCACCAGGCCCCACTCATGTCCCCCAGCACCCCCACCCCCCAGCAGTGCAGGGCACCCTCCACCAGGCCCCCACTCATGTCCCCCTGCACCCTCACACCCCAGCACTGTGGGGCACCTGCCAGCAGGCCCCCACTCATGTCCAACTCATGTCCCCCAGCACCCCCACCCCCAGCATCCAGGGGCACCCTCCACCAGGCCCCCCACTCATGTCTCCCAGCACCCCCACCCCCCAGCACTGTGGGGCACCCTCCACCAGGCCCCCACTCATGTCCAACTCATGTCCCCCTGCACCCCCACCCCCCAGCAGTGCAGGACACCCTCCACCAGGCCCCCAACTCATGTCCCCCTGCACCCCCACCCCCCAGCATCCAGGGGCACCCTCCACCAGGCCCCCACTCATGTCTCCCAGCACCCCCACCCTCCAGCAGTGCAGGGCACCCTCCACCAGGCCCCCACTCATGTCCCCCTGCACCCCCACCCCCCAGCACTGTGGGGCACCTGCCAGCAGGCCCCCACTTATGTCCAACTCATGTCCCCCAGCACCCCCACCCCCCAGCATCCAGGGGCACCCTCCACCAGGCCCCCACTCATGTCTCCCAGCACCCCCACCCCCAGCACTGTGGGGCACCCTCCACCAGGCCCCCACTCATGTCCAACTCATGTCCCCCTGCACCCCACCACCCAGCAGTTCAGGGCACCCTCCACCAGGCCCCCAAGTCATGACCCCCTGCACCCCCACCCCCCGGCATCCAGGGGCACCCTCCACCAGGCCCCCACTCATGTCTCCCAGCACCCCCACCCCCCAGCACTGTGGGGCACCTGCCAGCAGGCCCCCACTCATGTCCAATTCATGTCCCCCTGCACCCCCCAGCATCAAGGGGCAACCTCCTCCAGGCCCCACTCATGTCCCCCAGCACCCCCACCTCCCAGCAGTGCAGGGCACCCTCCACCAGCCCCCCACTCATGTCCCCCTGCACCCTAACCCCCCAGCACTGTGGGGCACCTGCCAGCAGGCCCCCACTCATGTCCAACTCATGTCCCTCAGCTCCCCCACCCCCAGCATCCAGGGGCACCCTCCACCAGGCCCCCCACTCATGTCTCCCAGCACCCCCACCCCCCAGCACTGTGGGGCACCCTCCACCAGGCCCCCACTCATGTCCAACTCATGTCCCCCTGCACCCCCACCCCCCAGCATCCAGGGGCACCCTCCACCAGGCCCCCACTCATGTCTCCCAGCACCCCCACCCCCCAGCAGTGCAGGGCACCCTCCACCAGGCCCCCACTCATGTCCCCCTGCACCCCCACCCCCCCAGCACTGTGGGGCACCTGCCAGCAGGCCCCTACTCATGTCCAACTCATGTCCCCCAGCACCCCCACCCCCCAGCATCCAGGGGCACCCTCCACGAGGCCCCCACTCATGTCTCCCAGCACCCCCACCCCCCAGCACTGTGGGGCACCCTCCACCAGGTCCCCACTCATGTCCAACTCATGTCCCCTTGCACCCCCACCCCCAGCAGTGCAGGGCACCCTCCACCAGGCCCCCAACTCATGTCCCCCTGCACTCCCCCCCCCAGCATCCAGGGGCACCCTCCACCAGGCCCCCACTCATGTCTCCCAGCATCCCCACCCCCCAGCAGTGCAGGGCACCCTCCACCAGCCCCCCACTCATGTCCCCCTGCACCCCCACCCCCCAGCATCCAGGGGCACCCTCCACCAGGCCCCCACTCATGTCTCCCAGCACCCCCACCCCCCAGCAGTGCAGGGCACCCTCCACCAGGCCCCCACTCATGACCCCCTGCACCCCACCCCCCAGCATCCAGGGGCACCCTCCACCAGGCCCCCACTCATGTCTCCCAGCACCCCCATCCCCCAGCACTGTGGGGCACCCTCCACCAGGCCCCCACTCATGTCCAACTCATGTCCCCCAGCACCGCCAC
Organism: Ambystoma mexicanum; assembly: GCF_040938575.1. Classification (NCBI taxonomy): domain Eukaryota; kingdom Metazoa; phylum Chordata; class Amphibia; order Caudata; family Ambystomatidae; genus Ambystoma; species Ambystoma mexicanum. The sequence continues at coordinate 359,911,807 of NC_090932.1, read as the reverse complement.
CCCCCAGCATCCAGGGGAACCCTCCACCAGGCCCCCACTCATGTCTCCCAGCACCCCCACCCCCCAGCAGTGCAGGGCACCCTCCACCAGGCCCCCACACAAGTACCCCAGCCAACATGTCATCACAATCTAGATCCCTGGCCCTTATGGTCAGCCTCCAAATGCCAAACACCCACCCGAGTATTGCATCCACCCACTTAGAAATGGCAATAACATGATAGAACCCCAATTGCAAGTTTGGAAATGTACACATGTCCCTCACATACACCCAATGGGGGTCAGTGAATGTCAAAACCCATATCATGATATGCATGAAACCAATGAGATGATACTACACATTGAAGTTTGAAGAAAAAATATGTATTAAAAGCAACATAAATTGAATCAAAACTAAACAAACAAAAATGGGAATTAAAAAAAACCCAGCATATCCGTAAAATAATGCAAAACCACAAATCATAATCCAAAGGAAAGGTGTCCAAAGTCACAGTCCACAAAAGTAAATCCAATGGAAAATTAAAATCGAAAACCATTGCTCCATGGTTAAATCATAAAAAAAATGAAAATCCAACAGACAACTATATACAGATAAACAATCCAGGGTCCATGATCCCAACAGAAGAAATGAAACCTATCTAATAACACAAAAATGCAAAACCAAAGGAAACCTAACACTAAGTACAGAACTATTTACAAGGGCAGCGGGCTAGTCCGACGGCTCACTTTTGGATGTCCCGGGCCAGGGCATCATCGAACTCCTGCTCAATGTCCCAGAGCCGGTCCTCCTCCATGGCCCCGAGGGTCCGCAGGGCCATCGACATGTCCACCTCCAACCCCCTGCGGATTGCCTCGAGGCACTCGGCCCGCCTCAGGGCCCTCCGCATGGAGTTCTCCGCCCTGACCATTGTGAGCCGTGCCTCTTCTGCCCACTGCCGCTCCGCATCTATGGCGTGGCCCAACCGCTGCCACACGGAAGACACTTCCCATCCTGGGTCCTCCTGCCCTCCGGCTGATGCCTGCCCCTCCGATGTCGAAGGCCCTGAGCCATCATGGCTGCCACCACGTTGCTGCTGCTGCTGTGCCTCTGCCCGTGCACTGCCTCCTGCTGCCTGCACATCCTCCGCTGGCTGGGGTGCAGTTGTTGATGTGGCCACCCCTGCTGGACGTCCGACTCCCGACTGTGGCAGGGATGGCTCCTCCACCAGCCTGGCCGCACCGTCAGAGGCAACTCCACAGGGCACCCAGGTGACTAATGGGTGGGAAGATGGCACGGAGGATGACTGGCGCATAGGGGGTTCAGTTGAGGAGGGGGTCGTAGCAAGCCCCATCAAACGGAGGAATCCGGCCTGGGTGACCTGTCCCAGTAGGCCGACGCGGTCAACGAGCCATTCAAGATCACGTGCAGTCTCCTCATGAAAAGACTGCAGGTCACCTCGCATGGCCCGTTGACGCAACACCACACCCGTCAGGACAGGCTCAACCCGGACCTGGTTAGCCACGTCCGCAGGCCGAGGAAGGCCAGTTGTTGTGAGCTCATCCCCTGCCTGAAAACGGGTCTGGACGTAGGCATCCCTGCTGGTGCAAGATGATGTAGTGACAGGATCAGGGACAGGATGGCACACAGGCAACTCCATGGCAGCCTGTGCTGCCTCCTGTCCCTGGTCCTGCACTGCACCACTAGCACCAGTGGAATCACCACTTCCAGACCCCATCTCTGTTGCTTGCACGGCCTCCTCCTCCACCAAACCCCCCACCAACCTGGATGACTCTGTGCCATCTTCCCTCGTTGGGCCCTGTGGGGTCCCAGCTGCCCCTTCTGCTGCCGAGGAGTCCAACTCCAACCTCCGCCTCCGGCAGCTGCGGCCTGGGACGTGGCACCGGACTCCTCACTCCCCGACGAGATCACAACCTGGGAGGGGAGCCGGGCCTTGCGTCTCTGGCTGGCGGTGCGATCCCCGCCGCTGTGCTCCACAGCACCTTCTCCGCCCTCTTCATCAGTTGACGCTGCAGACAGGGAGAAATAAAACACAGGCATCAGGGCACTGTACAATGGCCACAAACACACATGACAGTTGTACATGAGTGGCATTGGCGAACCTCAGACATGGCATCACAATTGCCAACACACATGTCATTTGAACTTGCACACACCATACCACAGCCATAACGCAACTGCCAGCACCATCCATACACATACAACAGCATGAGCAGGCAAAGGTGAGCCATGCAACACAGGGAGTGCACTACACATGCACGCACACCACCACACTTGCATGCATGTGTACACCTCAGCCAACTGTCGCAGTGTTCAGATGGGCATCCATGTCACATCTGCTAATCAGGCTTCCACATCCCGCTGTCACATGCATCCATGTTGTATCACTGTTGCACCCTTGGCAAATACACACACCTGCACATGTACGCAGTGCTGATACATGCAGCTGAAAACAACATACATGCGTGACATCACGAACATGCCTACTTACATACACATTCATCCAAACATGTGTGCCCACACAACTGCATTTGGCATGCAAGCCTACACACACAAGCACCATCCATGTCTCACACATGACAGCCCTCGCATGTGTTAGCCTCACGGCCCTGTACACCCCCACCCATACTCGGCCCCATACAAACAGATGTGCAACCTGCACACTACTGGCACATCACCACACGCACAGCTTACAATCATGATGCATGTACACTTGCCGCTGGACTCCAGACGGGTCTGCCTCTCAAGGACCTGGACATGGAGCACTGGGGATATGCGTACCAGGACCCTCATCTGATCTTCCGACAAGTGGCCCCGGCGCCTCTTAGCATCCGCTGCCTTCAAGAGGCGCCGGGCCTTGTTGAGGGTCCTGGACCTGAAGTCCTCCCAGCGCTTCTTGACATGTTGTAAGTCGCGGTCTGCCACCCCCTCCGCGTTGATGGCAGTCACGATGTCCGTCCAGATCCGAGTCCGTCCTTCCTTGTCGGCGCGGGAACTTCCAAAGAGGCAATCATACTGCCCCAGAACTTGCTCCACCAGGACACCAACTTCGGTGGCAATGAAGCTGGTGCCCCTCTGCCTCTCGGGCCAGGGGTTGTCAGTGGTGCCAGATGTTGCAGTCCCCGACATGACAACCCCAGAGGCAGAAGTGGGTGGGCAACTGGGTCTTGGGGCTGGGCTGTGGAGCGATGGAATCCCAGTCGGGAGTCTTCGGTTCCAGCAGGGGTGGTGACAGCAACAGCACCCCTGGCTGATGTGCAGGCAGCAAACGGCAGGGCACGTGGGCAGCAGGCAGCAGCAGATGGCAGGTGGGAGCGTGCTCGGGGCTCTGGGGGGCAGTAATTCAGCCTTCTGGACAGGAGCGTGGTCTTCTGTGTGCTTACGCGTGGCCAGCTTGATACTGAGTGATTTGGCACGTGAAAATTATGCACGTCAGCTTTTAATTCGAGGAAAGGCCCTTAGCGCGTAAGCGCGTCTGCACACATACGCAATTTCATTGGACAGAAGGCCCTTCAAGCGCAAGCGCCTCTGTGACATGACGCGTGCAGGCGTGCATGGGCGTTTCAGCGTGCATGAAAAACTCCACGTCCGCATGTAATCCGAGGAAAGGGCCCATGCGCGTAAGTGACGTGACGTGCGTGGGCGTTTCCCTCAGCATGGGTTAAAGGTGAGCGGGGCCAGCAGTTTGCTGTACGTGCCTTTCGTGGAGACCGACGTGTGTTGCTGCTTCCTGTTGTTTTGCGCGCCATCACAACTTCACAGCTATCAAGGACGTATTTCTTCTTTTGGCGGGAGTATTGGCTACGCATGTTTTTCTGCATCGCACTAGTCAGACGGTGAGTCGCACACGCTATTTTTCCAACTGCGGGTGCCCCTGTGTATCGCACCCATTTTCGATGTCATAGTAGCCTGCGTGTCCCACGCGTATGCGTTATTCGTGTTACTGGGTGCCACCGCCTACTGCGGGAGGTTGAATCCACGCACGTAGGCTGCAGGGTTGCGTGCACGGTTTCACTGCAGTTTTGGGGTGCCTGAGCGTTGCGTGACCCGTCACTACATCACCGGGGTCACATACAGCCTTGCAGGTGGAGGGGGGCTGTTAACATCTTGCTTCCCATCCCCTTCACCCCAATTGCCCAGGTCAATTGTGTACACCTCCCATTGGCACTACTCCATCTGTGCCGGCACTACTACATCTGTGCCATGGTTGGGAGGACAGCAAAGGTGAGGGGCGCCTCAGCTGGGTGTACTCCTCATGGCGGGCATGGTCGGGGACGTGGCCGTGGTGACCAGGGAGGACTCCAGGGTGTCCAGGGCGGCCACAGAGGGGGAAGAGGCAGGGCTGCGCCACTGTGGTTCCGGGGATGCAGCTTCTGCATCTGGCACTGGCGCTCGTGTGACCCGGCAGTCCGTTCCATCGACTGCCACGGGCCCAAGGGTAGTGGTAGCTGCAGGTGCAGCTGTGGACACCGCCACCCAGGCTCAGGGTCTACCAGCGCAGGCTGCATTGGCACTTGAGGAGCCCTTGGTAGATTTCCAACAGGCCAGGAGGGAAACCATAGGGGCAGGCAGGGCTGCTCAGACCAAGACATGTGTCCCTGGGGCAGTTATGTCATTTGCTGCCCCGAAAAGCCGGGTGTTGGCAAGTGCAGGGGCAGATGCACCCAACAAAACCCCGGTTGTGAGTCTGCCAACCAGGACTGTTGCGGTCAATGACCCTGCCACAGCTGATGTTGCTGCGCAGGGTCCATTAGAGGACACCCAGATGCCACTGACACAAGTCAGGCCTTTGCTCGTCCCTCGACCTGCCACTCCCTTGGCTCAATCCACCGAACCCACTGGCTATACTGGTCAGGGCGGCATTAGCCAGCCAGGGTCTGCGCCACAGTCCAAGAGGAGGAAGGTTGCACCTGCAGCACAGGCTGGGACCCCACACACAGCCACGAACTCCTGCATGTCGAGGAAGAAGCCTTTCTGCAAGCAGGAACTGGACTTCCTCGTGGGCTACGTGCGGAGCCACAGCCGTGACATGCTAGTGGGTGCCAATAGTCAGACTACGGCTGCCCAATGTGACACCCACTGGAAGCATGTTGCAGAACATGTCAGTTCATTCGGCCATGAGGTGCGCACGGCGCAAGAGTGCAAAAAGTGTTTGAATGTCATCAAACGCAGCACTAAGGCTAAGCGTGCCTCTAATTACAACTTGACTCTGGTGACTGGCGGTGGGCCTGCACCAGAGGAGGAAGAGCTCACTCTGCATGAGGCACTTGTTGCGGAGCTCATACCACCTGAATTGGTCGAAGGAGTGGGAGAGATGCTGGACTTTGATGCCCAGTCCAATGAGTGTTGATGCATTTTTGTTGAGGACGTGTGTGTTTCACTTGTGGGATGTGTTGTGCATGATTGCCACTACATGTGACGTGTACATGGTTCTGATGTGTAAGTAATGCAATGCTTCTGTGATGCATGTCTGCACTGCTGGATGGTGGACATGTGGAGCAGATGGGGACTGTCCGCATCACCACTATTGCACCCTACTGACATGTTGGTTACAAGTATGCCCCTCGGGTCCATGTTCCAGCTCACTGGCCCTTCTGCATGTGGCGTGGGGTGACCTTCCTCTCAGCCCAGGCACAATGTCATTGCATGACTGACGTGCATGTCTCCTCTGCCTGCATGCGGGGACTCCATGTAGGCATGCTCCCTTGCTCCTCCTCTGCCGCTCTTCACCCCAGTTCCACCTTTGCACTGGTCTGCTTCAATCTTGCCAATGTGTACTTTCCTGTTCATGCGTCCTGTGTAGATGCTAACTTCCAGCGTACAATCTGCCAGACATATGCTGTGTCGTACAGCCTTAGTACTTGATGCAGGGTATCTCACTTGTACTGTGCATAGGTCAGATGTCCCGCAGGGACATGAGTGCCCATTCGTGCTCCATGTGAATTGCACGCATGCCCCTATCTGTCCTTGACTGGATGATCACTGTAATACAAGTCCTGGGTGACATACATTGCATGGCATCTCATCAGCCTTCCCATGTTAACTGTGGGTCAGTACTGCGTTGCACACATGTTTAGGGTCTGACAATCTGTGTGGCTCACAGGCCTCAGCCTGTTCAATGGCCAATGACTCTGTCCAACTGTTGTTGTGTCTTCTTCACACGTGGGCTGCCTCCAGAGTTTTCATCATGTGTCCTGCTTACTGTCCCATCATCATTTTCAGTGTTGTCACTTGAATCACATTAAGCTGTTGATGCCAGTCAACACTGCCTGTCAATACACAGGTGTATTGTCAGCCTTTTGATACCATGCTAGGCATCCCTGCTTTTGTACTGGGGTGGAGGGGTGCTTGGCTTCTAGATATGGTACACATTGAATGCACAATGCACGTGATGCCTGAATTTGACCTTGCACTGCCTTCACATTTCCTGGCACACACCATGGAGTCCTTGTACATGTAGGTAGTGAGTGGCGTACACATTTTCTGCACTGCATAGACCCACTTCCTTGGAAACTGCCACCTTTCAACAGGTCTGATCACAGAAGCAATTCAAAGTTGACCCAGCATGCATGCCAGGTTATGTGTTGTTTGTCACATGTCTACCTGATGCGTTTGTTGTCGGTGTGTGTGTGTGTTGTGTGCTTCTGCCATGTGTAGTAACCTTTTACCTCTCTATTTTTCAGGTGATGACGCAATGGAGGCAGAGGATGGTGTTGTCATGCCAGACACAGGGTTGTTACCACTACATCAACCCGGCACTAGTGGGGGTCGTGGGGTGGTAGGCCACGAAAACCCCCAAGTGCTACAGTCCATCTTGTCTCTGGCTGCCTATGAGTCCAGCCTTGATGAAGACTCTGACGTCCATGTTGAGTTGGATGAGCATCAAGTCCATGTGTCAGGGGTGAGTGATTCTGATGTGGACACTCCTCTGTCCGCGACACCTGCACTGAGGGATCAGACAGTCTTGGTTCCTCCGCCCATGGTGGATCGGGAAGCAGGGTCACCCTCCACACCAGTCACTGATGTGCCTGGGACATCACGTCGATGGGGGCATGTAGTCGTGCAGCTGCGGGCGGTGCCAACACAGCTGGTCCCGCAGGGGTCAAGCCCGGCAACGCGGTCACCGCGCGCAACCGCAGTATACTGAGTGGGAGCAAGACATGACTGCCAATTCAGAACGGCAGGGGGCAGCAATGGAGAACATCGCTGAGAGCATGGAGCGTGTGGCCCGATCTGTGCTCCCCCCTACTAGGCAGGTGCTTCTCCAGCAGCAGGCGGCACGGTCCACAGCCCGCTCGCTCAGGCTCGGCATGGCTGCCTCAGACAGGGCACGCCAGGCTGAAATGTCGTCTCTGCATCAAGCAATTTCTGCTCACGCAGAAGCGCACATGGATGCCCTGAGGGAGGAGTATGCTTCCCTCAAATCCACTCTGGGTGTCCTTATGATGTCCCAGAGGCAGCGGGCAGAGGAGAGGTTTTCACAGCTTGAGCGTACCATCTCGGCTGAGCTACAGGCTTGCCGGGAGGTGCAGCGGTTGTCCAGCCTGGCCTTGCAGGAGGAACTCCGTGTTACACGTGCTACCTTGCAAGAGGAAGCACGTGTATCACGGGAGGTTCTGCATGCAGACCTATGTCACATCGCCAAACAGAACCAGGCTCACCCGTCCGGCAGACTTGCTTCCGACGAGGGGCAAGCTGCGGCTAGGCGTGGCCAGGCGACTGTGCCACATCCTCCTTTCCAGGATGAGCCAGACTCGGACGACCATCTATCTCTCACATAGGTTGGGCTGTGCAGGCGTTGAGCCCATGGAGGTTTTATTTTTGGCTCTGCATCATCGCATGTGGGTGTTGAGCAGCACCCTGTACCTGCCCCCTCCTGGGTGCCTCCCCTCCCCCCGGGTCGTATGTGGCCATTTTTTATTTTTATTTTAGTTTAGTTAGTTAAGTTTCTGTTTGATATTTAGTTTAATTAGGTAATGTAGGTTTTTCATAGTTAGTGTAATTAGTTAATATAGTTTAAAATTGCTTGTCTATTGTGCTTTCATGTGACGGTGCGGTGCTTTGTGGCTTTTGAAGGCATCCACTGTCTGTTCCAGCTGGGCCCTTCAGGCTTGTCTTGTGTATGTGTTTGCTGCTAGCGGTCCTTGACTCACATATGCCACTCCTGCCTCCCTTATCCATGGGCTTGCAAGGATGGTTCGGTGTGACAACCTATTACACAAGGGCTTTGGACTGTCATATCTGTGGCATGTCTGGTGCTGTGTGACTTGTGTTGACACCCCTAGTGGGGATGATTGCGGTGTTATTGTCCACTGTTCAGCTTTTGCTAGATGGGGTGTTTCATGATTAATGTGTACTTTCATTGCTATGCATTGTGTAGTATGTTTCTTATCTTTACTGTACACGTGCTTGTTGCAATTCATGCCATAGATAGTGTGTTCCATACTTTGGATGTGAAAGACGGACTGATGGTGTGATTTCTGATGTAAGTCTCTGACATGGTCAAGTAATGAGATGCCTGAAGAGACACACACAGATGACTTTAAAGCATTAATCATGTGTTTCATGCCCTTTCTGCATGGGGATGAGCCTCCAGAGTACCTTTGCCAGCAGACATGGCCCATTGGACGACGGAATTCTGGACACGTTTGTTGGTGCCCACATGCACATGTGTGCACAAGCAGAGGCACAGGGATTGCAGACCTACGTCCTAGAACTGCTGACGTGTTCCAAGGAACTCCAGGCAAGGTGAGCAGCACAGGGGGGCCACAACACAGCAAAGCTTGCACCAGGCGAGTTGCACATGCAGGCTTAGTCACAGCACTGAGGGTGAGCTTGGACGAATATTGGTGTTGAAGCACACAATGCAGCTCAGATGTGTTGGTGGACTGATGGCTGTTGATTGTAAGGTTGTCTGAGACACCTGCAGGGGCAGTGGCACATACCCTCCGGTACACCAAGGTCCATTGAGGCACTTGTATCAACCATGTCGCCTTCCGAGACATGGAAAGGGGCAGCTCACAGGGACCTACAGCAAGGGACATACTCGGGTGCAGTGCATTTCATTTCCATGTATATTTTGATACATGCACTGCCAACTTTGTTTCGGTCATGGTGGAACACGACTTGTTCTGAAGTCATGCCTTGCTATATGGGTCTGGCTGCTTACCCAGGGAACATTGCATGTTGTGTGAATTGTGACACATTGGTGTTCCATTTGCCACGCACCCACCGGCGGCTGACTTACTGCATTGACTGTGTATGACCCATCACAGGGGTAATGTTATATATGGGTACGAAGCATCTACACCAGATTGTCTGTTTGTAGAGTAGTTTGTTGCTATGGGGCATGCTTGGTGGTGTGTTTTTGTGTTATGGGCACGGACAGATTATTAACTGTGGCTCTCTTTGCAGCATTGCAGTGGTCCTGTAACCGGACCTGAGAGTGAGCAGGCAGGAGGCCAGCACTCAAAACCAGAGCTAAGTGTCTTGTTGTTTTTCTTTCAAACTGCTCTGCATAGGCTTGCTGGTGGGTGCACTAATGCATGGATGAATGTGTAATTCAATTTGGTATGTTTGTTTTCCCCTAATCACCCGGAGTCCTATCCAATTTTAAACCCTGTACCCTCTACCCGGTGTTCCTGCTTCCCGTACCTATCCAAGCAACGTTCCCTAACCCTCTTTCCCTGCTGGGGTTGCGGATGCTTGTGTAAGCCCCAAACTTGCAGGCACCAAAACCCTAGAGGGGGTGCTTGGTTCGTGCCACTCGTAAGCCTGGACTACAGAAGGCCATGACAATGATGTCCAAGTTTGTTCGGATTGTGTATGTGTTCATGCAGGTAGTAAATTTTTGTGCATTCCCTACTTTCATGTGTCATTCCTCCTCCCCTCTCCTGCCACTCATTCCAGTTATCCAGTGTGCCAACACCTGTCCCGACTGCATATCCCTGACCCTCCTTCCCCACCAGGGTCTCAGAGGCCTGTGTGAGTTTGACCTTGCAGGCACCCGGGACACGGTGGGGGTGGTTGTTTCGTGACACTCCTGCGCCTGTACACGGGACCTGTGACAGTACACATCCATTCATGGTGCATCATTATATGTTATGTACCACACATGGTTCAAATCCTGTTGTGACATTGTTTTACTGTGCTACCTTGGTTGTTACATCATTGTGGTAGTACTTGGCCTTTGTGAGGTACTGCTACGTCAGGTCATCTACTGGAGGGTGTTCTGGTTCATTTTTCTGGCTTAGATTTTGTGATTTTGCAAATGAGGGTGGACTCTGAGGGTGCAGGCACCTTTTTACACACAAGGTGGGAGATGGTGACGAAGGGGAAGGGTGATCCTGTGGCCAGGTGAAATTGAGGGTTGAAGGCTCCATGACCCAGGTGCAGTTGTTCAGTGGGTCATGGTCATTTGTGAGGGAGGGGGAGGGGAGTTTGTTGTTGATAGTTGCCTTGCCCTGCAGTGTGATGGGAACCCTGACATTGTAATGGTGGTATCCTATGTACATGTTGTGTTCTGCTGATCAATGCCTGTTCATGTGTTGTATTTACCTTTCAGGTGTGAGGGGATAGTTGTGGTTTGATATGCTGGGGTGTAAACATGGTGAATGTTCACATGTGATGTGTAGAGGACACTGATGGTCACTTTATTGCACATGCATATGTTGAGTTCATGTCCTTACTGACCCACACACGTGCAATATAATGCACTACATGTACAACTACCCTTGCATATCCACGTGTACACTCTGTTTGCCTTCTGGTGCCCACAGTGTCCCTGCAGCACATGTTCTGTGACCAATTATGGTTCCTGTACATGCCTAATTTGCTTTTTGATGTAGTCTGTTGCTTAGATGTCATGCTCAGGGTGTGCATCACACACAATGGCTGTTCACTGTGCTGTGCGCTGAGCAGTGTGTTGCAGGAGTTGGACACAGCACACAGAAGCTGCAGTGTTGATTTGTAAGTGATATTCAATCAACACTACAGCTAAGTCAATGCCTAGTCTAGGATGCTGAGGAAAACCCTTATTGATGTATTGTTATATCCAGTTCAGTACTCTGGATGACAACCCCTGCATAACACCCCCCTCTTAGAATCCCCCTGACCCCACTGAGCCAAGAAGTAGGTTTGTTTTGCAAATTAAAAGGTTTATTTGAAAATGTAAACAATATATATATATATATATATATATATATATATATATATATATATATATATATCACACGTCTATAAATAAATTGATAATGGATATTACACTTGTGAATATGAGCAGTAGTCAGCAAGAGTAACTTATGAATAGGAACAGAAGAATAAGGTGGGAAAGAATGCTTTATATGGTTCAGGAAACGCAAGGTGGAATACAATGCAGTACAGAAATAACTTGTTATGATTTTAGCAAAAGGTAATATGATCACTTTTTCTTTTGACAATTCACTCCCCCCCTATGCAATACAAGAAATGGAAGGAGAGCATACAGTCTTCAAGAATCCCACAAATCACACTTTATAATGCAATACACAGTTCCAGTTCCAGTTCCAGTTCCCCCAGCAAGCTTAGAGAAAACAGGGATGAGTTTTAAACACAGGCGAATTACTTTAATGTGGTTTGCAAGGAAGTGAAAAGGTGCTAAAATTGCTTTTAATTCCCTCTAGAGGTTCAGGGTGAATGAGTGATGCTTATTGGTATTAGTTCAGGCTCACTTTAGCAATGCCCTATGAGTTATTACCAGGTTGCAAACGGATTTTAACAAAGAGAAGCACAAGCTGCTGATTTCTACAGATGAAGAAATCGGGCCAAATCGCAAATCGCGGTAAATTTCGCGAGTGCGTGTCCCGTGATTATGGGAAAAGTATAGGGAGTAGGAAGTCGTTTCTAGGTTCATTAAATTTCGTTCCTAGCCCAAATGGTTCAAGAGATAATAGAGTAGATTTTCGGATTTAAAGTAAAACTCAAAATGACAGGTGACAGCTTGCAGCTGCAGAATTGACAGGTGACAGTTGTGCAGCTTTAAAAATGACAGATGACACGATTTCTAGGAGGCTGTTCTACTTAGGTTAAAATAGTTTGGATTAGAATATTTTAACTAAGAGATTGGGTTGTGCACAGTTCGAGCAGTACTCACAATATATTTTGGGCAGGAATGGGCCTCGCCACGGATCTGGTCAGGTTTTGGACTGGACTCCGGTTCTGGTCTCGGCACTTCACAGCGATCCGGATCTCTGGTTCTGCTCACAGCGGTCTGGGTCAGCTCTGCTCTGCTTTCCGGTCCGGATCAAGTGGATTCTGGATGTAACACTGCTTTCTGGGTACTGGCAAAAGTTCTTGGCAAAAGTTCAAACAGCTTGCCCGGCTGTTGAATAGTTTGGTTGGTTTTGAGGCCTGCTGAAGAGGATTCAGGCCTCTCTGCTACAAAATCTGGAGTTAATTTCTGCTACAGGTTCTGGAGATTGATGGATTTGAAGTCTGGATCTCTGGATGTGAAGTCGTCGGTCAGCATGCTCCGCAGCAAATGGAATTGAATGTCCTACCTGGGTTTCAGTGGCCCTTTTTTGTGTTTTGAAAATGGGTGTGTGCCTGGGCCTAGCTAAGCCTGCCCCTCTCACTTATCATTGGCCAAGCTTTCCTCTCTCCCTTGATTGGGGGGAAGAAATGGAGTGTCAGAGTGATGCTGTAGGTTTTATGGTCAGAGGAACCTCCCCTTGTCAAATTGCACACAAATCTATTTCTGATCCAAATACATATTTATCTATGTACCATTTTTCTAATATTATAGGTCCAGTTAACATATTTTCTGTAGCACCAAACCATCCGATCCCTGTCTTTGTACGATGTCGTGTCCACTGATGACAGAATTCTCCCCTTTTCATCCAGATAACGACCTCTAAACCTTTCCAGATTTTACACAAATGTGCACCAGGGATATGGGTTACAGATGATAAAGTGTCAGATTTTTAACATGCATACATTTGGAGTGAGACCCTATTTTCCGCTAGCAACCCCCCAGAATACCCCACAGGATCCTAACACCTCTTAAAACGTGCACAGAAAAATCACAAGAATAATGATATTACTTATACAATTTTGACCAGTCCGCACTATGAGTTATCTATCTTTTTAACTTATGCCCTGGTCAAAAAAGGGGTTTGGCTTCCCACATCACATGGTGGAAGAACTGGTTTATCCACTTCCCCCAAGCTCAGCTGCTAGCAGAGGCACTGCCCCCCCAGTTTTCCCAAGAGGAAGCCACTTTACGGCCCCCCAATATAACATTTGCCTGAGTCCAGGACAAGGCTTTGTTCAACCTCCTGCAGTCTGCAGGCCCCCTCCCTTAATTTAATTAGGGAGGTGTGAGCTCCTTTTGGCAGGGGCAGCAGGATGCAGCCAGGCCTGGGAAGAGTGGCTGAGCAGGTTTCAACTCCTGTCGGGGGTAGTTGTCAGGCAAAATCCAGTTTCATTAAGCCAGGTTTAAGCTACATGTCACTTTTTGTTCCCAGTTTAAATCAAACTTACAATTTTTCCATCTACATTAAATAATTATTTCCTTCAAGTCATTTCAGAATATAGTTTTACATTGTATCCACCTCTTAGCAAGTCTTTCCTTGGCCTGGTTTTGTTTCATTTGTTCAGTTTTACACAAAAGTCTGGTGGTTTTAAAATGCCGGCTTTCTGATAGTGGTGAGTACCAGTATTGCAACCATTTTTGGGATTGAGAAAATGAATTCCCCACTGTTCTGAGTTGCTTTTTGGCAATCAGCATTGCCATTCCCAATGGTTTCAGGCTACTCTATGTGTAGCCCAATGGTGGTTTTAGGCAGTGCCCTCCTGTGCTCACAACATAGGCAAAAATGGGTGGCAGCCTATTCTTCATGTTTTCCCTGTGCACTCTCTGGGGAGTTCTGGCCATCATGATGTTTTCCATGCCAATACTGCACAGTTTTATGGTAGGGCTTGGATGCATGGGTAAAAACATCCCACAGATTTTGCAATGCACAATGTGCATGTAGACAGGCATTCATTGTTATGTTACGTCTACAACTTTTGTAATGCATTTGGAAATGACTTATTTTGGTTGGGAGGTTGTTGGTCAGTCATTTCATCTGATTCCATGTCAGGCATCATTGTCTGATGCCACTGTACCTTTTTGACATGACAATGTGTACCTTATTGGTACTGTGTTGGTGTATGGGTATTGCTTGCCATGTCATGTTGTGGTTTGGGAGGGTTTGAGTGACATAACAGTGATGGTCATGGCCTGTTTTGCAGGTGTGTGTGATTCACACCTTGCATGTCAGGGTCATCCACTTCTCAAAGCAACTAGCTCGGGGTAGATCTCTCTCTGCGGCAGGGGCCTCCCTCTGGAACAGCCTTCCTGCCTCACTGGAACTTGAGGAGAACCATCTCCGGTTCCGGAAGCACCTCAAGACCTTCATCTTTGCTTCTGCTTTCTCTCTGCCTCTCCCTTGCAAAATTCTTCACTGGAACTGCACTGGATCTGCAACTGGGCCACTCTCACCGACCTCGGTCCCTGGCCCAGCCCCTCTCCACTTGCACTGCCTCCCTGGCAACCCCTGCACTGCGGGACTGTCTCTCTATCCCTACAGCCCCCCTTCCCAGCACTTGTCTGCACTTACCTTTGCAGTTGCCACCAGCTGGCCTATTTATTTGTTTTTTAGTCTACTTACCCTGTACTGCACTCCCCCCCCCTTTCCCCTTGCACTTTTCCCTTACCCCTACCCCTGCACTTGCAGAATCTAAATGACACCTGGCCTAGTAGTATCGTAGTCTGTCTTCCCTTGTTCCCCCCTTCCTGCCTTGTCGCACCTTGAAATGCTTGTGTACAGGCATGTTACAAATGCCATATCATGTCATGTCATATGTGTGTCTTTTGGTCACACAGGATAGCTTGTGTTTAAGTAGCTAGGGATGCAGACAATGTGGCACTTCCATGGCCTGTCACAACCCTATCTCAGGGTGGTAGGGTTGTGACAGTTGACTGTCTCTTTGTCATCATCGATTGTCACCTGGCATGTGCCAGGCCTGTGTGCACTCCAAAGGGGTGAGAGTTTAGGTGAAAAATGTGGCCACAAGCTGGGTCCGGGCTTCCTCGCCACGTGCCCTGTCCCCTCCCATGGGCAGCGCCTGTGCCTGTGGTTGGGGATGTGGGGGCACCACCATGTCCACCGGTACGCCCTGCCGTGTTGCAACATTGTGCAGGACACATGCTGCCACAATGATCCTGCACACTACTGGGGGTGCATAGAGTAGCTGCCCACCAGAGCGGTCAAGGGAGCGGAAACGTGACTTGAGCACTCCGAATGTGCGCTCCACTATGGCCCTGGTTGCAATATGGGCGGCGTTGTATCTTACCTGGGGTGGTGTGGTGGAGTTCAGGATTGGCGTCATCATGTGGTTGCTCAGAGGGTAGGCACTGTCCCCTGGGGCGATGTAAATGTTTGTGATTATTGGGGTTTGTGTTTTTGTGTGTGTGTGTGTGACATGCATGCATGTGCAAGGGCATTTGTACTCACCTAGGAGCCATGTATCGCCATGCTGCCCAGCTTCCAGGGCCCGGCTCAGGGCAGACATTCTGTATATGAAACTGTCATGGGTGGAGCCAGGATAGTTTGCATAGACAGAGGTGATGATTCCCTTTGCATCGCATACCACCTGTACATTGATGGAATGGCAGTACTTGCGGTTTCGGTAGATGTGCTCAGTGGTCCTAGGTGGACGTAGGGCCACATAGGTGCAATCTATGGCACCAAGCACTTTGGGGAAGTGTGCCACCCTGAAAAAATCCAGGACAACGGCCTGCCTTTCTGCGGGTGTTCTGGGCATGTATATGTGCCTGCGGACTGAGGGGCGCGCTGTCATGATTGCCAGTACCTGGTGTAGGCAGCGTGACTGCGTGGCCTGTGAGACCCCCCCACTATGGCAGTAGTCCGCTGAAATGACCCAGTGGCCAAGAAATGCAGGACATTGAGCACCTTCTCCAAGGGGCTCAATGCTTGGGAGCAAAGGGTGGGGGATGTAAGGTCATCTTCCCACTCCCTAACCAGGTCTACTATGATATGGGGTGGAAACCTATACCTGCCGTAGACCTGGTCGTCAGGCATCCCAAAAAGACTTGTCCGTGGTGCGAAAATGCGTGCCCTGGCTATTCTCCTCCTCCTGCGGTCTCCCACGATCAGTGCTGTGACAAATGGGGCATTCATCGTAGCTGTATATACGTGTTTGTTGTTTGCACGCACTTTTATACTGTGCGCGGGGACGCTTCCGCCTGCCTTTGTGTGGCGGACCCGTTGACGCCTGTGTGCGTCTTTTGCCGTGCGCGGGTTTCCCGTATTCGAATCCATGAATACGGGTTGTTCGCGTGCGTGTGGGCGTTCCGTGTAGTTCCCTGCAGTACTTCCCCAGTTACGCCTTCTTTTTCACGCGTTATTCCCCAATTCGCGTGTTACGCCCACTGTTCCGCCCACTTTGGTTGTGTGCGCCCACGTGCGCCAAGGCAGAATTTGGCGCACGGACAGCGGGAAACACGCGCAGCGTCTTCCTTGAATCGCACGCGTGCACGTGCGCTGGGTTTCTCACGCTTGCGCCACCTTGCGCCTGCTTGTGCTGGGATTTTCAGCGCACATTTGCTCCATGAATCGACCCCATTATGTCACAACACAGCGCGCCACAATTCGAAATATGAAACAGTGATTTAAAAGCAAACAGCAAGATTGTACATTTTGTAAAGTACATTTATTTGACATCAAATGTTTAGAGAATATTCAGCAATTAGCATTTGTCTTTGTTGTCGATCCGCAAAAGTTCATGTTGAGGCACGCGATGTTCCTTTGCGGTACAGAGGGTGTTAGATCAGCTTACAACTCAGTGCGCCACAATTCGGAATATGAAACTGTGGTTTAAAAGTAAACAGCAGGATTGTACATTTGGTAAAGTACATTTATTTCACATGAAATGTTTAGTGAATATTCAGCGATTTGCTATTGTCTCTGCTGTCGATCAGCAAAAGTTTATTTGGAGCCACGCGTTGTTCCTTTGCGGTAGATAGGCTGCTGGTTTATGATAAAAGCAGTAAATGGTCGCTCTGATAATCGTAAGGTTACTCCAACAACGAGCCCTTAGACCACCCTATTGGTTGGTATGTTGTGTGTAGCCGCTAGTACTGCGTAAGGGCATATTGGTCCTTGGCGATTGTCCCATAAAATGGTGAGGGTCATGAAGTTGCATATTTGGACCTGCACCTGGCAGTTGAAGACCCCATCCGCTGGAGTCTGTAAATCGTGACATAGGCAAAATGGGGCCACATACCTGTTTTAAAAAACATAAATTAGTCTCACCACCCGATCTTCATTAAAAATCATCATTTTATTTATTAGGGCATGAAACTATTTGCTATCGAAGATAGTGCAAAGGAGTATGTTAATAATAAAATAATAATATTTTCCCATTCATATAGCGCTAAGAACCGTGAGGTATCTAAGCAGTGCTTATTATTAACCACAGTGTGTGGTGCTCATTTATCGACCACGGAAGGAGGAAAGGCTGAGTTTGGCCTTGCCGGGATTCGAACTTGCGTTAGCAAGTTGTGCACGGATGTCAAAGCGAGCGTTGTACTCGCTGTGCCACTTGACAGGCTGCAGTGAAGTGGCACAGCGAGTACAGCGCTTGACCGCCTATAGACCGGTTAAATTATTTCTATTAACCCACCCTGTGTCGTCTGCCTTTTTCAGAGCCCTCTAAACGACAGGGGATCAATTCGGTGGTGATAGTGCGCGGTAGAAAACATTATGCCACTTTCAACGAACAAGTTCAACTTGAGCGGTCTTTAATGCTACGCTATTGTAATTATATTTGGTATAAAATAATCTAAAGGGTTACTAACAGTACAATTGCAATTTCCATTGTCTACGAGTGGTGCAGTCCCAAAATACGACTCTGCGTGTGCCAACGATCTTTCGCATAGTGATATAATATATAAAAGTGGTTTCGTTTCAGAAATTTCATCTTTATCTTCTCTTACGTTTTAGCAATACTCCTTCAAGAGAAGTCTTTCATCACAATATTTGTCTGTCAAGGTCAAAACACAATACAACCATATAGTCCGCTTCGTGAGCCTCTCCGGGGCCCCAGAAAAAAATGGAAGCCGCTGACCTTCACTGTGAACGAGCATAAATTCTTACTTTGCAACATTCTGTGTAAAGCCATCTGTAGAAGTTGGTTTTTGCACGCCATGTTTGTATATTGTTTGCGCGATATTAAAAAAAGTTTGTTTAAAGGACGTTATGGTTCTAAGTACAGCCAAAAGACCCCTGAAAATCGCAAGTTAAGGTGAGCTATGAAAAATAACTTGCGCCACCACCGTGCACTGCTAAGACTAACACCCAGGACATCAAAGATGACATCGCAAATGTCATTGATGAAATCACTGATGACATCACATGTGTATGTACTTTTCATGTAATTTGTGTACTAGGGATTTTTATTATAATGTTGCGAAAAAAGTGTCAAGGATATTGCAATAAATATCATAGCATTATTAGTGCTTTGAACGATGCATTGATATAAAGCATTGTATTATGGGATTCTATCTAGTATACTGAGCTACTAATGGAGAAACATAGCATTGTGTGCAGAGTACAAGATGAAAGTATAATATTTGTAATGTTAATATGTTGAATAATGAAATGATAATTGTCATGAAATGTTCGAAAATTCACAAAATGGGGGTGTTCTGAGGACGTTATTCGTATTGTGTGATTGCTTAGCTGTATGCAATGAGGGAATGGCACAGAGAGTAAAGTGGACGCCGTCCGTGGACACCGCGGCTGTTCGTGGACAGGGCGTGCTACATCCGGGTTTTTCCAGGAAATCCAACATGGAAAGAAGACTGTACGGATCAGCCAATCAGATGTCGAGGTTGTGGATTTCTGTTGAAAGAGACTGTGTGTGGTGAAGATGGCAGAAGTGGAGGTAGTCAGGGTGTTGGTGCTCGGAGATATGTTTGTGCATGGTTTACAGCAGTACGCTGAATGCAGGCATGTTACAAAGAACTTTGATGTGAAAGGAGTGGAAGTAGTGTGGAGCACTGTGCCTGATTGCAATGTACAGGGAATTGTACACGTTTGTGAGGATATGGCCACGATGAACAGTCTGCATGTGGTAGTTTTGCACTATGGTGCTTTCCATTTGGGCAACGTCAGTGCCCCTACTTTGTTGGCTGATTTGGAACACTTGGTTCAAGCCGCAATGAAGATCCTTCCAAATACGAAAGTAATTTTTTCTGGATTACTACCTAGGGCAATATGGGACAATAGTTCAGTTTTTTGTCCTCAGCAAAACATTGCTAGGTGTGTCATCAACCGAGGCATGTGTGCCTTCATGCTTAGAGCTGGTATGTTCTGCTGTAACAATGAAAATATTGATGCCAGTAATGCTGTTAATTTTAAAGAAGATGGCATTTCTATTTTGGAATGTAAGGGTTGCTTTGGAGAAGGTTATGTGAAGATTTTAGGAGTAAAGTAAGAAAAAAAACAAGAAAAAAAAATACAAAATAACAGGTGTCTGTCAAGCATCTGTAAAAAAAAAAAAACGGCTCTTTTCAGAGCCAACTTCAAGGGGGAAATGGGGCACACTATTTAAATTTACATTCACCACGCTCAGATTTTCGATGTGTCCGCGGACATGGCGGTAGTCCGCGGACATGAAAATCACTCCGAGGGGGTTAGTATGTTCTATGTTACATGTATATGAAGTCAGGGATATTATGGTTAAATTGTGCTACTAAAAACCTATGAAATTCAGTGAAAAAACTTTGTTAAAGGGACATTATGGTTAAGTTGCGCTACTAAAAACTTATGAAATTCAGTAAAAAAAACTTTGTTAAAGGGACGTTATGGTTCAAAGTAAAACCGAAAAACCTCTGAAATTCGGCAGTTATGGTAAGATAAGCAACCATAACTCACACCGCCACCGTGCACTGCTAACACTAACACCCAGGACATCAAAGATGACATCACAAATGTCATTGATGACATCACTGATGACATCACGTGGCTGGCTCTCCCTTTTTTTCCTTTCCTGACATATCTAGGCCACATGATTTTCTTCAGTAACAGTCAGGAACTAAAAATTGTAAATTACTATATTCGTAGACTTATCCTTCAAGTATGTTCTTAGAATAATTCCCTTATGGTCCAGTCATATCATATGAAACATATACATAGGAGAAGTCACAACCTTGAAAGACAGCAATCCTTTTTGTGCATTAAAATTATCAGTAGATTTATCAGCACTTTCTGATACTTTTGATGTTTTTTTATTACTGTATTTTCCCTGTATATGCTCATATTTATATATGTTGTACTCACCCTATTTTCCTTAGGGTCCAGACACATCATGTGATATATATAGATAGGGTAAGTAACAGCTTTGAAACAGAGCAATCATTTCTCTCCATTTCTCTCCATAAAGGTAATCACTTAGGTTATGAACACTTTCTGCTACTATTGCTGTTTCTTTTTCCTACTTCAATTCCCTTGTATATATTCATATTTTTATCTCTTTGTGATTTGTGTATAATAATGCAATTATGTAGTAAGTGGGTTTTATTACCTACTTATCACAAGTTTCACTGTACGCAAAACTCTAATATGAAAACAGTTATCATTTCAATATTCAACATGGCAAGCTTATGAATATTGCACCTCCATCATGTATGCTGCACGCAATGCCTATGTTGCTACATGAGTACCTTAGTATACTGGATTGAAGTTAATAATAGAATGCTATTTATATCAATGAATAGTTTAATGCACTGATTAGCACTTGATATTTATTCCAATAATCTTTGACAATTTTTTTATTAACATTACACTAAGAATCCCTTGTACAGACTTTTCATGAAAGGTAAATGCACATGTGATGTCATCAGTGATGTCATCAATGACATTTGTGATGTCATCTTTGATGTCCTGGGTGTTAGTGTTAGCAGTGCACGGTGGCGGCGCGAGTTATGGTTGCTTATCTTACCATAAATGCCGAATTTCAGGGGTTTTTCGGTTTTACTTTGAACCCTAACGTCCCTTTAACAAAGTTTTTTCACTGAATTTCCTAGGTTTTTAGTAGCGCAACTTAACCATATCGTCCCTTTAACAAAGTATTTTTTACTGATATATATATATATATATATATATATATATATATATATATATATATATATATATATATATACATAGATATATATATATATATATATATATATTTCCCAGTCACAAAGGCGCTGAAGCCTTTGTTTCTTTTAGAGCTGCACTCCCATCAAAAGTTGGTTTCACCAATTCACGGCAAGAATTGCCGAAAAATAAAGTTGTTGGGAAACACCCAAAAAGAAACTGCTAAACGAAGCTTTGAAAGGTAGAAAAGCTTTATTTAAATAATGCAGTTTTAAAAACAGCTCCCCAAGTATATTCATGCCAGAGAGGCTGACTGACGCGTTTCGCCACACTTCTGTGGCTTGCTCACAGTAACTCCTCCCTGTGTTGGGAGTCCATTTACACACATGCAGGCAATTAACAAACAGTGAAAAGTAAAAAGATGACTTAGGCTAGATGTTCAAATTTCTGTCGCCCATATTTAAGAGGGCTCATGAGTCTCTCAGAGTATATGCACATTATATTTACTGCTTGACTGGAATTCATTTTATGCATGCAATTGTTAATACATTCTTCCAAAATGTTTTTCGGGCTGTATTCCATAAGACTTTGTCATTGATTGGTCTAAGTGCCCATATTTGTCATTTACGCACATTAATTGATATAACACACATGTGCTTGTGATAGCTCAATGCTTTAAAAATGGAAATGTTAACACTACATTATTTAAACCAACAGCAAGCCGAGATTGTGTTCAATAATTCCAAAATGGGAATATAATATAAGTCAATTATATAAAAACAACCTGCTAAAGTGCTAGTGCATAGTGCAAAACTAGACCAGATTCTCATGCAATAATGGCTTAGCCAAGTTGCACATGCGACAGCTATACCTATTAACCATTGCTGGAAGTTAACCTCCAGCTCAGAGCCCTATCAAGAGGGTATTGCGGGTATGCAAAACAGCTCAGACACAAACATTTTTGCTCCAGGAAATTATCTTTCTCTTGCAGGGCAGTGCTAATCTATATATATATATATAAAACAAAAATGTGTTTGCTTGTGGGTTTGTGGGCTTGTATGTGCTGTTCTTGGGGATATAACTCTTCATGAATGGTGAGGTCTGGTGTCATGAATGTTGCAAGGAATATTCTGTGTTCCATTGCTGAATTAATGCAACTATTTCTGGCTCGATAGGTCATCCCATTCCGGAGATAATCAATCTTTTTTTGTCTTTGTTTTTCTGCATAACGATTTGTGGTGTTACACCGCCATCTACAGGTCATTTGTAGAAAGTGCTCATCATAACTCATTAAGCTGAAACATGATCAACATTCTGAAGAAGGAAGATCTCAAGTACATGAAGCTGATTGAATTCAACATGCTTTGAGACAGACCCATGAAAGTGCTGAAGAACCTGAAGCAAGATTTACTAATCAGAGAATTTGTACTGCTAAAAAACAAAGCACCAGAACTGCTGAAGAAACTGAATCACGACTTGCTGTGAAGGGAATTAGTGCTGCTGAACAAAAAATGAATGAAACTGCTGTAACAACTCAAGCGACATTTACTGATCAGAGATTTAAAAATCAGAGAATTGAAATCCTGGGCGAAACCACGTTGTTCAGCTAGTTTATACATAGATTTATCAATTCACAACAGACATTTCTCAAAGCTGCAAACCACCATATACCTGACTTCACCCTTATTAAGGATCATAAGTGCAGTATAGTCTTGGCAGTCTTGTGGTTGAAACATTGGTTCATTTTTATGCAAAGACCAGCAATGTTATTGCAGGTTTATAGTCATAATGTCGACAACAAAAATGTCGACAGTCAAAAAGTCGAAAAAAAAATGTCGAAAATAAAATGTCGACTTTTTTTTTCAATGCATTTTTTTCGAAATGGGGGGGGTTCCCCCCCACAGCCCCCCTTTTTTTTTATTTTTTTTTTATTTTTCCCTTTTTTACTCCCGAACCCCTAAAATAAATATATAATTAAAAAAAACGAAAGTCGACTTTTTTTTTCGACATTATTTTGTCAACATTTTTGTCTGTCGACATTTTTTTTTCGACATTATGACTCCCCACCGTTATTGCATGTTTAAAAACGCTTGAAGAAAACCCTTTCAGCTGAAATGGTACGGCAGAATAATCCATTTGAGCAAAGACACAAATATCATGGTGCCACCCAGCATGCACATACAAATAAATATATATACGGCTATGAAAGAGTGGGGAAAGCGGTGGAGTGTTGGTGCAAGGGCGGCGGTAGGAAGATGTGCGGCGGAACACCATTAAAACAAAAAAGATGAAAAACCAAAAAAAGTGGAACTGTTATAAAACAAGGCCTTTTTGCATGTCCTAATATAGGGAAGAGTAGCAGAAGAAAGCGCAGTTGCCCTTTTCCCCAAGTTCCAGGGACCCCCAGGACAACCTTTTATTTTTTTCCCAGCACACTGGGTCTCCAATAAACAGGGTAATTCACAGAATTTCGCACAAAAGTGGCGCACGCGGCTGGCGCACAGTGTCCCTGTGCGATACACTGCGCCAGCCGCGTGCGATAAAATCCATTTCATCGCACAGCGAATTCATGGATTTTAGCCTCCAAAACCATCCGTGGCGCAGCGACCCTGCAGCAGTGCCAGTTACGCCCCCAAGAAAGCCCTCGCGCAAGGAAAAGCCATCAAAATCCCCAATTCATCGCAAATGTCTGCGGTAACCCTGGACCAGTTCACAGGGCTGCCAAACAGCAAACGCCAAGCGGGTAATGTGTATTTCAGGGGTTCGCGGGAAGTTTCACTCGCGATTCTGCCGGGTACCTGTATATCAGGGGTGCGCGTGAAGCAACACACGCGATTCCATCAGGGCACGTGTATTTCAGGGGTGCGCGGGAAGTTCCACACGCGATTGTCCTGGGTACGTGTGTTCCAGGGATGCGCGGGAAGTTTCACATGCGAATCCAGAAGGGTACGTGTATTTCAGGGGTGCACGGGAATTTCCACACGTGTTTGTCCTGGGTACGTGTATTCCAGGGGTGCGCGGCAAGTATCACACGCAAATTCAGCAGGGTACGTGTATTTCAGGGGTGTGCAGGAAGTGTCACACGCAACTCCATCAGGGCACGTGTATTTCAGGGGTGCGCGTGAAGTTTCACACGCGAATTCAGCAGGGTACGTGTCTTTCAGGGGTGCGCGGGAAGTTCCACACGCGATCGTCCTGGGTACGTGTATTCCAGGGGTGCGCGGGAAGTATCACACGCAAATCCAGCAGGGTACGTGTATTTCAGGGGTGCGCGGGGGGGTACTACACGTGAATTGGCAGTGTGGGTCCTCCCAGGTGTTCCCTCTACACCCTCCACAGCCCCTGCAGGCAGCCCACACCACAGGGGACTACCCTGCACCCCTGCTCATATCCCCCAGGCAGCCCATCCACCATGGGCATGCCCCCCATCCCAGCCACATGTCACCTTGCACTACTGATCAACAACGCATGTCT
Organism: Ambystoma mexicanum; assembly: GCF_040938575.1. Classification (NCBI taxonomy): domain Eukaryota; kingdom Metazoa; phylum Chordata; class Amphibia; order Caudata; family Ambystomatidae; genus Ambystoma; species Ambystoma mexicanum. Next base: position 359,887,150 of record NC_090932.1, on the reverse strand, counting down.
CCCAGCACCCTCACCCCCCAGCACTGTGGGGCACCTGCCAGCAGGCCCCCACTCATGTCCAACTCATGTCCCTCTGCACCCCCACCCCCCAGCATCCAGGGGCACCCTCCACCAGGCCCCCACTTATGTCCCCCTGCACCCCCACCCCCCAGCACTGTGGGGCACACTCCACCAGGCCCCCACTCATGTCCCCCTGCACCGCAAACCCCCAGCATCCAGGGGCACCCTCCACCAGGCCCCACTCATGTCCAACTCATGTCCCCCTGCACTCGCACCCCCCTGCATCCAGGGGCACCCTCCACCGGCCCCACTCATGTCAAACTCATGTCACCCTGCACCCCCCCCCTGCATCCAGGGGCACCCTCCACCAGGCCCCACTCATGTCCAACTCATGTCCCCCCTGCATCCCCACCCCCCTGCATCCAGGGGCACCCTCCACCAGGCCCCACTCATGTCCCCCTGCACCCCCACGTCCCAGCATCCAGGGGCACCCTCCACCAGGCCCCACTCATGTCCAACTCATGTCCCCTTGCACTCCCACCCCCCTGCACCCAGGGGCACCCTCCACCAGGCCCCCACTCCTGTCTCCCTGCACCCCCACCCCCCAGCACTGTGGGGCACCCTTCACCAGGCCCCCACTCATGTCCCCCTGCACCCCCACCCCCCAGCATCCAGGGGCGCCCTCCACCAGGCCCCACTCATGTCCAACTCATGTCCCCCTGCACCCCCACCCCCCTGCATCCAGGGGCACCATCCACCAGGCCCCACTCATGTCCAACTCATGTCCCCCTGCACCCCCACCCCCTGCAACCAGGGGCACCCTACACCAGGCCCTCACTCATGTCTCCCAGCACCCCCACCCCCCAGCAGTGCAGGGGCACCCTCCACCAGGCCCCCACTCATGTCCCCCTGCACCCCCACCCCCAGCACTGTGGGGCACACTACACCAGGCCAAAACTCATGTCCCACTGCACCCCCACCCCCAGCATCCAGGGGCACCCTCCACCAGGCCCCACTCATGTCCAACACATGTCCCCCTGCACCCTCACCCCCCTGCATCCAGGGGCACCCTCCACCTGGCCCCACTCATGTCCAACTCATGTCCCCCTGCGCCCCCACCCCCCCTGCATCCAGGGGAACCCTCCACCAGGCCCCCACTCCTGTCTCCCTGCACCCCCACCCCCAGCACTGTAGGGCACCCTCCACCAGGCCCCCACTCCTGTCTCTCTGCACCCCCACCCCCGCAGTGCACGGCACCCGCCACCATGCCCCCACTCATGTCTCCCAGCACCCCCACCCCCCTGCAGTGCAGTGCACCCTCCACCATGCCCCCACTCATGTCTCCCAGCACCCCCACACCCCAGGAGTGCAGGGGGACCCTCCACCAGGCCCCCACTCATGTCTCCCAGCACCCCCACCCCCAGCACTGTGGGGCACCTGCCAGCAGGCCCCCACTCATGTCCAAATCATGTCCCATTGCACCCCCACCCCCCAGCATCCAGGGGCACCTTCCACCATGCCCCCACTCATGTTCCTCTGCACCCCCACCCCCCAGCACTGTGGGGCACCTGCCAGCAGGCCCCCACTCATGTCCAACTCATGTCCCTCTGCACCCCCACCCCCCAGCATCCAGGGGCACCCTCCGCCATGCCCCCACTCATGTCCTTCTGCACCCCCACCCCCCAGCATCCAGGGGCACCGTCCACCATGCCCCCACTCATGTCCCTCTGCACCCCCACCCCCCAGCACTGTGGGGCACCTGCCAGCAGGCCCCCACTCATGCCCAACTCATGTCCCTATGCACCCCCACCCCCCCAGCATCCAGGGGCACCCTCCACCAGGCCCCACTCATGTCCAACTCATGTCTCCCTGCACCCCCACCCCCCTGCATCCAGGGGCACCCTCCACCATGCCCCCACTCATGTCTCCCAGCACCCCCACCCCCCAGCAGTGCAGGGGCACCCTCCACCAGGCCCCCACTCATGTCCCCCTGCACCCCCACCCCCCAGCCCTGTGGGGCACCCTCCACCAGGCCCCCACTCATGTCCCCCTGCACCTCCACCCCCCAGCATCCAGGGGCACCCTCCACCAGGCCCCACTCATGTCCAACTCATGTCCCCCTGCACCCCCACCCCCCTGCATCCAGGGGCACCCTCCACCAGGCCCCACTCATGTCCAACTCATGTCCCCCTGCACCCCCACCCCCTGCATCCAGGGGCACCCTCCACCAGGCCCCACTCATGTCCAACTCATTGCCCCCTGTACCCTCACCCCCCTGCATCCAGGGGCACCCTCCACCAGGCCCCCACTCATGTCCCCCTGCACCCCCACCCCCAGCACTGTGGGGCACCCTCCACCAGGCCCCACTCATGCCCCCCTGCACCCCCACCCCCTGCATCCAGGGGCACCCTCCACCAGGCCCCACTCATGTCCAACTCATTGCCCCCTGTACCCCCACCCCCCAGCACTGTGGGGCACCCTCCACCAGGCCCCCACTCATGTCCCCCTGCACCCCCACCCCCCAGCATCCAGGGGCACCCTCCACCAGGCCCCCACTCCTGTCTCCCTGCACCCCCACCCCCCAGCACTGTGGGGCACCTGCCAGCAGGCCCCCACTCATGTCCAACTCATGTCCCTCTGCACCCCCACCCCCCAGTATCCAGGGGCACCCTCCACCATGCCCCCACTCATGTCCCTCTGCACCCCCACCCCCTAGCACTGTGGGGCACCTGCCAGCAGGCCCCCACTCATGTCCAACTCATGTCCCTCTGCACCCCCACCCCCCAGCATCCAGGGGCACCCTCCACCATGCCCCCACTCATGTCCCTCTGCACCCCCACCCCCCAGCATCCAGGGGCACCCTCTACCTGGCCCCCACTCATGTCTCCCAGCACCCCCACCCCCCAGCACTGTGGGGCACCTGCCAGCAGGCCCCCACTCATGTCCAACTCATGTCCCTCTGCACCCCCATCCCCAGCAGTGCAGGGACACCCTCCACCAGGAACCCATTCATGTCCCCCAGCCACCACGTTATCAGAATCTAGATCCCTGGCCCTTATGGGCTGCCTCCACATGCCAAACAACCACCCAAGTATTGCATCCACCCACTTAGAATTGCCAATTACATGATACAACCCCAATGGCAAGTATGTAAATGAACACATGTCCCTCACATACACACAATGGGTGTCAGTGAATGTCAAAACACATATCATGACATGCATGAAACCAATGAGATGCTACTACACATTGAAGTTTGATGAAGAAAATGTATTAAAAGCAACATAAATGGAATCAAAAATAAACAAGCGACAATGGGAATTGAAAACAAAAAGTAGCATGTCCGTAAAATAATTTAAAACCACAAATCATAATCCAAAGGAAAGGTGAACAAAGTCACAGTTAAAAAAAGTAAATCGAAAGGAAAATCAAAACCGAAAACCATTGCTCCATGGGTAAATTCCAAATAACAAAATAAAATCCAACAGTCAACTATATACAGCTTAACCAACCCAGGGTCCATGATCCCAACAGAAGAAATGAAACCTATCTACTAATACTACCTAATTTAAAAAATATATACAAAAATATGGTCCATTGTCCAAAAGGTAAAAAAAAAAACAGAAAAACCGAAGGAAACCTATCACTAACTACATAACTATTTACAAGGGCAGCGGGCTAGTCCGACGGCTCACATCGGGATGTTCTGGGCCAGGGCATCATCGAACTCCTGCTCAATGTCCCGGAGGCGGTCCTCCTCAATGGCCCCGAGGGTCCGCAGGGCCAACGACATGTTCTCCTCCAACTCCCTGCGGATTGCCTCGAGGCACTCGGCCCGCCTCACGGCCCTCCGCATGGAGTTCTCTGCCCTGACCATCGTGAGCTGTGCCTCTTCCGCCCGCTGCCGCTCCGCATCTATGGAGTGGCCCAACCGCTGCCACACGGAAGACACTTCCCGTCCTGGGTCCTCCTGCCCTCAGGCCGATGCCTGCCCCTCCGATGTCGGAGGCCCCGAGCCATCATGGCTCCCACCTCGTTGCTGCTGCTGCTGTGTCTGTGCCCTGGCTCCTGCTGCCTGCACATCCTCGACCGGCTGGGGTGCAGTCGTTGATGTGGCCACCCCTGCTAGACGTCCAACTCCCAACTGTGGCAGGGATGTGTCCTCCACCAGCCTGGCCGCACCGTCAGAGGCAGCTCCACAGGGCACCCAGGTGACAAATGGGTGGAAAGATGGCACGGTGGATGACTGGCGCATAGGGTGTTCAGTCGAGGAGGGGGTCGGAAGAAACTCCAGCAAACAGAGGAATCCGGCCTGGGTGACCTGTCCCAGTAGCCCGACGCGGTCAATGAGCCATTCGAGATGACGCGCAGTCTCCTCATGAAAAGACTGCAGGTCACCTCGCATGGCCCGTTGACGCAATGCCACACCAGTCAGGACAGGCTCAACCCGTACCTGGATAGCCACGTCCGCAGGCAGAGGAAGGCCAGTTGTTGTAAGCTCATCCCCTACCTGAAAACGGTCTGGACGTAGGCATCCCTGCTGGTGCAAGATGATGCAGTGACAGGATCAGGGACAGGATTGCACACAGGCACCTCTGCTGTGGCCTGTGCTGCCTCCTGTCCCTGGTCCTGCACTGCACCACTAGCACCAGTGGAATCCCCACCTCCAGACCCCGTCTCTGTCGCTTGCACGGCCTCCTCCTCCACCAAACCCCCCACCAACCTGGATGACTCCGTGCCATCTTCCCCCGTTGGGCCCTGTGGGGTCCCAGCAGCCCCTTCTGCTGCCGAGGAGTCCAACTCCGACTTCCGCCTCTTGGACCTCCACCCGGCAGCTGCGGACTGGGACGCGGCACCAGACTCCTCACTCCCCGATGAGATGACAACCTGGGAGGGGAGCCGGGCCTTGCATCTCCGGCTGGCGGTGCAATCCCCGCCGCTGTGCTCCACAGCACCTTCTCCGCCCTCTTCATCAGTTGATGCTGCAGACAGGGAGAAATAAAACACAGGCATCAGGGCACTATACAATGGACACATACACACATGACAGTTGTATATGAGTGGCATTGGCAAACCTCAGACATGGCATCACAATCGCCAACACACATGTCATTTCAACTCGCACACATGAGCCATACCACAGCCACATCGCAACAGCCAGCACCATCCATACACATACAACTGCATGAGCAGGCAAAGGTGACCCAGACATCACATGCAACACAGGGAGTGCACTACACATGCACACACACCACCACACTTGCATGCATGTGTACACCTTTTCCAACTGTCGCAGTGTTCAGAATGGCATCCATGTCACATCTGCCAATCAGGCTTCCACATCCCGCTGTCACATGCATCTATGGTGCATCACTGTTGCACCCTTGTCAAATACAGACACATGCACATGTACACACTGCTGATACATGCAGCTGAAACCAACATCCATGTGTGACATCGCGAACATGCCTACTGACATACACATTCATCCAAACATGTGTGCGCACACAACTGCATTTGGCATGCAAGCCTACATACAAATGTACCATCCATGTCTCACACATGAGAGCCCTCGCATGTGTTAACCTCACGGCCCTGTATACCCCACCCCATACTTGGCCCCCATAAAAACACATGTGCAACCTGCACACTACTGGCACATCACCACACACACAGCTTACAATGATGATGCATGTACACTTACCGCTCGACTCCAGACGGGTCTGCCTCTCAAGGACCTGGACGTGGAGCGCTGGGGATATGAGTTCCAGGACCCTCATCTGATCTTCCGACAAGTGGCCCCGGCGCCCCTTAGCATCCGCTGCCTTCAAGAGGTGCCGGGCCTTGTTGAGGGTCCTGGACCTTAAGTCCTCCCAGTGCTTCTTGACATGATGGAATAGTCGGACTGCCACCCCCTCTGCGTTGATGGCAGTCACGATGTCCGTCCAGATCCCAGTCTGTCCTTCCTTGTCGGCGCGCAAACTTCCGAAGAGGGCATCATACTGCCCCAGGACTTGCTCCACCAGGACACCAACTTCGGTGGCAGTGAAGCTGGTGCCCCTCTGCCTCTCTGGCCGGGGGGTTGCCAGTGGTGCCAGATGTTGCAGTGCCCGACATGACAACCCCAGAGGCAGGAGTGGGTGGGCAACTGGGTCCTGGGGCTGGTCTGTGGAGTGATGGAATCCCAGTCGGGAGTCTTCGGTTCCAGCAGGGGTGGTCACAGCAACAGCACCCCTGGCTGATGTGCAGGCAGCAAATGTCAGGGCACGTGGGCAGTAGGCAATCGGGCAGCAGCAGATGGCAGGTGGGAGCGTGCTTGGGATTTTGGGGGGCAGTAATTCGGCCTTATGGGCAGGAGCGTGGTCTTTCGTGTGCTTACGCGTGGCCAGCTTGATACGGAGTGATTTGGCACGTGAAAATCAAGCACGTCTGCGTGTAATTCGAGGAAAGGGCCTTAGCGCGTCAGCATGTCAGCACACATACGCAAATTCATTGGCCCAAAGGCCACCAGCGCGTATGCGCGTCTGTGACGTGTGCGCGGGCGTTTCCCTGTACACGGGTGCATGTTACACGTCCAATGACTGCACGTCAGAGTGTCAGCTCGTGTAATTGGAGGATGGGGCCTTAGCGCATCCACGCGGAAGTGACACTGGACGTGTGGGCATTTTTAAAAGGTACGTGTAGAACGCGATTTCCTTGTACGTGCTTTTCGTGGAGAGCGAGTGGGTGAAATCTGTACTTCTTGTCGGTTCACATGTGATTTACTTCACGGCGTTCCAAGTTTGTACTCCCTGTTACCTCTGACAGCTTTTTCTCTTTTTGTCGTTTTCCTGGGCCTGTTTCCTCAAACAGCGTTCACTTCTCCTGTTGTCCTGTCTCCTCAGACAGCGTACAATTCTTCTTTTGGCGGGCGTGTTGCCAATGAGCGTATTTTTCACGCAATTTTTCCTGGCAGACGGTGAGTCGCGCATGTATTTAACATCTGTGCTTGCCCCATGTGTTGCCTACCCCTTCAGAGGTCAGTCTAGGCTGTGTGTGACACGCATACGTTCATTTTTGTGTTTCTGGGTGCCACAGTGTAGTGCAGGTTTATTTTTCCACGCACATGGTCTAGGAGGGGTTGTGTGCACATTATCTCCCTTTTTTGGGGTGCCTGTGCATTGCGTGACCCGTCATCTTCCCCCAGGGGTCACATACAGCCTTGCTAGAGCACTAGGGTATGAATTCCAACTAGTACCCTACCCCTTTGACCCCCAATTGCCCAGGACAATAGTTTACTGCAACTGCCATACGCACAACAACATTAGTGCCATGGTTGGGAGGCGAGCACGCGGTAAGGGTGGCAAAGGTGGCCGAGCCACAAGAGGTGGCCGTGTTGGATACGGTACGGGACGTGGCCGGGACTTGCAGGGAGCCCCTAGCCCCCCATGTGTGGGTGACCAGTCAGGGACACCCATGCCCCCCCCCCGGTTGAGGGTAACGTGGCTGACACCATCCCTGCTCAGCCCTTGTTGGACCAGCCCATTATGGCACCAGACCTGGCACAGGGTGACTCCATGGCTGACTTCCAGGTCAGCAGGTCTAGGCCACGTGTGGCGGTGCACGTTGGTGTCACCAGGCCACGTGGATCAGGGGCAGCTTTGTCATCTGCTGCCCTGAGAGGGCCGGGTGGGGAGGCTGCAGGGGCAGCTGTGGCTCCATCCACCCCAGCTCGAGTCTCCCAGCCAGGACAGTGTCGGTCCCAGTCCATCCTGCTGACGTTCCCCCTGACTACATCACACTTCAGCTAATGCCTGCACCAAGTCCCATGGAGAGTGTTCATTCCCACACTCCTAGTCCACAGTCCACCGGGGCTCCTGCCCCTAGTGTCCAAAGCGGCGTAGGACACTCAGGATCCCCATCACCTTCCAAGCGGAAGAGGAAGAGTGCTCGTCCAGTACAGGCTGATGCCCCAGACAAGGCTACACAGTCCGGCCCACAAAGGAAGCCCAGCTTCAATCAGGCCGAACTTGATGCACTTGTTGAGAATGTGTCCGCACACGACAGCGAAATGGTGATTACTGCAGGATGCAAGACAACACTTGCACAACGTCAGGCACACTGGCAGACCATCGCGGACCTCATAAGTGCCCTTGGATTCATGAAGCGCACAGCTAATGATTGCTACAAGCGCTGGAATGACCTGAAGCGCAGGGCAAAGAAAAAGCTGGCCTCAAGTCATGCCGCAACTCTCGTGACTGGAGGTGGGTCTCCAGCAGAGGACATAGAACTCACTCCACATGAGTATGTTGCTGGGACCTATGTCACGGAGGAACAGATCCAAGGCGTGGGAGACCTGCCAGATTACAAGGCATTGAATGGTGAGTGCACATGCATGTGTGTGTCATCCATGTGCATGGTGTGTGTGTGAGGGCCTCTGATTGAGTGCCAGGTGAGGGTGTGTGCGCCTGAGTGGTTTGGGTCACCCATGTGCTTCATCCAATACATTCTGCGCACCAGGATTTTGGTATTGCAGTATCCCTTCTGGCAACAGTAGACATTCAGCCCAACCTCACGCCAGTTGCCCTTGAAGTGTCATCTTGCCACAACATAGTTGCGTATTATTCTGTGTTCATTCAGGCTGATTGTCTGCATTCCACCACTTTCACTAGGCATTTCTCAGTCCTATTGTCACATGTGTGACATGGCTATGGTACATGCCATCTGTGTGATGGCATGTGTCATGTATGGGTATTGGACATGCCAATCACAGGCCAATGTGTGATGGCACTGCTAGCAAGCATGCAGCAAATGTGTTGGTCTTCCATCTTGGTGTCATCAATGTGTGCCATTTGTCTCCCCTTCATACGCAGTGATGGTGCATGCATGGGAGGGTTATAGTCATGTGGGACATGTGTCAATGAAGTACTGTTTCTGTTGCTTTTCAGCCCTAATTGTGTGCCATGGTGCTAATGCCTGTTCCCATTTCTTTTCTTTCATGTCTTTGCAGGGGATGACGCACTTGATACTGCTGGGGTTGTGGAGATGGTGCAGACCCAGGAGGGGTCTCAGGCCCGACCTGGCAACAGTGAGGGACGTGGTGTGGTGGTGGGTGAGAACCCACACTTGCTGCAGACCATCATCTCAACGGGTGTCTCTGGGTGCACCTCACCCGAGCTCTATTCAGGTGTCGATTCGGATGATGAGACCTATGTGCCGTCGCAGGTAAGTGTTTCTGGGAGGGATTCTGTACTGTCCAGCCCACCTGCACCAGGGGTAGAACCCTCAATGGTGATGTCAGTGTTGGTAGGTCCGCTTTTGGTGGTTACGGATGCAGGGTCACATCCGCAACATCTGATCCTGTTCCTGGGCCAGCAGATCAGAGGGGGAATGCAGTCCTGCAGCCTCAGGCATTGCCGGCACAGCAAGGCGCAGTTCGCCTTGCCCCAGACAGGTGTGGTGCCCGCCGACACGGGGGCCATACGCCACCTGGCAGTACCGCATTGGAGCAATCCATATACGGTATGGCAAACCAACAGGCAGCATCATCTGAGATGATGGCTCAGGCCATGGATAGGGTGGCCACTTCCATTGTCCCCCAAGAAAGGCTGATTGAACAACTACAGCAGGCAACAGACACCATTTGCCAGTCACACAGGGAGGACATGTTGGCGTCCAAAAGGCACAGGCGGGCGGCACTGGAGACTCTGCGGGAAGCCATTTCTATTGAGTCCCAGGGCCACAGAGAAGCCCTGAGGGTGGAACTCTGTCAGCTCAGGGTAACTCTTGTTGAGCTTGAGGCTTCAACTAACACAAGGACAGAACAGCAGCTGGAGCGGCTCACACGTACGCTCTCAGCTGAGATGCAGGCAACTAGGGAGGAGGTCCGGGCATCCTGTGAGTTGTTGCATGGGGACCTCCGCACGATTATCCTCCAGAACCAGACCTTCCACACCTGCATGCTTGCTGCCATGGAGGATCAGACTAGGGCTTTGTGTGGGCTGCCTCCCATAGTGCCACCACCTCCTCATGCAGCTGCAGAGGGTGAGGAGAGCGACAGCAGCAAATCTCTCACAATAGGGTAGCCGTGCAGGCCATGAGCCCATGGAGGTGTTTATTTTCTCGCAAGATCCACACAGGTGGGTTTTGGTGTGCACCCTGTCCTCGGACCTCCTGGGTGGCCTCCCCCACCCTCCCTGGCCCATTTATGGCCATTTTTGATGTTTGATTTTTGATTTTTGAATTTTGATTTTTGATTTTTTGGACAGTGTGTTGCCTTGTGTGGCTCCCGTGGGCATACGCTGTATTGTGGCTGGGCACATGCAGGCTTGTCCTGAATTTGGGTCAGATGCTTGGGTTTGTGTGACACACACCCCTCCTGCTTCCCGTTTCCATGGGCTTGCAAAGGGTGTGCCCAAGTGACATTGACTTACACAGTGACGTTGGACTCCCATTTGATGTGTGGGCAGTCTGTAGTCAATACTGTGTATACATTCCTAGTGCATATTGTTGTTGTATTGTACACTGCATGGTGTATTGATGTGTGCCTCTGCATCCATCTCATCCTTCTAATTTGCAGGTCCATTTCTCATGTCTTCACAAGGCGGTCTACTTTGGAAATGGAGCCTATGTTGTAAGCAGTGCACCTACACTTTTGTGTGGCGCTAACACTGTACAGTTGGAAGTGTTCGAAGTGCTGGCATTATCAGGTAGTGAGGCTACCAATTTTTTAAGTCCGTACTGTCATGTTTATGGTAGGTTGGAAGTTGTGTAGGTGATTAGTATTATTGGTAAATATTTGGTAATGTGTGTTGTTGGTCCTGCATTACTGTGAGAATTTCATGTGTGGTCAGTTTCCATTAGGGACACTGTAGTTTGTGACACTTGTGTCATGTTATGGGGATTAATTTGTTTGCTCTCACATAGCATGACATGCCATGGTGTGATGTGTGGCAGTGCCGCGGAGGGGTTGGGTGACATGGCACTTTTCTCTTGTTGTATTTTGCAAGTGGGTATTCATTTTTGCTGCATAGAAGTGTGTCTTTTGATGACACTGCATTGGTGGTGTTTGTGTAGGTAGGGATGCACACATTGTGACACTTCCAGATGAACAATCTCAGGCTGCTATGGATCTGACAGTTGACTGTCCCTTAATTCATCATAATTGTCAGATTGAGTCATCATTGATTGTCAGATGGTATGTGCCAGGGCTGTGTCCACTCCACAGGGGTGTGATTTCTATGTAAAGTAATTAGCCACCAGCTGCGTACGGGCTGCCTCACCTCGTGCCCTGTCCCCTCCCATGCGCAGCAGGCGTGCATGTGGTTGGGGATGTGGGGGCACCATCATGTCCACAGCCAGGCCCTGGCGTGTTGCAACATTGTGCAGGACACATGCTGCCACTATGATCCTGCACACTACTGGGGGAGCGTATAACAGCTGCCCGCCAGAACTGTCAAGGGAGCGAAAGCGTGACTTGAGCACTCCGAATGTGCGCTCCACTATGCCCCGGGTTGCAATATGTGCTGTGTTGTATCTTACCTCGGGAGGCGTGATGGGGTTCCGAATTGGCGTCATCATGTGGGTGCTCAGAGGGTAGGCACTGTCCCCTGGGGAGGTGGTGATGGGGATCATTAGTGGGGTAGTGACATTACTCTGTATCTGTCATGCATGCGTGTGCTGTGGCATTTATACTCACCAAGCAGCCATGCATCGCCATGCCGCCCATCTTCCATGTCCCGGTTTAGGGTTGACATCCTGTAAATAAAGCTGTCGTAGGTGGACCCTGGATAGTTGGTATATACTGAGGTGATGATTCCCTTGGCATCACATACTACCTGGACGTTGATGGAATGCCAGTGCTTGCGGTTTCTATAGATGTGCTCAGATGCCCTGGGGGGACGTAGAGCCACATGGGTGCAATCAATGGCACCTAGCATTTTGGGGAATTGTGCCACCCTGTAGAAATCCTGGCTAACAGCCTGCCTTTCTGCAGGTGTTCTGGGCAGGTATATGTGTCTGCGGACTGATGGGCGTGCAGTTATGATGGCCAACACCTGGTGTAGGCACCGTGACTGCGTGGCTTGTGACACCCCCCCCCCACTATGGCACTTGTCCGCTGAAATGATCCGGTAGCCAAGAAGTGCAGTACATTGAGGACCTTCTCCAGGGGGCTGAGTGCTTGGGAGCACAGGGTGGGTGATGTGAGGTCATCCTCCCACTCACTGACCAGGTCGAGTATTATGTGTGGTGGAAACCTGTACCTCCCATACACCTGGTCATCAGGCATACCAAAAAGGCTGCTTCTGGGTGTGAAGATTCTGACCCTGACTATCCTTCTCCTCCTCCTGCGGTATCCCACGGCCACTGCTGCTAGGAACGGTATATTCATCCTGGCGTCTGAGCTTGTTTGTTGTTTGCGCACTCTTTTGTGCTGCGCGGGACGTGCACCTGCTTCATGCTGGCGTACGTGTTTCTGGATTGGACCTTTTTTTTGGCGCGTTGTAGGCGACCGTGTAAATCTTCCCGCCCATCCCAGGAATACACATAACACACATTCCCAAGCCCAGTCGCGAGTAAATATTCCCGCCCACCCCTGGAATACACGTACCCCACTCTCACAGGCCCGGTCGCGTGTGGAGCTTCACGCGCACACCGAAATACACGTACCCTGAAAATGTGCATGTGAAACTTCCCGTGCACCCCGAAATACACGTACCCAGGGCAATCGCATGTGGAACTTCCCGCGAACCCCGTAATACACGTACCCTGCTGATATCGCGTGTGGAAGTTCACGCAGAGCCACAATACACGTACCCTGATGAAATTGCGTGTAAGACTACCCGCGCACCCCGGAAATACACGAACCCAGGCAAATCGCACTGCTGGGGGGTGGGGGTGCAGGGAGACAGGAGTGGGGGCCTGGTGGAGGGTGCCCCTGGATGCAGGTGGGTGGGGGTGCAGGGGGACATGAGTTGGACATGAGTGAGGGCCTGGTGGAGGGTGCCCCACAGTGCTGGGGGGTGGGGGTGCAGGGGGACATGAGTGGGTGCCTGGTGCAGGGTGCCCCACAGTGCTGGGGGGTGGGGGTGCAGGGGGACATGAGTGGGGGCCTGGTGTAGGGTGCCCCACAGTGCTGTGGGTGGTGGTGCAGGGAGACAGGAGTGGAGGCCTGGTGGAGGGTGCCCTACAGTGCTGGGGGGTGGGTGTGCAGGGAGACAGGAGTGGGGACCTGGTGGAGGCTGCCCCTGGATGCAGGAGGGTGGGGGTGCAGGGTGACATGAGTTGGACATGAGTGGGGACCTGGTGGAGGGTGCCCCACAGTGCTAGGGGCTGGGGGTGCAGGGGGACATGAAGTGGGGGCCTGGTGGAGGGTGCCCCACAGTGCTGGGGGGTGGGTGTGCAGGGAGACAGGAGTGGGGGTCTGGTGGAGGGTGCCCCTGGATGCAGGGGGGTGGGGGTGCAGGGGGACATGAGTTGGACATGAATGGGGCCTGGTGGAGGGTGCCCCTGGATGCAGGGGGGTGGGGGTGCAGGGGGACATGAGTTGGACATGAGTGGGGCCTGGTGGAGGGCGCCCCTGGACGCTGGTGGGTGGGGGTGCAAGCGGACATGAGTGGGGGCCTGGTGGAGGGTGCCCCACAGTGCTGGGGGGTGGGGGTACAGGGAGAAAGGAGTGGGGGCCTGGTGGAGGGTGCCCTGGATGCTGGGGGGTGGGGGTGCAGGGGGACATGAGTGGGGGCCTGGTGGAAGGTGCCCCTGGATGCTGGGGGGTGGGGGTGCTGGGAGACATGCGTTGGTGGGCAGTAGTGCAAGGTGACATGTGCGTTGGCTGGGGGGCATGGCCCTGGTGGATGCGCTGCCTGCGGGACATGTGCAGGGGTGCAGGGTAGTCCCCTGTGGTGTGGGCCGCCTGCAGGGGCCATGGAGGGTGTAGAGGGAACAGCTGGGAGGACCCACATGGCCAATTCGTAGGACTCCCCGGCACCCCCGAAATACACGTAGGCTGCTGGATTTGCGTGTGGAATTTCCCGCGCACACGGCGTACACGTACCCTGCTGAAATTGCGTGTGGAACTTCATGCGCACACCGAAATACACGTACCCTGCAAATTTGCGTGTTCCCGCACACCTTGGAATACACGTGCCCTGCTGAAATCGCGTGTGGAACTTCCCGCGCACCCCGGAATACACGTGCCCAGGCCAATCACGTGTGAAACTTCCCGCGCACCCCGTAATACACGCACACACTATTTTTCACACAGCGGGTGTCCGTGTTTGTCGGTACGACTTTGCACCTCATTTGTCCTAGAGGGCCACAGTATGGATCATTCATCATAGCTGTATATGGGTGCTTTTTGTTAGCGCACATTTTGGCGCACATTAATTTCAGGCGCAGGGACGCTACCGACTGCTTTCTTGTGGCAACTTGTTTGGTCCTGTGCGCGTCTTTGACCGTGCGCTGCTTTTCCCTATTCGATTCCATGTATATGAGTTGTAGGCGAGCGTGTGGGCGTTCCGCGCACTTTCCTCCTGTACTTCCCCCGTGACGCCCATATTTTCACACGTTGTTCCCCATTCCGAGTGTTCCGCCCCTGTGTTCCGCCTACTTTTGATATGTGCGCCGCGCTATGTGCGATTTCGCAGCGGCCGTGGCGCACGCCGTTGGATGACCTGTGCGCCGGCGTGCGCCGTGCACTTTTTCAGCGCACATCCAATATTTTTCTCGCTCACGGACTTCCATGAATCGATGTGCACTGATTTCCCTGCGATTTTCGCAGTTGCACTGCGATTTTCGCACTTTTACTGCAAATCGCACGTTTTGGCACCTCTGCGCCGAAATTTTCGGCGCACATTAGTTCCATGAAACGGCCTGTAAAGAGATTGATAGGGACTCTAAAGGTTAAAGACATTTGTCTCATGTTTTTCTCAAGATGGATTCATGCTTCACAGTGATATTCATGGTTTTAATTAATTTGCTATCAAAGGAAGTTTGATAGGTTTAATGAGCCTTCAACTGTTCTATTATATTGTCTAATAGCATAGCCTCAATGTGATATATGATTATTCCTCCATTTAATTAAATATGGCAGATAATAGAATTCTATAGCCCCTTTTCCTTTACCCCTATGTGGCTACATGTAATGAATATAATGAACACATCTTGCTACATATGGAATTATATTCAGAATGGCTCTGCCTCTTCATGTCAGATGGACTTTCTAAAGATTGCAGAGACATGGTGTTCTTATTGGGCTTTCGTTATCTCTTTGATTGTGTTTCCTTGAGTTCTCCTGCTAATTACCAAGTTCTTAACCGATAACCAATTAAAATGCCTGACTAAACAGTTGTTGCTAATCAATCACTTCGAAGTGTAATGAGCAATCTGTTTATAATGACAAAATCAGTTGTTACAATTTTGAGTAGTAATTCTTTTCATTAAGACATCCCAGCTAATGTGTTGGCCAGAACAAAACTGTGTGATAGAATTAGAAATGTTCTTAACACCTGCTACGATGACATTCTTCAGTCAACCACGGTGGGTACCAGGGAGCAGGAGCGGAGTATTGAAAGGGTAATGGCTGCGTGCATAATGAGGAGTGGCGGTTGTTCTATCTTTAAAGTTACCATAGAGTTCAAAATATGATCGAATCATTTACAAATTCACAAACCTAAAAGGTGTAGCTTAACCGCTTATGGGCAAAGGGTAGGTAACTTCATCCTGAATTTATATAAGGAATCACTGTAGGCCCTGTCCAGTGCCACCGTTCTAATGTACTGTTTCTGTAGCCCTTCCACGTCTATTTGTATTTGCCTTTGGTTGGGATACACAGGTAGCAATTTGGATCAGGCATTTTCCAAAAGGGGGCCTGAAGAATAGCACAAAGATAACAAATAATTGTGAGCCATTTTATGACGTTGTGAACAAAGTGGGACGAGGGACAAAACCAAAGAACTAGTTAATAGAAAACTTGTTGCATTAACCTTTTTGTTGCTAGTAGGTTTTGAAAGTTGCTGTTCATGTTTGGTTGAAACTTTCCAAACCTGTCGTGCCACATGTCCCTTCCGAAATGGATATTTTGAGAAGCATTTGTTAGACGGTTGAAATGATAAGAAAACAATAAAAGTTGTTTCTACTCCATTTTCTCTTCACAGAAAATGAAGCTTCCACTTAAAATGCATAGCGTGAAAACGGCTGGATGAATTTGCTCCAAATAAAAAACTACTTGGGCTCAAAGCAGTATCTATGGGCCTTTTGTTGGTTTGGGGTATCCCAGTCATTTTTAAATAATCTGAAAGAAAAGACGGTGCATGCAAACTCCTAAAACATGTTTATATATCTCACTTTGTGCATTGCAATAGTGAGGATTTTCAGAAATCAAATGCCACCTTTTTTTTCTAGATCCGGGAGATTTCCTGATAAATCTGAGGGAAGCAGAAAAAAATAAAAGTGCTAAAAATGACATTTGCAGGTGGAAAATTGGTCTTTTCACATCAGATTAGAGCGGGGCCTGTTTATGGCAGAAGATTTTAGTCTTCGTGGGGGAATTCCACGGGAATCTCATTGAAATTCTGCAAGATGCACTCAGAAATAAAACAAATGTGTCAAATGTAATGGGTAGTGAAATGTGGCAATACAAGGGGTTCAGGGAAGATTTACATACAGGGAGGTCGAAAACCTAAAAGGAGAAGGGGGCACATGAAGAGTTGCAGTGGTGATTGGGATTTTTTTTCAATTGTCAGGCATGTTCCCATTCCTACAGTAATCATAGATCGATTCATTACTGTAGGACTGATTACACTAGGGGAATGTAAAGAAGGACAGAATTGACAGTAATTACCCAGGGGGAACTACCATGGATATTAAAGGAGAGGGGGGAATATGGTGCATGGGTCATGGACCACTGACAAAGGGCAGTTGGTGGGATGTGTTCAGTTAGCAGTCTATTGTTTTGCATTGATTAGAGACATTTTTGTGGTAATTGTGTAGTAATTTCACAATAATTTCTCTTTAAATTAGGACACGAAGAAAGAGAGTGTCAGAAAAACATTTTTCAACACATATGCCACCAACATTAGTACTGACATTAGCACTGTGCTCATGGCTTGGGATCTGACACTTTAATTGTGAGGCGCTATTGCCCTTGGCTGTAGGCCTGGCCTACTGACCATAACCACCATATTTGTATCTATTTGGTGCAAGGTGAGAAGTGGATGCTGTCTTAAACCCTGGCCAGTTGCCCATGCTTTTTATGGCAAGTATTTGCACTGTGGACAGTGGCCATGGCTGAAGGCCATGAGCTGTGTGATTCTGTATGTTTTTAGACATAGGAATATGAGCTATGGCTGAGTAAGATCTTCTTCCGGAGTACTCATCCACTGCATATGGGTCATGGGCACATGCCATTGTCCACTGTCTTTTTGCCTTATTGTTGCAACATGGATGGCGGACACCTCCTAAGGGAAATGCTTACTTACTAAGCATGGGGATGTGGGCCACAGCCATAGAGCCTCTGTCTATTACAATAGTTTGTGCTACAAGGACAGAGGCCACAGATCTGCAGAAGATATAGCGCAACAAAACCTTGAAGATTAGTGAGCCTTCTTTAATTAATATGGTATGATGTATCGCAACAAAACCCATGAAATTCAATGGATGTGGGAAGGGACAATAATCTTAACATGGAGCCCGATCATTACTCAGACCATGAGCACATAAATGACATTGCATCAAAGATTAACAATGAGAAAAAAACGTGCATCGGGGAGGACATGGAATTCATTTGATCATCACTTCCCACACCGGATACATTTCATGGGTTTTGTTGAGAAACATTGGATCATCTTAACTCTATATAAACTAATATTCTTCACTCAATACATATATATATATGCATTTGTTCCATTGGCGGAACACATGCTAGTGTATGTGTCAAGGAAAACTGAAGTCAAACATCCCTGCTATCACCACGTGCATCCACAAGAACACACCCTGCCACATGCCCACAAATGATTATGCACTCCCACCAACACCCCTCTCCAGTGGATGAATTCACCTACGGACACACCCACTAAAAAACGAGAATAATATGTCCGCAGCACATGCATACTTCCCAACATCACCCATTCCAGTTTGTAGGTGCTTATCAATTTTTCTTTTTTTTTAATTTAAATTCTGCTTCTCTGATTATAAAACTCAAACTACAAGTCCCAGAATGCAAAGAAAAAAACAGGACTGGACTTCAAGATTTGAAACTGTGTCATTTATATCGAATGAAACATATAAAATGCTGGGCATTTCAACATTTTTCTTTTTAGAGGCATGTTGATAAACGTTAAAAACTACCTATGTGCAGTAGTAGCAAAATTGTGTCTGCCAGTTTAATATGTTGGCAGTACATGCATACATCCCGACATCACCCATTCCAGTTTATAGGTGCTTATCCAGTCCATATTTTCGAACTTGTACTCCAACTTTTCTAATGTGAAAAGTGGAACTACAAATTCCAGAACGCAAACAAAATATCTAGGTCTACAATAAAACATGAAGATTAAAATACATCATGTTGGCAAATATGCATATATACTTAACATATTAAACTATCAAACGCCAAGTACCATTTAAAAGTGTATTACAAATCTTTTCCATCAACTTTTCTCCCCTTTAACATAACATTATAAACAGAGCTTCTATAAACGCACATATGCATTTCTTAACTTTCATGAAAATGCTCTTAAAACAAAATGTTTTAAACGTTCAGCAGTTCCATTTACTCTTTCTACCAACAACTCCTCCTACCTTCATAAATAACAACCTTTCCTACTAAAAGTACTTCACCATCACCAGATATCCCCACTAACTTTCTTTTACAATTACAGGGAAGAAGAATTCACAAAGACAATTACCGAAAAAAGAAAATGCTTCACATCCTACAAAGTAAATACATTAATGTGCATTGTTTATGTATATAATTGCAACAGTACAGTTCAACTATATATTAACCCCTGACTACTCTTTTCAAACCAACATTTCTTTCACTGTAACTCATTATATTGCACCATTCACACTCTTTCTATTCCCATCGAAACACCACCATTGCAACACCCACCGATTTCCTGAAAACATCAGAATGTCCCTACTGATGCAATCACACCACCACTTCCTTAGCCAGTAACCCAACACCATCACACCCGTACATACTCTTACTCTCACAACCTTCATAACCACACCAAGTATGCCACCTCTATTAGCCTATCCAACCACACCCACACACCCATTCACAATATATACATTGACATTCCACAACTTTCAAACGCAAAATTTCTTTTCCCAACAGACACAAGAAAATGCCTACTAAAAAACAACTCTGTAGAAAAGAAAGGAAAAATAGAGCAAATAAGAATAAAAGCAAACCATATAGTCATCCACCTATACATTTTTTTATAGACAACATTAAAACAAAAGTGCCAGTACCTTTACTCAACAAAACTAAACCAGCCACAACTAAAAGCACACCTACAAATGGACCTAACACTGTATCTACCAGTGTGAACGTAGTCACAGTAAAGCAATCCAAAAATATAATATTTCAAAATATGTTCCACCTTGTGAAGATTAATGGATTAACACAAGCAGCACAGACATATATTTCAATGAAGAGGAGTATAAAAAGGACAAAAAAATTGCCCTGGAGAGTAATGGTAGAGGGTATGAAATAATAGGAGACACCATTATGGTAAAAGAAACCCTCATAGAAAAAATGGCCCCAACAAACTTTCAACCAAATACTCCTTTTACCCAAAAAAAGGTCCAGTTTTCAAATGGACATACAGCACAATTTGTAACGTATGCAACAATCCTTTACATCTTTATGATAATTCCTAAATCACTATGTAAAACTAACAGTCAAAAGTGAAATGAAAACTTTACAAATCATGGACTCTTTCCCAGTGTGCAGCCACACTGGACTTCGATGACATTAATTAGCCTGCATTTTAGGAACTGGTTGCAAAATCACCTTCCACCACATCAAAATGTTAGCAAGACACCTTTGCACTATAGGGAACTGCATTTTAGGAACTGGTTGCAAAATCACCTTCCACCACATCAAAATGTTAGCAACACACCATTGCACTATACAGAATCTTGTGCATAGACTGTACTATGGAAGACATCCTTCTCCTACATGGCACAGCCAAAGAACTGCTTCAAGAAATAGTAGATAAAGACTACAAAATAGAGGACAATGAGGAATCCCTATGGTTCCAAATATGCTTCATATCTAATAGCAGAACTTACATACAAAATTCCTGGCACCACAATAGTTTGCACTTACTGCAACACAAAGCTTGACAATAAACAAATGCCATCACGTGCTATCACTAATAATTTGAATTATTCCCTCTTCCAAAAGCAACTTAACTTTTATGAGACCATTATAATACAAACAGTACACCCATTTCATGCTATAATATTCCTTCCACTGAAATCAGCCAAATTACCTGCATCTGAGTTACTAAAGGGCATCTGTGGCAAAGTAGCATATTTGCCATTAGATCTGAAAGAAAATGTAGAAACTCTAGGAGTACAACGATCAGTAGATCAATCTTTGATTATGCTAGTTAATGGTGTAGCAACAAATGACAAAAAATATTGGTTACAACTAGTCAACTTAAACAAAGTTAGACAAGCCCTACAATATCTAAATGAAAACAATGAATACTACAAAAATATAAACATAGAAGAAAACTTAAGGGAAACCACCCCAAATATTTAAGATTCAACAGCAACTGGCCAGTTTGAACATGTAGATCCTGTTACAGCAGCCAACAATTTACACAGGAATAGAATGCATCCACTACACTCCAAAGACACCATTGAAGATGCATTAGAAATATATCAAATGCATCAAGCCAAAGAGCATATGGGGAGAAAAGTGTAGAAGCACATTCTTTTCCTCTACTCTTTCCTACAGGAAATGAAGGAAGATATGATGAAAGGTCCACACAAATTAGTGCATCAGAATATTGCCCTTTACAAATGTATTCTGAAGACCCCAGATTCAGACAAAATGTAGAACACATTTGTCAGCTCCTGTTTGAAAGTGAACTAGAAACTTTATGTTATGGAGTTGCACACACATTAAAAACAGGTTCTGAATGTTTAAACATGTGCGCTACCCAACTGCTTCAAAAGATAAAAGACAAAGATAAAGTTTTTCAGTCAAGTATCACAAATCTTTTGGCAAACATGTGTGGTACAATAGAATACTGGTTCTGACATCACACTTCTGTACGTTGTATGCTAAGGATCCTAGGCCCACCCACAAGGTGTGTTACTTTCAGTTGTGCAGAGTATGTATGGTATGACTTGCACGACTTCCTAGACACTGCAAAACAAAATAAAGAGGGAATAGATATAAAAACACCAGGGGGTCTCTGTTCTCTTGACCCTGTTACTGTATCATGGTACTTTCACCATCGCTTCATTACTATGTTGCACTTTATCTGCAATAATATACCCCTCTGCTCGTAGAAGTGCAACACTTCTTTTGGAGAAAAGAATATCAATATAGAGGAGCACCACACATACAAATGCTTTTGTAGTTAAAAGGTTGCTGTCGGTACTCTTGTTCAGAGAGGAATTGCCATAGCATTTCGGTGCTGGACTGCCCATGTGGGCGGGACAAAGACTGATATGCAAATGGATATTTCCCATCTCTGAAAGGTACAGTGAGCAAAAAGCGTGTGCTGCAAACTCTCATCTCAGAACAGGTTATCATGCCATGTTCTCTCTGGAGAGGAGCACCTGCTACCTTTTGTGAAATATGTGTAAGGAACTTGGGGTTGGTCACCCTAAGTTACCTGGGTGCAACCAGACGTGGTCTCCCTGCTCACTGTGCTTAGAGAGGCACAGCTTCACCTCACTGATGAGGCCCAACAAGGCTGAAACACGTGTATGGGGTTGCTGTCGGTACTCTTGTTCAGAGAGGAATTGCCATAGCATTTCGGTGCTGGACTGCCCATGTGGGCGGGACAAAGACTGATATGCAAAGGGTTATTTCCCATCTGTGAAAGGTACAGTGAGCAAAAAGCGTGTGATGCAAACTCTCACCTCAGAACAGGTTATCATGCCATGTTCTCTCTGGAGAGGAGCGCCTGCTACCTTTTGTGAAATATGCTCCCACATTTGGCCATTACAGTGACACCACTGTTTTACAGTTTATTGAAAACGACATTACCTGAGACATCCCTTCAGAAACCACATACGGACACAAATCTTATGCTTCCAAAAACTTAAATGTGGCAAATACTGCTGACATAGACATAAAAACAAAGGTAAATATTATACAAAATGTCGCTTTGGCTTCGTTAGACCAGTTTGCAAAAAGGACAAGTAAATAACGTCATGTCTTCTGTTTGACACAGCGCAAAATGCAAATCCCCAAAAAACACATAGAGCATTAAAAGGGACGAAGCATTCAAGTACATTAATGATTACAATACAATCATTGCCGTCTTGTGGAATGCAAACATAGACATACAATATATTGCAGACAGTTCCACTGCAGTTGCAAGATATGTCACCACCTATCTTACCAAAGCTGAGAAAACAGAGCTAAAAGACCTCTGGGATGACATATCATCTGACAAAACACTATCACAAACATTGTATAGCTTCGGCATGAAAATGCTCTCCCATAGAGAATGCGGGTGCTACAAAGCTGCAGACTGTGTAACAGGTACAGCCTTATATGGCAAATCTGAACACATTGGGCCTCATTACAGGTCAGGCGGTCCGGAATTAACAGTGGCGGCGGGTTTACCGGACCGCCCGATCCCGAGTCCTGCAGGCAGGAGGTGATGTTCCCGCCACGTCTGACCTGGCGGGTTGAACACCTCCCGCCTGCAGGCGGACGTGGAAACACCAGCACCATCCCACCAACTCAAAGGGAGAGGTCGTCCTTGCAGGGGCTTCTCTGTCGATACAAATTTGGAGTTTCAGCACAGCAGCAGGGCTTCACCGGGCAAACCAATGGTCCAGGAGTTTCAGCAGGCAAGTTCTTCTTTGGATTCATTCGTCCAGTGGTTGACTCTGCCTTCCAAGCCACAAAGCCTTGCCTTTTATGCAGGTTTATCCCATTCATTCCGGCCTATCTGTCAGTCACCCAGCAGGGTAGCTGTCCTTGCTGGACAGCCAGCTGGCCAATCACCTAAGAGTGCATCCCTGTCTCCTAGGAGATGAAGCACAGTGAGTTTCGGGCACCTCCATTGCTTCCTGCTCCCACCAGACAGCCTGGAGCCAGAGGCGGGCTTCACCCGTGAATCCCACCAAAGACAAAACAAACAAATGGGCCAAATCTCAAGAAGGACCTTTCAACAAAGAAATGTTGAAAAAAGAAGACCAGGGTCATTTTTACAGAAAAAGGCGCCAATGGGAAAAGGCATCCATGGGTACTTTACCGTGGCTGCGAATGCAGCCCGGGGTAAAAACACACAATGGTATTAAAATGTAAACCACTGTCACTAGCCGTTCAACGAGGAAAGGGTAACATAAACATTTTACATGAGAAGCTAGACAAAGGGGATACTAAGTAACCCCTCCAGCACTCTATTGTAAGATAGTGTGTGCTGGGTCTAGAAAGTTACAAATGTAAGTAAAGTCAATTTCACTTTACTGCTCTGGGAAACAGTAGTTTATCCCAGAGAAGGTATTTAAACCTTGGGAAATCTGAAAGACTTCCCTATGCCACTGCACTGAAGGTGCTCTGTGACACAATGTAAATGATGATGCCTATGGAGTTTGTCAGACTCCACACCAGAAGAAACACAGAGATCAAAATAACATTAAAATACATGGGAGCTAGGGAAAAAGGGCCTCACTCTCTCCAGGTTAAACATTCAAGTCCTCAAAATCCTGCAAAGTTGATGGGGGTCTCTAAGGTAGAGAGGAATACACACATTTCTTAGAATTCTCCATAACACACCAAAATAAATTAGAATACTATACATTACCAGCAGAGGCTCCTACCGAAGTAGGCAGAATTGAGAAACAAATGAAAGTGCTCCTAATAGATGAGGTAAGCATGGTTTCCAACCACATGTTGGATTTAATTGACCTCAGGATACAATAAGTCCTAAAATCTGATTACGAAGAACTGTTTGGAAGAAAACATGTTATTGTTTTCGGAGACCTCCTACAGTTAACATGTTATTGTTTTCGGAGACCTCCTACAGTTAACGCCAGTAAAAGGTGAGCCTATTTTGGAAATGATAATCTCTGGCTACATTTTCAGTACAGAGAACTAACTCAAAGCTTTTATCATTCTGCTTTCAAAAGATGCAAAATACATCTTAAATACTAGACTAATCCATGAGCTTTATGGGCGAAAAACACATCTGATCCTGATGTCATGGAAAAATGTACTAAACAAATTCTAAAAGGCATGTCCTTTAAAGTCAACCCTTGCAAGCTGTACTCAATTAAACGAGACAATGGGCTTCATTATAAGTATGGCGGTCTGGAAACAATGGTGCCGCTAAGTTTACCAGCCCCATGGTTTCTGGATGGGCATACTACAGGTCTGCCTGCTGTAGCCGCCATGCCTGACAGGTCTGACCCTGCCGGGCACAGCGGCAATGGTAAGCAGACTGTCACAGAAGTACTGGCACTTTTAACAACAGTGCCAGTGCTTCCGTGTTCCCCATTCCCATAAAGTCCTATTGGACTCTATGGGTATGGGGAACTACAATTTACCAGTGCCTGACTTTCTGGCCCGCTGGGTTTGTAATCTCCCGGTGGCACCGGGAAGTCAGGAGCCGGTAAATTCTTTTGAGTCAGGCGGCAACCCACTGGTAGTACCTGCACGGAAACTGCCGAACTCGGAATGGGGGCAATGTTAAAAAAAGAAATGCAACCCATAGTGCATATCATCTCCGCAGACAAACTAGTAGTGAACAACATGAAACTCCCTATGTGTCAACAAGCATTGGAACAATCAAATAGCTTAGAAAAATGTATCTCCAACACAGCTCGTTTGGAGAAAATATTAACTTTGTGCCTAAACAGCAGAGTAATTCTAAAACATAAACTTGATGTAGAATATGGTTTAGTTAATGGAACAATTGGTATAGTTGTTGGCTTCCAAACATATCCACATGACAACAACATTCACTTTGTCAACATCCACTTTGACAAATTGCAGACGTTAAA
Source organism: Ambystoma mexicanum (assembly GCF_040938575.1). NCBI lineage: Eukaryota > Metazoa > Chordata > Amphibia > Caudata > Ambystomatidae > Ambystoma > Ambystoma mexicanum. The sequence continues at coordinate 359,861,959 of NC_090932.1, read as the reverse complement.
AAAATATGCTGCACAGTAGCAAGTTAACTTCTTTCAAAGACATTCATATGCAGAGAACAATTTTCTATATCTCTTGAATATGTTGTCAGTATTCACAAATCACACATTCTGACAATAGATTAAGCATTAATTGACATTGGCAGCACAGGCTTTATGGAAGGTATGAGTCATGTAGCACTTTCACGTCTGCGTACGGTCAATGGTCTATTCGTAGTTAACTTCGATGCAAACAAAGTCAACGCTGACATTCCTTACATCCTAGAATACAACGGACAACGTGCACTGCACACCCCATCTAGATATGTACCCTGTACCTCAAAAATAAATCTTTAAAATGAAAACAAATGCAAACAGAATCTACAACAGATCTCCCAACCATACTGCTAAAGAATCAACAACCAACTTGATCTCCATCAAATAATACAAACACAAAAATGTCTACTACAAAGTTAACTGCACGTCCATCAGAAAATAGAGAAACAAATATATCTTCTCCAAAAAAATCTGCAGGCCCATCAAACAATGCAGACACACAACTCTCTGGTCGATTTAAATTCAGCAACACAACGGGAGTAAATTGCTATGCAAATGTAAAAATCAATCTTCTCTTCCAATTGCCACCAATGGTTCACAGCATTTACTTAAATGTCTTGTACCAGTTGTGTTGCAAATGCTCATCCTCCATAGAAATGCCACACATAATCCTGACAGCACTTACAGTGTCTCAGGTATAAGGCAAGAATTGGACTACTGTGTAGGAATGGTAAAATTTCCCATAAACACGCAAGATCATCCTCAAGAATTACCAATGTAGTTATAACAAGTACTGGAAAGTAAAAACATCCCTATAAATGAAATCTTCCAGATTTCATACTTTAATTTACTTTACTTTACTTTACTTTACTTTACTTTACTTTACTGTTATTAATTTGGATAGCGCACAATGGACCCTGAGGCATGAAGGCACTCAACAAACATAAAAGGAGCAACGGGAGAAGCAGCGACAGATACCAAAGGACATAGGGAGAGATCAAGAATCGGTGGAAGTTATACAAACAGCCATGTTTTCAGCCTTTTTTTAAAAGGCTCAATATTGGTTTCAAGTCTGAGATGCAGCGGAAGGCCGTTCCAGACCGACAGTGCTGCCACTGAGAATGCCCCTTCTAAGTCTTCTTTGATTTACATCTGGGAATAGCTAGATGAGGTTGTTTGATCTAAGGGCTCTGTGAGCGACCGTGTTGGTGATCAAATCATTCAAGTAGGATGGTATAATACCCAGTGTGCATTTGAAAGTGATCAGTAGGAGGCAGAAATGAATTTGTGCCTCCATCAGCATCCAGTCAAGAGCTCTTCTGGCTTCCAAAACATGATCACATCTAGAGAGGCCCATTACCACTATCACTGCCCCGTTCTGTATCACTTGGTGTCGACTAATTTCTGTTTTACTGATTCCTGTCAGAAGACTGCAACAATAATCCAGTTTAGCCCCTACAATTGCTCTTGCTAGGATCTCGGCATTGGCCTGTGTGGTGGAGGGGCACAGGTGGGTGAAGAGTTTCAGATAATACGCTGCTGCTGACATGTATGATTCCATACACATACATGCACTCTCTGCAACCATGTTTCACAAGAGCACATCCCTAATGAAGAATGTGGATATGTAGCCATATGCAATTGTGAATCCACTCCATTTCACCAGATTCTGCAGAATGCAAATCATGTCAAATTATGCCATTTTTGCAAATCAGGCAATCGTTCCAGCATGCACATCAATTCACACTGCCAATATGTCATACTAATGATTCTTAGGTACTATGCAGATGGTACCAAAAAATAACTGCAAGCTTACGAGCTTCAAACACAGCCAAGTATCTCTAGGCAAGAAAACATTCACAACAGTAGGTTTGATATACCGCACTGATGCCACAGCCACTTCAGGGCACTTTACTGCATATGTAAAACAAGAAGTGGTTGGTGTGAATGTAACAATACCCCTGTTACTCCCAAACATATGTTACCAGCAAATCTAACAAATGCCTACCTAATATTCCTTCAACCTAAATTTACTGACTAAAATGTAGCACAATAAACACTTAGAATATGCCAACAGGTATCTAACTACATCAATAATACTACAATAGTACTTTTAAAAGGCAAGATAGTTAGAATAAACCGACAGGTGTCTAACTACTGAACAAATACCCTTCATTGCAATACACTGGAAATACGCCATCACAATTCTTGTTACTTCAAAGCTTCTTCTTAAGTCTAATTTAGTTAGAATATGCCAACAGGTATATAACTACTTTAAACATTCCCTTTATAAGAACACAATTCAAACATGCTATCAAGCTTATACTGACATAATTGTAGTCGTTTTTTAAAATTCCTCTATGGATATGTTTTCCCCATTGCCCAATGATTATTCAAGTCAATACAACAACAGTGTAACACACACTCATGTTGTACTAAACATAGTACATAGAATGTACTGTTTATGAGGGTGGCCACAACCAGTACAGTATAATTAAACTATCGAACAATGACATACAATAGAACTGCAAAACTCAAAATGAACCTCCAGCCATTTAATTGGTATCCGCAGACACCGAAGTTGACTGCGGACTCGGTGGCACATGCAAATCCTATTTTCACCAACGAAACAGCTCAATAGTATCTTCAATCCATTCTGATACCCTTTCTATGCCCTCTTTCAGCCAACAAATAACCTCAAAAGTGTTTTCCAAGCCGCTCGTTCATGGCGCTGTCCGTGTACTACCACGGTGTCCGTGGAGTGGGCAGCACACGCACCCACATTTTTCACTTTGAAAAACAGACCTATTCTGCAGACTTTTCCATTCTCTCACCATTTCAGGCTCTCTTTCGATCATCAAATACCTCAAATGTGTTTTGCAGACTTTTACCCCACTATGCTATCCACAGGCACCAGCTGCTGTTGCGGATCCAACCTGGCGGCAGTTTCCAAAAATATAACGCACCTCATGCTATTCACCATCGAAGCAGCGGGTGCATCCGATATCCATGGACATCACGCCACCCCCTGATTGATCCAGGGGGATGTCTGCAGCCCGAATAGGGAAGTGAGTCCATTGACCAAACCCAGAAATAGCACATTTATTTTTAACCTACTTTTTGGCAATTTAAAAAAATCTAATGGATGGATTTGCACCAAATTTACAAAAGCACGCTTTCAGGACCAAGCCGCCGCTCCTGCCACAAATTCGGTGAAAATGCATTCACTGGTTTGGGCTTTAGGCATGTGTTCATTATTTTGGGACTCCCCTATGACTTTGCTCACCATGGTCAAAACCTCACCAAACTTTGCCGAATCAACCCGATGGGGCCATTTATTTGCAAAGTTTGCACAAGCTGCCCAAAAAGTGCTTTTCCTATGGGTTGAATAACTGAACCATAACTACAGGGCTGCTACCGCAAGCCTGTTAATATATAAATTAAATTGACAAACTTCCCAATGAAAACTAGCAGTGAGCGTAATTTTCACCCAACAAGCAAAAAGCTTGGAATCCGTACTGGAATCTGCTTCCGCCCATTCCCTGAAATAAGCATTACGATTACGCCGCCACTGAAATTTCACCCAGTTTTGTGCAGTTTTGTGTGTATCGTGGTGTTTCATTCCTAAGTTACTTTTGTGTAGCGTGACAAGAAACTTCACACAGGTCTTTTCTTTTGATCCCTGCTAGTTACGTGCAGCGACACAAGGAACTTGTGCAGGTTTTACCAAACTGGGCTAGGCTTTTTCAGTGACAAGAGAAACATTGGGCCTCATTATAAGTTTGCTTGTATGGAAACAATGGTACTGGTAAGCTTGCCTATTAGTTCTGCGAGTGTGTGACCTGGCAGGCAGACCGAAACCTGAGCGCAGACCACGACGGATGCACCGGCACCATTCATGAATGGTGCCGTTGCATCCGGCCTTGCCATTTCCATTGAGTCCAATGGGATTCAAATGGGAATTGGGAGTAATATTTTCCAGCGCCCGGGAATGGGCAATTACCGGGTCCGCCGGGACTGTAATACCCCGGCAATTGACCATTCCGAGGCACCAGAATATTCATGACTCCTGTATTTACCGCCACGGCTACTGCCAGCGTCATAATGAGGGCCATTGTGTGGGTCTTTTTTCCATACATACTAGTTTCAGGCAGTAGCATGAGAACATTGTGCAGGTCTTTTTCGATCTGTGGTAGTTACATGCAGCAGCTCGAGAAACTTTGCATGGTCTTCTGTGATCCATGCTATTTTTGTGCAGCGACATGAGAAACTTTGCAAGGGCTATTTTAGATTCATACTAAGTAACTGGATGCGTAATAATTGGCTAAAACTTAATAGTGATGAAAATGAGGTTCTGGTGATTGGCCCTTCGTCAGTGGCTTTTTTTTTTAACACTGCCTTTCTGGCCACATTTCTGGGTACATTTCCTAAGCCTTTCTCTGTGTTAAAGGAGCTAGGGTTTATGATTTCTGACTTGCTGACAATGAAGCATAAGTGACTGCTGTTTGTCAAGAGGGTTATTTCAAACTGAAGATCCTGTATAAGATTTTCCCTTTCCTGACCCCTCATCTCCGAGCTCCGTTTGTTGCTTCTTCTATTTTCGCTACTATGGATTATTGCAATTCCCTTTTTCTAGCTCAACCGGCTCATCTCTTAATCGGCTGTGAGATCTGCAGAATGCGGCAGCTAGAGCAGTTTCTGGCCTTCCCTATTATGAGTCTATCCCACCCATTCTACGTAGTCTTCACTGGCTTCAGGACTTGAGCCACAATGAATTTAAATCCTTGTGCATCGTTCATCGTGCCTTTTATGGTCTGGCAGCTGAATAGCAGGAAAATTGCACTCTTATATACCACAGTTGGAGAACAATCATGTCAGAGTGTTACTGGGCGAGGCTCATTTTGAGCAGACACTGCCACGAAATACAGTACCCCATGTGGACACGGGTCAGGGCAACAGTTGCCCATTGTGAAGTTTAAGCACTTTGCCCCGCACATGGTAATGAATACAGCAGCATGCAAGTATCCTGTTATTAAATTAATATGTTTAGACTTGGCCATAGTAATATGATAACATTAGTAGCCTAGAAGACTGTCCTGATGAAGATGGCCCTTATGTTGATAGGCCACTGAAACCGGGTGACACACACAGTCTGTGGAACCAGTTGCTAAGCAATATAAACCAGACTGTTTTTGTTGGAGAGAAAGTAACTTCGCCTCCTGTTATTTCTTCATGAGAAATTGTGCACTCGATCGAATATGGGTGAATTTTAATAGTGTGGTATGATCCAGGAGCAATACAATGTTTGACTACATACCCTGAGACATACTCACGTGGTGTTTCCAATTTTTAAACATATCTCTGTGTGTCCTATGGCCCCTTTTCCAAGGCCAAAACAATTATAGATTATGACACCTCGAACTTTAAGTATGTGCAACCGTTTGCTATATGGACCAGGGTGTGCTAAGAGCTTTTTGTGACATCATTGACAACGAAGAACATTTGTCCTCTTTTTCTATCCTTTCGTAGATAAGTGGCGCACCAATGTCTCCTAGTACTAGGGGTGGGCTGTGGGGACAGATAGAGGTGTGTTATGTCTCTTTCTGCTCAATCCCCTCTTTTGGGATTGGTAGTCCTGGTCCAGTACATGAGTTCTGAGTGTACTGAGTCTGTGTAACTATTGAATGTTGTGTAGATTGGTCTACCCCTGTAGGGTGTTATATGAAACTTTTAGATTCCTCCCAGGTCCCTTCATTCTGCTAATGTGCCCCTGATTCAGGTTCCCGGCATTCATCATTCTAGAACGGGCATCTGCACCTATTTTATGGCAGCTGCCGTACTCTTGAACAAGATCTTGTGCTCCCTTCATGCCATTGATAACCACCTTTCATTTTGCTGCCACATAAAAAACATTCATATTTTAGCTATCTATTTGTTCTGTATTGCCACTTCTCCTGTTTGTAGTTTTCTTTTAATGCCATGCTGCCTTTTGGTGTCAGTTGTGCTCTATAAGTATAAATAACATAACGTAAATAACATAACATAATAAGAGAAACGTTGCATGTTTTTTTCTAAAAGTGCTAGGTTCGTGCAGCAGCATGAGAAACTTTGCCCATCTTTTTGATTGATTTGTGGTAGGATGGCACAGCAGCACAAGAAACTTTCTGCCGCTCTTTTTCGAACTGTGCTATTATTGTGCAGCAGCATGAGAAACTTTGTGCAGCTTTTTGTTTAATTTGTGATACATTCATGCTGCGCCACGAGAAACTTCATGTTGGTTTTTTCAATTTATGCTCATTTTGCTAAATAGCCGAAGAAACGTTGTGCCGCTCTTTTCAAACTGTGCTAGATTTTGTGCATTGGCACAAGAAACTTTGCATGGTTCATTTCATTTTGCGAGATGGCATGATATTATTCACGCTTCTCTTTTCCATACGCAGAGGCGGCGGAATGATGGATTGCGGAGAAAAGCATCGAGGTCTTATAGATTTTACATCCACAGCTGGCGGAACAGAATTTAACAATTTTGCCCAGCCCTGCTCAAAACCTGAGTCGACAAATACACCACATACTATTTTTTTTGAAAATCGATTTTATTAGGTTTCCTTTGTGCATTACGAGATTACATTATTACATTGCATTTATTAATGTGAGTTAACATATAGAAAAAACCAAACGTAACACACCCCTTACCCCTCCCTCCTTTTCCCTCCCCCCACCCCCCTTCCGTTCGAGCGTTCACAGCATAGGTAGTTGCTTGCGTAACGGGCTCTTTTAGTGATAGAGGCGGCAGTGCATTGTGCGTGTGGCACGTCAAAGTCGTGCGGATCAAACGGGTTCAGTTCACAACCGGGTCCTTGGGCCATGGTCCCGTGTCCCTGGGGAGGAGGGGGATCCCTCAGCTCAGCCACCAAGTCCTAGACCACTCGGCCGTATTTGTCAAAAAAGGGGAGCCAGATTTCCTCGATGTTGGACTTGGACTCATCAAGCAGGTGTGTGAGGAACTCCATGTCGTAGATGGCTCTTACTTTGGTCACCCAGGTTTTTTCCCCTGGCATTTTCGGGTGTTTCCATTTCTGTGCCAGGCAGCATCTTGCTGCTACCAGCATCACCTGGAGCATGTGGTCTTGAGTGCTATCCTGGTCCTCCCCGTTGCTAATCCCGAAAAGGAGGAGCCAAGGGCAGGAAGCTCGTTCGATCCCATCCACCCCTTTAATTCAGGTCCGCACCTTGTCCCAGTATTTCTGAACCACTGGGCATCCCCACCACATGTGGATATAGTCACCTCTTTCTGTCTTGCATTTCCAACAGTGTGGGTCATATCCTGGCCGCATTCTAGCTATCCTTTGCGGGGGGTAGTGCCATCTGTGTAATATCTTGAGGGCCTGATGGCGATATTGGAGGGAGGATGTGGACCGATTAGCCCGTCTACACATCTCTGTCCATCTCTCGTCATCGATTTCCTCGCCTAGGTCCCTACCCCATTGCGTGCGTGCTGGTGGTGGGTCTCGGGGGATAGAGAATAGAAAGAGCTTGTATAGGCGAGAGATTATCCCCTTGGAACCCTTTGCGGTCAAAAGGAGCTTTTCAAAGTCTGTGAGATCCCTCCTGAGGGTATCGCCCCAAGATGGCTCGGTGAGGACACCCTTGAGCTGAAGATAACGAAACGGGGAAAGCGTGCCTATTCCCAGGGCTTCCTCGAGGTCCTTCAAGGGGAGGAAGGTGCCCCCCACCCACAGTTGGCCGGTCTTACCAAGGCCCGCCTCGAACCACGTCTGGTAAGCTGCTGGTTCCGCTATTTTGGCCAGGAAAGGGGGGGCCCATATACAGCTCAGGGGGGAGGGCCATGTCGTGAGCCATCTGTAGTAACCTCCCTCTCTCCATAGGGACCACAATACTTTCAGAATCGGGTGGTTCAAGACGGTTCTGGGGATCGTACTCCTTGGGACCCAGAGCCATTCCTCTAGTGTGACAGGCGCCAGGGGCCTATTATCCATGGCTACCCACTGTTTTTTCGTTCCTGGTGTGAAGTGATCGATCAGGATCCTCAACTGGGATGCCCTGTAGTACGTCTCTAGATCGGGGTAGCCCACCCCCCCATCCTCCTTGGTCCTAGTCAATACCTCATACGAAATCCTGTGTTTTTTGTCCTGCCAGAGGAATCTAAGGAGGATTTGTTTTGTTTCATCAAAGAAGGCCTTGGGGACTTGCACCGGGAGCATTTGGAAGAGAAACAGGAATTTTGGGAGAATCACCATTTTTATGAGATTAAGGCGTGCCATCCATGAGAGACCCGTTCCCGCCCACCTTTCTATGTCCCTCCTGATTGCTGACCAGAGGGGGGGGAAGTTGGCCCCATACAGGTCTTCAAGGTTACCTGTGATTTGGACTCCCAAGTAACGGAACCCCTCATCGTTCCGCTTGAAGGGGAGTTCCTCCACAAAGGCCACCTCTGTGTCCGGCAGGTTCCCACCCACAAATGCCACCGATTTGTCCAGGTTGACTTTGTACCCCGATAGTTCTCCATACCTTGTGAGGCCCTGCAGTAGCCGAGGGATTGTATGGGACGGTCTGGTAACGTAGAGCAGGGCGTCGTCTGCAAAGAGGCCGATTTTGCAGTGCATATCCCCCATCTGCACACCACTGATGGCCATGTCATTGCGGATCGAGATTGCCCACGGTTCCATCACCAATGCGTAGATTAACGGGGACAGGGGGCATCCCTGCCTCGTGCCACGTTCAAGGGGGAATTCTCTAGATTCAATCCCGTTTGCCACTACTCTGGCCAGAGGGGAGGAGTAGAGCGCGGATATCCATCCCAACCACCTTGGACCCATCCCCACCGACATGAGAACCTCCCTCATGAAAGCCCAACTGACCCTGTCAAAGGCCTTCTCCGCGTCGAGAGCCAGTAGGAGTGTGCCTTCGTGTCTGGCCTCGGTTGTGGCTAGTATATGAAGTGTTTTCCTTAGATTATCGGAACCCTGTCTATTAAGGATGAATCCCGCCTGGTCTGGATGTATCAGGCGTGGGAGGGAATTTTCCAGTCTGGAGGCCAGGATCCTAGCAAAAATCTTGGCGTCTAAGTTGAGAAGTGAGATGGGTCTATAGGACCCACAGATCGCCCGGTCTTTACCAGGTTTGGGTATGACGGTGATGAGGGCCTGTAAGAAAGACGGTGGGATTGTGTCGTTGCCCCTAATTTGATTAAACAATTTAGTCAGGGGCTTCACTAGGGTGGATTGGGTCTGTTTATAAAAATCTGCTGTGTAGCCGTCAAGGCCTGGAGCCTTTCCGGCCTTCAGTCTCTTAATGGCTCCCTCCACCTCCTCCTCTAGGATTTCCCCCTCGAGGGCCTCTAAGTCTTGGTCGGTCAGTTTGGGGAGGGGGTGTTCTGCCAGGTAGGAGGCAATATCCTCCTGTGATTCGCCCACTTGCCTGGAATAGAGCTTGCAGTAATAATCAGCAAAACATTCCGTCACTTCCTGCCGGTTCCCATGAATTCTGCCTTCCTCGTCGATTAGTTGGGTAATCCCTCTCTTTGCTCTACACCCCCTCGACCTCTGTGCCAGTAGAGTGCCTACCCTGTTGCCCTGTTCATAGTATCTCTGTTTGGTATATCGCATCCTCTTAACCACCTCACCTATGAGAACCGTATGGAGCTCCTGTCTTTTGCCCTGCATCTCGTCCAATAGTGCCCTCCGGTCCACCCCCGGGACGCCCAGTCTGGCCCGCAGGATCTGTAACTCCGCTCGGAGTCTGCTCTCGACCAGGCCCCTCTCCCTTTTACGCCTCGAGCCCTCCGCTATGAGGAGACCTCTGAAGGTGGCTTTCCCCGCTTCCCATACCGTGGACATGTCCGTCTCCCCGGTGTCGTTTATCTCGAAGTAGGCCAGCATTTCTTGTTTCATGAAATCACGGAATACTGGATCCCTAAGGAGCGTGTCGTTACACCGCCATTGAGCCGATCTCGGGGCGACGGGCAGGGACCAGGTAGCTACAAGTAATTCGTGATCCGACCACGTTATGGTCTCGACCTTTGGCTGGGTTACCGCCCCATCCCCCTCCTCTGAGGCCAGCAGAAGGTCGATTCTGGTGTAGGTGCAGTGTGGGGGAGAAAAGAATGTGTAACCACCCTGGGCCGGGTACGCCTTGCGCCAAACGTCTACCCAATAGTGATCCCTCAGGAGGTTTTGCAAAGCCAGGTTGTCCTTAGTGATCCCCTTGGGTGTCCCACCTCTAGCGGACCACCAATCCAGTTGGGGGTCGGCTATGAGATTAAAATCCCCACCGAGAATCATGGCCCCCTCAGCCCATTCATCCATGACGCCAAAGATCCGTGTGAGGAACTCTACTTGACCCGAGTTGGGTGCGTATACAGTGGCAAAAGTGACACGCTGCCCCTCGCAAAGCCCCTTGACGCCTAGAAATCGACCCCCAAATCCTCTCTTGGTTTCCACCCCCGTGAGTTGGAGAGCCCTTCCCAGGAGAATGCCCACCCCCTCCTTCTTAGAGGTCGGATGTGAAGCCCAGTAATTGCTGCCGATATCTTTCCCCTTGATTCTGGACTCTCTCCCACGCTTGTAATGTGTTTCCTGTAGGAATAGGACCGTCAGGTGTTGTTTACGGAACATATTACCCGTGAGGGACCTTTTATTTTGGGAGTTTAGACCCTTGACATTCAACGTGCCCACCTTCCCTTCAATCATTGTCATCATTCCGGGTGTACATTCTGAACCCCTCGTGGTGATTGAATTTTAGAGCCCATTGCCAAGCGCATTCCTGCGGTTTGAACTGAATTTCCCCCTGAACCCCTCTAACTACCCCGTTGTCCCTCCTACCTCCTTCCCCCTTATTCCAAACCCCCCTCCCTGTACCCTCTCCCCCCCCCGCCCTTCCCTTGAAACATAAGGCGTTCGTCCACTTTCCCCGACATATGTTGGGGTTGGTCAACGAACCACCAAGGACTCTAACCCCAGCCCCGGGGTTTTCGTGTGTTTGGAGAGTCCCAGATCGCAAACTTGATTCAGGTCGGCCCCTTCAGGCCTTCGGTACACATGGCCGAGACAGAATTCTGGGACCCGGAGCCCCCCCCCAGGCCATCAACCCATAACCTGAACCACGGACATGGGGCAACACAAATAAACAGTTAACTTTTTAACAAAACGCTCTGCCGACCCATAGTCCAGCGGGTTAAACACAGCGCCGCTGCGGCGCCCATTCAGGGCAGTCCGTGGGCCCAGGGCCTCCAGCGCCCGCACCCTGAATCATCTCTCACCTCGTGATTTTCTCCACCTCCAATCGAACGCTATTATCATGAATTTGGGTGGTCTTCCAGGTTCGTCGACGGGTGTCTGGTTTTCCGAAACTTTCGGGCCCCCTTGACCTTAGATTTCCCGCTGTGATTTCCTAGTCTGTCGGGACCCCTGGGGGGGTCCCGTGGTCCTCCCTCCTGGGCGTCCGAGTGGCCCGCCCGGTCGTTCACCAGATCATCCGTGGCTCTCCGTATGTCTTCCTCCGACATCAGGTGGTGTTTCTCACCTAGCCACTCAAACTCCAGGTAGAAGGGGTGCCCCCACCGATATCGGACCCCTTTTCCCTGCAACCATCTTGTAAGTGTGCCACATTTCCTCCTCATTGACAGGGTTAGGGCCGATAGATCTTGAAAGATGGATACCTTCGAGTCGCCGTACTGTATGATGCCAAGATGTCTCGCCTTCTCCAGGATTCTGACCTTGTCCCTGTAGTAGTGCAGCCGAACCAGGACCGAGCGTGGGCCTCTGCCTCCCCCCCCTGCTCGGTGCACCCTGTCGAAGTTGATCGTCCCCACGCCCTCTGTTCCCAGGGCGATCCTCACGATGTTGTGCACTTTGCCTTCGAGTCCTTGTGTGGACTCGCCCTCGGATTCCACCAGGCCAAAGATTCGAAGGTTGTTCCTCCTCTCCCTGTTTTCCATGTCATCAACCTTAAGCCGAAGCTCTTCTTCACGCCTTTCCATGTCTCGAAGTCTCATATCCATTTGGGTTTCGAGGAGTGTTACTGAGAGTTGATTATTTTCGACACCCTCCACGCGGTCTTCTAGGGTGGTGACTTTGGTGGTGAGGTCGGCCAGTTTGGCCCCCATGTCTGTCCTCATCCCTCGTATCTCCTCCAGAATCGTTTGGATGTTGTTCTGGATAGCCCCCAGGTCTGGGGGTGGGGCAGTGGGGCTACCGGTGGCCATGGCACTTTCTTTGGCAACGAACTGGTATTTCTGCAGGTTTTCTTTCCAGTACATGGAAAGTTCGTGCCGGCCACTTATCGGCTGGCGCCGCCTTTTCGTCGACTGGGGAGCCGGGAAGGGTGGTTGAGTTGGCCCTTTGGAGGCGGGTTTACGGCAAGTCAACTGGGGGGTCCCCAAGGTCTTACGACGCTGTCGGTGTGTTCCACGCAGTCCTTGGTGCCCTTATTCCGGCCCCGTCGTTGTTCCACGGGTGAGTGGGTGGCCCTCAACTGATCGAGTTCTGAGGCCGTGGAGGGGGCTAGTGGACTCGAGCCTCCCTGTGACCGGGCGTGTCTCGTTAGGCGTGGGGCCCCCGAGCACCGCGGGCCATCTCGGCGAGTGTTGTGATGGTGGGGGGGCGTGCTCCCGTGTCGGCCCCCTTGCAGTACCGTAACTCCCAGGTCTGGAGGATGGTCCTCTCCGGGTCGGGCCGGGCCTCGAGTATCAGAAGCGCCGGGCGCGGAACGCCTGGGCGCAGAGGGCCGCCCCGGCGTGTGCTCCCCGGGCGGGAGGACGACTTTCTTCAGGTCGGGGCCCTGGTCAAGCGGTGGGCCGCGGAAGATGTCCAGGGGAGGAAGCGCCGTGGGCCCACCCTCTCGGGCCTATTCGTGGGCGGCGCGGCTCGCGCTGCTTCCTGCGTTACTCCACGCCAGGTCGTGGGGGAGGGGCAGCTGTTATCGCCTCGGTCCGTGTAACTCCGCACAGGAGCGCCGGATCAGGACCAGAGTTGGGTCCAGGTGGGGGCTACAGGCTCCAACGTCTTTTGGTGGGGGTCGCGTAGTGCATGGGACCCTCGTTCCGCCGGTAAATCGCAGTTCACCCGGGGCTGGGTGCGGAGCTCGACGTTCAGGCGTCCATCCTGCCCGCGCCCCCTGGTGGCCTCCCCCACCACATACTATTTTAAAGGCACCCAAAGGAGTATCTTTTCCAAACAATATCACATGTAATATATATGCCCGGAAAAAGTTGTAAGAAAGTATTTTTCAGATGTCCATTTCACTCAATGGGGGCATTTACGACCCTGGCGCTAAGGGATTACCGGTACCGGTAAGGGTACCGGTACCGGTAATCCCTTAGCGCCTAATTCCCATAACGGCGGCTGGAACCAGCCATTATTGCAGGGACCCGCAAAGGGACCCTGGCGATAATTACGGTACCACAATTTGCGGTGCCGTAATTACTGCCTTTCCCCATTCCCATTATGCCCTAAGGGGCAAAAATGGGAATGGGGCAGGGCCATGGTGAAATGGGGAAGTACCGCCCCGCCAACCTTGGAATGGGGTGGTACTTCCCCATTTCACCATGGCGGACTCGTTACCGGCAGCAACCATGGTGCTAATAGCGCCATGGTTTAGCGCCGGATTTGTAATGAGGGCCAATGTGATATTTGGACTGTTTTGCTGATTCGGTAAGTTTTTCCATGCAGTCCTAATGTATTTAGCTATCGTTTAAAACAGGATTACAGGGGTAGTTCAGGGTTCGGGTTGATGTATAACAAAAGCAATATTGAAAGGATAACTACAAAGGTGCAAAGGAATGTGGGGCTGCAAGAAGGGAGAGAAGCGGTGGTGAAACATAAGGGATGTGGCTGGATAGTGGGGTTTACAAGAAAATAAATCAAATGCTTTGCATCAGCTGATTTGATCTAGAGTAGACAAAATCTCAACAACATTTGTTATTCTATAGTGCGGAATCTCAATAGATCAATGCACCTGCTACAGAACTTTTATCTGTGTTTAACTTGCATTTTACCTGCTGGGTCAAATCTGAGTTGAAATGACTTTGTGTTTCAGTTTATAAAATAAATACAGGTTGAGATCAAGCATGTGAGATTCCTGTACCAGTGTGCGTTTGGGGCAGAAGGGCAGAGACATTCACATGTCAGACATTCCTCTGTCTGCATTTAATCCTTCAGAGGACATTACATTGAGCATCATTAAGGAGCGTGATAATACTATATATAAAATCCATGCCATTATTTACCTTTGAGAGCCTAGGGCACAATAGGTCACACTTTATTTGATTGATGCAACTTTTTGTTATTTTCAGGTTTCTTCTTGGTTGCTTTTGTGGTTAGTAGATTTACAACATATAAGGCCTCATCCGAGTTTGGTGGTATTTCGGCAGTGCATCTGCTAAGAAATCACCAACATTGGTTATTGTTACTGCCATTTGGTACCATGGGCTTACCACATGAGTGGTGGTAAGGTAGTGTTATTCCCCATTTATGGAGTCCATAGAGCTCCATTGGGGATTTTCGTCAGAATTACCAGGTGATAATACCTACACTTTTTTAAAGTTTGGGAGTGCCAGCAAACTCAGAATACCCTTTGAAATGTATGTGATTTTGGTTTCTGCTATACCTATTTTCCCATTCAAATAGTGATGCAGATTCATTAAGGTACATGGGCTCAAGCTCTAAAGCAGGAGTGCATTTCTAATGGTGATGCAATGATATGCCCTGGTAATGCACTTCATGCTGACCTTCTCCATCTTCTAAGTGCTGTAACAACATTAGATGGATGAGTCAGCCATGTCAGAATTCAAACCTGTAATTGCAGATTTTTTACAGTTCTCTGGAGCTAGTTCATCATTGAGCTCCTGGGCAATTGATTTCAATGTGAATGTATATATAGTGATGATTGACAGCAAATGATTGACTGACTGATACTGGATAATATATATAGAAGTACAGATTGTATGAAACTCACAGGAACAGAGCTGAAATGCCAGTGGTGATTTTGATTCATCAACAAATTAATGAAGTCTGGGTTATCCTTTTCCTCCCTAAACTGTATCACCAGCTTGTCAGTAACATTCTGTATTGTCTCTCTTCATATCCTGCTAATTGTAGATCATCCAAACAAGATCAGTGGCGGCCTCCCCATCATTCAGATGGCATCATGGCCATGCACCCAACTGTACATCGCCACCAATGGCTCTTTAGAAAGTCCATCACTTCCTTCATTGCTCAAGACTTCAGCACCCTTGGATATGCAACAGCCAAGTCAATGACATAAGATCTCCACTGTATGCTAATCACTCTGAACCTCACACAGCACACAAACAACCCAACTCACTCGAAAGGTAATATCCTCAACCTCATCATCACCGCCCTGTCCACCATTCAACACTATTCCCCAATCCTGCTCGACAGATCAGACCATCTGGCAACACCCGTTGACGTAAGTCACACCCCATCAGTCAAGCAAACCCATTGGAAACCACCAAATAAGCCTTCAGGTCATGCAAGATCTTCCCACTTGAGGCTCTCAATGAAGAGCTTGCCAAACTCACCTTCACATGGGCTGATCTGCCTCTGATGAACCATGACCGTAACTCCGTTCTCCAGGAACTTACCACTGTCACAACCAACATGGAACTCTGTGCTAAAGGCAGACAACTGATCACTACTTTCAAGATTAACTATTACCAAAACACCTTGGCCAATGCCAATAGTGACAGCAGAGCCTGTTTCATAGCCATAAAGCACAGCACCAAACCTCTTCTAATATCAAATGTATCACACTCCATTGAAAAAAATCCACTGCCATCAATTGTTTCTTCATTAACAAGTTCAGCATGATCTGCCAATGCATAAACACCCATTACTACAACTGACAGCACACTACATTTCACATCACCCAAAACCACAACTACATTACAATTTTCAAGACACTGGCTATGGAAGATTTCACTGCCACCCTTGCATCCCTCAAGGCCACATTTCATGTCAAGAGAAAGATGCTGCCTGGTGAACAAACGCAATAAGGCAGGGTCCCCAATGGTCCCCTGTCCACCAGGCAGCTACAAATCGATACTTACAGAGGGTGCACCATCAGAATACTAACTACGCCTCTACAATATGTCACTTTCAATGGGAAGAGTACCATGAGACTTCAAATCCGCCTACATCAAACAGCTCCTCACAGACATTCCTTACCCAGTGAAACTAATAGAGAGCTATGTCTACGAACAAGTACTGCAATATGTAAAAAATAACCAACAATTGGACAAGGCACAAGTAGAATTTAGACCCATGAGAGGAACGTGGATGCCACTACTCTATATGGGATGACATAAAGACCAACGCAGACTCCAACACAAACTCGGCACTCATACTACTAGACCTCTCTGCAGCATTCGACACAGTCAACCATAACATCCTTGTGAAGATACTGTCCATCCTCGTCAAGATACTGGAATAAATGGGAATCGGCAACATGGCCTTACTTTGGATTAAATCTTTACTGTCCAAAAGAACAGAAACAGTATAGCAAACAACGATTCAAATCTGCACTGTGGGACACCACTTGCGGGGTTCCCCAAGGCTCCTTGTTATCCTCTCTACTGTTCAACATCTATATGTCACCACTAATCAACCTCATCAAAAGACGACACAGCCTCACATGCTTCGATTACACAGACGATACTCAGATCATCTACAAAATCAGCAGTAATTAAGAGGAGAACCTCACGCTAGCAGACTATCTCAAACAACTCTACGAATGGATGAACACTAATAACCTCAAAATTAACCTGGACAAAACAGAAATCATGATTACTCCTGAAAACTAAGGACAGAACCAGGTCATTCCATAGCCCACAGAACTAGGAACGCCACCCAAACCATCCAACGTAGTCAACAAACCTGGAATCCTAATGGACAACACTCTAGAACCTCAAGTAAATGTGATAATTAAGAAATGCTTCTTCCATCTCCACACAATCATAACAATACTAACCTTCCTCTCCTTCATGCACAAAACAATGGCCATGATTTCCACTATCATGTCCAGGATAGACTACTCCAACAGCTTATACCTCTGAATGCCAGACTGCTTACTGAGGATACTGCAACAAATACAAAATTCAGTTGCCAGACCTCTCTTCATACTCTCATGAAGAGACCATATCACAACAGTGATCAGGATGCTACATTGGGTCCCAGTTACAAAATGAATCACCTTCCAAACAATGTGCATAACACAGAGAGCAATCCACAGCCAAGGAGCAGCATTCATACAAAAGAAAATCACCATCTTTAGCCCAGCAGTAACACTTGGATACTGCATAGACATTGGCCTAGAGCCTAAACCCACCTAAGGAAAATCTTGGAGGATCAGCCTTCTCTTGCATAGCTGTAAAACTCTGGAACTCCCTCGAGAGAAATATCAACTATGGAGGACCATATCACATTCTGAAAACTTAGAACAACCTGGCTATTGAGCTCCAAACAGAACAAAAATGACTATACAGCATCCACAGACCATGAAACGAGCACACACACGCAGAAAAGGAGCCCATCCAAGCCAAGGATGGAAAGAATAAGACGACATGAGCCTAGAATGAGCAAAGAACTGGACTCATCAAAGCAGTCCTACAAGCCGAACCAAACATACCACGCTAAGAGAAACAAGTCTTGGAAACAATAAAACATTTAAAAATGATCACTACCACTAAATTATCCTGGGAATCCCTGCCCCCTATTTGAACAACCTGTTATCATCCTCTTAACGGCATTTCAACCTAACCGCTTAGACCGGCCTCATAAGTTATACAGAATATTTGTATAAACCAGCCACTCTCGCTCTTAGCATATATCGGCAGGTTAACCACCTCAGCCTCCAGTCTAATAATACTGTGAAGCCTTATGTCCCTTGCTGCACCCAAAGGACAGCAGAAACTTTTACAAACTGTACCTATGAATTAGAGTGGTGAGTGTGCTGCACTGGTGTGGAGGGCAGGGGAGAAGAGAGGCATCTAGCTGGAAAGGGTGGGCCAAAGGTGGAAACAGGGGAGGGAGATGTGTCATACCTATCGGACCACAAATGGTGTGAAATTCATCACACATAAAAGAATGCACCTGGAGGCAGAAACTGTACAGCTCACAGACCGACCGTGGGGCACAGGCAACACATTCCCCTGGAGGAACTTGTGGGGGTGGTAGTTGACACCTACCCACTAGAAGGAATGACATGAGAAGGATGTGGGTTGTATTTAGTCAGAACATTGGGGGTATACAATGTATTGCCCCTAACTAACCATACTTAAAGCTCACCCTACTGCATGCACCTTATCAAACTCTGAACTAAACACAGACATACATCTACAGCACCACAACATCCACACACTTCACAACACCGCGACAACAAAACAAACCAGAGACAATCTCACACAACACCACATGCTTACTACAGACTGAAAAAGCATACCTTACCTCAGTGAATAGTTTCTCCAAACTGAAGCTGCAAACAGCACATCACAGCTCTCTTGCTCTTTTTCCTGCTCAGTCCTACTAACATACCCAGCCACCCTCATTGTACTACAGATCCACCAGAGCACCAAGAGACGACACAGGTGGCAACAGTGAATGATGCAAGAACCTCTAACATAACAAAGCATAACATCCTCCCTGCCTCCATTCTCAAAACCTTTTCGACTGATGAACACCACCTGTAACTGACACTCATCAACAGCTCCCTAATGCAAGATGCCTTCCCCTCGACTCTCATAATCAGACAAATCCTCCTACTTCTTAAGAAACCAAAACTGACTCCTGATTGCCTCAGCAACAATCACCCATCATTGGTCTTCCCTTTCTAAGTAAGATCCTTGAGAAATCAGTAGCCATGCACTCCTCCAACACATCAAAGCCAACAACCTACTTCACTGCTACCAATCCGGCTTCAGTCCCAGACACAGCACAGAAGCAGCTACCAATAAGGTGATCTACAATGAGATTAAAAATCTTGATGATGGCCATCCTTGCCTCAAGGTACTCCTTAACTTCTCAGCAGCCTTGAAAACAGTATACCACCAGACACTACTGACAATCTACATTGACACATGGGAATCAATGAGGCCCTAATCATCTTGTTCAGCTCATACCTTTCTAATCACCACCAGTTTGTGCAAATGGATTCCTAAAGATCATCAACTGTGTCCCTCCTACACTGGAGTCCTGAAAGGATCCATCCTCTCCCACATAACCTTCAGTCTTTACATGGAACCAATTGGAACCCTCCTCAATTCACACAAAATCAACCAGTAGGCAAATGACACACTACTCTACCTGAAGATATCCTCCATCAAAGACATTCACAAGACATTCACAGACTTTTGACATGCTCTCATTGATCCAGTCGTGTATGTCCAGTGCTTACCTGAAACTCAACCCCTCTAAGACTGAATTCCTACTGTTGAGCAACAACACCGAATACCCTGACATCCAGACCTGGCTCTGTGCTATGCACGTTGTGTGCATCAAACCCCAGCTTGCCACCTTTGCCAAGTCCTATGTGTTCAACATCGACAGACACCTCTCCTTGAAACAGACATAGCAAGGAAGGCACACGTGACATGGTACCAAAATCCAGCCCTTCATTCCAGAAAACACTTTAGATCTACTGTCCACAGCTTTGTCCTCTCCTACCTGATTGGTAGGAACGCCCTTTAGGAAGGGCTTCTGGTGACTCCCTGTCACATCTGAAATGTGTCCTGCATGCTGCAGTATGACCCATCAAACGACTCAGCAAATTCAGTCACATCACCCTGACCCACATCGAACATCACTGACTCTCTCTGAAAGCCTGTATCAGCTTCAAATCCTGCTCCATCATCTACAAGACTGTCAACCAGAAGTCCCAAGTCTCTGGAACCTCCTCCCCATCAACATCAGACCTGGCTCCTTGGTTCTACAGATCAGGACGGAGCTCCTGAACCTCCTCTTCAAGGAATGACTCCTCCCTAACAGCAATGTCCAGTCCCAACCCATTTCACCTTGTAAGTCCTTATATCCAAACAGTATGACAAACATCACGGAAAATGGAGAGCCAGAAGAAAAGGAGGCTGCATATCAATGTGGAAAGCAAGTCAATGGTAGCGGTGCAATCAAAGACCTGACCTAATAATCCTCTTCCCTCCAGTGGGACCAATGGAAAGGTGCATCAGAAATCTTGTGTTCTTTTAAACAACAGTGAGGTTGAATAGGGAAGTATTTTAGACCCCATCAATAAATATTGGATTAGACACTTATGTTTAAAAATACTTGAATAATACAAGTCTGCGTTTCCAAATCAACAATAAGGCGTGACTACAGTACAACTTAAAGTGGTTCACAGAACCTTCTAGAATATATGTAAACTCAAGCAAAAGCCCAATCGTGTTTTATTAGGAGAAACTAATGAACTCAATTGACTTTGCCAGCAATCATCTTATAGGCCACTTGAAATACGCATGTGATGAGGGGTATTATTAACCTATACCAAGGCGGTTGCCTGGGTTCATTTACATTTTGTACATTTGGCCCACTGTAACCCAGCACCAGTGAAAATAAAATGTGTCAGTGCACCTTATGGTGTAGTCATATCACCTGTGCAATCATTTGGTGAGATGTGAGTGGCAGGAACCACATTTGCTGTTGATGAGTCTGCCACCTAAACCTGCCAAGTGTGAGCACATCTCTATTCCTGCCTGGCTATGACCATGTATTTGGGCTTGTGAATCTATGATGAGTGCAGGCCATACATTTGTGCGAGTGAGTCGATGGTGAGTGCAGGCAATTGAGAGGGTTGCATCTTTCTGGGAGCCACCAGCCAGTGAAAGAACTGTGAAGGAGCATCGATTGTGGTGTAGAAGCCTTAGTAGGTGGAGACTAACTGTATCCCGTAGAACATAGAATTCCTACGGTGGCAGTGGAGCAGCAGCCCTGGAAGTTAGTCCAGCTTGGACCCAGGCCATTGTGTTATGGTCCCCATGACTTTTTCTGTGGGGAGTGTCCCTGGCCGGTCAACTTCTTCTCTGTTTTTCCCAGAATTGTGTGGTGAGTGTAGCTGGGAAAGGCAGGGTTCTTTAGCACATGTTCTCCGTTGGCTCTTCATGGAGGGCCCACTTGGCCTGCAACATGCTCAGCAGAGGGACTGCCACATAATTCTCACAGATTCTATGCCACAGAGGGGTGTGACAGATGGCTTGCTTCAGTGGAAGGAGCTTTGTTGCAGGGAAATGTATCCCGACCTTGAAGAGAGTCACGCACTCCAGTAAAAACCTAAAGAACTATGGTGGCACATCGGGAAAAAAATAAACAAGTAATAGTTAAACAGCTCTAAACTATGTGCACACTATCCCATAGCTTTTCTAGAGTGCGACTCTGCAACCTTCCGCTCTCCTGATGTATTGTACTTCTATATCCATCAGCCAATGCCAGCATAGCCAATGGTGAGGGGTAATGGGAATTGTTGATCAAAACCTATGGAGAGCAGCATGTTGCAGACGCCTGTTCTAGAGCTTTCCTGGCAGTTTGAATAAGGTACTTTTCCCTGAATTGACAGTTATGGAAATGAAAGAGGAAACAGAATTCACTAATTCCTGTAAGGTGACATGCTGACTGCTCACGAGTGTCTATGCTGGTATAAGTCTTTTCCATTCAGGCTTTGATTGAACTAATGGTGTCACACATATCGTTTAACTTGGTGTATATGGTGATAAATCCTTCCCACATGTATTCCATCATGCAGTGTTGTTCACTAGGGTCACCTGGCTCGGATGTCCCAGCGACCATGCCATATCCCCCATCTACCCCTTCCACCATTTTAGGTGTGGCTTTGGCAAACATATTTATCGAGCTTTGCTTTTTCCCAGCCCCTTTAGTCATTGTTCTCCTGTGATTCAGCCGGAGGGGTGTGGTACAGCAGTGGGTAGGAAGCGAAAAATTATGTAGCGTTACCAGTACTACCCCCTCAGTGTCCGTAAGCTATGCAGGGGTGTCGTGTATTGCACATGTGGTGCCCAGTAGCCGGGAATGAGGTGGACCCTCAGTACTCCGGTTGTAGGGCTTCTATGCCACAATTGCTGGATACAGATAGCTAGTTTTGTAGAGCATTTGTGATGGTGGAGATATCAGAATGGCCGGGGGAGGGCCCATCTTGGCAGAGCCACCATTACTATGGGGGCCGTCGGGGGCCGTCGTGCCAAACACCCCAGCAAATCGCTGCATACGACCTCTAGCAAGGATGGGCAGTACAGTGCGGCACATATATCAGAGCAATGAGCCGGCACTGTTCCCTGCATTCTCTGGAGCCCCACAGCACATCAGACAAGTGTGGAACAGTGTTACATAGGTTCACAATGGGCCATAAATAAGGGGAAAAGTTATGCAGCAAAGTTGCCCAATGTTAACACTTTAGTGAAGTTGTGCAGAATAGGCCTCTTAATAGTAACGGCATGCAGATTGACAGCAGCAGTGCACCAGAGCAGGGCACCCACCCACACAGCAGCGGAGCATACCCGGGGAGGAGGCCGCTCGTGATAGTCTGACCATGTCGATTCCAGTCCCCAGCATACAAACTACAGGGTTAATGCTCAGGATGCTACAAGACTTTAGGGTTAGTGGGTGGGTCATTGCGTCTCCACCAGTTGTCGATGATTTCAGTTCTGGCAACAATATATCCCCCAGGGTTGGGTAAATTATGCAGGCATGTATTTGTTTGCAGCAGGGATTCACCAGTTTAATGGTGCCACGTCCGTCAGCTCCCTTCCCCGCACGCTGGTCTAGGCCTCCACTGTAATGTAGCTCAGTACAGGGGGGATAGGAGGACACGGTCTTGCTAGAGTGGCAGTATGCCACCAGGTCAGAGGGGGGCCTGGTCTAGTGGTTTACGGAACCTCAGGCGGTGAATGGCAGCCTCAGCCCTGTCCACATGTACCCCAGGCACTGTCAAGGATTTATCGAGGGTGTCTGTGGCTGAGGAGCAGCCACGCACTCAGTCACCTCGGGGAGCCCCTACTCTGCAGTGATGCTTCAGGTGGTCTCCCCCCCAGCCTGTGGGTCCGGGCCACAGCAGCTATGCAGCCCTGCACTGGGGCGCATGGCACCCAGTGAGCGGCGGCACCTCTCCCGGCCAGGAGTCTGGGTCACTGTGTCAGAGTGTCCCAGTGCGGGAAAGGAGCCTCCAGGGATGGGTAAGAGGTGGAATGACCTGGGTTATTCCTATTGAGGGGGTAGACGATGAAGCCACATCCCCGGTGCCAGTATCTTCTACGGCAGTAGCGCAGAGATCAGGGCTTTGCTGTATCCAGAATGCTGCTCTGGCAGAGGTATGCAGCTAAAGCAGGCAGGAAGCTACAGTAGCCTTAGTCGCGCAGTACACCTTCAGGGTCGCAAGAGGCCAGTAAGTTGTTTGTGCCGCTGTCAGTGATGTTTCACGGCTAATCCTATAGCGTATATATTCCGCAGCAGGGACACCTCCTGTTTTGTGTAGAATACGCCATCAAAACAGGGATATTAGGCTTGTGTCAATGCCGGATTTTGGAGTTCCTCAATCAGGTGGCCATCTTTGTGGTGAGCAACAGCACCCCCCACCCACCCAAATCATTTTTAACATGCTTGAACTATACCATCTTTATATTTGGATCCTATGCACTTTCACTAATGCCCAAATGCTTGTCAAACAAGAACAAGGGGCAGCTGCGATGACATACAAGCAATTGTTTACTAGATCACCACAGGCTAACCTAATTCTACCAACGGTTCTGATGTTCAGAATTGGGATTTTGGGTTTAACTTTAGCCCAGTTCTTGAGAGATGGAAATCTACTGTTACTCCTCTCTTTCACTCTTCTTCTCTCTCCCTCCTATCACTCTGTCTCTCTCTCTCACCCTCCTTTTCTCCAATCTCTTTTCCTCTCTCACATCCTCTCTTTCTCTTTATGTCTCTCAATGGATATCACTACAGAGTAAAGGGGTGCCAGACAGCTGACTTTGTGGTTGGCATGACAACTGGAAATGCTCTTGAATAATCAGCTGACACACTAAATGTTTTTTCTTGTTCCATTACACCAATGTAATCCAATTTTGGCTTCTCCAACTAATATTTTCCCAATCTGGAGTTCTGTACCATGTCATTTGACTCTGCCACTTTCAAAGCTGGGATGATGTAGTGATCCTTCTCATCAGAGCAGGAGAAGTTTGGCTATATTTGGGCTACTTTCCTGGCCCTCTTGAGCTGCATCTAGCTTTCCCTGTATGGATAATGTTACCATACAAGCAATTATTTGTTGGAGAGGTGCAGTACCACTGACAACATACAGATGTCCTCATACGTAATCACAGACATCTCCAGTCTCAATTTGATTTCTGAGGATTACATCTCTATGTTCTCAGTGGAACTGCACCTCGACAAAACAATAAGAAGTTAGGGCATTTGGAAGTTGTAGTTCATTGGAGAAGTGCAGTACAACTGACAACACAGATATATCCTTCCTTCACTTCCATGCAGTCATTTCTTCCGCTTTGTATTGTCATTCCTCGTTCCTTCCCTCAATGCTAAATGGGAACTGTGAAAAACGACAGGTCAAACTATTGCTTGTTTAATACCTGTCTTTATAACCTGTCTCCCTCTCTCTAACGCTCTTTCAATGTCTATTTCTCTCTCTTCCAAGGAAAACATTGACTCAAGTACCAGTCTTGTGCCACTAACCACTAACATTGATGCAAAATGACACACAGCTTTAACCAATCAAGTCCTGATTCTGACGAGCTTGCACTAATTCTCCTTGCATTTCACTATAATTCTCATTTAACAGTTTCAACAAGAGATTTCAATGACCCACTCAGTTGCAAATACCTTCATGTAATTTATGAACAACCAATGTATTGTAATCCCCGAAAATGGCAGTCATTAGATATTCTATAAAATATAAAGTGATGCTCATTGTTGTACTGTGGGAGTGCAAACAATTAAGAGTTACTGAAAGTAATGATCAACAAATACTTGATTAAAATCAAAATGAATTATAATCATGACTTTCTATGAAAAAAAAAGATTTGCCTTAAATAACTGTCATTACAATCTGCTTGTGGAAAAGTCCCCAGATCAAAAAGATTGATGGATCATCTGTCAGCTATGTATAGTTGTTAATAATTCCCAAAATATGTCAATTATCACCATGCCAATTAATTGATATCATGCTGAAAATACCCATTATTTTGGTATGGTTGTCCCCCATTCGTGTTCCTGTTGCCTAATCAACACTATTTCACTGCTATTGCAATGGAAAAGGGAATGGTCCACGTGCAGTTGTTCCATTTGTAGAGTGTTACTCTTCAAAACACTGTGTGTAACCCAATAGAAACATAAACGTACCAATACGCCCATGGTCCATGAAATGGCTCTCTTTATCTGCACAGCTGGATTTGACACGTCTAGAGAGGGTAAATAATTACCATTATATACATTGCAGAGGCTGCTTCTTACCAGAAAGGAACAATTCTGACTTACAACGTGAATTTATTAAAAGGTCTATGTAAAACACAATTTAACTAAAACAAATCCAGATCATTTGCATCGGCCTCCCCTGGACCCATGTAAATTTGCAACATCAACATTAAAAAAAAGTACACATGAATAAATAGCAAATCATTTGTAAGTAAAGCAAATGAATGCAATTAGTAAGAAATATGAGTACATAGTGAAGATAATGAAATAGTTTAAAGAAAAAACGCAATGATGCCAAAAATGAAGCTGTGATACTGCAGTTTTAAGTAGTGAAGTGGTCATTTTGGCAATGTGAGGGGCAGTGTTTCTTCATGGAGGCTGGCAACTACACATCTATACATTTGATAGAAGGAATGGAATAGTCTTCCCAGGTTAGCACAGAGTGCCTTATTTAAGAAATTATTAATCATTTTGAGAGCTGGTGGAAAGGGTCAGTAGCTGAAATTAGTGTGTCTACCAAGGGTTTCTCACTTGGGGCTGAGGTTGTTGTACGGCCCACACTAGAAATCATTTTTTATTAGCAACTCAGGCCACAAGTCTGGGATGATGTGGGCCATGTTTTGTTTGAATCCTGGGTCTGCCGTGAGTATGCACCCTATTTTTTTCGCACAAAAAAAAGAACACTGTACTCAAGGTGATCTCTGAGAAATTGACCGTCTTTGCCATTTCTATGGCGGGAGAGGAAGCATCCTGGAAGCAGTGAGAGTAGGGAATGGAGAGTGTGGGCGGTGGCGCCCAGATAAGTGTAGGTCTAGTAGGGCATCAGTGGGTGTGGAGCTGGGTACATGGGGCAGAAGAGGGAATGGTGGCCAGGAAAACAGGCTGGAATACAATCTTAAATCGGTGAAAAAAGCTTGCACTCCTCGCTTCCTTGATGGCGGCTGGGAATCTTCCAGGTGGTTTTCATACGATATAGCTTGAACTTCTTGGTACGTGACAAAGTGAATTTAAGGACAACTTCTATCTAGCTGAAGATGTGCACTTTCTGAAATAGCATGGATATTTACCGTTTGACAGATTGGATATATTCGGAGTGAAACACAGCCCATGCGGTTTTTCTATTTATGAAATGTAATCAAGAACACTTTTGGATTCAAATAACAAACCCTGCATGTAACCTGTGTGTGTTCCAATTCATATTTTGTACTTATCAATTTTGTACTTATCAACTTATTTATTGAGAAATAAATGAGAAACGTGTTATAGTCCTCACCTGGACCAAGGTAGGGTGTCAGCATGCTCCCCTGAGTCTGCGGGCCCGAGAGGGGCCATGGCATATAAGGACACACAGGGGCCAGTTTATGGAACAACCTCCTGTGTTGCCCTCTACATACTTCTGGTCCCGAGCTCTAGAAGTCCCTCTTCTTCCTCCCCTGTCCCTCATGTCAAGTCCTTCCTCCTTGCTTTTAAGGTGGCTCCACACTTTACTCGCCTTTAAGGTGGCCCCTCAAGTAAAATGGCCCGTCCACTTTCACCCTGCAACACCTCCCCCCTGCTTAGCATTTTTGTGGGGTTGGTGGCTTGTGTTGCGTTCTGGTGGTCGCCACTGTGTGCATTGGTCTTGTTAGCCGTTGCTCCTGTGTCCTCCTCCTTTAGTCTCTGTTCTTGCAGATCGCTCCTTTTCCATCGTTGTCCTGCAGTACTCCTTGCTGATGTTGTTCTCTCCTTGCAGGATACTCCTTTGTCTGCTGCTGATGTGATTGCTGTGCAATAGTCACGTGTTTGAGTGACCCATTCAGCATGCGGTCTTGTTCTTTTCGGTGGCTCCCCTTTCTGGCCTCCCTGTGTCGTGGGTGTCCTACTCCTTCCTGTTCTGTCCTGTGGCCCTTCCATCTGGGATTCCTTTTTTGTGGTCCTCCTTTTCTTGCTGCCCTCCTTTCTGGGTTCTTTTTCGGCTGCCCTCCTTTCTGGGCTCCTTTTTCTGCTGCCCTCCTTTCTGGGCACCTTTTTTTGCTGCCTCCTTTCTGGGCTCCATTTTCTGCTGCCCTCCTTTCTGGGCTCCTTTTTCTTCTGCCCTTCTTTCTGGGCCCCTTTTTCTGCTGCCCTCCTTTCTGGGCTTCCATCTACTGTTGGTCTCTTGACCTTTCCTGCTACTCATGCGGCGGGCTGCCGTCTGTGCTGGCGGATTGCCTTTATCTCATTTCGTGCTGTTGGGTGGAGTGGCCCCTTTTCACTGCGGGTGGACTGCCCCCTCTTCCTCCCACCTTTCCTTGCCCCCACCTCTTGGGCAATCTTTCCTTGGGGCCATCTCATTTGTTGTTGCCTCGGGGTCATCAAGATCTTCCCCCATCACCTGCTCTTCGCAGAACTGCGATCCTTTCATTCACCGGTCCTGCTGTCCATCCGGTTGCCTCTTTGCTTCTTCTCTCCCTTAGTGGCCCTCCGGCGCCATGCTACTGGTTTGCAGCAGGCCATTTTATGTCCTAGTCCTTATGCCATCAGTGGTCTGCTACATGCTGTGTGCGCCATGAGTCTCACATGGCAATCGTCCCAGTGTCGTCCCTGTGTTAGCTCCTCTGCAACACCACTGTGCTAAAACGTTCGTGCTTGACCCACTATGGTGTGTTTCACCGGGCTAGCTGCTGACCAGCTGAGAGGATTAGGTCCTAAGCAGCATCCATCCAAGGGATTCTTAGTTCTGCATAAGATCTCTTGATGCTCCTTGGGTCCTCAGTGGGTGATGTGTGACATCGCCAGAATGCCTTTTCCCATTGCCAGCTCCCAAGTCGTTCCCGTGTTACTGGCGGCTGGTGGTACTCAGATGAGCCGTCTCTAGTAGTCTTTGTTGTGAGCCTGTTCTTGTCACCATTGCAGGTGGTTTGCATGGGCTGTCACATGTGTCCATGGCCCCCTGGGATGTGGCCTGTGTCAGCGCCATGCTTTCAGGCTGCCTCTTTTGACTGTGCGTGTTCTCTCCCTTGGAGCCTTTTGTTCTGCCCTGTGGCACATGCTGGCACCACGTGATATTGTTCTCTGTGGTGCTTCTCTTTACTGCACCGGTTTTCCTCCGGGCCCCTCTCCCTCTTGCACTGCCTTGGCTTGCATGGTGCAGCGCCACCTCTCTCCTATTTCAGTGCTTCCTTCAGTGCTGTACCCCCAAAAGAATGGTGTCCACTGATGCGTTGTCAGGGTTCTCTGGTACTGTGATGTGTCTCAGTCATATAATGTTAACCCTCATGACGTTCGGGCATCTCTTGTGCAGTGCTGGTTTTCTCTGAGGCAGTAGTGTTTCTCTCATGCAGTGTTGGGGTTCATGCAGTGTGTCCCTCCTCAATACAGTGCTGCTCCTTCATGCACCCCCGCCACCAAGCTGTGCTTTCACTTTCCTGCGGTGTAAGACTATAGTGCAGTGCTGGGATCTGTCACCTCCAGCGTGTACTCTCTCTTGCAATGTTTCTCCCAGGATGTGATCAAGTCCTCACTCTCATGCAGAGACATGAACTATCTCAAACAGACAGAGCTGTCTTTAGCGCTGGGCATCGTGAAGTGCAGTTGCTCACGTGCAGTGTCGTCTCTTTCTCTCTTTCTCGTAACACTGGTCACTGGGTCACGTGCGTGCGGTGAACTCTCCTGCAATTCCTCTGCTTCCTCCTTACACTACCGTTGTCTCTCTCCTGTGGGTCGATCTGGCCCATGGTGTTGGGCCTCGCACGGCGTTGTCAAGCTTGGCTGTCTCGCCGTGGCAATGCTGGCATGTCCATGAATCAGCACTGCATCTCATGAAGTTCTGGTTCTCGTGCAAGTGCTGCTTCATACCACAGTGATGTCCCTCGTGCAGTGCTGGCTCCCACATACAAAGATGCGTCCCTCCCCTCTCCCACAGGGCTCTGTTTCTGCTGCTGTGTCATGGTTCTCTTGACGGGTGCCACTCTGCTAAACTTGAGCAGAGTTAAAACGAAGTTGGGCACTGTGTGCAGCGTTTCACCTCATCGCCAGTTGTTATAGTCCTCACGTGGACCATGGTAGGGTGTCAGAATACACCCCTGCGTCTGCGGGCCCCGAGGGGGGCCATGGTATGTAAGGACACACAGGAGCCAGTTTATGGAATAACCTCCTTTAATGCCCTCTACATACTTCTGGTCCCGGGCTCGGTTACCGGTCATTTGGTAGAAAAAAAAGGTCGACAGGACAAATGGTCGACGCAATTTGGTCGAAAGACAAATGGTCGAATTTTTTGTTTTTTGTATTTTCACTTTTTTTTTTTTTTTTGGGGGGGGTCCCCCCAACCCCCTTTTTTTTGCTTAAAAACCCTTTTGTTTCCTAAACGAAAACCTGAAAAATATATATAAAAATAAAAAAAAAATTCGACCATTTGTCTTTCGACCAAATTGCGTCGACCATTTGTCTGTCGACCAATTTTCTGTCGACCAAATGACCGGACAGCCCCAGGCTCTAGTAGCCCCTCCTCCTCCTCTTCCCCTGTCCCTCCTCCTCGCCTTTAAGGTGGCCCCTCACTTAATGTGGCCCGCTCACTTTCACCCTGCAACAAAACTGCAAAAAGACTAAATACCAAGAAGTATGTTCCCCATCACAATACATTGTTTAGACATCACACTGCTGCTGCATGTGAATGTCTGTCAACAAATCACATATCTAATCAGGTTACTCAACACATGAAACTTACCCAATGATCAATACTGAACGGTTAAATAAACGAGACGCTGACTGAATCCAGAAGCTTATATGCTGGATGGCCCCAGGGTTGACGGAAGCAGGCACAACATAAGACACAGGGGACTGTGGAGTCACTTGGAAAAAAATGATAGAAACGTGCATGCTCATCAGGAAAAGTGTAGACGAAGAAGAAAATGCTGATTGTGTGGGAGTTGTAATACATACAGATTTAGGTGCAGTCTATCAGTCCCCATGATCCCTGGCACTGGAATCAAGTGGCTCTGAACTGCCACTCCTGCTTGCTCATAGTCATCACTTTGTGAGGTTGGAAAACCCTCTAGCCAATACACTTTCACAATCACAATTTCTTTTAAACAAGTCAATTTAAGAGACTATTTACCAGACAAATACAAAGTACCACATACACCAACTCTTGGTGCATTTTAACAATAGAAAGCTGGTCAAATGTTTGACCTTTCAACTCCTACCGTTTTCTTTGGTGGACAAGAAAGGCATCCAGATATTTGCTAAAATAGTTGCCCAAAATGTCAGCTACCCAACTGCGCAGGTTATTCCACAGTTACAGTTCCTGAGAATCACAAAACACTTGTAGTGTCAATAGGAAAAGCCATGATGGACACCAACATGCACAGCAACCATGCGACAATGGATGTAGGGGGCAGTGGACAGGTAACAGACTACATGCATCGCTGCACACCAGGACACTTTTTTTTAGGAATGTCACACTGGCTGGACAAACACTGCTACTATGTCAACTGCTACACCAAAAAGAGCTTGGCAGTAAACAACTCACTCAGTGGCTCGTTTAAATGTCCTGACTTTGCAAAGGCGAGTTCTAAACAGAAGATATAAGCCATGTACAACTCACTTAACACTTCAGGACATTTTAATTTCATTTACAGACAGCGAACATCAATACAATGGTAATCATGTTTCTCTGATGCATTCCCTGCTCTGCCTGCAAACACTTCAAACACTACATGCTTTAAAACAAATGTGGGATTTCCATGCAGGCTTAAAATAACAGGATTTCAACGAAATCCATGGTAAATGCGGTTTGCGAACCATCATTTTCAGGAAACATTTACTGTGTTTACAGAAAGGAGAATAAAATGAAAGAGTAAAGGCAATTTTGTCTGTTTTTTATGTTTAGTTTTCCACTCTGTTTGGTAAATGCGGACAATTGCATGCCTGGGGCTGAACAGCATGTGATTAACAATGTTACCAAAATTACCCCTAAATGTTTTCCATGGAGAAAGAAAATGGAGCAACACGTATTCTGACAGTATTCAAAGCTGGAATTTTAGGGTTGACTTAGACCAAAGCATTGACAGTAGATTTGGTTTTCAGTGACAATGGCAGCAACATTGTGTGTACAATGGCACTCCACAGTTACTACCATGTGACCTGTTTTGTGCACTGCTTGAATGTATCAGTACAAAACTTTTAAAAAGTGATGACAACATAGGGCCTGATTCATGGAACGTTTTCCTATGGGATTGCACCATTATAAAACACTTCCATGAATCAGGCCCATAGTGTTTTAAAATGTGTTGCCATTTCCAACATAATCGCAAAGCCCAGAAGATGCTGAGAAGGTCACAGTCCACAAATGGCCATCCCATGGTTCAGCTTCCTATAGGAGGTTCCCGCCCATGGAATTTGACCCTTAATATACTTCGGCTCCTCTATGAACAGCTAAAAGCTAACAACAGTTGTGTGATTCAAACACATATGAAACAGGGTCCCTCGTGTTTTACACTCTTAGTCAATGGGTTCTTGTGAAATCTTCTAGCACATTTTGAATATGCAACACAGACTGTCAGCAATGATAACAATAGCACCAGGGATATAAAGCTTCTAGTACATGTGCACAAAGAGACAGGGCATTTAAAAAGAAGGGCATTTGAGGGTTTGGTTGTGGCCAACTCTGTATACAACTAAGAAAAATAGCCTAGATCAAAGCAGGCATAGTTGGCCCTACTGAGATAATCCCAATCACATTGTGAATACACACTACCGATCTCAAATGTCTGCTTTCGACCTCTTTTGGAGGGTAACATAGCAAAATACAAGATGTGACGACTCTTGGCACTTGCACGGGAGCCTTACCTGCAATGTCCATAGCAAAGGGATTGGAGAAATGCCCTCTTCTTTGCCCTACACACAGCACACCCTGTCGCACCACCACCACCCCTAGCAATATCAACACACTCCCAGTTCAGTGAATCACAAGCTTGTCCAAGTCCTCATCAGTCACCAGTGAGCAAAGCAAGAGAAATTAAATCCTGTCTTCTTTGTTTTCTTAGGTAGGAGCTTCCTAATTTCATGCAAAAACAGGGAACCCAATTTTGAAAAGGTTTAACCAGATATGATGTAAAATCAAAGCAAACAGAACGTTCATATCAACAAGGACATCAAAGGAAATGGACAAGTAGCATTTCGGAGATAATATGCAGCTGACATACATTCTGAGCCTTTGTTTTATTGCTAAAGCAAAATAGACAGAAGCCAACACTAAGCAGTCTAGTAAATCAAGTGGAGGAAGGATAGCAAGGATAGATCACTTGGAACGCGTTTGTCTTGGAAGCAAGAGAACACAGCCAGCACAACACAGGTTCGAATCCTGATCCTGTGTGTACAAACCACCTGCTGGTATTTAGTTTGTTATAAATGAACAATAAAAAAATATCCTGTATCTGCTGCTAGAGCTAACTGGTAGAGCCCGAATCATGGAATTGGACGCAGAAATGGCGCAAGTGGAGCACACCTAAAGCCAGGCGTATTCATGGATTCTAAAATGCATTACTAGCTGTCATGCAAGTAACAACAAGCTATGTGAGGAATGCCCACAACATGCCCCCAAACCCAGAAAACAGCAAGCAAGAGGATTAACATGGTGCAAGCCTCCGCACCTTCCATTGTCCAGCATCCAGAACCCTTGTGAGAAGGCGTGCCTCACTTCGCAAGCCTAGGCTGCACCCCAGCGAAATCGCGCATCTCACCTCACAAGACCAGGCGGTACTCCTGCAAAATCACGTGGCTCACCTCGCAACCCCAGGCCTGACCCTAGCGAAATCAGGTGCATCACCTCGCAAGCCCAGGCCGCACCCCAGAGAACATGCGTGCCCTTCCTCGCAAGCCCAGGCCAAATCCCTGTGAAATCGGGTGCCTCACCTCGCAACTCCAGGCCTCACTCCAGCAAAATCGCAACCCTCACCTCGCAAGCCCAGGCCGCACCCCAGAGAAAATGGGTGCCCTGCCTCGCAAGCCCAGGCTGCACTCCAGCAAAATCACATGCCCTCCCTCGCAACTCCAGACTGCACCCCAGCGATAAGTCGAACCCCCCACAGGGAGCCCCCTCCAGACTGGACACCACCCGCAGCCCCCCTCAAGACTGGTCACCACACCCAGTCCCCCTCACCTGTGACACCCCCCGCAAGGCAGCCCCCTCCAGACTGGACACCACCTCCCAGCCCCCCTCCAGACTGGACACCACCCCCAGCCCCCACACCTGTGACAACCCCAGGCATCCCCCTCCAGACAGGACACCATCCCCAGACCCCCACACCTGTGACCCCCCCCAGGCAGCCCCCTCCAGACAGGACACAACCCCTAGCCTCCCTCACCTGATATACCCACCCAGGCAGCCCCCTCCAGACTTGACACCACCCCCATCCCCCCATATCTGTGACACCCCCCAGTCAGCCTTCAACAGACTGGTCACCACCCTCCTCCAGACTGGACTCCACCCCCAAACCCCCTCACCTGTGACAATCCCCACATGCAACCCACTCCAGACAGGACAGCACCCCTTGTTCCCCACACCTGTGGTACCCCCCAGACTGGCCCATCCAGACTAGGCACCACCCCCAGACCCGCTCCAGACTGGACACCATCCCCCAGCCACCCAAACCTTTGACACCCCCCACACACACAGCCACCCCCAGACTGGACACCACCCCCAGCCCTCCTCCAAACTGGACACCACCCCACCCCACATCCTGACTGGACACCACCCCATCCCCCCTCCAGACTGGACACCCCCCCAGCGCACCACACCTTTGATATCTCACAGGCAGCCCCCTGACAGTCTCCCAAAATACCAGTACAATCCAGGTCTGCAGCTCATCTGAACGTCTGTGGTCTGACAGCCCCATGAAGTGCAACACAAACATGTGGTCCGCAAATATGACCAATTGGAATCACCAGAGGTCCATCCTTGAGTGGAGCATCTGCTCGCACACCCTTCCAGGTCTTAATCATCCACACCATACACAAGTGACAAGTTAATGCAAATACATGTGCATGTTGCCCATGGCACATTACCAAGGCATCAAAGCACAGTGACTGAATATGTGCCCACGACAGAAGCAAATCTACCAAATGTTGCAAGACCCAAAAACAATAGCCAGGCGTGTCACAGCCTGAGCATGAGTGACCTGGGTGGCAAAATACCTGTCAGGGAACAATCACATGACAGTGCCATTCATGGGTGATGGTAGGGCAGTCAGAGAGAGCATGAGTCACAGAGACTTGCTGCCAATCCAGAAGAGCAAACATGGCCCAGTACTGCATTCCAGTGGTAGAGCTTGAGCACCACATGAGAGAAGGCATTTTGGGACTGCTCATGCTGGTGAATGTGTCTGTACGACATGGGTTTTACACAGCAATGACAAACCAATGTGCTATGAACATGACCATGGAACACTCCCACAGTGAGCCCACCTCCCTCCACCACAACCACACAGATGCGAAACACACAGTGATGATGCACAGGTAAATGCTAATGAAAACATACAGTGCAGACCCAGTTGTCTGATGGATCCACCCCCACATGCCAGGCACATGTGCATCTTGCCATCCGCAACCATCACAGCAACAACACAGAAGCATGTACGCCAAAAAACACATGACTTACAATGGAGAGATGCACTGGCTGAAAATACAACTATCAAAGAGGCCGACACACAAATGAACTGCATGAATCATGGAATGTAACAAACAGAATGATGTATTTGACTAAAAAGGAATATCCTATGCCTAAGCAACTATATACAATAAAAACAACTAAGGGATGTCCTCAAATTCTGGGGAATATAATAATACATAAAAAAAGGAAACCTAAACCTAAAGATCTATGTACACAGGCAGTGGGCTAGTCCATCTCCTCCCCTCCAATCTTACTGAGCCTTTCCACCAGGGCTGAATCAAGTGTCACGTCCTCACCCCTCATGAGGGCCTCTGTTCTTGCCTAAAGGGCTTGCAGGGTCTCCAGCATTTGTGTCTCTATCACTTTGGCATATATGCACATGGCCACCAGGATGGTAGCCCGAAAGTGCAATATCAGCCCTGGACATCACAACCCTCGCTTTCCAAGCCCGCTGCCTCTATGCCCCAATCTGCTCTCCATATCCTATGAACACAGAAGACATCCTGTCCCTCAAGTCCACGTGTGCCTCCTGCCTCACACCACGCACCTGCCTCCTTTGGATGGTCTGCTCTGAACAAGATAGCCTTCTCCTTGTTGCAACCTGCCAGCACAGTACCAGGTGCCAGCTATATATGTGCGCCCTCCGAACTGATGAGACTACTCAGGGTGTATGGCATGTGCACTGCTTCTGGGTGCCTGCTCTCCCTGCATTGCTGGTGACCCTGTCGGTGCCTGGGTAGGCACAGTGACCAACTCAGCTGATTTGTCTTGGACTCCCAACTCGGGCACGGATGCTGACTCTACCAGACTGGGCAATGTGGTTGGGACTGGTGCACGGGGTGCCCTGCTGAATTCTTGGTTGTAAGGCATCCTGGAGGATGACTGACGCACAAAGGAGGAAGATGAGGAGGAGGTCACAACAGTGAACAACCCATAGAGCACAGCACAGAACAGGCATGTCGCAAGCCAGCCGATGAGGCGAGATAGCTCACTTTGATGATGTGCAAGCAGACTACGAGTAGCCTGCACATAATCACGAATGACAGTGTCCTGCCTCACCAACCTGGCCTACAGGGATAGCACATAATCCCGGATGGCAACACCAGATGGTAAAGGGTGTTGGTCTGGGTGTACACATCAGCCGACACCGGGTGGTGAGTCTGGGTGGAGGCATCCCGGCCGGCTCATACTGCTGCATCCAATGGCCCCGGGACTAGCCTTTAAACAGCACCTCCACAATGGCCTGAACAGCTTCATGCCCCTGGGACGGGACTGCAGTAGGCACGCCCACCTCAACACCCCCATCTGACCCAATGGGCTTGGCTCCAATGGCCACCTCCTCCCCCGAACTCTCCATCAACCTGGAATATTCTGGGACACATTCCACCATGGATGGCCCCTGTGTGGCTTCACATATCCACACCGCTGCTGAGGAGTCCACTCCCACCTTCAACTTCTTGGACTTCCCCCAAGAGCCATGCCCAATATCACTGGCGCTGCCACAGCCACATCACTCCCTGAAGATGAGCTTTAAAAGGGGCGTGGTTGGTCCCTGTGCCTCTACCCAGTGGAGGAATCCCTGCTGCCATGCTCCACAGCACTGGTTCAGCCCTCTTAATCAGATACAACTGTGGAAAAGGAGACACAAAACAGAAACATCAGTGTAGTGCACCAATGTGTGTGTGACAACACCAACATTCACATGAACATGAGAAGTCAAGGTAACAACCATTAAGCTACACACCCACACACATGAACATGCAATCCACATCCATGCAGGCACGTACCTGACCATCACTCCACACATTCACATCAGTCTACTTGCCACTGTCACACCCAATCAATTCCATATGCTACACACACACATGCATCATGTGTATATTCACATGTCAGCATGCCACAGCAACAAGCA
This sequence comes from Ambystoma mexicanum, assembly GCF_040938575.1. Classification (NCBI taxonomy): domain Eukaryota; kingdom Metazoa; phylum Chordata; class Amphibia; order Caudata; family Ambystomatidae; genus Ambystoma; species Ambystoma mexicanum. Next base: position 359,824,908 of record NC_090932.1, on the reverse strand, counting down.
CATACACATGTCATGCAGACACATCAACTGAGAGGCCACAAGCAGTGTGATGAGCAATCACATCAGACTCCTGAGAACTTTAATGCCTTTATGTGACTAAGCCAGACATCCAAATGCATGAGTTTCATCCAGGCGTGAGTGATGCCCAGTCACACATTCCCATCTTTGGCACAAACACATGAATATCATGCATGCCCATGATGTGGGCAACACTACCTCAATTGTCACACTTGTCACCCTGGTATGTCTCAGACACAAGTAACATTGCATGTGCACGTTCGGAAAGGCAGCACCAAAACACACAATGCAAGTGATAGCTCATTCTAAATACATATCAGTCTGAATGCACACATTGACAGCAATGTCTGGGGCATGCATGCAGACATCCGTCTGAGAAGCATATTTGCTGCAAGCCTAAGGGGTTCACTGCCAACATGCTGCAACATGCACAGAACACATGCAGCATAGAGCATTGCACTACATGGCTACTCACCAGTAACTCGCAGACCAGGGTGTGAAGCACCGGGTAAAACTTCTCCAGGACCCACATGTTGGTAATGACATCTGGAACCTGCGGTGGCACTGGCCTGGGCATAGTGCAGGGCCTTGCTGCGGGTCCTGGATTTCAGTTTCTCCCAGTGCTTGTGTGCAGTCTTGAAAGTGTGGGATGCCACCGCCTCTGCGTTGATGGCATCTGTTATCCCATCCCAAATCTGCTGACATCCTTCCTTGCCTCGTTGCATCACAGGGTTGAAGAGGGCATCATAATGCTCGAGGACCTTCACCACCAAGATGTCAACTTCCCTGGTGGTGAAGTTGACTGCCCTCTGCCTTGCTGCTGTGGGGTTGCCACTCTGGTCTGATGATGATAGTGCAGACATGGAAACCTCTGAGGCAGGTATGGGTGGGCAAGGTGGTCCTGGAGCTGGGCTGTGGAGCGGTGGTGGTGGAATGGCACCGTGGGAGTCTGATGAAGCAGCTGAGGTGCTCACAGGGCGAAGGACAGAAGCATAGGCAATAGCTGGACAGCAGGTACTCCAAACGCATTGCAGGTGGGCAGCAGGCACACACACTAGACAAACAACAGTAGATGGCTAAGTAGGAGGCAGCACAGGGCAGTAGAAGGCACGTAAAAAGGCACAGAGGCAGTAGCGTGGGTCTTCCATGTATATCTATGTTGGCAGCAGGAAATAGAGTGATGGGATTTTGCGCGTACTAGGTTCACGTGGACACGTGAAATCCAAGGAAAGGCCCTCAGCGCATATCTTACATGCAGTGTTGCGCGCAGGCATTGAGCATGCGATAATCGGGGTTTAATTAGTACTTGTAGAAGCAACCCCGAACGTGTGTGTGAAGGGGAGGAGACGGCGTATTTTGGGGTGCCCCTCAATCCGTTCACTTCAGGGACCATACAAACTTCTAATTTTGACAGGGGATTTGCCTGTGCGCATACACACATCTACTTTTGATTTTTGATGGCTAACAGTGAGTCGCATATGGATTTTTCCAACTCTGGGTGCCCCTGTGTACCACGTACCTCTATTCCTACCTTTCGGGTAGCTTTCTGGAGTTCACATATGCATTTGTTGAGTTGTTGGGTGCCACTGTGTATTGTGTGCAGCTTTTTTCTTTTTCCGGAAGCTATCCTGGTCTCACGTTATGCATCTATTTATATTTTGGGGTACCTGTGCATTACGCATACCGTATTGTTCACACCGGGGGTACTTCTGAGCCTTGCTACACCACAGAAGTATGTCTTCAATCATGTACACTGCCCCCTCACTCTAATTGCCCAGGACAATTGCTTGGTGTGCCTTCAATTTTTCACTTACACCTGGAACATGACTAGAAAGACCCCAAGAGGGAAAGGGGCGTCCTGCGGATGCAGCTGTCCCGGTCTCAAGAGTCCAGGGACATGCAGCAGAAGCAGCTGGCCCTGCCCAAGGTTTTCTGGGACCTCCTGCGGAAGCAGCTGTCTCAGCCCAGAAGGGAAAGGAACATGCAACTGAAGCATTTGTCCCAGCCCAGAAGGGTAAGGGACGTGCAGCTGAAGTAGCTGTCCCAGACCAGAAGTGTAAGAAATGTGCAGCAAAAGCAGCTGCCCCAGCCCAGAAGGGTAAGAGAGGTGCATCTGAAGCAGCTGTCCCAGCCCAGAAGGGTAAGGGACATGCAGCAGAAGCAGCTGTCCCAGCTCAGAAGGGTACGGGACGTGCAGCAGAAGTAGCTGTCCCAGCCTGAAAGGGTAAGGGACATGCAGCGGAAGCAGCTGCCCCACCCCCATGGGGGAATGCCATGCCCCAGGCCACTAGTGGTCCGGCATCTGGAGCCCAGAGTGGTCCCAGCCACATAGAGGCAACACCAGCACCTTTTGGCAAGAAGGCAAAGCCTGCACAGCAGTTACAGGTTCAACCCCATGCAATGGCACGGGACACTGACATGTCAAGGAAGAGGAACTTCCATGATGAAGAACTCCAGATCCTATTGGACTACGTGACCATGTACCACCGAGACACGTGACAACCGGGGATTACACATACATCTGCTCATCGTATGGTGCATTGGCATCATGTCACAGATGAGATCAATGCCTTAGTGTCTGAGAAGCGCACTGTTGCCTAGGTAGTGAAGCGCTGGAATGACCTCACCCGCTGCACCAAGTCCAAGGTGGGTGCCAACCTCGCCTCTGCTCTGGCAAGGGTGGTCATCAGAGGAGGAGGCACTGACTGAGCAGGAAGAGGCTATGAGCCAATTCATTCTAATGGAACAGGTGCAAGGTGTGGGAGGCCTGGAAAATTACAAGGAAACGTCTGTGAGTGACCAAGATTGTGCATCCTGAGTATGTGTAGTGAAGCATCACCAAGATGTATGATTGTGGTGCACATCTAGCTGCATTTGAATGACTGCCCCAGATAAACCATGTTGTGGTGTAAAGACTCCTGTCCAGTGTACACAAGAGTGGGTACCACCTATGTGTTGCACATCAGTTGAATATGGCCGTGTGACAGTACTCATCCCCCACTGCCATGCCGAGCCAACATCTGCAACATGATACCACAACGTGTCCTCTTGTTAGCTGCATCCCTGATGTCAGTGGCTCTGCTCTGCTACACATGTGCTTGTGTCCAAAACACAATTTACATTTCATGCCCTGCAGGGTATAGATTATCTTTTCACACATGTACATAGGTGCTTCATTGCTACATAGAACATCCAAGATGACAACCAACACACCTTGCGGCATGCCCTGAGTGAGTGTGCATATGTCTAGTCTGTGCACATCCCTGCTGCCATAATGGCAACGACTCCTGAATCAAATCATTGTGAGGCCTGATCCCTGTTACCCTCCCACACTCAGGACACACTTCATGGGTCCATGCCCCTCTCCTCCTTCAGGGTCACTGTACATTGTTCCTATCTACAACTCCATTGACTTACTCTCTCCACTTCACAGACTTTGGCTAAGCAGTACTCTTACAGCCATACATCAACTGGGACTATATCCCTTTTCACTCACTTACAGCATGTTCCCATTGTGTACAGTCCCTGTACCAGGTCAACACTAGTGTGGCATGTTATGGATCTGGACTTGAATGTGGACATGTGTGTCTGCCTGTTGCCATGTCATGTAATTGCACGTCACAGAGCCACATGGCCATGTCCATTTCACTGGTAGTAATCAACAGTTAGCTGTTTCATGTACCATAGCGTGCTTGTTAATGACCCTGTTTGTTGGCAATGTGTCCACTTGCAACATGGCCCTGGGCAGAGAATGCTGTTGCAAGTCTGTGTATGCCATGATCAGATAGCTTCTTGTACATAGTGTGTGGATGCTGTTTCTCTTATGGTGTCATGCCCTGCATTTTGTTACACGACAGCAATGTGATACACATGTTTACTGTAGAAACATTGCACATGACTCCACATGTCTTTTTCTGTCCATGTGCAGGTGAGGAGGCACCAGATGCAGAGGAGGTGGAGGAGGAGGAGGAAGAAGAGTCTGTGGCGCTTCAGACAACCAGTGGAGGACGTGGCGTGGCAGGCTGTGAGAATCCACTGGTGCTACATACCATCCTGAGATGCAATCCATGAGGAAGAGGCAGCCACCAGAAGTCTGTTCCGCCTTGAGATGCTAACATTGAGGCAGACTATTGCGTAGGAACTCAATGCAATCTGTGAAGTTGTACATGGTGACCTCCAAGCCCTCAGTCTGCTGGTGCATTCATCAGTGTCACGCATGGCTGCTGCTACTAAGGACCAGACCAGGGCACTGCATGGTGAGCCTCCAGCACCACTTCCACCTTCGTATTCAACGCAGGATGGTGGTGCCAGCAGAGACATGCCTCCCGGTCCACCGTAACCATGTGGGCTGTGATCCCATGGAGGGGAATATACTTATATTTTTTTACGTCCAACCATGTGGAAGTTGACATTCATCCTATCCCTCCTCCTTCCTGGGTGGACCCCCCCTGCCCCAGTCTATGATGGGCAATTTGCATGCGTTTTATTTTTGATACTTTAGATGACCCCAGGCCCGGATGTTGAGAATTTTATTTTTGAGTTGCACTTTCCAAGTTTTATTTTTATTTTTGTTTAATTATGTTTTCCTTGAGTTCTGCTGTTAACCTCTCAAGGAGATGACGTTTGCAATGGTGGACATGCAGGCATGCATAGTGAGGTCAACTTGCATGTTTGTATGGTGGTGGCACAAAGGATGAAATGTGCAGGAAACTATGGGTTAAATGTTTCCTCGCACATGTGTACTGTGTGAATGGTACTTCACTATGCCTGCTGTAATGTCTTCTCCCATGTTGTTTCAGTAATTGGTGATCTGGCGGTGACTGCTGTCCTGGGGCAACACACTGCACCCTTTGACGTCAATGCTCTCCATGCCGTTCACCAGGCACTGTCCCTCCTGTACCTAATTTGGAGACACATATCTGGGTGAAGGTGATGCAGGATTCACACCATGCTGGCACAGTCAGTGGGAAAGCATTAGCACTGTCTTGCAGGCTGAGCATGCGTCATTGGTCACCAGGTTTGCTGCATGTGTAACTTAACTTTTATGTGCTTTGCATTTTACCATGCCGGGATGGTTATTTAAGTGGTACTCATGTTACTGTGTTACCTCCCTTGGTCAATTCATGAATGGCTTCACCTATTGTGTTGTAGTGCATGTCATTGGCCATCTCCAATCCTGGCAGTATACTCCTTGATGTGCCTTTACTTGGCCTTCCCTCTCAGTGTCATTCTCTCTCACTGGCCCTCATTACGACCCAGGCGGTAAGGGGTTTACGCCGGCGTAAACTTCGCCGACCCTTACCGCCTGAGTACGAGTTCCCGTAGCGCCATGGTGATTTTAACGCCTGCTTTTTGCAGGCGTTAAAATCCATGGCGCTAAGGGACCTTGTTGTTAATTACGCCACCGTAGGTCGGAATGGGGCGGTAAGTCCGCCAACCACCATGGCGGAGTTGGCAATTTAGCGCCATGGACCATGGTGCTAATAGCACCATGGTTCTCCGCCAAGGTCGTAATGAGGGCCACTGTCTCTGTTGTGGTACGCCACACTCATGGGCAGATCATAATCTATGACCTGACACCCTTGGATTTGTGTGTTCTTTCTGCTGTTGCTATGCATGTCATTGCATTTAGAGGATGTGTGTCCCGGAGGGGTGCATCATAGGCAAGGAAGGTGGGTACCCTATGCAGGTAAGTGAAGGGCATTTGCAGATGCTGTGTGTTGTTTTGCTGGGACTCTTGCACTGTTCGTGATTACTTGGGATTGACTTGTCTTGTGGGACACCAGTAATTTCACAGGGTGTGGTTCTGGTAATAGGGCTGGGCATGCAGTTGTTTCGATGGATTGGTGGGGCCACTGGTTTCATATTCAACATTGTGGGAGTTCAAACTGTGTGGGCCTTTCTTGGGTGTTTGGGAGTGGCTTTCAGGGCTATCTGTTTGTGATCTGTGACATGTGTTGATGGTTGTGCTGGTGTGTGTCTCATTGCACTTTGGCCATGTGTACTGAGTGACACTTCACATCAATTGCAATGTGTGTGGGGTTATGGATCGGCGGTACATTTAGCCTCTCTTGTTTAGGGTTACCCAATTATGGTGTGCAGCACCATTTACAAGCCACAACCATGTGAAAATTGATGTGCATTTTTGGGATGCTATGTTGTGTACCATCACATTACGTTTAGTGGTGTTGGTGTTTTCACATGCATGTCTCCTGAAACACTTGTGTATGGGCGCCGTATAAATAAACTATTATATCATATCATGGGTGCTGTACCAGGTGTTTGTAGCTTCAAGTTGACCGCAGCTGGGTGCATGGTACTGCTGCTTTCAATTGAATGCAGTGTTTGACCAATTGTATGCTGTCACAATAATGTCTGCATTGACAATGCACTATTTTTTGCATCCTACATTTAGCATGCTTTTATCCTTGCTTGCTGTATCACATTGCTTTGTGTTTTATGGTTATGCCTTCCTTGGCAGTTGCCTCAGTGGTCAGCCTTCCATTCTGACATCGCCCTCTGTGAATGGATGTGTCAAGCCTGATCCTGCCCGGTGTGAAAGAGGTGAGTATTTGTATACTTGCTTTCTTACGCTTTGCATCATTGCTGAACTCTACAAAATGTGCGGGGAACTTGCCAATCCATCTGCAGTATTGTCTGCTCGTATTCCTTCACAGTCCCTTTGTAATGCACTTAGCTCTCACTTATTTTAAAAAATCCTGGACATACTGAACATCCTTGTCACACACTCTTCCAACACAACCCTCCACATTCTACCCCCTACCACTCACCCTACTCCTTCCTCTTTCTCCTCCTTTGCTCCTGTCTCCCATGAAGAAGTCACCAGAGTTGTCAACTCCATGAAGGTCTCCTCCAAACTGGTTGGCCATGCTCCACGAGAACCATCAAGGGCAACATATCCTCTCTCACCCCTGCTCTTGCTGATCTCTGCAACCACTGTGTTGCTATTGGCTCTTTTCCATCCTCCCTCAAGCAATCCCTTGTGCGCCCCATCCTTACAATACCATCTGCAGACATTTCCTGCCCAGTCAACTACCCCCCCTTTCCATCACCCCCTTCCTGGCTAAAATGCTCGAGAAGTTGGCCCTCCCTCAACTCAACGCCCTTACTGTACTTGTTGGTGGTCTACATGACCACCAGTGCAGATTCCAATCTTGCTGAGCCACGGACACTGCTCTCCTGTACACCCATGAAGAACAGTTTGCATCCCTCAATTCCAAATTCCCTGCTGTGCTCATCCTCCTTGATCTGTCTTCTGCATTTGACACAGTGAACCATTCCATCCTCATAAAAAAGCTCCACGATGCAGTTGATATCTCGGAGCGGGGACTGGACTGGCTTAGCTCTTTCCTAACCATCCATTCCTCCAAAACCATTCTGGGCCCTTTCTCCTCCCCTACTTCCTCCTCCACCTTTGGGATCCCCCAGGGCTCCATTCTTTTGCCCTGCTTCAATATCATATATATTTCCCTACTGGACTGCGTCATTGCCTCCTTCTCCCCCAACTTCCTGTGCTATGATGATGACACACAACTCTTCTTCAAAATTCCTACTGATGCACCTGAACCTTCATTCATCCCTGACTGCCACTCCGCCATCCAGGCCTGGTGCACTGCAAATGACCTTGGCTTCTACACCAGCAAAACTAAGAGTCTCCCTATTGGATCCCCTGCACCCTACTTCTTCCCTTCACTATGGCCTTCCTCCACGGGCTCCCCCCTGACCCCTCCTCTGAAGCCAGAAATCTTGGAGTCATCTGTGACTCCATCATTTCCTTCATCCCCCATATTCATGACATTGGGGGCCATTACGAGTTTGGAGGCAGCCATGGTGCTAGTAGCGCCATGGCTGCCTCCAAACCCGGGTCCGGTCTCACTGAATGGGGACTTACCGGGACATTCCGACCTATGCGGACCCGGTAAGTCCCCATTCAGTAAACCATTCCTCATTCCCATTTGAGCCCCCATAGGGCTCACTGGGAATGGGGAAGGCGCTAATAACAGGCCCGCAAATTGCGGGCCCGTTATTAGCTCCAAGGTCCCTTAACGGGTCTCGCAAAGAACGGCTGGTCAGACCAGTTGTTCCTGCTGGGGCCCGCTAAGGGACCTCGGAATAGGGCGATAAGGGTTTACCGGCACCGGCATCCTTACCAGTGCCGGTAAACCCTTACCACCCAACTCGTAATGACCCCCATTGTGAAGAAGTCCCACTTTCTGCTCTTCCTTCTCAAAGTAACTATACCCTTCCACACCTTCCCCCAGAGACTCAATGTTTCCCGTGCTCTGGTTCTCCCCAGGCTAGACTACTACAACAGCCTCCTCCTTAATCTTCATTTATCCACCCTGCGACCCCTCCAGCGTACCCAGAATAGGGCAGCAAGACTTATTCTTGGCCTCAGGCCCAGGGACTGAATCTCTCCTGCCCTACAAAGCCTTCACTGGCTCATGGTCTCAGCACGGATTACATTCAAATCCCTCTGTATCATCCACAAGGATATCTGGGGCCGGTGACCACTCTATCTTCAATGCTTCCTGACCAAATACCCCCCTTCTAGACTCTTGCATTCCAATGGCACCAACTCCCTTCGTGTGAAGCGGTTTGCTAAACAGAGAGCTGTTAGTCAATCAGTTTCCTCTGCGGGCTGCCTTCGGTGTAATAATCTCCCTCTCCCTCTGCTTCTTGAGAAGGACCTCCTTAAGTTCAGAAAAAGCCTCAATACCTATATCTTCTCCTCTTCCTTCTCCTCCTCTCTTCCCTGCTAATCATAGAGTAGAATTACTGATGTTCAGGGCCCTTATGTATTCTCAGGGCCCTGCCCCCGACATCTCTTATCCAAGACGTTGTCTGTATACTGCACTTGCTCATGATCACCCTCACCACGGGAGGTAGGACTTATATTTTTCATTTCTTTTCTAAGCACTTCACCCCGTGCACTTACCCATGTGCACCAAAGCACCTTTTTCCTTATCCCCCTCCCCTCTACACTTGCACGTTATGAACACTCACAAGGCATAATAGGTTTGTCTCCCCTCCCATTTATTCTCATGATTTGTTTGTGCCATCAATTCTATTATTTATCTATGTTGTAATTCTTTGTCTACCTTACCCTTTCCCCACCCTGTTGCCCTGTGGGTGCTTTGAGACAGTTTTGATAATTGTATAAGCACCTAACAAGTGACCAATACATACATGAATAAATATATGTGTTCTCATTACTGTGTTCAGTGCACTGTCGCAATACTATACAGGTGATGGCAAGCCTTGTCATGTCAATGGTAGTCTTCCAGGGGTATCCCTGCTTTTTTGTGGGCTGAATTGTCTTCTCATTTTCATGCAGTACGTAAACTGATGTGTGCGTTGTGTATGTGCCATCGTCTAGTGAATGGGTATATGTGACATTCACATTTGCTGCATGTCATTGAGGGGGGCAGGCAGTGTGGGGGATGTTGTTTGTCAGTGTGTGTTATGTGTGTTTGATTTGCATGCAGTGTGCTGGTGTTGCTGCATGTGTACTGAGACACATGTTGATGGTTGTCTTGTGAGCTGTTGTTTTCCTGTGTTGTATGTCACTGCAGGGTGCCCATGGGTCTTGAATCTACAGATGCATGGATGTGTTAGCTGCACTCTCTTTCATTTTGTTCATTGTCTGCAGATCCTTCCATCAGGGAATGATGGCTATTTCATGCAATGAAATTTGACTGTCTACTGCATGCCAAGGGGATAGGTAAGATGTGAATGTATCTTGATAGTTATGGAATGGGTACTTTAGTTGCTGCATGTCTGGATGTGGAAATTCTGGTGGGTCGCACTGTTTGTCACTATTGTCTATTATCTTGTTAATAGTTTTTTTGTGGATGGTTTTTATTGTGGTCATGTTGAGTAACTTTTGGGTCAATACTGCACATCTTTTCTACACCCCACAATAGGGACTTGTTTGTGAACATCATGCACATTGTAGGACATGTGTGCAGTTATTTGCTATTGTGCTTGTTGCATTTTGTGACCATGTAAATTGTCAAGGCCATGTATGGCTTGCTGCTCAGACATGATATGTCATGATTTATCGATGCTTACACATTTGACAGCTATGTTAGTCAGATCCACCAGAATGCCTGGGGACCACTATAGTGGGGAAAGTGCATGGTATAAATATCCTATAACGTTATATAGGGGATGGTTTCAGTGCCAAAGAGGTGATTTAATTAAATGGTTGACATGGTGGTCATGGTGTCCTCCCCCGTCAATGTGTTTCTTTTGGAAACACAACAAGAAATGCATTTTTAGTTCTAAAGTATGTACACAAATGTACACTTCCAAGGGCATATTCTCAGGGTGGTTTTGTGGGCACAGTGGATTGGCCCATTGCCATCATTGAATGGCACCTGGGATTTGGCAGGATTGTGTGCACTCTACAGGGGAAGGAGTTTAGATGAAATTAGATTGCACAAGTTGGATACGTGCAGCCATACGCAAGCAGTGTGCCTTTGGTTGTGGATGGGGTGCCACCACCACGTCCACCGGAATGCCACGCTGTGTTGCATCATTGTGGAAGACACATGCTGCCACAGTGGTCCTGCAGACTACAGGTGGTGCATATAGCAACACACCACCAGAGTGGCCAAGGGAGCGGAAACGTGACTTTAGCACTCTGAATGTGCGCTCCACTATGCTTCAAGTTGCAATATGGGCAGTGTTGAACCTTACCTGGGCAGGTGTGCAATCAATGGCACTTAGCACTTTTGGGAAGTGCGCCACCCCATAGAAATCCTGGACCACTAATTACCTTTCTGCCAGAGTTCTGGGCATATAGATATACTGGCAGACAGAAGGATGTGCAGTAATATTTGCCAACACCTGGTGTAAGCAGCGTGACTCCGTGGCCTGGGAGATGCCACCTACTTTGGCAGTGGTACGCTGGAATGAGCTAGTGGCCAAAAAATGTTGAACAGTGAGGACCTTTTGCAAGGGGCTCAGTGCTTGGGAGCACATGGTGGGTGATGTGAGGTAATCTTCCCACTCTGTGACTATGTCTAGGATATGTGGGGGGACATATACCTCCAATAAACCTGTTCGTCAGGGATCCCAAAAAGGTTGGTCCTTGGGTGAAAGATTCGGGCCCTGGCCATCCTCCTCCTCCTGCGGTGTCCCAGGATGACTGCTGCAACAAATTGTGCATTAATCGTGGCTGTATACGTGCGTTTGTTGATTGCGCTTGCTTTTTATGCATTTGTTAGTGTGCGCATTGACGTTTACGCCGGCTATCACGTGGCAAAGGTGCTTCTGGATTTGCGCATGGTTTTTCGGACGCCGGCGTTCACTGTTCAATTCCATGAATATGTTTGTTTTGCACGCATATGGGCGGTTCAACTGTTTGACTGCGGAACGTCCCATGTAACGCTGAAATTTTCGCTTGTTCTTCCTCATTCCACGTGTTCTGCACCCTTCTTAGGTGGCTGCACAGGCCCGGCTGCCCTTCTCTTAAAGTCTCACTCAAGGCGTTCATCAGCTTGCAGTGAAGTGGTGGACCGGCGCAGATTCCTTGCAAGTTCCGGTTAAGCCCTACGCATTGTGTTCCATGAATTGACGAACGGGGACTTGCGCACAAGTCCTGTTTTTTCTGTGCCGATTAGTCCATGAATCAGGTCCTTAATGTATTTTAATGCAGTAGCTTTTTTCATCAGAGACAGTAGGACAAATATGCATCAAACAATTCAGAAATCCTAACCATGCTGTAGATGAATCTGCACATCCTATGCAGCAGAGACACCTTTCCAGATGAAGAGGATCTACAGCAAGCACATCTGACATACTTCAAACATATTACTGCTGCTGCTGCTCTAGACACAGATGATACCAATGCAGTCGGGTGACAACAACAATAATTAGCGCTGCTCGGGTCTGCACGACCCATCATCAGAAAGACGGGGTACGGACTGTGTACTTACTTTGGAGTTACGGATGGTGTAGAATTTGTAATTCATACTCATCCCTGATGTTAATAATCCCTTGCCAAAAAACAAAGTTATATCATATTGCAACTTTAGGTTTTAGTAAAATTGTTTATTTTGTACATAAACACACTTACAGAATGACCTGCTGAGATCGAATGACTGCACAACAAAAGAATACCTACTACCTGAGTTCAAGTGAAGGTCATCCTTCACCATTAATTCGTTCAAGACTCTTATGAACTCTTGTCAGAACAACAATGTTCTGCATGTTTATGTCAACATTATTTGTTTATAATGTATGTATACATTTTTGGAATGCATACTGCACTTTACCATATCTCAAAGTAAGTATTATGTTTTACGTAATGTATTCAGTGATGTTGTGTGGAAATGTAACTCACCATAGACATACAATATCACCCTTTAAATGCCAAAGAAGAAGATACTAAAATGCACCGGTCCTATAGCTCACTTGACCTAGGCTCTATGGCACCCAGACATCATGCCATCCACTGTCCTAGACAATATGACAGTGACCTACCTGTTTCAGTGTGCAGAACCGCATAACCAAGCATGGCAAATGTTGCAAACGGGTGCAAACCTTTTATTTTTATTACAACACAATACAATAGGAACTGTTATCTTACAGAAAGATACATGTGATAGATCAAATTAAGAATATCCACACATCCATAACATTTATTTAAAAAAAACAGTGTAAAAAAGACAAATCCCAAACCTTAAACTAGCGAATCCTTACTGAATATGGCCGACCTGGAACTGCATTGCCTGCAAATTACCATATAGTGTGTTATGTTCCTACACAAGTGGGTGAGAGGCCTGTTGGGTTGGAAGTGCCACATGAGAATCTCTTGCCCCTTATTGTTGTCATTATCATGGGATAATTGCAGCCTGCTGTTATGTCAGGTAAAGCTCCCACACTCAGGCATGGTTCCACCATTTCACTGACATCCCTGTGCCACATGAAAATCCCAAATGTGGCTCTGGCTGCTTTCCATTTGAGAACAGGAAGCAGGTATGATAAAGTATAGCATTTAGCACAAATATAGTATATAGTTGAAAGTACATCTTGGAGTATGACATTTGTACTGTGTAGTTTAGAGTTTGCATAGTACAGTATGGTAGAGATTAGTTCGGTGTTTCACAACATTTTTAGAAGTCAGTTAAAAGCTAAAATATATATATAATTCAAAATGTACTTGCTCTCACACACATCTGCCTTGCTGTTGCAGACCTGGGATTCATAAACTCCTGTATCTGCACACTCAAAATTATGTCCGGGTAACACCATAACACAACCTAGCGGTGATGGGCCTGCATCAGGGTGTGTCCACTCCAGTTCTCTTCACTTTTCTTTTACCAACTTCTCACACATGGGCTTACAAAGTGGAAGTGGGTGAGTCCTCCCACCCCACTCCAGCATTCCGAGCATGTATCATGGGAGGCAAGCCACCTCCCCCACAATAAACCATGTGCTGTATGGTCATCTGTTAGAAAAGAAATACACAACTCCAAGTACAGAGACAGTCACCAAGAGCCATGAGAGGAGGAGTAGCTACTTTGATCTCAGACTTTCATACATTCTGTGTACATGGACTTCTTTTTTCCATCAATGGCTTGGTCATTAAGCATGAATAAACAAGTGTGATTATGCATGTTTTGTTTTCCACTAAATTAACTTTAGTCCGCCAAGAAAAATCGCAAATGTTGGTTGTGTAGGATTTATTTTATTTTGAATTAACTTTAGTAGGTACACAAGTTCAAAAATAAGGTTATGCAACTGTATTATTTTGAAATACTTTATGTACATACATGTGTGTGATGGTTTTGAATTGCACTTCGTGTAGTTTTGTAGCCATGATGTGGAGTCACCTAAACCATGCAAGTGCTTTCTAAATAAATCTAGAAAGATATTGGCATTGCCCTTCTATGGTATGATTAGAAGGACCTTCACTATCTGTGTCAGTCTACTTTTTTGCTTTATCCCAAATTATGTGGTAGCAAGAAGGCAACAACAGACATTCTCCTGCCTTGACAAATAATAATCAGTTGAATTGTTTTAGATCAGTATTTAGTACATGTACATACAGGCACCATACAAAACAGGAATACAAAGTTCCATAACTATAAAAACACTGAAATAAAAGTGACATTCTCAAAAGATGCATTAAGGTAAACTAATAAAAAGAATTATACATTAAAATGCAAAAGAGGTTTTTGAGAAACCCATTTAGAGCAACACATTACACTAAAGTTTCTTGAAACACACATTTAAAGTAATGTTCAAGTTTCATAGGGACACATCCTGAGATGTTCTATAGTTTTTAAAATGCCCATAAAATACATTTATGGGTAAATGATCAAAGGGCAAGGAAATGAGTCCTTATATCTGTCCAGGAGGTACTTATCACCTTACACCATCGTTACCGTGTTAGTGCTAATGGAAATAGAACCGCAGAGTTCCATTGTTTTTTTACACATCTAGTTTACAATTTATTGGATGGTGGATGTCAGGTCACTATCAGTGGATGTTTTGGGATAAACCGAATGTCAAGCCTTCATCAGGGCCCATTTCTGAGCTATGGGAGCCCTGTCAACATAAATCACAGGGGGAAAGGGGAAGAGAATCAGAGCGTGACTATTTGTATTGAGGGAAGGCAAAGTGCCCAGAACAAACGCTTTTCCCTCACTATAGAGTACAGGCCACACATTTAAAGAACAGAGGGGCTCCCTCAATATGGATAAGTATATGAGGGCCACTCATGAAAACGTATGAGCACCTTCCCACTCCTTCCTACAGAAATACTTGGTCAAGAATAAAGTTGGACATGAGTTTGTTGCCCAATTAAGAGATATGTTGATTATAAGCTCTCTGGCGTCATCCCCATATTAGTAGTGCTAGTAGAAATGCATGTTTGTACAATAATCTTCAAATTTCCTTTACATCGCCTTAACCTTATACCTGTCCTATTTGTTAGCTTTCGTTTTACTGTGAACCTGCCATCTACAGTATAGAAACAAGAACATGGTTTCCAAAGGTGAGGTGAATGTTGTCTATATGAATGTGTGAATACAGAATAAAGTAATCTTTACACACTACATTGAACAGGTGATTGTGAGTCTTCATTTTGAAGTTACTATATCTTTGCCATTCATTTGTGGCTACTAGTTGGTGCTCTATCTCCATATAAAGGAATCCAAATATAATGGTATGAAGAGATACAATCCTTCATAAATGTGCAATTACTCCTTTGTCAACGGTGACAGACAGAGGCGAAGGCCGGTCGGGACAAACACAGTTTATTTCATTTGTCATGTTTGCTTACTACATGCTGATTTACTTTTTCTTACGTGTTTTGTGAAGATAACTGACTGTGTGAAGTGCTGCAAGCCATCTTTAATAAAAACACAGCTTACCCGTTTTTATATTTATTTTGTTCGATAACCATTATTTTAATTAATGATTGCCACAGTCCTGTATTTCGATTCTGTAATTTACTGAACATCTTGAAAAACATACATTTGGTAAACGTTTAACTCTAAACATGGAATTTATTTACAATAACAACGTTTTAATGTAGTTTCCACCATTCAAAATACAGTACATAATTATATATGATAGTTGAGCTATAAATCATGACCAGTCAACATTGTCTTTAGCGCTTCCCATCTTGTTTTAATTCCAAGTCTATAAACATGTGGTCTGATAAAACATTCCCTTAAAATGTTGTATTTTGTGCAAAACAGCAAAATGTGTGATAGGTAATCAATATTTCCAATTTTCCAATCACATGTCTTACTGGACAGAGATCTAGTCCAGCATCAAGGTGTGTCTGTGGTACAAAGGGCATTCAAACAAATGTGAGTTAGCAAGGCACGAAAAAAGAATGGAGATCAGGTAATCCTTAGTCAATAGAGAGTCCTTTATTGTTACCCACAGTTTTAAAGAACGAAGCTTATTTGCTTTGGCCCAGTTGATTTTAACACCAGTCCAATACAGATGCAATCTCGATTATTCTCTGGAAATCGAGCATCTGTGCCTCATTCAACAGAATCACATGCTTCGGTAGGTCCTACCTAGCAGAAAAAGTAAACATGTAAGACCCTCTTGGGAGTGATTTAATATCCCCACTTGCTTAATTCAGTAATAGAATTTTAACATTCTGATTTGTAGCAGATATATTTGCCAAATATCTAAGAGGATCAGAAGCGGCAAGGGATGCTAATGGAGGATTACCTAACTCCAGCCTAATTGCACATATCTGAGCGCAATTAGGAATACCCAAGATAGTTCTAAGAAATCAAATCTGGACTATTTCCAAGGGGCCCACTACTGAGTATCCCCAGAGTTATGCTCCATAGAAAGCTATCAAGGAGATTTTAGCATTGAAAACCGTGATGCACTTCAAATTGTACTTAGCACCAAAGTTACCTCAGAGCCATTTCTTGAGAAAATAAGGCCTAAATAAGTTAATGTTTAACAAGCACCATTCTGATACTGTCTAAAAACCACTTACATGTTTTCTTGCTTAATGGCAGTAATTTAGATTTCACCAGCTTCAGTTAAACCTTTAGGGACTCAAAATAAGCTTTAGTGGCAATGTGACTTCTGCACCTGGCAACAGTGCTGAGAGCAGCAAGTCCTCTTTTTGTCTACACAACTGATCAGACGCAGTTGTGAGAAAAGGCTTCCCCCCTAAGAGACATCATGAGATAAGAAAGAGAGAAGTGGACCTGGTTATGTGCATTCTTTGGGTGCTTGGTCCCTGAGCACTAGTAACAGAGATATCTCCCCTCCATCGACAGGGGGCAGAAACAACAGCCTAGAAGATAGGGCACAGTGAGGTGAGTTCATTTTCAAAGGTAGCAGTCTCCTGAGCATGACAAATCACAGAATCCGAGGTCCACAGCTCAATGTTTGAAATAGCTAGGAGTATAAAAGATTGTTAACAGTGGGGCATAGAACGGGAAACACTTTTGTCCTGAAGAAGGATGGAGCAGCAAAGGGCCACAGTCAATAGCTCATACATTCTGGCTGAAACACGTGTTGATGACTTTTTGTTGTTAAAAAATACACACTGTTAAAAAAGCTATTATGTGTATTGAAAATGACTTTCAAAATGTTATTGTGAAGCCCCTATCAATTGAAAGGGCCTGTATATATTGTTTGTAGTTTATTGATATGATAAGAAAGATTTTAAATGGAGATGTATGACTAATTTAGTATGCATGTACTTGCGAAACAGTAGGGTCAAAGCTACAGTGCCCTGAAGAGTGTGTTTTTTACGTTATAGATTGTAAAACAGTAGTGATTTAAAATGAAACAATACAATTATGTATTTGAAAATGTAAAGGTATAGGATTAGAAGTTAAACTAATCAGTTCTGTCTATCACTATGGGGTCTCGATCTTTGTATGTGCTCTAGGCCTATCAGAGTTAAGTCTATCAAAGCGGTATCATCAGCATAGCACAAAGAAAGATATTCTGCCCCATTAAGAGATAGTGCTGTTTGCTGAAGGTCTACTAAACATGTGTCAAAGTCTGCCAATATTAATTTAAATAATGAAGGAGCCACAGTACATCCCAGTCTAACTACCCTAGTTGAATTGATGGGGGCAGAGATCCTAGTCACACATTTTACCACTAGGAATGTTTTCTTATAAATCAGCTGAATTAGTTTTAGAAGTTGCTTGGGATCCTTAGCTTATCCAATTTAGACCATAAGATGTTCCTGTCCATAAAATGCAAAGTTTGCCTTACATATAAAGAAGGTACTTATAAATGCATCCCATGGAACCTGTTCTATCTGTTTACCAAAGCAGCTGATAGCAGGCATTGATCAAATGGCGAACAGTCTGGTGAAAAACCAGCCCCAATATTTGGGATTATTTTAGAGGCATGTATCCAATCCTCTCTCCTGCTGGATATCCAGCTGGTGAACAGTTTTCCTGGAATATCAAGTAAAGCTATTGTTCTATAGCAGCATGGATCTAAGACATCTCCCTTTTTAAAGATCAGGACAATAATACTGCAAAACTCCGAACCCCATGATTCTTGAAGACTGTTTGACTGAATCACTGCTTTCAATACTTGTTCCAAAATACTAGCATACCAACCTTGACGGGCTAGAAACAGCCACATTTTTTATATTATCAGGGCAACATGTTTTTCTCTTCTCAGGGGCCTAAGCCTTTCCTGAATTATTTTTGCTTGCTGAAACTATTACTTTATTGCACTTACATAGTGGGCCTCATTACACGGTAGGCGGAGAACCATGGCGCTGTTAGCGGCATGGTTCATTCCGGTAAAATACCGGCACCGCCTGGGTGGAAAGGGGAATTACCGCCCCATTCCAAGGTTGGCGGGGCGGTAATTCCCCCTTCCACAATTGCCATTCCCCATTCCCATTTTTGCCCCATAGGGCTCTATGGGAATGGGGAAGGCGCTAATTACGGTACCGCAAATTGCAGTACCGTAATTAGCTCCACTGGTCCCTTTGCGGGTTGGTTTTTAACACCTGCAAAAAGCAGGCGTTAAATTCCCCAACCCGAAAAGGGACCTCCTAGTAAGGCCGGTACCGGTAAACCCTTACCGCCTACCGTGTAATGAGGCCCAGTGTTTACAATTGCAGGATCAGTGTTGAGGAAGAAGGAGGATTCAAAGAGAAGGACATAGTGACAGTGGAACATTTGGTCATAATGGAAATCAGGAAGAACATAGGTAGCTTGAAACTCAATCAGGTAATGAGGGTTCTGTTTGAGCCAGTATTCCAGTAGCAGAGTTTCAGAAAGAGGGTGATAACTTTCCCTTTGCATTATTGATGTGAGGCTTAGAGAGAATCCTGTAAATAGTTTAGAGTGGTCTCCTGCCTTTTTGTGGCCCCTTGTCTTTGTCTAAGGTTAGCTTTAAGTTACCACTGACTATATAGGAAACTATCAGTGTGCAGTACAGACTTGAGACATATGAGGAACACCCGCCATAATTAGCTTCCTTCTAAAGGTCTCAAAACTAGGATCAACTGGCCCAAACATAGTACACCGCTATGCACTATATGCTATTCAGCTTGGCCTGGGAATTCTGACCCCCCAGGTTGTTTGGTCTTCTTGTGCAGACAAAATATCTGTTAATATGTCAATTCCAGATGGATAAGCCAAACTGAGGAATTAGTGAGATGTGTGAGTCAAGGCAAGGTTTGAATCAAAGAATCACATTACTGTGTTTTACTAGCCTAACTAACTATTGGGTCCACAGAAGAGTCCTGCTCAAAACCGATGTGCAAGAATTCTATACAGTTGTCGTGGGATCATTTATCTACTACCAATATTTATATTCAGGTCTTGCACCAAGACTATCTGTGCCGTGCTCTCCACAGAACAACTAGGGAAGTTAGTGGCAGCGTTGTACTCCCCTCCCATTTATCATCACCCACCAATCGCACCTTTTAAGGGACAACAGTCATTACCCAGGCACCTCTGCATCTGGGTCATCAACCTCTAATCAGTTTATTGAAATGAAGTTCACACAAAGCTGAATTTAGGGGTTCTGGGGAGCAGTGAGAAAGGTACTGTGCCTTTTTCTTTCTCCCTTTGTGCCAACCGTCTTGCTATAAAGATCCCGCAGCCTTCCTCATTTTGCTGCTATTTGCATACTCGCCTGCCTTCCTTCACTCAATTTTTCCCTCCCTCGTTTACCCACGTCATGCCATTTGCCTTTACATTTCTGCCCCTCTGCTCCTGATTCCTCACTCACTTCCCTTTTCAACCTTTCTACTGCCCTTCCTCACTCTTCATTTCTTCCTGACTCTTTAGACCGCCATTATTCTCCTTACACTCCTGAACTCCCGGCTCTCTATTCCCCTCCATTTAATCCTATTTACCCTGCATTTCCCCTCACTCTTGTCCCTCTTTCACTATTGTCCCATTCTCCTTCCCTCGTTCATTCTCTTTACCCATTTGCCCTTTTACCATTGCATGGCTCCGTTCAATCACCTTATCTCCTGCCTTTCCTCAATCTCTCCTGCACACTTCTGCCCTCCTTCATTCTACACTCTCCTGTCCCATCAGTGTTCATGTTACCTATTTTCTACTTTTCTCCCTCGTTATCCTGCCCTCTCTATTTCCATCCACTGCCCTGTCAAGGCCTTGTGGAGCTGGAGGAGATATGGGGTGGTGGGTTGGAGTTAAGAGCTGTTTCAAGTGCCACAAAAGGCACCCACAAACAAAGGTTAACCCCTGGTATGTTTTGAGATTAAAAGGTGAACACCTGTATGTCTCTGATGTTCAATGACAATTCAAGTTCACCAGGGACATGCACAAAATGGTTCTGCCTGCTGTAGGAATGATCCTGTGATATCACCTCTTGTAATGCCCCTTCCCATTGCCCTGTTGTTGCCAATTGCCTTGAACCCTATCATTTCCAACATTAGCTTCAGGCTTGATCCTTCAATGTAACCACCATTGACAGCAAATCCTGGTGAAGAGGCCCAGCTGTCTCTAGCTAGAGTCAGACCCCAAACAGAGAAAATTGTAAATAAAAAAAGCACAACCAAAATAAATGAAGTATGCATGCCTAAAGTTCATCATTGTGCAACTCTGCCCACTCTGAGCTCCACCTACATGACCCGCCCACTTGGTACCTTCTGTATGTGTTGCTCACAGGGCCCTTTTCCTTAAATCTTCCACTGCTGTTGGCATCACCTTACAGAACCGTCACGAAGATCCAGATAGCTCATTCACTGGAAAAGCCTATGGCATCTGAAAGTTAATGACATTCATATGAAGAGACACAAATGATACACCAACATCTACCAGGCGGAATTGCTGAACACAGAAGCCCACATAGTATATTGATGCAGTGGTGTCCCTGCCACACTGGACCCCTGAGCATTTGGGATTTTATAAGGATTGAGGAGTAAATATCCTGCAGAAAACAGTGATCTAAATTAAACCTACTGATGGAGGGAATCTGTGTTGGAAGACCCAATATTGGATATATTATTGGGGTCTGCTATCTGGGCACCAAGAGCCTGAACCCATCAGCTCATTAAAAGTATTAAAAACACATATGGATTCAAGGTCCAACTGATGCCTAGGGAGTTCAAAGGAAGAACGCATGGGGAATGGTGTATAATATAAAGGTGCAGAAGGAGGACGTGACTAAAGAAAGGGTAAATAGTGTAGAGAGGCGAAATAGAATATCGCTGGGAGTAAAAGAGAAGTGAGAAGAGGGTGAGAGAGAGTAAGACAGAGAAAGAATGAAAAGGGGGCAATTGGGAGGAGAGACAGAGAATAAAATAGCAAGTACAGGGGCATGCTGGGACAGAACACTAGGGCAAGCCTAGTCTGGATTTCGGAATGAGCCTGTAGCAACTTGTTGAGATGAGAAGTGTGAGGTTATGGAGAGACATAAGGAAGACACATAAAAGGTTTACTAAGTATAGATATTTCTAGTACATTGAGGAGAATAAATATGTTGAGCTCAGATGGTCATAGAACCATGGCCCAAGGAGATGGAGGACATGCAAGGCATAGAGAGGACCCTACAAAGACCTCATATTAAACCCCATGTAATCCTGTGGATTGAGGGCTTGATTAAAGTTCATCTTAAAAGTATCACTGACTACAAATCAAACCACCAAGTTCCTGTGCAGACTTGAGATCCAGGAGGAAGACTGACCATCATAGACAAGCTGTCCAAGAACACTGCCATGGAGATTACAGAGGGTGAGTTTACTCATGAACTGATAAGCAAGATGATTCATGACACACGCCTTGCTTGGTATTTTTTGTTGTATTCCCACATGTGGGTGTGTTATGTTCATCCAATGTGAAGGTCCGGGATACTTTCCTAACTAAAACTGAAAGACCTTTAATATTAGGCATTTTTTAACCTTTCAGAGAGATGCTTATGCATGGTTTGGTGGATGACCATCTGGAACACAATTGAGTTAATTGTATGCACATTCTGGTCCCCAATAGAATGGATTTAGTTTGACCTCATAACCATAACAAAGGTCTGTTGCATAACATATATCATTCATGGCTCATATATATGATTGTTTTATGCTTAATGTCACAGATGGCCTCATGAACACATAACTTACTGATGAGGTTCATAGGTTTATATTTTTGATTTTGTAATGAGAGTAGTGGCCATCCCTCCCTTTCTAAACTAGGGATGGACATTGCCACAGCAGCCCTGCTTTTCCTCAACCCCAGACAGGTACTAGTGATTGGTAACTTCTACTATCTAAAAGCTGTGTATAGATGATGACCTAAATCAAATTTCTTCTCTGTCTTGACTTCCCCATGGAACAATCTAGGTGACACCTATCACAGACCCCGGTTGGCAAGAGCCTTCTAATCACGCTAGGCACTCCCATAGTCTGCCAGGCCTTTCTACTCCTTTCCCTACCCGAGAACTTAATGTCTCCCTCTCTTTCTCATTCTACATTCCTCATCCCCCTTCTTATTCCACCCACTAGTTTCCCTCAATCTCTCCTACCAAGTCCACCCCCCTATCTCTGATGGTCTTCCATCTACTACTCGCCTCCACCCTCCGATTTTACTCCCAATGTATCCCTCTCACCTTTCTAATTCCTTCACCCCTACTTCTTTCCCCATTTCTCTCTCAGCAACTAGTCTGCTTCTACATTCTCAATCCTACCACCTCCATGATGCTACTGCTCTGTCTCTACATCCCTATGACTCTCACTTCTACGCTACCACTCCTTCGACCTTCACACCTATACTACTCTACCTCCATACCATTACTGCTCCAACCTCTACTCCACTACTCATCCTACCTCCACACCCCACCATAATCCACACTCCTACTCCCACTTCCACTTACAAACTTTACACACACACGTTCTGTCAACAAAATATCACTTTCTTTCACCACCCAATACCTCACCTTAACCTCATCCATTCTCCTTTCAAAAGTCCTTCTTCCTTCTGGCACATTAGCATACAGCCTTCTTCTCTTTAGATCTCACTCGAACAACCCACACTTTCCAGTTTCCTGATCTCCCTTGTATCCTCCCCCTCAGGTCACAATTGTCCTTCCTATTCTGAATCTTTTGACAGATCATGCCCTGCCTTCCCCACGGGGAAGTGTTACAGACATCAAAGAACATACAAAGGGTTTTAAACTGGCAGTGTTTGTAAAAGAGCCGCTCTGTGGCTCTGTTACCAGTGAGTCATTGCATTGACTTAAGTAGAAGACTGTCTGTTTCACAATGCCACTATGCCACTCTGATGCATGAGTGAATGGTGTTTGCAAGTAGAGGATGGCAAATAGTGTTGATAGCCCTGATGATGGACGGATGTCCGAAATGCATTGGCAATAATTTTGAAACACTGATTGGTTAGGAATAAATAAACAATTGAAATATTGGAAATATTACAACAGAAATGGTGGATTACTTAATGAAGAAATACAAATTACTAATGAGAAAGAATTGAAACCCGTTGAGGGGAGTGAGAGTGAGCTCACCCAGGGTTGGAAGTTGTTCAGCCCTATTGTGTGGATATTGTTTCAGAGCCTAGTGCCTAGGCTCAAGGGTGAGCCCCCGTAATTGACTTCAGAAAAGTGAATAAGTAGAAACAAAGCAGTGCCCACCCCATTTCTTAATAGCATTCTGCACATGTGCCAACACTTGGTTTGGCCTGTGCATTCTGGTTCCATGGTGTTGTGCTCCTCGGATAGGATTGTGTGGGCTGTTGCCTCTTGGGTCCACCATTGGCGCTGCTGGTATATGAAGTTCCCTGTAAAGAAATAGCCAACTTTTGGCAAAGCAGGTATTGAGTAATTAAGGGTGGTACCATTTTCAATCACACAGGCACACAGAGAAGGTGCAGGGACTGGGACCCTCCCAACCATGGGCTTAATTTTGGGGGGGGGACAGGGGTGATTGTCCCCCCAACTTTCATGGCACACTATTTTGTCCCCATTCATTTGGCTGGGGCACCTTTTCTTCAGATGCCATGTCCCCCCCAACATTTTCAGCCAAGTTACATCACTGCTCCCAACTTCCACCTAGACCCTCTGGGGTAGGACTTGCTTTGGCCTCCACCCTGGTAGACCTACCAGCCCTGGCTTAGAGGCATACCCATCCCTTCTTGACAGGGTCAGGCTACTGTCCTTGTCCCATTCTTGAAAGGCATTGTTTCGAAAAAAAACATTGAGTAGGCAAAGTTCATCAGTTATAGACTATAGAGTTTTTTATTTCTGAACAGGTGCCGCTACAGTAGTTATTCCCACATACTTTCAATACACCATTAAATGTTGATAACACCTACGACAGTGATTATTAGTGATTATCACCGGCTTTTTTCTTGGGCACACAGGTCCTGTTGCACCAACAGACAAAATCATTACAGTTGGTATGACTAGCAGATTTACGGCCACTTCAGAGCAGAATATGCGACTGCTCATCAGTGTATCAAGCTGAAACACGTGATATCATAGGGGAAACCATCAATAAAGAGAACAACTTTAGGGGCTTTCGTTATCCAGCGTTAGGAACATAGAGTATTGTGATACTCTCTGTAACTTCTAACACTACCGTATACATTTACAGTACTTCAGATGGACGTCTCGCATTCCTGGTATCAGTCCTGTGGTATCCATTTTTAGGATACCTGAATTGAGATCTACAAAATATAAAGATATGCACACAGCATTTGTACATTGAATATGGTAATGGGATGTAGAAGCACATCCTGTCTCACAAATATATAAATGTGATGTAACCACAGCTAATTTCCTATGACCTTCTTGTGTGTAGGAGCAACACATAATGAAGAAAGTATTCCAAAGACAGTGATTTTGTTTGTTCTCTGCGATTCAAATGTAGCACAGAATGATATAAAAAGAGCATATTGGTGCTAGGCACTTGGAAGACCCGCCATAGACTATGCCAGCAGCAAGTTTGCATCATCAAACGTGGGATGGCACACCTCTCCTTAATGGGTTTGAAAGCCACAATGAAATGCCTCTCCTCACTCATAATACACAGAACAGTACAATCACTATCTGCCCTCGCTTGGGCCCAACATAGTGTGCCCCCACCAAACCAAAGGAAATTAATGACTGCGAGTGTCTCTGTTGATCCCCCCACCTCGTATCAGTCACAAGCTATAATGACAGAACCTATACTAAACATCACCGTGAAGTTATATAGAGTGAACCATAGCATATGGTGTGTGGTACATTATGAGAAAAGTGCACAAAAAAGTACTGTATCATATAGCAGATTCAGAACACAGATTAGCATGATACAATTACTGCACTGCCATTTGTCACTTTGGCACAGACCCCTACCCCATCTGTCTGCACCTGACCATAGCCTTTTCCACCTGAGAGGTGTCCAGGAATGCTGTAATTGGCATACACATATGTCTGTGCCAGGATAATGGAATCTGCGTTGCTCAAATGCCCAGACAAATTTGCACTGTCCCAGTTTCTCTCGGCATTATACTATTTACATGGAAACAAGGAATATCTACATGGTCCTCATCCTGCCAAGGAAGATCAACTTGTATTGTGCATGGCTTGGAAGGCCTCTCTATTCCTTGAAAAAAGAAACAGGTTCTGCTACCAAAGTGCCTGAAAATCCATGAGCCAAGCACATGCACACAAAGATGGCACTTAGCAGGTGATTGGGCACTATTCAAATCCATGCCGGTAGCTGAGCAGGCTAACTGAGTTCTCATCGAATTGGAGCAAGACCATGATACTGATAGAATATCATGGTCACTTGCGGTTTGGGGAATAACCTGAAATTTAGATATAAGGTTGAACATACCGCTGTCCACGTATACATAATCGATCAAGGCCCCTTGGCGACTTCTGTGCCAGGTATTGGCTGGCGGGATGTCACCTTGAACGCCCCCATTCAACATATACAGTTGGCGTTCCTTCAATAGTATATTCCATCCCTTAGCGATTGGAGAAAGAACTTTAGTGAGTGAAGCAATACACGTGATATTAAAATCACCTACCAGGATAACTTGGTCGCAGCCACGATCGACAACAACTAAATCCAATAGCGCTTCCAAATCATTAATAAAAGCCCCATCAGATAATCCAGCATAGATCCAATAGGCGTTGACAATGGCAATAACCTGTCTATTGGATTAGATTTTTACCATTTGTAAACAACTATTGGGGGTTGCCCATGGTTCCAATATAAAATTAGCATATACTTTGACAGCAACCAAATGTCCTGCCATTGGTCGGCCCCAAACGGGTACTATGGCCAGGATCAACGTAACAACATGTTGATCCCACACTGGCAAAGTGGAGAGCCACATCTCGTGTAGAGCTATGATATCAAAGTCCCGTCAGGGATTAGCTTTGGAACAGGTGAGGTGCTTAAAGCCCCTGGTATTGCAGGAGGCCAAAAATAAGAAAAAAATAACTTGGATTGTTAATGTTGAGTCTGTGACATATTTTGGGTTTTGGCATAGTTAACCTTTGAATTTGACTGACTATCTTGTTGCACTGTATGCTGTCTGTTTTGGCAGCCGTCAGTCACAGAAGTATATTGTTTCCCCAAAGTAGGCACATGCTGGTGATCAAAGGACGATTGATGGATCAGAAGGAACCCCAGATGATAAAGCTCTGCCCTAGCCTGCCACAAGGCATTTCTTACCAGACCCAATTTCATTTGACGACCGAAAGGTCTTGATCATGAATAAATTCAATTTGGTCTATGCCATTTGATGAAAGATCTGCTAAGGCCAGTGTTTTTACAAAGATATTCATGACAGATTGCCTGTTGAGGTCATACATGGGAAAAGGGTGTGAAGGACATTGTAGAATTAAGTGAGACAAGTTATGATTTTTCTTCAAAGACCTAGAAGATTGCTTCAGGTCCTGGGCTGGTTGGTACCTCGCATGGGACCTGTGGGATAGGCTAGTAGAAGGCATTGCATCATTCCTATTTATTTGGCCATCACTAGGGATATTCGCCTCCTGTTGCTTCGATGATGAAAAGAAGTGATGCAGGGTTTGCACAATCTCCTCCCTTCAAACCTCTAAAGTCAACAGTTTATCCAGTTTAGGATCAGTAGGTTTGATTTGCACTGCTTTCTTTGACTGGACTATCCTATTGGTGAGGTCGCCTTGCGCCTGGACTGCTGGCTGTGTAATTGTCTGGCCAGGTGGGCGGTAGGGACTGGGATTGTCAACTATTCTTGTAGCCTCCCCATTGAAGTGTGTAGACTGTGAGAGGCCAGTTTTCTGCTCACTCAATTGGATTAAGGCATCCAAGGGCTCATAATCCAGGGACTGGACCCGTGGCTGATCCTGTGAGAGCTTTAGTGACCTCTGTGAACGGGCTTTACGGTACTTATTAGCAATTGCAACTCACATAAGGCCAGCTGCAGTTTTGGGTAAGATTAGATTTTGTATAAATGTGGCGCGAACCGGTAGTTTTTTTATCAGTGCAGGATTTGAGGTTTTAGATTTTTTTGTTGGGTAGTTAGCCAAAGGTATTTTCACTTTGGTATCAAATATATTACAATTGAGAGCTGGAGTTGTATCTGCTCCCCCATTTGACTTAGAAGGTCCACTTCCCACATAATTTATGGTACGGTCATCTTTATTACCATCGAGTCATTCAATATTATTAACCTTGACTTATTTATTTTTTTATACAAGGTTGATCAAGTTGGCAAGCCGCATCTGATTCGTTAATTATTTAGGTATAGAAGGTTCAGACAGCGTTCCCTTATTTGAACTGGGATTTTTAGGGTTTGTTAGTTTTTTCTGATTCTCTAATTGCACATATCTAATTTGCTGGTCAGGTGAACAATCTATAAGTAGAACTTCCTCTACAATTGGAGTCATCACTGGTTGCATGCCAGCCTTATCAGAAGGTTTTTCATTAAACACTAACCGTTTATCACAGCTATGGCAAAAAGTAGGTCCTATTTTATTTCCCTGTGTTAACTGGGTTAAAAGACTGTGTTGCATGTTTAGTTTATTATCAACGGTCTCGTACAACCTAGTTAATGAAAATAGTGCTGCATTCATGGACTGCAAGGATGTGTCCATCCCCACTGCATAAACATCCGTAGTAGCTCTGGATTATCCTATTGGTGAGGTCGCCTTGCGCCTACGTGTAGGCTGGTTATAAGAGATGGATAAGTCAGAAGAGTTCAACGCTGTTGGTGAAACATCACCGGGGATTGAGAGAGATCCTGAGCCTGTGGAAACTGCAGGATGTAGTTCCTCATGTATTTCGTTCGTCTTATGTACCAACCTTTTGTTAATTTCAAAATCTGTATTGTCATTTTTTATTTTTTTTTATTGTGCTTGATTTAACTATTTCTAGTTTTTACAAGTTTTGAAGCCTAGTTAGAAGTTTGAATTCTTTTTCCTTTTTTCTTATTCTTATTCTTTTCCTTTGTCTTTTGTTTTCTTTAAAAAATCAATTAGCAATAGTTGTCTTTTAATTGCCAATGTGTTCCTGTTTTGAACAACTATTTTGAGTCCAGGTTGAGGCTTTCTAGGAAGTTCCCCACTGCGATAACAGGTTTAGTGTGTTCTCCGTTCATGCCAGTACTCTTCTTCCAGACTACAGAAATAGGTGTACAGATGACCACGGTATGTACATCTGGTAGTCGATAGGCCTTTACAGTTGAGAAGTAGATGTTTTAGTGTTTCCACTGTTTGAGGCTTCTTACAATATCGGCAATTGTTTGACTTGGTTTTATTCCAAATCGCTTGAATGTCCTTTGTTTTTAGGATGTTCAACCCGGCTCTCATAAAAATCGAGCACATTTTTTAGTTAGGGAATTTCACCAGGTAGTTTACAGGCATGTTCAGTTTCTGAGCTGATGTAGGTAAATGAGATGTCAGTTTGTTCTTCCCAGCCGTCTCCACTGTTTTGCACCAATCCAATTCTCTCTCTTTTTTTGCAGTTTTAGTTGGATCTTCCTCAAGCTCCTTCTCGGAGCTACTAATTTCCTCCAAGAGCAGCAGATTTTTGCAAACCCATGATACCAGCATCTTGTTTTTCCTTTGATTATTTCAGTCTGAATCATCTGTTAGATTTTCTGAGTTGGTACACAAACTTTCCTGAACAGCATTAGACCATTGAGGTCAACAATGGCTTTTAATGAAGTTAGGCGTAGCTCCCGCCGGATTGATGCTATTGGTGTTGAGGGTGGCAGACGTAAAGTTTTCCTCCAAAATAAACCTTCTATTTTGGGGCAAAATTCAGACGGTATGGCTGGCATTGCTTCAGCACCATAGAAAATTTCTGGGACTACTTTCGTTTTGTAAAAGTTAATTGATGCTTCAAGGGAAAAACTGTTGGATATTTTGTGTAGATTTGGGGTCTGGCAGTAATTCTTACCACCAAAAATAATGGTAATTTGGTGATGACTACTCCTTGCATTGAGATTGGGTTTGGCCTTATTTCCTTTCAGTGACCATTCCTTATTGCATTATATGGAATGATTTAGTGGTATACATTATTGTCGGTGGTTTAGTAGTGAGCATAATTTTTCTGTGTTATTTGTGATCCCAATATGCACAAAATCCTTCTTATTCTTAGACTGTTCTTGTGATCTATAGAGGCCTCGGACCCACATTCAGAAACACCACAGTTTCACATATAGCATTCTCAATAACCTGTGGTATTATCACTAATTTATATACATTAGTGAAATATGATTCCATAGGCCTCTTTGCTGGTTCATGGACCCCCAGCAATGTCTATTGTATTAAATTCCACTCAGACACCATGCACTGAGTTGACACACACACACAGCTATTGATCACTGCTAGTGCTATATTCCATCTGCATGGGAAACATGACACATGTATTACCTAAAAATCTTCCCCCTTTTCTGAGATATTATTCTATATGCACCAAGAAAAGACAAAAGCAAAAACACTCTACACGATTTATGTACATATCATTTGTATTATAAACAGTTGCATTTCAAAATAACATCTTACCCTCTTTACTGCCGCATTATCTATAATAAATAGAAGAGAAAAAAAAAATACAGCAACAAGACGAAATTCACTCTGCATTGTTTGTAACAAGAAGAAGAAAAAAATTACAGCTACAGAACAAACTTCACTTCGTCAATTAAACACAGGGGATTCCCTTGGCTACTCTCCCTGCCTGATATTTATAGAAGGTCATCCGTACAGCACACAATAACCTCAATTCACTTGGATAATTACCAATTTTCTGTCTCCCACGCGACGTCCCTTCACTCGCCTCCCAGCTGAGGAATGGGCCCAGGGTTGTCTTCGTAATCTTGAAAGCTTGAAGTGCACAGCGAGACCATGCAGTTATCTGCAGTTCTCAAGCCGGTGCTAAGTGAGACTGCAAATGCCTCCTCACAGCCCAGTCTCAGTGGTCTGTGTCAGCAGCTCAGCAAAAAGCAATCTGAACTTTTTTCTGTCAGACTTTTCCAGCAAACCTCTGTCTCGCCCCCCTCTGCTTACGTGGAACCACTGCAGATACTCTGCACCAATCAAATTAAAAAGACTGTATCACCCTTCCTTCCACAATAGATCATTTTCTACAGTAAGAAACTGTAGCTAAAATCATTTCCTGCAATGCAGATTCTGCTTTCTGCAAACACAGTGAACAAAGAGAGAAGAAAAAAAAATCCAAGTGCAAGTTTAAAAACAAATTTCAGAACATGTATTTCTACCTCATTTTCCACATGGAGAGCACATTGTAGTGTTAATGAGTTAGTACTAGTAATCAGTATTTGTTAATTAAGTCAGTCAATTAGATAGCTAATGTAATCTCCTGTGAATGAGGCATTTCAAGTAAGAGAAAAAAGAAAACATATATATATATATATATTCTGGTGTACTGCAGCCTGTCTCCATTTGCAAACCCATATGTTATGCTAGCAACTTAGGGCTGGCTATAGGTGTGCCACATTATTGCTGGCAATAGGTGTTATCACATTAAGTGAAGCGCTATATATTATACTACATTATCCCTCCTTTTCTGAGAATTTGGCAGTGGTCCAAGCCACAATTGGAAGAAACCCAACTTGTGCTCCTTTTTTCTTTTTCATCATAGCAATTCAACAAAATGAATATTCACACCTTTCACAATAAATCACTGTTCAACCAACATAATATCGAAATTCATCTCTGAGTACATCAGTCCTCATAATATATTTTACATATATCTTCCCAATTGAGGTGTTTATAGTCCAGTGTCTTGTTCTTATACTTGAAGTCAATCATAAAACAATAAAATAAAATAAATTATTAAAACAAAGAATTAACATAACAAATTAAAATAATGTATTAAAACAATAAAGATGTGGAACTCCATACTCCAGGACACATCGAAATTCATGCACCAACAATGCTGCAAGTTCATTGTTCTTCTACTGTTGTCTGCCTCTGAGACGTCCCGATCAGCAACATCCCATCATCTGGTTAATTTGCGGCACTCTTTCATCCTCGCATTCTTGGATGCTTTTTCCATAGGAGTCATCTCTTTTGGCATCCCGGTTAGTTTGTCTTCTCCTCCACCCGGAGACAGGTATCACTTGATCTTCATCCAGGAGACTCCAGGACTCCATCATCTCCCATGTCCTCCGGTCCCGTGACCTCTGACCAAAGATTTGTTAGTGTTCTAAATCAAATAGAAAAGGAACAAATTAAGTATATAGCACAATACTAATTTCACCCTTTTTCCAAAAAAAAAAATATATATATCCATGTGCTTTGCAAAACATTTCATCCTTTTCCTTTCGCCTTCTGAAATTAAGCACATGTTAGAGAAAAACAAACATACATAAATCATCAATGATCATTCAATATATTTCAACTTTGTAAAAATATAACTAGTTTCAACCCTCTTTTAATGATCATCACATATAGTCTTTTTATTCACATCTATTCTATTATAACAATCACTTCTATATTTATTTCTCTGTCATTACCCTATGAATGGACTCATGTACCCTCTTTCATGTATTTAAGGGGATTTATCTGTTTCTACATGCTCAAGCCTCTTTACTTCATGTTTGGGGTGCCAGGGTTTAATTTGATTTACGTGAACAAACTGTTCTGTTACTGTTTCACATTCAGTTTTCAAAATTGTGTACACCATTGGAGATATCTTATCTATAATTTGAAATGGCCCCTGCCAGGCTGCCAGAAATTTAGAATTTTTCTGTTTACCTTTTCCAAAATGAAATTTATACACCTGATCCCCCACATAATATTCTTTCACCGATGTCTTTTTATCATAATATGACTTTGCACTGTCAGCAGCCCTTTCTAGATTCCGCTGCACAAAACCAAATGCATGTTGTAAATGCTTCCTCAGCTAATCCACGTATTCATGAACTGTAGATGCGCTTACAAGTGTCTACCCATGTGTTCTGTATAGCAGGTGTTGCGGCAACACCATTTTCCTACCTGTCAAAACTTCATGAGGGCTAATACCTGTTGCTTTGGCAGGAGTTGATCTGATTGCCATCAAAACCAAAGGTAAACGCAAATCCCAGCTGGAACCTGCCTCTGCTACAAATTTCTTTAATATATCCACAACAGACCTATTACAGCGTTCAACTTCCCCAGAAGAAACGGGTCTATATGCAATGTGTAATTTTCTTTTCACTCCCAGAATTTGCCATATCTTACTCATTAGAGCGCTTGTGAAATGACTTCCTCTGTCTGATTCTATTCTTTGTGGTAACCCAAATCTTGAAAATGCATGATTTACCAGTAATGTAGCTGCTGTTTGCGCACTACAATCTGGTGCAGGAATACACTCTAACCATTTTGACATTAAACAGACCACACTCAAAATATACCGGTTCCCCTGCTCGACCTCTTTACAGGCCCTCCATAGTCTATTTGCAAATCTGACCATGGAAGAGTTAATCCTCTTTTCATTAATGGGGCTCTATGCATTGGTGAAGCAGGTTTAAATTGTGCACATACTAGACATCATCTGGTATATAATTCCACATCTTGGGACATATGTGGCCAGTAAGCATAATCTTTCAGTATCTCCAATGTTTTTTGTGAATCTCTGTGGCCTGCAGTTATTGCATCATGTGCATGGTGTAGCATTAGCCCTCTGAATGAAAGGGGCACCACCCACTGTATTTGTCCTGTTATGGACTCTCTAATCATGAGCCCATCCTGTAGTCTAATGTGTTTCTTATTCTTTAATAGAACCCTCAACTCTTCTTTTCCTAAACAATCATTTTCTGTTAAAGGGTTTT
Source organism: Ambystoma mexicanum (assembly GCF_040938575.1). NCBI lineage: Eukaryota > Metazoa > Chordata > Amphibia > Caudata > Ambystomatidae > Ambystoma > Ambystoma mexicanum. The sequence continues at coordinate 359,791,648 of NC_090932.1, read as the reverse complement.
GTTCAGGGTCTATCAAATTATTATAATATATTCCCAAAATTGGATCATCCTTTTGTGCCTTAATCAGATCTTGATCTGGTGTATCATAACTCCATTGTACTACTGGTTGATCCACCTCTTTTGGTGCTTCAGAGCGTGTTACTGCATCAATTTGTATTTCACCAAGTAAATGTTCAATAGGTAGCAACTCTCCCATCACAGACCCAATTTTAGCTAAGTGATCTGCCTTATCATTCCCCTCCTTATCCTCTCCTGGAGTTTTTAAATGTCCACAAATTTTTCTCCAGTATATTGTCAAATCATTCTCTGACACCAATTTGTCTATGTCTTGTATCATTTGTACATGTTTAAGGGGCTTCTTGTTGTACGTAGTCATGCCTCTTGCTTTCCAGCCAGGTAAGTATTCCACAAAGCTATTTCGTGCATAATCAGAATCAGTCACCAGGACAATTTCACAAAATGTGTTATCAACTGCAGTAGTAATTGCTTTATAAATATAAATGGCTGCCAATTCCGCTACTTGACTGCTCCTAGCTCCAATTGTCATCCCTATACTGGGGATGTCTTCACATTTCAACCAGATATTTCCTATTCCTGACACCAATTGTTTATTACTGTCATTTTCAATATGAAAAGCACAACCATCAACATGTACAGTCGACAAATCCTTGCATGTCTTTTCATCAAAAGCTTTGTGTGGTGATTGCCCAAATTCCTGTAAACTACATTCCACTTCTACTTTGTTTAATACATGTTCAGCTGCACAGTCATGCAGATTTGCCAACCCTTGAACAACTGGGCTCTTTTTATTTTGGCCATATCTCACTTCTACAGGAAAACCCTGTAATGCCAGTGTCCATGAAGTGATTTTGGACTATGCTAGGTTACCTGACCTAATTCTTTTACTCTCTAATAACTGCAAAGGTTGATGATTTGTCTCAATAATCACCTTTTCCCCCTGAACAATGGGGCGGAATTGCTGTAGCGCCCACACAGTGGTCAAAAGGGCCTTTTCACATTCATTGAATTTAATTTGAACTTGGGAAAACGCCTTACTTGCATAGGCAATGGTTTTGTGATTCAAATCATGTTTTTGTGATAACACTGCTGACATACAATGTTCAGAGAAACCTATTTCTATAAAGAAATCCCTATCCTTTATGGGATATGCTAAAAATGGTGCCTTTACAAGACATTCCTTTAATTTAGCCACTCCCTCAGACTGCTCTTTTTCCCATATCCAGGGTGTATTCAGCTTTAGCAGTTTAGTCAATGGTTGAGTAATTTCAGCATAATTTTCAATGAACCTCCTGTTATAGCCCATCATTCCTAATAAACTTTTTAACCCTTTCACACTTTCAGGGTCTTTTAGTTTTTGTATAGCCTCTACTTTCTTCTTTTGTGGGTTTAGTCCATGTTCAGTCACTTCATGGCCTAGAACATTCACTTTTTTCTTGCATCATTGTGCCTTTTGTAAAGATACTTTGGCGCCTGCTTTTTGCAATTGGCCAAGAACATGTCTTATTTCGTCAAAATGGCTTTTCAAGCTTTCATTTTTTATCAGGGCATCATCCACGTAAACTATGGTTCCCCTTTACGCTGCACCAGGCATAAATATTTTCCTCAATTCATATCTATCCTCATCGCTGTTGCATGATTATGCTGATAAAATCTGCTCCTCTACCACTTTTGAACATCTGGGAAATCTTCTAGTGGAGGAATCTCTGTGCTTTCGTCTAACTGTGTGGCTGTGTCTCTCTGTAATGCTGCCACTTTTAAATATTTTGGTATATCAGCTTCCACTTGAATGGGCTGATTTTATGTTTCATTTTCATTTAAGTCAAATATTATATAATCCTCTTGATGACAGCACACTGTCTCATTTGAATGATACGGGTACACATAATCAATTTTAAAGATTCCTTTGGGCTGAGAATCCAGGTATTCTGGCAACTCACCCTTGGCATCCACATACTTTTCAGGGACATTTCCAATCACCATGTTATTTAGATCTGCAGTATAATGTGATTTTTGTATGGCCATTCGTAATGAAGAATTTTCCTCTAAATGAATATCTTGACACCCTTTATTATTCACCATAATTTTTACAGACCTTTCACTAACATCTATCAATGGAATGTATTCATAATCCAGGACTTGCTGTTTTATGGATTAATTCAAGCACACAAATGCATCAGAATCCTTCATCTGCTGTCCATTTTTGCACTTTAGCGTTATTGCAAACTGCTTGGTGAATACAGGGATAATAGTATCCTTCCTCAGCTGTAATTCAATTGCATTTGGGACCAGCTATGCGCAATGATAAACCCTTCTTTTGTCTTCAAATTCAGGTGCCGGCCCACCTAAGCGTGACCATATTTTTTGATTAAGGAAATCAAACACCATACCCATTCTGTGCATGATATCATTGCCCATGTAAAAGTCATTTTGTGTCCCACTCACTATCCAAACATTATGGTGAATTGGTTTTTGTCCAATACTAATCTTCAGCATGATTCTGCCTGCAATTCGGTTTTCAAAGTTTGGACTGTCCAAACCAGTGACATATCGGTTTTTAATTCTAAATTTTAGGATATCCTCCCTCTCCATTATTTTTTGCAGCAATTTCTCATTAATAAAGCTTCTTTCCTGTTCAAGCGCTAAAGTGGCTTTTAATATTTTAGAATAGTCATTTATACCAATGTGAACCCATGGTTGCTCATCTTCCATGTGTATTTCAGCAAGAGTGGTGATGTGTTTTTCTGTATCTGTTTTAGGAGCAGTATTCTGTTTGCATGTCTTTTCTTTTAAATAAAAATGTAACGTGTGCTTATCTATGGCAGTTTGCCATTTTTCCCTTGGGTCTAAATATATTTGTACAGATTGTTTCTCATCTTCACTCTGCATTTTATCTTGACACATCAAGAGAACAGTGGCGCTAGGTATACAGCTATTCTGGAGATATACCTCTACTGCATCATTTGTTCTGGCAACGGTGTGACATTCATTTATATTGCTGTTTTGTGATTTTAGTTTCTTAGGTCTCAATGGTTTTTTGGATAAGGACCACAGTACTCCATTCACCCCATCTATGAGAGGAGATAATCTTTTCAGGCAATCTGTTCCCATCAGAAATGGAATTTCACAAATGGATGTGATCAATACCTCCTGTTTCATTCTATAGTTTTCCTATCTTTATGTCAACCTCTGTAACACCTATAATAGGCACCTCCTCCGCGTTAAAATTATGCACTGGACCTTCATTTTGCTTTACTGTGATCTGATTCTGTGGGGATCTCCCTTCATTGATGCTCTTTACCAATTCTTTGGACATAATTGTGGCCTGTGCACCAGTGTCAAACATTGCAAATGTATTCCATTTATCTTCTATGGTGCTGGGAGCATAATACCTGTCTTCAACTTCCTCTAACACACATAAGAAGTGCGAATTCTTACTGATTTCAGGACTCACCTTTCTCAGGCCTTTTTCACTTTTGGCTAAGCACATTGGTAAATGGAAAGATAGTTTTCCCTCCTTTATGTCCATTTCTGTGTGAGAGGCTTTATTCATTTCCCCATGTTCAGAGGTTTTTTTGGAGTGTGGCCACTGTTCGCCCATCCATCCAGGTATCATCAGAGGTCACATTACAATCCTCCAACTGAACATGTATAACAACATCACTTGGCAATTAGTCATTGTCTAATTCTGTGCATTTATAGTTACTTGGTATGGTACCAGTCGTTTTAACTTCTTCAAAAATATGTGGCTCAAAGAATTATTCAGGTGATCGACCTGTACCCTCCTTTTGAGTATTTATTTTTTCCGCCTGTGTTTGGTTATTGTTCTGTTTGCCCAGGGAAGGAGTTATAGCATCCCCACTTACTCCCAGTCCACTGGTATTCCCCAAGCATTAGTCATTTTTTTTTAAATCTGTCTCTTTGTTCTTTAGGAATTTTAGGTTTTCCTGTTTCATTTGTACAAATCTCCAATGTTTGATTTAGTTCTAGGTTAAACCGAACTTCTTTTTTAAAGGTATTTGCGCTTTCTGTCACATGTTCATTTACCGGTATCTTTATTTTTGAATCTTTAGACATCTCAGAGTCATTATGGAAAATCACATCAGAACAATCTGTTTTCTCGGCAATGCAGGTATTATAAGTACTTAGTCACTTTTCAGAAACCACCCGGTCATTGCTATGGCCTTCTGACCCCTCCTTTGATGACTGTTTTTGTGCTGTACAGGGCTTTCCTATTTGCTCAGCTAACATTTTCACTTGGGCCTCGAGACACTGGAATCTTTCCATCTCTCTAGAATCCTCTCTCTTTGGCCTAGATCGATATTGGTTGTTTTCCCCCTGATTGTATCTATTCTGATACCTCTCAGGGGAATGATTTCTACTGGGATTGTTCCTAAACTCTTGATTCATATGTGGAGGGGAGCGGGGTGCACCCCTCCTTTGGTTGTAGTCCCCTGGTGGGAAATCATTGTACTGACGGGGAGTGTAATTCATATTCTGTCTCATGTCCTGTCTCTCATGTTGTGGGTACTGACCCCTATGTTGATTCCCATTATCAGTAAATCGATCCACATATCGGGGTCTATCCTGATTACCATATATCATGATGTTGGGATCAGGATCAAATCTGCTCTGCATCCCCAATGTCTGGTAGGGACCCTTATTTCTTTGATCCTGATTTTGTCTCTGGTGATTGTTCATACCAGACATATCAGGCCGATAGCTACACCTAGGACCTAGGATAGTACCTAGGGCTGATGTAGCTCTCCCTATTACTAGGATCATGTGATTGAAACATTGGTACAGGAAGTGACAACCTCTGTTGATTACCCCTTTGTTCAGGTGTCAAATTATTTTTACCTGGACTTTGAGCAGACTCAAGGGGCATTTTGGCTGACCTGATTTCCATCACTGTTGCTCAGGGTTCTTTAGGTTTTGGTCTAGTGTCTTTCATTGTATCACTTTCTCTACCCTGACAATAGAGTACTTTGGTGTACAATCCACTCATCCACTTGTCATGATCAAATTCACGGACCAAATGTGATATGATGTCTTTCTGTAGCCCATAGAAGTAGGCAGTTTTAAATTCATTAGAATTGGGGTCAAAAGATACATCAAAGCGAGAAAATGCTTTTTATAAATCTTGTAAAAACTGGGGAGGGGATGTATTAGGCCCAGCAGTGATTGTGTAAACAACTTTCTTTGCCTCCTACAATGACTGGAAAGGAGAAAAATAACACCTAATCTCTTTTTCAAACTCTGCCCATGTCATATTCTTCTGTTCATTCAATCCCCTTATGATACTGGCTGTGGGAGCATCTAGAGTTAAATGAAAATACTGTCTGTATTGTTCCTTAGGTATCGGGAGGGCTTTAAATATGTCATGCACTGCCTCTAAGTGATCCTCTATGCAGCATTCCCCTCCCATTGGTATGGTCTGAAGGCGCTGGTAGGTTGAACGCCCTTGGGAACCGAAGTTCTGGTCAGTAGAGGGAGAAGAGAGAGTCCAAAGGTGCGTGTGCGCATCTGGTATGTGTGCAGCTGGTGCGAAATTCCTGTGGTAGCTGCTTCCTAGCGGTAGGTGTGGTGGCTGATCGGTCAGGAGTATGTGTTCGATCTGGCCGTAATTATCCAGACTGAGAGTGGCAGCGTTAGGCCTGAGGAGAACGCCTGGCTGGGGGTGCGAGACCAGCAATGATTACTTAGAGTGATGGGGAGTGAGCGGCAGATGTTGATATTAGAACAGTTATACCGAATGGTGTCATAGTATCTCTGTGTTCTAGTTGAGTGGTGGTGTAAGGAGAGAGTAAGCATGGGGTGTGATCTGAGGTATGCTCTTTTAAAGGATCCATGCATTCCAAGGCATAATGCGGACGTCTTGCAATTCTGCAATTCGTCCGCTCTCCACACTCATCAGCTCTCCACACTCCTCCGCTCTACACACTCCTCCACTCTTCACACTCATCCGCTCTTCACACTCATCCGCTCTTCACACTCATCTGTATTTCGCACTCATCCGCATTTCGCACTCCATACACATTCACTCTCCACACTCATCCACTCTCCACACTCATCCGCTCTTCACACTCATCCGCTCTTCACACTCATCCGCTCTTCATACTCATCCGCTCTTCACACTCATCCACTCTTCACACTCATCCGCTCTTCACACTCATCCACTCTTCACACTCATCTGCATTTCGCATTCATCGGTATTTCGCACTTCTAATGCAAATGGTCACTGCTTCTAAATGCAGTTGGGTACACTTCTAAATTCAACTTTCTCAGAGAGGCTATTGGGCTAAGTGCGAGATAAGTGCAGAAAAGTGCTGGGAAGGGGGGATGTAGGGATACAGACACAGTCCCGCGGTGCGAGATAAGTGCTGAAAAGTGCTGGGAAGGGGGGCTGTAGGGATACAGACACAGTCCCGCGGTGCAAGGGGTTGCCAGGGAGGCAGTGCAGGGGAGAGTGGCTGGGCCAAGGACCGAGAGCGGTGAGTGGCCCAGTTGCAGATTCAGTGCAGTTTCAGTACGTTTAGCAGGGGAGAGGGGGAGAGAAGGCGGAGGCAAAGAGGAAGGTTTTTGAGGTGCTTCCGGAACGGAGATGGTTCTCCTCGAGTTTCAGGGAGGCAGGAAGGCTGTTCCAGAGGGAGGCCCCTGCAGCGGAGAGCGATCTGCCCCCAACTCGTTGTTTGGAGAAGCGGCTGACCCTGAGGGAGTTGGAGGCGGATGAGCGAAGAGCTCGAGAAGGAAAATATTTAGGAAGAGAGAGTTGAAGGTATTTTGTCCCAAGGCCCCAGAAGGCCTTGTGGACAATGCAGAGGGTTTTGAACTTGATCCTCGCAGTCACTGGGAGCCAGTGTAGTGATTTCAGTCCTGGAGAGATACGGTCCCTGGGCTTGAGGCCAAGGACAAGTCTCGCAGTCCTGTTCTGGATGAGTTGCAAAGGGCGGAGAGTAGAGGCGGGCCGATTTAGATAGAGGCTGTTACAGTAGTCCAGCTTAGAGAGAACCAGGGCTCTAGAGACGGTGAGCTTCTGGGGGAAGGAGAGGAAAGGAAGGACAGCTTGGACGATTTGTGTACATATACTTTTTATTATAAACAGTTACATTTTAAAATAACATCTTATCCTCTTTACTGCCGCATTATCTATAATAAACAGAAGAGAAGAAAAAAAATACAGCAGCAAGACGAAATTCACTCTGCATTATTTGTAAAAGAAGAAGAAAAAAATTACAGGAAAAGAACAAACTTCACTTTGTCAATTAAACACAGGGGATTCCCTTGGCTACTCTCCCTGCCTGATATTTATAGAAGGTCAACCGTACAGCACACAATAACCTCAATTCACTTGGATAATGACCAATTTTCTGTCCCCCACGCGACCTCCCTTCGCTCGCTTCTGAGGAATGGGCCCAGGATTGTCTTCGTAATCTTGAAAGCTTGAAGTGCACAGCGAGAGCATGCAGTTATCTGCAGTTCTCAAGCCGGTGCTAAGTGAGACTGGGAATGCCTCCTCACAGCCCAGTCTCAGATGGTCCGTGTCAGCAGCTCAGCAAAAAGCAATCTGAACTTTTTCCTGTCAGACTTTTTCAGCAAACCTCGGACTGCAGATACTCTGCACCAATCAAATTAAAAAGGCTGTATCACCCTTCCTTCCACAATAGCTCATTTTTGGAACCACTGCAGATACTCTGCACCAATCAAATTAAAAAGACTTTATCACCCTTCCTTCCACAATAGCTCATTTTTTACAGTAAGAAGCTTTAGCTAAAATCATTTCCTGGCATGCAGATTCTGCTTTCTTCAAACACAGTGAAAATCCAAGTGCACGTTTAAAAACGAATTTAGAACATGTATTTCTACCTCATTTTCCACATGGAGAACACATTATAGTGTTAATGAGTTAGTACTAGTAATTAGTATTTGTTAATTAAGTCAGTCAGTTAGATTGCTAATGTAGTCTCCTGTGAATGAGGCATTTCAAGTAAGAGAAAAAAGAAAAATATATATATATATATATATTCGGGTGTATTGCAGCCTGTATCCATTTGCATACCCATATGTTATGCTAGAAACATTGGGCTGGCTATAGGTGTGCCACATTATTGCTGGCAATAGGTGTTATCACATTCAGTGAAGCGCTATAAATTATACTACATTATTAGCTCCCGCCTGATTGATGCTATAGGTGTTGAGGGTGGCAGATGTAAAGCTTTCCTCCAAAATAAACCTTCTATTTTGGGGCAAAATTCAGACGGTATGGCTGGCATTGCTTCAGCAGCATAGAAAATTGCTGGGACTACTTTAGTTTTGTAAAAGTTAATTGATGCTTTAAGGGAAAAACGTCCAAACTTCTTGTCCATCATCTGTGTTTGGATGCTTAAGGTTTTAGTTTTTTGACAGATGGTTTCCTGCATAGGTTTTTCTTGCGGACTGGTGCTGATTGTGACACCTAGATATCTGAATGCTTGCACTCTTTCTAGTTGGTCTTTGAGTAGGTGCCATCTTGGTGATCTTGTATTTTTTGTGTTAGGTGCCTTTTCTATTTTCATCATTTTGGTTTTTGTTCGGTTTATCTCAAGATCGTTCAGTGTAAGATAGACCAAAAGGGTATTGAGTTTCCTTTGTAACCTGACAGTGGTCTGGTCGATGAGGATAATGTCATCGGCATAGAGACGTCTGCAGATCTTTTCTTCGCCGAAGGATGGAGGAACGGTTCTAATGCCACTTTTAGAGCTTTGGAGGTCACCGATGTAAGCCTTGTAGGGAGCAGGGGCGAGTGGACAGCCTTGCTTGACCCCTCTATACGTTGGAATACTTCTAGAGAGGAGTCCTGTCTTGTTAAGTCTTACTCTCACAATGGTATCTGTGTGCAGGGCTTTTATGGGGGGCCAAGATGGATGAAGGAAAACCCCATGTTGAAAGTTTGTTACAAAGCTTGTCTCTATTCACCTTGTCAAAAGCCTGAGATAGATCTATGAAGGGTATTTTGAGACGAGGGGAACCTTTTAGGACTTTTTATTTTAAGATACTAAGTATCATAATGTTAGCAGAAGTTCCTATGTTTTTAGTGAAGCCAGTTTGAAAGTGTTCATGACCTTTTGAAGATAGTAAACATTATCTAAAATGTTTCAAAAAGAAACCCTCCAAAAAGCTTTCCGATGCAGTCCAATAGTGCAATGGGACGGTAGCTGGCTGGATTTCCCTTGTCCCCCTTTTAGTATATCGGGACGATGTTTGCTGTTTTCCAGGACTTCGTTATTGTGTTGGTTTCTTCACACATTCTAAAGATTTCTGAGATCAGTGTAGCCCAAGCTTCAGCATTTACCTTTAAGTCCATGTTTGAGAGCCCGTCAGGGCCGGTCGCTCTTGATGTTTTTAGCTTATTGATTTTGTTGGTAATGGTTACCTTGTCTAGCTCTATATCCCATTTTCCATTGGTAAGAAGAGGTTCCCAATTGTTTGATTGAAGTTTGTCAAAGAGATTTCAGAAGTATAGAGACCACTTAGAGTTCTCAGCATATTTTCCGAGTCTTTCTGGTGTAGACTGATCTTATATGATTTTAACCAATGTGTGTAGTTCTTCGTTGCCGCTTTGGCAGCTTCCACTGTGTGAGGCACCTCGATTCCAAGCGTTTCTGTCTCAGGATTTGATTGTTCGAGTGGCAATGGATCGCAATTTGGTTCGCTCTTTTAGCCGTGCGCTGGTAGGGGATGAGCAGGGGGCAATGATCTGTTGATGGTAATGTGTTGGTTGAGGTGGCTTGATCTTTGTTTACCAAGTGTCACCTTGTTACTTCCTCAATTGCTTCATCCATTAATCTGAGCCTGGTGCCAGCTAAGTTTATCACCACTCTTGCCTCCATTTTCTGATCCTTTGACAGTAGTTCTAGATATCCCGTTTCCCATGTGGTTTCCCATGTGGTTTTAAGGAGTTTATGGTCGCTGTCCCGTGTACGTAGTACTTCGAAAGAGGTTGTTTTTGCTAGGTAAATATGGTCAAGGTAAGCTTGTTTTTCTGCTAGCTCCCATGTAGGAATTCTAGGTTCTTCCTTGGATATCAGCCAATGAAGATTGTGGGGGTCCCAGGAATCCATGGCTGCACTCCATTGCTTCCCTCTTGCTGTTGATTCAGGGTCAAAGTGAGATTGATTTCTTTTATATTTCTCAGAAAAGACAGAGTTTTGTGCAGCAAACTGTCCAAGTGATTCAATTGTCGCATTCAGGTCCCTGCACAAAATGATGTTATCTGTCATGCATCAGCCCTGGAGATTGGTTTACCGTTGGAAGTACTACTAACATGGCTGCTGGTTTCCTAACTTAACAGTCTAGTTTATTTCAAGATGGCCGATGGAACCTATAACTGGCAAATCAGACCAGCGCACTGCGCGTTGTATCATTCCTTGTTACGTGCACTGCCAGTCTCTCATAGCGACTAGCCTAACTCCTCTTTCCCGTGTTTTCCCTTTTGTTTTAGTCTTACCTGACCTTCCTTATACTGCCACTCCCGGTGTTTCTATACTTTCAGGTAAGGTGATCGGGATCTATCTAACTGTGCTTGCAGTCACGACGCGTACCTCCAATCACGACGCGTATTCCATGTCTGTGTCTCTTTCGGTAACTTCTATTTGCCTCTGCAATAAGTTTCCGCTTTCGCGGGTTGTTCATCTCTCTTTCTCTTTCTACCTGTCTGGTTCTGTCAGCTCCATTTTTCTTTTCCGTGTGTCTTTGTATCCTGTTCAGAACACCTCTTCTATGTCCTGTCATTCAGGAGTTGTACCCGGAAGAGTGTGTCACCGCTCTTACTCTATGGTCTCACTACCCACCGGTTTACCTCAATCTGAACGAGTGTTATCTGTTACTTGGTTCCTCCTAAATCATTGGAGTTATATATCCAGAAGGTTGGCTGACCAGATCTACCAGCAGCAAGACTTCTTGTTTTTGATTGTCATCTCTTTGATTACGGACTGGATTCCGACCGGGGTTTTCTCTCTATGCAATCAATTGGGCATCCAAAAAGCCCTGTCCTCGGTGTATCACCCTCAGTCTAACGGACAGACAGAAAGGCTAAATGCCAATTTGGAACAGTACCTTTGCTGTTTTTGCAACAAGGAGCAAGATGACTGGGCAGACTTGCTGCCGATGGCTGAGTTTGCCTATAACAATACCTACCACACAGCTATCAAGATGAGTCCTTTCAAGTGTATGTATGGATACCATCCTCACCACTTACCAGGAACTTCAAACTTCAGAGGTCAGACGACCACTCCCGCTTTGGAAAGGATGCTCACTGATCTCCAACGTACCTACAAGGAAGCTTTGCAAGCACTGGAGGACAGTCGCAAGACTTATAAGACTTATGCAGATGCCAAACGCTGTGCCGTTCCCCTCTGGAAGCCGGGTTATTTAGTATGGCTCTCCACAAGATATCTACCCCGGTGGACTCATATGGGGAAATTTGCAGCAAAATATATAGGTCCCTACCAAATTCTGTCACAGATCAATCCAGTAGCATTCAGATTAAAACTGCCTCACACATTGCGACGGATACACCCAGTCTTTCATTCCTCTCTACTCAAGACACATCTAGAAGATCCATACAAGAGAACTCGGAGAAGAACAGTCATCACTCCTCTTGAGGAACCGGAAGAATATGAGGTGGACAGAATCGTGGATTCCCGTTACAGGAAAGGAAACTTACAATATCTGATCCATTGGAAGGGATATCCATTAGCTGAAAGGACCTGGGAACCAAGATCCCATGTGCATGCACCCAAACTTGTACAGCATTTCCATAGACTGTATCCAGGGAAACCAGGAGGACGCAAGTATCGAAGGGGGCATACTGTCATGCATCAGTCCTGGAGATTGGTTTACCGTTGGAAGTACTACAAACATGGCTGCTGGTTTCCTAACTTAACAGTCTAGTTTATTTCAAGATGGCCGACGGAACCTATAACTGGCAAATCAGACCAGCGCACTGCACGTTGTATCATTCCTTGTTACGTGCGCTGCCAGTCTCTCATAGCGACTAGCCTAACTCCTCTTTCCCTTGTTTTCCCTTTTGTTTTAGTCTTACCTGACCTTCCTTATACTGCCACTCCCGGTGTTTCTATACTTTCAGGTAAGGTGATCGGGATCTATCTAACTGTGCTTGCAGTCACGACGCGTACCTCCAATCACTACGCGTATTCCATGTCTGTGTCTCTTTCGGCAACTTCTATTTGCCTCTGCAATAAGTTTCCGCTTTCGCTGGTTGTTCATCTCTCTTTCTCTTTCTAACTGTCTGGTTCTGTCAGCTCCATTTTTCTTTTCCGTGTGTCTTTGTATCCTGTTCAAAACACCTCTTCTATGTCCTATCAGTCAGGAGTTGTACCTGGAAGAGTGTGTGACAGCTCTTACTCTACGGTCTCACTACCCACCGGTTTACCTCGAGCTGAACGAGTGTTATCTGTTACTTGGTTCCTCCTAAATCATCAGAGTTATATATCCGGAAGGTTGGCTGACCAGATCTACCAGCAGCAAGACCTCTTGTTTGTGATAGTCATCTCTTTGATTACGGACCGGATTCCGATCGGGGTTTTTTCTGGCGACCGGCTTTTTCCCCGTTTTAGGGCGTGCTCCTCGGGTCACCTCTGGATCTGTAGCATATTCAGACCACGGAGGCTGCCGAGGGAGCGCGACCCTACCTACGACAAAAAAAAGAGAAGAAGCCTGGAAAGGAGGCAAGGATTAAGACGAATAAGAAGAGTACAGTCAGCATGGAGGAGATTCCAGAAGAGACAGGTGAGGAGGAGTCAGGGGAGGAGGAGGTCCAGCCTGACATTATCTGTCGTTCCAGCTTCATTGGAGTCCTCAAGCAGGGCATTGATTTTAGTGATGAAGTACTCCACTGGGAAATCTTTAGGGTTGCAGCAAAGGTTGATCACCAAGTAAGTTTTTGGTTTCATCTTATGTTTTCCCAAAGTTCGTCGGTGCAAAGAGACTAGAGTGGCAAGGGTCTGCAGGTCTCTTATTAGTGTTTTTTTCTAGATTGAGGGAGGACCTTGACCTGATGGCAGTCAGGAGCCCAGCTCTAGGTCTTCAGTGCGGGGGATAAAGCGAGTATGTAGCCATCGAGGGATGTCTTATTTAGCATCCAAGTCTCTTGCACACATAAGAGGTCAAAAGAATCTAAGTTTACATCAGAGGTGGACATCAGATGAGAGAAGCCCCTCATATTCCATGACCCAAGTGTTATTAAGTTGGTTTCCCGCGAGGAAGTTCCTGGATTGCAGTCTTCGGACAAAGTACTTAATTTCTAGGATTTGTTGGTGATCAAAGCTTCCGGGAGCCAGGACCATCTTTTTTTTTTATTCAGTTATCTTCCTTTGTAGTATTGAAGAATGTTTTTCATTGATTCCATTATTCTTTGAAATGTCGTGATCAATAGAGGACCAGGTCGGATTCTCTCTTTCTCGAAAGAGCTCTCCCAATAGCAATTTGCATCCGTTTTGGTATTCCTGGTTGGACGAAAGTTGATTTTTTGTGTAGCTCCTTCACTGAGCTCTCGATTGCCAGGCTCTTCCTGTGTTCTGCTGCAAACTTTCCTGGGAGCCAACTGTTTTGGAAGTCTGGTGTTTTGTCTCAAGTGGATTGTATGTTTCCTTGCACAGGAACAAGATTTAGACCGATGTTGTCCTTTCCTGTCTGTTTCTGGATCCCAACATCGTCTAGTGTGGACTTCTCACTCTTGATAGTCTTTGGTGTGAGTTAATGATCTGATCGCACAATCTCTTGTCCCTTTGATCATTTACTCTATTTGTACGTAGGGAGGATCTTGAGTTGTTTTGTCTAGGTGACCTAAGTTCAATTAGGTCATATCCCAGTTTATGGAGATTTTTGGATGCTTCCCTTAATAGTTTCTTTGTTGTGGAGGAAAGTATATGCAAATAAATTTGGTCCGTGTCCTTGTCGTTCATGAACTCCACTAAATCAATGTCTCTTGTGATAAGTTTTCTCAGGGAATGCACATGATGCATTAAGTTCAGTGTGTTCTTCCAATTCAAAATTACGTGGTCTCCGTCTTTAAGGACACGCTCTATTGCAAAGGAGCGAGTTTTTGTTGATCGCTCAGATCTCGTCTGCCTCTGTATCTTCTCTTCTCAGAAGTAGTCTTGTTCTTCAAGTCTTCTGTGACTTCTAGATCTTTGGAGGAGAGTATGGTCTCTTCCTTGATTACTGAACCCGACTTTTGAGATCAATCTTGATGACGGGCGAGGGTCTTGATGCTCTCTTGAAATACCGTCATGCTGCGATTTGGTAGACGTTCGCTCCCTGGTTCGTGATCTGTTTCTGATCGCGACATATGTCTTACAGTTTTCAGAGATAGAGGACTTTGTGAGAGTCCTGTCGGTCTGCTTTTTTGTTGTGGTCTCGTCTCTTTTCTCCCTTTTGACTGGGAGCCTGATTGGTTTGTTTTCCAGGGCTATGAATTTTGATTCTGGTTCCAATGGAGATTAACTGTCTTGTGAAGCAGCTGCTTTCCTTTTACCTCGAGTGCAGGCCACCAAATTGTGATCTAAAGACTCTGTAGAGTGTTTGCTGGAGATTTCAAGACAGCAGCATCAGTTCACTTTCCGTAGGAGACGAGGGGGTTTGGCCTCTGTGCTTAGTTATGGATAGTTGGCCAGTCACTGACTGTTGAGGTGGAATCTGGCCTTTCGGCAAAGGTCTTATCCCAAAGTTAAGCACAGGTTGTTTAGAGGATTACAGAGTGACCTGCTCCTTTGATTTCATTTTAATTGATGCATCTGGAAGCAAGTCAATGCTCAGGTCAGCATCTTGTATCAAACAACCTTTTTTTCCCTTGAGTGTGAGAAGATGTGTTTGAGTCATTGATTTCAGATTTAAAGTTTGTCGGCCATTCTTTAACTTGTCTTTGTTTGTGTTTGCGCCTTGTTTCAGATTTCGAGTGATTACTTTTCGTACTTGAGCTTTTATAGTCATGTGGGCAGGAGTTGTTGGAGGACATGCCGGGATCACCAGTGCTGGCAACAAGGCTTTGTCTGGCGCCTGCAACAGGGTCATTGCAGAGAAAACAAAAGGTTCCCGGATCAGAGGTTCCATTTGTGTCTGTACCGTTTCTATTTTGTTGATAACATTTGTTTGTGCTTCAACAGGATGAGTGAGAACAGATTGTCTCTCCACTTCCTTTGCTGTTATATAGCCTTCTAGGAAGTTAAGTCTGGTTTGAATATATGCAGCCATTGTTAATTGGTCCTTCAGAGTATCATTTATGGCTTTATAAAGCTTGGTGAATGGAGCCAGTGCTATTGTTAGTGTGGACATTATGGTGAAGAGGTCAATTTTTCTGTGTGGCGTTCCAGGTTCCGACGCTCCATGGTTCTCGCTTTGACTTTGTTTGCCTCTCGGGTCCTCCAGTAGAGACAACACTGGACGGTTTTCGTGAATAGGAGTCATATTTGGAGGCCATTGAGTGTCCCCTACTCCTGTTGCAGGCAGTGTAGACAGTGGTGCTTCATTCAAGTAATCCCTGTCAAGATCCCTGTTGAAATTTGTTAACTTTACTTTGTCAATGTCTCCCTCCTCGATATGTACAGAGTCAACCTTTTGATTTTCTTTATCATTGTGTGGCACGATATTCAAGGACTGCTCCGTTGCCCTTTTTCCCACTGATGAATGAGAGTAGGTAGTGGATTTTGCAGGGTACACTGGAAGGTTTTTTTTGTGGTGGAGATTTTTTGTGTCGGAGTCCCCACATGCCATCTCTTCTTGAAGAAGTTGTCATTAGCGTTGATACCAGAAGTGTTTTGAAAGATGGTGGTTACGTGTGCAAACTGGCTCGTAACTCCTTTTTCGTGCTCACCCTCGACCCGCGAGCCTTCTAAGAGCTTGATGTCTGATATTTCGGATTTTTCATTAGGGATCTCAGATTTTTTTTAGGGGGAAGAATCTCGTAATCTCTCCTACGAAGGGGAGGGGGCAAAGTGGTTTGTTTGTATTCTATTAATTTTTGAGATTTGATTTGGGATGTGTCCATGTTTTGAAGGCTTCAAGATTTGTTGATCTTTCCGGAGCGTTTATTTATTTGGGCCCCAGCTGCGTGATCCAAATGGAGAAAATTCTTTAAGAGACCAGGTGCTGTCAACAAGTCTGTGTTGGTTAGATCCTGTTTAGAGGTGTCAGTAAATTCGCTGGTGACCCTTAACAGGGTAGCGTCCGGAATTTCTCCTAAAGGCGTTACAGGCAATGGGTTGGATTCAAAGACCCCCATAGTATTATAAGTGCAATCTAACAGGACTGAGGACTCAGGGTCCGTCATGCTCCCAATAGAGGGCGTTTTTAAGCCTGCACCCATTTTTACAGGGTAAATTTCAATTATAGTTTCCAGTGTGTGGTACTGTGATTTTAGAAGTTCACAAGGCTTTCCATCATTGTTCTCCCTCTGGGAGCCAGCGTCTGACAACTCAGTCAGGGCTGGGACCACTGCAGCAGCCCATCTGTCATCTGTTTCCTCATACATCGGAATAGATGATGCCGTCCTGATTTTTTCCTCTGGATATGCCCCCTCGCTCGCGTCCAAATGAGGGCTCTCTCGTGGAGCATCTCCTGTAGACCCGGGGGGCCCGCTCACGACAGCGGGGTCAATCTCCAGGCAGGCTTGCACAGAGGGTGGGCTCCCCACTGACTAGGGCAGGCACCCCCCTGCTCCTCCACAGTCTCTGCCACCAGAGGCCCTGACTCCACCCCTCAGCCTCCCCGGCTCCCACGACCGCCATCTCCATGCCGGGCTTCAGGCCTGGAGCGCCAGCTTAGTGCCACTGACCGAGGACAAAGGAGTCAGTGGCATCGACAGGCATAAGGTAAAGTGGGAATACAGAATGGGACTCAGTTTGCGCATTTGTCTCAATCCGGGTGGCGGATGCTGTTAGGTTGATAGGGAGGTCCAAGTCAATCTGCAGTTTGTTATGAATTATGGTCCCGGAGGCAAGCCCCTCGTTCGAAGGCAGAGTGCCGATGCTAGGAATTTTCCGTGCACACAGTTCCAACTGTTTCACTTGAGTGATTTGACTGGGAGTAGTGACAACAGGACTCGTGTTTTCCTCTTTCTCAGAATAGCTCATACTGGCAAACTCTTCTTCCAACGTAGCTGTAAGCGTTGGAAGAGGGAAGAGCACAGGATCCGGGCGTTCTTTAGTCTCTTTTATGTGGCGGTCTCTTGAGTTTAGGGCTTTCAGAGGGCTGCGGCGCTCCAAGCCGCTATCTTCAGTTCTTGTGTGGATACTCCGGAGCCAATGCCCTGTTTCTGTTTGAGAGTTAATTTGCATGGTGACCTGATAACCTTAAGGTATCAGGGTCGCTGGGGCTAGAGCTAGAGGTGGGGCATCGGGCGTGGGCGGCCGCAGACTGCCACTGACTGCGGCAACTCGGCGGCAACTCCGCGGCCTCCTGGGGGGTTTGAGTGTTCTGTAGCCCCTACTCCTCCAACCAGCAAGGTAGCAGATAAACTCTGCAAAGGGTGACTGCCACTGACTGCGGCGATTCAGCGACAACTCCGCGGCTGCTCTGCGGCCTCCAGGGGGTTTTGAGTGTTCTGTAGCCCCTCCTCCTCCAACCAGCAAGGTAGCAGAAAGACTCTGCAAAGGGTGACTGCCACTGACTGTGGCAACTCAGCGACAACTCCACGGCCTCCTGGGGGTTTTGAGTGTTCTGTAGCCCCTCCTCCTCCAACCAGCAAGGTAGCAGAAAGACTCTGCAAAGGGTGACTGCCACTGACTGTGGCAACTCAGCGACAACTCCACGGCCTCCTGGGGGTTTTGAGTGTTCTGTAGCCCCTCCTTCTCCAACCAGCAAGGTAGCAGAAAGACTCTGCAAAGGGTGACTGCCGCTAACTGTGGCGATTCAGCGACAACTCCGCGGCCGCTCCACAGCCTCCAGGGGGTTTTGAGTGTTCTGTAGCCCCTCCTCCTCCAACCAGCAAGGTAGCAGAAAGACTCTGCAAAGGGTGACTGCCACTGAATGCGGCAACTCAGCAACAACTCAGCTGCTGCTCTGCGGCCTCCTGGGGGTTTTGAGTGTTCTGTAGCCCCTCCTCCTCCAACCAGCAAGGTAGCAGAAAGACTCTGCAAAGGGCGACTGCCACTGACTGCGGCAACTCAGCGACAGCTCTGCGGCCACTCCGTGGCCTCATGGGGGTTTTGAGTGTTCTGTAGCCCCTCCTCCTCCTCCAACCAGCAAGGTAGCACAAAGACTCTGCAAAGGGTGACTACCACTGACTGCAGCAACTCAGCGACAGCTCCGCAGCCTCCTGGGGGTTTTGAGTGTTCTGTAGCGCCTCCTCCTCCAACCAGCAAGGTAGCAGAAAGACTCTGCAAAGGGTGACTTCCACTGACTGCGGCAACTCAGCAAAAACTCTGCAGCCACTCCGTGGCCTCCTGGGGGTTTTGAGTGCTCTGTAGCCCCTCCTCCTCCAACCAGCAAGGTAGCAGAAAGATTCTGCAAAGGGTGACTGCTACTGACTGCAGCAACTCAGCGACAACTCTGCACCCGCTCCGTGGCCTCCTGGGGGTTTTGAGTGTTCTGTAGCCCCTCCTCCTCCAACCAGCAAGGTAGCAGAAAGACTCTGCAAAGGGTGACTGCCATTGACTGCGGCAACTCAGCGACAACTCCGCGGCTGCTCCGCGGCCTCCTGGGGGTTTTGAGTGTTTTGTAGCCCCTCCTCCTCCAACCAGCAAGGTAGCAGAAAGACTCTGCAAACGGTGACTGCCACTGACTGCGGCAATCCAGCGACAACTCTGCATTGTTATAGGCAGTGGCAGCTGCACTTATTGTTCTTAACTCTCGGGCGCCAACAGTATCGTTGGGAAGAAAACCACCAACCATTGAATGTGCATTAGTCAGTTTTCCCACAGCCACATCGTAAATGGCATCTGGCTGTAGTGGTGTTAATGATAAGGCCCCTGCATGAACTAGCGAGTCGGTCAGCTTACGAATTAAATCAACTCGCCCGCAGCCCACGTTTGTATATGTGGGGGACTCCAAGATACAGATTCTAAAGATGGTATTTGACGGCCTCTGGGCACTGAAACTTTGGTGCAGAGAGCGCAGAATTTGCGAATGTAATCCATCAATGAGCAGGGACAGACATTTAACCCAGCCTAACCGCTTCAGAAAAGATGGATTGTGCGCGTAGTAGATTTTGGAGTTACCAGCGCAGTCACAGCATGAGCCGCAATTTCATTAGTTGCCGGCATGCCAGTAGTCAGCAAAAACGGCACCGGTTACAGAATAATACTAAAAGAGCAGACACAGTTTTTACAGAGTTAAAATCAAAATCACAGCATGTTGTAGCTGTACAAAATATTACAATATACAAGAAAATAAAGCCAAACACTAAACAAAAATTATTTATAAATAAAAATATAACTTGGCAAATAATGAATAAACAAATAACTCATGCTACCACTCCCCACTGCCCTCTGCCAGTTGACAGCCGACACCACTTTTCCAATGCAATTTCACCAATTGCGCGCACGCCAAATGCATGCGCTCAGTGATTATATTGGGTTCTGGGTAATGGGGCGGGATTGACTCTAAAATAAAGATAAAATAAGGATATATAAGAATGTTGTACTTCAGAAGTATAATACACTGGTGGATTATGCAAAGTAGTCATTTAAAGTCCACATATTGTCCATACCAAAGGGTATTCTTTGCAGGATTTCGAGCAGGGTTCTTTCCAAACCCCACAAATCCTATTATGAACAATGTTCTGAAACTAACTGATATAACAAGAAAAGGCAATTGCTGACTGAGCACTTGCTCACATGTTGTGTATGATTTAGGTGGTTCAGTAAAATAAATGTTGCTATAACTTTTACCACCATAGTTCTGCCATTAATGGAACTACTGCCAATGTTACCACACTGCCAAATGCCAGATTAGGGTTTCAAATGAAGGAGATACCTTTGCTGAAGTATTGGAGGTGTTTTCAACTCCAAACTCTTCTCCACTTGGAATGTCGTTGGCGTAAGTCTCACTCAGATTCTGCTTTACTTTCACTGGCTTCTTTTCACTCTTCCTAAAATGATGCCCTTCTCTGTGCTAAGTGTTCCTATTATTCAGATCTCCTTAACTCTTACTCATCTCACCCTGATTGTCTTTTCCAAACTTTGGCTCATATAGTTTCCTCTTCTTCTTCTTACTCTTATCTCCCCCCTTTTGTCCACTGATCTTGCATCCTACTTTTCCTTGAAGGTTACTCTTCTCTGTTCTGCTAGTGTGCCTTCTTCTTCTTCTTCTTCTTCTTCTTCTTCTTCTTCTTCTTCTTCTTCTTCTTCTTCTTCTTCTTCTTCTTCTTCTTCTTTTTCTTCTTCCTCTTCTTCTTCTCCTTCTTCAAACTTATTTCTTCTCTTATCATGTCTTATCTTTTCTATTGTTCATGTCTTCTTTTTGTCTCTCTGTCTCTCGCCTTAGCCCCATTATGTCTATTTTCATTTCTTCTATTTGTCTTCTTTGTTCTTTCTCTACCTGTCCTGATGATTCTATTTCTCTTGCCCCATCTTCTCTCTCCTGGCTATCTTTTTATTGTTGTATTAAATGTAACATTCTTTGTATGGTTTTCAAATCTCTTTTACTCTTTCCCCACCCTATCTTTCTTCCTTGGTGTCCTTCTATTCTCCGCCTTGTCCACTTCACTCACAGTCTCTTTTTCTTTTAACTGTCCCTCGTCCAGCCTGTGCCCAGTCCTGATTTTGCTAATTTCCCACTCTCTCTTCATTCAATCTCTTCAGACCTTCTATTTCGTGCTGCTCTTAAATCTCATCTTCTTTAGTTTTCTTTTGATTACCCTCTCACAATTATTCTCCCTATTGATTATACTGTGATGTGATATTTGGTACAGCACTTTGGGGTAAAGTGCTTAATACATACAAAATAAATACAAATACAAAAATGTCAACCATTCCTATCCCTCAGAAATTGTGGATTTACCACATAAAGAATTGGCATTTCCTTTTTATCTCCAAGATATCTATGGAAATGATAACAGACACAACTGTTACCACACTTAAAATCTGTTGGTTATTGCACCAGTTTGAATGGAGGTAACACTAACCAAGTTTGATAACATTTGCTTGGAAGTACCACCAAACTCAAAATGAGCCCTATTGAACCTGTCCCCATTTTCTGTTTTCTTTCTGTTACAATAAATTAATCCACATAGTACCCCAACTTTTTTCTTAAAAGAAAAAGATTGAATTACAAATATAAAATGCAGTTTTGAAATTAGATGGGGATATTGAAATAGGATGGCTTTGTCTATAGGTCTCCGTGACTGCTCTCATGGCAAAATAATGACTTCAGGCAGGACATTTTGGACCTATTGGATTCATTGGTTTTCTCAGTCAATCACCAGTATCCCAGAGTTAAGTAGTACCATAGCGATTTGTTTTGCCCAGTCCAACAAGCAGATACCTTATCTATCCAAGCACATTTCTTATATAGATTTGAATTTGATTTGAGCCAGTTTGCCCGTCCCCAAATATTATATGACATCATAAAATATAATACAATATAACACAATGTAAAATACAATATAGCACAATGTACAATATATCATATTATTCTTATTAACGGAAGCCCCGAAGAGTCACCTTTCATCTGTCTGCAGAAGATTGAGCCCTAAGCACTATTAAGTTCTGAGGCATTTCACAGGTCACATGCTGCATTCATTATGTTTTATCAAATTACTTGGATTTATAATACACATGTTTCCCTCACTATGTCCCTTCCTCTCTCTCTCTCACTCTCACTCTCCCTCCCTATTCTTCCCTTTTCCTCCATGTTTCTGTCTCTGCCTTTCTACATTTCTGCCACCCTATCTCTGTCTTCTTCTTCCTCTCTGTGTCTGTATCTTTCGGTAACTCCCTCTTAGTATCTCTGACTCTCTAACTCACTCTCTCTATATCTTTCTTTCTATGCATCTTTCTTTTTCTTTATCCCCTCTCCCTCTATTTC
This sequence comes from Ambystoma mexicanum, assembly GCF_040938575.1. Taxonomy (NCBI): domain Eukaryota; kingdom Metazoa; phylum Chordata; class Amphibia; order Caudata; family Ambystomatidae; genus Ambystoma; species Ambystoma mexicanum. Next base: position 359,769,607 of record NC_090932.1, on the reverse strand, counting down.
GCTCTCAGCTTCAGGTAAGTTTACTTTATTATGCAGAAGCCCCTCAACCACAAACTAGAGAAAGAGGCTCTCAACTGTGTTCTATGTCCCCACCCCAGGAAGGTCCCAATATTCTAGATATGAGGAATTACCTGCAGAACCAGAACCACTGAGATGACCAAAGCTGTGCCTTTGCCAGCCCAGTCCCTGGCTCAGTATGCAGCAGATGTTCGCCAAACAGTTGCATCCTAATAGGCTCATTCTTAGAGTAAACCATCAGAGTAATGATTTAAACCTGCTTGCAAAGAGCAAGAGGGTACCTGCCTCAATCTTTGATCTTGAATGTGTTGAGTATCAAGAGGGTGAAATAGGAGCAGGGACTGGACTATGGACTTTACCGGTCCTGAGAGCATGCTTAATGGTATCCAGAGTGACCCCTGCCACCTTCTCATCAGCACCGGTGCTGTAGGCTCCTTGCCCTGTGGCCAGCCATGTGGCACCATTGATGTCTGCACCCTTTACCATTTGTCACCCTACATGCCTGCACCTAACTTTGAGTTTGATTTTGTTGCTGAGCACCACGATTCTGATGGTTGAATGGGGACTTTACCAGACCTACCATGCCAGACATTGCCAAGACTGACACCAAACTTCTCCTCACCCATAATGACTCCGGTCCTAGCACTCCATATGTTGTCACTAGCCATTTGGCTTACCAGATTTGCCAGCCCATTAATGGCCTGAGGTAAGAGTTTACTATAGACCATAATGTTAGATCTATATACTTATTGATTGTTGTGCAATATAAGCAGTGTCATTAATTGCTGGTTTTGTGTGTTTTCATGATACGTGAGTCGACCCATTGTCTCTGGTACATTCTCAATGCTGGAATCTCTTGCAAAATGTGCAGATGTTTTCCTTAAACCTTACATTAAGGAGATACCCTTGTTTTTACAAGATACAACAGGGGTAATCAACTTGGTTGAAAGCATGGCTTTTGATATGCAAACAGAAGTGGTAGTGGGCCTAGACATCGTCTCGCTGAACACCAAGATACCTCAGGAAACAACCTTAAATGTGGTCGAAGAACTACTAATGGACAAAAGGGTAGGTGGCTCCACACCTACTTTGTTTATGCTGTGGTGCACTGAGATGGATTTAACAAAGAAATAAATTGGGCCTCATTACGAGTTGCCTGGTAAAACCGTGTTCATTACCGGCATGCCGGAATGAGCGGGTCCGTGCTCGTATGAACCCGCTAATAGCGGGTGATTATGATTGCGCGAGCACGCGCGTCCCCCTATGCCGGTAGTGGCAATACCGCCATGCTGCTAAAGGGCCTCCAACTCCCCTATACCGGCATCGCGGTACCCGCCCATAGCGGTACCGCCTCATACCAACCCCTAAATACCGGCATGGTAATACCGGAATGGTAATACCGTGTTCGCAAAAAAACTGACCCGGAAATTACATCATCGCGCAGGAACGGGAAATGGGCAGGCGGCCATCTTTAAAAACACAATCCATTGCCATCCTCCATAACCACCAGCCGATACTCGGAGAGCACAGTGGAAATCCATAGAGGATGTCAAAGGCTACCAGGTAGACCACTCCCCAGCTGCGTAAACAGCGTTACTCAGACGCAGATCTCACCATATTAGTGGACACTCTAGCTACACATGCAGAGACAATACAATCCCACGACAAGAAGCGGGAGGTGCAGCAACAAAAGTGGCAAATCTGGCAGGAGGTAGCCCGCAAGGTATCAGCCGTAGGTCCCACCACGCGCAGTGTGAGGGACTGCAGGAAGCGGTGGGATGACCTCCGGTTGAGGGTACGCAATATCATGGCCACCAATCGGAGGGAGGCAATGGCCACAGGCGGGATGCCCACCCCCCTGCCAAATTGATGCCCTGGGAGGAGACGGCCAGCAGATTCATCAGTCCTGAGTCCATCGAGGGATTATGCGAGATGGAGACGGGTGCGGCATCAACCGAGGAAGGAGGTGAGTGACCCTGCAGATCCCTGTAGGGGAGACCATGAAGTAGCACAAGTGAAGTGGTAGAGAGTCGAGGCAAGGCAATGAATTTCCCAACACCCACATGACCATACCCAAATACAGATGGTGGGCCAAACGCTGCCACACTGAAATGCATGCTGAGTGCCCATCCCTTAACCAACACACAGCCAACACACCTGGAGCTTGCCCATGTGATACTTCACACAAACCCAAAATCAGTGGCATGCCACCTGCCATGCAGTGAATGCTTACATGCCCCCTCTGAATACCCTGCGTGACACACCTGTAAGACATGAAAGCATGATCAAATGAATAATGAACAGCACCACCACTGCCATGTCACACCATCACTGATGCCCTGCATCTCTTCTACCCCCCCAGGCACTGATGAGGAAGAAGCAACCCAGGAGACAACTGCGAGGGCATCCACCTCACACCGTAAGAAGAGGGCAACCACCACCTCCGCTGGAGACAAGCCGGCCACACCCACACCTCTCCAAGGGGAGTCCCTGGAAGCACCCGCCTCCACTGGGGAAGAACTTGATGCCAGTGTGGAGCCTGAGGGAGACACTGAGGTGACATGCCCGGCCACCCCGCGCCCCGTGCCCACCCCTTCGCCCCAACACCTGCAGTCACCCACCTGCAGTGAAGTTGATCCCTCCCTCCGTGACTGTGACCTACCCACCTCTGAGGAGTCCAGTCCCGAAAATGTCATCCACGTGACTGCACAACCCACCACTCCAGCCCCCTCCAGAACCCTGGAGACATGATTGTCGATGGTGGAGGCCCAACAGGGGGCCATGTTAGACCTACTCCGCCAGTACATAGCAGACGGGGAGGAAACCAGGCAGGGTATTGCCACAGCAATTGCAGGGACCACAGCGGCCATCGAAGCAAACACAGCCGCTGTCAATGCATCGGCTCGGCTAATGAGGGACTGCCTGGGGGCGGTGACACAGGTGCTGACCTCAATGCTGCTTCATATGCAGTGCCCACAGCTTGCAGGAGGTGTGGAACCTGCCAGCGAATCACCTACTACCTCCACACCAGCTTTATCTGTCCCCACCAGCCCAGTGCGCCACACACGTAGGAGTGCAAGGCACACTGAAATGCCGCCTCTGGACAGGAAGAAGTCCCGGAAGTAGTGTGGGGGGGACAATGGTAGTGGGACACAAGGTTGGGGGTGAAGGGGTGCATCTTGTGGAGTCTATTGGGGGTGCTGGTGTTTGTTGGGGGGGTCAGGGAGTTTGTTGGGGGGACTGGGAGTTTGTTGGGGGGTCAGGGAGTTTGTTGGGGGGTCAGGGAGTTTGTTGTGGGAGTCTGGGAGGGGGGAGTGGGCACATTTTTGCTGTTGTAAATAATACACACGTTGTGATAAGAAAAATCCATGGCTGGACATTGTTATTTTTGTGTGCATCCATTTAATGTGGTACGGTGTTCAGTGCCCAACTCCCAACATTCCCTGTGTGCATTTCCACATTGGCCCAGTGTCTGACTGACACGAGTCTTTCATAGTCCCTGTATTTCAGAAGTATTCGTGAATTAGTGCTTGGCGTACAGCATAGCCATCCCGTGCATCAAGTACTGGCAGGGGGGCTACTTCACCTCCGTCTCCATCCTCATCATCCTCACCCGGCCCATGCATGTCATTGTCAGGTGGCAGTGGTACATTTCTCCAGACGCACATATTGTGCAGCATGACACAGGCCATGGTGATCTTTGCCACCTTCTCAGGCCTATACAGGAGTGCCCCAACAGACCTGCTGAGGCAGCGGAACCACCCCTTCAACAGGCCAAAGGTCTGCTCAATCACAACACGGATACGGGTGTGCACACGATTGTACTCCTCCTCATGGATGTTCTGCGGGTTACGCACAGGGGTGAGTAGCCATGGCCTCAAGGGATATCCTCCATCACCTGCAAGCAGATTCAAATAGGTGTGTGTCACTCTGAACTGCCACATTCAGGGAGCACAGTCATGGCGGCAGCTATTTGGTGTGGCCATGCACATGTCCCTGTAAGCATGAAAAAATGTTATCTAGGTGCAATCTATACTGTCATGAGGTGTGGTAGTCTGGATGGCGTTCAATAGATGATGCAGGGTGCAATCATACATGCTGAGGCAGATATGCTGTGGTAGTGCAACAATGTTTTGACTCCAATTCATGCTGTTCATTATTTACTATGCATGGTCACACTGCCCACATTGTCACACTTGCCATCCTGTTCATTCATGCATTGCTTGCCATCACCAGGGTGGCCTGGTTGTGCCTCTTACTTATTCTCATCGATATGCATTATTTGTGAGATGTGGCCCAGTGAAGTGTCATGTACCGTTTGGCTGGGTCAGGTGAGGAGTGTTTAGCTCTGCATTAATTCTCCACTCACTGGCTTTTGCCACCCAGGTGTACTATTAACCCCCCCTTTCCCACCCTGGTGAAGTACCCCCCCCTTTCCCACCCGGGTGCAGTGCCCCCCCCCCACCTTCTGCATCCGCACACATGAGTATCCCACAGCATGGCCATGGGCCTGTTGTGCAACTCACTGAGCAACCAGGCACGTGGTCCGGCATGTCGCTCCATGTGACGGGGTAGCGTGGAGTTGCGCAGTACCATGGCATCATGTGTGGATCCAGGAAATCGGGCGCAGCAATGGGTGATGATCTTGCTGGAGTCACATACCATTTGCACATTGATGGAGTGGTATTGCTTGCAATTGCGGTACACCGCCTCTATGGCATGGGGGACTACCAATTCCACATGCGTGCAGTCGATGGCACCAACACAATTGGGCATGCCTGCCAGTGGATGGAAGCCTACTTTGGTTTCGGCTATCTCCTGGGCAGTCCGTGGTAGGGATATGTGGGTGCTTGCGTGCTTCAGGAGGGCATCCAGCACTTGGTTCAGCATGCGTGAGAATAGTGGTTGTGAAATGCCATGCAGCTGGCCCACTGTGTGTTGGTAGGTGCCTGTGGCCAGGAAGTGTAGCACAGACACCACCTTTAGTAGTGGGGGGATGGCAGTGCGTATTTGTATGTGGCTGGCAATGTCGTTCTTTATCATGTCCACTAAGAGGTGATGGTGTCACGGTCCAACCGGTACAGGGTGTGGATCTGCTCAGGGGTTAGGTTGAATGGGATGGGTCTGGTGCGAGGGATTGGGGGCTGCCTATGAGGCGCTGGTGGCTGCGCTGGTGGTAATTGCTGGCCCGGTCTCACCCTCTTTCTCCTCCTGCGTCTCCTCTGTGCTGCCTGTTCTTGCTGCTGTAGTTGTTGTTGTTGTTGCTGTTGTTGCTGTAGTTGTAGCAGTATAGGCATGTCCTCCTGCGCCATGATTGTAAATGCTAGTGGTATCATTTTGGTGTCGGAAAGGGTGTGGTGTGTAGGTGTGCTCCTTTTGTACTGGGCCACTCTACATTGCCTACACCTGTGGGGGGGTTGTGGTGTGTTGGTGTGCTTAGTTCTTACTGGCACAGCCTCCTTTGACTCCACCTGTGGGGATTGTGTGCACCTGTGGCAGCTGCCTTGTATCTTGGTTGCTGTTTGCGGGTGGTCCACGATGCCTGTTTTGCCGGCATCATGCAGCCCGTTATTACCGGGTTCGTGATGCCGGTATTTGCATGTTTGCGTGGGTTGTAATTGGCACCTATTACTGGCATGCCGGTATTTCCTGCCCGAAGAGGCGCGTGTACGCGCCTATGCTGCTATTTACAGCACAGTAAATAACGGTGCCGTTAATACCCAGTTTGTGGGTCAGAATGCTACGGAACGTTAAATGATGCCGGTATTTACATACCGGCATCATTTTTCCCTTACCGGCATACCTCGTAATGAGGCCCATTGTGTTTAATAACACTTTTTACCATCAGGTTCATGGCACAACAATGGGTCAACAGTAGGGCCTACACTTGCCAATCTGTACGTTGAAAGCCTTGAGAGAAATAAAATCTTGTCTGATGGTAATCATTTTAAACATTATATTAGGTTATGGAAGAAATATATAGATGGTGTACTGTTGATTTGGCAGGGAGATGCAATGAAGTTTGAAGAATGTTTTGTCTGACTCAACCAACAGAATCCATACCTGAAGTTCACTAACAACCAGAGCAATAGGGAAAAACATTTTTTGCATCTCACGATTTATGTAGATAAGGTGAGTAGTGAACTCAAGGATAAACCATTTCACAAAACAACTGACAAGAACTAATTTCTCTGTTTCAGTAGTTTTCATCACAAACATACTAAACAATATGCCCCGAGCTTCGGGGGCATTACCGAGTCAGGTAATGACCCCTGCGTGAGGGGCATATTGCTATTAGTACCCCGGCCCGCAAGGTCTGTGAGAACGGGGTAATAAAAGCATTTTTTTATGTCCCGAAATGCTGCAGCGTTTCGGAACAGAAAGAACAAAATGATTGAGAAAATGGCCCCCGGGGAAGGGAAAACAGAGACTGTTTTCCCTTACCATGACAGCCATTAGGAGCGGATGCGCTGGGAACACTTCTGTTCCCAGCGCGTCTGCTCCCGAAAAAAAAAGAAGAAGGTAAGTGTTAGGGAGAATTCTCCAAAATGGCTAATTTCCCTTACCTACTGAGTCCCACAGCAGCTCACTGGGTACTATAGGAATTTCATTGAGAACTATTGGACCATAGCTTTTCCTTTTAATGAAATCTCCTCTCCAAAATTCCCTAAAAAGGTTAGATGGAATGAGGAGTGCACTAAAGCCTTTGAAAACCTGAAGAAAGCCCTTTGGAATGCTCCAGTCCTAAGAGCTCTTGATTATCACCAACCCTTCATTGTGCAGACAGATGCATCCAATACAGGTATAGGTGCAGTCCTTAGTCAACTGGATGAGGAAGGTAGGGAGCACTCCATTTGCTTCAGCAGTAGGAAACGGAAGGAACCAGAAATAAGGCGGGCAACCATAGAGCGTGAATGTTTTGCCATTGTGTGGTCTTTGAAGAAGTTTAGACCGTACTTGTATGGATCTACTTTCGTGATTCAAACAGACCACCAACCATTGAGATGGTTAATGCAAATGAAAGGGGAGCACCCAAAACTTCTAAGATGGTCAATCTGCCTGCAAGGGTTTGATTTCACCATTGAGCACAGAGCAGGATGTCACCACCAAAATGCTGATGGTCTCTCTAGGATGTTTTTAACCGACTAGAGTGAAGAGATTCTTCCAGGAGTGGATTCAATCCTCCTGTCTATAAGTCTGGGGAGGAGGGCACAAGTGTTAGGGAGAATACTCCAAAATGGCTAATTTCCCTTACCTAATGAGTCCCTTAGCAGCTTTGCTGGCTTTCTAGGATTTATTTTTTTCACCTGGTAAGAGTATGACCCTTTTTTCCCACTCTTACATGTGTTTTGCTGTGTGTGTTTAACTTTTTCTTGTGGTCAGAGACTGTGGAGCCTCACCTACTCCACAGGCATCATCTATGTACTGTGTGTTACACAACACCCTCAGTGCAGTGACACACGGTTGTCTTTTAGACTTCCCAACTCAGACTCCATTTTCTGGGACTGGCTACTGTCTCCCAGAACATGTAAAAGTGACCATTAACTTTAATAGTCTCTTTAAAACCACAGACCCAGTACAAACTATCTTACATAGAGTACTGGAAAGAATTAATACTCATCCCTTTTTGTCTGTTTCTCTTGGAGCATTGCTTCGCACCCTTTTCATCAAGACTTGGCTGGTGGCAGTGGTAATTACCCTATTTTTCCTACCGTGTTTATCTTAAATAACCTTGGTATTGTTCTAGGCTATCTTGGTAGCCTCGAACTTAAATCCGCTGGACCATATATGTTTTAATTTGGTTCCAGCTGGGTTTGTTCACCATTTCTTTTTGAAAATGTCTTTCTCGTGTTTTTCTCTGCGCGCCAAACCAGGTTTGGTTCCTTTGTTCACCATCCTTTGCAGGCTTCTGCACAGAAGCCCTCCTTAGGTGCCTGAAAGTCTGGATAGGCAAGATGTGAGCGAGGGGCTTGAGGACCCCTGCCATGGGTTCCCTTGGCAACCCAAGTTGCACTCTTGTTTGATTGGCTAGGTGACTGTCCCAGCGGGACAGCCACCTTGCTGTGTGATTGATAGCCAGGCTGTGTGAATGGGGGAAAACTGCATACAAAGCAGGTCTCTGGGGCTGGAAAGGCAGAGTTGCCACTGGAACGAAAGAACCGAAGAGTAGCTGACAGAAGAGGACCCCTACCACGACTGAACCGCACGGTGAAGCCCTGCTGCAAGACCAAATCTTCAAACTCCAAAGACAGAGAAGGTCCTCCAGGAATCTTTTCCCTTGAGCTGGTAGGACCAACCAATCGCCCAAACTGCAAGCCAGGAATCCGTCCTCTGGTCGAATTTGTTGTACAGAGCTACAGTGGGCCGGATAGCCAGGAAGGTCGGACCGTGCTTGGGTTTTAAGGAGCACACCTTTTATTTGTTGTTTTGCTCTGCTGCTGATTTCTTCCCTGGGTAGTGCAGGACCCTCCAGTCTTCCTACTTCGTGTCAGTCCGACAGTCACTTCAGGTGACCGTGATCCTGCAGGAACTACCAGGAACATCCACCTCAGCTACAGCTTCTACTCCATTTAAAGGTACTGTGCAAATCCGGTTGTTCGTTTCGTTCAGCCGCGGTGAAAGTGTGTGAAATCTTTCTCCAATCTGAGGGCTTGTCCTTCTCTTCTCTTTAAACAAACTTTTCTGCCGATCAACTTCATTCGGAACTCTTGGCAAAGACTTAACCGCGAACTACCATGAGCTGTGTGATCTTGAGCAAAAGACTTTGTCCTATTAACTTTGTCCCTAAGCCCTTTGGATTTGATTCCATCACTGTAGTTCCTCTTTCTAGATTGCCCTGCTTACTTACCTGTTGGTGCTATTCAATTTCTCCCTAACTTTGTTTTTCCCTCCCTTTTAAATTTCTGGAGTGCCATTTTGGTCCCACTTCATTTGTGAGCTTAACTTGTCTGGAATATATTGGGAGTGGTGTGGTGTATTAAGAGTGTGATTTTTAAACTGCTTTACTTTAGTGAAATGTTTCTACAACTGATGTGTAAATAAATGTATACTCTTTTACTCAGAAACCTTGAGTCAGTGTTTGTTTGAATCATAGTAATTGCTGTCCTTTGTGTAACTATCTCATACTGCTCACTTGCTCTTGAGATAAGTCTGGCCGCTCAGCCATTGCTACCACTTTACTGTTTAGTACAGGCTTGTACCTAAGGTGAATTTGTACTGTCACTTGTAGTCTTAATTGTGTGTGGTTTCCCAAAGGGTACTACATATAATTCTGTCTAACAGTAAGTGGGTTTGGGAGGGCAAAAAAAAAAGAACATAAAAAACATATCTAGGTCCCCAGCTGGGGATGGCCCCGCTCTGAGTCTCCACATGGCAGGAGGCTGCCATCGTCCCTCACTGGGGAAAAAGCAGGCTGAAGGTAACTGGGGGTGGGAGGATGGGGAGGGAGGAGGACAAAAGAAAAAATCCTGAATCCCAGGCGGGGGACGAAGGTGGCCTCCATAATCATAACATAATCTATGTTCCTATTGGTGGAGTAAGATGTGGTACATATAAATAGGATCCTGTGTACCTATTTGATTACATGTCACTAATGACGTCAGTAGAATTGTTTTCGGTTATTAGTCAATATGATTTATCGAGGCATTTGGATCCAAGATCAGGGTAGCAGCACCTGTATCCATAAAGACATTGGGGTCATTCCGACCCTGGCGGTAGGGGGTTAACGGCACCGGTAAGGATGCCGGTGCCGTTAACTCGCTACCACCCTATTACGAGGTCCCTTAGCGGGTCCTACCAGGACCGGCTGGTTTTACCGGCCTGTCTTAGCAGGACCCGTTAAGGGACCATGGAGCTAAAAACAGGCCCATTATTAGCTCCTTCCCCATTCCCATTGAGCCCTATGGGGGTTCAAATGGGAATGGGGAATTGTTTTCAAAATGGGGCCTTACTGGGTCCGCATAGGTCGGAATGTCCTGGTAAGTCCCCATTCCGACACCACAGACCCGGACCCGAGTTTGGAGGCAGCCATGGTGCTAGTAGCACCATGGCTGCCTCAAAACTCGGAATGACCCCCATTGACTGTATAAGGTTTAAATACAGAATATCAGTTTGCATATGTGGATGTCACTGGCCCTCCTGTGGGCTGTGCAAACAGTGAATAGCTTTGTGTGTTCTTGACTCTTCAGGCTGTCAAATTGATGGGGGTGAGGAGGGCCATTTCAGGGACCCTCTCTTCAAAACGTTTTATATGAAGTACAAGACACCCAATTGACACTGACAGAGACATGGGTAATGCCGAGACCAAAAGGACATAGTCCATGTGGGATGTGCAAGAGTTGCGCCCAGACCAGAAGAACTCATGAGCTTGCCCTAGGTCTGGTCAAACCCTGGTAACAACATCATTTTACGAATTGCAATAGTAGTTTGGTTATTTATGCTATTTGGTGCCCTTGTAACAAAATCTATATAGGGAGTACCAAAAGAAAGATGAATACAAGGATCACAGAACATAAAAGCTGTAGTAGTGACTCTATATTGAATGACCCTATGGTGGGCCACCTTACAAGCTCTGGACACACCTGGTGAGTCATATGATGTTGGTGCTCTCACGTTAAAGGTCAACTGAACCACTATGGCACTGTAAAAAGATACACTAAGTGGTTCCAATGTCGCTAATGCTCAGTATCATATGTCGAACATTATTGCAGACACAGTGAGCTGTCTCACAACAAGACCGCTCGACTTAAAGCAGTGAAATTAGTTGGATCTCATATTCAGTAGTGCAGATCTTATAGAACGGAACTACTTCTTGCAAGGTATGTCTTTTTCTGTTTTATTTTATATTGCAATCGGGATGTGACGTTCGTTCAGAGCTCTAGGTTGACCAGAATTGCTTTATTACTACATGGATGACTGACCCAACATACTTCACATAATAGCACACTCGCTATTTATTAAAATATTGATGTGTGTCCCACGAGATGTGTTAGTAACTGTGGACAACAAAACGTGGAAAATGCCTTGTTTCATGGACGGTCAACACTAAAATAATCGTTAACATCGAATGGTAGCAGAACCATCTTGGTTTACCTTTTACTGCTTCCGTGAACTTGAAATCCACTCCATCCGTATGGCTAACACAACCGCTAAGCACTGTGTGTCATATGATTACTCATATAAACTAACAGCCCCAGACATCACGTGGCTTCAGGCAATTAGCCTTACTTGCATAAAACAGGCAGCCATTTTAACCTAGTGAAGTAGTAATGTATAACTAGAAACTTGCTCCACATCGTCAATTCATATGAGTCTATATTTGGCAGCATGAATGCACATTTCTGATGATGATACAGAATTGATAATCATATCTCCTGTTATCAGTGACGTTCAATTAATTGAGTGCCAATCAATACCTTCATTTAACCCAAGCTCATAACTTCGAATGCGTTTCCAAACTTGATAATGCTATTTTATTATGCTCTGAATCCAGTTTAGTCAGGATCATCCATTTTGGCAATAAACCCTAAGACTACGGTCCATTACCGCCTGAGGTAATGCCCCCGGGGCCCATAGTTACAGACCCAAGCATAGTGAGGGCCTTAATGAAAGCCCCAGGGGCATTACCCCAGACAGTAATGTCCTGCAGTCTATTTTCTGGCTGCAAGACGCATTGCATTTCGCAGCCAAAAATAAATAAGTTAAAAAGTAAACAAAAAATGCATCCACGGACATAAAAATGGACTCTTTATTCTCTTTCTGTGGTGGCCATAGTAAACAAAGAAAATGCCCTTCATGGAAGGGGAGAAGGCACTACGTGTAGTCCCTTCCCCCTTCCATGCTGGCCATTGACCTGCATGTAAAAAAAGGTAAACAAAAATAAATGGCCATCATGGAACAGGGAGAAGGGACTAGAGTAGTCCCTTCTCCCTTTCCATTGCAGCCTGAAGAAATACAGAAGGAAGGCGAGGACTGGCGTGAGGGATGCGGTGCAACATGAGTGGGATTACCAGCAGATAAGGCTTGGAAAAGGACCAATGGTTAAGTGCCTTTTTTATTTTTTGTGACGCACCGGGTCCTAATGATCATTCAAATCACTAGAAACAATCAAGTTAGAATTTAGTTGCACATGCCACTTTATATACTATATTACATTGATTACTTGCCTAGATTCCATGGGGCCTCATTACAACTCAGGCGTTAAGGGTTAACGCCGTCGTTAACCCTTAACACCTGATTCCGATTTTAACGGCTGCTTTTAGCAGCCGTTAAAATCCATGGCGCTAAACCGCCTTGGTGCTAATTACGCCACCGTAATTTACGGTGGCGTAATTAGCGCCTTCCCCACTCCCATTATGCCCTATGGGGCCAAAATGGGAATGGGGAAGGGTAAAATGGGAAATGGGGATTTACCGCCCCACTCACCTTGGAATGGGGCGGTAAATCCGCCATCCACCATGGTGTAAACTGCTAAAAGCAGGTGTTAAATCCTCCATGGCGCTAAGGGACCTCGGAATCAGGCGGTAAGGGTCGGCGCTGTTTACGCCGCCGTAAACCCCTCACCGCCTGGGTCGTAATGAGGCCCAATGAAAGAATCAAATGAAGATATGGAATGCAGGATGCAGACACATAAAAGAATATGTGTGTGGAGATTATAGGAGCAAAACAAATAACTAATATACCACATACTTGCACAAATAATCTTCTGTCAATTGAACCTTGCAACGCGTAGATTTGGATCTGCACGCATAGGTGACTGTGTGATAATATACAAACAGAGGAGCATAATTTTGAATATATATTCATACAGTTTATAATTCTGAATATCCCTGACAACATGTCCTTCAACAGTGTCCCTCCACCTATGTTTTTCTTACCTGAAGTGGGTGAACCTGCAACTCCATGGAAAAGATGGATTAAATCATTCAAACATTATGCAGGTGTTGTATGTGGTCAAAATTGTAGTGTGGAAAAGAGGAAATCATTGTTGCTACATTGCTTGGGTCCAGCCGGTCAAGACAAGTTTGAAGATCTACCTGATTTACCTGCTGCTGGAAATGTTGACTTGAATGAATATGAACACACTGTTAAGAAGATAAGCAACAAAGAAACTCAGCACTATACTAGAGAGATATACATTTGGGAAGAGAGTACAAGAGGAAGGAGAACATGTTGAACAATATATTACAGGTTTGAGAAAGTTAGCGAGAACATGTAACTTTAATGAGCAGCTTTATGAAAGATTTAGAGACCAATTCATGTTGGAGTGCAGCAGTGCCAAAGTGAGGGAGAGATTATGGTCAGATGATGATCCACCGTTAGACAGTGTGTTACGTGTAGCAAAAGAGGTTGAGCACACAGAGAAAGAATTGGAAAGCAGAGTTTAGACAATAGAGATTAAACATGAAACTATCAAACCAAATACCATGGCCTTGCATGTCAATACCAGTGGTGAATCGATTGCTCAAATAAATTATGCAGTTAGCAAATGCAATTTAACCAAAAAGACACGCAAATCAGCATGGAGTGACGATAAAAGAAATAGAACATCTTTTAGAGAACAGACTACCAATATGAGAAGGAGAAGTCCAGGAAGACAAAGAAACAGCCCAAGAAGGAGGAATTCAGGCAAGTGTTTCAGATGTGATAGTGTTGACCAGTGGGCAGATGACCCGAACTGTCCTGCTTTAAACATAATTTGTGGCAAATGCAAAGGAAAAGGACTTTATGCTAAATGTTGCAGAATTCAGAATGTCCCGACAAATTGGATAGGAGACAGGAACCACAGTGAGGAGTAATGAGATGAATGTGTATTCATGATAACAGATTATGATAATGAAGAAGAAATAGAGAGCCCAAAAGCAACCGTATGTGTAGATGGAACTGACATGCACATGATGATAGATTTGGGCACTAAATACACACTTGCACCCCAGAACTTGTGGAACAGAAACAAACATGAATATTTGTATGAACCTGATATTAAACCCAGAGTTTATGGAGGAGTAAAGATCGATGTAATAGGATGGTTCTGGGGCACACTCAAATTCAAGGACAGAAAAGCAAATGGAAAAATATATATCACGAAAGCTGAGAGAACGCCTTTGTTGAGTTGGACACAACAAGCAAACTTAAAGTGAAGTTGGAAGCGGGTGCAGATGAATCTGTATTATCATTAGAAAGTATTGCAACGAAACACGATGAGATAAGTGATATTATGAAAGGAGTTTTTAGAGAAGAAATAGGATGTCTTTGTGGGTTCGTTCATGAGATCAAAATGAAACCTGCCCATGTTCCCATAGCACAGAAACTACGTGCAGTTCCATTATCTATGAGAGATTAAGTTAGAAAAGAAATTAAAATTTTAGAGGATGAAGGCATTATAGAGAGTATTGATGCTAGTGAATGGGTTTGACCGTTGGTTGTCCTCAGGAAGAAATCTGGGAAGCTTAGAATATGTGTAGACATGCATGAGTTAAATAAGTAAATAAGTGTGTAGTTCCAGACAGACATCCTCTTCCAAACATTCAAGAAATTGTCTTCACTATAGGTCCGTCAAGAGTATGTTCTACATTAGAACTAACATCAGCATACCACCAAGTAAATTGACACAGGGACTCAAGGAAAATGACGGCATTGATCACACCGGATACACTATATCAATGTAAGAGGATGCCCTTTGGGTTGGTGTCTGCCGCATCTGTCTTTCAGAAAATAATGCACATCTCCCTTCCTTTGCTATTCATATGACAATGCATTCTTTACACACAGATGTCTGGGATCAGACTCTACGATCAACAGTATGAAATGCCCTGCAAGAGTTATGCCTTGGTGCTAATCGTGTGCACAAATGAAGTAGTGATTAAGTTGTGAACTGATCAAAGCAATGGGATTTGAGTTTAGCGATTGGTGGGGAGATTGGACAAACGTAGGTCCCATTTCCCGATAAAGATTGCTGCAGTGTACGGCTCGGGTCATTGTCCTGTACAATAAGCATTGTGTGGGTGTCCTCCACGAAAAGCTGTCTTGCATGTGGCAGCAGCTTCTGCATAATTCTATTCTCTTTAAACAAGGCTGTGTCTGTTTTGCTGTCAAACCTGATCATTGGCCATGGGCCCATGTTGAGAATTCTTCTAATTAAAAAACAAGATACAAAATATCAGCAATTCATGGCTCTAAAATCATATTAAAAAGTTAAGCACCACAATTCCAATTAAAAATAATCCAACTCGCAATTTACAACAACAGTAGCGCCAGGGTATAAATAATCAATTTGTGTATCTAATATTTGCTAAAATTTAAGGCCACAAATCTATTTGGAATAGGCTGCTGGGGGACTTGAGATGACAAGGAGAGCATAGCTCGGAGCCTTGGAAAAAGTGCCCATCATCCACATTTCTTGTTTAACTCTCTCATTCTTTACATCCAGGCCCTGTGAATATATTGTGCTGGTGCATATACGACACAAAGACTTTGAGACTGGCTATATTTAGGACAGGTCTCAGGTACCTGCGTCTAAGAATCTGGGATTTATGACAGGTCAGCAGAAAGTGTATCAGGGCTTCTCCTGCTTCCCCGCAAAACGGACACACATCTGTCCCTATTTCGTTCCAGGAAGGGGACAAAATGGGCAATCGGTAAAATCCCCAATCTAAAAAGTATTTATGGGGATCTCTCATAAGCTGGATTTATGATATCAAGATACAACACTGGACCATCAAGCAATCGTATATCAACATATTCAGGGCCTAAATTCAAAGTCCTAGCTTGTGCCACGACTTGATCCCATGTCCTTTGTATCTCAGCACTTTTGACCACAGGGCTTGATTGTTAAATGGGATCATCCCTCAAATTTCTTAGGTTCAATACGATAAGGCTGTGCTTTACATGGCAGGCCCACTTGGAACTTCCACCACCATTCCAACTCATGAGGTGGAGTAAGGCATCAAAATATAATTGTAAACCTTCTTGTCTCCATAATCTTAACCAGTATATTATTGGGTTATATGCTGCATGGGAGCCCACAAGCGTTGTATCAAATTCCAAATGGACCAGCGATGATGGGGCACTTCGGGGTGGTAACACCAGTTTCTTGAGGAACCTATGTTCACAGATGTTCTACTTCTCTAGATTAGTTTATCCCCAAATCTCAGAACCATATGTTGATGCACAGACTGGCTGTTTTTGGAACATGTGTAGGGCAGGTGAAACAGCGCTGCTACTGTGTCTTGTGAAAAAGGGGATAATAGCTCCATTATATTTTTCCAATATGGTGTTAGACTTGTCCATGTGGGAGGTCCAGCCTCCAAACCTGTGGAACCTGACCACATGGTAGTCAAAATGTTTGACCTTCTCCAGTGGTACTTTATTTACCTTAAGTATCATAGACCTATGTTTTGAGAATTGAGGCTTAAAAAACATGACTTTATATTTACTTATATTCAAGTCCAGGTTGCAATTCTTTACATTTAGACAAAAACATGCATAATGACTTTTCCAGGCCTAAGGGGGTTGTTGCCCTGATTACTGCGTTGTCGGCATAAACAAGTGGCAGATACTTTTCAGACGCCATCTTTTGGAAATCCTGGCTCCCATTCATCAATGCATCAAAAATCTCTTGGATGTAAATATTGAAGAGAATGGGAGCCAGGACAAACCCCTGTCTTGCACCCCTTCTAACTTCAAATCTAGACATTTGTTCACCCCCTAGACCGTAATGTACTGTGGCTTGATTTTCTGAATATAGAAAAGTTAATATCAAAATCAGTTCAGGGGGACCATTGCGAGAAGATAGAATTCAGCATAAAATAGGTCTAGAAACTGAGTCAAAAGCTGTCTTTAGATCCAGAAACACAGCATAAAGTTTCGATCTCTGCAATATGCTTGTATTTTGCACATAACGGGGGCCCATACAGCCTCCTCATCCTTATATATATCAATGGGCACTAGATCAAGCACTGCAGCCTTAACACTTTTCGAAGACCTTAGAGCATCTGCTATCTCTTTCAATTTTAGACATAAGTTCCCTTTGACAGGGATATCTTCTGTATCTGAGGAGCTCCAGTCCAGATCTGTAACGTCATGGGAACTATATAGATCAGACAAGTGGAGCCTCAACTCATCTGCTGTAATACAGCCCTGTAACATATTGTCCCCTTTCACCACTTTGTCCACAACCATTTTCCAAAAAGTTGTGCCATCTCCTCGTTCGAGCGCAATTTGTAGGGCAGACCACTTATCTTGGACAAATTCCTTTTTTTTGGATAGCACCAATCTCTTATAGTTAGATCTTATAGAGCGCATATTGCTTTTGTCCACCCCTAGATTTGATGTGACCCCCTAGATTTGACCCACCTCGTCAAACTACCAGGTCACAGATATAGCCTGGACATTCTAGACCCTTCATGGTCTGCCCAGAGACCAAGCTAAAAAAGGAAGCAAAACAACCTCCTTATTGACCTTTACAGAAAAATCTTTGAAACCCTGCAAACCTCTAACTCCACAGAAGGAAGAAGGGGGACAACCTCTGCAAAACTCGAAAGCATTTATCCTCAATGCCAGAGCTGATGGCACTAACCCTGACAGGAAAAACCCACATGGAAAAGTCCATCCTGACATTTGTGCTCAATTCCTTTGATTTTATTTGCTTGAGAGGTTGGAAGTTAAGTGTGAGCCATTTCCTACCACCAGTAATTCGGAATTATAAGAAAAAAATACCCCAAACTCTTTCTAAGGAGACTTAATTGAAAGAAGCTTGCCTGTGCAGTAGATGGAACATGCATTGCAAGTGCAGATAGGCAACCCTTTGTACTCCGAGGTTCTATACAGAAGATACAGGACAGGCCAAAGTTCCACACAAGGATAACCCTCTACAGAGAGGTCACAACTCTTCTCTCCAAGGGCCAATATGGCTATTACCCAGGTCCCCTCAGTATGTCCTGCATTCTTCTACAGACACATTCAGCATATCCATTGATGTCCGGCCACCAGTCAAGGTCTAAAAGTATGAGCATTGCTTTTGTTTGTCACCATGTAATTTTAAAATGATCTGCATATCACTTGCATTCATAAAGAAACACAGCACAAAAGCAGGTGTGTCACATCATGGTTGGACAGCATTGAAGATAATGCAGGGTCCTCTAATAGCAGAGAAAACTGAAAGAGTGACAGTATTCGTAAAATCCAAATGCAACTCTCTGAGAGCAGTTTGGTAGACCTCAACCAGTTCACATTATCTTGGTGACCTTGACTGTCTAATCTCTCGAATAGGAGGTGATGTACTCCTATGTCAAAAGCTGTTGAAATGTCAAAGAAAACCAAAGGTGTGTCACCTCTAGCATCACTCACCTTACCCAGATTGTCAAAGAGATAAAAGGGTTTAGTCTCTTTGCCCATCCCTGAGCAGATGCCAGCTTGCTGCTGGTGTAGTAGATGCCCTCCCTCAACATATGATTGAATGCGATAAACAACAAAAATGTTCTAACAGCTTCGCCTGGTAGGGAAGCTGTGAGACTATTCAAAGGTTTGTTGGGATCGTGAGGTGACATGTAGGTTTCTTTAATTTGGGAATAACAACTGCTTTCTTCAACACATCAGTGTATATCTTTGAGGAAGAGAAAGATTAGAAAATAAGAAACATCTCCAATAATGACTCATACACTTGGGTGCCTCCTACTGAGGCCTAAATCGCTTATTGTTTTGGTCAAGGTTGGAAAGAGCCGGGTTTTGGCTATCAAGTTCCATTACGATTTGAGAGGTGTATGTATGGATAATATTCATCGGTAAATAATGATTTCCAATGTTTTTACATATGAAGAGAGTATTCGGTCTAAGAAATCCAATAGCAAACCTGATAAAATGACTGTACTGCCCGTAGCATGCCTGATTTTTTCATGGAATTATTCTGATTTTTATTGTCTATTTTTGTTTGTTTTAATGAAACATAATTCTTCTGAAAAAAAGTTATTTAATAAACGAACAAACGAGAGGGGTATGGTTCCTTTCAGGGTGGCCATCCAACTCCATGGATTCTGGGGCTTAACAGCAGCCCCACTCCTCCCAGGCTAGCACTGCCTTCCTCCAGGCATAATTCCTTCCAGCAGATAATACAGGAGTCCTCCCTTCAGCACCCTCCTCTTCTTTGAAGGGAGAATTAGCAGCTACGTCTGCTTACTCTCCGGCCCAAACCCTGAATTAAGCCCCTTTTATGACAATGAGACTTTTGGGAATTTTTTTTAAGGCTGGCTCCGATTGGTTATTCCTCAGACTACTGTATTTTCTTGCCTGGGATTATTTAGCTCCTCTGATGCTATTATTTCCTCTTGTTACATTGAATTGAGTCATGTCTTGGTATTTGCTAATTACTTGATTGTTCCCACTAGCCTGCATGCTGGGCACTAGGGATCCTTAGATGGCTATGGTGTACAGTGCTATTTTGGAAATACCTTACTGCTTCTCACTGACTCCTTGGCATGCAATGCTACTTTGCACAGGGTTTGCGTTATCTCTGCTGCTGGGTGTAGCATCTCCTGTTATATGGATGCGGGAGGACAAGGTAGCTGAGCACCCCACTGCTGTATTCCATTCCTTCGGCCAGTCTGCTCCCTTATGGTGCAAATTGAGGCATGACGTTTACAGGCACGAGCCTGCAAGAGGTGGTTAGTGAGACCAGGCTCCTGTGCATCTATGGAGGTAATGTGCTGGAGGGGTCCTTCATCATTCACTCTCTGCTTGACATATTGGATATTGGGTTGCCCAATGTAGTCTCCAATAACTCATTCTCCCAGACATAAAGGGTTGTGATCACCTCTGATTTACCACCATCCCATAATGGAAATGACTTCCACCTCAGAGAATGAACAATCTAAAAAGAATTCAATAAGCAGTTAACACATTCCTTGAGACAACCAGGGGTAAAGAAAAATCCCTGATAGTCTGAAACTACGCATGAAGAGATGAAGCATGCAATACCCACAGGAATCCATCTCAGAGAAAATCCTTCTTCCTCACCAGGTAATGGACCGAATGTTGATTTTCCTTCCCCCTACATCATCTTTCAAAGGTTCTCTAGTTCCAGTAGTGTGAACATATGGCCAACATATATGTACAATATGAAGTTTGAACATCCAGATTGCCTCTTTGAACATCCCGTGTAATTGCAATCCTAAAAAGTACAACCTACAGTTTGTGAGGCACATGTTCTGCTGTAGGTTGTATTTTTTAGGATGCAATTACACGGGATGTTCAGAGCGGCAATCTGGAGGTTCAGACTTCATATTGTACATATATGTTGGCCATATGTTCACACTACTGGAACTAGACAACCTTTGCAGGATGATAACCGGACTCAGCACGGCAAGGGGCCTATTGCTATTAGTAACCTGGCCCGCAAGGCAGGGGTACTAATAGCATTCTTTCCTGATCCAAAACACTGCAGCATTTCGGAACAGAAAAGAAAAAAAAAATCTTCACGGAAATGACCGCCAAGAAAGGGAAAACGGAGTCTATTTTCCCTTTCCATAGTGGCCTTCGGGAGTGGACGTGCTGGGAACAGAAGTGTTCCCGGTGCGTTTGCTTCCGAAAAAGAAGAAATCAGAAGGTAAGTGGGGTTGGGAGAGTGGGGAGGGTGGAGAAGAAAAAAAACATACCTGAATCCTCGGCGGGGGACGATGGTAGCCTCTCAGCCATGTGGAGGCTCGGAGCGGGGATAGCCCTGCTTAGAGCCTCCGCATTGGCTGATGGGCTGCCATGCCCCCCACCGGGAACAATGGCATGGAATCCCGGCCGAGAGATTCCCGGCTGGGTAACGACCTGTTGAGGGCCAACCATAATGTTTTTTAAGCAAAAAAAAGGTGGTGTCTGGGAAACTCTCTACCAGCACGAACACAGCCCATTGACTTGTTCTTGGGTGGATGGCCCCTGGGAGAGTCTCAACCAAGTCTTTAGCTCACTGTTCCTTTCACAGAGAAGAAATTTCCCCACATATCAGTCTTTGTCCTGCCCAGGGGCAGTCCAGCACCGAAATGCTAGGCAATTCTCCTCTGAACAAGAGTACCACAGCAACCCCATACACGTGTTTCAGCCTTGTTGGGCATCATCAGTGAGGTGAAGCTGCGCTTCTCTAAGAACAGGGAGCAAGGGGTCCACGTCTGGATTGCCCTGGTAACTTAGGGTTAGACCCTAAGTTAATTTAAGCAAAAAAAAGGTGGTGTCTGGGAAACTCTCTACCAGCATGAACACAGCGCATTGACTTGTTCTTGGGTGGATGGCCCCTGGGAGAGTCTCAACCAAGTCTTTAGCTCACTGTTCCTTTCACAGAGAAGAAATTTCCCCACATATCAGTCTTTGTCATGCCCAGGGGCAGTCCAGCACCGAAATGCTAGGCAATTCTCCTCTGAACAAGAGTACCACAGCAACCCCATACACGTGTTTCAGCCTTGTTGGGCATCATCAGTGAGGTGAAGCTGCGCCTCTCTAAGAACAGCGAGCAAGGGGTCCACGTCTGGATTGCCCTGGTAACTTAGGGTTAGACCCTAAGTTAATTTAAGCAAAAAAAAGGTGGTGTCTGGGAAACTCTCTACCAGCACGAACACAGCCCATTGACTTGTTCTTGGGTGGATGGCCCCTGGGAGAGTCTCAACCAAGTCTTTAGCTCACTGTTCCTTTCACAGAGAAGAAATTTCCCCACATATCAGTCTTTGTCCTGCCCAGGGGCAGTCCAGCACCGAAATGCTAGGCAATTCTCCTCTGAACAAGAGTACCACAGCAACCCCATACACGTGTTTCAGCCTTGTTGGGCATCATCAGTGAGGTGAAGCTGCGCCTCTCTAAGAACAGCGAGCAAGGGGTCCACGTCTGGATTGCCCTGGTAACTTAGGGTTAGACCCTAAGTTAATTTAAGCAAAAAAAAGGTGGTGTCTGGGAAACTCTCTACCAGCACGAACACAGCCCATTGACTTGTTCTTGGGTGGATGGCCCCTGGGAGAGTCTCAACCAAGTCTTTAGCTCACTGTTCCTTTCACAGAGAAGAAATTTCCCCACATATCAGTCTTTGTCCTGCCCATGGGCAGTCCAGCACCGAAATGCTAGGCAATTCTCCTCTGAACAAGAGTACCACAGCAACCCCATACACGTGTTTCAGCCTTGTTGGGCATCATCAGTGAGGTGAAGCTGCGCCTCTCTAAGAACAGCGAGCAAGGGGTCCACGTCTGGATTGCCCTGGTAACTTAGGGTTAGACCCTAAGTTAATTTAAGCAAAAAAAGGTGGTGTCTGGGAAACTCTCTACCAGCACGAACACAGCCCATTGACTTGTTCTTGGGTGGATGGCCCCTGGGAGAGTCTCAACCAAGTCTTTAGCTCACTGTTCCTTTCACAGAGAAGAGATTTCCCCACATATCAGTCTTTGTCCTGACCAGGGGCAGTCCAGCACCAAAATGCTAGGCAATTCTCCTCTGAACAAGAGTACCACAGCAACCACATACACGTGTTTCAGCCTTGTTGGGCATCATCAGTGAGGTGAAGCTGCGCCTCTCTAAGAACAGCGAGCAAGGGGTCCACGTCTGGATTGCCCTGGTAACTTAGGGTTAGACCCTAAGTTAATTTAAGCAAAAAAAAGGTTGGTGTCTGGGAAACTCTCTACCAGCACGAACACAGCCCATTGACTTGTTCTTGGGTGGATGGCCCCTGGGAGAGTCTCAACCAAGTCTTTAGCTCACTGTTCCTTTCACAGAGAAGAAATGTCCCCACATATCAGTCTTTGTCCTGCCCAGGGGCAGTCCAGCACCGAAATGCTAGGCAATTCTCCTCTGAACAAGAGTACCACAGCAACCCCATACACGTGTTTCAGCCTTGTTGGGCATCATCAGTGAGGTGAAGCTGCGCCTCTCTAAGAACAGCGAGCAAGGGGTCCACGTCTGGATTGCCCTGGTAACTTAGGGTTAGACCCTAAGTTAATTTAAGCAAAAAAAAGGTGGTGTGTGGGAAACTCTCTACCAGCACGAACACAGTCCATTGACTTGTTCTTGGGTGGATGGCCCCTGGGAGAGTCTCAACCAAGACTTTAGCTCACTGTTCCTTTCACAGAGAAGAAATTTCCCCACATATCAGTCTTTGTCCTGCCCAGGGGCAGTCCAGCACCGAAATGCTAGGCAATTCTCCTCTGAATAAAGAGTACCACAGCAACCCCATACACGTGTTTCAGTCTTGTTGGGCATCATCAGTGAGGTGAAGCTGCGCCTCTCTAAGAACAGCGAGCAAGGGGTCCACGTCTGGATTGCCCTGGTAACTTAGGGTTAGACCCTAAGTTAATTTAAGCAAAAAAAAGGTGGTGTCTGGGAAACTCTCTACCAGCACGAACACAGCCCATTGACTTGTTCTTGGGTGAATGGCCCCTGGGAGAGTCTCAACCAAGTCTTTAGCTCACTGTTCCTTTCACAGAGAAGAAATTTCCCCACATATCAGTCTTTGTCCTGCCCAGGGGCAGTCCAGCACCGAAATGCTAGGCAATTCTCCTCTGAACAAGAGTACCACAGCAACCCCATACACGTGTTTCAGCCTTGTTGGGCATCATCAGTGAGGTGAAGCTGCGCCTCTCTAAGAACAGCGAGCAAGGGGTCCACGTCTGGATTGCCCTGGTAACTTAGGGTTAGACCCTAAGTTAATTTAAGCAAAAAAAAAAGGTGGTGGCTGGGAAACTCTCTACCAGCACGAACACAGCCCATTGACTTGTTCTTGGGTGGATGGCCCCTGGGAGAGTCTCAACCAAGTCTTTAGCTCACTGTTCCTTTCACAGAGAAGAAATTTCCCCACATATCAGTCTTTGTCCTGCCCAGGGGCAGTCCAGCACCGAAATGCTAGGCAATTCTCCTCTGAACAAGAGTACCACAGCAACCCCATACACGTGTTTCAGCCTTGTTGGGCATCATCAGTGAGGTGAAGCTGCGCCTCTCTAAGAACAGCGAGCAAGGGGTCCACGTCTGGATTGCCCTGGTAACTTAGGGTTAGACCCTAAGTTAATTTAAGCAAAAAAAAGGTGGTGTCTGGGAAACTCTCTACCAGCACGAACACAGCCCATTGACTTGTTCTTGGGTGGATGGCCCCTAGGAGAGTCTCAACCAAGTCTTTAGCTCACTGTTCCTTTCACAGAGAAGAAATTTCCCCACATATCAGTCTTTGTCCTGCCCAGGGGCAGTCCAGCACCGAAATGCTAGGCAATTCTCCTCTGAACAAGAGTACCACAGCAACCCCATACACGTGTTTCAGCCTTTTTGGGCATCATCAGTGAGGTGAAGCTGCGCCTCTCTAAGAACAGCGAGCAAGGGGTCCACGTCTGGATTGCCCTGGTAACTTAGGGTTAGACCCTAAGTTAATTTAAGCAAATTAAGGTTTCTTAAGGAAACTTAGGTTTCACCCTAAGTTAACAGGGCAATCCAGACGTGGACCCCCTGCTCACTGTTCTTAGAGAGGCAACAGTTTCACCTCACTGATGATGCCCAACAAGGCTGAAACACGTGTATGGGGTTACTGATGGTACTCTTGTTCAGAGGAGAATTGCCTAGCATTTCGACGCTGGACTGCCCCTGGGCGGGACAAATGCTGATATGCGGGGAAATTTCTTCTCTGTGAAAAGGACAGTGGGCTAAAGACTTGGTAGAGTCTCTCCCAGGGGTTATTCACCCAAGAACAGGTCATTGGGCTGTGTTCGTGCTGGTAGAGAGATTCCCAGACCCCCCTTTGTTTGCATAATGTTTTTTACATTCAGGTTGACTCTCGCAGGGTACTTATATGGCTTATAGTCAATCATCTTTGTGGATGCCACATATCAACAATGGATTCAGGGGAACATATGCACTAATTAGATTGTTCAGCCTAGTTATAGGGCATCCACTACATGTGCCTTGGGACTTGGGTTCAAGGCACAATATTGAGGAAGCAATGTGTCCCTTGCTGGGAGAGACACGTCCATCCATGAAATGCTGAACCACATCACTAATGCTGATAACTGGCCGGACTGAGGTAAAACAGGATTGGAAATGGAAACCTTTTATTCTGCTAATCTGCATAACTTCCCTGTAGTAGAGGTTCCATGCGAAGTCTGTGCATTATTTTACATAAGATACAAAGTCCCAAATTCCCATTGCTGTGTTTGACTAACACAGGCTTTTGGGATCTGGGTGTCTATCCAAACTGGAACCGATCATCCCCAGATTCGACGCTTGAAGATGAAAAATAATGTATCATTGCCTACAGTCCTCCCCACTCCCCGAAAATGATGAATTATTGGATTCTGGCAACAATGATCCTGAGCATCTGTCATGCCCAATATTGCTCAAAATCCTTCTGGGCGGTATCAGTTTTCATTATCATTTGCTCTACTTACCTGAAACTGATTCCCTGTCCTGATGTTCTGGGATCAGCCAGAATTGAAAAGCCTGCTTCACCTCTGCCTTCACTGCATTTATATGCTCGTAGTTTCGTGATGTCAGTCTCCAGCACCATTTGAAGTGCTGAAACATGACCATTGTATAAATCCAAAATCAAGGTATTTCCAGTCAAAACTCTACAAATTTCCCTTCACTATGAACATTGATATGGTAGGTACGTTAAATGATCAAGCACAAAAAGATTGAATTACAAAATTCTGAACCCCATTTGTTTGCATTTTGTAATTCAATCTTTTGTTTGTCCCCACCACACATGTAATGTATGCAAGGGACACCCCTGTGACCCCCGAAGCCCATAAAACCGAACTAGAGGAGCGGGGAACACCACCACGACCCCCGTCCCCTTGTTTGGTATTTTGGGATTCTGTCTTTTCAACCAGGCAGAATGCACACTAATTGAGCAGTCAGTCTTTTCTTTCGGTCTTTTGGGATAAACCCATTGAAATGTCATAGTGATTGTATCTGCCAACAACTTCTCCAATTTGTGACATAGCCCGATTACTCTCTCTTTCTGTAACACTTGGATCTTCCATTAAACACTCTGGATATGCATGCTTGTAAAAACAGTTTCCTCCAAATGGACAGATCCCTTGTCCCTCATATATATCAGGATGGGTTGACTGAGATGGACCGGGTAGGGTGAAAAATGCACTGCACTTGGATAGACTATTGGGGCGAGGAATTGTTTCACACCGAGATTAAATATTTAAGGGTGAGGAGTGTGTCACACCGGGAGGGACTGCAGTGGATGGGAGGTGTGCCATGCATTGATGGGCTGGTGGAGAAGAGAAGTGCATCGAGTGTTGAGGATGGAAAGTGTGTCTCACTTCAATGAACGGTTAGGGGTGGGGGATGTATCATACTTAGCTGGACTACTGATGGTAGGAAATGGATCACACTTAATGGATTTTTGGGAACATTATTGTGTCGCACCTGGATGGATTATTGGGGTTTGAGGGTGCATCACAGTTGGATGGATTGTTGGGGGTGGGAGATGTGTTGCGCTTGGATGGATTTCTGGGAACATTAATGTGTCACACTTAGATGGATTGCTGGGACCATTGATGTGTTGCACCTGGATGTATTGTTGGGGATTGACATATAGTGCACTAAGATTAAATATAGGAAACATTAATGTGTCACAATTAGATGGAGTGTTGGGAACATTAATGTGTTGCACCTGGATGGATTGTTGGGGATGCCAAATGTGTCACACTTGGATGGTTTGTTGGGAACATCAATGGGTCGAACATGAATGGATTGTTGGTGGTAGGAAATTTATCACAATTCTATGGATTGTTGGGAACATTATTGTGTCACACCTGGATGGATTGTTGGGGGTGGAGGGTGCATCACAGTAGGATGGATTGTTGGGGGTGGGAGATGTGTTGCGCTTGGATGGATTGCTGGGAACATGAATGTGTCACACTTAGATGGAGTGTTGGGAACATTAATGTGTTGCAACTGGATGGATTGTTGGGGAGGGGAAATGTGTCACACTTGGATGGTTTATTGGGAACATCAATGGATCAAAACTGGATGGATTGGCCAGGGAAGATAATGTATCACAATTGGATGGATTGTTGGGAACATTAATGTATCACACCTAGACAGATTGTTGGGGATAGGAAGTGTGTCATGCTTGGATGGGTTGTTAGTGGTGGGAAGTGAATCACACTAGGATGGATTATTAGGTTCGTGGGTGGTGTGTCACACTTTGGTGGATTGTTGGGGGTGAGAGGTGTGTCACACTTGGATTGTTAGTGGTGGGGAATCTATTGATATTAACCAACCATACTAAAAGCTCATCATTCTGCATACACACCCTCAAACTCTGCACTAAACACAGCCATACCTCTACTGCACCACAAACTGCAAACACTTCACAACACCCAACATCAAACCAAACCATACAAAACCAGACCTCAACACCACATGACGGCTACCGACTGAAAACACACCAACGCTCAGTGACCCGTTTCACTGAACTGGAGCTGCCAACAGCACATCAAAGCTCTCTTGCTCTTCTCCAGCTCAACCCCACTAACAAACCCCAGACCACTCCCATTGCAGATCTGCCAGAGTGTCAAAAGACCACGCAAGTGGTTTGTATCAGTGATACAAGATTCATTTACCTTAACATTTAAATGAACATTAACAAATTACCATTAAAGTGACAGCAGGGCCTTTTACATATGCCGTCCTTGTATTTCAGGATGAGTGTTTGTTTTCCCCCCTTTTCCGAATTAGTACTTGCTTGGAATGGTGGCAAAATTAGATGTCATGCAGCATTTAGGGCATGGCTTGGTAATAATGTTTCTTTGGAGTTTTGTACTATTGCTGTTTAGGTTGCTACCATAATCAGCTTGCACTCTTCCTGAAGATACAGCCTGCCCTTGGATTCTGCTGCCACCACACAAGTAAATGAGGTATACCTTCTGTGTGGTGCATGTTTCATCTTCATGACTGATATCACTGCTGGTTTAGTAGTAATGAGGGGACGATTCAGTGGTTTAGCCACTGCTCATCCCCCAGCTCCTGCACAGTGTGATTAACTTGCAAGTCCAAAGTTTGAAACCTGATATGACTGCCACATGGGTTAATGAGTTCTATGTTCCTAGATTGACATGAGTTTTTTCGAAATCATTTTTTTCGACTACATTATAAAAAATAAAAACACATTAAATTATATTGTTTTATATCCCCCCAACCTCTCCTTCCCTACATTAGAAAACATACCCTGGCCCCCTCACGACCTCTTGTAACCACTTATCCTGCCCACATATATTTCGATTCGTTTTTGCAAAACAATTTGTTCCCCCAAAATTAAATGAAAAAAATGTTGGGGATGAATTAGAGTGATACGGGGTTAATGCAGCAACACCAACAATCTATGCAAACCACACGTGTTTTTTCTGGGGAGATACTGATACATGTTTGCTTGCTATGTTGGGACTGGCCCGTATGCTTCAATAATGTCCTTCAGTGTTTCTCAGGTCAGTTGGAAGCAGAAGGACAGCTTATAAAGGCAGAGGATTTCTGAGGCCAGAGTGCACAAATCGAAGGCTCAATTGATGGTGGCATGCAGGCACTTGGAAGGGCACTTGGTGATGGTTGATCACTCATGGCCCCACTCGCAACTCGTTTTTGAAAAATGCTCAGCAACCCTCCAGAATTCTTTGGCCGGCTTCGGCCCTGTCAATGACACACATACACTTTGCTAGTGTGGAAGTGGTACCAAGATGTTGGGAGCGCCCTATCATTCTTTTTAAAAAAAATGTTTTTAGTTTATGTAAGCTCCTAACAGCCTTCAGGTTCAGGTGACATCAGGTACATTATACTGGAGATAGGAAGGGAGCTGAGCGAATAGAGCCCACTGGCTCCCACTACATAGGCTACATCATGGTAACTGCTAAAGGTGGAACACTCAGGGTCTCAGGCATACTGAACATCCCGGCACTCATACCAACATTCCACTGATGACCTCACACATACAGACACCATGGGGGGCAGGAACACACCAGGAAGCGGGAAAGAAGAACAGGTCCTAAATCGGGAAGGCAAATCCTAATAACAGATCCTAACACCTCCTTCCTTTCCAACAACACAATAAAGCACCGGTCATCTTAAGTCCAACTCAACATCCTGCAGGAGACACACACAGGGGCGACACTCACACCGCGTCAGCCTGGTTAACTTGAACCAAGTATCCAATAGGGCTTAACTAACAACCCTGGGTGGGACCCTCACCACAACTAAACCAACACCGGGAACTAAACTCTTTCTCCTCCTTCCATAGTAGTGTGTCGTTGATGGTCTGGATTATTGTGTTGGCAATAGTTGTGCTTGCTGGGGGTGGTCAGTTCTCAAAGGTGGCAGCTTTGCGGCTCTTCTGTGGCAGGGAGGAGCAGAAGGAGGCTCTCTATCATTGAGGTTTGATGTTTGCCCATCGTGTGCAGGCACTACATGAACCACCTTTCTAGATCTACCCTGTTTCATGCATTTCATTGTTTTTTGGAGTTTGCAGTGCACTACCTTTTCAGTAGACTGCCCCGAGCACCAGGCAGTTCTATCTCCTTTTCTGTAAAAAAGCTACCTCCCCATAACACATACAACCACTTTCCCATTGTATCAGTGAATGATGACACTCTAGTTGTGTGATTATGTTTACATCTCGATAACTACTAATTAACCACCAGTGCAATGGGATTTTTGAATTTGTCACCTGTGGTGAAGCGTGCTGACAGTCCCAGAGTCAAACATATCCCCACACCCACTAATTTACACACACGCTGCTCAAGAGCCTGTTCTGGGCCTGGGCATTCCATGTCATCTCTTTATTGACCAAATTTGAAGCGCATATTTTTCACATCAAGCGTGACAGTGACACAGTCCCGTCCCCTCAGCATTTCACACAGCATACGCAGACAAAAATCTTGAAGTTGCTCACAATATTCATTTTAATTAAATTATTGAATAACAGTCTTATCTGCCCCGGATAGAAGCTCAGGGCCTACAACCAAAAAGCTAGCTAGCTCCGAGTCCCGACGGTCCAGACATTAGCATAGCCCCAGATCTTTTCCAGACCTAGGAACACCCCTGTTGTGCAGAATGTAAATAAAATGTGCTTGTAACCATAGCATGAGCTCATCTATGATATGACCCACATAAGCTTTGCTCCGCCTCGTTAAGCACTCACATCTGCGATTGAATTGAGAGTGCAAACGGAATGCCATTGCGTAAAATTATGCTTTAGGGCTGTCAGCTGCAGAACTGCCAAATCATGCGGTCCGTGGCCACACAGTACTTCGTGCTGAGCTCGGCTGGCCCTAAAGGACACTGTGATCTGTGAACCCGCCAGGGTAAGGAGCATTGCATTACAATCAAAAACAAGCACGCTTCACTTTCATTTACCTTTTGTAAGCAGGCTTAAAAAATTAGATACGTGTACTTTCTCCAATGTGGGTGACAGGCTTGTTCATTAGTCTGTCAGGTGAGCCTTTCATCTGCTGAAGTATGTACCACATTGTACTTTTGAGTTACCCTTTAAAAATCACTTTTGGAGTGTGGTGGGATTACTCTAGAGTGCTTTATGATGTTGGCCAAACATTTTTTGTTTTCACCTTCAATGACTTTAATTATTGAAAATATTGAAACAAATTAATAATGCATGTACTAATGGAGGACACGCAATTATCTGGAGTTACAATTGACCAAATAGTATATATACAATTGTACATCTCACAATCTGATGCTTGATTTTTTTAATTATTTTCAGAAATTAGCTTTATTTTTAACATGCAAACCCAATTATTTGGGAACAGGACTGCATGCCACTCAAATCACTGTTATTTTAATTTTTTTCATGTTGCAGTAATGACATAGGTTTCTGGGCTGTGAAGCCCTGACAATTCGAGGATTTGTGAGGACGTGTTTGGCAAATGGAAGACAAGGTGATGTACCCTGTCCCAGGTAAGTGAGACAAGGAGCAGGAACCAGTTTGACCCAGGTAGGTGCCAAAGAAAAAAGATGCTTGTTATTCTTGGTTACAGCTTACAGGTTAGAGGTGGGAGAGCAGGCTCTTAGCATTCACTCTGGTTTCCATCTTCACACCAAGTCCCCAACTGCCTTTCTTGGAACCTCCAGGTCTCCCGGTTCCGCACACCTCGCCACATTCCACAAGGCCTCTCAATGCAATCACACAGCTCACATACATACAAGTCACAGCACATCTCCTTCACTGAAAACCTCGACCGGATGCCAGCCTTCACCATGCCATGACAAACAACCTAAAATAAACCCCTCCTACCCTGGCCTGCCACGGCAGGGTCTCAGGACTGCTAGATCCCGAGCGCTACATTCTCGTACATCAACAAAATTACACACCAACACTCTCAACCATCAAAGGAAGCTGTTCTCCCTTCGGCCAGTAACTGCCACCCCTGGCCACATGTCTGCCACACCTGAGTACACACCTCACCAAACAGGGAGTATCTCACTGGCCACAGCAATGCCCGAAGGCATCCCTCCAACAAAACAAATACATCATCCCTGTACCATCCTACACCTCATCCCTTCTCTCACAAGAAAACACATAAAAGAAATGAAAACATAGACAGAAAAGCAACTTAAGCCACAAAGAACAGACAAAACAATGACGCAAGCACAGAGGCACTGTGCGTAACCAAACACAAAACACAGTGTGGTGACCCACCAGTGTACTGTGCAAAACCCCATGCAAGCACATGCTTGCAGTAAAGATCTCAGAAACAGACATTTGCAAAACATTATTTCACTTAAATGTTTCTTACCAGTGTCTTCACAACTTGCAGTAAAGATCTCAGAAACAGACATTTGCAAAACATTATTTCACTTAAATGTTTCTTACCGGTGTCTTCACAACTACCTTTTTTTTAAATCTAAACCTGTCCCTGTTTATGTTTCAGCAGAGTACTCCAATAGACACTGGCCTGTACTCTGTGTGCCAAAAATAGAAATTCCAATCCTAATCCTCTGAACAGTTTTAGCCGGCACCACAGAACTCTAACAAATGGACTTCAACAACAAGACTTCCCTATAGGACGCTCCAGCAACTTAAACTTGATACTCTCTAGAGACCGAAATGGACGCTTACCAATTCATTTGTCACATAGTCTAATCTTGTAGGGACAACCCCTACACAAGAATGTGCCTATCACATGTCATCACTGTCTCCAGGTGTACCTATAAGGACACACTCTACCTGTATGCCTCATGTAAACCTAAACACCTATAATGGACTCACCATGTATCACTTGCCCTAATTATCTACCCGCATGATAATACTCCACTCATGCACGCTCTGACACATATGCATCTCATTTCACAACTAAAATCCACCACAGCATAACACTCCGCTAATGGAAGCTCTCATACATTTGTTTATCATTTAACAACAAAATCCAGCACAGGACAATGTTCCACTCATGGACGATCTCACATATTTCGCAACATCTCAAATCTCCACTACTCATAAAATAACTCCCAATTCAACTGTGGGCAACAAACCTGGCCAGCATGTGAGCCACAACATGTAACTTCATGCAGAATGTCATCTTTAACACTCATTAATCATATGCACTCTGCACTTTGCACTCATCACTCACCTTAAAACAAAATTGACAGATTTAGGAATGTAACACAGCAATAGGCAGTTAACTGGTGATCAGGCACCGCGCTGTCAGTGACCACAACAAACACTGATAAACATCCCAACATGAAATAAAACTTCATTTCCTATTTTCTGTGCGTGTATTTCTCTAAAATCATCATAATAGCAACATCATTATTGTATCCCTCTTTAATTTCACTGCTACTCATCACCACTAAATGCATTTATCATTTCTACTTTGCGCACAATGCTCTTCATTAAAAAAAACATGAAAACACTACTTTCATTGTAGCAACTTCTAAACACGTTAAAATGCACCTCTATTCAAATGCACCTAAATGTCCAAAAGCTATTAATTTCTTTTTCATTTAATTAATGTGCAGTTCAAAAACTTCTTCCATGACACTAAAAATCTAAGCTTGCAAAATCACAGCCCTGGTAATTCTTAACCACATTTTGCAGTATAAAAAAGCTCTAAAGTCACCAAGTCCTCTCAAAATGCGTTATCATATTAAAAACACGCTCTGATAATAAA
This sequence comes from Ambystoma mexicanum, assembly GCF_040938575.1. Lineage (NCBI taxonomy): Eukaryota > Metazoa > Chordata > Amphibia > Caudata > Ambystomatidae > Ambystoma > Ambystoma mexicanum. The sequence goes on along the minus strand of NC_090932.1, from coordinate 359,736,464 downwards.
TCAGGATCTGCAACAGTAAAAGGTTAAGTGCACTAAGAATGCAGAGCAGCATTCAACCCTTAAGTAAAAGTGCAATCGCTCTCTCCGGTGCCGTTGCCATGAAAACGCTCCGAATGTGCTCTCTCTCCCATGTCAGTAAAAACGCCTGCTAAACATTTGACATGAATGCAGTCAAACGGCAAAGTAACATGAAGTCCATTCTTCCAGCACTTCCCTCCGAAATAAACCAATATCTCATGTCTGCGCCTTACTCATGGTGCTGTCTCTGCATCACATTAATCACAGTATCTCATCTCATCCGTCAAATGATCCAGTTGCGAACGTGGTAATAGTTCCTTCTTATCGCATTCCCTTGTTTTTTTTTTCCATCCCGTCAAGAACATAGATTTACTTGAACCGCGACTGGCATGGTTTGAAGCAAACTTCATGTTCTGTCTCCTGGTGCAAAGTCTCAGGGCCTCATTACAACTATTGCGGAATGGGTTTAACGGTGCCGGTAACGGTGCCGGCGCCATTAAACCCACTCTGTAGTATTACGAGGTTCCAATCGCGGGACCCGATCGCACGCCTGATAAAACCAGGCGTGCTTTCCGGGACCCACGAGGAGAAGACGGAGGTAACAACGGGTCACTCATAATGTGCCCGTTGTTACCTCCATCCCCATTCCCATTGAGCCCTATTAGGGCTCAAATGGGAATGGGGAATGGTTCCTGCAAGGAGGAATGAATAACCCAGTTATTCCTCATTGCAGGAACCCGGTAAAGGAGCCCGGCCTTTAGCGCCAAACTCATAATGGCCCTCACTGTCCTGCGTGCATCATAACGCTGAACCACATTAGCAGGGGCCTTTCCTTTAATGAACAGCTTCTCCTTAGCTTGACGAAAGGACAATGGAGCTGAGCCTTTTTCTTGCATTGCAGCCGAATGGCTGTGCTGGAACGCAGGGGCTCAGCTTGGCACGTGCCAGCAACGGCACCTGCGACCCCCTCAAAAGGACCCTAATCTGCTCCAGACAACAGCCAACACTTGTACCTTGATGCAGCATGATAGCAAAGGATTGGACTATACGTCCCAAAATCCTCCTTGCTCAGCCTCCTTCCTAATCAATGGAACAGTGGTTGATGCAGCAGCAGAATCACCAGTGCTCCTGCTGGTCAGTCAGTGACCTGAAACTTCTGACTCAGTTCACAAATGAGCCCAGGTGAGTCACCTCAACGCTGACCGGGACCACTAACTTCTTTTGGCCCTTTCCTGGACACGTGAAACACCACTGATGCCTTTGCCCTCTTTCCAGGGTGAAGAAAACAGAATACAGGCTACCCCTACCTTCAACGCACAGGTGGTACTAGGACAACTACAGAAGGCTAGGGGCTATTTGAACTAGCCATATGGGATCACCCTTACAAAGTTAAAGAATACAGATAAAACAAGCTTTATTTTAAACTGAAACACATACTAAAATCACAGAGGAACGAGTGAAGACCATTATCTTTCACAATACAAAAACCATGCACATTCAATACATAGTATAGTCAGTAGCAGATACAGTGTTGTTATATTTTCTGTAAAGTATTAACAGCGCATTTCTACTGTCAACACATTGTGTGTTTCTAGTTCGGATACAGATTTGCAAAAGAGTCTCTGAGTGACATATATTTTACGGTGCTCCAAACTTTCCTCAGGCCACAGGGGGTGTGGTTGTCAAGGGACGTGTAGAAATGATCTATGAATAGTTGAAGGCATCTTGGGAAACTAATTAATGTCAGCTGTCACGTGTACAGTTGAATATTCTCAAAAAGGCTCTGGATGTGGCCAGAGACGTTTTTATGGGAGGGCAAAAGGGGCACTTGCCCAGGGCCCCCACCTTGGAGGGGGCCCCACAAGGCTACCTGATCTGAAGAAGTAAGATTCCATTGTTCACTAGTTTTAAATAGCACACGTCTGGATATTTTATGGGGCGGTGCTGAGGCTCTAAACCCATTGCCTTTCTGTTTTAATAAGTACTTTCTGCCTTATCAATTCATCATGTATTGCTTTTTATGTTCACTGGTATACATAGTTTGTGTGTTCCTTATGGCACAGCTAAGTAGCATTCTTTCCTTCCTGTGTGAATTATGTGGTCATGTGCAGCAGGCAACAGTGAAATGCATATTGATATAATGAGTGCCAAAATGGTTCAGAAGTTAGCTCAGTGTGTGAAGCACCCATTGCAGAGATATGTGTTCATATGCAAAATTAGAATATCAGATTCAAGCAAGTCTGGCTGAGCCTTTCCTATGTCTGAAGTTTATAAAACTGCCTGCATATGTACTTGGTTTTGCAGAACAACATCTACTATTATCAGCAATGTACCTGCACCAGATAGAGAATGCTATAAAAACTAACATATCATCCATATGTTGAAGGTCTAGAAATTGGTTTGTTCAGATGGGGTGTTGTAAAACCTAGGCAATCACCTCCAACTATGGCATAAACTGTTAGTCCAAGAGGTGCATAAATATCCAAATTCCAGACTATGGAACAAAAGCGTTCATGCTTGTATCCTGGATTTGCCAGCAAACGATACAGTGTTCCTGATCAAATCATGTAATATATCTAACATTACTTTGTTGTCTTCTGTGAGGTTTGCCTTCTTATATGCTGCTGGTATCGTTTAGCCCATTAATTGATCTTTCTTCTTATGTAGGCCATTTGGGAGGAAGAATAGGTAGACAGAAGAGAGCGGACCAGATGTTGCAGGCCTTAGGCAAGCATATTTTAAGTTGTGCTTGTTTGACACAAAAAACGGTTTGTTTTTTGGTAAAAGTCAAAGGTTTTTATGCACGTTTATAAATAAAAATGTCACAAGCCATTGTTTTGAAAGTATTTAAAGAAGACAAACTCAGATTAAATCACATCGATTTGTATGCTGGTACTTATATACTTCCCTTGATGATGGAGAGAATGAAGCTAGAACCAATCCCATTTTGCATAACACCCTTGTATAATATTTTGTAAAAAAATTGTCATGTTTGTTAATGGGATTTGTGTACTTAACAAGTCTGTTTTTATAAAATGAGATTGCTTTAATTCATGGTAAAACCTGGAAAAGAAAGTGTTCAAATGCAGAGATGGCACAAATCCCAGCTTCACCCCTTCAGCCCTTAACCGATGTGTGATCCTGGGCATCCCATTTAATCTTATATTGCCACTCCCTAAACATTTCAAAATTGTCAGCCCTTCTGAGTGATTTCCTTCTCATGGTATGATCTTCATAAAATACATATTTATGGTTTCACTGGCTGTAGGGTTGCTTCCACTATAATAGTGAGCATATGTATATTGCACACCACTGGCAATTGTTCCTTTGATATTTAATGACAACACTATTTGAAAACCATATCCCACTTCTAATGTCAGTCGGTCTGGATAAAGACACATTGCTGGCAGTTTCTAATCTGCATCCACTATCCATGCTACGGCATGTGTAGTTTTCTCCTTCCTTTCAATTGGTCTCCCCTATCCATGCATGAGCACTTTTGCATTCTGTGATGCAGCTAATGTGAGTTCTCTGTCTGTCTCTGTCTATTATGGCTTACAGGTACCTTTTACATACGGACCTGCATTAATACTACAGGATGCATACCTTCCTGGATGTTATTGATAAAAATGATCCTATATGCACTAGAACAGTAACCTCTTCTTAGACTGCTAATGTTTGTCTTCAAATGCTACTTGTTTATCATTCTGATTAGAGCAAGAATGAAAAAGGTAAGGGGATTTAAAGGGATTAAATGTGATTATTATGATGCCAGAACGCATATCAACATATAGGTTGTGAGCGCGACGGGTGGGGGGGCCACAACCACCATTCTTGATCCCTTAATTCCTTTGGTTTGGTGGAGGGGGGCCCCAAAGATGTCCGTGCCCAGAGCCCCAAAAGTGCTTAAGATGGTCATGGATGTGGCTGGTGTCAGGTAGTAGCGAAGGATCATAAAATGCAATGTTTACGCTTCGTGGAGTCTTCAAGGTAAAGCTGCATAATTGTATAAGGGCAGACATCCTATGCAGAGTCCCAGTGGGTGTATGGAGCTGTGTTCGTTTCGGTCAGTTTCGCATGCGCGAAGACGGCACACTGCCCAAAACAAACATGGCTCCATACACCTGCCGGGACTCCGCATAGGATTTCTGCCCTCATGTAATTATGCAGCTTCACCTTGAAGACTCCACGAAGCATAAAAACTGAATTTATGAGGATTTATGCTGGCTTCATGATTGTAAAGACTAGTGCAAAGCTAGTACAAAGTCATTTTTACAGTACAAAATGACTTTGCACTGCAAAAATACACATTGCACAGTTCCAGGAATCAGGGTTTGTGTCGGCAGTGCAAAGTCCCTTTTCAGCAGTGCAAAGTCAAAGAATCATGCAACAAATTCCACGAATTGGGCCCAAACAATACAGAATGCGAACAATTGCACAGTACATAGAATGATAAGTTAGATCAGAGCTTAGTAAACATATTCCTGCAATTGATTAACACAAGTTATTGGTCTTTGGAGAAGAGCCAGGTTTTGAGGCATTTGCAGAACAACCAGAATTAATGTTCAGCTCTTAAAGAGAGCAGTGTGCATTCCACTGTTTCGCCGCCACTACTGGGAAGCTAGAACTACCAGCTCTTTGTAACCTGAATCTTGGTATAGAGATGAGGTGAGCATGCCCTCGAGAATGTTCTAGTGAGGTATCTATCTAGGCGTCTTATTGGTCAGTGTTAAGCAGAGGCGTTGCTAGGGGGGGGCTATACAGAGGCGTGCTAGGGGGGCCTAAGGGGGCTATAGCCCCATATCTTTTGGTTGTAGCCCCGGATAGAATCTCAGGAGCTACAACCAAAAGGCTAGCTAGACCCCAGTCCCGACAGTTCCAACATCAGCCTAGCCCCGGGTCTTTTCCAGACCTGGCAACACCCCTGGTGTTAAGACTGATTTTCTGTACTCTGGCCTGGTGGACAGATGTATAGAAGGCCAACCTATATTGTGACAGGGACAACTCTGGGAAGCTGTAGCCAAACCAGTTTAAGGTAGCAGTGACAGGCGGTCTATGCTAAATTCTTCAGATGGGTGAGAGTGTAAAGGGTCCACAATGAGGTCACACAATGGGATTCACAAATTATACTTAGACAGGATGTATAAAAATACAGTTATTTAATGATGGCCACTAAACTACACTATTTAATTATGGCCAAACACACTATAAGAAAAATGAACACAAGCAGGTAGACTATCAACCAATACCATCAAACTAAAATACATATATATACAGTCACAGGTTCAAGTGCATAATACAATTCAAAATACTCCTGCAAGGCAATGAATAGGTGGGTATCACACACAAAAAGGTCCACGGAAATGATCCCTAACTAATATTGTCCAACCCGAAATTGCCTTGGGCCTTGTGTGCTACTGTTCAGGATACAAAGACATACAACTCAGGAGAAAATGTAGGTAGGGTCTCTGGGGTCCAGTGATGGATTCTTAGAACCAGGGTTCAATATAGACAAGTGCCCCAAATTACCCTCAACAGTCAGAAGTCTTGCCAATGCAAGTAGTGGCAAAGCCAAAAGGTTTAGGATAAAGGTTATTATAAGTCCATTGACTTATAATGGGAGTATAGGGGTATGTTAATACCTCAGTAACTTATCCCCTTCACTCTGAATTTTCCCAAGACTTTCCAGAATAAACGAAGGGTGTCCTGGTTTGCTTTTCCCGCTGAATTCCGCAGTCCTCAATATTCACGGGTTGCAGGTTCGAGTGATTCTCCGGTTAGGATCTTTTGCTGGTGCAAGGACAGAAGTCTTGCCAATGCAAGTACTAGAAAAGCCAATAGTTTTAGGATAAAGGTTATTATAAGTCCATTAACTTATAATGGGAGTATAGGGGTATGTTAAAAGCTCAGTAACTTATCCCCTTCACTCTGAATCTTTCCAAGACTTTCCAGAATAAAGGAAGGGTGTCCTGACTTGCTTTTCCCGCTGAATTCCGCGGTCCTCAATATTCACGGGTTGCAGGTTCGACTGATTCTCCAGTTAGGATCTTTTGTGGTGCAAGGACTCTTGATAAAGAAATGCAGAAACTAAGAATGCAGCACGCTTCTCGGGACTGGAGGCGGGTCAGAAAAGCAGGTTTCGCACCGTGCCTGCTGCGCACAGCGATGCAGCAGGACTCAGTAGCTGTGGTCAGACTTTCCGGTCTTTCTCCGGTCCCCTTGGTACTAGGATGCCGAAATTTCACGGAGGGTGTCATTGCAGTGGCAGCTGAGGGGGTGCAAAGATTCAGGTGGAAACTCGGAACGGCAATGAAGATTATCCGGTAGCCCAAAAACTAAGCTGATCACCACAGGATGATTCCCGGGCACTTCCGAAGGCGGTTTTTGTGCTGGGCACCGAGTAGGCTTCAGGAATGGATGGTCCCTCTACTCCTGTGGTCGTAGCACCTTCGCTGGCCTACTGAAGATCACAAAACAGACAGGTCACTCCACCAGGACTGCAGCAGAAGTTGGTTGGCAGGCTTCCTTCAGACAGGTTACTGGTTTCTTTGTGGGTCTTCTCAGCTGAACGGATTCTTGGCTCCTTCAGGTTCTTCCAGGATCTCTGAGAAATGCATGCAGGGGCCCTCTTCTTATCCTAAAAGCCAGGTAGGAGTCGAAACTCCCACTAGCCAATGGCAGAACTAGTCCAATCAGGACCACTGGCAGGAACACTCATGCATATCACTCAGACACACAGAAACCAGGATGTGTATTAGGGTCAGACTGACCCAGCCCACATACTGCCTGCAAACACACAAAGCCCTCCAGTAGCCTGCCAAAAGCTTCTGCTTTCCCGGTCACTGGAAGTCCTTATAAGGATATTTCTGGCGTCTGAGGCCAGGAAGAAGGCTAAACAACAAGATGCAAAAAGAATGGACGAAAAACCTCGTGGCACGGCCATCTTTCACCAGTAGCCAGAGTAAGTAGCCAAACGCGGTTAACGCGGTTAAGCTAAAACGAAATTCCCCAAAAAATGAGGGAAAAGTCACTGCTGCCACCAGTCCATCTTTTAAGCACCTCTAGAGTAACCAAAAAATCCTTTGAGTGTTAGTCTAGGGCAAAACAAAAATGAACCCCATTGCACTGCAGTGTAAGCTGCTGTGTGCAATGATAAAAAGTTACCACATGTGATACAAAAGTAACCACAAGTAGCAACATAGTCATAAGACTAAGGGAAACACTGTTTCCCAGTACTGACAGCCTTAAAGAAATATCAATTTCCCCATAACATGTGAGCAAAGGTCAGTACCGGGAAGCTTAAGGCTTCAATGCACTGCAAAAAGTACAGGTCAGATTGAAAAATAAAAGCAAAAAGTTTCGGGGTTCCATAAAGATGGAAGGAAAGGTGCAGTAAAGAGAATCTTTCCTGACAGTGAGGCACTTGTGTGTTATGTAGAGATAATAAGGGAAGCCTGATTACAGCCTATGGCCCTTCAGGCAATTCTATAGTGGGATAAAGAAAAATGGGCAAACTAGACCAAAGATGACAGCTATCTATTGTTTAAATTATAGTAGCTTTCTGTTTATTGTACAAATACAAATCATATTATACAAATTTATATGCAGTGATCATATTCATATAAAATGTAACTCCAGATGCCCAACAACACATCCCTCCATACACAACTCATTCACAACTTCTTCAACCATTCATCATATTCACAAAGGATAGAAAGAACAGAAGTGATATCTTATTCGTATCACAGTGGTAGAACAAACAATTGTAAATTAGATAATCAATTATTTTACAATGAGTCCCTCTGTCTGTATTCAGAGGGTTGGAAAACTGTTGTCAACATGTTTCGGTTGCGTTCGCTAGGCGAGGAAAACCGATCTCCTCAAAAAATGACTTAATATTCAACCTTCTTCAGGACAGGAGAGCAATCGCTGAATCCGCGTTGCCTCTTGATGAAAACAAAAGTGGGGGGTGTGTGGCAAGGGAGCCTTTGATCTAAAAAATAAATAAAAAATAAATAGAATTGTCATCTCTGTGTTAATTCAAAAACCCTTCACTGGGTAAGACATACAACTGTCTGGTTTAGCTGTATAGCAACCGCTCACCTCCTCTGAGACTTTCAGGCAAAGGTGAGCCGGTGGGGTGGAGTGGATCCCTTCGTGAATGCTTCCAAGAAATGGCGCTTCACGTTGTGTTCAGTGTCCTATAAAATGAAAGGATGTATATATTGAGAAAATTGTAAAGTGGAGCCAACTGTGGTAATTACAATTAGTGGGTTGGTACTCACTGTTATTTAGAGTCTTGTGGCCCAGTGTCGTGCAGGCCTGTCAATAGGGGCAGATGCGTGCTTAAGACGCCTGCAGAGGAGAAAACAAAACAAACCATGTGGAACGTGCATAAACCTGTGAAATTATCAGTGTTCATACATAAAACTTTATAAATGGGAAAAATGCTTACTTATTTATTGCAGCCACTTGCTGGGTCTTGGATGCCGCTAGCTAAATGCTAGATGACTTTAATGGATTCTATGAGGCTGTGGAATGCAGGGCCCTCATCAAAGCCGTGGCTCTGCCAAAATAAACACAGGCACACAGCGGCACATTAAATATCCGCTTACAAGAAACTGTGCACAATTGTGCCGTTGCCTGTGGCTCTATTTATTTACTTACCTTGTCATTTATGCAATAAATCAGGCAATGTTTCCCGAAGCAGCAAAGTCATGGTGTCTGCTCCGTCTGTTTTCGTCTGCCGGTGTTGCCTGGAAGGCACACGATCATGCGCTCTAGAGTTAAAGTGCAGCTCCTTAGGATTGTGGGATTTGAAGTCCATGAGATGCGCAGGCCATTTAGTCAGTGGACATCCGAGTCCCTCTGACCATATAAATGAATGTTCATTTATGTGATGGAAGAAAGCACATGCCTCTTATTTATAAACATGCATCTTATTTAAAAATGCACAAAGGGAGGTGGAAATGGTAAAAACCCTTGTTGGAGTTGGAAACAGCTTCTGCTTGAGAGTACTTTATCTTGCTTCATTATAGTTAGCAAATAAAGTGCTTAGAAAAGTCACCAGTTTGGAGACCGGGAAACTCTCCTTCCCAGTGTAAGGGAGGCTCACGTTTTAAGTGCATTATGGGTAATGTAGTTTTTTTAATGGTAATGTAATTTTTTTAACCATCTCAGGAGTTATTTGCTATTTAGTGCGTTCCATTCCACTGAAATGTTTAACCCATGCTGTAGCGTGTCCAAAGTATAAATCCATTTCTGTTCAAGAAGATGTAGAGCACTTGCCATGTCTCCGCCTCTGGTATTTGTGTTTAATGTTTGTAATACAAACCACTTCATTTCTGTGTCTTTATGGTTGTACCTGTTGAAATGTTCAATCAAGGGTTTGTCAGGAGTGTGGTTTCTGATACATGAACGGTGTTCTCCAATTCGTACCCTCACTACTCTAGTGGTTTTACCCACATAAAGTAGATGACAGTGGCAGGATATAACATAAATGCATAAATGGCATTTCTTGTGCAACAGTTTGTATGGCTTTCCATCCACCATGTCTTGTCTCCATATTTGAAACTATGTTTCGTCTCAGTTAGGGGGCAGACACTGCAGTTGCCACATTTATAGTGTCCAATGATAGGGGGAAGTCCCCATTGGTTCGTGATGGTGGTTTCTTTGGATTTCTCACGGTAAGTGTGGACCAGCTTTTGTCGTAGATTGCAGTTGCGCTTGAATGCAAACATTGTTTTTTTCGACAGAGTACCAGGGTTTTTTTACCAAGTCCCAGTTTTTATTGATCATTTTTCTGATTGAATTGCTTATAGGGTTGAATGTTGTTACACAGACCAGTCTCTCATTGGATTTTTTATCCTTGCCTTGTAGAGTGAGTTCTCTGTTTGTGTTGGCAACTCTCTTTAGGTTGTTTCTGACCAGACGTTTCGGATACCCCCGGGTGCCCAGCCTCTCTTTAAGTTGTGTGGCATGTGTATTATAGTCCTCCTTATTGGTACAGTTTCGTCGAATCCTCAAGAATTGACCATAAGGTAAATTAAATTTGGGGCTCTCAGGGTGGAAATTGGAGTAGTGCAGTAGAGTGTTCTTGTCTGTAACTTTTCTGTAGAGTGAGGTGGCTAGATTGTTCCCTTGTTTCCTAATCATCAGATCTAGAAAGCTTACCTGGTCTCTGCTCCACTCGATGGTGAATCTTATATTTAGATCACATGTATTGAGCCACTTGTGAAAGGTAAGTAGGGATATGCTGTCCCCTCCCCAAATGATGAACACATCGTCGATGTAGCGACGCCACATCTTCAACTGTCCGTTTGTCTGATCTTTTAGGATTTCAGCAATGAACCTTGATTCAAACTTTGCCATGTATAGAGTAGCTACATGGGGGGCGAAGGTTGCTCCCATGCTTACCCCTTTCTGTTGTTTATAGAACTGATTTTTAAAGAGGAAGACATTTTCTGTCATGGCAAGTCTAGAACATTCTAGTATAAATCCTGTCGGTGGTTTATGTGGTCTGTCACGTGTGTCTAATGCTTCTGCCAAGACTTCCAGGCATGCCATTTGGGGGATAGACGTATAGCAACGCTTCTACATCCATAGTCACTAGAAGATCTCCTGTTTCTATCGTGACGCCTTGGAAGACTTTAATCATGTCCGTGGTGTCTTTGATGTAAGACGGCATAGCCAGGACAAAAGGTTTAAGGAAAAATTCACTGTAGATGGAAAGGGGTTCCAATAGAGAGTCTATTGCGGACACAATTGGTCTACCTGGTGGATTATCAAGGCTCTTATGTACTTTCGGTAGTATATAAAAGGCCATTCTTTTTGGATGTTTTTTATTGAGAAAATTTGACTCATCAGGACAGATCCATTCTTCTTGTACGGCATGTGCTGTGAGACTTTTGATCTCATCCTGTAATCTTTCCGTTGGATCTTGATCCAATTTTTTGTATGATCTCGTATCATTTAGCAGTCTGATACATTCTTTGTCATAGTTTACGGTGTCGATGAGGACTATCCCTCCACCCTTGTCAGCCGATTTTATAGTTAGATTTTCCTGATTACTTAAATTTTTCCGGCTGACTCTTTCATTTTTGGTCAAATTGTTTGGGCAATAATTTTGCTTTTTCAGACTAGTCAGGACTTGTTTGGTTACCCAGTTCTCAAAGGTGATGATTTCCGGTGGACAGGTGTGTGGGGGCGGGATGAAATTAGATTTCATTTTTAGACCTGTGATATTCATGTCTGGCGATCAGGCGTTTTATCGCGCATCTGTTTTTGATTTTGGTAAGTTATGAATACTTCAAAAAAGTATTTAAGCCTAATATTTCGAAAAAATCTCTGCAATTCTAGCTCTACATTGAATGGATCTGCCTTCGTTGCAGGTACATATGAAAGGCCCTTAGCCAGAAGACTTTTTTCAGTGGAGCTAAGGATATGGGAAGATAGGTTAAAAATGGGGAGGATATCTTCATTTATTGGTTCGAGTACCACTGTCTGGTTCGAACCCCTTGTTGTTGCAGTGTTTGTCATGGCCGCCCTCTGGGGCCTCCTCTGAGAAAAAACCCTTGTTGTGGGAATGCACCCCGCCCTTTCTGTGATGGCCTAGGTGGCCCAGCTAAGGTTGGGTCTGATCCGCTAGGGGACCCGGATGAATTAGAGAATGTCACCGTCCGGTTGCGTTTAAAATTCTGATTAGAATTCTGTGGTGGGTTGGTAAAAAATCCTTCTTTCAGGTAGGGGTAGGTTTTATCCTCTTTATATCCGGCAATGTCTTTCTTCAATTTGTTTATTTTCCGGTCTAAGTTTTGACCAGTTGTGTGCGCAATAGACTCTCTATTGGAACCCCTTTCCATCTACAGTGAATTTTTCCTTAAACCTTTTGTCCTGGCTATGCCGTCTTACATCAAAGACACCACGGACATTATTAAAGTCCTCCAAGGCGTCACGATAGAAACAGGAGATCTTCTAGTGACTAGGGATGTAGAAGCGTTGTATACATCTATCCCCCAAATGGCATGCCTGGAAGTCTTGGCAGAAGCATTAGACACACGTGACAGACCACATAAACCACCGACAGGATTTATACTAGAATGTTCTAGACTTGCGATGATAGAAAATGTCTTCCTCTTTAAAAATCAGTTCTATAAACAACAGAAAGGGGTAAGCATGGGAGCGACCTTTGCCCCCATTGTAGCTAATCTATACATGGCAAAGTTTGAATCAAGGTTCATTGCTGAAATCCTTAAAGATCAGACAAACGGACAGTTGAAGATGTGGCGTCGCTACATCGACGATGTGTTCATCATTTGGGGAGGGTACCGCATATCCCTACTTACCTTTCACAAGTGGCTCAATACGTGTGATCTAAATATAAAATTCACCATCGAGTGGAGCAGAGACCAGGTAAGCTTTCTAGATCTGATTATTAGGAAACAAGGGAACAATCTAGCCACCTCACTCTACAGAAAAGTTACAGACAAGAACACTCTACTGCACTACTCCAGTTTCCACCCTGAGACCCTCAAATTTAATTTACCTTATTGTCAATTCTTGAGGATTCGACGAAACTGTACCAATAAGGAGGACTATAATACACATGCCACACAACTTAAAGAGAGGCTGGGCACGCGGGGGTATCCAAAACGTCTGGTCAGAAACAACCTAAAGAGAGTTACCAACACAAACAGAGAACTCACTCTACAAGGCAAGGATAAAAAATCCAATGAGAGACTGGTCTATGTAACAACATTCAACCCTATAAGCAATTCAATCAGAAAAATGATCAATAAAAACTGGGACTTGGTAAAAAACCCTGGTACCCTGTCGAAAAAACCAATGTTTGCATTCAAGCGCAACTGCAATCTACGACAAAAGCTGGTCCACACTACCGTGAGAAATCCAAAGAAACCACGCTCACGAACCAATGGGGACTTCCCCCTATCATTGGACACTATAAATGTGACAACTGCAGTGTCTGCCCCCTAACTGAGACGAAACATAGTTACAAATATGGAGACAAGACATGGTGGATGAAAAGCCATACAAACTGACGCACAAGAAATGCCATTTATGTTATATCCTGCCCCTGTCACCTACTTTATGTGGGTAAAACCACTAGAGAAGTGAGGGTACGAATTGGAGAACACCGTTCATGTATCAGAAACCACACTCCTGAGAAACCCTTGGTTAAACATTTCAACAGGTACAACCATAAAGACACAGAACTGAAGTGGTTTGTATTACAAACATTAAACACAAATACCAGAGGCGGAGACATGGCAAGTGCTCTACATCTTCTTGAACAGAAATGGATTTATACTTTGGACACGGTACAGCATGGGTTAAACATTTCGGTGGAATGGAACGCACTAAATAGCAAATAACTCCTAAGATGGTTAAAAAAATTCCATTACCATTAAAAAAAACGACATTACCCATAATGCACTTCAAACGTGAGCCACCCTTACACTGGGAAGGAGAGTTTCCCGGTCTCTAAACTGGCGACTTTTCTAAGCACTTTATTTGCTAACTATAATGAATCAAGATTAAGTACACTCAAGCAGAAGCTGTTTCCAACTCCAACAAGGGTTTTTACCATTTCCACCTCCCTTTGTGCATTTTTAAATAAGATGCATGTTTATAAATAAGAGGCATGCGCTTTCTTCCATCACATAAATGAACATTCATTTATATGGTCAGAGGGATGTCCACTGACTAAATGGCCTGCGCATCTCATGGACTTCAAATCCCACAATCCTAAGTGCTGCGCTGCAACTCTAGAGCGCATGATCGTGTGCCTTCCAGGCAACACTGGCAGACGAAAGCAGACGGAGCAGACACCATGACCTTGCTGCTTCGGGAATCATTGCCTGATTTATTGCATAAATGACAAGGTGAGTAAATAAATAGAGCCACAGGGAACGGCACAATTGTGCACAGTTTCTTGAAAGCGGATATTTAATGTGCCGCTGTGTGCCTGTGTTTACTTTGGCAGAGCCACGGCTTTGATGAGGGCCCTGCATTCCACGGCCTCATAGAATCCATTAAAGGCATCTAGCATTTAGCTAGCAGCATCCGAGACCCAGCAAGTGGCCGCAATAAATAAGTAAGCATTTTTCCCATTTATAAAGTTTATGTATGAACACTGATAATTTCACAGGTTTATGCACGTTCCACATGGTTTGTATTGTTTTCTCCTCTGCAAGTGTCTTAAGCAGCATCTGCCCCTATTGATAGGCCTGCACGACACTGGGCCACAAGACTCTAAATAACAGTGAGTACCAACCCACTAATTGTAATTACCACAGTTGGCTCCACTTTACAATTTTCTCAATATATACATCCTTACATTTTATAGGACACTGAACACAACATAAAGCGCCATTTTTTGGAAGCATTCACGAAGGGATCCACTCCACCCCACTGGCTCACCTTTCCCTGTAAGTCGCAGAGTAGGTGAGCGGTTGCTATACAGCTAGACCAGACAGTTGTATGTCTTACCCAGTGAAGGGTTTTTGAATTAACACAGAGATGACAATTCTATTTATTTTTTATTTATTTTTTAGATCAAAGGCACCCTTGCCACACACCCCCCACTTTTGTTTCCATCAAGAGGCAACACGGATTTAGCGATTGCTCTCCTGTCCTGAAGAAGTTTGAATATTAAGTCATTTTTTGAGGAGATCGGTTTTCCTCGCCAAGAGAACTCAACCGAAACATGTTGACAACAGTTTTCCAACACTCTGAATACAGACAGAGGGACTCATTGTAAAATAATTGAATATCTAATTTACAATTGTTTGTTCTACCACTGTGATATGAATAAGATATCACTTCTGTTCTTTCTATCCTTTGTGAATATGATGAATGCATGAAGAAGTTGTGAATGAGTTGTGTATGGAGGGATGTGTTGTTGGGTATCTGGAGTTACATTTTATATGAATATGATCACTGCATATAAGTTTGTATAATATTATTTGTATTTCTACAATAAACAGAAAGCTACTATAATTTAAACAATAGATATCTGGCATCTTTGGTCTAGTTGGCCCATTTTTCTCTATCCCATTTGTGTGTTATGGACAGACATTTGAATAGAATGCGCTCTCACATCGGCAACCAGTGCAGGTTTCTTCTGGCTGGTCTTTCTTCGGGATGTTTAAGGCCGCTCTAAAATCATTATTCTGTATGATCTGAAGCTTTTTGATATTAGTGATAGTAGTTCCTGTGTAGATCACATTACAGTAGTCCATCCTTGAGACTATCAGTGCTCCTGTTATTGTGACACAGCTCTCAATGGAGGGAAAGGGTCTTCTGGTGGTAATTTGTTTTGTTGTATATGCTGCTATAGAAGCTATAGCATTTATCTATCTAGCTAGGGATAGTGAAGCATCTAAGTACACCCCCTCAGTTTTTACTTCTTTGATGACTGGGATGGTGTTGCCATCAATGATAAAGGAGTTATGTGGTCTGTCAAGTTTTTTCAGAAGTGGTTGAGATCCGACCAAGAGAAACTTGTTCTTGTCATCATTCAAGCACAATGAGTATGCGGCCGTCCAAGCCTGAATGGTTTGGTAGTTACTGCCTAGAGTATTGATGTCTAGATTATAGGAGCCTGACATTGGAATGAGGATTTGGGCATTGTCTGCATAGTTTGTGTAGGAGATACACAATCTAGAAGGTTGAAGAGTGGTTTTGTGAATATATTTAATAAAGTTGGTTGCCGCAGGTACCTTGGGAGACTCTGCAAGGGACCTGGGCTGGGGGAGGCAAGGCGATGGTTGAGAACACTCTCATTGTTCTGTTAGTTAGAAAGGATGCAATCCAAGCTGTGGATGTGGGGGAGAAGTGCCTCCTGAAGAAAGATGTTGGCAAAGGATTTTATGATCTACCAAATCACATGCTGCTCACAAGTCCCGTAAGAGGAGAGGGCAAGTTTACCTTTGTCTTTAAATGTGTCTATTTGTATTATGAAGTCTATACGAGCTGATTCTGTGCAGTGGCCAGGGTTGAACCTGGATTGGCACAGTCCAAGGAGGTTGTTGGATTCTATCGTATCTGTTCTCTGTACTCGCTTGTAATATTGTTAATTGCTAGCAGCACCAAATGTTATACCTGGAACCTTGTCGATTGCTAGCAGCTTGAAATCTAACACTTGTAACCCTGTCAAATGCTTGTAGCTCAAAATTTAATTTTCTACCCAACATACCTGAAAATATCGATTCTACACATGCTTGCATATACTGTATAGTGTGTAACTACTTTTTAGATCCCTTGTAACCATGTACCCTGAAGAAAAGCACCCAGATACCCTTGGGCCAGGCATGCTATATGAATAAAATAAATACAAATACAATTATATGCTTCTGGATTTGTAGAAAGGCTGCTCTATCCAGGATTTTAAGTAGGAATGGTACAATCATGATTGGGCAGTAGTTGGTGGGCGTGTCAAAGTCTCAGGTACGTTTCTTGAGGAGTGGAAGTACTCTTTTAAAGAGGCCCATTGAAAATGATCCCATGAGTTGGGGTGGTTTATTCTGGGTTGTAACCCTGGTCAACTTGAAGTCAGCACAATATCAAACTGAAATGAACACAGCAAAACATACACATTCCCATGTGAAATATTTACTATAATGTATTCCTTTTTAAAAAGTCACATGCATATCCTTGCATAATTATCATATTCCCCACATGCATTTATAAAAAGTCACTGTTGTTTTTTTTTAATGCATATTCTTGA
Source organism: Ambystoma mexicanum (assembly GCF_040938575.1). Classification (NCBI taxonomy): domain Eukaryota; kingdom Metazoa; phylum Chordata; class Amphibia; order Caudata; family Ambystomatidae; genus Ambystoma; species Ambystoma mexicanum. The sequence goes on along the minus strand of NC_090932.1, from coordinate 359,719,699 downwards.
AGGAAAACAATCTCTGATTTACTTGCTTTTTGAAATTGAATTGCACCGTTTACATCAGCAGTTTTGAATACAATAATGGTTCATTTAGACATTATATTTCATGCACAGCCAGGAGTCATGCCATTTAACCCTCTCAATAACAGCAAAACACACAATCATAGGATCATTTCGTTTTCTCACTCACTTTAAATGTATGTCTATATCACAAGGATTGTTCTCTGGTTAGAAGAATTATATTTTTAACATCCTGGACCTTTGTAGTTTCAAATGAACAGTTCCAGCATGCTGCTCTGTCTCTCACCGAAACTTACAAATAGTATATTGCTGTCAATCGGTTTCAGTGTGGCAGACACAGTTCTCCTTGCAAACAGAGAATGTGTCTACCTTGAAACTTGTTTTGCATTACCTGCTTACAATTTGAATGTATTCACACTCAGTCTAAGGGTTGAAATGAACTCAAGGCCCAATATAGTTCCTGAGATGGTTTAGTTTGTGGCACTATCCATAACATATGTTGAGGGCTGTCTCTCAAGGGAGGAAGTGACTGGTGAAAATGTTAATGAATAAACAATGAGTCTTTTCTATATTGATGCAGTGCCCATGTCTTGTGTTACGTGCTGTCCAATATGAAAGTCGGCACCTATATGCTAGCTTTGTCGAAGCACAATTTCTCTGAACAATTGATTCATATGTGTCACATTTGAAAGAGCAGTGCAACATTTAAGAGGCGCTTGTTTTAGTTGATTGCTTTTGGGTTTCATTTATTGTGACACCCTGATCAGAGTATCTATAAATGTGTTAATTGTCTAAGTGTAAAACATGAAAGTTGTCCCTTAATTAGAGGAAAGCGTACATGAATTTAAAGAAAAGGGGGGGTATAATACAATGAAAGAAGTGCATTTAAGAAGGAAGCATGGGTTCAAGAGGTTGCTTTGAATTTAACAAACTAAGGAACACATGATGTTAGTTTTCACAACCAGCAAAATAAATAGACACTCACAAAAAGCACCTGAAACAAAAAAGTAGATCTGAGGCTCAGTAACTTTGCATGCGGAAATATAGATCATGATGGGCTGCAGATTGATTTTGCACTGCTTCTCTAACTTTAAAAATAATATCAGCAATGAAAGTGTAAAGGATGAGCAATTGCTTTCATGAGGATTTTAATGAAAGTGATTGATGTGGAAGGGGATAAGGGATAAGAAAATTGTATGACTTACTTGAAGGGTGAGTTGGGAGTTACTCAGCCCCAAAGGATTTGAAAGTATGACTTTGAGGGAGTTTTTAAAGAAAATGCACACTTCAGGCAAAACAGTGTTGTCACATTATGTTTCATGTGACCCTACAGTTGTGGGTTCTTGTAGCTAAACTCGTATTGTTGGCTGAGATATAAAAATAGAAAATACATACAATTACTTCCGCCCATTTCATATCCCAATTGAAAGTTGAAATGATATTCCCATACTCAGATTTTATTAGATCTGTGAAGTTCTGATAATAGCCCATAAGGGAGACACAAAAGTAAAATAATGGCCCTAAATCCAATCAGATACTTATTCAAAGACTCACTGTGTGGAAATAGTGGAGGTGTAGGAGAAAAGCAAAACAGATAGATGATGGCTGGAGGGAGCTGAATGCATCTCTATATTGCTCTAGGACACCAGGCCATTAAAGAAAGTGAAACATCATATGCAAATCAGGTTTGTTACACCCCAAAATGGTCAATGCACTCTGAACTGATAGGTCATATCCATTATGAGAGCGAGAGTGTTTCAAGATATGCTGGTGAAGCCTCCTAGCGTTGCCAATAGGGGCCATATTGTTTAAATATTTCCTTTGTGCCGAAAAATGGAACAAACCAATATAGCACTAATTATGCTGCTTGTACAATAGGGAGTGGGGCATAGGGATTTTACATCAATCGTTTATTAAAAAAAAGGTTTTACTAGGACAAAAAATTATGTAAACTCTCTTTATGATGTTTGCTGCGTGACATAACAAGACATCTATTGAATATATGTATTTTCATGATACAAAACAGAGTGCAAACAATAATCTGATTCATGTTGCCCAAGTGTAAATACCTTTACAGTGCAAACCATATTCTGATTCATGTTGCCCAAGTACAAATTAATTTAAAGTTCAAACAATAATCTGATTCATGTTGCCCAAGTGCAAATACCTTTAGATAATACACAGTGAGACAAAACCTGTTAGCCTATTTTGTATTACCTAATCAGCAAATCTGGTGCTAAGTTTATTTGGTCAACTTTTAGCACTGTTGCAAATGTCATGAAATTTCAATTCAGGTGTTGGGCAACCAAAAATACTGTAAGGCCATTTTCATTTCTTGAATATATCTTAGCCTTACCATTCAAGGGTGGGTGTGGTCTTCCAAAACCTAACCCATCAAAGCGGAGATCGCATAGCAGGCTGCAGACCTAGTGTAAGTCCTTAACTTCCATGGTTGGGGGTACATTCCATTACTGAAAAGAAAGGTGATACATTCAAATACTGCCAGGCCTTTTCAACAACTCTGGCCTTTGTCTGGGACACAGATACATTTGTACACTAATAGCAGCACCTCCCACCAGTGGTAAAAGCTGCAAGCAAAGCGTGAACAGGTCATGAGTGGGTGGGTCACAGCAAGGAATGACTGTGTAGTCTGTTTTGTTTCTTTGGTTGGTGATGAATGGCAGTCAAATTGATGAATGACTGTAGTAACCATTTATTGTTTTGATGGTCGGGGTGAAGAAAGTGGCTGTCTATTTTTACAATATACATTCTGTTGTGCATTCTGTATCATGTAATGGTGGGGAGGTATTGAGTTTAATTTTGTGTTTTGAACATCTCATCTGATGAAGGAGAGGTGTAGCTGTAGTACAAACATGCAGCTGGTATCGACCCAGAATCTTCAGAAAACCTTCCTGTATGCAAGCACATGAACCGAGTTCTTTTAGCATTAACAACAACCTTAGATTTGACTAGGCAAGACGTGTTCTTAGTTTGCACACAGAGGTAGGTCAGGATGCTGGCTTAGAACCCATGATGTAAGACAAGATATGCTGCTGTGTCCTTTAGCATGATCACTATAGCTGTCCTGCATACACAACTCTATGTTGCAGATCAGAGCTAGCCAAGCTGGCTGGGGCTGCTTGGAGGAGTAATTGAAAAAATCTGGAAACCGGAAGGTTGTAGATCCATGATTAGTGCAGCATCAAGACAACCCCTCCCTAATGCTAGGATATGTGTTTGTTGATTTCAGATATGTTCCTCCAGTCGATGCATGATTCTGGGTTATAACCCAATTAGCAAAACATTTTGCAATGCAGTGACCATAACTCTGCCTTTGGCATCAATCATGCTTATCTTCTGCTTTGATGGCACAGAAGCTGTGTTTCCGAGAGCTCAGCTTGCCATAATCATAGAAGATCTGTTTTTTTTAACTTGTTGCGTTGCATTGCTCATGGTTAGAAGTAATGGTAATAAAGACTCTTTCAGAAAAAGCTGTGATATACAATATGTGCATTTTTAATGTTGCATTGCATGTGCATTGGAAAAGTCTTGCCTGTATTCCATGCCACCAACTGTATTTGTGACCACATGCCCTTTGTGGGAGTTGCCGCGCGATGAGATTCACAGAGAAAATGGTCAATCACAACAACTTCAATGTCTTTGGGGGAAGGAGTGGAAGTGGTGGGGTCATCCGTAGTAGCAATGCTACTGATGCCATTAAGGGGACAACACTTATGGGCATCAGAGGAGGAGGTCAAAGACTATGGAGCTTGGAACACAATGGCTCACTTACTAGTGTCCCATTAAAGGGCCATTACCCAGTCGATTCCAGTGGAGGGATGTAAACTGAGCTGTCATAAGAGTAGCCAGAGGTTGGAGAGGAGAGTGATATCAAGTGTGGGGTTGGGGGCGGGGTAAGGTCTTTGGTGCTGGACACATAATTGCCCACTGAGTAGAGTTCCTCTGAGATCCCACATCTAAAGTTGCTGGCACGAGTGCAGCTTAAAGCCACACGCGACTGTGCCACTCTGCTTTAAGAGCAGTCTGAGGCAGAGATGTGGGGTGAGGGGTGGTAAAGCCAGAGGCTCCAGGCAAAACGTGTGTGCAGTATCTTTAGCCATGCCGCAGTGAAGCATAGCAGCCATGAATAGTGTCGAATGTAGCAGCAGAGTAAGGCAATGTGGGGTGTGCATACTATCCTGTAGCCTAAATAGGAGAATGGAATCGTAGTTTCACTTTTTTTAGTTGAGCGTTTTCTTACTTTAGCTCATTTATGCTTCCCCAGGATTGTTTGTCAGATCGCTGTTTGTGAAGTGGCAAAAACATTCGTCTTTTGTGGCACGGAGCTGGTTTTCATGTGCACCCTTTAATTTTGGAATGTTCTCTTTTAAAATATATTTTAATTTTTTTGTTTTGTTGTCCCAAAGCATGGCAGGCAGATCCAATCCTGTTACCAGGCTCCCACTAGCCAGGTCCCCTGTCTTTCACTGTACATCAGGTAGGCCTTTAACCCCGCTTAGCTCACACTTTCCTCCCACTTGCAGTTGCCTGCTGCCAAGAGGGGCATGTGATGATGTGGGTGCTCCCACCACGGTTGAAAGGCAATGAGAAACCTCCTGCTGAAATGATAAACAGCGCCTTAAAGGGTTGATAGATTGAGACTAAACCAGCGTTGAGATCTGTAGCCAGTGCTCTCAATTCATTTGGTACAATGGGATGCATTCCGAACTCTGGCAGGCACAACAGTTCCCATTTACTTTTTGAGAGATATTACTGTGTATTCTTACTTTGGTCTGTGCAATTATGGATTTCGTACTGCCCATTTTGGATTAATATTACTTTGGCACATTAGGCACCAGAGATGATTTCGATTCTGCCTGAACCCAGCCCTGGCTATTATAAGTGGGAAAGAGAAAGGGTTATACCAAATGTCATATTCTACTATCCATTCAGTTAACTGTTTGGAAGATAAAGTCAGAAAGTTCCATGTCTAAAAATATGGAAGATGTTAATTTTTATTGAGGGTACAAAAAACCTCAATTCTTAAACTTGTGCGAGTAACAAAAAATAACAATAGTTAAGTAAGAAGCGGGGTACAATTCCCATTCATTCTGCTTTTTTCCCCAAACCGAGAACAACACAGAATATAAATTAGTATTGTTATAAGTTAAAGATTACAGTGGTGGAGGGAGGAACTTTGGGAAATGTAAAAAAAAAAAAAATGTTTTGGGGGAATATGCCTGCGGTCCGATTCTGAGCTCTACGTAAAAATGTTTTAAAAAGTGTTGTACTGTGGAGGAACAACACTTTTCTAAAGTGCACCAGATTCTGTTCATCAATGACAGGGGTGAGGTGGAATGGAATACACCCATTTTGGGGCCTCTGTGTCTTTGCCACCTTACTAAGAGGCAAATTCTGTGGTGACCCCCATTTTGCACCGCCCTCATAACGAGCAGACTCTCCTCACACTGGGCCTCATCATGAGTCTGGGGGTAGCCATGTCGGTTAATACTGGCACGGCTGCCCCCGGAGTCATTTTTTCCGGTGCCCTCCAATGAGGTCCTACCTGGGCATTACATCCCCGGCGGTCCCGGTAATTCCCTATTGCCGGGCGCCGGAAAATAATACTTCCCATTCGAGTCCCATTGGACTCAATGGGAATGGGGAGGACGGATGCACCAGTACCTTTATTGACGGTGCCAGTGCATCTATCAAGGTCTGCGAGCGGGTGCCATTCCGCCCGCCAGGTCAGACCTGGCGGGAGTAAAGCCACCCGCTCGCAGACCCCAGAGTGTGTCGGTCCGGTAACAACGGTGCCGGTAGCTTACCGGCACCTTTGTTACCGGACCGTCACACTAGTAATGACGCCCATTGTGATTGATTTGCACTTATTTACGAAGTTGCAAAATGTCTGTTCCCTGGACTGTTTCATTGTGCACAGAAAAATGGCTGGCATTGTGCAATTCATTCTAAACAAATATGTTTTGTGCATGATAAAAAAACAGCCATCATGGAAATGTACTACCATTACCATCAGCTGGTGATTTGTTTTCAGCTTTTGCTTTACTGAAAGAAGGCAAACATTAGCAGACTATTTTGGGCAGTGTGGAGGTTTTCATTTGAGATGCCATTGTAAAGTTAACAAACGCGGCTCAAACCTGCGTGGGAGAGGATAATAACACGTATTTGCAGATGAGTTGTTCACTTTTTGTACTCACACAATGCTTTTCTTTTTTTTTGTTGAAAAATTGGCCAAGCATAGGGAGGCTCCACAACACTTTGGGAACATAAGAACAGTAGTGCAATTTGACTGAAAGTGTCTATTCAAGGATTCAGCTTCACTGAGTTTACTCACTGAGGCCTCGATTCTGAGCTTGTAATAAAAGTCGTGTGGAAAGACGACATTTTTCCCTCCAGTTTCCAACACCACCACTGTGTGGTGGGTGGAAGGATTGGAGGGACGATGCCATGTTTTTTCTGCAGCAAAAGCTGCTAAAATATCTCGTTTTGAGAGAAATGTACTGCAGTGGCAATAAAAGCATTTCATTAAAGACTGCCACTTTTCTACTTTGCTAAAGTGTCCTTTAGCTTTCGGAAATTTGAAAAAGGGGTGCTGCAGTCTGGGAAATGCTATTTTTAAAAAGGGAAAACATGTGCAATGGATGTGAACAGCACCTAACAGGAGTGTATTTTAACTGCTGTTTTTTTTTTAATGCAAAAGCTGCCAGAAGAATATCCCCTTGCAGTTCCTGCCTTGCATTCCTGGTGGTTACTAGCTGTACATCAGGCACCTGCAAAAGCTGTGGCTTTCATGTCCCTCCACCACATTCCTTCATTGGTACTTTTAAGGAAAGTGTTCCTCCTTCATGGGAGAACACTTTCCTATATTTGCATGCACCTCAGGACTTTTTTCCCCTTTCCTTTTCAGTCACGGGATGTGCTACCTATTGCTCTTTGACACTTTATGCCTAGCTTACAATTTTGTTGTTGGATATTGGCAGGAGCATGTCGGCTTCCATGACTTGTTTCCACATACTCAGAATCAGGCCTTGAGTCACCATAAGTAGAAGTCATATTATAAATCTAGTGCCATTTGTGGAAGACTTTGACATTGTGCTCTCTTTTTTAGAAAGGCATGTATGTATGTATGTATGTATTATTGTATTTTTTCTGGACTTAAAATGTTCACAAATGTCTTAACCAAAGCACTGGTTTATCCATTTTAAGAAGAACATTTTAAATGAATTCCAGCGATCTGATGAAAATGACATGCGAGATTCACTGCTGTGAGATTAATGGAAACCATGCACTAAAACAAACACATGAGTGTCTATCAAGGTGAAGGCTCTTAGCTATTTAACTAGAAACCCAGGGAAGAATGCAGAAAGATTGCAATTCAGCGGGAATGGTAAAGAAATGGCAACTGAATGATAGACAGGCACAAGCGGTAGCAAGAGCAAACGGAGGGAGGAGCGAGGAAGCACTCCACAGCAGGAAGCACTTTTGAGGGTGAAGGAGTTAGGGGTTGGTGCATTTCAAATTCCCAACAGTGATGGAAATAGTTTAATGGCTTCATCCATCCCTGTCTTACTTTTTCTTTTTCACATGATGCTTTTTGTCACTTATTTTTCCTTTAGACATGTGAGTCCCTCTAAATGGATGATGCAATCTAAAGAACATCAAGTACAGTGGAAGGAACCGAATGCCTGCTTTGAAGGTCAGGCGTCTGCTTCCAGGGCGCTTTCCGAGACAGCCTTGCGGGGGATCGGCAGTGCTCACTCCTCTGATGATTCCTCTATAGATTGTGTAATTGTTTACTTTTGGAGACTGGGGTGGCCATGAACCAATACATCAACATTTTCACACGACATGGTCTCTGGCTGCCTGCTGCTTGCAGCACAGAATACCTTGTGAATAGTTATATTCCTAACATGAACACTCTTTTCTAATAGATGTAGGATTTTCCCACAAACAAATATTACCTTAGTTTGCATTACAGTAAAAGAAAATGGCATTATAACAATATTTGCAAGCTCTGGCAATAGAAATAGATGCCAGGACAAAGCATGCCCTTGATGCCTAATTGCATGCCCTTTTTGAACTTAAGACACTTCATCTTTACATAGCAGCTGTGCTATGGGATCTTGGATAGTATGTGGCAGAATATAAATATGGTGAATCGTAATATAGCCACACTACTGCCAAAACTGAGGGTACCTAAGGGAGCACTATTCAATGCCCCAGGTTATTAACGGAATGAAGAACTAGAGGTTATATACTTGATATATAAAACTAGCCATTTCTTAAGTTTTATTTTGCAAACAGTGCAACAAATTGAAAATACGTTTAGCTGCTGATTCCTCCACCTGCTTTGGAGATTCTGTAGCTAATCAGCTAATTTGTAATACTTGATCAATGTCTGTGACTAATTGATGGTTAATGTTTAAGGCATGATTTGTGATTTGACATAGATTGTTTTATGTTTGTCCCATTCACTTGTCTTCTCAAATAACCACCACTTGGTCAGATTATCTATTTGGTATATTCTTGATGAGAGAATGATTAGAAGAATGATGGAGGCTTTTATGGATAGGCCAGATGTCGTAGAACAACCTCAGCACCAGCTTTATGAAACAAGTGATGCCAGGCGTTGACGCTGTTAGGGAGAATTCTCTGAAATGTGCTAGTTCCCTCCACCTTAGAGACCCACAGCAACTTTGCTGGATTTTGAGAACTTGATTTTTTTAACCTGGAGAGAGTGTGACCCTTTTTCCCACTCTCTCATGTATTTTATTATGATTTTGAACGCTGTGTTTCTTTTGGTTGTGGAGTCTGACAAACTCCATAGGCATCATCTTTTACTTTGTTTTACACAGCACCTTCAGTGCAGTGACACAGGGAAGTCTTTCAGATTTCCCCAAAGTTTAAACACCTTCTCTTGGATAAACAACTGTTTCCAAGAGCAGTAAAGTGAAGTTGACTTTACTTACCATTTAACCTTCGAGGCCCAGCACACCCTATCTTACAATAGAGTGCTGGAGGGGTTACCTAGTATCCCCTTTGTCTAGTTTCTCAGGTAATATTTTTTGTGTTACCCTTTTCCCATTGAATGGCTGGTGGCAGTGGTTTCGTTTGAACTACCATAGTGTAACTTCACCGTTGGCTGCGTTCGCAGCTACAGTAAAGCATAAACGGGAGCCATCTTTGTCGAAATGGCGCCTAGTCTTATTTTTTCGCCATTTCTTTGTGGAAAGGTCCTTCTTGAGATTTTCTCTTTGCGCAAAACCAGGTTTGGTCTCTTTGTTCATGTTGCCTTTTGTCAGGGTTCAGGAGTGAAACCTTCCTCTGGCTCCAGGTTGGCTGAGGTAGGCAGGAAGTGAGGGAGGTGCCCAAAACTCCCTGTGCTTAGTTCTCTAGAAGACCCAAATGCACTCTGTGATGATTGGCTGGGTGACTGCCTGGCAAGGACAGCCACCCTGCTGGGTGATTGACAGCTAGGCTGGAATGAATGGGAGAGAACTGAATAAAAGGTGAGTCCTTTGGCTTGGAAGGCAGAATCGACCACTGGACGAAGGAACCAAAGAAGAACTTGAAGAGGACCCCTGCTGCAACTCCTGGGCCGTTGGTTTGCCCGGTGAAGCCCTGCTGCAGTGCCGAAACGCAAAGTTCGCATCAACAGAGAAGCCCCTGTAAGGACGACTTCCCCCCTTGAGTTGGTTGGACCAATCAACTCCAAAGTAAGCCACCTGGACAACCAACGTGGAGCTGGTTGAGTTTCCACAGAGTTGCTGCTGGAAACCATATAGCCAGGGAGAGGAACACCAGATTGTGTGCATTGCTTTTAAGCTGGCCTAGAGCTTTTGGAAGATCCTCCAGACTCACACGAAGCAGGACTGACCAATCCTGAGCCTCCTCAACAGAGTGCGGGACCCCAGAAGCAAGGAAAGTTCATCTTGACAGCCAGGAACCGCGGTGTTGCTATTTGCGGTAGACGTGAGGAGCTGAAACACTGAACAGCCACTGAAAGTGACATTTGCCGGTTGTGAGTTTTGACCGTCCCAGTGCATTGCAGGAGTCCCCCAATGTCCTCCCTCTTGCCCATGACTGAGGCCCAGGAACAGTGAGGCCTGAAGAGCTGCAGAGGAACAGAAGTCATCAGCTGCATCTTTTCTTCATCTTTAAAGGTACTGTAAAAAGTCTGAGAGAACTTACCTCTCACTGTAGAGTGCTTGTACCGTCTACAACTCACAAGTCTAATCAGCTTGTGGCCCTGCATTTGATTCTTCTTTTCATCAAAGACTCCTAAGAACTTGGGCAAAGACTTTTCCATTTACTTACCAGAAGTGGTTCATCCTATACAAGACTTTTCCAATTGACTTTGGCTTAGCCTATTGAACTGAATGACTCTTCTAGGAAAATCTAAATATACTTGCCTGCTTAACAATATTTGTGGTCTCTTGTTGTTCTAATAACCTTTTGCTTTTACCAACTTTTAAGAGTATTCTGAATGCCAACAGTAAGATATTAATGTCCACAGAACCCATGTTATTGAAGTCATCTGTGGGTGCAGGTTATGTCTGTGGGCCATCCCAAAAGGGTCTTTACTGATTCAGAAACTCAGAGTGTACAGTATTGAAGTGTATTTCTGTGTTACTATTCTATTGCTCCCTTCTGAAGAAGGTTTTATAACTGACTGATAAATACATTAATAATTGTTTTTATGCAAGAAACCTTGAGTATAAGAGTTTATTTGAATACTTGTAACTGTGAATCTGTGTATAACTGCACTACAGCTCTCATGTCCCCTCTTGAGATAAGCCTGTCTGCTCAACACGCTACCAAAACAGTGTAGTACAAGCTTATACCAAAAGTTGGGCTCCCTATATCTGTGGTCAGAATTGTGTGTAGCGGTCCCAGAGAGTACTCCATAGAAAGTTTGCCTAACAGACACCATCTCTGGACAGTCTCTAGAGGTGCACAAACACTTCAACAAATGCCTTCAGCCCTCCCATTGCTTGCAGTGGTTACGTGTGACACTGTCACATGTGCTGTACTCATCTAATGCTGCTGCACAAAGGCAGGGATTGGCTCCTTCATGACTGACTAAATGTTCAACTTCACTAAGCACTTCCCACATCTCAGACAACCTCGCAGCTCTTTCCCCACAACACCCAGCCCTACAATCATCTCACTAAAAATGGGGGCCCTGAATAGAAATAGACATTATGTGATGAAATCCTATTCTGCGCAGAAGTATGAAGGGAGCAGACATGTTTCAGTGATGTACTCAAACTTGTACGACAACTTTATTCGGAGTCCTTTCAATTATGAAGACAAACACAATTGTATAAATTAAACAAGAGTGTGGGAGCCCATCTACTCAGAGCAAACATCGGTCAAATACCTTGTTCTATCAAATTTCTTCCACTCAGGAGGGTCTACAACCACATTTTAGTTCACTGAACTCTTCACAGAGGAGACATTCCATTTGCATATTAGCCTGGTCCCACCAACAAGGGCAGACCAGCATCAAAATACTAACCATTCTCTTCTGAACAAGAGTACCATCAGCAAACCCTGACATGTGTTTGGACCTTAGTGGGAATCTTAAGTGGGTTGAAACTGAGCCTCTCTAAGGCACAGTGAGAAAGGGGTCCATGTCTGGATTACTTAGGGTGAAACCCCAAGTTTTACAAATTAAACAAGAGTGTGGGAGTATGTCCATTGAGAAACAAGATGGGTCAAATACCCTGTTCTATGGAATATCTTCCAGCCAAGAGGGTCTACAAACAGGTTTTAATTCACTGAACCGTTCACAAAAAAAAAAAAACAGTTACCAAACGTAATGGTATTCTGATTTCTTCGATTCAGGTTGAAGGTAGCAACAGCACTTCCAGTTTCATGATCTCTCTCTCTAGATTGCTAAGTGTCCTGATATCTGCTCTTCATCTGCTGGCAAGCTCCAAGTTCTACCAACAAGTTTCACTTTTGTTCAGATGGTGATTAGAGCAGGGTTTCTCTGCTGCCTCTGGTCCGCTATAGTCATTATTATGGATTGAGGCATTGAGCTAACAATAGTTTCAACACTTGACTATTAAAGTGACGTTTGCCCACTCCATCTGTAGGTTTATCAATTTAAGGCATTGGCGGTTTTCAAGTTTCTTGCTGGGATCCAGTGCGAACATCTCCCTACTGAAATGTATGCCTTCTTTTAAAGACATTCCCAGAGTGTGTTACACCTAGTGAGCAACTACAGGGCAGAAACTAAGCATGCTGGGGCTAGTCTGTTACTGGCACTTTTACAACATCACCAAGCTACAGGTTTGCCAGTGGGGTTATCTGATTTATCTCCAGCAAAGCTCTGGAGGTAAATCAGGCCCCACTGGAAAAATAACTGGCGGTATTACTGGCACCAGTCTTACATTCCCCTCCATAGATTCCTATGGGACTGCATGGAATGAGAATGTATCGCCCTTTCTGCCGCCTGGAATAACACGGTAGGTCGGTTTTCCGGTATCCCGCCAAACTTATAATGATCCCTATTGTTCTGTTCATGAGCTCCCATTCTGCCTCACTTCTGCGCATGTTGTGACTCCCTAATAACGGATTGAAATTACTGTGTACCTTGAACTACAACACTGATCACCGGCACCTAAGGATACTTACCCCCACGAGGGTTCAGTTAGAAAGGTTGGAGGGTTATATATAAATTACATGAAAAAGAAAGACTTGCTAAATAATTATCAGTCGATTATACCTGTACTGTTGTTGTGTGAAAAACGTATGTCGGATTATGTACAGGGTATGATATCGAATCCACGTTCCCCTGTTTACCACCCATGCATTGCCACCAAACATGCACAAAGTTGGGAGACTGATCCATCGATTGTATGGAGTCAGGATGGATAAATGTACCACCAAAACAGAATTTTGTAAGCATTGTCCTTGTTCACTAAGTTGCTAGACCTAGGTGGAGTGCCTCTCCCTGATCTTCCCCAAAGTCTTGTCCGAGATCGCCCTCCCCATGTCCTCTTCCCCCCTCAACATACTCAGGCAGAGTGATCTGATCTGGAGATCCAGCTTTCTGGGCATCTGTCCTGGACAAGGAGCACCAGCACTGTGAGTGTGCATGTTCCCACCCAAGAGTTTCAGAATTGGAAGCCCAGTGGCTAAACTGGCAGTGTCTAAATAATTCCGACTCAGAGACCCCAAAGGCTGTCTTTCATTCCTCAAAGGTCAGTGGAATTCCTCTACCACAGAGCTGCCCCAGCTGGGAAAGGCTGCCCCTCTAGCAAGCCAAGCGGAGAAACATGGGTTCCCAGAAACTGGGGATAAGGGGCCAACACTCCTCAACACTTTCCAAAATGTAAGTTCTCTGTCCCAGTACCACAGGAACACTGCAGTGAAGGGCAGCAATAATCCCCCTTCTGCTGTGCAGACTTTAGAGTTACAGAATGGTCCCCAGGGTGCACAAAGTGACTGATTGCTCAATTGACACCCAAAGTGCGCTGCCTTTGTGAGCCTGCCAGGCTAGAATATGCAAAAAGGTTGACTACTGCAACATAATTCTGGAGGATGGAAAGGCCCAAGCCCCGGCAATATTTATGTGAGTGCAATGGCTGTTTACTGACTCGGGGCCTACGAATGGACCATATTAATGGCATTGTATGTTGGTGTAAAGCCTGAAGGGAAGGGCGCAGGAGCATAACCAGGATGGCTAGTGCAAGATAGAGAAGCTTTTGGAGCAAGTTCATTTTAATCGCAGTCATGCAACCCACCCAGCAAATCTCCAGACTCTCCTAGCGCATCAAATCGTCACTCAGGGACTTAAAGGAGCTGGGAAATTCGCCCGATATAAGCTTTTTAATGAGGGGGTTAACGCTACACCCAGGTAGTTCAAGACACCATATCTCCATGAGAATGGGAACTCTCATTCCATATTGTCCGGTGACTCAGAAACATTACTTTTCTTGGATTTATCTTAGTTCATCATATAGCCCAAGACATGTTCAAAGAGATCTAGCTGAGCTGCAAGGGCCGGTAGTGGAAAGCAGGTGTATGATAAGAACAGTAGAACATCGTCCACATGCAGAGCAGTTTTATGATCAGCCCAACTGCCCGAGATGCCTCTGATTGCCTGACTAGATCATATGTGGAGCACTATGGGGTTCCATCATCAGGGTGAACATTTGTGGGGACATAGGGTAGCCCTGATGCATCCCTCTCAAAATTTGGATATATCACGAGTAGTGCCCATTAATACAGATCTGTGTAGCAAGCCATCATGTTCGTGATGAAAATAGGTCCGAAACCAAACGACCAGAGCACCAAAGAAAGTAATGGCCAGTACACCCTATCAAAGATTTTGTTGGCATCCAACACCAGTAGGGTGAGTGGGATCTCCTGTTGTCTTCTCAGCTCCCCAACATTGATGACCCATCAAATTGTATTGTGTGTGCTGCAGCCTGCACTACATCTGGATTGATCTGGGTGAACCTAACATGGAAGGACATCCATTAGTGTAGTGTCCAGGATCTTTTAATAAATCTTAGCATCAGTAGTTAGCAAGTTGATCAAATGATAGGAGTCGCAGAGCATGGCATCCTTACCCAGTTTAAGTATCAGGGAGAGCATTGACTCCTCCATCGATGTGGTTACGGCTCCAGACTCAAGGACATTGTTAAATAGAGCCATCAGAGGGGCCAGTATATGGGGTTTGAGTGTGTTATAAAAGCGTGGAGTAAACCTGTCTGGACCAGGGTCCTTCTGGGCGGAGATTAAATGAATCGCATGTTCCGTTACTTATTTAGTAATGGGCAGTTTTAGTCGATCACAAAGCTCTTCGGAAAGGCGGGGAAGGATGGGTATCAAAGAATAGGAGATCTTGGTCTCCAAAACCAGCCTCTTTGCTGCCAGTAGTATTTCATAAAAACTAGAGAAAACCTCCAGTTTTGATTCAGTTGTGAATTGAAGGACGCCTGACCCATCCCTTATATCAGCAATGTTATTGCTGGGTTTTTTGATGCAGTTTGTAAGGCAGTGTCCTATTGGCTTTATTACCATATGTGGAATAAAATTCCTTTGTTTGGACCAGTGAGGTAGGAGCTTCTTATGCCATTAGAGTCTCCAAACTAGATCTGGTTAGCCTCAATTCCCTCAAGGCTCATGGAGAATGGGAGCATGCATAAGCCTGATTCTGGGTGCTCACCTGAGATTCAAGACCGTACCTACCCTGGTCCCTTTTCCTCACTACCACCTTGAAACATCCCACAAAGTGCCTGGCGCTATAATATCTCTGTCATTATCTGAAAAATAGTTGTTCATGACTGTGGCTATGTCACCTTGAAGAACAGCATCTTGAAGCAGTGGTTCATACATCTTCCATAGATGTATGGCAGATTGACATAATCTGCTAACCTTCAGTTGCATGGAGACTAATGAGTTGTCCGAGAGCAGCGTAGGGCCGATGTTGGATCCTGACACAGAGGTAAACCAGTCTGTTAAGATCAAGAGGAGGTCAATACGAGAAACCTCTATGCACATTTGAGTAAAATTAGTTTTCCCTCTTATTCCCATGAAGCAGCTTCCAGCCATCCACAATGCCAAATTTCTGCAGGGCCTTCAGTAAAGCCAGAGCATTCATATAATCATTGTTCCAGGATTGGGGGGTGTCATCCAAAGTAGGGTTAGGTATTAAATTAAAGTCCCCGCTAATTATTCATTCAACATTGACAAAAGTAATTAGGTTGGGGTGTACATTTCCCAGAAACCCATGCTGGTTGCCATCAGGGAGATACAGAGAGCCCAAGGTTGTGGGGTGCCCCAATCGAGTACCTTTCAGGAAAAAGAAAACAGCCATTGGGGTCCCTCAAAGCATCCCACAAAAGAAAGGGCAGATTTGTCCCCATCAAGATCACCAAACCCTATTCTTCTCTGTGGCAGATGCAAAGTATTCCCTCAGGAAACTTCTATGCTTCAATCTGTGTTCATCTTGTGGGAGCAGATGAGTTTTTGAAGCAAAACAATGTCAACATCTGATCGGATGTCTGCAGTTTGCCCAGCAGCGACCTCCTCTTGATGGGGGAATTCAGTGCCTGCAGATTAAGGGTCGCAAAATAAAGCAATTTCATTTCAGCCATTCATATGTAGCACAACCAGAGTGAGAGCTGGGGGATCGCCACAAGCCAATGAACCACGTGTCCCAAGACACATTCGCCAATAACTCCTTTAAGGACACGAGTTAGAGCTGTGTACTGTCCCTCCCTGCACCCCACCAGACAATGAAACGACTCTGAATCCAAAGTGAACCACCCCCATGCCCAAAAAAGAGAAATCTTGACATGGCAACTGCCATCCAGGTCCTGGGGGTTGATCAGGATCAGCCCTCCACTGTGGTTCTTTCCCTACAGAGAAGCACTGCAATATGAGGGTCTCCTGATAATACAGAACATTAGGATAGCAAGATGTTTTTTTTTGTGTCTGTGTACTCTGCCAATTCAGCTTCCTCCCCACCTGAAGCTCTGTCATTCACCCCCCATCAAGGAGAGGAATATGGTCCAAATGATTGGTGAAAGTGTCGTCATCATGGAATTATGTCTTTAGGGCACCACTGAGCACTGGGCTTCAGGAGCAGCTCCAGAGCCTGCTGTCTTTCTGCGGCTCTGGGACTGTGTGACCTTAGACCATGCAGCAGCTCTGGGTCAACTTCCACATGATAAGACTGTAGCCTGAGACTAGGTTGTGTCAGCGACCGGGCCAAGAAGATGGGTTCATAACAGCCATAGCCTCCTGCATTGTTGCAGTCAACCTCCATTCCCCCTCTAAAGTGCAAAGGACTGCACAGGGGAAGCCCCACCAATATTGCTGTCCCTTATCATGAAGTCACTTTGTAAAACAGAAAACTAAATCCAGGGCAGCTCTGGAGGAAGTCATAACTTCTTTTTTTATACGGAATTAGTGCACCCTGGTCAGGATGTCTGGAGTATTGTGTAGCTAAACAGAGGAGTATACTGTGCTGGTGTGATCTAGCTCGAGGCTGATCATTTAGCAGGTGTAGGAGCGAATGAATCAGAACAAGGACGTCATCTTTCAGGCCTGCATCTTGGATCTGCAGGGGACACCCCTCAAGCAAATATTTGCCCTCCTAGATATGTTCTCCAAATCCCCCTGATGCTGCTGCAATAAGCAAAAACAAAGAGGTGATGGCTGGAAGGTTTAAAATGAATCTTAACCACTGGCGTTGCTCTGGGCAACCCTCCAGACCACCGTTCTTCGCCTGCCAAGCCATTACAGAAGGGAAAAGACCATATGCAAATCAGGCTTGGCCCCACCCCAAAAGGGGCAGTCCAGCCCGAACTGCTAGGTCACATTCCCTCTGCACGAGACCACAAGCATCCCCAAACATGTTTCACCCTTGTTGGGGCTCATCAGTGAGGAGTAGCTTGGGTCTCTAGGCCCAGCAGGCACGGGACCCACGTCTGGGCATACCCGTCCCACTCGGGGTGACACAGCAAAAACAAAGAGGTGATGGCTGGAAGGTTTAAAATGAATCTTAACCACTGGCGTTGCTCTGGGCAACCCTCCAGACCACCGTTCTTCGCCTGCCAAGCCATTACAGAAGGGAAAAGACCATATGCAAATCAGGCTTGGCCCCACCCCAAAAGGGGCAGTCCAGCCCGAACTGCTAGGTCACATTCCCTCTGCACGAGACCACAAGCATCCCCAAACATGTTTCACCCTTGTTGGGGCTCATCAGTGAGGAGTAGCTTGGGTCTCTAGGCCCAGCAGGCACGGGACCCACGTCTGGGCATACCCGTCCCACTCGGGGTGACACAGCAAAAACAAAGAGGTGATGGCTGGAAGGTTTAAAATGAATCTTAACCACTGGCGTTGCTCTGGGCAACCCTCCAGACCACCGTTCTTCGCCTGCCAAGCCATTACAGAAGGGAAAAGACCATATGCAAATCAGGCTTGGCCCCACCCCAAAAGGGGCAGTCCAGCCCGAACTGCTAGGTCACATTCCCTCTGCACGAGACCACAAGCATCCCCAAACATGTTTCACCCTTGTTGGGGCTCATCAGTGAGGAGTAGCTTGGGTCTCTAGGCCCAGCAGGCACGGGACCCACGTCTGGGCATACCCGTCCCACTCGGGGTGACACAGCAAAAACAAAGAGGTGATGGCTGGAAGGTTTAAAATGAATCTTAACCACTGGCGTTGCTCTGGGCAACCCTCCAGACCACCGTTCTTCGCCTGCCAAGCCATTACAGAAGGGAAAAGACCATATGCAAATCAGGCTTGGCCCCACCCCAGCAGTTCGGGCTGGACTGCCCCTTTTGGGGTGGGGCCAAGCCTGATTTGCATATGGTCTTTTCCCAGAGCATTGCCAGTGGTTAAGATTAATTCTAAACCTTCCAGCCATCACCTCTTTGTTTTTGCTATGTCACCCCGAGTGGGACGGGTATGCCCAGACGTGGGTCCCGTGCCTGCTGGGCCTAGAGACCCAAGCTACTCCTCACTGATGAGCCCCAACAAGGGCGAAACATGTTTGGGGATGCTTGTGGTCTCGTGCAGAAGGGATGTGGCCTAGCAGTTCGGGCTGGACTGCCCCTTTTGGGGTGGGGCCAAGCCTGATTTGCATATGGTCTTTCCCTTCTGTAATGGCTTGGCAGGCGAAGAACGGTGGTCTGGAGGGTTGCCCAGAGCATTGCCAGTGGTTAAGATTAATTCTAAACCTTCCAGCCATCACCTCTTTGTTTTTGCTATGTCACCCCGAGTGGGACGGGTATGCCCAGACGTGGGTCCCGTGCCTGCTGGGCCTAGAGACCCAAGCTACTCCTCACTGATGAGCCCCAACAAGGGCGAAACATGTTTGGGGATGCTTGTGGTCTCGTGCAGAAGGGATGTGGCCTAGCAGTTCGGGCTGGACTGCCCCTTTTGGGGTGGGGCCAAGCCTGATTTGCATATGGTCTTTCCCTTCTGTAATGGCTTGGCAGGCGAAGAACGGTGGTCTGGAGGGTTGCCCAGAGCATTGCCAGTGGTTAAGATTAATTCTAAACCTTCCAGCCATCACCTCTTTGTTTTTGCTATGTCACCCCGAGTGGGACGGGTATGCCCAGACGTGGGTCCCGTGCCTGCTGGGCCTAGAGACCCAAGCTACTCCTCACTGATGAGCCCCAACAAGGGCGAAACATGTTTGGGGATGCTTGTGGTCTCGTGCAGAAGGGATGTGGCCTAGCAGTTCGGGCTGGACTGCCCCTTTTGGGGTGGGGCCAAGCCTGATTTGCATATGGTCTTTCCCTTCTGTAATGGCTTGGCAGGCGAAGAACGGTGGTCTGGAGGGTTGCCCAGAGCATTGCCAGTGGTTAAGATTAATTCTAAACCTTCCAGCCATCACCTCTTTGTTTTTGCTATGTCACCCCGAGTGGGACGGGTATGCCCAGACGTGGGTCCCGTGCCTGCTGGGCCTAGAGACCCAAGCTACTCCTCACTGATGAGCCCCAACAAGGGCGAAACATGTTTGGGGATGCTTGTGGTCTCGTGCAGAAGGGATGTGGCCTAGCAGTTCGGGCTGGACTGCCCCTTTTGGGGTGGGGCCAAGCCTGATTTGCATATGGTCTTTCCCTTCTGTAATGGCTTGGCAGGCGAAGAACGGTGGTCTGGAGGGTTGCCCAGAGCATTGCCAGTGGTTAAGATTAATTCTAAACCTTCCAGCCATCACCTCTTTGTTTTTGCTATGTCACCCCGAGTGGGACGGGTATGCCCAGACGTGGGTCCCGTGCCTGCTGGGCCTAGAGACCCAAGCTACTCCTCACTGATGAGCCCCAACAAGGGCGAAACATGTTTGGGGATGCTTGTGGTCTCGTGCAGAAGGGATGTGGCCTAGCAGTTCGGGCTGGACTGCCCCTTTTGGGGTGGGGCCAAGCCTGATTTGCATATGGTCTTTCCCTTCTGTAATGGCTTGGCAGGCGAAGAACGGTGGTCTGGAGGGTTGCCCAGAGCATTGCCAGTGGTTAAGATTAATTCTAAACCTTCCAGCCATCACCTCTTTGTTTTTGCTATGTCACCCCGAGTGGGACGGGTATGCCCAGACGTGGGTCCCGTGCCTGCTGGGCCTAGAGACCCAAGCTACTCCTCACTGATGAGCCCCAACAAGGGCGAAACATGTTTGGGGATGCTTGTGGTCTCGTGCAGAAGGGATGTGGCCTAGCAGTTCGGGCTGGACTGCCCCTTTTGGGGTGGGGCCAAGCCTGATTTGCATATGGTCTTTCCCTTCTGTAATGGCTTGGCAGGCGAAGAACGGTGGTCTGGAGGGTTGCCCAGAGCATTGCCAGTGGTTAAGATTAATTCTAAACCTTCCAGCCATCACCTCTTTGTTTTTGCTGCTGCAATAAGGTCTTATGCGACACAAGCTCTTCTACTCTGTTGATAAACTGAGACAGATCGTAGGAGTACTGGCAGGCATCATTCTCCATTTCGTTAGTATGGGCCTCAGTCGAGTCAATCCTTTTATAAATAGATGACATCTTCTGGGTCCCTTTCTCAACAAGCCCTGTAAGTCCCTCTTCATTTCATCTAACATCTGCTGGAGATCCGTTCTGGTAGCCAAGGCGGAAAGCTCATGACTCCCCCACAGCCTCTACATGCACCCAGGCCTGACGGGAAGCTCAGGCTTCTTGAGCACATCTTGGTTTTGCATCAGCACATCACCGCTCTTGCTGCTATCGGGTGTTTTCCGGGACATCGTCTTAATGCAAGGCATAGGGACAGTGACAGACCATCAGGCTATGTGTGGGGCATCACTGTTCAGTACCTACCCAAGCAGGAGCAGAATACCTATCTTTTCACTTTGCAGAAGTAAGTGGCAGAAGGGCTCAAAAGGCATCTTGAACTGCATGTACAGTAGTCGTTGCCTTGTCATGCTTCCTGAACATGTTGGTCCAGGTTGCTCCATCATTGCAAATGTCAACTCACTGATGCCACCCTAGGTTGCCACAGCCCCAGATAGGCTCTGGTGCTCCCCCAATTCCTAATTTTCCAATGGAGTCATCATCCAAGACCCATCTGAGGCTCCTCTGAATCACTAGCAAACCAGGGAAAGTAGGAGGTGAGAGAATGGGTGGTCATCTGCTCCATGCCGGTGCGATCTTCGGGTTGAGTGTGCATCCCTCACCAGTGCAGACCACCTCGGAGTGTCAGGGCCGGGCTCTGGACCCGCAGTACAGTCGGCACTGATGACATCAGGTCCCCCAAAGCGTGATCGAAGAGATGCCATCTTGGTTGAGGCTTGCACAGCTTGCAAGTTTTGCAGGCAGCCCAAGGTGCTTGCGGACACAATTAGCAAACTGCATTCAGTGCCAGCCATCAGCCTGACCGGGGGAACCCCATCAGTGGAGGTGCGGTGTGCATGATGACAGTGGTGGGACCCTGCTTTGCCCGATCACTTGTGGAGCACCATCAGAGCATGTCCGGCCATGCTCATCCTGGCCACAGTCCCCATGTAGAACTATGTCATACCTATATGTCACTAATTAAGTTGCACACACCATTAGCTGTTTTGACAATCTAGATAGCAACTAGAAATACCACATTTTAGAAGCAAAATGTTTGTAAAATTAATTATGATTGATAGAGATTACTTTCACGTGGAATCCCATGAGCTAGAGCTCATGAATTTATAATATCCATAAAATGTTCAAATAATAGATGAAAATAGACCACACATTCATATTTGAATGTGTCAATATATATCACTGGATGTGTGGAAGGTGGAAATCTTAACATGCGACAATTGATTTCAAATAATTCCTCTGTAGAAACATTTCAATAAAAAACAATCTTGCATCACAAAATCATGAGTGGATTTTAAAAACTGGGGGCAAGCCATATAGTGTGTGGTGTTTTCCACTACAGAAAATAAAGGAACACCATCAAACAGCTCAAATCCCCCCAAAATGTACTTAAATGGGGGAACATAAATAAAAACATTGATCACCAATATGAATGTCTAAGTAATTACTGTATTCAAAAAGGAATTACTGCAACTGCAATGCATTAAGCACAAATTCTTGTTGTTGTTCCCACGATTTTGTTCCTTTTCACTTCTTGCACCCAATCATTGGAATGTTCATCCTCTTTCTATTTGTGTATCTCCTTCCTATCATATTTTTCGTTCCCAATTAAAAACCCATCTTCTTCTTTCTCATTCTTCTAATCAGTTTTCATGATTGTTGTTCATTTTGCTTCATTTTTATTGCAACGTTAATCTAAAAAAAAATCCGAAGCTCTTTGGCAAAACCACTAAATTAAAAAAAATACAATACCAATTCAAATACAAAATGATTTAAGAAGATCACGAGAATTAGTTCTTGAGAAAGATATTGATATAAATTAAATTGTCACATTAAACTTCGGAAATATATTTAATGGCAATTTTAAAGCAGGCAATATCTGCCACTGGATGTAATGAAAGTTCGGATTATATTATAATCAGTATGTAGAAAAAAAGATTATATGTAGCATCACACATTGATGCATTTATGGATGTGACTGGATGTGACTGTGCACGTGGGAGAATGACAACATGTTATTATCACCAGCAGGGAAAGCTGCCAACACATTTCACTGGACATAAGGAAACAGAATATCATTTCTAATGATTAGTAGAACCTGCCACTAACCTTCACTGAGTATGTAGAAGATAATTACACCTGCTCGCATGAACACGCTGGAAATGTATGTGTCATGCTACTGATAGCTAACAGAATGGGCCTCATTACACGGTAGGCGCTAAGGGATTACCGGCACCGGTAAGGGCGCTGGTGCCGGTAATACCTTACCGCCCTACTACGAGGTCCCTCAGTGGGTCCCGTCCTTAACGTGTGGTCAGACCACACGTTAAGGACGGGACCCGCTGAGGGACTTCAGAGCTAATAACGGTATCACTAATAACGGTACCGTTATTAGCTCCTTCCCCATTCCCATTGAGCCCTATGGATGCTCAAATGGGAATGGGGAATGGTAATTGGCATGGGGACTTACAGGGTCCTCCAGGGTCGGAATGACCCGGTAAGTCCCCATACCACCTACCCGACCCAGAAGGCAGTATGGGGGTAGCCATGGCGCTAATACCTCCTACCGTGTAATGAGGCCCAATGTCTAGAGATAGGCATGACCCTACCAATGGAGTCGGTTTAGGAGTCTCTGGGGTTATGCCATGAGACTTAATGACATAGTACATCAATACAACCTACATACAAAGGCATCATCAACACACATATCTTGTAACATACCTGGCAGTGCACTGACAAAACATCACGGTTGGAGATCCCAAGAGGCAATTCATTGTTCTGGTTATCTATGGAGTGGCTCCATCGATTTTGAAGCACAAGAAAGCCTCTCGGAGGACAGTATCACAGCATGAGGCATATGTGACTACACTGCAATGCATAGAGAGCGAGGACATTGGGAGACAACATAAATGTAAGACGATGGAGATGATGCCATGTAAGCTACAGTTATATGAGCCAATTGTAGCTACAATTAATTATAATATCACATGTTTTCTATAACACTCTATGCCAGACTCATCTCACTTCTAAGCTCCATAACAATAGGTTTTATTAATAACCAACTCAATACCACGTAATTGGTTGACCTCAGAAGCATGGGCATCAAAGCTTCATCATGTTGCAACAGGGAAAGATCTCTGCTGAGCTGATACTGCATTCTGAGATTTTGATGGCAGAAAACATTTGTTACAGTGCTTCAACTCTACTTATTAATAATAGGCTGAGGTATTCAGGCAAATTAAATGCACTGTTTGCACGTAGAAAAAGCCTAGCTATTGGCCAGTGCCTGTCCATCAAAGGAATCCTATAGCATTGCTATGCTACTACGGAAAACACACCTCCTGATCATTTTGGTGCTTTTCAGCATTTTGAATTAAATGCATTTGGATTATTGAGACCAGATTAGAAATCATGTGCTTGTCTATTTACAGGAGATGCCCTGCAGATGGAGCAGGAGCTGTATAACCAGGAATGTTGTTAGTATATTAGTAATGGGCGGGGTAGGCATCTCAAACCTGCCATGAGTATCTGTGTGCACAGCCATGAGTCATTGGGCCTCATTACGAGGTGGGCGGTAAGGGATACCAGGCACCGGTAAGGAGACTGGTGCCGGTAATCCCTTACCACCCAATTCTGAGGCCTGACCACACGTTCTTTACGGGACCCGTTAAGGGACCTTGGAGCTAATAACGGGCCCGCAATTAGCAGGCCCGTTATTAGCGCCTTCCCCTATGGGGGCTCAAATGGGAATAGGGAATGCCATTTGGAATGGGGATTTACCGGGTCCGCCTAGGGCGGAATGTCCCGGTAAGTCCCCTCTCCACAAAACCGGACCCGGACACGATTTTGGAGGCAGCCATGGCGCTAATAGCGCCATGGCTATCTCCAAAGTCGTAATGAGGCCCATTGTGCATGTTTTCAAATTCAAATTTCATTTTCAAAGGCAGAGGCAGATAGAGCTAGACGTGTCCTAAAATGTTGTGAAGCTTGGCAAAGAAGGAAGACAATGGGCCTCATTACGAGTTGGACGCAAAGGGATTCTGGGCACCCTTAAGGACACCGGTGCCAGTAATCCATTTGCGCCCTACTCCGAGTCCCCTTAGCGGGTCCCTTCCTTAACGCCTGGTTTTACCAGGCGTTATGGACGGGAACCGTTAAGGGACTTTAGAGCTAATAACGGTACTGCAATTTGCGGTACCGTAACTAGCACCTTCCCATTGAGCCCTATGTGGGCTCAAATGGGAATGGGAAATGGCTTTTTCAATGGGGACTTACCGTCTTACCGGTTGGAATAGACCGGTAAGTCCCCATTGAACCAGGGCGGACTCGTTACCGGTTTTGGAGGTAGTCGAGGTAGCCATGGTGCTTTTAACACCATGGCTGCCCCCAAATCCGCATCTAGGTCCGAGTAGTCGGAATGGGGATTTACCGGGTCATTCCAACCTTGGAGGACCCGGTATGTCCCCATTCTGAAAACCATTCCCCATTCACATTCGAGCCCCCATAGGGCTCAATGGGGAAGGAGCTAATAATGGGCCCGCAAATAGCAGGCCCGTTATTAGCTCCCTGGTCCCTTAGAGGGTCCCGCTAAGGGCATCTGGTAAAATCAGCCAGCCCTAGTGGGACCCGGTAAGGGACCTCGGAATGCGATGGTAGGGGGTTAACGGCACCGGCATCCTTACCGGTGCCGTTAACCCCCTACCGCTGTACTCGTAATGAGGCCCACTAATGTCTACATTCAGATGTTCAGAAATTACTGAAGAGCAGAAGTGACAAGAAGTATCCTTTTGCATTAATCAAAAGCTTCCATTCTGCTGAAATACATGTATGATGACTTTATGTTTTACACTTTCCAAATTACTTGTGGATGATCATGCACCAGTCAGTTATAAATGCTGTAAGTGTGGAGCTGCCTTTCTGTTTGCAATGAGTTATTCAATTACGGTGTGGTACCTCATATTTCCACATAACCTAAGAGATCCTCCTGCCTATTACCACCCCTAAGCGGACTCTTGTTTAGCAGCCTGACTTCTCTAGCCTCATGGACAGGGGTTCTCACCTTGGAAGAAGTGACACCAAGTGAAGGATCGTCAGACGTCGAGGTGAAGACCGGAGGTGGAGCAGCTAAGTGAAAACAAAAATATATTTTATTGTGTGTGTGTGTATGTGCGCGCATGCATGTGTGCATCTATGCATGCATTTGTGCTGGGGGGATGGTTGTAATAATCTTGGCTAATAACCTAGAGAAAATGATGTTCCCTTAGTGACATGTACAGTAGCATAACACACATGCATCAGTGCCTTTATAAACAGTGCTTAACAAACGCTTAGGGCCTCAATCCGAGATTGGAGGTAGCCATGGCGCTATTTGCGGCATGGCTGCCTCCAATACCGGGTCCGGCACCGGTCTTGTTCAATGGGGACTTACCGGTGCATTCCGACCCTGGAGGGACCGGTAAGTCCCCATTGAACAAACCATTCCCCATTCCCCTGTGTGGGCGTGCGCGTGGAGGAACAGAACCTATCCTCCATAGGGCTCAATGGGAATGGGGAGGACGCTAATAACGGGCTCGCGACTAGCAAGCCTTTTATTAGCGCCCTGGCCCGTTAGCGGGACCCGTAAGGGACCTGAGGTCAGACCACACGTTCCTTAGGGTTCCCGCTAAGGGACCTCGGAATTGGGCGGTAAGGGATTACCGGCACCGGTCTCCTTACCGGTGCCGGTAATCCCTTACCACCCAACTCATAATGACCCCCTTAGTCTTAAAGGGAAAAGTAGGTCATCATAAGATAGATGTCCCGAAATGAACCATTTTACAGTAAACAGGTAAAAGGCAAAACTATGAAAGATCACTGACATTTTGAATTTTTGTTAATACAGCACTTGCTTCAGAGCCAGGTGAATAGCTCATGCCACAAGTGTGTAATACTGGTGACATGCCAGTGCTTAGAAACTGGCAGGGTCCCGTGTGAAGCACTATATAAATTACCAACTTAAACACGTCCTACATACCGAACGTATTCATTAAAAAATAACTTTCATGCACGTGGTAATTAAAGCGTATAATAATTGTAAGGGCGTATATCAAACTTAAATCATTCCATCCTTGTACCGCTCCATTGTTCCCTGTATTGCAAAGTAGTATTGCATAGGGCACATCTGCCATTTTGGTGGGCCCTGTGTGGGCGTGCGCGTGGAGGAACAGAACCTATCCCCCAGCCTTACTTTCAGACGTGTGCTTCTCCATCCGCTGGTACACGTAAGACCCAGGCATCCAGTCTCTCAGCACAAAGGGTTCTGTTTACACAGAAGAAGCAATTTATCAGTTCTAACGAAAGGCAATTGCTGAGAGCCACTGCAGCTGCCCACAAGACTCTTCAAAAACAGTGGATTTCAAGAAGTCCCCCGCAGTCCCAAAGACAGGCCTTCAATCCCGAGCCCAGGGTAGAAAAACAGATGATAGGCAGCTGCGGGGGAGGGGCTAGCAGCATAAGTGAGAACAGCAAAGCAATAACATTTGCGACCGAGAGAAAGGGGATGAGGGCCTGGGGAGAATGCAAAACCGGTTTGAATGATTGAATAGAAGGAAAAACAAGGTACAGAATGTGAAAAGGTGAGACAGAAGTGTAAGACTGCATACTCACAAAGAAGGCATACGCAGGAAAATAAGGGTAAGGGTATATATGATGGGAAAGAGAAAATGCATGGTGGTGCAAGGCGAGGAATTAGGAATGAGTTAATAGGATTAAAAAGTAAAGACATGACAGAGTTTAGTAGCGTATGAAAGAAAAGGACAGAAAAAGGCGGAATGGGACCGGCATGGAAGTAAAAGACGGAACATGTGACTGAGAAGTGAGATAATAGAATACAAGCGAATAATGTCATGAGAGTAGAGAGAAACGAATAAAAGACTGGGAAGGGATAGAAAGGACTAGAAGAAGGAAAAAAGAAGGGAGAAGGAGAAGCAAATAATAGGGAAAGCTGGAGATATAGATATGAGAGGGGAATAGGTAGGAGCACAATGTATCAAAGCGTCTGCATAGAACAAAGAAGCATTGGCAAAGCCAACAGTTTTGGCTTTGCTAAAGGGTTCTCCTTTCGCTCACAACTAGGGGCTGCCATCAAGTGCCCAGGAACCCAGGCCATGGCCAAGAAGCACCAAGTGCCCAAAATGTTTGCCTTGGATTACATACAAAATCCGTTCTAAAGTGCTGTGCACTCACACCGTTGTCATTGAAAGTTCGGGAATGCGTACCATTGCCAGGGAATTCCAACAAAAGCTCTGAACGGCTACACAAGAAATGCTTATACGGTATAGTTAGATTTGCTATGCACATATTGATGTTCCCACATCTTCAAAAATGGCAATAAAGGTAAAACACATAAGTGAAATGAAAAGGTGAAAGAGGAATAAAATGGGGTGAAAGAAATTAAAGTACAGAAGAATTTTGAGTAGTGGGGAATTGAAACCCAGAGCAAGAGGAGGGCAAGACAGGTGTGAGCAAACAGACATATGTACTGGCATTAGTGGAAACATTAATTAGACTGCTTTCAACAATGAACAAACAAGAATTGACTAAATGTAGATCTTGAGTAGATGCAGTGATAAGAAAAGAAAAAGGAGAAAGCAAGAGATAACATTGATCAGAGAATAGGAAAGCTTGAGCTGCGTAATATTAATTTCGCTTTCAACCCTCCTGTGGGGGGCGGACATGGCCGGTAATGGCATGTCAGCTCGCGCCTAATTAGGCCGGAGCGAAACAAAGTGGGGGTGAAGGCCATTCACACCCCATGGTTTATCTGGGGTGTGAATGGTTTATTTTATTTTCCTCGGGTGATTTGCGTCGGTTGTGCATCTCCAGAGGAAACAAAAAAGGAAAAAAGATGGCCACCACCATAGGGAAAAGGGACTAAGAGACAGAAGGCGTGCCGGGAATAGAGCACACAGCTCCAGTGCAGCAGGTAAGAGGGGAGGGGCTGGGGAGGTGCTATGGATTGTTTCGGAGGGATGGAGGCAGGGAGGCAACAGGGAGACGATCATCGTTGCCTCCTCACATTAAATTTAGAAAAAGAAAGATGTCTTCACCTGCAGAAGGGCATCCAGTGGCTGCAAACAGCGGGGGAGAATGTGTATTCTCGTCTGGTGTTTCAGCCACCTGATTGGCTGAGCGCCCTTCCCCGGGTGCGAATACCACCTAAAGATAGCACCAAGATTTATGTAGGCAGGAAGTGAATGAGAAAGTGAGGGCTGGTGGGTATTTTGTATAGATCTGAGGCCTAGCGGTATTTTCTTACCGCCAAAATGAAAATAATTCAGTAATAATCACTCTTTGCATTCAGATTAGATTTGGTATATAGTACTATAGTATACATACATTATTTCAGCACACTGATACATTTAGTGGTATACATTATGTTGGTATGCTTTATTGGTGGTATTTCTGGTGAGCATAATTCCTTTGTTTTATATATGTCCCCAATATCCAGAACCTCTTATTTTTGCTTAGTTTGTTCATGTGATCACTAGAGAGACCTCAGGCCTACATTTCAGAAATACCACATTTTCTTTTTTAGTGTGCCACCATGGGCTGTTCTCGCTGTCTTATCTACGGCAGCGAGCTAACATGCGGTATCTATCACCAACTTATTTACGTCGGTGAACTATGTCCAGGGCTTCTCTTTCTGCCGACTCATGGACCTTCGGCAGCAGGCTATTTCATTTTGTTATTATTATGTTCCATTCATAAAACACACACATTCATACACTGAATGGATTCATGCACACAGCTACCGCTATGTCTTATCTTTTAGCAACTTTTAAAAGTGACAATTGCACTGTGCAAAGATCTTCCCATATTACCAGTGTTATAATGATAGATGCACAAAGGACAAGATAAAAATGAAACACACTTCTCGCCTGCTTTCAGATAAAAAATGTTTGTATTATAAAACTTGCATTTCAACACGAGCTTACTCTATTTTTTACAGAAATAAATGGAAAACTCACAGTAACAACATTACATGTAACAAAATGAAAAGAGAGTGGCGAGGAACAAGAATTCAATTTGCAACATTAAACATGTGGTTAAAACACAGGAATCTTCTCTCCTACTCTGACTGAATATTTTCGCACACATACACACAGCCCCCACACTTCAGCGAGATAATTACCAGGCTTGTTCAGCATGTAACTTCTTTGGCTGGTCGCCTTCTGGAGGGGTTCACCCAGCAAGGACAAGCATTTGCTGTCGCTCAAACTGGGACTTGTTGACTGGAAATCCCAGTCTCTGTAGCAGTATTGAATCTGCTTTAGGAATCAGCCATCCCCAGCTATCAACCCAGTCCTTCTCCGAGCTGTGTCAAGATGTCGTCTCCCCTCTCTCCCTCCCCGAGATTCTATAGGAAACCTCTCATTTCAGCCCCCAGGGTGACGTGCACCCAATAGAAATCCATCATGTCCTATCCTCCTTCTTTGCACAATGGATCCCTTTTACAGTCGCAACTGTAACAAAACTGATTTCCTGCTATTCGAATCCTTGCTTCCTGCAAATACTGTGGACAGAGCAGAGAGAAGCAAGAAGAAAAAAAATCTGCACACAGTCTGAAATGAGTTTCAGCCTGCCTCATTTTGCAGTGGAGAACACATTATATTATTAAGAAGTTAGAATCATGTTAGTACGGTTAATTATATTAGTTCATTAATCTTCAAATGTGTCTCTTGCAACATAGGCATTTCAGATGAAAATAAAAAAAAAAATGGTGTGCATTTTGAATATGAAAAATAAAATGCGCTTTTAAATGAGAAAATGGTTTGTTTTTAATCTGTGTAGCCTGTCTTCATTTACATATCCATATGTTGCACTGGCAACACATATCTTGAAGCAATTGCATCAAACCCATGCAGTGGCGCTGCATAAAAAAAAATGCTCAATAACACATGTCTTGCTGTACCACATTATAGCAATGCACCAAACCCATGTAGTGGTGCTGCACGAAAAAAAAGCTATACATTGATCCTGTGTAGTGGCGCTGTACTCCAAAAACACACCAAACAATCCTACATATCCCCTCCTTTTTTTGAGAATTTGGCTAATCCGAGCCACAATTGGAAAAATCCAACTTGCTCCTTTTCTTCTTTCAAAATGTAACAATCCAATACAATTAACATTCTTGTTGTGAAGATGAAAATTGAAAAATCACTGTTCAATCCTTAGAATATTAAAATTTCATGAGTCCATCAGTTCTTATAATATTTTTTACATTTCTTTAATGGAAGTGTCCATATGCCCTTATAATCAACCATCTTTATTTAACTTCTCTGTCACTGCCTTCTGTCTGGACCCACTTATTTCACTTTTTTATATTCAAGGGATATTATCTGTTTCTACATGCTCAAGGCGTTTAATTTCATGTCTGGGATGGCATGGGTTGATCTGATTCACATGCACAAACTGTTCAGTTACTGTTTCACCTTCAGTCTTTAAAATTTTATAACGTACAGGAGATACTTTATCTATAATTCGGAATGGTCCCTGCCAGGCTGCTAGGAATTTGGAATTTTTCTGTTTACTTTTTCCAAAATGAAATTTATACACTTGATCCCCTACACAATATTCCTTTACTGTTGACTTTTTATTGTAATAGGTTTTAGCACTGTCGGCAGCTCTTTCTAGATTTCTCTGTACAAAAGCAAATGCATGTTGTAAATGCTTCCTCAGTTCATCAATGTACTCATGAACTGTGGATGCACTCACAAGTGTCTGCTCATGTGTTCTGTATAGTAGGTGTTATGGTAACACCATTTTCCTACCTGTTAAGACCTCATGTGGACTAATACCTGTTGCTTTGGCAGGAGTTGATCTGATTGCCATCAAAACCAGCGGTAAACATAAATCCCAGCTGGAACCTGCTTCTGCCACAAATTTCTTTAATATGTCCACAACAGACCTATTGCTCTGTTGAACTCCACCTGAAGAGGCTGCTCGATATGCGATATGTAGTTTCCTTTTCACACCCAGTATTTGCCATACCTTACTCATTAGAGTACTTGTGAAATGACTTCCTCTGCCTGACTCAATTCTTTGTGGCAACCCAAACCTTGAGAACACATGGTTCACCAGCAATGTGGCTGCTGTTTGCACACTACAATCTGGTGCAGGAATACATTCAATCCACTTCGACATCAAACATATCACACTTAAAATGTAACAGTTTCCTCTGCTCGACCTTTTTAAAGGGCCTACATAGTCTATTTGCAAATCTGACCATGGGAGAGTTAGGCCTCTTTTCATCAATGGGGCTCTATGCATTGGTGAAGCAGGTTTAAATTGGGCGCATACTAGACATCCTCTAGTATATAATTCCACATCTTGGGACATATGTGGCCAGTAAGCATAATCTTTTAGTATTTCTAATGTTTTTTGTGAACCTCTGTGGCCTGCAGTTATTGCATCATGTGCATGTTGTAGCATTAGCCCTCTGAATGAAAGGGGTACCACCCACTGTATTTGTCCTGTTATGGACTCTCTAATCATGAGTCCATCCTGCAGACTAACTCGTTTTTTATTCTTTAATAGCACCCTCAACTCTTCTTTTCCCATACAATCATTTTCTGTTAAAGGGTTTTGTTCAGGATCTATCAAATGATTATAATAGATTCCCAAAATTTGATCATTCTTTTGTGCCTCAATCAAATCTTGGTCTGGCATACCATGACCCCACTGTACCACGGGTTGATCTACCTCCTTTGGTGCTTTAGAACGTGTTACTGCATCAATTTGTATTTCACCCAGTAAATCATCTATAGGTAGCAACTCTCCCATCACTGCCCATATTTTAGCCAGGTGGCCTGCCTTATCATTTCCCTCCTTATCCTCTCCGGGTGTTTTTAAATGCCCATGAATTTTTCTCCAGTATATTGTCAAATCATTTTCTGACACCAATTTGTCTATGGCTTGTATAATTTTCCATGTTTAAGTGGCTTTTTGTTGTATGTAACCATGCCTCTCATTTTCCAGCCAGGTAAATAATCCACAAAGCGATTTTGTGCATAGTCAGAATCAGTCACCAGGACAATTTCACTGAATTTATTATCAACTGCAGTAGCAATTGCTTTATAAATGGTCGCCATTTCCGCCACTTGACTGCTTCTAGCTCCAATCCTCATCCCTACACTGGGGACACCTTCACATTTCAACCAGACATTCCCTATTCCTGACACTAAGGGGGTAATTCATAGAATTCAGCGCACAAGTGGCGCACACGGCTGGCGCACAGTGTGCGCGTGCGAATCCCTGGACCAGCTGCGTGCGCTAAAATCCATTTCCGCGCACAGCGTATTCATGGATTCCAGCCACCAAAACCAGCCGTGGCGCACAGTGGCGCAGCGACCCTGCAGCAGCGCCAGTTACGCCCCCAAAAACGCCTCTCGCGCAGGGAAAAGCCATCAATATACCCAATCCAGCGCAAAGGGCTGCGCTAACCCTGTACCAGCATGGCAAACGAGCTACGTGTATCACTGGGGTGCGTGGGAAGTACCTCACGCGATTGGCCCTGTGCGAGCAGGGTACGCATATTTCAGGGGTGCGTTGGAAGTTCCACATGCGATTTCCGCAGGGTACGTGTATTTCAGGGGTGCGCGAGAAGTTCCACACGCGATTTCAGCAGGGTACGTGTATTTCGGGGTACGGGGGACGTTCCACACGCGATTTCAGCATGGTACGTGCATTTCAGGGGTGCGCGGGAATTTCCACACGCGATTGGGCCCGTGCGAGCAGGGTACGCGTATCTCAGGGGTGCGCGGGAAGTGCCACACGCGATTTCAGCAGGGTACGTGTATTTCGGGGTGCGGGGGAAGTTCCACACGTGATTTCAGCATGGTACGTGCATTTCAGGGGTGCGCAGGAATTTCCACACGCGATTGGGCCCGTGCGAGCAGGGTACGCGTATCTCAGGGGTGCGCGGGAAGTGCCACATGCGATTTCAGCAGGGTACGTGTATTTCTGGGTGCGGGAGAAGTTCCACACGCGATTTCAGCATGGTACGTGCATTTCAGGGGTGCGCGGGAATGTCCACACGCGATTGGGCCCGTGCGAGCAGGGTACGCGTATCCCAATGGTGCACGGGAAGTGCCACACGCGATTTCAGCAGGGTACGTGTATTTCGGGGTGCGGGGCAAGTTTCACACGCGATTTCAGCAGGGTACGTGTATTCCAGGGGTGCGCTGGAAGTTCCACACGCGATTCCATCAGGGTACGTGTATTTCAGGGGTGCGCGGGAATTTCCACACGCAATTGGGCCCGTGCGAGCAGGGTACGCGTATTTCAGGGGTACGCAGGAAGTTCCACACGCGATTCCATCAGGCTACGTGTATTACAGGGGTGCGCGGGGAGCACCACACGTGAATTGCACAGGGGCCTACCCTGCACATGTCCTGCAGGCACCCCATCCACCATGGCCATGCCCCCCAGCCAACCCACATGTCAATTTGCACTACTGCCCACCAACGCATGTCCCCCTGCACCCCCAGCCACCAGGGGCACCCTCCACCCAGCCCCCACCCATGTCTCCCACCACCCCCACCCCCCAGCAGTACAGGGGCACCCTCCACCAGGCCCCCACCATTGTCTAACTCATGTTCCCCACCCCCCAGCACTGTGGGGCACCTGCCAGCAGGCCCCCACCCATGTCCAACTCATGTTCCCCACCCCACCCCCCAGCACTGTGGGGCACCTGCCAGCAGGCCCGCACCCATGTCCAACTCATGTTCCCCACCACCCCCACCTCCCAGCACTGTGGGGCACCTGCCACCAGGCCCCCACCCATGTCTCCCACCACCCCCACCCCCCCAGTCACCAGGGGCAGCCTCCACCAGGCCCCCACCCATGTCTCCCAACACCCCCCCAGTCACCAGTGGCAGCCTCCACCAGGCCCACACCCATGTCTCCCAGCACCCCCACCCCCACAGTCACCAGGGGCAGCCTCCACCAGGCCCCCACCCATGTCTCCCACCACCCCCACCCCCCCAGTCACCAGGGGCAGCCTCCACCAGGCCCCCACCCATGTCTCCCACCACCCCCACACCCCAGCAGTGCAGGGGCACCTGCCAGCAGGCCCCCACCCATGTCCAACTCATGTTCCCCACCACCCCCACCCCCCAGCACTGTGGGGCACCTGCCACCAGGCCCCCACCCATGTCTCCCACCACCCCCAGCCCCCCAGTCACCAGGGGCAGCCTCCACCAGGCCCCCACCCATGTCTCCCACCACCCCCACCCCCCAGCAGTGCAGGGGCACCCACCACCAGGCCCCCACCCATGTCTCCCACCACCCCTACCCCCCAGCCACCAGGGGCAGCCTCCACCAGGCACCAACCCATGTCTCCCACCACCCCCACCCCCCAGCACTGTGGGGCACCTGCCAGCAGGCCCCCACCCATGTCTCCCACCACCCCCACCCCCCAGTCACCAGGGGCAGCCTCCACCAGGCCCCCACCCATGTCTCCCACCACCCCCACCCCCCAGCAGTGCAGGGGCACCCACCACCAGGCCCCCACCCATGTCTCCCACCACCCCCACCTCCCAGCCACCAGGGGCAGCCTCCACCAGGCCCCCACCCATGTCTCCCAGCACCCCCACCCCCCAGCACTGTGGGGCACCTGCCAGCAGGCCCCCACCCATGTCCAACTCATGTTCCCCACCACCCCCACACCCCAGCACTGTGGGGCACCTGCCAGCAGGCCCCCACCCATGTCCAACTCATG
Source organism: Ambystoma mexicanum (assembly GCF_040938575.1). Taxonomy (NCBI): domain Eukaryota; kingdom Metazoa; phylum Chordata; class Amphibia; order Caudata; family Ambystomatidae; genus Ambystoma; species Ambystoma mexicanum. Next base: position 359,684,355 of record NC_090932.1, on the reverse strand, counting down.
TTCCCCACCTCCCCCACCCCCCAGCACTGTGGGGCACCTGCCACCAGGCCCCCACCCATGTCCAACTCATTTTCCTCACCACCCCCACCCCCCAGCACTGTGGGGCACCTGCCACCAGGCCCCCACCCATGTCTCCCACCACCCCCAGCCCCCAGCAGTGCAGGGGCACCCACCACCAGGCCCCCACCCATGTTTCCCACCACCCCCACCCCCAGCCACCAGGGGCAGCCTCCACCAGGCCCCCACCCATGTCCCCCAGCACCCCCAACCCCCAGCCACCAGGGGCAGCCTCCACCAGGCCCCCACCCATGTCTCCCAGCACCCCCACCCCCACAGTCACCAGGGGCAGCCTCCACCAGGCCCCCACCCATGTCTCCCAGCACCCCCACCCCCCCAGTCACCAGGGGCAGCCTCCACCAGGCCCCCACCCATGTCTCCCACCACCCCCACCCCCCCAGTCACCAGGGGCAGCCTCCACCAGGCCCCCACCCATGTCTCCCACCACCCCCACCCCCCCAGTCACCAGGGGCAGCCTCCACCAGGCCCCCACCCATGTCTCCCACCACCCCCACCCCCCAGCAGTGCAGGGGCACCCACCACCAGGCCCCCACCCATGTCTCCCACCACCCCCACCCCCCAGCCACCAGGGGCAGCCTCCACCAGGCCCCCACCCATGTCTCTCACCACCCCCACCTCCCAGCACTGTGGGGCACCTGCCAGCAGGCCCCCACCCATGTCCAACCCATGTTCCCCAGCACCCCCACCCCCAGCCACCAGGGGCAGCCTCCACCAGGCCCCCACCCATGTCTCCCACCACCCCCACCCCCCAGCACTGTGGGGCACCTGCCAGCAGGCCCCCACCCATGTCCAACTCATGTTCCCCACCACCCCCACCCCCCAGCACTGTGGGACACCTGCCAGCAGGCCCCCACCCATGTCTCCCACCACCCCCAACCCCCCAGTCACCAAGGGCAGCCTCCACCAGGCCCCCACAGATGTCTCCCACCACCCCCACCGCCCCAGTCACCAGGGGCAGCCTCCACCAGGCCCCCACCCATGTCTCCCAGCACCCCCACCCCCACAGTCACCAGGGGCAGCCTCCACCAGGCCCCCACCCATGTCTCCCAGCACCCCCACTCCCCCAGTCACCAGGGGCAGCCTCCACCAGGCCCCCACCCATGTCTCCCACCACCCGCACCCCCCCCCAGTCACCAGGGGCAGCCTCCACCAGGCCCCCACCCATGTCTCCCACTACCCCCACCCCCCCAGTCACCAGGGGCAGCCTCCACCAGGCCCCCACCCATGTCTCCCACCACCCCACCCCCCAGCAGTGCAGGGGCACCCACCACCAGGCCCCCACCCATGTCTCCCACCACCCCCACCCCCCAGCCACCAGGGGCAGCCTCCACCAGGCCCCCACCCATGTCTCCCACCACCCCCACCCCCCAGCACTGTGGGGCACCTGCCAGCAGGCCCCCAGCCATGTCCAACTCATGTTCCCCAGCACCCCCACCCCCCAGCACTGTGGGGCAGCTGCCAGCAGGCCCCCACCCATGTCCAACTCATGTTCCCCACCACCCCCACCCCCCAGCACTGTGGGGCACCTGCCAGCAGGCCCCCACCCATGTCTCCCACCACCCCCACCCCCCCAGTCACCAGGGGCAGCCTCCACCAGGCCCCCACCCATGTCTCCCACCACCCCCACCCCCCCAGTCACCAGGGGCAGCCTCCACCAGGCCCCCACCCATGTCTCCCAGCACCCCCACCCCCACAGTCACCAGGGGCAGCCTCCACCAGGCCCCCACCCATGTCTCCCAGCACCCCCACCCCCACAGTCACCAGGGGCAGCCTCCACCAGGCCCCCACCCATGTCTCCCAGCACCCCCACCCCCACAGTCACCAGGGGCAGCCTCCACCAGGCCCCCACCCATGTCTCCCACCACCCCCACCCCCCAGTCACCAGGGGCAGCATCCACCAGGCCCCCACCCATGTTTCCCAGCACCCCCACCCCCCAGCACTGTGGGGCACCTGCCAGCAGGCCCCCACCCATGTGCAACACATGTTCCCCAGCCAACATGTCATCACAATCTAGATCCCTGGTCCCTATGGTTAGCCTCCAAATGCAAAATACCCACCCGAGTATTGCAGCCACCCACTCATAATTTGCAATTACATCACAGAACACCAATTGCAAGTTCCGAAACAAACACATTTCCCTCACATATACCCAATGGGTGTCAGTGAATCTCAAAACACATATCATGAAATGCATGAAACCAATGAGATACCACACATTGAAGTTCACCAAAAAAAAAATATGTATTAAAGGAAACATAAATAGAATAAAAAATGAAGAAACAGAAACGTGAATGTACAAAAATGAAAAGAAGCATGTCCGTAAAAAAAAGCAAAACCAAAAATAAAATTCCAAAGTAATGTTGTCCAAAGTCAATGTCCACAAAACAAAATCCAATGGGAAATAAAAAAGAAAGCCATTGCTCCATGGTTAAAAAGTAAAAAAAAATACAATCCAACTGTGAACTATGTACATGGGAACAAGCGAGGGTCCATTATCCCAACAAAATAAAGGAAACCTATCTAACTACACTAACTAATAAAATAAACTATATACAAAAATGTGGCCAATGTCCGAAAGGTCCAAATAAAATAAAAACAAAAATGAAACCTAACACTACCTACATAACTATGTACAAGGGCAGCGGGCTAGTTTCACGGCTCACTTGTGGATGTCCCGGGCCAGGGCATCATCGAACTCCTCCTCAATGTCCCGGAGGCGGTCCTCCTCCATGGCCCTGAGGGTCCGCAGGGCCGTCGACGTCTCCACCTCCAAACCCCTGCGGATTGCCTCGAGGCACTCGGCCCGCCTCAGGGCCCTCCGCATGGAGTTCTCCGCCCTGACCATTGTGAGCCATGCCTCTTCCGCCCGCTGCCGCTCCGCATCTATAGCGTGGCCCAACCGCTGCCACACGGAAGACACTCTCTGTCCTGGGTCCTCCTGCCCTCCGGCCAATGCCTGCCCCTCCGATGTTGAAGGCCCCGAGCCTTCATGGCTCCCACCACGTTGCTGCTGCTGCTGTGCCTCTGCCCGTGCACTGCCTCCTGCTGCCTGCACATCCTCCGCCGGCTGGGGTGCAGTCCTAGATGTGGCCACCCCTGCTGGACGTCCGACTCCCGACTGTGGCATGGATGCCTCCTCCACCAGCCTGGCCGCACCGTCAGAGGCAGCTCCACAGGGCACCCAGGTGACTGATGGGTGGGAAGATGGCACAGAGGACGACTGGCGCGTAGGGGGTCCAGTTGAGGAGGGGGTCGGAGCAAGCCCCATCAGACGGAGGAATCCGGCCTGGGTGACCTGTCCCAGCAGGCTGACGTGGTCAACGAGCCATTCGAGATGAAGTGCAGTCTCTTCATGAAAAGACTGCAGGTCACCTCGCATGGCCCGTTGACGCAACGCCACACCAGTCAGGACAGGCTCAGCCCGGACCTGGATAGCCACGTCCGCAGGCAGAGGAAGGCCAGTTGACGTGAGCTCATCCCCTGCCTGAAAACGGGTCTGGACGTAGGCATCCCTGCTGGTGCAAGATGATGCAGGGACAGGATCAGGGACAGGATTGCACACAGGCACCTCCGCGCCGGCCTGTGCTGCCTCCTGTCCCTGGTCCTGCACTGCACCACTAGCACCAGTGGGATCCCTACCTCCAGACCCCGTCTCTGGTGCTTGCACGGCCTCCTCCTCCACCAAACCCCCCACCAACCTGGATGACTCCCTGCCATCTTCCCCTGTTGGGCCCTGTGGGGTCCCAGCTGCCCCTTCTGCTGCCGAGGAGTCCAACTCCAACCTCCGCCTCTTGGACCTCCCCCCGGCAGCTGCGGCCTGGGACGCGGCACCAGACTCCTCACTCCCCGACGAGATGACAACATGGGAGGGGAGCCGGGCCTTGTGTCTCCGGCTGGCGGTGGGATCCCCGCCGCTGTGCTCCACAGCACCTTCTCCGCCCTCTTCATCAGTTGACGCTGCAGACAGGGAGAAACAAAACACAGGCACCAGGGCACTGTACAATGGACACATACACACATGACAGTTGTACATGAGTGGCATTGGCAAACCTCAGACATGTCATCACAATCCCCAACACACATGTCATTACAACTCGCACACATGAGCCATACCACAGCCATATCGCAACTGCCACCACCATCCATACACATACAACATCATGAGCAGCCAAAGGTGAGCCAGACATCACATGCAACACAGGAAGTGCACCACACATGTACACACACCACCACACTTGCATGCATGTGTACACCTCTGCCAAGTGTCGCAGTGTTCAGACGGGCATCCATGTCACATCTGCCAATCAGGCTTCCACATACCGCTGTCACATGCATCCATGTTGCATCACTGTTGCACTCTTGTCAAATACACACACATGCACATGTACACAGTGCTGATACATGCAGCCAAAAACAACATACATGCGTGACATCACGGACATGTCTACTTACATACACATTCATCCAAATATGTGTGCCCACACAACTGCATTTGGCATGCAAGCCTACACACACAAGCACCATCCATGTCTCACACATTACAGCCCTCGCATGTGTCAGCCCCACGGCCCTGTACACCCCCACCCATACTCGACCCCATACATACAGATGTGCAACCTGCACACTACTGAATAATCACTACACGCACTGCTCACAATCAGGATGCATGTACACTCACCGCTCGACTCCAGACGGGTCTGCTTCTCAAGGACCTGGACGTGGAGCGCTGGGGATATGCGTTCCAGGACCCTCATCTGTTCTTCCGACAAGTGGCCCCGGCGCCCCTTGGCATCCGCTGCCTTCAAGAGGCGCCGGGCCTTGTTCAGGGTCCTGGACCTGAAGTCCTCCCAGCGCTTCCTGACATGTTGTAAGTCGCGGACTGCCACCCCCTCCGCGTTGATGGCAGTCACGATGTCAGTCCAGATCCGAGTCCGTCCTTCCTTGTCGGCGCGGGAACTTCCGAAGAGGGCATCATACTGCCCCAGGACTTGCTCCACCAGGACACCAACTTCGGTGCCACTGAAGCTGGTGCCCCTCTGCCTCTCTGGCCGGGGGTTGTCAGTGGTCCCAGATGGTGTTTGCCCCGACATGACAACCCCAGAGGCAGGAGTGGGTGGGCAACTGGGTCCTGGGGCTGGGCTGTGGAGCGATGGAATCCCAGTCGGGAGTCTTCGGTTCCAGCAGGGGTGGTCACAGCAACAGCACCCCTGGCTGATGTGCAGGCAGCAAATGGCAGGGCACGTGGGCAGCAGGCAGTCAGGCAGCAGCAGATGGCAGGTGGGAGCGTGCTCGGGGCTCTGGGGGGCAGTAGTTCGGCCTTCTGGGCAGGAGCGTGGTCTTCCGTGTGCTTACGCGTGGCCAGCTTGATACGGAGTGATTTGGCACGTGAAAAATCTGCACGTCAGCGTGTAATTCGAGGAAAGGCCCTTAGCGCGTATGCGCGTCTGCACGCATACGCATTTTCATTGGACAGAAGGCCCCTCAAGCGCAAGCGCCCCTGTGACGTGATGCGTACAGACGTGCATGGGCATTTCAGCGCGCCTGAAAAACTGCACGTCCACGTGTAATACGAGGAAAGGGCCCATGCGCGTAAGCGCGCGTGGAAACTGCACGTCCGCGTGTAATATGAGGAAAGGGCCCATGCGCGTAAGCGCGCGTGAAAAACTGCACGTCCGCATGTAATACGAGGAAAGGGCCCATGCGCGTAAGTGACGTGACACGCGCGTGCGTTTCCCTCAGCACGGGTTAAAGGTGAGCGGGCCCAGCAGTTCGCTGTATGTGCCTTTCGTGGAGACCGACGTGTGTTGCTGCTTCCTGTTGTTTCGCGCGCCATCACAACTTCACAGCTATCAAGGACGTATCTCTTCTTTTGGCGGGGGTATTGGCTACGCGTGTTTTTCTGCATCGCACTAGTCAGACGGTGAGTCGCACACGCTCTTTTTCCCACTGCGGGTGCCCCTGTGTATCGCACCCATTTTCGATGTCATTGTAGCCTGCGTGTCCCACGCGTACGCGTTATTCGTGTTACTGGGTGCCACCGCGTACTGCGGGAGGTTGAATCCACGCACGTAGGCTGCAGGGTTGCGTGCACGGTTTTACTGCAGTTTTGGGGTGCCTGAGCGTTGCGTGACCCGTCACCACATCACTGGGGTCACATACAGCCTTGCAGGTGCAGGGGGGCTGTTAACATCTTGCTTCCCAACCCCTTCACCCCAATTGCCCAGGTCAATTGTGGTGTACACCTCCCATAGGCACCACTCCATCTGTGCCAGCACTACTACATCTGTGCCATGGTTGGGAGGCCACCAAAGGTGAGGGGCGCCTCAGCTGGGCGTACTCCTCGTGGCGGGCGTGGTCGGGGACGTGGCCGTGGTGACCAGGGAGTAGGGGGACTCCAGGGTGTCCAGGGCAGCCACAGAGGGGGAAGAGGCAGGGGTGCGCCACTTGAGCACAATGTTGTGCCATGTGTTGGTGCAGCCATGCCACCACCCCCTGTGGTTCCGGGGGATGCAGCTCCTGCATCTGGCACTGGCACCCATATGACCCGGCAGTCAGTTCCATCGACTGCCATGGGCCCAAGGGTAGTGGTAGCTGCAGGTGCAGCTGTGGACACCGCCACCCAGGCTCAGGGTCTGCCAGCGCAGGCTGTGTTGGCACTTGAAGAGCCCTTGATAGATCTCCAACAGGCCAGGGGGGAAACCATAGGGGCAGGCCGGGCTGCTCAGACCAAGACACGTGTCCCTGGGGCAGTCATGTCATCTGCTGCCCCGAACAGCCGGGTGTTGGCAAGTGCAGGGGCAGATGCACCCAACAGCACCCCGATTGTGAGTCTGCCAACCAGGACCGTTTCGGTCAATGACCCTGCCACAGCTGATGTTGCTGCGCAGGGTCCATTAGTGGGCACCCAGCTGCCACTGACACAAGTCAGGCCTTTGGTCATCCCTCCACCTGCCACTCCCTTGGCTCAATCTACCGAACCCACTGGCCATACTGGTCAGGGCGGCATTAGCCAGCCAGGGTCTGCGCCACAGTCCAAGAGGAGGAAGGTTGCACCTGCAGCACAGGCTGGGACCCCACACACAACCACGACCTCCTGCACGTCGAGGAAGAAGCCTTTCTGTAAGCAGGAACTGGACTTCCTCGTGGACTACGTGCGGGGCCACAGCCGTGACATGCTAGTGGGTGCCAATAGTCAGACTACGGCTGCCCAACGTGACAAACACTGGAAGCATGTTGCGGAACATGTCAGTTCATTCGGCCATGAGGTGCGCACGGCGCAGGAGTGCAAAAAGCGTTGGAATGACATCAAGCGCAGCACTAAGGCCAAGCGTGCCTCAAATTACAACTTGACTCTGGTGACTGGCGGTGGGCCTGCACCAGAGGAGGAAGAACTCACTCTGCATGAGGCTCTCGTTGCGGAGTTCATACCACCTGAATTGGTCGAAGGAGTGGGAGAGAAGCTGGACTTTGATGCCCAGTCCAGTGAGTGTTGATGCGTGTTTGTTGAGGACGTGTGTGTTTCACTTGTGGGATGTGTTGTGCATGATTGCTGCTACATGTGACGTGTACATGGTTCTGATGTGTAAGTAATGCAATGCTTCCGTCATGCATGTCTCCTCTGCCTGCATGCGGGACTCCATGTAGGCACGCTCCCTTGCCCCTCCTCCGCCACTCTGCACCCCAGTTCCACCTTTGCACTGGTCTGCTTCAATCTTGCCAATGTGTACTTTCTTGTTCATGTGTCCTGTGTAGATGCTAACTTCCAGCGTAGAATCTGCCAGACATATGCCGTGTGGTACAGCCTTAGTACTCGATGCAGGGTATCTCACTTGTACTGTGCATGGGTCAGATGTCCCGCAGGGACATGAGTGCCCATTCATGCTCCATGTGCATTGCACGCATGCCCCTATGTGTCCTTGACTGGATGATCACTGTAATATAAGTCCTTGGTTACATACATTGCCTGCCATCTCATCAGCCTTCCCATGTCAACTGTGGCTCAGTCCTGCGTTGCACACATGTTTAGGCTCTGACAATCTGTGTGGCTCACAGGCCTCAGCCTGTTCAATGGCCAATGACTCTGTCCAACTCTTGTTGTGTCTTCTTCACACGTGGGCGGCCTCCGGAGTTTCCATCATGTGTCCTGCCCACTGTCCCAGCATCATTTGCAGTGTTGTAATTTGAATCACATTAAGCTGTTGATGCCAGTCAACACTGCCTGTCGATACACAGGTGTATGGTCAGCCTTTTGATACCATGCTAGGCATCCCTGCTTTGGTACTGGGGTGGAGGGGTGCTTGGCTTCTAGACATGGTACACATTGAATGCACAATGCACGTTATTTCTGAATTTGACATTGCACTGCCTTCACATTTCCTGGCACACACCATGTAGTGCTTGTACATGTAGGTAGTGAGTGGCGTACACATTTTCTGCACTGCATAGACCCACTTCCATGGAAACTGCCACCTTTCAACAGGTCTGATCACAGAAGCTGTTCAAAGTATACCCAGCATGCATGCCAGGTCATATGTTGTGTGTCACATGTCTGCCGGATGCCTTTGCTGTCGGTGTGTGTGTGTGTCGTGTGCTTCTGACATGTGTATTGACCTTTTTCTCTCTATTTTTCAGGTGATGACGCAATGGAGGCGGAGGATGGTGTTGTCATGCCAGACACAGGGTTGGTAACACCACATCAACCCAGCACTAGTGGGGGTCGTGGGGTGGTAGGCCACGATAACCCCATCTTGTCCATCTTGTCTCTGGCTGCCTATGAGTCCAGCCTTGATGACGACTCTGACGTCCATGTTGAGTTGGATGAGCATCAAGTCCATGTGTCAGGGGTGAGTGATTCTGATGTGGACACTCCTCTGTCTGCGACACCTGCACTGAGGGATCAGACAGTCTTGGTTCCTCCGCCCGTGGTGGATCGGGACGCAGGGTCACCCTCCACACCAGTCACTGATGTGCCTGGGACATCACGTCGACGGGGGCATGTAGTCATGCAGCCGCAGGCGGTGCCAACACAGCGAGGACCCCCGGTCCTTGGGTCCCACAGGGGTCAAGCCCGGCAACGCGGTCGCCGCGCGCAACCGCTGTATACTGAGTGGGAGCAAGACATGACTGCCAATTCCGAACGGCAAGGGGCAGCAATGGAGAACATCGCTGAGAGCATGGAGCGTGTGACCCGATCTGTGCTCCCCACTGCTAGGCAGGTGCTTCTCCAGCAGCAGGCGGCACGGTCCACGGCCCGCTCGCTCAGGCTGGGCATGGCGGCCTCAGACAGGGCACGCCAGGCTGAAATGTCGTCTCTGCGTCAAGCAATTGCTGCTCACGCAGAGGCGCACATTGATGCTCTGAGGGAGGAGTATGCTTCCCTCAGATCCACTCTGGGTGTCCTTATGATGTCCCAGAAGCAGCAGGCAGAGGAGAGGTTTGCACAGCTTGAGCGTACCATCTCGGCTGAGCTACAGGCTTGCCGGGAGGTGCAGCGGTTGTCCAGCCAGGCCTTGCAGGAGGAACTCCGTGTTACACATGCGACCTTGCAAGAGGAAGCACGTGTATCACGTGAGGTTCTGCATGCAGACCTACGTCACATCGCCACACAGAACCAGGCTCACCCGTCCGGCAGACTTGCTGCCGACGAGGGGCAAGCTGTGGCTAGGCGTGGCCAGGCTACTGTGCCACGTCCTCCTTTCCAGGATGAGCCAGACTCGGACGACCATCTATCTCCCACATAGGTCGTGCTGTGCAGGCGTTGAGCCCATGGAGGATTTTTTGTTGTTTAGTTAGTTAAGTTTCTGTTTGATAGTTAGTTTAAATAGGTAATGTAGGTTTTCCATAGTTAGTGTAATTAGTTAATAGTTGATTTAGTTTAAAATTGCTAGTCTATTGTGCTTTCATGTGACGGTGCAGTGCTTTGTGGCTTTTGAGGGCATCCACTGTCTGTTCCAGCTGGGCCCTTCATGGTTGTCTTGTGTATGTGTTTGCTGCTTGGGGTCCTTGACTCACATGTGCCACTCCTGCCTCCCTTATCCATGGGCTCGCAAGGATGGTTCGGTGTTACAGCATTTTACACAAGGGCATTGGACTGTCATATCTGTGGCATGTCTGGTGCTGTGTGATTTGTGTTGACACCCCTAGTGGGGATGATTTAGGTGTCATTGTCCACTGTTCAGCTTTTGCTAGATGGGGTGTGTCATGATTAATGTAGACATTGATTGCTATGCATTGTGTAGTATGTCTCATATCTTTCCTTACATGTGCTTGTTGCAATTCATGCTGTAGATAGTGTTCCACACTTTGGAGGTGAAAGACGGACTGATGGTGTGATTTGTGATGTGACTCTCTGACATGGTCAAGTAATGAGATGCATGATGAGACACACACAGATGACTTTGAAGCATTAATCATGTGTTTCATGCCCTTTCTGCAGGGGGATGAGCCTCCAGAGCACCTTTGCCAGCAGACATGGCCCATTGGACGACGGAATTCTGGACCCGTTTGTTGGTGCCCACATGCACATGTGTGCACAAGCAGAGGCACAGTGATTGCAGACCCACATCCTAGAACTGCTGACATGTTCCAAGGAACTCCAGGCAAGGTGAGCATCACAGGGGGGCCACGACACAGCAAAGCTTGCACCAGGCGAGTTGCACATGCAGGCTTAGTCACAGCACTGAGGGTGAGCTTAGACGAATATTGGTGTTGAAGCACACAATGCAGCTCAGATGTGTTTGTGGACTGATGGCTGTTGATAGTAGGGTTGTCTGGGACACATGCAGGGGCAGTGGCACATACCCTCCGGTACACCAAGGTCCATTGAGGCACTTGTATCAACCATGTAGCCTTCCGAGACATGGAAAGGGGCAGCTCACAGGGACATACAGCAAGGGACATACTTGGGTGCAGTGCATGTCTTTTCCACGTACTTCATGATAAATGCACTGCCAACTTTGTTTCGGTCATGGTGGCACGCAACTTGCTCTGTAGTCATGGCGTGCTATATGGGTCTGTCTGCTTACCCAGGGAACATTGCATGTTGTGTGAATTGTGACACATTGGTGTTCCATTTGCCACGCACCCACCAGCGGCTGCCTTACTGCATTCTGTGTATGACCCGTCACAGGGGTGATGTTATATATGGGTACGAAGCATCAACCACAGATTGTCTGTTTGTAGAGTAGTTTGTTGCTATGGGGTATGTTTGGTGTTGTGTTTTTGTGTAGTTGGCACGTACAGGTTGTTGACTGTGGCTCTCTTTGCAGCATTGCAGTGCTCCTGTAACCGGACCTGAGAGTGCGCAGGCAGGAGGCCAGCACTCAAAACCAGAGCTAAGTGTCTTGTTGTTTTTCTTACGAACTGCTCTGCATAGGCTTGCTTGGGAGTGTACTGATGCATGGATGTCTGTGTGGTTCAATTTGGTATGTTTTTTTCTCCCTAATCACCCGTGATCCTATGCAATTTTGAAACCTGTACCCTCTACCCGGTGTTCCTGCTTCCCGTGCCTATCCAAGCAACGTTCCCTGACCCTCCTTCCCCACTGGGGTTGCGGATGCCTGTGTAAGCCCCGAACTTGCAGGCGCCAAAACCCTAGAGGGGGTGGTTGGTTCGTACCACTCCTGAGCCTGGACTACAGAAGGCCATGACAATGATGTCCAAGTGTGTTTGGATTGTGTATGTGTTCATGCAGGTTGTACATTTTCGTGCATTCCCTAGTTTCATGTGTCATTCCTCCTCCCCTCTCCTGCCACTCATTCCAGTCATCCAGTGTGTCAACACCTGTCCCGACTGCATATCCCTGAACCTCATTCCCCACCAGGGTCTCAGGGGCCTGTGTGAGTTTGACCTTGCAGGCACCCGGGACATGGTGGGGGTGGTTGTTTCGTGACACTCCCGCGCCTGTACAGGGGACCTGTGACAGTACACATCCATTCATGGTACATCATCCTATGTCATGTACCACACATGTCTCACATCCTGTCGTGACATTGTTTTGCTGTGCTACCTTGGTTGTTGCATCATTGTGGTAGTACTTGGCCTTTGTGAGGTACTGCTACGTCAAGTCATCTACTGGAGGGTGTTCGGGTTCGTTTTTATGCCTTGGATTTTGTGATTTTGGAAATGAGTGTGGATTCTGAGGGTTCAGGCATCTTTTTACACACAAGGTGGGAGATGGTGACGAAGGGTAAAGGTGATCCTGTGGCCAGGTGGAATTGAGGTTTGGAGGCTCCATGACCCAGGTGCAGTTGTTCAGTGGGTCATGGTCATTTGTGAGGGAGGGGGGGGGGGGTTGTTGTTGATAGTTGCCTTGCCCTGCAGTGTGATGGGAACTCTGACATAGTAATGGTGGTATCCTATGTACATGTTGTGTTCTGCTGATCAATGCCTGTTCATGTGTTGTGTTTTCCTTTCAGGTGCGAGGGGATAGTTGTGGTTTGACATGCTGGGGTGTACACATGGTGGATGTTCACATGTGATGTGTAGGGAACACTGATGGTCACTTGAGTGCACATGCATATGTGGAGTGCATGTCCTTGCAGAACCACACACTTGCACTCTGATGCACTACATGTACTCCCACCCTTGCCTATCCACGTGTACACTGTTTGCCTTCTGGTGCCCACTGTGTCCCGGCAGCACATGTTCTGTGACCGATCATGGATCCAGTACATGCCTAATTTGATGTTTGGTTATGTTTAAGTAGCTAGGGATGCACACAATGTAGCACTTCTGTAGCAACATTCTCAGGTGGTAAGGTTGTGACAGTTGACTGTCTCTTTGTCATCATCGATTGTCACCTGGTATGTGCCAGGCCTGTGTGCACTCCGCAGGGGTGGGAGTTTAGGTGAAAAATGTGGCCACAAGCTGGGTCCGGGCTTCCTCGCCACGTGTCCTGTCCCCTCCCATGGGCAGCGCCTGTGCCTGTGGTTGGGGATGTGGGGGCACCACCATGTCCACCGGGACTCCCTGCCGTGTAGCAACATTGTGCAGGACACATGCTGCCACAATGATCCTGCACACTACTGGTGGTGCATAGAGTAGTTGCCCACCAGAGCGGTCAAGGGAGCGGAAACGTGACTTGAGCACTCCGAATGTGCGCTCCACTATGCCCCTGGTTGCAATATGGGCGGCGTTGTATCTTACCTGGGGTGGTGTGGTGGGGTTCCGGATTGGCGTCATCATGTGGTTGCTCAGAGGGTAGGCACTGTCCCCTGGGGAGGTGATAATAGTTGAGATTATTAGGGTTTGGATATTTGTCTGTGTGTGACTTGCATGCATGTGCAAGGGCATTTGTACTGACCTAGGAGCCATGTGTCGCCATGCTGCCCAGCTTCCAGGGCCCGGCTCAGGGCGGAAATTCTGTATATGAAACTGTCATGTGTGGAGCCAGGGTAGTTTGCATAGACAGAGGTGATGATTCCCTTTGCATCACATACCACCTGTACATTGATGGAATGCCAGTGCTTGCGGTTTCGGTAGATGTGCTCAATGGCCCTAGGTGGACGTAGGGCCACATGGGTGCAATCTATGGCACCGAGCACTTTGGGGAAGTGTGCCACCCTGAAAAAATACAGGACAACGGCCTGCCTTTCTGCGGGTGTTCTGGGCATGTATATGTGCCTGCGGACTGAGGGGTGCGCTGTCTTGATTGCCAGTACCTGGTGTAGGCAGCGTGACTGCGTGGCCTGTGAGACCCCCCCCCACTATGGCAGTGGTCCGCTGAAATGACCCAGTGGCCAAAAAATGCAGGACATTGAGCAGCTTCTCCAAGGGGCTCAATGCTTGGGAGCAAAGGGTGGGAGATGTGAGGTCATTGTCCCACTCCCTGACCAGGTCTAGGATGATATGGGGTGGAAACCTATACCTGCCATAGACCTGGTCGTCAGGCATCCCAAAAAGGCTTTTCCGTGGCTATTCTCCTCCTCCTGCGGTGTCCCACAATCAGTGCAGCGACAAATGGGGCATTCATCGTAGCTGTATATACGCGTTTGTTGTTTGCGCGCACTTTTATGCTGTGCGCGGAGATGGCTCCGCCTGCCTTCGTGTGGGCGGACGTGTTGACGCCTGTGCACGTCTTTTGCCGTGCGCGGGTTTCCCGTATTCGGATACGGTCCGAGTGTCATCGCGTGTGATCGGAGGGGAGTGAGCGTACACGCAACTGGCCTGGGTACGTGTGTTTCGGGGTGCGTGGGAAGTTCCACACGCGATTAGCCTGGGTACGTGTGTTCCGGGGTGCCGGAAACTTTCACACGCGATTGGTGGAAATCCACGTGTGTTCTGACATCACGTGCAATGAGGGAAACACCTGCGCGCGTCACGTCACAGACGCGCTCACGCGCTAAGGGCCTTTGGTCCAATGAAATCACATATGCGTGCTGCCGTGCATATGCGCTAAGGGCCTTTCCTCGTATTACATGCGGACGTGCAGTTTTCCACGCACGCTTACGCGCATGGGCCCTTTCCTCGTATTACACGCGGACGTGCAGTTTTTCACGCGCGCTGAAATGCCCATGCACGTCTGTACGCGTCACGTCACAGGGGCGCTTGCGCTTGAGGGGCCTTCTGTCCAATGAAAATGCGTATGCGTGCAGACGCGCTTATGCGCTAAGGGCCTTTCCTCGAATTACACGCTGACGTGCAGATTTTTCACGTGCCAAATCACTCCGTATCAAGCTGGCCACGCGTAAGCACACGGAAGACCACGCTCCTGCCCAGAAGGCCGAACTACTGCCCCCCAGAGCCCCGAGCACGCTCCCACCTGCCATCTGCTGCTGCCTGACTGCCTGCTGCCCACGTGCCCTGCCATTTGCTGCCTGCACATCAGCCAGGGGTGCTGTTGCTGTGACCACCCCTGCTGGAACCGAAGACTCCCGACTGGGATTCCATCGCTCCACAGCCCAGCCCCAGGACCCAGTTGCCCACCCACTCCTGCCTCTGGGGTTGTCATATCGGGACAAACACCATCTGGGACCACTGACAACCCCCGGCCAGAGAGGCAGAGGGGCACCAGCTTCAGTGCCACCGAAGTTGGTGTCCTGGTGGAGCAAGTCCTGGGGCAGTATGATGCCCTCTTCGGAAGTTCCCGCGCCGACAAGGAAGGACGGACTCGGATCTGGACTGACATCGTGACTGCCATCAACGCGGAGGGGGTGGCAGTCCGCGACTTACAACATGTCAAGAAGCGCTGGGAGGACTTCAGGTCCAGGACCCTGAACAAGGCCCGGCGCCTCTTGAAGGCAGCGGATGCCAAGGGGCGCCGGGGCCACTTGTCGGAAGAACAGATGAGGGTCCTGAAACGCATATCCCCAGCGCTCCACGTCCAGGTCCTTGAGAAGCAGACCCGTCTGGAGTCGAGCGGTGAGTGTACATGCATCCTGATTGTGAGCAGTGCGTGTGGTGATTATTCAGTAGTGTGCAGGTTGCACATCTGTTTGTATGGGGTCGGTTATGGGTGGGGGTTTACAGGGCCGTGGGGCTGACACATGCGAGGGCTGTAATGTGTGAGACATGGATGGTGCTTGTGTGTGTAGGCTTGCATGCCAAATGCAGTTGTGTGGGCACACATGTTTGGATGAATGTGTATGTAAGTAGACATGTCTGTGATGTCACGCATGTATGTTGTTTTTGGCTGCATGTATCAGCACTGTGTACATGTGCATGTGTGTGTATTTGACAAGGGTGCAACAGTGATGCAACATGGATGCATGTGACAGCGGTATGTGGAAGCCTGATTGGCAGATGTGACATGGATGCCCGTCTGAACACTGCGACACTTTTCAGAGGTGTACACATGCATGCAAGTGTGGTGGTGTGTGTACATGTGTGGTGCACTTCCTGTGTTGCATGTGATGTCTGGCTCACCTTTGGCTGCTCATGCTGTTGTATGTGTATGGATGGTGGTGGCAGTTGCGATATGGCTGTGGTATGGCTCATGTGTGCGAGTTGTAATGACATGTGTGTTGGGGATTGTGATGACATGTCTGAGGTTTGCCAATGCCACTCATGTACAACTGTCATGTGTGTATGTGTCCATTGTACAGTGCCCTGATGCCTGTGTTTTGTTTCTCCCTGTCTGCAGCGTCAACTGATGAAGAGGGCGGAGAAGGTGCTGTGGAGCACAGCGGCCGGGATCCCACCGCCAGCCGGAAACGCAAGGCCCGGCTCCCCTCCCATTTTGTCATCTCGTCGGGGAGTGAGGAGTCCGGTGCCGCGTCTCAGGCCGCAGCTTCCGGGGGGAGGTCCAAGAGGCGGAGGTTGGAGTTGGACTCCTCGGCAGCAGAAGGGGCAGCTGGGACCCCACAGGGCCCAACAGGGGAAGATGGCACGGAGTCATCCAGGTTGGTGGGGGGTTTGGTGGAGGAGGAGGCCGAGCAAGCAGCAGAGACGGGGTCTGGAGGTGGGGATCCCACTGGTGCTAGTGGTGCAGTGCAGGACCAGGGACAGGAGGCAGCACAGGCCGGCACGGAGGTGCCTGTGTGCAATCCTGTCCCTGATCCTGTCCCTGCATCATCTTGCACCAGCAGGGATGCCTACGTCCAGACCCGTTTTCAGGCAGGGGATGAGCTCACGTCAACTGGCCTTCCTCTGCCTGCGGATGTGGCTATCCAGGTCCGGGTTGAGCCTGTCCTGGCTGGTGTGGCGTTGCGTCAACGGGCCATGCGAGGTGACCTGCAGTCTTTTCATGAAGAGACTGGAAGTCATCTCGAATGGCTCGTTGACCACTTCAGCCTGCTGGGACAGGTCACCCAGGCCGGATTCCTCCCTCTGATGGGGCTTGCTCCGACCCCCTCCTCAACTGGACCCCCTACGCGCCAGTCGTCCTCTGTGCCATCTTCCCACCCATCAGTCACCTGGGTGCCCTGTGGAGCTGCCTCTGACGGTGCGGCCAGGCTGGTGGAGGAGGCATCCCTGCCACAGTCGGGAGTCGGACGTCCACCAGGGGTGGCCACATCAACGACTGCACCCCAGCCGGCGGAGGATGTGCAGGCAGCAGGAGGCAGTGCACGGGCAGAGTCACAGCAGCAGCAGCAACGTGGTGGGAGCCATGAAGGCTCGGGGCCTTCAATATCGGAGGGGCAGGCATCGGCCGGAGGGCAGGAGGACCCAGGACAGAGAGTGTCTTCCGTGTGGCAGCGGTTGGGCCACGCCATAGATGCGGAGCAGCAGCGGGCGGAAGAGGCATGGCTCACAATGGTCAGGGCGGACAACTCCATGCAGAGGGCCCTGAGGCGGGCCGAGTGCCTCGAGGCAATCCGCAGGGGTTTGGAGGTGGAGACGTCAACGGCCCTGCGGACCCTCTGGGCCATGGAGGAGGACCGCCTCCGGGACATTGAGGAGGAGTTCGATGATGCCCTGGCCCGGGACATCCACAAGTGAGCCGTGAAACTAGCCCGCTGCCCTTGTACATAGTTATGTAGGTAGTGTTAGGTTTCATTTTTGTTTTTATTTTATTTGGACCTTTCGGACATTGGCCACATTTTTGTATATAGTTTATTTTATTAGTTAGTGTAGTTAGATAGGTTTCCTTTATTTTGTTGGGATAATGGACCCTCGCTTGTTCCCATGTACATAGTTCACAGTTGGATTGTATTTTTTTTTTACTTTTTAACCATGGAGCAATGGCTTTCTTTTTTATTTCCCATTGGATTTTGTTTTGTGGACATTGACTTTGGACAACATTACTTTGGAATTTTATTTTTGGTTTTGCTTTTTTTAACGGACATGCTTCTTTTCATTTTTGTACATTCACGTTTCTGTTTCTTCATTTTTTATTGTATTTATGTTTCCTTTAATACATATTTTCTTTTGGTGAACTTCAATGTGTGGTATCTCATTGGTTTCATGCATTTCATGATATGTGTTTTGAGATTCACTGACACCCATTGGGTGTATGTGAGGGAAATGTGTTTGTTTCGGAACTTGCAATTGGTGTTCTGTGATGTAATTGCAAATTATGAGTGGGTGGATGCAATACTCGGGTGGGTGTTTTGCATTTGGAGGCTGACCATAGGGACCAGGGATCTAGATTGTGATGACATGTTGGCTGGGGAACATGAGTTGCACATGGGTGGGGGCCTGCTGGCAGGTGCCCCACAGTGCTGGGGGGTGGGGGTGGGGGTGCTGGGAAACATGGGTGGGGTCTGGTGGAGTCTGCCCCTGGTGACTGGGGGGGTGGGGTTGGTGGGAGACATGGGTGGGGGCCTGGTGGAGGCTGCCCCTGGTGACTGTGGGGGTGGGGGTGCTGGGAGACATGGGTGGGGGCCTGGTAGAGGCTGCCCCTGGTGACTGGGAGGGTGGGGGTGCTGGGAGACATGGGTGGGGGCCTGGTGGAGGCTGCCCCTGGTGGCTGGGGGGTGGGGGTGGTGGGAGACATGGGTGCGGGCATGGTGGTGGGTGCCCCTGCACTGGTGGGGGGTGGGGGTGGGGGGAGACATGGGTGGGGGCCTGGTGGAGGCTGCCCCTGGTGACTGGGGGGGTGGGGGTGGTGGGAGACATGGGTGGGGGCCTGGTGGCAGGTGCCCCACAGTGCTGGGGGGTGGGGGTGGTGGGGAACATGAGTTGGACATGGGTGGGGGCCTGCTGGCAGATGCCCCTGCACTGCTGGGGGGTGGGGGTGGTGGGAGACATGGGTGGGGGCCTGGTGGAGGCTGCCCCTGGTGACTGTGGGGGTGGGGGTGCTGGGAGACATGGGTGGGGGCCTGGTGGAGGCTGCCCCTGGTGGCTGGGGGGTGGGGGTGCTGGGAGACATGGGTGGGGGCCTGGTGGAGGGGGCCTGGTGGAGGCTGCCCCTGGTGGCTGGGGGGTGGGGGTGCTGGGAGACATGGGTGGGGACCTGGCGGAGGCTGCCCCTGGTGGCTGGGGGGTGGGGGTGGTGGGAGACATGGGTGGGGGCCTGGTGGTGGGTGCCCCTGCACTGCTGGTGGGTGGGGTTGGTGGGAGACATGGGTGGGGGCCTGGTGGAGGCTGCCCCTGGTGACTGGGGGGGTGGGGGTGGTGGGGAACATGAGTTGGACATGGGTGGGGGCCTGGTGGCAGGTGCCCCACAGTGCTGGGGGGTGGGGGTGGTGGGGAACATGAGTTGGACATGGGTGGGGGCCTGCTGGCAGGTGCCCCACAGTGCTGGGGTTTGGGGGTGGTGGGGAACATGCGTTGGACATGGGTGGGGCCTGCTGGCAGGTGCCCCACAGTGCTGGGGGGTGGGGGTGGCGGGGAACATGAGTTGGACATGGGTGGGGGCCTGCTGGCAGGTGCCCCACAGTGCTGGGGGGTGGGGGTGCTGGGAGACATGGGTGGGGGCCTGGTGGAGGCTGCCCCTAGTGACTGGGGGGGTGGGGGTGCTGGGAGACATGGGTGGGGGCCTGGCGGAGGCTGCCCCTGGTGGCTGGGGGGTGGGGGTGCTGGGAGACATGGGTGGGGGCCTGGTGGTGGGTGCCCCTGCACTGCTGGGGGGTGGGGGTGGTGGGAGACATGGGTGGGGGCCTGGTGGTGGGTGCCCCTGGTGGCTGGGGGGTAGGGGTGCTGGGAGACATGGGTGGGGGCCTGCTGGCAGGTGCCCCACAGTGCTGGGGGGTGGGGGTGGGGGGGAACATGCGTTGGACATGGGTGGGGCCTGCTGGCAGGTGCCCCACAGTGCTGGGTGGTGGGGAACATGAGTTGGACATGGGTCGAGGGCCTGCTGGCAGGTGCCCCCCAGTGCTGGGGGGTGGGGGTGGTGGGAGACATGGGTGGGGGCCTGGTGGAGGCTGCCCCTGGTGACTGGGGGGGTGGGGGTGGTGGGAGACATGGGTGGGGACCTGGTGGTGGCTGCCCCTGGTGGCTGGGGGGTGGGGGTGGTGGGAGACATGAGTGGGGGCCTGGTGGAGGCTGCCCCTGGTGACTGTGGGGGTGGGGGTGCTGGGAGACATGGGTGGGGGCCTGGTGGAGGCTGCCCCTGGTGGCTGGGGGTTGGGGGTGGTGGGAGTCATGGGTGGGGGCCTGGTGGAGGCTGCCCCTGGTGGCTGGGGGGTGGGGGTGGTGGGAGACATGGGTGGGGGCCTGGTGGTGGGTGCCCCTGCACTGCTGGGGGGTGGGGGTGGTGGGAGACATGGGTGGGGCCTGGTGGAGGCTGCCCCTGGTGACTGGGGGGGTGGGGGTGGTGGGAGACATGGGTGGGGGCCTGGTGGCAGGTGCCCCACAGTGCTGGGGGGTGGAGGTGGTTGGGAACATGAGTTGGACATGGGTGGGGGCCTGCTGGCAGGTGCCCCACAGTGCTGGGGGTGGGGGTGGTGGGGGACATGAGTTGGACATGGGTGGGGGCCTGCTGGCAGGTGCCCCACAGTGCTGGGGGGTGGGGTTGGTGGGGAACATGAGTTGGACATGGGTGGGGGCCTGCTGGCAGGTGCCCCACAGTGCTGGGGGGTGGGGTGGTGGGGAACATGAGTTGGACATGGGTGGGGGCCTGGTGGAGGGTGTCCCTGGTGGCTGGGGGGTGGGGGTGGTGGGAGACATGGGTGGGGGCCTGGTGGAGGCTGCCCCTGCACTGCTGGGGGGTGGGGGTGGTGTGAGACATGGGTGGGGGCCTTGTGGAGGCTGCCCCTGGTGGCTGGGCGGTGGGGGTGCTGGGAG
The DNA here is from genome assembly GCF_040938575.1 of Ambystoma mexicanum. Classification (NCBI taxonomy): domain Eukaryota; kingdom Metazoa; phylum Chordata; class Amphibia; order Caudata; family Ambystomatidae; genus Ambystoma; species Ambystoma mexicanum. Next base: position 359,663,669 of record NC_090932.1, on the reverse strand, counting down.
ACATGGGTGGGGGCATGTTGGTGGGTGCCCCTGCACTGCTGGGGGGTGGGGGTGGTGGGGAACATGAGTTGGACATGGGTGGGGGCCTGGTGGTGGGTGCCCCTAGTGGCTGGGGGTGCAGGGGGACATGCGTTGGTGGGCAGTAGTGCAAGTTGACATGTGGGTTGGCTGGTGGGCATGGCCATGGTGGATGGGGTGCCTGCAGGACATGTGCTGGGTAGGCCCCTGTGGTGTGATCCACCTGCAGGGGCCGTGGAGGGTGTAGAGGGAACACCTGGGAGGACCCACACATGCAATTCACGTGTGCTGCTCCCGGCACACCCCTGTAATACACGTACCCTGATGAGATCGCGTGTGGAACTTCCTGCGCACCCCTGGAATACACGTACCCCGCTCAATCGCGTGTGTAACTTCACGCGCATCCCCGAAATACACGTACCCCGCTCAATCGCGTGTGTAACTTCCCGCGCGCCCCCGAAATACACGTACCCCGCTCAATCGCGTGTGTGACTTCCCGTGCACCCCTGTTATACACGTACCCCGCTCAATCGCGTGTGTGACTTCCCGCGCACCCCCGAAATACACGTACCCCACTCAATCGCGTGTGTAACTTCCCGCGCGCCCCCGAAATACACATACCCCGCTCAATCGCGTGTGTTACTTCCCGCGCGCCCCGAAATACACGTACCCCTCTCAATCGCGTGTGTAACTTCCCGCGCGCCCCCGAAATACACGTACCCCGCTCAATCGCGTGTGTAACTTCCCACGCGCCCCTGAAATACACGTAACCCGCTCGCACAGGCCCAATTGCTGTATGTTGCCACTTTTGTGATGCGCTGGGACTCTACCGCCTGCCTTCGTGTGGCGGACGTGTTTCAGCTTGTGCGTGTCTTTGGCTGTGCGTGGCTTTGGCCTATTCGATTCCATGAATAAGTGTGGTTCGAGTGCGTATGGGCGTTCCGTCTGCTTCCCTGCAGTACATCCCCAGTTACGCCCTTATTTTCGTGCGTTGTTCCCCATTCCGCGCGTTACGCCCCGTGTCCTGCCCACTTTCTGGTGTATGTGCCGAGGTTGTGCGCTTTCACTGTGCGCGTCGCACACGCCTTTCGGGATGTTGCAGTGACTTGTGCGCCATGCACGGGTTTGGCGCACATCCCGAGGTGTACACGCGCAGGGACTTCCATGAATCGCACGCGTGCGCGTGTGCCTGTTTTTTTCCGCTTGCGCCTGCTTGCGCCTGCTTGCGCGAAGATTTTCGGCGCACGTTTGTTCCATGAATCGGCCCCTTATTGTTTATTACTGTCATTTTCAATGTGAAAGCACAACTATCCGCATATACATTTGGTAGATCCTTGCATGTTTTATCATCAAAAGCTTTGTGTGGTGATTGTTCAAATTCCTGCAAACTAGGTTCCACTTCCATTTCGTTTGATACTTGTTCAGCTGCACAGTCATGTAAGTCAGCTAACCCTTGAGCAATTGGGCTCTTTTTATTTTGTCCATATCTCACTTCTACAGGAAAACCTTGTAATGAAGTGATTCTGGACTGCGCTAGATTACCTGAACTAATTCTTTTACTCTCTAAAACTGCGAAGGTTGATGATTTGTTTCAATAATCACCTTTTCTCCCTGAACAATAGGGCGGAAATGTTGTAGCGCCCACACAGTGGTTAATAGGGCCTTTTCACATTCATTGAATTTCATTTCAACTTGGGAAAATGCTTTACTTGCATATGCAATGGTTTTGTGATTCACATCATGTTTTTGTGATAACACTGCTGACATACAATGTTCAGAGAACCCTATTTCTGTAAAGAAATCCCTACCCTTTATGGGATATGCTAAACATGGTGCCTTTACAAGACATTCCTAAATTTAGCTACTGCCTCAGACTGCTCTTTTTCCCATATCCAGGGTGTATTCAGTTTAAGCAGTTTAGTCAATGGTTGAGTGATTTCAGCATAATTTTCAATGAACTTTCAGTTATAGCCTGTCATCCCTAATAAACAATTTACCCCTTTCACATTTTTCGGGTCCTTTAGTTTTTGTATGGCCTCTATTTTCTTCTTTTGTGGATTTAGCCCATGTTCAGTCACTTCATGGACTAGAAAGTTCACTTTTTTCTTGCACCATTGTGCTTTTTGTAAAGACACTTTGGCGCCTGCTTTCTGCAATTGGCCAAGCACATGTCTTATTTCATCAAAATGGCTTTTCAGGCTTTCATTTTTTATCAGGACATCATCCACATAAACTATGGTTCCTCTTTCCGCTGCATCTGGCATGGCCTTTCTCAAAAATATGCCAAATTCACTCCCACTATTGATGTACCCGAATGGAGCTCTAAGCCACGCGTATTGAGTCCTGTCAAATGTAAAGGAAAATAAATTCTGTATCTCCTCTGCCAATGGCACACACCAATATCCAGAGGTGAGATCTAATGTGGTAAACACTTTTGAACCATGTACCTGAGCTAGGCCCTGATCAATGAATGGCAGTGGCCATCTGGATACTGGCACTCTTTTATTTAACTCCCTCAAGTCTGCACATAGCCGCCATTGACCATTTGGCTTTAACACACCTAACATAGGTGTATTGGATGTGCTATGAATGGGCCTGATGATTCCCCGAGCTTCCAAATTCTTTATAATCTCTGCTAATGATTCTAAACATGCCAGCGGTAGTCTATACTGGCTTACAAATACTGGACTTCTGCTACACTCTTCCGGAAGTGTGGCCACATGTAAATCAGTTAATCCGCAATCATAAGCATCTTTTGCAAATACATCTTTAAATTCCATAAATATCTTTCTCAGTTCGTTCCTAGCCTCATCATTGTCACACGTATCCGCTAAGGAGATCTGCTCTTCTACCATTTTGGAAAATTCTGGAAAATCTTCTGGTAAGGGAATCTCAGCGCTTTCCTCTAACTGTGTGGCTGTGTCTTTTTGTAAAGCTGCCACTTTTAAATATTTTGGCATACCAGCTTCCACTTCAATGGGCTAATTTTCTGTTTCATTTTCATTTAAATTAAATGTTATGCAATCCTCTTGATGGCAGCAAACTGTCTCATTTGAATCATAAGGATACACAGAATGAATTTTAAATATTCCTTTGGGCTGAGAGTCCAGGTGTTCTGGCAACTCACCCTTGGCATCTACATACTTTTCAGGGATTTTCCTTCACTGTGATTATTTAAATCTGACGTATAATGTGATTTGTGTATGGCCATTCCTAATGGGGAGTTTTCCTCTAAATGAATATCCTGACAACCTTTATTATTTACCATAATTTTTACAGATCCTTCACCAATATCTACCAATGGAATGTATTCATAATCCAGGCCTTGCCGTTTTATGGATTCATTCAGGCATACAAATGAGTCTTTCATCTGCTGTCCATTTTTGCATTTCAGTGTTATTGCAAACTGTTTTGTAAATGCAGGAATAATAGTATCTTTCCTCATTTGTAATTCGATTGCATAAGGAACCAGTTGTGCACAATGATAAGCCCTTCTTTTGTCTTCAAATTCAGGTGCCGGCCCACCTATGCATGACCATATTTTTTGATTAAGGAAATCTAACACCATACACATTCTGTGCATGATGTCATTGCCCATGTAAAAGTCATTTTGTGCCCCACTCACTATCCATACATTATGGTAAATTGTTTTCTGCCCAATGCTAATTTTAAGCATGCATCTGCCTGCAATTCGGTTTTCAAAGTCTGGACTGTCCAACCCAGAAACATATTGGTTTTTAATCCTAAATTTCGGGATCTCTTCCCTCTCCATTATCTTTTGCAACAATTTCTCATTAATGAAGCTTCTCTCCTGTTCAAGCGCTAAAGTGGCTTTTATTGTTTTAAAACAGTCATTTATACCAACATGAACCCATGGTTGCTCATCTTCCATGTGTATTTCAGCAAGAGTGGTAATGTTTTTTTCTGAATCTGTTTTTAGGAGCAATATTCTGTTTGATTGTTTTCTCTTTTAAATAAAAACGTAATGTGTGCTCATCTATGGCAGTCTGCCAATTTTTCCTTGGGTCCAAGTATATTTGTACAGGTAGTTTTTCATTGTCGCTCTGCATTTTGTCTTGACACATTAATATAACCGTGACACTAGGTATGCAACTATTCTGGAGATATACCTCCACAGCATCATTTGTTTTGGCAACGGTGTGACATTCATTTATGTTGCTGTTTTGTGATTTTAGTTTCTTAGGTCTCAATGGTTTTTTGGTTAAGGACCACAGCACTCCATTCACCCCATCTATGAGAGGAGACAATCTTTTAAGGCAATCTGTCCCCATCAGAAATCGAATTTCACAAATAGATGTGATCAATACCTCTTGTTTCATTCTGTGCTTTCCTATTTTTATGTCAACCTCAGTTACACCTATGATGGGCACCTCCTCCCCATTAAAGTTATGCACTGGACCTTGATTTTCCTTCACTGTGATCTGATTCTGTGGGGGGTCTCCCTTCATTGATACTCTTTACCAGCTCCTTGGACATAATTGTGGCCTGTGCGACAGTGTCAATCATAGCAAATGTTTGGCATTTTTCTTCTACAGTGATGGGTGCATAATATCTGTCCTCAACTTCCTCTAATACACATAAGAAGTGTGAATTCTTACTGATTTCAGGGCTCACCTTTCTCAGGCCTTTTTCACCTTTGGCTAAGCACATTGGTAAATGTAAAGATATTTTTCCCTCCTTTTTACCCATTTCTGCGCGGGAGACTTTATTCATTTCTCCATGTTCAGAGGTTTTATGGAGTGTGGCCACTGTTCGCCCCCACCCATCTGGGTATCATCAGGGACCACATTACAACCTTCCAACTGAACATGTGTAACAACATCATTTAGTAATTTGTCATTGTTTAATTCTGTGCATTTGTGATCATTTAGTGTTTTACCAGCCCTTTCAGCTTCTTCAAAAATATGTGGCTCAAAGCATTCTTCAGGTGATTGATTTGTACCCTCCTTATGAGTATTTCCTTTTTCTGTCTGTGTTTGTTCACCGTTTTGACTGTCCAGGGAAGGAGCTATAGCATCCCCACTTACTCCCTGTTCACTGGTATTCCCCATGCATGAGTCATTTTTCTTAAATCTGTCTCTTTGTTCTCTTGGAGTTTCAGGTTTTCTTATTTCATTTGTACAAATCTCCAATGTTTGATTTAGCTCCAGGTTAAACCGTACCTCTCTTTTAGAATTATTTGCACTTTCTATTACATGTTCATTCATTGGTGCTTTCAATTTTACATCATTAGGCATCTCAGAGTCATTATGCAAAATTACATTAGGGCAATCTGTCTTTTCGGCGCTGTAGGTATCATGAGTACTTAGTCACTTTTCAGAAGAGGCCCCCCGGTCATTGCTATGGCCATCAGCACCCTCTTTGGATGTTTGTTTTTGCGCTGTATAGAGCTTCCCTATTTACTCAGCTAACATTTTCACTTGGGCCTCGAGGCACTGGAACCTTTCCATCTCTCTAGAATCCTCTTTCTGTGGCCTAGGTCGATATTGGTTGTTTTCCCCCTGATTGGATCTATTCTGATACCTCTCAGGTGAGTGATTTCTATTGGGATGGTTCCTGAAATCTTGATTCATTTGTAGAGGGGAGCGGGGTGCACCCATCCTTTGGTTGTAGTCCCCTGGTGGGGAATCATTGTGCTTACGTGGAGTATAATTCATGTTCTGTCTCATGTCCTGTCTCTCATGTTGTGGGTACTGACCCCTATGTTGATTCCCATTATCAGCAAATCGATCCACATATCGGGGTCTATCCTGATTACCATATATCATGGTGTTGGGATCAAATATGCTCTGTCTCCCATTGTCTGGTAGGGACCATCATTTCTTTGTTCTTGATTTTGTCTTTGGTTATTATTCATACCTGACATATCAGGCCGATATCCTGCCCAGGGTCTATCCCCTAAATACCTAGGACTGATGTAGCTCTCCCTATTACTAGGATCATGTGATTGGAACATTGGTGCAGAGTGTGATGACCTTTGTTGATTAACCCTTTGTTCAGGTGCCAAATTATTTTTGCCTGGACTTTGAGCAGACTCAAGGGACATTTTGGCTGACCTGATTTCCATCACTGTGGCTGAGGGTTCTTTAGATTTAGGTCTAATATCTTTCATTTTATCACTTTCTTTACCCTGACAATAGAGTACCTCATATAATTTTGTGCTTTGATGTACAATCCATTCAAGGGACTTGTCACGGTCAAATTCACGGACCAATTGTGATATGATGTCTTTCTGTAGCCCATAGAAGTTGGCAGTTTTAAACTCATTGGAATTGGGGTCAAAAGATACATCAAAGCAAGAAAATGCCCTTTATAAGTCCTGTAAAAATTGGCGAGGGGATGTGTTAGGCCCAGCAGTGATTGTGTAAGCGACTTTCTTTGCCTCCTGCAATGACTGAAAAGGAGAAGAATGACGCCTAATTTCTTTTTCAAACTCCACCCATGTCATATTCTGCTGTTCATTTAATCCCCTTATGATGCTGGCCGTCGGGGCAGCTAAAGTTAAATGAAAATACTGCCTGTATTGTTCCTTAGGTATCTGGAGTGCTTTAAAAATGTCATGAACCGCTTCTAAGTGATCCTCTATGCAGCATTCCCCTCCCTTTTTAAATGGTTTGATCAGGGCTTTGATGGATTTCATTATCTTTATGGGGCTACTTGTTGCAATACATGTAATTGCACTACTTTGTGATTCAATCCTGGTTTCAGGTGTATGGGATTGGTGACTGCCCCCAATGGGAGTATCAAATCCCCCAAGGGCGCTGCAACCAAGTTCAGTCACCGGCCCAGTCACTGGAGCACTAGCTCTTTGGGCAGAACTAGAATTCACCTCCACTCCATTGAATGTAGTACCCTGCCGCCTCTCCTGGGACCTGGGAATGCACATTTGCTGTTCTAAGTCTTTGCACTTTTTAAGGAGCCTGCGTGCTTCATTTTGCAGATAGTTGTTTTCATTTTATTTATTACCTCCTGCATGTCGCACATTTGCATTTGGCATTCATTGAATTCTTTGTTTCTCTTGTCTTTTTCTTGAATCATTTTAACCATTTCTTGCTCTGCACCTTGGAGATCACTTTCTTTTTCAAAATGTTCTTTTTGTAAAATCTGCATTTCTGAAACAATCTCATCTTTATCCTGTCTAATGTGGTCCACTAAGGCTTTTAAGTGTACCAATTCTTGCTCACTGTCCTCAAATTGTTTCTTGCTTTTGGACAACTGAGCATCAAAATCTCTGCATTTTAATTGCATGTCTTTTTGGCATACATCCAATTCTGCTCTTAACATCTCCTCTTTTTTGCTTGCCCCATCTAAATCAGTCTTTAACCTGTTAATTAGCTGGTTATCATTTTCTTGCATTCGCAGGGACCTAGTCAAAATAAACCAGATCTTGGCGCATAGCCGTATTAAACAGTCTTTCTCTGCAGTTTTATCGGCTGCATTCAATAACCTTGTAAGGCAGACCTGAATTATGCTGCCTTCTGCAAAAATATTGTCTAGTTTTTCTTTCTGCACCTCACCCTGAATGCAGTCATGCCATTCTAAGGTACTGTTCGATGACCACGTCCCATGTGCAAACAACTTTGCCTCTAAATATTGCACTCGGTCTGAGAATGTGGTTTCCCTTTGTCACATTCTGAAATTCGTTTTTAGTAACACACTGTTATTATAAAATGGGCTCCCTTAAAGTACAGATGGCAGTGTGAGACACACTTGCCACGCCCAGTAGGTGCTCTAGTGATCACTGTCCCGGCCTGAAACACACCATAAATATGTTGGGTATTTTGTATAGATCTGGGGCCTAGCGGTATTTTCTTACCGCCAAAATGAAAATAATTCAGTAATAATCACTCTTTGCATTCAGATTAGATTTGGTATATAGTACTATAGTATACATACATTATTTCAGCACACTGATACATTTAGTGGTATACATTATGTTGGTATGCGTTATTGGTGGTATTTCTGGTGAGCATAATTCCTTTGTTTTATATATGTCCACAATATCCAGAACCTCTTATTTTTGCTTAGTTTGTTCGTGTGATCACTAGAGAGACCTCAGGCCTAGATTTCAGAAATACCACATTTTCATTTTTAGTGTGCCACCATGGGCTGTCCTCGCTGTCTTATCTACGGCAGCGAGCTAACATGCGGTATCTATCACCAACTTATCTACGTCGATGAACTATGTCCAGGGCCTCTCTTTCTGCTGACTCATAGACCTTCGGCAGCAGGCTATTTCATTTTGTTATTATTATGTTCCATTCAGAAAACACACACACTCATACACTGAATGGATTCATGCACACAGCTACCGCTATGTCTTATCTTTTGGCAACTTTTAAAAGTGACAATTGCACTGTGCAAAGATCTTCCCATATTTAATTAATTACATTTTATAAAGCGCTCACACAGCCCGCAGGCATCGAGGCGCTGTTACAGGAATAGTGTTTTTGTCTTAGTTACGTATTTATAACGCGCTTAAACACCCAGAGGTTTCTAAGCGCGGATCCAGGGATCGAACTTGTGTTGCTTCATGTCGTCTTGCTTCCAAGACGCGCACGCTGCCGCTGAGCTATCCTCCCGGGACATATTACCAGTGTTATAATGACAGATGCACAAGGACAAGATAAAAATGAAACACACTTCCCGCCTGCTTTCAGATAATTTTTTTTGTATTATAAAACTTACATTTCAACACGAGCTTACTCTTTTTTTACAGAAATAAATGGAAAACTCACAGTAACAACATTATCTGTAACAAAATGAAAAGAGAGCGGCGAGGAACAACAATTCAATTTGCAACATTAAACATGTGGTTAAAACACAGGAATCTCCTCCCCTACTCTGACTGAATATTTTCGCACACATACACACAGCCCCCACACTTCAGTGAGATAATTACCAGGCTTGTTCAGCATGTAACTTCTTTGGCTGGTCGCCTTCTGGAGGGGTTCACCCAGCAAGGACAAGCATTTTCTGTCGCTCAAACTGGGACTTGTTGACTGGAAATCCCAGCCTCTGTAGCAGTATTGAATCTGCTTTAGGTATAAGGCATCCCCAGCTATCAACCAAGTCCTTCTCCGAGCTGTGTCAAGATGTCGTCTCCCCTCTCTCCCTCCCCGAGATTCTACAGGAAACCTCTCATTTCAGCCCCCAGGGTGACGTGCACCCAATAGAAATCCATCATGTCCTATCCTCCTTCTTTACACAATGGCTCACTTTTACAGTCGCAACTGTAACAAAACTGATTTCCTGCTATTCGAATCCTTGCTTCCTGCAAATACTGTGGACAGATCACAGAGAAGCAAGAAGAAAAAAAAATCTGCACACAGTCTGAAATGAGTTTCAGCCTGCCTCATTTTGCAGTGGAGAACACATTATATTATTAAGAAGTTAGAATCATGTTAGTACCGTTAATTATATAAGTTAATTAATCTTCAAATGTGTCTCTTGCAACATAGGCATTTCAGCTGAAAAGAAAAAAAAAATTGTGTGCATTTTGAATATGAAAAATAAAATGCGCTTTTAAATGAGAAAATGGTTTCTTTTTAACCTGTGTAGCCTGTCTTCATTTACATATCCGTATGTTGCACTGGCAACACATAGCTTGAAGCAATTGCATCAAACCCATGCTGTGGCACCTCATAAAAAAAAATGCTCAATAACACATGTCTTGCTGTACCACATTATAGCAATGCACCAAACCCATGCAGTGGTGCTGCATGAAAAAAATGCTATACATTGATCCTGTGTAGTGGTGCTGTACTCCAAAAACACACCAAACAATCCTACAGGGCTGAGTCTTGATGGAGAGAGAGAGGGAGAAGAGAAAGAGAAGGCTGTAGCCAGACAAGGCTTCTTCATGAATGCTTGGTTCTCATGCTCGATGCTTTTATTGTCTGTGCTTTTATTTAAAGAGTGGATTTTTTGGGAATGGTAATAAACTAAAGCGGAAAAGCATGTTGTGGAAAGAAACCATATGTTTAACTACAACAAGAAAGCGTGCCCCTTTGAGTGAACTGGAGCATTCAGCCGCTGATCTGGAGGGAACTTACAGTATGCTACAACCAGTCTGCTGTACAGTGCCTGACCCTGGTCTCCCAGTGGGCAGGGGGTGCACACTTAAAAATCTCACCCAGGGTGCTGGGAGACCTCGGGCCGACACTGTAAGCAAGAGTTTGCTTTAGGGGACTGGGGCGGAATTATTAGAGGTGGTGAAAATAAATGACCACAGAGGTTTATGGATGATGGTCGCAAAAACAGCAAATCCATTTGTTTATTTTAACATTGAGACTAATTAAGGTGCCAAGACTCCACTCATGTGTTCATTCTAACTGGAAATACACGACATATATTATAACCTATCCCTTCACACCTCAGAGCATTAGAGACTGACATGACGTTCATGCACCTACTTCTCACCTCGCTTTAATCACTTTTGTTCACTGGACTCTTCCTAGCCGGCTGTTATGTGGCCGCCATCTTAACCTTCTTAAAATAACCCACACTCAACCCCAAGAATGGTGCAATGTAACAACTTGTTTCCCTTCTCTCTATCTTAGAATCCTAGAGTGCATGGTGGGTAACTGCATCATCGATCTAAACATGCATGGACTCACCGCCATTCCCTAGTCTATGATTCACAGCCTTCACTCCATGGAAACAGTGCTAACCCATTTGCCTATCTTCCTCCCTACTCCACATCATTCCCACCTGAGCTCCCACATTCTCCCTGATCTCACTGCTGCATTTGGTATATTAATCAAATGTTCTATGTTTCTAACTCTCACTCACTTTGGATTCCCTCGTACTTCTCCTGCCTGGATTGCTTCATTCTTTGTTGGTCATTCCTTTTTCTATCTTCTGGAATGTTCCTAGATTCCATCCTATTCATACATTACACCTTTTACCTTGGAAAGTTAATTTCCCCCATTGGGTTGTCATATCATCTCTCAGCTTATGAGGCTTACACCTTTTTCATTGACCTCCCTGGCATTAAACCAATCTGCACTATTTTACTATTCAGTACAGTCCTGAAAGGTACTTCCTTTCCTTTGAAGGAGCGACAGCGTTGTCTGTTGTTACCATTCACCTGCAAGTCTCTGATTTCTTGTCCTGCCGCAAGTATACAGAAATGCATACTGCAATCAGATAATCTTGTATCGTATGCAATTAGTGTGTCTGTTTTATAATGTGTATGTATGGATGCAATCATTTTTAAGAAGTGCAGTCCTTTGTTGCTGTCCAATAGCCACTTTGGTAGACGAGTCTTTGTATTCTTCTTCACGTCCTATTTATCATTGCAAGGCAGCCAATCATGGGTTGCCCCCGTGAGCAATGTTTCCAGAGTGTACTGTTAAAGATGTTAACTGCTTCTGAATAAAAGCAAAATACAAATGCACAAGATATTATCGTGTGGCTTTCTTGAGTCTGTTTGGGTTTCAGTAGTTTCTATTAAGGTGGACCTGCAACGTTGCTTAATCTGGGCCAGGCCTGCCAGGTTCTTAGACCCCAGACCTATTTTGAAACAGAGAATTAGCACCAGAAATTTTGGCACTTTATATGCCATGTTCGTTCTGCTGGTAAAATGTACTTTCATCGCGGGATGGTTTTTCGCTGGAGTTTTTACCGTGGATTTTTTTAATGAAAAATACTCATCAAATTTTTAGGGGGGTGTTAGGGAGAATTCCCATACATTTGCTAATTTCCCTTACCTTTTATGACCCCCAGCAACTTCACTGGACTTTCATTTTTACCTGGAAAGAGTGTGAGCCTTTTTTACCACTCTTTCATGTATTTTGATGTGTGTTTTTACTTTTGTGTTCTTTGGCTATGGAGTTTTAGACAACTCCATAGGCATCATCTTTTCTTGTGTGTCACACAACACCTTCAGTGCAGTGACACAGGGATGTCTTTCAGACTTCCCAAGGTTTAAATACCTTCTCTGGGACTGACTACTGTCTCCCAGTGAATGTAAAGTTAAATTGACTTTGCTAGTCTTTTTAAATTGCTAGACCCAGCACACACTGCATTACAGCAGAGTGCCCGCCTAGAAAACACATGTAGCACTCAAAAGCTACCCTTTCCTCTCAGAATGGCTGGTGGCAGTGGGATTACCATGTTTTACATGACCGCAACCCGTTTAAACGCTCCGTAGCTAAAATCCACCAGAGCCATGTTTTTCAAGATGGTGTCTGAGCCCCCTCTGTAAAAACTGGTTCTGATTGCCATTTCTTTTTGGAAAGGTCCTTCTAGTGTTTGTCTCTGCACGCCAAACCAGGTTTGGTCCCTTTGTTTGTTTGCCTTTGGTTGTCTTCAGTACTGAATACCGCCTCTGGCGTCTGAGTGTCTGGGGTTGACAGGAAGTGAGGGAGATGCCCGGAACTCCCTGTGCTTAGTCTCCTAGGAGACCTGAATGCACTTTGGCATGATTACCAAGGTACTGTGCAAACGCGGTTGAGAAATCCTCTCTGCCACAGTAAAAGTTCTTGAAACTTTCTCAACTTTGGAGTCTTGTTTGCTCCTAATCCGACATGTAACTCTTTTTCGTGCAAACTACTTCTAAGAACATTGGCTAAGACTTAACCGTTTCCTACCAGAACTGTGCTATCCTATCCAAGACACTGATCCATTGACTTTGGCCCATGCCTATTGAATTGGACTGCCTCTTCTAGTGAATCAAAACTATTAGCCCTACCTAAGAAAGAATTTGTGTTTAATTCTTATAACTTGTGTCTTTTACTCCCCTTTAAAATCACTGAAGTGCCATTTTGCTCTCACTTCTGGCGAGCCTAACTTGTTCAGAAACATATTGGTTTGGTACTGGAGTGTTTTATATTGTGATATTGAGCTGCTTATTGCTAGTGGAATGTTTTCTAAGTGACGGTGTAAATAAATTAATATTGTTTTACTAAGAAACCTTGAGTGTTTGTTTGAACCACTTTGATTGCAAGTCCTTTGTGTAACACCTTGTACTGCTCACATCCCTTTTGAGATAAGCCTGGCTGCTCAGCCCTGATAGCACAAAACTGTGTTTTACAGACTTATACCAAAGGTGAGATTGTGCTTACACCTGTAGTCTTAATTGTGTGAAGTGTTCCCAAAGGGTACTGCATGTAATTCTGCCTAACACTGGTGGGAAGTGGTGAGGATAAAGTATAGTTGTTACATTGAGAGTGCTGCTCTTACTGTTGTTCAAATAACCTTCACAAGGCTAAGCACCACTAGAAAAGCAATTGTTTTTATAATGCATGATATGGATAACTACAGACAGGAGGCTCTAGTCATTTTAACAGTTGATCATCAAAATGAAATGTGTAAAACTAGGAGCCTCACTGTTAAAGGCAAAAAGAATGAATTGATAGAAAGATTATTGGAATTTCGAAGTCTGAGAATTAGGTCTGCTACACCTACCCCTGCAGCAAATGTGGAAAATGATGATGAGGATGATAATGTTTCAGAGTCCAACTCAAATGTTAATGATGAGTTAGAAGAGGCAGAGGAGTCTCAAGATGTAGGCCCTACTGCATCTCTACCTGCTCTTAGGCCTCAACCTTTAGCCACAGGGACCCTACCAGGTCCAGCACTGAGTCCAGAGTTTGTCTCTCTTAAGAAGATGAGACTTGAGTTAGGGTTCAAAAGGCTCCAAGCACAAACTGAAAGTAAACATCAAGAACTTAAACTAAGGAAAATGGAATTGCAACATGCTCTTCAAATGAAGAAATTGTCTCTTGAGAATGGTTCTCTCCCAGAGTCTTCTCGGTCTACCAGTCCTAAGAGGCCTTACAAGATGCAGTAAGTATGTTTGAGGTTAAGCTTGATATTGTGGATTGGTTGGCTGTTTTTGAATATAACTAAGGGATTCATGAAATTACAGGGAGTCAGCTGATTCCTTGGCTTTTGTCTAGGCTACCCCAGCTTGCAACTGATGCTGTAATGGAGGTGGGGGAAATAGACAGGATGTAGTATGAACATGTGAAACTAGAATTGATAGCTAGGTTTGGGAAAACTCCTTCCCAGTATCTTAAGAGGTTTATAACCCTCAGTAAGCATGATGGTACCCCTTGGGCTACCTGGGTCTGTGAAGGTTTGAAAAACTTTGATGGTTGGGTTAAGGGCTACAGAGTTAACACTTATGAAGGTCTGAGAAAACTGTTCATGTTAGAGTCTATCTATGGTGCCTGCTCGCCTGAGCTCAGACAGCACTTGGCTGATTCCAAGGAAATTGATCCAAAGAAGTTAGCAAAGGTTGCTGACTTGTGGATTTCAACAGGGCTACTCATAAGGATTCTGGGCTACTCAGAAGAAGGATCACAAACATCACAAGAAAGATAACAAAGAGAATTCCAATACATCCAATCCAAAAGAGGGCCACACACATAAGAAAGGTAAGCCACCTGGGAATCCAAATCAGGCTAGTAAAACCTCTGGTGCTAAAACAGGGGGAGGTCAGGCCAAACCCCCATTTATCAAACCATTTGGGAAATGTTTAGCTTGTGGATCACTGACCAATCTGAAAAATTTCACCTACTGGCTGAGGAACCCATGAAAGTCCCAGCCAGTGTTTCTTTAATGTCCCTGGGTCTGTGGGAACAACAGAACGTAGATGTCTATAATTCCATCCCAGACAATACCAAAGAATATTACAAAGACAGTGTACTTGTGAATGGTCAGGAGACCCCTGCCATCAGAGACACTGGGGCCAGCATTACTGTAGTGGATGAAACGTTTTTCAAGGTTGAGGATGTTGCTAAGGCACCCAAATATCCCACTAAGCTTGCAGGAGGCCCTGTCCAGATGCTTCCACAATTACCAGCTCTCATCCAGTGCAATGACATGACTGTCAAGATACCTGTTAGTGTGCAGAGTGACATACCTGGGAGAGTCCTGTTGGGGAATGACTTAAAAACTCTTGGCGTTGTATCAAGCACCCCCAGGCCTTCCAGCAAAAGGAAACAGGAGCAGACAAGGTAGGCCCAAGAGAGTACCTTAAAAGGCTCTCTAGGGGAAATTATAGAGGAAACTATAACCCCCAGTCCCCAAGAATTACTGACTGCTATTTCAAGGAAAAAGGAGGAAAAGGGCAAACCTAAAAACTCCAAGAAAAATCCAGAAAGCACTCCTGTGCTACCTACAAGGTCATCCCCGAAAGGACTGTCCAAAGTCACACCTTTGACTCCTCCACCAGTTACGCTAAGTGTGAAGAACAACCAGGACTGGTTGAATCAGCAGCTAAAGATTCAGAGCTGGAAGGAGACCTTCCCCCTGTTGGAGACCTGGATCCTAAAGACTATCCTGAGCTGCAGTCTTTACTGTCAGAAGGTGGCCCCTGTAGGGCAGACTTCAGCAGAGGTCAAAGAGAGTGTCCTACTCTTGAAGGCCTTCGCCAACAGGCAGCTTCCCAGCTGGAAGGGCAAGAGCCATGGAAGCATAGGTTATCCTGAGAAGTTGGCCTCTTCTACAGTGAACCGACTGAGTCTATCCAAGGGGACTACAGAAAGCTTGTAGTGCCTCTAGAGACTAGACACCAGTTCCTACAGTAAGCCAATGCAATTCCTTTGGCTGGTCACTTGAGTTTCAAGAAGACTACGGGAAGGCTTTCTGATTATTTCTACTGGCCTAAATTGGGGTCTGATGTAGGTAAATTCTGTGGGAGCTGTCACCCTTGGTGTCTCTCCCAGTAGTGCAAGTCCCTTTTGAGAGGGTAGGAATCAACATTGTTGGTCCTTTAGATCCTCCAACCTCTTCAGGCAACAGGTTTATCCTGGTTGTAGTAGACCATGCTACTAGATACCAGGAAGCCATACCTGTGAGGACTGGTACAACTCAGGCTGTTGCTAAGGCCCTAGTTGGTATTTTTACCAAGGTAGGTTTTCCTAAGGATGTCATCTCTGACAGGGTATCCAATTTTATTTTCCAATACATGCAGGCCATGTGGAAGAACTGTGGAGTGACTTACAAGTTCTCAACTGCCTACCATCACCAGACAAATGTATTGGTAGAGAGGTTTAACCGTACTGTGAAGAGAATTATAGGTGCTTTAGAGGAACCCCTTAGGAGAAAGTGGGGCCTTCTACTGCCATGACTTCTATTTGCTTATAGAGAAGTCCCTCAGGAGGGAGTTTGAAATAGTCCCTTTGAGCTTCTCTATGACCATCCAGTTAGAGGTCCCTTGGCCCTAATTAAGAAGGGGTTGGAGAGTGCTCCATCCCCCAAGTCAGTGAGAGTCACTGACTATGTGATAGGTCTCCAGAGGAGAATGTCACACATGATGGCAGAAGCAACTGATAACTTGAAAGCAGGTCAGGCTCTGGTGAAGGATTGGCATGACCAGAAAGCCAACATGGTTGAGTTTACTCAAGACCAGCAAGTTTTAGTTATGGTACCTACAAGGCAGAGGGCCTTACAGGATGAATGGATAGGACCCTTCATTGATGCGGGAATGGAGGGAGAGGCATGAGTAGGGGAGAGGGAAGGGTGAAGAAGGGGAGGAAGAGAAGGGGGAGGAGAATCATGGCTGGGAATGGAGAAGGAGAGACTTGAGAGACGTGCAGAAAGAGGAAAAGGTGAGGATAGAGTGGATTGCGAGAGGTAAGGAGTTCCAGTGGAGGGGGCCAGGAGTTGGAAGGAACGGAACTGAGAGGAGGCACAAGGGGAGGGAGGAACAGTCAGGAGGAACAAAGGGAACGGGGGGGAGCATAGAAAGAGAGAAGGGAAGAAAGATAACGGGGAGCAAGATCGTGGAGAGATTTAAAGACTAGGCAGAGAAAATGAAATTTAAGTTGAGAGTGAAATGGGAGCCAGCCAATGGAGGATAGGGAAGCAAGATGGAGTCACAAGAGGAGAGGAGACAGAGGGTACAGATGGCAGAGTGATAGATAGATTTGAGGGGGGCAAGATGTGATGCAGGTAGACCAAAAAGTAAAGAGGAGCAGTAGAAGAGACGAGAGAAGATAAGGGAGGAGATTAAGAGTTTAGTAGCATGGAATGTAAGGGAGGAGCAAATTTTGCGAATATTGTAGAGGTGGAAGCGACAGGCACGAGAGGTAAGGGGGATGTGATGGGAAAAAGTAAAGAAGAGTCGAAGTGAAAGCCTAAATTGCGGGCGTGGGGGGAGAAAGTAAGATTAGAGGGAGGAAAATGGATGAAAGGAAGAGGGGGAGGGGGAAGTGTGTTGGAAGAGAAGAAAACTACTTCCGTTTTGTCTGAGTTAAGGGAAAGAAAGCGAGAGGACATCCAATTCTTAAAAGCAGTAAGACAAGAGGACAGTTTGAGGTGGAGATCAGGAGAGAAGGAAGAAAAGGAAAGAAAGAGCTGCGTGTCATCGGCATAGAAATGGTGAGAAATGCCAAATGAGGCGATAGCAGGGGCAAGAAGAGAGGTATAAAGAGAGAATAGGAAAGGACCAAGCAATCAGCCATGGGGAACTGCATATTCTAGAGGGTGGGTGGGTGAAGAGCAACCTCCACAGGAAACAGTAAAAGAGCGGGAGGAGAGGTAAGAGGACAGCCAGTTGAGTACAGAACCTTTGAAACCAAAGTAGGAGAGAGTGTTGAGAAGAAGGGGGTGATCAACAGTGTCGAAGGCAGCAGAGAGAATAAGGACAGGGGATTGCTTAGCATGACGGGCAGAGAGGAGGGAATTAAGGATGTAATTGAGGGCAGTTTCAGGGGAGTGTTTGGGGCGAAAGCCAAATTGAGAAGGGGGAAGGAGAGAGAGGTTAGTGACAAAGGTTGAGAGCTGAGAATAGGCAAGGCGCTCAAGAAGTTTAGAGAGGAATGGGAGAAGGGAGATAGGATGGAAGTTGGAGGTGAATGAAGGGGAAGGAGGGTAAGGGAGAAGGAGAGTAAAGCATGATCGGAGAGATGTAGAGGAAGAGTAGAGATAGTAGACGAGGGGTAGGAAGAAATAAAGATAAGGTCAAGAGTGGAACCAGAGGAGTGGGTAGGAGATGAAAGAAGAGGAAAAAGAAGGTAGGAGTCGAGGATGGATGAAAGGGGAGAGGATTGCGGGGAAAGAGGGAGGTGAAGATTGAAGTCACCGAGAATGGTAAGGCGGGAGGGAGAGTGAGAGATGAGAGAGAGGAGGTGATCAAAGTCATCATAGAAGGTAGAAAGAGGGCCAAGTGGGTGATATATGATAAGAAAGGAGATGGGGTGAGGAGAGGAGAAGGATTTGTAGAGAAATTCAAACAAGGTGAAAGAGGGAAGGGAAGGAGAAGAGGGAGATGAGAGGTATTTGGGGTTGAAGAGGAGGCCAATACCTCCGCCATGACCAGTAGCACGAGATGTATGAGAGAAGAAGGAAGAGGAGGTGGTTAGGGAAGCAGGGACAGATGTGTTGTGAGAAGGGATCCAGGTTTCAGTGAGGCAGAGGAAATGAAGGTTGAGATGGAAGAACATGTTAAGAACTGCAGCGGTCTTATTCCAGAGGGATCTAGCGTTCCAGAGAGCGATGTTGATAAGAGAGGAGGATTGGACAGTGGGGGGGTAGAGAAGGTTAGGGTGGTGAGAGAGGGAGGGCGTAGTAAAGGAAGGGCGAGGGTGGGATTAGCGAGGCGGATGGACATGAGGAGAAGGGAGAAGCAGAGTAGTAGAGGATAGAGGGGGGAGAGAGAGGGAGGAGGGAAGGGGAGAGGGGAAAGGATAGGGTGGGGAAGGGATTTGATCCATCGCATAACAGGGGGGAGAGAGAGGAAGCAGAGGGATCAGGAGGTGGTAAGGAGAGTAAGGGAGAAGTGGAGGGAGATGCGAGAGAGGAGGCAGGGGAAAGGAAGGAGAAGAGTAGTGAGGACCAGAGAGCTGGTAGATGAGGACAAATGGTGAGGGGTCGGGGGCGTACTGTGAAGTATAGGTGGGTTAGATGAAGTGGGGCACTCATAGGAGGCATCAGAGGTGGGTCACTAGGCAGAGAGGACTAGCGACAGGGTAGTATAGAGGGTAACTAGGGCTCGTAGTGAAAAGGAGACCAC
The DNA here is from genome assembly GCF_040938575.1 of Ambystoma mexicanum. NCBI lineage: Eukaryota > Metazoa > Chordata > Amphibia > Caudata > Ambystomatidae > Ambystoma > Ambystoma mexicanum. The sequence goes on along the minus strand of NC_090932.1, from coordinate 359,644,660 downwards.
AGAGCTAGGAGGGGGGAGGGGTTGAGAGACGGCAGGAGGGGAACAGTATATGAGGAGAGTAGGAAGGCACTGAAGACCATAGTGCGAGCACAGGAACTGCGCAAGAAGAGGTCCAGAAGGGCAATGAGGTTAGGGAGTCAACCTTGGAACAGGGATGGTTCCTTGGATACCAGAGAACAGGCGCGGGAGGAGTGCAGGAAGAGGCTTAGAAGGGGTTCAAGAGAGCATGGTGTCAGCGCAGATGCAGCACAAGCAGAGGGGCCACTGGGCATAGAAGAACAGGGAGCCAGCACAGGAGCAGGTTGGGGAGGGGCTCCGTTGGGGAATGGAGACTAGAGTGTCAGGGCATGAGGAGCGCTGGAGGAGGCTAAGAGGGCTCAAAAGTTCAGAGTGCCAGCTCAGGAATAGTGCAGAATGAGGGTCCGATGGGCACAGAAGACCAGAGTGAAACACTGGAGCAGTGTAGAAAGAGGATCCGATGGGTCCAATCAAGAGTTGAGAGAGAGAGCACTGGAACTGTGTATGGAGAGGCTCTGAGAGATGTTGAAGACTGGAGAACAGGGCAGGAGCGCTCAAATCCAACAGGGCTGAGATGGTACAAAAACCTGGGGTTCAGGCCTTGGGATGACACAGCATCCGTAGCAGTAAGGAGGGAGTCACAGTTCAGGGCGAAGGACGCTCCGGCACCACTGTAGGCAGGGAGAATGAGGAAGAGGGGATGTCTGATAAAAGGTGCTTAAGCCTGATGATAAAGGTGATAGGTGGCCATGCTGTAGAGAGGGCCCAGGTCAAGCTGCAGGGCTTCACGTCAAGCCACAGGAGGCGCGGGCAAGCCGGTGGCTGCTGGAGAGGAGCCCGCTTACAACGGAGGCAGGCGGCTGTGAAGAGGAGAGGGTTCAGGGCAAGCTGCAGCGCTACACTTCATAGGCACAAGAAGCACGGTCCAAGTCGGGGGCAGCAGAGGAGGAGCCCGCAAAAGATGGAGGCAGGCGGTTGAGTTGCGGGGAGGGCCCGGGTCAAACTGCAGCACTTTGCGTAAAGCCACAGGAGGCGCGGGCCAGGCTGGTGACTGCCGGAGAGGAGCCCGAACTAGAATAGTGGCAGGCGGGGATGGTGCAGTGAAACATGCCAAAGGATGGTTAATCAAGTCTGAATGGGATAGAGGACTTCTGCATGGCAAACTTGGATGACATTGCAGTGTTCAGCCCTACTTGGAAAGAGCATGCTGACCACTTAGGATATGTTTTGCAGGTTCTTTAGAAGGCCCATCTGACCATAAAGGCAAGTAAGTGTCAAATTGGTCAGAGTAAAGTAGTCTACCTTGGACATGAGGTAGGAGGAGGTGAAATCAGGCCATTGCCTAGCAAGGTACAAGCTGTTCAAAACTTGGCAACCCCTACTACTCAAACCCACGTGAGAGCCTTCCTAGGTCTCACAGATTACTATAGGAACTTTATAGAGAACATTCCCTTGAATGTAGTCTCCTCCCCCAAATTTCCCAAAAAGGGCAGGTGGAATGAGGAGTGCACTCATGCATTTGAAGGACTTAATAATGCATTTTGTCAAGCTCCAGTTTTAAGAGCTCCTGACTACAACCAAACCTTCACTGTGCAAACAGATGCTTCCAATACAGGTATAGGTGCATTTCTGACTCAGCTGGATGAGAAAAGTAGGGAGCAACGCATTTGCTTCATCAGCAGGAAGCTGAAGGAACCAGAAACAAGGTGGGCAACCATTGAAAGAGAATGTTTTGCTATTGTGTGGTCACTGAAGAAGTTTAGGCCATACTTGTATGGATCTACTTTTGTGATTTAGTCTGACCACCAACCCTTGAGATGGTTGATGCAAATGAAGGGGGAAAATCCTAAACTACTGAGATGGTCAATTAGCCTGCAAGGGTTTGATTTCACCATTGAACACAGGTCAGGGTGTAACTAACAAAATGCTGATGGCTTCTCCAGGATGTTTGACTGACGGGAGTAAGGAGATTCAATCCTCCTGTCCCTTAGTCTGGGGGGGGGGGGACGAGTGTTAGGGAGAATTCTCATGAATGTGCTAATTTTCCTTACCTTTTGATACCCCCAGCAACTTTTCTGGATTTCTAAGACTTTAATTTTTACCTGGAAAGAGTGTGAGCTTTTTTTCCCACTCTTTCATTTATTTTGATGTGTGTTTTTACTTTTGCGTTCTTTGGATATGGAGTTTTAGACAACTTCATAGGCATCATCTTTTCTTGTGTGTCACACATCACCCTCAGTGCAGTGACACAGGGATATCTTTTAGACTTGCCAAGGTTTAAATACCTTCTCTTCGACTTACTACTGTCTCCCAGTGAATGTAAAGTAAAATTGACTTTGCCAGTCTTTTTAAACTGCTAGACCAGGCACACACTGCCTTACAGCAGAGTGCTGGAGGGAATACCTAGTATTGGCTATGCCTAGAAAACTCATGTAGCCCTCAAAAGTTACCCTTTCCTCTCAGAATGGCTGGTGGCAGTGCTATTACTTTGATTTTCTAATTATTCTCATTGGGTGTCAGATATTATTTGCTTGCTAAAGCAAGAGATTTTGGTCAACTGTGTTCATTGCGAGCAGCAGGCTGAGATTGCATTTGCATCACTTAAGAAATTCTTAAAGCCTGGACCAGTGTCCTTTCATTCCATTCCTTAACACCTTTTATCATCGAAAGCCACTTTAATAAGACAAAAGGAACAGTATTGTTATACTTTTCTTTCACCGGTATGCCTCATTTTGCAGATATGTTACATAAAACGTATATACCTCAGGGTATATAGAAACTCTCATAGCATTTAACTTTAACACTTATTTGCTTTTAAGCAATCTCTTTACAATGGAACAAACCTTCAATTGTTATTACAATAACCTTTATTTTATTCATACATAGAAAGAGAATTCAAAGACAAAAGAAAAATCATACATTTGAAAAACATTCCTGAATATATAGTTCTACAGTTGTTTCAAATTGAAAACACCCAACCAGTTGTAACCAGATATGCAACACATTCAATTAGAACCACACTCATTCATTCATACAGTGCAAAAAAGCACAACAATAGACAATGTATACAGATAGTGGGTCTTAAAGATTGACCCAAAGTGCAATGTGCTGTTTTGACATTAAATGCACCTTAGTATTTCAATACTGGCAGATATCAAATATTTTGTTCTGATACAATTCTTCTACATACAACTTGTATAGACTATCCATCTTTTATTGTCCGGTGGAGCTGGTACAGACTGGTGTCTACTTGAGTTTCGGCTCAGTAATCTAACTGCGTTTCATACCCAAGCTATCTACAGGACACATAAAATAATTCCTGATCACACTGGTGTGTGCTGCCAGCTTGACGTGGTGATTGTCAAAACTGGGGGAGTGTAACAGTCGAGCTATAAAATCGTCCATCCCTGATGTGCAGAACCATCACAGGGCTTGATGCGGGCAGAGTCCTTTGATTTCCCAGGTGGCATGGCAACGTATTGGTGCTTGGATCTTAAAGGTATGGAATCGCCATATCCTGGTGCTGACTACTAACTGCGATGATCCCCTGGGCTGTGGTTCTCCCGGGTATATGTAATGGAGTCCCAAGTATCTGATTTGCGTATATTGTATCGGACTATTGCATTCACTATACTGCCCTTTGAGCGGGTGGTGTATGCAACCCATTCCTTCATTACAAGGGTGAGAGAGAATTAGGGTGCATTTTAAGATTGCTGTATGGGGTTTCCATGCAGGAATCCTCTCCCATTAAAGATGGCTTGCATTGTAAGTGTTACACCTCTAAATACCTAAAAAAGATCTGGAGTCTGGGGTACTACATATGTCTTATGACTCTGCATTAGCATGGCATGGACGAGTGCAGTGCACACTGGAGTTGGTCTCATGCTCATTCTGGGGTCATATTTGAAGAAAGTTATTTTGTAAGTGTGTAACTTATTTGTGATCAATATACTTATGCTATCAAGGCTTTATAGGGTGGTTGAGACCCATGGAGATAGCACTTGTACGTTATGGATATGTTGTTTTTTTCTGGTGATTTTATTGTCTGTGTGATGCACTTTAATATTAATCACACAATACTTTTTTTAAAAAAAATAAAGGCACCTTTTGCACTCCTTGGGAAATTGCCTATGGGTATTGAAATTGTTTGAGTGGTTTTGGTGCAAAAGGGATAGTGCTCTTCCTGTGCAAATAGTGTCTGTCAGGATCTGACAGTGCATATTTAAGTTCAGGGGAGCTTTGCGTGAGGCATTAGGTAGGGAGTTGCCCATTTCCTCTGGTTATCATCATAAAATAGTCATATAGTGAAGGCAAACAAAACTTAGAGACAATGCCTCCTTTGCTTTTTTGAATGCCATCCCAAATTAATGAGAACGTTCTACATTCAGAAACAGTTTGCCAATAACAACTCGTTGTGCTGCAACACCCTTCATTCTTGCCATATCCATGCCTATCCCCTTCGTCTAGAAGAGGCAATGCCTAAGTATAGGTCTGAAAAGGGTATTCCAGGCCACCTTTCATGTCTGCCCCATTCCAGTATGCACAGCAAGGAGCCCCTGCACTATGTGGGAACTCTAAAGCTGGTCTACAGTATTTGTGTCCTGTCATTATACCCCTGGAGTGGCTTTTACTTTGCACTCTGTTCCCATTTCCCCCTCACCATGGAAAGCATGTGCAGTCTTTTTGAACCAATTGAACAATATCAGCAGCCATGTTTGAATAGTTGGCATTACTGATCTCCACCATTCAGGCGCCATTGCGTGTGCACTTGTGCATGGTATCAGCTAAATCCTCTTCTTTCTATCCATTAGTGCTACTATGAAATTATGTTAACACTAGCCAAACATTTCCCTGGTGCAAAGCATTGAAAGTATATGTTTTTTGCACTAGGGCACTTTTTGCCATAGTGCTGATACCATGCAAAATTGGACTTGCCATAGTGCAAAGTTTTTTTTTTTTTATGTGGCCACAATGGTTTTTGCACTATGGCAAATTGTGCCTTTGTGCTGTTACTGTGCTAAGTTGCACTTGCACCAATACAACGTTTCTGTAAAATAGGCCAAAATACGCGCACAATAGAGATCATTCAATAGTCTTTGCATGTAGCAGTCAAAGTCATAGGAAGATGGGATTCAACAGGGCTACAATAGAATTCACTGGTGTAGGCACTAAATCATAAGAAACTGTGTGAAGCAGACCAGCCCCACAGTTGCAGTAATAGTAAGGCCCTTTCAATTGTCTGGATCCTTAAACTGATGTTCTGTAATGGTATGTTTCTGCAGGTTTCCATAGCCTTCTGTCCAAACATGTGTGCCAATGCTGCTGTGTCTACAGACCCAAAAAGCTCCTTGCTAATGGCTTTCAATTATGTACAAACATATGTAGGGTTGATTTTGGTCTCCAGTAGCTTGAGGCTTTAAGGCTTTTTTAAGTGCTACAAATTCAATCTCAGCCTGCTGTTCGCAATGAACACAGCTGGTTAAATTCTTTTGCTCTAGTAAGTGAATAATCTTCGACACCTAATGATGGATTTTACCAAGCTGTTTGGTCTGAATGACCTGTATTGACATGTGCCCTTAGAATAAACGTGGCAAAATATACAATATTGTAAACATAGGAAACCCCTGTCAGTTAGGATGATAACGGGTTTTGGGAACAGTGAGAAAATATTATATTTTCATTACGTTCCTCTAGCTATTGTTTCTCTATTAACAGTACTCCTGGAGTAGCTACCAATGTCAGATTAGTATGATGTAACGGTATTTGTGAGAATGTATTAATAGTACAAATATTCACATTCAATGTGGAATTAAAAACCAGTTTGTGCTGTATGCAAACAATTATGATATGCAAAACAAGGTGACCATGCACATTTTCTCAAAACACAGCAATACACATATGATTTGAAAACTCCTTTGTTCCGAAAACTCAAGAGAACGTGAACAAAAATGTCTTATGTGATGCTCAAATTGTCAGACCCATAGAACTACCTGACATGTTTCAATCCCACAGCAATTTAAAGGGATCTTTCTCAGATGCAACACGGATTTCATTGTGTGTAGTAATAAGGTACCTATAAAAAAATGTTTTAAGCAGTACACATGATTAAATGTGGACAGAGATGTATCCCAGTGTTGTGCCTATTTGTGGAAATCTAATGAAAAAGATGCCATGGAAATCTATTAACCTATGAAAAGAAAACTATGGAGTCACAAGAAAGAAATGTGTATATGTTTCTAATTAGCCTTTAGGACTCCACTACTGGGAAATGTATCACAAATGGATATCTATAAAGTTAAATTGAACATTTAAGGATAGACGATTGTTAACTAATAAGTGATCAATCTCACATATACAACTTACATTCCAAATGTTCAAATGAACAACAGAATTCCACTTGAAAATGTGCATAGATGTTCTCCAATAGAAAATAGAATTACGTTTTCTTTTGTAACTTCCGAAACATTGAAAACACTATAAATAAAAATAAGATAGTTTGGAATTTAGCCTGAGCAGACTAATGAAATACATATACAAATGATATCCTGAAATGGTTATGTTTTGTAAAATTCACATATGTTAGTTATACATCTGTTCTTGAAATGGCAGAAAGACAAATCACATAATTAGACTTATCATTTTCTCACTAATTAAAGTATGTTGTTGGATTCACTCCTTCATATTTCCATAAAGAGTTTATTAAAAATGAATAGTCAGCCAAACTGAGTTTCCCACTCCACTGAAATGTTTAGCTGACACAGCACTATTAAGAAGCACAATGTGCATTTGGCAAATAGAAGCAAATAAGGGGACACATTATGGGTGTAATATAATGAACAAAACAATCATACAACCTGTCCAATCACATTTTCAAGTCAAATGATGCTAGTACTTAGAGTTTAGCCGAGTATAAAAAGACATGATTCTATGGGAGAAAAAAAACCCAGATGAATTTCTTGCAACCTGCTGACCCAGCCGGTCCGGTAACAACGGTACCGGTAAGCTACCAGTACCGTTGTTACGGGACCGACAAACTACGAGTTCTGCTTGTGGATGCCTTCCCTCCCGCCAGGTCTGACCGGCACCCACGAGCAGAGCATGTCGCATGCACCGGCACCATTCATGAATGGTGGCTCAAATGGGAATGGGGAGCACTTTGTTCCAGCACACGCGAATGGGCAATTACCGGGTCTGGCAAGCCGCAATGACCCGGTAATTGCCCATTCATGGGCACCAGAAAAAAATGATGCCCAATTTGTTGAGCGGATGCCAGTTAAAATTGAAGAAGGGGTGTGTCACTGGGCCAGAAGCACTTTCAAATTTGACCATGCAGGCAACCATAGCTGAGGAACATCTTTTTACCTGCATTCAAAAGGGCTGAGAAGGAGAACAAGGTGGCCTGAAAGTTCAGTACCTTCTCTTCAATAGATCAGTGCCAGAGGACAGTACCTGTCTATAAGATTTCAATGTACACCACATTTGGGGGTGTATATTGACGGTAACAGACAACCAGCCTCAACCTATGAAGGCCCAACGGAAGGGAGAGGTTATTCACATTTGCCCCGGGATCTGTCCAAGGTGTGAACAGTGTATCTGTGGTTATTTTTGTGACAGGTGAAAGGCTCCATGCGTATTACTTGATCCCAATCTCTTATAAAAGAAATTGACCATTTAACATGTATCTGAAACCCTGTTCAATAGTTTATTTGAAATATATAATCCCTTATTAATTTTATCCTAGGAAAAGAGATGAGGGGTAATTTCTCTCCTCACGTAAATAAAATATACATTTCCTGGTTTCTTTCAGAAAGTGAATAGTCTCCTGGAAATTGTAGTCTCTGGTAAATAATAAATAATTTAGCATTTATTTAGCGCTACGAACCCTGAGGTATCTGAGCGCTGCTTATTATCACCCACGGTGTGTGGTGCTCATGCATAAGGAGACAAAGATTTTTTGAATTTCTTTTCCCATGCTCTATATAGGAACTCATTTAATACCTAAAAGATAAATGTAAGCCACATGAATTTATTTTTAGGTTCTGAATCCAATATAAATATGCTCTGATAAAATGGTCTCTTGCACAGCTGAAAAGAATATTTCACTCACATTTCTAAATTGTGAGTGTTAAACTGCATACAGTATTAAATGGGAACATGAAGGGTTTACATTAGAATCCCCATGCCATACAAAGATCATAAGTGAACAGGATAGTTTTCTTTTTTTGGCAATAGTGCTTCTTTATAAATTCAATTTGTTATTGAAAATTATTATTCATGATATTCATTACCTTGTTAAATACCTGTGCACAGTGTACTCAATGCCCTTTCATGAGGCTTAAACATGTATGGCTCTTTGTGCAAATAGGTCAAGTAAAGGTGATGCTATGTGTACGCACAATTGTATTAGTGAGACACAAGTGGAAAGGCTTCAGTGGAAACAGGTTTTGTTTTGCAGTCTGAACTCAATTCAAGTGCTATAGGGTGAATACCCCGGCATTGTACGTTTGGCAACCACCTGTGTTTTGAACCATGTATTACTTTTAATGAAACATACATATTTCAGCAATACACTCCAATGGGGAGGAGTATAACCCTGAGTTAAAGTGAGCCTGGGACATTATCAGACCCGGTGCACCCACCCAGAGGGGTTTATTGCTGTTTGCACCTCGGCATGCTTTTATCGGATGCTAAAAAAAATGTTTTCTTAAATTGAGAAACAGCGTGGTTGCTGTTACTCAATTTTAAAACAAACTACTACAAAACAAGATGGCGACTATTAACTAGGGAAATGGGAACTACACATAGTCCCTTCTTCCTTTCCATTACAGCCATTGCTGTGGCAGGGGAAGCACTTCAGCACTGAATGTTCTGGGCACCATCAAGGGAAAACACAGTTTCTGGTGAATGGGGCAGGGATTTTGGTGGGGGGGGGGGGGGTTGGAGGGGAAGGAGTTTTAATTTGGTGGTGTACAGGAGTACTTACTTGCTCCTGTTGCCCAACTGGGAAGATGGTGGGCTCACACTTCTGAGAAGACTTGGAAAAAAGGATTTACTATGTGGTAAAGCCTGTGTTGTGACCTTCCTGATTGGTTGTGAGGCCCCCTGGTCCACCTTCAAGGTAATTATCTGATTTAAATAGCCTGCTTGATTCAGGTTACAGGGTAGATTTATTATTGGGTGGGAAAGTATAATAGCCCACCATAATAAAAGCACCCCAGGAAAAAAAAGAAACATTACATTGACAATTCTTACGCAATGAGGCTGAAACATGTACTCTAATGCATAGCAGATGTTGCCAAGCATTTCAGGTTGGTCGGTTCCTTTTAGGTAGGGATTAGGCCTCATTTTCATATCAGCGTCACCTTTTGTAATGGTTTGCAATGCTGAAAAACAACTGTCTTGAGAGTTTTTAAGATCAATGGTAGCATTTAAGAATCAGTGAAAAACATCAAGCATCAGCGTCTGGTTTTGCAATTCCCTCCCTTTTGGCGGTTGAGCTGAATGGCCCCCTCATATGGAGTTTGTGTAGGTTCTTTGTTTGAAATTTGAGATCTAAACGGCTCCCAAGATAGGGTAAAGAGTAGAGATATCGCAAAGGACTCTAGAATACAGAGCACTTAACTATGTGTTGTTGTTCCCATATTTTTGCTGGCGTGTGTTGCCCTCAAAGTTAGCTTTCTAATCTTTTGCACCCTGGAAGTAGTAATCTAGTTGTGATTCAGCTCTGTTTGGCATATAGATGCATGCATTGGGCCTCATTACGACCCAGGCGGTAAGGGGTTAACGGCGCCGTATAAGGTGTCAGCACCGTTAAACCCTTACCGCCTAATTACGAGGTCCCTTTGCGGGTCCTGACCTTAACGGCTGGTTTTACCAGCCGTTAAGGAAGGAACCCGCAAAGGGACTTTTGAGGTAATTACGGTACCACAATTTGCGGTACCGTAATTACTGCCTTCCCCATTCCCATTGAGCCCTGTGGGGACAAAAATGGGAATGGGGCAGGGCCAATGGTGAATGGGGAATTACCACCCCGCCAACCTTGGAATGGGGCGGTAATTCCGCCATTCACCATGGCGGAGTTGGTAAAATACCGGCGTCAACCATGGTGCTAATAGCGCCATGGTTAACGCCAGGGTCGTAATGAGGCCCATTGTATGATTTTCTAAATGGTTACAAACCAGGCACCTCACAATTTACCTCAACCATAAACCATGCACCTCATTGTGAATTTCACTTCAAACGATGCACCTTACATGCACCTCCTCACGCTTCCCAGCTGGAAGCCATGAACATCACTGTGTGCCATACTTCACACCATTAATTTCCCAGTTTATTTCTCTAATAATGAAAGTGATGTAAATTGTCCTATCAGGACCAACATGACTAATGTGAAATTTCAAGTGTGGGTATCATTCTTAGGTTATTACTTGTAATACTTTGATAAAGACATCTTTGGTGCTCAGATGTCAGAGCATTTGATTGAGTTGGTTACATTTCTGTGTTTTGTAAAGATGAGCTTTAAACAAAGTGCTTCTTTGTTTTATTTGTTTCTCAGGTTGTGTTTGCCAAATAAGTAATGTGTAATTATTTGTATTGTGCTTCATTTTGGGATTACAGTTTAGAATGACCTTTGGAATTGATTTGGAAATGTTGTGGAGACTTGATTTGTCGTCGGGTGAGTGGTGTTTATGGGTATAATGCCTTCTAGAGGGGTATAGATTGGTCTTTCTAAGGTCGTTTCGGCTGCCTGAGTCATCACTCAATGTATTGATATGGGATCATGTTGATGGACTCGACTGTGCACGTTAATAAAAAAAAAAGATGCATTCCAATGTACACCGCAATGCAGCACCTTGCCATCAATATCAACTAAAAACCTTGCTCCACATTATGCACTTCTAAGCAGAAACATATGCATCTCACTGAGCATCTCAAATGCAATCCATACCACTCACTGTGCATCCCACTGAATCTCATGTAGCGATGCACAAATCAGAACATGTAGCATCAAATGCACGACTTGCATCCCCTCTCATATCTGGTGTCCGAAATAGTACCACAACGTTAGCAATGCAAAACTGTAACCCACACTTGCTAAACGGTGTGGTAAACGCATGTTTTTGACATTTCATAAAAAGAACGAACACATTAAAGTTGGTAAACCATCCCATGTAATTCAGACTGATGTAAATCTGAATTGCTCTAAGTTACCCTGTACCAGTGGCCATTGCTACTAAGGTCCAACATGCATTCAGTCACTAAACAAGCTTTCTATAAAGTCACGTGGCACTTTAACGGACCTGTACAATCTGACAGGTCCAAGCACAGTTGCCTAGCATTCCAAAGAATCGTGGCGTGTCATAGATTTGCAGATGGCTCTCATTGGACATTGGCACACTGACATCATATTTGACAATCTATTCTTAAGGTCTCAAATTACAGAGCAGTACACGTTATGGCTAAATATGTTCATCCTACTTGGCCATGTCAGTCGAAGGTCTGCCACCATGTGGTTCACACATCTGAAGTCTCAATTTTTGAGGTGACGTTGAACTTTATGTGCATCAACCTTTTGGGCGCCAACAGTATTCCACAAATTCTGGTGTCCCGCCGGTATGCACACAAACAAGTACATGGTGGTCATATTACTGCTGCTCAAGTGGTTTCCACATACCCTTGCCACATGCCTGTTTCAACACTGGCTTTTTAGAAGTCAGGTCCTTGCATGCGGCATCATTTCTAAACCTCTTCAACCTCAGTACTAAAAGCTGTCGCGATTCAAGGTAATGCTGAACACCAGACTCAACTGCAACATACGGTGGCCTCGCTGAAGACTCCTGCTTGACCTATGCACAGGTGAGATGCATCCATGTGCCTCTGAAAACATCTGAGAGTCACAGCACAGGGTGGACAGCAAGGATGTAGGTGATTTTTTGAAAATATTTTACCTAATGGAGAAGCGACTGAATTTATTTAACCTGAAAACAAAAATCACTTTTTACTTTTTCTACTTAATTTTTTTAATGCGGGGGGAGACCCCCACTGAACACTGTAATCCCTCCCTACTATAAATTATACCCTCACCCCACACCTCACCTCTTATGCACTATGCATATACAACATTACCTTCCCAGGGATGTCATTTAGGGGTCGCCAGGGGTTGCAACTGCGACCCCTGAGGTCTCCCTTGCCTCCCCTGTGGTCTCCCTTGCTGCGCCTGAAGAAAATTAAAAAAAGAGTTATTAAAAAGAAATTTCATGCAAGCTCCTGGGCTGTGGCCAGCACCATGTGGCCCTTTCCTTCTGGAGTGGCTGGCTTTCTTGTTACAGCTTCTTAAAAAAAAATATATAATAATAACAGGGGTTCAACAAGTCTAACACTTTCAGCAGTGACCCTAAATAAGAAACAATAGGAATACCAAATAATTTGTCTTTCTGGACCTCTATTGAATGATTTCTAGACTAATTAAAGGATTATTTCAGGCACACTTCAGGGGGTGAGTCACTGATTTAGTCTGTTCTTAAACCCCTCAACTGAGCCTTTCATCTTTCTGGGGTCGATCGATGTGTGCCAACACAGTTTGAGTGATATTGTTTGTACATCTGTTCTATATAAAGCACTAAAGTGTCAGTGCTATATGATAACACATCATGATCATTTGGCCATGGACGTCTGCTTGCATTCACAGTAATTTGGTAATATGGGCCTATACACCTTCTTCTTAACGTACATATGGCGATCCATTCTTGTATGAAATGTATGTCACATTATAGTGATATTGTAACCATATTTTCCATAGTGTAAATAGGAACAATGCTATGCAATGCCATTTCCTGGTTTGTCAAGGTGTGAAAGGATGTGTTCAATCGCTTCCCATGATATCACTTTGGGGTGGTGTCAAATGATATCACTTCCTATGATGTCATCAGAGGTCAAGGGTTGTGTGATGTCATTTTGGTGAAATGACGTCCTTGTACCTATCATTTTTGGTCAAATACATTTGGTCACTTCTCCTTAGGTGAAATTGCATTCGATGAAATCTACGGCAACGGGGCAGCAACACCTTAAATCGGCAGCAGTCCTCTTCAGGAAGCCCAGTTTTTCCATGCTTCATATCCATTGGCATAAAACCGATGTCCTATCTGGCTACCTTTACCGTCCATCAGTAATGACTGTACTTTATTTGGATGATGGTTGGTCTGCCTTCTGTGATCGCACCACCAAAGCTCAAGCAGCTCCTTATATTAAATCCGGCAGTGAACTTAATGAAGTACATTACCCTGCAGTAAGTCATTCCAATCATTAGTATAACACATGTTGTAGGTTTCTTTCCTGTTTCTTATTTTTAGTTATATCTATCAAGTAGAGATAAGTAGATTCATAGATACACCCAGAGGTCTGTCTTTCACACAGCCAGTCAGCTCCCAACCTACGCCCAGAGGACTCTCAACCACAGCATGTGCTCATCAATCCATTTACCAGCACATCCATGGAATTACTCAGGCAGCATTCTATCAGCAATTATATTGCAGACTGTGACAGACCAACATGCAACAAAGGGGCATATGGTTATTCAAACCTGCATTGTATGCCAAATGCAGAGCATCTTGAGCTAATGGCTTACATGGAAGAACTGAGGTGAAGGAGGGGTCCTCTGTTTCTAGAATAAAGATTGTGACTGATCAAACAGTTGCAAACATCTGGAGACACTAACAAGGTGGACTTCAGCAATGCACACTGAATGTGTACAGGTGTTAAAATGGATTTCTACCATCTGGCCAGGTGGACAGATTATAGAAGACCACACTAATCCTGGAGAACAGGGATACTCTGATAGTTTAATCAAAACCCAAATAAGGTAACAATGGAGAACAGTCAAGGCTATTCTCAGGAGAAAGTGAGGACAGGGGTCCACAATGAGACCACACACTGAAGCACACAATAATTCAATTTAGACAAATACAACAATACTCTATGTATTATAGGCCCAAAAACACACACTACGAAAGAAATAACCAGGTAATACTATCACATAACACTCAAATATCAAACATATACAGTCACCTCCGGGTTTTTAGGAATACATACAGTATCTTAGTCCACACAAAAGAAAGAAATAATGCCGTATAATGAAACCAGTTCACAAGAAAAATACCTTAACTTTATAAATCCAATCCCTCTGATGTGTGGGGCCCTGTGCCTAAATGTCACAAAGTCTCTTCTTAGGAGAAGGGACAGGTGTAGGGAGAAATTTTGTGGTGGTGAAAAATGTTCCAGAAGATACTTCAACAAAGTTACAGGTCAGTGAACATATGTTCCTACTGCTAGGGACAGCTGTTGGATCAAATTATCAAACAGCAATGGAAAGGAATAAACCAAATGTCATTCTAAGGTTTATTATAGGGGACACAGGGCCAGCTGAATAGTTTGCGAGTACTCACACCCCTGACTTTGATTTTCTTAGTTGACTTTATGGGTTGACTGGGGGTAACTAGCTGTCAGTGTTCCTGTTCTTTGTTCCAGTGCAGTATGTTCACAGGTTGCGGGTCCGATGATTTCTCCTGGCAGCTGCTGGTGCAAGATGAAACCCCTTATGAAGAAGGCAAGCAGAATTCAATGATGCAGGACTTTTTTGGACACCTCATAGGACCAGGGAAACAACTTCCACTGGCAGACGCCACATAGCGGCAATGGCAGGCATGTCTCCAGTTCTGGCTCAAGAAGACCCTCCAGGATGGGATCCCTTGAAACATGGCAGAGGGAGGACTAATGGCATGCGCTGGCGACAGCCATGGTTTTGGGCAAAAACATGCAACGGTGGTGCTTCCGATGAGGTAGCCCACAGGAGAGCTGACCAGTGCACTGAGTGGTCCAGTGCAACCTACAAATGCTCTGAGTGGCAGGATACTCGAGAAGTCATCAAGAACATTTAGTCCCACCAGTCCAAAGGTTAATCACTGCAGCAGGCCTTCATAGATCAGGTAGTTTATCAGGGCTTCACTGGGCCAAACACAGAAAGGGATGCCAAGCCTCTTCAGAAGTCATCCACAGATGTTCAGTTGGCTGCTCTTCTACACATGATAGATGTCTCTAATTTTCATCTTAAGAACTGGCTCATAAGTCTTCTTCTTATCCCAAATCCTGGCTGGAAGCAAGTCCAAGCTCACCAATGGAAAGGAGCTGCATCATTCAAAAAGCCAGCCGTGGTCGAATCATGCACCATTGTGGATTTCACTCTTGCCTCACACCTAGACTCTCAGGCATCACGGATGTGGAGCAGGACTAGCCAGTCCCACCCACTCCCTGGGTCCAAACACAAATGGCATGTGGTAGCCCAGGAAAGCAGCAGCTTTCCTGTGCAAATTATGGATTTCCGGACCTGAGAAGACAGGAAGAAGGCCAAACAAATATGTGGCCAAAGGTCAATCGAAGAATCTCATGGCATGGCCATTTTAGGGCACTAGCTATGTTTAGTAGCCAAATGCAGTAAATGTAAAAGTGCATACTAAAAAGAATGAAAACATTGTAAAAAATGTATCTGCTGTCACCACATTGTATATAGGCACATAGAAAAGTAACCAGAAATCCCAAGTGTAAAAGACTAGAGTGATACAAACGTATACCCCCGCACTGGATTGGAAGATGCTGTGGGCACTATTAAAATGTAACCAAAACAGGAATTGGTTCTTGGATGTGGGAACTCCATACCAGCCTTTCAGCAGCAAGAAAGTATTGATTCAGAGAGATTACACCTTTACCAAAGGGGGACAGAGAGGAGTTAGCCTCCTTTTCTACAGTCTGGCAAACCATAGTGTCTTGATTATTTGATATTATTTAATTTAATGGATGTGTTCCGCATGCAGGATTGTGGAACATGAAAAGGTCGGTAGGTCTAGTTACATTTAATTAGCAGTGCTGAGGGTGCAGAAAGACCACAGAAGTGAAGTGGACATTTGGGTGGCCCCTCCTGCCAGTGGCCGGCAATCCTGTACTCAATTTGCATGTTTCAGAGTGCATCCTATTATAGAAAAAAACTAGTTTATCGAATACCTCTAACACTCAAAGGAAGCACTATAGCTGTTCCTTCTCCCACATTCTGTAAAAATGAACAGGAAGCTTCTGAAATGAAATTTGGATCAGCTTGTCTAAGGATTAACCATTGCCAACAAGACACATTACTAGGGAAATGTGGTTCGCCAAATATTTTGAAGGACACATTGAAGGTGGCAGCAGTTCCAAACAATCAGAAAGAAAATATTTCCCCTCTCACTACACAAGCTTTCAGTTTAGCCCCACCCAGTCTCCCCCCTGCTGTCTCAAACATCGGGAGGATGGCTCAGGGGCAACATGCTCGCCTTGGAAGCAAGACAACACGGAGCACCACAAGTATGATACCGGGTCCACGCTTAGAAACCTCTGGGAATTAAGCGCGTTATAAATAACCTATCATATAAAATCTTATCAGTCATGAGTTGGCCACGAACACTTTTCAGTGAGTACCTCGCATGCATATCAGCATTCAATTAATGCGCAAGAAAATACATGTTTCACTTACACAACGGCAGCATTTTCGAGGCCAAAAACCTTTTTCTTTTTGCATGACAATATTGTGTGTTGAACTCAATTTATGGAGCGTGAGATGACATTTTATAGTGTAATTTTAAGGAAACATCTATCTAACATGCACACATGTACATTATAATGTATTTGCCCTTGGATTATTTTCATTAAATTTAGTACATCCTTGGATGGTTGGAATGCAACTGTGACTGATAACTGAATGTTATTAATCCTCATTTTGCAGTAAGACTAAGAAAGTCACTACGCAATGAACTCCTACATTTAAAAAATAAAATGCCATGCAGTTTTGAGGAATGGGAATGTTGCTATTCTACTACCAAGACCCACTCTATTGTGTCGGATTTGAAAGTTTAACTAAGTACATTCAAATTTCAGAACGGATCATTTTATATTTTAAGAAGGTATGTGTTGACACTTATAGCAAATTAAATCCCACAATTTTTTTCATTGTACATGTGTGAAGATTGTGGGGCCGATTCATGGAACAAATATGCGCCGTAAAATGTGTTGCAAGCTGGTGCAACCATGAAAAAGCAAGCGCACCGGTGCGATTCATGGAAGGCCCCGCGCGTGTTTACCCAGGGACGTGCGCCAAATCCGCGAGTGGCGCACACAGGCGCACACGTCATTGCAACATCCCGAACGCTGTGCGCGGACGCGCTCAGCTAAAGCGCACAACGTGTTGCGCACACACCAAAAAGGGGTGGAACACAGGGCGGAACACATGGAATGGGGAACAATGCGTGAAAATTAGGGCGTAACTGGGGAAGTACTTGCTGGGAAATACACGATACGCCCACACGCAAGCGAACTACACGTATTCATCGAATCGAATACGGGGAACCCGCGCACACCAAAAGAGGCGCACAGGCGTCAACACATCCACCACAAGAAGGCAGGCGGAAGCGTCCCTGTGCAGTATAAAAGTGCACGCAAACAACAAACATGTATATAAGCTACGATGAATGCCCCATTTGTCGCAGCACTGATCGTTGGACACCGCAGGAGCAGGAGAATAGCCAGGCCCCCTATTTTTTTACCCAGGACCAGCCTTTTTGGGATGCCTGACGACCAGGTCTATGGCAGGTATCGGTTTCCACCTCGTATCATCCTAGACCTGGTCAGGGAGTGGGAAGATGACCTTACATCACCCACCCTGTGCTCCCAAGCATTAAGCCCCTTGGAGAAGGTGCTCAATGTCCTGTATTTTTTGGCCACTGGGTCATTTCAGTGGACAACTGCCATAGTTGGGGGTGTCTCACAGGCCACGCAGTCACGCTGCCAACACCAGGTGTTGGCAATAGTGACTGTGCGCCCCTCAGTCCTCAGGCACATATACTTGCCCAGAACACCCGCAGAAAGGCGGGCCATGGTCCAGGACTTTCACAGGGTGGCACACTTCCCCAAAGTGCTTGGTGCCTTAGATTGCACCCATCTGGCCCTAGGTCCACCTAGGGCCACTAAGCACATCTATCAAAACTGCATGCACTGGCATTCCATCAACGTGCAGGTTGTATGCAATGCCAAGGGAATCATCACCTCTGTCTATGCAAACTACCCTGGGTCTACCCATGACAGTTTCATATACAGAATATCTGCCCTGAGCTGGGCCCTGGAAGCTGGGAAGCATGGCGACACATGGCTCCCAGGTGAGTACAAATGCCTGTGCACATGCATGCATGTCACACACAGACAAATACACAAACCCAACTAATCACAACCATTATCACCTCCCCAGGGGAGAGTGCCTATCCTCTGAGAAACCACATGATGACACCAATCCGGAACCCCACCACACCACCCCAGGTAAGATAAAACACTGCCTATATTGCAACCAGGGGCATAGTGGAGCGCACATTCGGAGTGCTCAAGTCACGCTTCCGCTCCCTTGACCGCTCTGGCGGGCAGCTACTATATGCCCCCCCCAGTAGTGTGCAGGATCATTGTGGCAGCATGTGTCCTGCACAATGTTGCAACACAGCGGGACATACCGGTAGTCATGGTGGTGCCCCCACATCCCCAACCACAGGCACAGGCACTGCCCATGGGATGGGAAAGAGCACGTGGCGAGGCAGCCCAGACCCAGCTTGTGGCCACATTTTTCACCTAAACTCCCACCCCTGCGGAGTGCACACAGGCCTGGCACATACCAGGTGACAATCAATGATGACAAAGAGACAGTCAAGTGTCACAACCTTACCACCCTGAGAATGTTGCCACAGAAGTGCTACATTGTGTGCATCCCTAGCTACTTAAACATAACCAATCCAGTGTGACCAAAAGGAACACATGCAAGGTGTGTATCACACCACCCCCCTGCAAAACAGGCCATGACAATCACTGGCATGTCACCCAAACCCTCCCAACCCACATCACCCTTGTCAGCCACACCATGACATGGCATGCAAAAGCCCAACAAATGACCAATTAGATACAATGTCACATGTGATAAATGGTAAGAGGCCCGAGGCAATCACACCTTACATGGAATCAGATCAAATGACTGACCAACAACCTCCCACACATACAAAGTCATATACAAATGCATGCCACCAGTATTACCATCAACAACACACTGAATGCCTGTTGTCATGCACATTGGCCAAGCCAAATCCGCTAATCCCTAACCCGTGTGCTGTGTGTGTCTCCTGCAACACACTGCTCAGCACCCAGCACAGTGAGCAGCCATTGTGTTGGAGATACACCTTGAGCATCATATAAAAAGGACAAGCAACAAAAATAACCTACTGACGCATGTACACAATCCCCAAATGGTAAGTGATCATGCGCTGAAGGGACACAGCATGCCAGAGAAGTCAATCTGTGTGCACGTGTGGGCATGGAAGGGTGGTTGTATGTGTGTTGGAGCATTGTCTAAGTGTGTGTGTCAGTAGGAACATGCACTCAATACATGCATGTGAAATCAAGTGACCTGCAGTGTCCTGTACACATCACATGTGAACATTGCCCATGTGTACACCCCAGCATGTCAAACCACAACAATCACCTGACACCTGAAAAGTAAACACAACACAGGAACAGCCACTGACCAGCAGAACACATCATGCACATAGTACCCCACAATTAGAATGTCAGAGAGTGCCCAAACACTGTAGCCCAAGCGTACGGTCCCACAACAAAAGGCACTCCCTCATTGACACATCACCATGACCTTCTGAAGAACTGTGTCTGGGGTCTGTTGCCTTCTTCCTTCTAGTCTACCTGGCTTCAGGATCCCACTACCCCTTGGTTTCCATGTTCTACCTTGCGTGTAAATAGGGTCCATCCCCCTCAGAGGCTACCTTGACTGGTAAAAATACCAAATCACAGAGAACTCCAAGGAGCCAAAAACCCAAACCAGGGAAGAAGCCTGTAGCCACAAAAAAACCTGGAAGAGTCTCCAGTAGATGAATAGATGTCACTGAAAATTGCCAAGTACAAATCCAAGCAGAATGATAGAAGTACAACCCAGGTAGCACAGTTCACAATGGTTTAACAGGATGGGTAGCATTTTCAGTACACAATAATCAATGAGGATGCAACAACTGATGGGTAGTGTCACAGCTCCGGTCTCCAGGCGCAGGAGTGGCATGAACTAACCACCCCCACCGTGGTCTGGGCGCCTGAAAGGTAAAACTTACACAGGCCTCCGAGACCCCGGCGGGGAAGGAGGGTTAGCGATCCGTTCTTTGGATAGGCATCGGTATTCAGGATAACCAGAAAGAGGGTCAGGAGAGGGGAGGTAGATGGGCAAGGGAAAGTAGGCCCAAGACAAAATACAACTATTGACAATAACACATACTCAATCAGAAAACCATGTTTGTCATGCACCTTGTACAAAATGGGTCAAATGCAAGCCGACGAGAGACTTATCTCTGGGGTGAGTGCTGGCCTCCTGCCTGCACACGCTCTCTGGTAGCAGGAGTAGATCAATTCTACAAAGAGAGTGTGATTTACCATTCTGTGTGTGTTTTCACCACACACACAACACCATTCATGCCTCAAATTTAGCGACTTCTACCCAAAGAAACACTCTTGTCTGCTGCTTTGTTCGTATACTTTTGCTTGCCCCCATGATGGGTCATACACTGTCAATGCGGTAAGGCAGCCGCATGTGGCCCTGTGGTAAATGGAAGAGCAAAGTGTCAAGGATCACACATGATACAATGGTCCTTTGGTGAGCTGCTAGACGCATGTGGCAAGGTGTGACTTCAGTACAAGTCGTGTTATGGCAGCTGCAAATTTCTGTAGGTAGGGCATGTGGCAATTTGCATATGCAAATGATATGCACTGCACTCGAGTCTGTGCGTTGGTGGGTGCCTCCCATGTGCTGAATTAGTTTCTGGCTAGGAACGCTACTGCTCTAATAAGTTAGCTTCTATGGAGAAGGGGGGGTGTGAGGATATGGGCGATGCCCCCTGTGTGTGTTCCTGACAACTTTGAAAGATACTTGCCATTTGGTCCTCAACGCGGCTTAGCTGTACTGTGCGCATTTTCCCCAATGCCTGGCGAAGTTCCCCAGCACTGGCGCTACTTAGCATGCATGTGTGAGGAGCCTGGAGGAAGGTTGTCAGGGGTGTGGCACCTTGTGCTGCTCACCTTGCTTGGAGATCCTGGAAACACGTCTGCTTCTCTCGGACGTCTGAGCACAAGCCACGTGCTTCTGCTTGTACACACATGTGCTTGTGTGCATCACCCAGGTTTTTGTAGTTCTTGGCCCTGTGTCTGCTAGGAAAGGCAGTCTGGAGGCTCAAGTTCTTGCAGAAAGGGCATACAAGCTTTTAATAAGGCTGGAAATGTTCCTGTGTGTGTCTTCATGCTGGTTGTCACTGGGCCATGTCTGAGACCTACATCCAACCTCCTCCCACCATCAGTGTGACTTTGATAGCCAAAGGGTGCAGGATACTGCCTACAGCATGAAGTGCATCAAGCACATATACATGCAAGAAAAGAACATGCATCAACATCAATAAATGGACATATCAATAGTCTACTCACCAAAATGGATTGCATACATGCTGTGGAGAAAGCATACACAATCCCCACTAGGGGTGTTAACACAAGTAGTACAGCAGCAGACAGCCCACAGATATGACAAAAGTCCAATGCCCTTGTGTAAATGGTTTTAACACCGAACCATCCTTATGAGTCCATGGATAGGTGAAGCAGGAGTGGCATATGTGGGTCAAGACCGCAAGCTGCAAACACATACATGAGACAAGCTTGAAGGGCCCAGCTGGAACAGACAGTGGATGCTTTCAAAAGCTACAAAGCTCCGCACCATCACATAAATGCACAATAGACAAGCAATTTTAAACTATATTAACAAATTAAACTAACTATGAAAATACAAAATGGCCACATACGACCCGGGGGGGGAGGCACCCAGGAGGGTGGAGGTACAGGGTGCACCTCAACACCCACATGCGATGATGTCAAGATAAAAAAAAAAAACCTCCATGTGCTCAACGCCTGCACGGCCCGACCTGTGTGGGAGATAAGTCGTCGTCCTCCTCACCTTCTGACTCAAAAGGTGGATGTGACACAGTACCCTGATCACGCCTATGTGCAGCTTGCCCCTCGTCTGCAGGACCGGTGTGCCTGGTTCTGTGTGGCGATGACATGTAGGTCAGCATGCAGAACCTCGCTTGATACGCTT
The DNA here is from genome assembly GCF_040938575.1 of Ambystoma mexicanum. Classification (NCBI taxonomy): domain Eukaryota; kingdom Metazoa; phylum Chordata; class Amphibia; order Caudata; family Ambystomatidae; genus Ambystoma; species Ambystoma mexicanum. The sequence goes on along the minus strand of NC_090932.1, from coordinate 359,622,402 downwards.
GTTTCCTCTTGCAAGGTAGCACGTGTAACACAGAGTTCTTTCTTCATGGTCTGGCATGACATCTGGAACACCTCCCGGCAAGCTCGTAGCTCAGCCGAGATGGTATTCTAAAACTGTTCCAACCTCTCCTCTGTCCGCTGGCTCTGGGACATCAAGAGCACACCCAGAGTAGCTTGGAGGGATTTATGGTCATCCCTCAGGGCCTCCCTGTGTGCCTCTGCGTGAGCAGCAATTGATTGATGCAGAGACACCATTTCAGCCCGGTGTGCCCTGTCTGAGGCCACCATGCCGAGCCTGAGCGAGCGGGCCATGGACTGTGCCGCCCGCCGCTGGAGATCCACCTGCCTGGCAGGGGGTAGCACGGATTGGGCCACACGTTCCATGCTCTGAGCAATATTATCAATAGCTGCCTCCTGGTGTTTGGAATTGGCAACCATGACTTGCTCCCACTCAGTATACCTCAGTGGCGGTCCTTGTTGGGTTGGCAACGCCCGCGACTGCAGGACTACATTCCTCCGTTGACGTGATGCGCCAGGCACATCAGCAATTGGTGTGGAGTTTGACCATGCGTCCCGATCCACCACAGGCAGAGGTCCCACCACTGTCTGGCCCCTCGGTGCAGGTGTCATGGACAGAGGATCGTCCGCATCAGAATCACTCACTGTTGACGAATGGACATGACGTGCATCCAACTCGACATTGTCGTCAGAGTGATCATCCGGGCTAGACTCATTGCCAGCCCAAGACACAATGGTCTGGAGCACAAGTGGGTTCTCGTGGCCTACCACCCCATGACCCCCACTTGTGCTGGGTTGCTGCTGTGATAGCAACCCTGTGTCTGGTATGATATCACCATCCTCTGCCTCCATTGCATCATCATCTGAAAAGTGGAAAAAACAAACATGAGTTTACATGTCAGAAGCACATAACCCACACACACATAGACATCACATCGACAGGCAACACATGAAACAGACATGTCACACACAAATGGCAGGTGGAACAAGGATGGAAGACCTGACTTGCATCAGTGGCTGCTGGGTGCCCTGGAATTGATCCTGCACAGCAATATCCGCTGTGCCAGGGTCATTGACCGGGACTGTCCTGGATGGTAGACTCACAGCCGGGGTGGTGTCAGCTGCATCTGCCCATGCACTTGCCAACACCCGGCTGCTCAGGGCAGCAGATGACAATACTGGCCCAGGGACACGTGCCTCGGTCAGGGCAGCCCTGCGTGTACTTATGGTGTGCCTCCTGACCTCCTGAAAATCATCTTGGGACTCTTATGTTGCCAACGCAGCATGCGCTGGTCGACCCTGAGCCTGGGTGGTGGTGTCCACAGCTGCACCTTCAGCTACCACTACCCTTGGGCCCGTGGCAGTCGATTAAACGGACTGCCGGGTCACATGGACGCCAGTGCCAGATGCAAGAGCTGCATCTCCCGGAGCCACAGGGGGTGGTGGCATGACTGCACCAACACATGGCACAATATCATGCCGAAGTGGCGCACCCCTACTTCTTCCCCCTCTGCAGCCACCGTGGACACCTGGAGTCCCCCTACTCCCTGGTCACCCCGGTCCCGTCCCTGACCATGCCTGCCATGTGGAGTATGCCCGGCTGAGGTGCCCCTCACCTTTCGTGGCCTCCCAACCATGGCACAGATGTAGTAGTGCCAGCACAGATGTAGTATTGCCAATGGGAGGTGTACACGACAATTGTCCTGGGCAATTGGGATGAAGGGGGTGGGGTACTAGATGTTAACAGCACCCCTGCACCTGCAAGGCTGTATGTGATCCCCGGTGATAAAGTGACGGGTCACGCAATGCTCAGGCACCCCAAAACTGCAGTAAAACTGTGCGTGCAACCCCCGGTAGCCCACATGTGTGGAATTAACCTGCCGCAGTACGCGGTGGCACCCAGGGACACAAAAAACATGTACACGTCGGACATGCAGACTACTATGTCCTCGAAAACGGGTACGCGATACACAGGAGCACCCACAGTGGGAAAAATAACATGCGCAACTCACCGTCTGACTAGCGTGATAATGAAAAACACACGTAGCCAATACCCCAGCCAAAAGAAGAGATACGTCCTTGATCTGCTGTGAAGTTGTGATGGCGCGCGAAACAACCAGAAGTATCAACACACGTCGGTCTCCACGAAAGGCACGTACAGCGAACTGCTGACCCCACTCACCTTTAACCCGTGCTGAGGGAAACGCCCATGCGCAACACGTCACTTACGCACTTAGGCCCTTTCCTCAATTTACATGCATTAACACACGGACGTGCTGTTTTTTCACGTGCTGAATCACTATGCACCCGTGATGAGGGGAACGCCCGTGCGTGTTACGTCACAGACGCGCTTACGTGCTAAGGGCCTTTCCTCGAATTCCACGCTGACGTGCTGTTTTTTCACGTGCCAATTCACTCTGTATCAAGCTAGCCACGCAACAACACACGGAAGACCACGCTCCTGCCCAGAAGGCCGAATTACTGCCCCCAGAGCCCCAAGCCGACTCCCACCAGCCATCTGCTGCTGCCTGCCTGTCTGCTGGCCACATGCCCTGCTATTTGGTGCCTGCACGTCAGCCATCTGCAGGGTCCAGTTGCTGTGATCACCCCTGCTGGAACAGAAGATTCCCGACTGAAGTTCTATCGCTCCACAGCCCAGTACCAGGACCCAATTGAACACCCACACCTGCCTCAGGGTTTGCCATGTCGGGGGAAACAACATCAGAGACCAGTGGCAACCCCCAGCCATAGAGGCAGAGGGCTACCAGCTTCAGTGCCACAGAAGTTGCTATCCTGGTGGAGCAAGTCATGGTGCATTATGAGACCCTCTTTGGAAGACCACGTGCCAAAAATGAAGGACGTAAGAGAATCTGGAAGGACATTGTGGCTGCCATCCACGTGGAGAAGGTGGCAGCCCGTGACATAGCTGACGTCCGGAAGCGCTGGGAGGACTTCAGGTCCAGAACCCTCAGCAAGGCCCGGCGCCTCTTGGAGGCAGCAAATGCAGAGGGGTGCCGGGTCCACCTTACCGACAACCAGCGCTTAATTTGTGGGGGTGGTTGCCAGTGCCCAACACCAGCACTCTTTTTTGGGCACCGGAACTCATGCGGAGCCAGCGCACGTGACATTGCTGACGTCCGGAAGCGCTGGGAGGACTTCAGGTCCAGAACCCTCAGCAAGGCCCGGCGCCTCTTGGAGGCAGCAAATGCAGAGGGGTGCCGGGTCCACCTTACCGACAACCAGCGCTTAATTTGTGGGGGTGGTTGCCAGTGCCCAACACCAGCACTCTTTTTTGGGCACCGGAACTCATGCGGAGCCAGCGCACGTGACATTGCTTTGTTTGTTCTTCCACCTCGCTTTGCTTCGATTATAAATCATGGGGCCTCATTACGAGTTTGGAGGCGGCCATGGTGCTATTAGCACCATGGCCGCCTCCAAACTGGATTCCATTACTGGGTTCCTGCAATGCGGACTTACCGGGTCATTCCGACATAGGAGGACCCGGTAATTCCTCCTTGCAGGAATCATTCCCCATTCCCATTTGAGCCCCCGTAGTATCAGTGGGAATGGGGAAGGAGGTAATAATGGGCACAATACAAGTGGACCATTATTACCTCCCTCTTCCCCTCGCAGGACCCGAAAAGACGCCTGGTTTTACCAGAAGTCTGGTCTGGGTCCCGCAAAGGGAACCTCGTAATCAGCGCTCACGGAATGAAGGGTGCCGGTCCCGTACCGGCACCCTTCATTCCGTGAGCACCAGGGTCGTAATGAGGCCCATTGGGATTTGTCATTCTGATCTCGATCTCTCTCGTGCATGCAGGTTGCAGGCCATGGTTGGCTGGGCCTGGGAGGGGCCAGCAATAGCAATGAACAACAAACTGTTACAAACAGCCAATGAAAGCTACCATTCTGTTGTTACTATGCAGTATTTGATACATTCTGTATAGTAACACAGAATGTGCTGATTTCATTGGCTGTTCATCAGAGCCAGTGAAATTACATGCTGATGTGTTGTTGTTGCCACAGGAGGCAGCGCGGCGCCACCTTCATTTCACGAGTTACTGTGAAGGTGTAGAGGTGTGGCGTCATCGGTCCTGACTTGTGAGCGAGAGAGCATGCCCTGCTGCACTGCGTGGTGCAGCCTAGTTGCTTCCTGGGGCCCCCTCTGCCTGCTTTTTCATTTGTGCGGGTGCCAGTGTGCGCACCCGCCCCCCCCAGCCTGAGGCCCCGACAGGAGACCAAGTCCCAGCTGGCAAAGCAGGTAAGTCACTTGTTGCTGCGTGCGGTGCAGCCGGAGGCTGTCACAGTCAAGTGATCAGGCAAGGAAGGCCCAGGTCAGGGCCCGGGCAGCAGCATGGTCCCGTGGTGGTGTCCTGACAGCCCAGGAGTCAGGACCCCACCAGGGGCCCTTCCGGGCCCGGGCTTCTGTCTGTGTGACCTGTGTGTAGTGTGCTGCTGACTGCAGTCAGTGCCAGGCCCAGGCCAATTTCTGTGACCAGGGGCTGCCGGCTGCCGCAGACTGAGTCGGATGACTCTGCCGTGGGCGGCCGGGCCCGTGGATTGTGCCCGCAGTATGTTTTTTACTTTTTTCTTTGAAAACCTGACCTTCCGTGGGGCCGGTGGCCGGGGCCCCGCCCCACAGAAGGTAGGTTTTAAAAGACATAACTTATTTTGAGTGGCGGCTGTGGCCCATCACTTCGAAACTGATGGGCCCCATCTGCCCAAATATACATTTTTTCTTTTAAAATCTTACCTTCCATGGGGCCGCTGTGCCGCGCACCTATTTTTGTCATCATCAGGCTCAGCATGGCCGTAGCGGTGGTGGCCCCATGGAAGGCAGCCTAAGTGATTGAGGCAAGGCAGGACAAAGCCAAGGACCGGGCAGGGCACGGGCGGCAGCTTGGTCCTGCTAGTGTCTGTCACAAAAAGAATGAATTGTCGTTTGTAACTTTGGCCACTTTTTCATTGGTGCTGAGCCCGACTCGAGACAATTGTATGCCCCAGTCCGACCCTGGATAGCATTCATCTAAGCGAAACATGAACTGTGAATTTTTGCCTGGGTGTTTCCGTTCTTCCTTTTAATGTTATCGGCCTCAATAGTTCACAAACGAGCTTCAGCGAGGGGACCCGGAACGGTGCACGTATTGGGCCGAAACCGAACTGGTTGCACTTCGCGAGAAAAGCCAATGAAAAGACGAACTTCTGAAATGCCTTTTCAGGCTTAAAGATACACACATGGAAACTAGAAGGGGATAAACATGGTGCACGTGCCCACTAATCTGTCGTCATAAATAAAAGCACTAGTTGAGTATTCGTGTATAATTCTCAACCGTCTTTTGCTGTCATTTCTTTACATAATTCCAGCGCATGTTTTATATCCTGATGTGTGGTTTATACACCAGATGTGGCCCCTTAACCTGGGTACAATGTGCTCCGAGCATGTGCTCCAAATGAGAGCACATGCAATCCTCAGATAGGAATCCTCAGATAGGGAAGTGGGTGTCTGTTACACCCCGCAGTTTAGTGAAGTATGTCAAGAACATGTCAGTGGGAAGGAGGTATCCGAATATGCATTCTCCTCTGGCTCCTGAATATTGGGTGACAAAAAATATTTCATTTTTTAATATGTGTTAAGGTGGAAAGAGGCCCTAAAGCCGAAGTAGCACAGGCTGTTGATTTCACGACGTCTTGCAGAAATGACTTTTTCCAAGTTATACAACACCATGCTCATGCTTGAAGGAAGGGTGAAGGGGGATGCATTTATGAGATGTGATGACTGATAAGGGCTTGAGAGTAAATTGATTACACAAAACACCTGGATGAGGTGACTGAAGAACAGGCTGAGGGAGGGTGCTCTTCCTGGAGGTAACCGATTAACAGTACTTGGTTACTTTAACAGACTGTCAGATGGGGCAGAAGGGGTAGAGACAAATACAGTGCAACAGTGACTGAAACAGAATTCTTTTTTATTTATTTGCATTTTTAAAGCACTCACAGAGCCCGGGGGCATCGAGGCGCAGTTACAGGAGGAGCATGTCTTAGTTGCGTATTTACTACTAGCCTGTGCCAGCAGTTGCTGCAGCGCCAAACATGTGACATGGAGCAGAAGCTTTGTGATGGGCTGGTGGTGGGCTGATCTAGGTAGGTTTAGCACTGAACTGGGGCGGCAGGCGCGCCCGCGCTGAGGGCGACACTGCGCCTGCACTGAGGGCGTCGCTGCGCCCGCGCTGCGGACGCCGCTGCGCCCGACATTATGGGGCCAATATTTTTTGGGCACTGGCACTTATTTTTTTTACAAATTAAAAACTGCCGACAACCAGATGAGGGTCCTGGAACATATACCTCCAGGTCCTTGAGAGTCAGACCCATCTGGAGTCGAGCAGTAAGTGTCCATGTGTACTGATTGGATGTAGTGCATGTTGAGGTGTGCCAGAAGTGTGCAGCTTGGACATATGTCTGGAAAGGCCCATGTATGGTTGTGTATGTGCAGGGACATGAGCCTGTCGCATGTGAGTCCAGTCATGTGTGAGGCACATAAATGATGTATGTGTTCAAATGCATGATTCACAAATGCATGTGGGGATGCACACATATTAGCATTTCTGTGTATGTATTGTGGCATGGTTGGGGTGTGACACATGGATGCTGATTCCACCTTCATGTACTTGCACGGCATACATGTGCGTGTGTGTTTGACATGTGTGCGAATGTGATGCGCCATGGATGCATGTGACACAGACATGTGGGAACCCGATTGGCAGATGTGACATAGTTGCCGATGATTACACTGTGACAGTTGGTGGAGATGTACAGATGCATGTATGTCTGGTGGCCTGTGTGCATGTGTTTGATACTCCCCTTGTTGCATGTGATGTCAGGCTAACCTTCTGATGTTCATGATGTTGTATGTGGATGGATGCTGATGCCTGCTGCAACATTCCTGTTAATTTGCGCATGTGTGCGGGTTCAAATGATATGTGTGTTGGGGAGTGTGATGCCATCTGGGATGTTTGACACTGCCACTCATGTGAAAATTTCATGTGTGTATCAGACCATTCTACAGTGCCCTGATGCCTGTGTTCTGTCTCTCCCTGTCTGCAGCGTTATCTGAGTTTTACATGCGATAGGCCCGGCACATGCGGGGTACGTGTATTCCAAGGGGTGCGTGGGAAGTTTTACATGAGTTTTCGCTGGCACGAGCGGAGTACATGTATTCCGAGGGGTGTGCAAGGAGTTTTACACGTGTTTTCGCTTGTGGGAGCGGGGTACGTGTATTCTGAGGGGTGCGTGGGGAGTTTTACACACGTTTTCGTGGTTGGGGGGCTGTATGCTGGTCCACTGGCCTTTGTGCCATGTAGTGGATTTCTGCGATGTTTTTGGTACATGGGGCAGGGTTGGGGGAGTAACTGGCACTGCTGCAGGGTCGCTGTGCCACACTGCGCCACGGCTGCTTATGGATGTATCAATCCATGAATACGCTGTGCGCCTAAATGGGTTTTGGCGCACGCGGCTGGCGCAGATTGCCGCACGCGCACTCTGTGCGCCAGCCACATGCGCACTTATGCGCCGAAATCTAAGAATTACCCCCTATGTCTTTTTATCAGAGAAATCAGTTTAAGATTAAGCACAATGAAATACCATTTTACAAACAGATGTTTTTGGCCTTGAAAAAGGAAGCTTAAGATGAAGAGTGAAGCAAATGTTGGCCTGTTCTGCCAAAGTGACAAGAAATAGGGAAGAAATCAAACTGATATTCAATAGTGCACACCTAGATAGATGTGTATTTTCATATCCAAGTCCATTAATTCAACAATTTTTTGGGTGCAGGGGAGTTATCCAGCCTTGACACAAAGCTGTTACTAAATATATGAAAAGGTGTCCAATCTTTGGACACTCTCTTCCCCTGCTCACCTTGATGCTGATAAAACAGCAACATATTTGAGTAATAGAGCAGATTCACGGTTGAATCAAAAGAAAACACCATCAGCAATCCCATTTATCTCTTACAATTTGCTTTATTCCTTAATGTTCAGATGGCAACCCAAGGTGCTTGATTCGCTTTGGGGCTATCACCCTCTTCTTCAGGAGCAAAACTGCAGATACAAACATAAACAGACCACATTTATTTATTTATTTATTACATGTATTGTACGCCCAGACCCGGAGGTATCATGGCATAGTTACAGACAGTGGGTAATTACAATCTTTATATTATAACAGCAGAACACAACAAAAGTACATTCTTTATATTAAAACAGAAGAACACAATGAAGCAATGTTAATGTTGCATACAGTGTATATACAAGAGGAGGGTGGAGGTCTCGTCGGTATGGGTTAGGGGCCTTGGCTCAATGTAATATTGATTGAATAACCAAGTTTTCAATGATTTTTTGAATTGTGGGTAGGATGTTTCATTCTTGATATTGGTAGGTAGGGAATTCCAGTGTCTAGAAGCAAGGACTTTGAAGCTGCTGCCCCCCACTTTCTCTCTTTTATATCATAGGATTTCGAGGTGTGAGTTGTTATTGGATCTAAGGAGGCTGGTCTTAGATTTCATCACAACTGTGTTGATGAGGTATTTGGGAGATTTGTGGCAATACATTTATGCAAAATGCTTAGGGTTTTGAATAGTATCCTGGCTTGGATGGGGAGCCAGTGATTGTCTCTCCTGATATTTGAGATGTGTTCAGATTTTTTTATGCCTCAGGCAGCTCGGAGAGCTTTATTCTGCATGAGTTGAAGTTTGGCTATATTGGTTGTGGATGTACCAAGGAAGAGGATTTACAATAGTCGAGCTTGGAAAGTATAAGCGCTCTTGGTAATGTGACGCAGTTATCAGGTGAAAGGAATTGATGACTTAGGGAGATGAGTTTGGAGGTATAGGAGGTGGAGGAAGCTAGGGTATTAACTTGTTTTGACATAGTTAAGGTGGTGTCTAAGTAGACACCTAGTATCTTGACTTGTTTAAGTACTGGGATTGTGGTGCCATCAATGATAAATGATTTGTAAACAGGCTGAAGAGAGTCAATTCTGGAGGATGAGCCTAATATGAGTAGCTCTGTTTTATCATCTTTGAGGCAAAGGCTATTGTTAGCCATCCAGTTTTGGATAAGTGAATAGATTTGGTTGAGGAGCAGTGAGTCGTGCTTGTGGTTGCCTGTTAGTGGGATGAGAGTCTGGGTGTCATCTGCAAAGTTGGTGTAGATGACACCCATGGCATCAAGGGCTGCAAAGAGCAGCTTAGTATAGGCGTTGTGCAGGGTGGGGGATAGGCAGGAACCTTGTAGGACGCCTACAGGAACTGGTATGGGGTCAGCTGATTCTTTACCGATGGACACTCTTTATGTCGTATCTGCTAAAAAGGATTTCACCCAGTCAGTGGCATCATTACACAGATTGAAGTTCTTGGCTAGTGTGCAGCAAAGTTTGTCATGGTTGACCAAATGCCACTGAGAGGTCCAGTAGCAATAGTAGGTTTCTCCCTTGGCATCCATTTGGATCTTCAGGTCGAGAAGGGCTGTCTCTGTGCTATGATTAGGGCAGAATCCTGACTGTCGGTCCCTCAGTAGTTGGTGATGTTCTAGGTGGTTTTGTATCTGGGAGTAAGCTATTTTATCAATTATTTTTAGGAGGAACGGACCGTTGCGATAGGTAAGTAATTTGTGGGGATTGATGGATCTAGGGTCATTTTTTTAGGAGGGGGGGTCACCTGTGCTTTTTTTATGCTGGTGGGGACTGTGTTGGTATGAAAGGAAGCATTAACAAATTCGGTGATGATAGGTGTGAGGGTGGGGGCGCAGAGTTTGACTGGGTGGGATGGGAATTGGTCTTCTTTGCAGTTGGAGGCTTTTAGTTTGGCTATGGTGTCTGACACTTCTTTGTGTGAGACCAGTGTGAAGTAAAATGGAGTGCCAGGAGTGGTGTTAGATGGGTTTGATGTGATGGTGGGTGGAGGTTTTCCCACTTGGGGTGTTTTTTGCTATCAATTTTCTTTTGTAGTAGTAGGATTTTAGATGCTAAGGGATCTTGTATTGTGCTACACCAGGCTTTGCTGGTGTTACTGGGTGTTATAACTTGACATGGATTTTCTAGCTCTCTAAGGATATAGAACAGTTCTTTTCTGTCTGAGGAAGCATTGGTGATGTGAAGGTTAAATGCATTGGCTTTTGGGGTGATTATAGCTGATTTGCATTTTTTGTTAGCTTTATCAAAGGCTTTTGCTGATTCTGGGGTGTTTGTTTTCCTGTGGAGGTGCTCGAGCGATCTTTTTATGCATCTCAGGGAGACTAGTTCCTCTTTGAACCAGAAACAAGATCTTTTATCTGGCCTTCGAGTTGTAGTGGTGATGGGAGCAAGTAGATAAATAATATGGGTGAGACTTTGTTGGTAGCGTTCTGCTAGGTAAGCAGGATTGTTGGTGTCTGGAGTTGTATTGGCTAGTGATGCATTCAGGGCGGCGGAGAGGTTGTCTACTTAGAGCTTTTTGATATTTCTGGTTTTCGATGGTATCCGTTTTTTTGGGGATAGTGTGGTCTATGATGTTGTTATTCAGTGTAAAATGGATAATGAAATGATCTGACCACTCTACAGGGAGGATAAAGTCAATAGTGACTTGTGAGTTAAGAGTGAGGAGCCAATCCAGAGTTCTTCCTTTGGAATGGGTGGGTTCATTTATCAGCTGTGCAAAATTCATATCTAACATAGCTGTGTGGAAGGCTGATGCATCAAGATCTAGGGGATCACTGAAGCCTAAGTTAACTTCTCTGAGAATGATACATTTAGTGTTAGGCTTGATAATGGGAGTTAATAGTAGACGAATTTCCAAATTTGGGTGAGTGTTTTTATTCGGTGATCTATACATTACCAGGAAATTGGTGGTGGTTTTAGGGTTGGATGTTAATTTTGCTAGTAGTAGTTTGTAGCCCTGTATTTGTTCCATTGGGCTGGTTCTGATTTGCAAGCTCATTCTGGCTATTAGGGCAAGTCCGCCTCCTTGGGTGTTTGTCCTTTCTGTCCTGAGGATGCCGAATCCTGGAGGGATAGCAACAGTTAAGAGTGGACCTGCAGCAGGGTGTAGCCATGTTTCTGTGACTACCAGGATATCAAGTTGTTGGTCCACAATGAGGTCATGGATTTCTATAGCATGAGCTCTGAGAGATCGCGCATTGATAAGTGCTCCCTTGATAGTGGATATGGGTTCACGGTGCGACTGTGAATTACCTGGTGTATTACCTGGGTTGGGGGTGTGAATATTGGTTTTGGAATTGGTTTGCTTGGAGTGGTCTTTGTATTGGCAGCTATATGAGATGGTATCTGTTTTGGTGGGTGTGTTTGTGGTTGTGGTGAGTGTGGTGGCTTGGTGGGTGGTTTTAGTTCTAGCTCTAAGTCTATTGATCCTGTCAATACCCAAGGTGGGTATGGTCTTGTTGTTTGTCTCATTAGGTCGGGGGTGATTGGAAGATTTGTGATTGAGGCTAGGGATGGTTAGGACTACTTTATTTGCAGTGTTGGAAGAAGTACTGTTTGGGGGTGCAACTTGTATGGGGAATGGAGGTAGTGAAGGAAAGAATGGGGTAGATCATGGTATCGGATGGTGGCGCTGATATCCCAGTCTGGCTAGTCCTTCATCGATCTTGATTAAGTATCCTCTTGTGCATGGAGTGGAATGGGGTATCACATAGAAAGGGAATATATGATAGTGGTCAGGAAGACCAACATTATGTGGATGAGATTGGCTGCGTTCAGTTCAGTCACTATTACAAAATAGGCTAGTGCGGCTAAGGAGCTGTTGCATTCAATTCAATCACAATTGCAAGATAGGCCAGTGTTTCTAAGGAGCTGCTGCATTCAATTCAATCACATTTGCAAGATAGGCTAGTGCGGCTAATGAGCTGCTGCATTCAATTCAATCACAATTGCAAGATATGCTAGTGCGGCTAAGGAGCTTCTGCATTCAATTCAATCACAATTGGAAGATAGGCTAGTGCAGCTAAGGAGCTGCTGCATTCAATTAATCACTATTACAAAATAGGCTTGTGCGGCTAAGGAGATGCTGCATTCAGTTCAGTCACTATTACAAAATAGGCTAGTGCGGCTAAGGAGCTGCTGCATTCAATTCAATCACAATCGCAAGATATGCTAGTGCGGCTAAGGAGCTGCTGCATTCAATTCAATCACAATTGCAAGAGAGGCTAGTGCGGCTATGGAGCTGCTGCATTCAAATCAATCACAACTGCAAGAGAGGCTACTTGGGCTAAGGAGCTGCAGCATTCTAATCATGTGGCTATTCACAAAGTTTGTATCAAACGTATGAGGTTATACCCACCTGATGCATATGCTGGGTTATATCTTTATACGTTGTCGAGGAGAGTAAATTAGGGCACAGTGTAGCTCTGGGAGAACTGCTTGAAGATAGCTACAATCAAGTTTTAAGATTGCGTGCCCAATAGGGTTAAGATATTGATAGTTCTGTGGTGGAGTACATACTGTAAGGATAGAACGAGCAGCGAGCGTGCTCCTGTTTGCGCATACCTGCGCGGATAGGCGATGACAGGCCTGGCCCTTGCTCTGCAGCCCTTCCTGTGCCGGCTCTCGCCTTCCGGTGGGGCAGTGGCAAGGAAGTGGGAGCACGGGAGAATAGGGAGCAAAATCGTTGTTTGGTTGCTTAGCAACCTGAACGCATCGTGGCGGCGGCCATTTCAGAAGCACCATATGGGGATCCCAGCCATGATTTCGGTGCAAGCGTGAAATGGTCTGAGAAGGACACAAACACGGTGCCTCGTGTTGGATGGGGCAAAAGACATGACTTCGCTATTAAGCATGTCGGAAGGCTGCGTTGCGTTGAGGGGCTTCACCTTCAATGTAGGCAGGATGATGAGTGGGTCAAAAAATGGCTCGAAGATCAGTCCTGCAGTATCCAGGCTGGAGAGAGAGGGCTCCTGCCCTTCTCCGACTGGAGTAGAAATGGAAGGAGGACAGGCGAAGACAGGCCTGGCCCTTGCTCTGCCTTACATATAACTCTCTGTATACATTAATTGAATATTGCACATAATGATCACCATATAACCAACAGTAAACACTAGTGATTATCATGCCACAAAATCCACAAATGTCTGATTTTAGAGGAAGAATATTTGATCTGTGGTTCAAGTGCGAAATGTATTCAAAGATATATAGTCACCACTACCTTCTAGGGTAATTCCAAACATACTAGAACAGCACTGACGTACAGTGCAACATCCCAGGAATCATCAATATTCTTAAGAAAGTAAGGAACCAGAACAAAGTTCCTGAAACAACCTATACATATGTCTTATTAGTACCAGTGTTCTAAACAATTACCTACTTCCATCTCAATGCCGTACATGCAACCAATGCTGCCCACGTTGTCCACACTCGACCCCTCTTACCTAACTATGTACAACCTGTAATTTTCTCTGCCGCTAAAGCTCAAGCATCTCGGTCTGCAGAAAACCCTGCTAGCAGTCCTATGAAAAGCACTTCCTCGAGCGGTCACATGACAAAGTTCAACATTGTGTCCCGCAATAATCCTCAGAACCTAAAAATCCTAAAAATGTGGGCATGTGGATCAAAGGCATATGAGAAGCTGCCACCTGAGTGGGGAGGAGTATGCTCATTGGTACATATCAACATGCCCTTGTTGTTGGTAGCCAAATAGGATGTGAAACTCGATGAGTTCCAGAAGATGGATAACAAGGAAGAGATCGGTCAAGATAGCCCCTACCGCCCAGTATAGAAGGAGGAGAAGCAGGATGGATTGAGCATAGGGAAAAGATGGGGGAATTACTTTTCACAGGCATCAGACATGGCACTGGATGAGATTCCAGCAGAATACAGGCTATTTAGCAGGACAATGATGTTCTTTGCATTAATAATACCAGGAATACAGATGTACACAAATGCCAAATGGCTATAGATCCCTCGTTGGGAGCTGATGGTAATGATTAACTCAACAGTGAATGGATTCAATGTCATAAAAGAAGATCTCAGAGCAATAAGGCTGGTGGCATTCCAGAATAAATATGTTCTGGATCTCCTCACAGCCATGGAAGGAGGAGTTTGCACAAAAATAGGGAGTTCCTGTTGCACATTTAACCCAGCTAAGGACGAAGATAACCAAACTCTCTCAGATGAAATTGCACAGTTGGCACAGATGCATGCGAAGATGGAAGATGAAGCATGAGGAAGGACACAAGCTGGCTAGCATACATGTGGTCATGGATGCCATCATGGCAAGCAGATGGACTGAAGGTGATAGCAAGAGCACTTGTGCTGGGAGAAGCATCCGTGCGTGAGATCAAGATCTGCTTAGCAAGGTGCAAGAATACAGCAGAAGAAGCAATTGGAATGCAAAACCTGATGGATGTCAACATAGGAGGAACACAAGATGAGATTGTTTTAGAAAAGGCAAGTTGAGAGCAAAGATTGCACAGTGTGAACTATTTCCAGCAGGAACCATAAAACTGGACCATCCACATGATCCAAAGTTCTATAAAGGGAAGTGGGTTTGGTGCAACCCTGAAGGAGTATGCTGTTACATGCACTGGTCATTTGATGACCACACAAACTATTATGGCAACCTCAGAGGAATAATGAAGATTTGGCATCCAGAGCAAAAGGACTGTCATGTAAGGATGTGGTGGTCAAGTCGACCAGAAGGGGTCTGAAGAGGGATTGGCAAATTTGCAAGGAGATATTGTGAACGCCCATACTATTTCAGACCAATTCCTAGTGCTCCAATAATTGATAAGTATGTTGAGAGGTACCCACTCAGCCAGCCCTACAGATCAGGAGTGGTACACATCTTCCCCAGAGTGGATGAGGAGCCTCAGGCTGCAACTAAAGAGACCTCAATTGACAGTATTGTCTAAAGTGCTGAGAAGCCATGTTACTGACGTTGTTAGAGACACCACGACTTAGCAGTGTTAAACAGGAAGCACACATGCCATTCACACATCAGGACACAACACACACACTTGAATACATGAAGAACACAAGCACACATTTCTATAGTTATAGGACAGATACATATACATATTGCCATTCCTTTGTTATTTTGTCATTAGCTGAATAAAGCAGCGCAGAAACCGCAAGAAGCAAGAGATCCTCAGTACAGCTTGCAGATACATATGTGCAATTAACCTTATGGAACTGCAGGAGCACCTATGGGATCTGACAGAGCCACGTGGGACTAACATATGAAGATTATAGAATAGCACGGACACTGTAGGAATGACATGATGGTTTAAAAAAAATTACAGCAGGCCACAAGCCTCTCAGCAAGAGCTAAGCTGAGGTGAATTTAGACTGGACAAGAGCAGCGTGAGAGGCAGGACCCGCTGCCAAAGCTACTAGATATGAGTGAAATTCCATTCCCTTAATAACAGTAACACCAGCTGCAATAGTGAAAACAATTCTTCATAATTCAGAGCTGCAGAAGCTCCAAATCATGGTCTCTGAACGCGGGACCCGGTCGACTCAGACAATGGACAGAAACCAATGCTGGAAAAGGGAGTCAATCTCATGCCACCAGACAGAAGCTTGCAACAAGGATGTTACAATGTGAGACAAGTGTTGCACGAGATGAACATGCACTCTCATACTCTAGGGTGGTACACACAAGTTACAATGCAGACACATAGTCATTATTACCTTGAGAAGGTACACCAAAATCTGAGAACCATTGTGCATCCCAGGCATGGGGAAATCAGCTCTAGCCAATTACAGTTCAGACTTCTAGGGGTGTGTAGCAATGGGTAAGGATAAGACCCACACACTGCAACATTGTTCATAGATAGTAATTTGGGGATGGACCAGGCCGGCCACCTGACATGCAAGAGCCAGAGAAATAACTCATATAGGGGATTATATAGGTTATTAGGCTGCTGATGACCAATCCAGTAGGCCGATAGATTTTCCGGAAAGGGGCCCAGGATGTGACGTCACTAAGAAGCCACTTCAGGACTAAACTACCTGCGAGCCAGGAGACATTGAGATGTCTGCGGATTTCTTCTATCCCTGCACTGATCCCTGTTGGTTTTGGCTGTAATAAATCACAGTTTGAACTTGCTGTCTGGCTGGGTCTACGTTCCTTTTGGGGGAAGGTGCTGGGCATACCAAGAGTCCGCAAACTCCTAGTAACCCTCAAACCTACCTCAGATTCTGTCCCAACAACATATTAGTATCATACTTGCCCAATGTGGGTTTTCTAATTAAATGTCTTTTCAAATACATACATAAAGATGTTATCATAGGCTGGGGCCATTGCTAAACCCATAAATGTCCCAGCTTCTTGAGCATAAAATGGCCCCTGGTATTGAAAGTAGTTGTTAAATAAGATGATGTTAATCAGTGCAATAATAAACTGCATACTACCTCTCACTGTTTCCGTATTCAGGAGCATCCACTCAATGGCCTCGATTCCTTTGTGGGGAATGGACGTGTATAGACTACTCACATCAAGTGATAAGAGTAAATGATCCTGCCCCAGTACCATTTATATAGTTCAAAGAATCTGTGATACCTCTCAAATATGTGGGCATTCCTTGGACTAGTGGTTGTAAAATTTTGTCCACAAAAATTGCTATGGGATTGAAGATGCTCTCTGTATCCACCACCATAGGTTTAAGCAGTGGTCCTGTTGAGTGTTTGTGAATTTTTGGAAGACCATAAAAGACTGGTGTTATATGAAACCGATTAATACAGAAAACATGTTTTGTCACTAATACATTAATTATTGAATGCTTTGTCCACAACTGTCTGGATTAAAATCTTAATCTTGTTTATTGTCTCATGGTCCAACATATTATATGTAGATTCATCCCTCAACAGTATAAGGCAACTCTCATGGTAATATGAGGAGTGCATAATGATTATGGCTCCCAACTTATATACTGGAGTTTTGCCTTCTTGTTTTCTAAGTAATTTATATACAATGCTTATTTGGTTCACCTCTGCACTTTAAAAAGGCTGGAAGACAATGGCCCTCATTATGAGTGTGGCAGAAAGGCAACAACGGCGCCGGTACTGCTACCGGCGCTGTTGTTACCTCTCCACCACACTACGAGTTCTGCTTGCGGGTGCCGGACTGCACGCCTGGTCTGACCAGGCATGCAGACCGGCACCCGCGATCAGAACTCATGCTTGCAGCAACACCGTCATTAACGGTGCCGGTGCAACCATGCTCCCAACCCCCATTCTGCCCTATGGGGAAAATGGGTATCGGGAGGCCGGCCATAACGGCATCCGTGAATGGGCAATTATCGGGTACGCCAAACACGTCATGACCCGGTTATTGCCCATTCGCGGGTGCTGGAAAAAAACAACTCCCGTGGCAGCCGTGCCCTTAATAAGGGCACGGCTACCGTCAGGGTTGTAGTGAGGGCCAATGTGCTTTTTCTTGGAACACAAGAATGTATTTGCACTTCATGTTGATTTTGAAATAGACCTGACTCAGGCCTCTTCATTATCGCAATTAAAGATCACCACAACAAATTACAGATAGATATAAAGCAGGAACAAATAACTGTTAGCATTTCTCTACAATTCTTCATCTCTGCCAAGTATTTACTGCAAACCACCTGGGTAGGAGAAAGAGTCACTAGCCAATGGGAACAGGCTGGAGGAAACACATCTGCTTTTGTCAGCCCAGCCAGAGTTCAAAGTAAAAAGTGACTTGCTCTTTGTCTGTGTGATGTCTTTCCCTCAAAATGTAATCCAGTATTTTTTCAGAGATGTTTAAAGTCAGTAGAACCCCACAGCTGTGCTGCTGTTGCAGCTACTGGACTCCACTGAACTTTTAAATAATCTTGGCACACAAACAAGCTGTCTTTCCATGGGTCTAGCAAATGCACATTGTGCTCAGAAATCACATTCTCTTTAAACCTGAAATCTAATGTTCATTGGTGTTCCCACAATGACTCTCATCTTGACTCCATATTGGAATCAAAGCTAATGCATGTTTGAATGCATTACAGCGGGCATTAGGGTTTAAATGTTGATTTCTCACTAGTTGTTCTACCTGCATCAACTATACATTTCTGATGTTGTAAGGGGACTTCCTATGGTAGTTAATCTTCTGTAATTCAACCTCCACCTTTTTCTCAGCCATATTCAAAACAGAATTTTGAACAGGGGGTCAAAAAAATTTTTGGACGCATTTCCAGATTGTTGTAGTTAATGGAGGGTTCCTCCAATGGTGGCTGCATCTCAAAAACATTCTGAGGTGGATTTTTTTGAAAGAGTTTGTGTAGAATAATTTTCCCTTCAAATATGGTGGCTTTTTAAGTAGGGACAAAGAAAAGTCCTTGATTTCGAACTTATAAATGTCCTGTAGTCAAGGATTTACTGGATATATTGACCACAATATTCACTTTTATTCTTAATTGTTTCTTTGTCGTTTTGACCTTTTCACCTCACCTTGTTTTTTTCTCTGTTCTAAAAATGGAGCTACTTCTTGGTGGGACATTGAAGTACTCGTCCCTGTTGCCCCTGGCAATGCTATCTCTACCGGAGGTATCAAATTGGTGATGGATGTTCCTGGCATCTGTTTTTCACTAGAGAGACCATCCCCTGAACTACTTTTACTACTTTTATCTATACTTTTATCTATACTCGATTGACATGAGTGGGGTTTGAAAAATCTATTCTGATTTCTGTGTGCATAGTAATCCTGTGAAGAATAGACTTTATTTCATTTATATAGTTGAATGCATCCCTTTCTCAGTGTTCTTTGTTAAATATCACATATATAAAAGGAAAGATTTTGATTGCTATCCTCCAAGATTGAATTGAATTCTAAGTCCGTCTTTAGTAAGTTCAATTGAGCTTTTAACTCTGTGATTTCCTTCTTGATGGAGTTCAAAGATTTCGAAAGGTCTACAATAGTGAGAAGAATCAAATGTAAAGAATACTTATTCAAGATTTGTTCCCACCTCTTAACAAATTCTACACAATCTTTGCATAGAGTTGGTCTTAAATAGACCCTAATACATTGTGATATTTTCTGTGATTTATAATACTCGCCAAGGTTGTCTTATGTAAATCAATTTGTCTGCGTCCTCATTGATATTTGCAGTTCTTTCCACATGTCCAATTAATGAAAGCATTCAACTAGCCTCCTCAGATGAGACAGGTCATTGATCTTTGAGAAGGACATTCTGTAATGGGAGCTACTGATGAAAATGTGTCACACTGAAAAACTGAGGCACTACAAACAAATCAAATAGATATTTAATAGTGCAAACCCAGAAAGATGTGTATTTTCATTTCCAAATTCACTAATTCAACATTTTTTGGGTGCAGGGGAGGAATTCCAGCCCTGACACAAAACCGTTATTAAATATATGAAAAGGTGTCCAATCTATGGACACTCCAGTGCCCTGCTCAAGTTGATAGAGATAAAACAGCAAAATATTCGAATAATAGACCAAATTCATGGGTGAATCAAAAGAAAAACACTCCCAACAAAGCCATGTATCTCTTTCAATTTTCTTTATTCCTTTATGTTCAGATGCCAACCAAAGCTGCTCGATGCGTTTCACGGATATCTCCCCCTTCTTCTGGGGCAAAATTGCAGATATAAACATAAACAGAGCACATGTCTTACATACAACTCTCTGTATACATTAATTGAATATTGCACATAATGATCAGTGTGTACCCTAGAGTAAACACTAGTGCTTATCAGGTCACAGATTTCCAGACTAAACCATGTGTTATACTGTGAGCATGCTTCCAAAATCCAAACCTTAATAGGAAAAGAATACAAATCTTAAGAACAAGTCCATAGTGATAGAACACCAATCTCACATGTGCCACCACCTCATAAAAACCCTTTGAGCATGAAAGCTCAACCGGTGTGTCACCATCAAAAAGTTGTAAAGATGATCTGCACTGACTTCCAGTGCACCATCCCAGGAATCATCAATATTCTTCAGAAAGTAATTAACAAGAACAAAGTTCCTGAAACAACATATACATATAACTTATTAGTACCAGTGTTCTAAAAAATGACCTACTACCATCTCAATGTCAAATATGCAACAAATGGATTCTACCCCTCTTACCTAGCTATATGTAGTTCAACCTGTAAATCTCTCTGCCGCTAAAGCTTGCTTGTCTCGGTCTGCCGAGTACCCTGCTGGCCGTCATATGAAAAGCTCTCCCTGGAGCAGTCACGTGAACAACCATGTATCCTTCAATAATACCAAGAACCTTAATCATCATAAAAATGTGGCACCCATCTTGGAGAGGATTGTTGAAATGGTATTTAAATATAATCAGTACTAAAAGAATGGTGAACTAAGGCACCCCAAAACAGATAATGGTTGCTCGACTAATTAAGAGTGTATGAAGCAGATTAAAAAGTTCTAAACAGAACCTATATAGAGAGCTAAGCAGAAGGCCAAAATCTGTCTCCCTCTATATTATTTCAAACAAAATTGGAAAAGACACATTCAATCCGTGTTCATTTTTAAATAAACACATGCCAAACGGCAAAAATTAACAACAAAGAACTGCCTATCCGCTATTTTTCACTGTTTCGAAATAAACACAAAAGTCAATCTGGAGAACCAGAACAGCAATACTCACAGTACAAGGTACACTAAGTCTAATAGTACCCTCTCCAAATCAGTTAGCAGATCCTGGTATTGCCAATCATAATACATCGGGGCAGGTCCAGAGGCTACAGTAAATCATCATATTTGTCCTCTACATGTGATATGATATAAGTCATTTATAATGTGCCTGTACACAAGTGTTTCTAGGCGTGACAAGACAAGGAAGAGAGGACAGAAGGAGGACAAAACAACGCTCTTACTAGGCCTTGTGTCAATCAGATCATGCAAGCGTTGGGGGCAGGGGGAGAAGTGCCACAGGGGACGATGAAGGGAGAGTGCAAGTAACTTGTAAGTACAGCTGTGAGGTGGCTAGTAAGTGCAGGGAGTCAGGGAACTGAAGGTTACAGATACAGTCCCTTAATTGGATGGGAGGTCCTGAGGCAGTGCAAGGGCAACCAGTCATGTAGGAGCCTGGTCCTGTAAGTTCAGTGGGTGGCTGGGTAACCAGTATGCACAGCAGAAAGGGACATCAGCAAGGGAGAGGGAGACAGAAAGTGGAAGTAAAAAGGAAGGTCTTGAGTTGCTTCCGGAACCTTAGGGAGTCCTGCTCAAGTTTGAGAGAGGCAGGGAGGTTGTTCCAGTGGGAGGTCCCAGTCAAAGACAGAGATCTACCCCGCACTCTCTACCTGGAAAAGCGTCTGACCCTCAGAGAGTTGGAGGTGGATGAGCGGAGGGCTCGAGAAGGAAGATGCATAGTAAGAGAAACTTGGATGTAGTGTGTTGCCCAGCCCCAGAAAGCCTTGTGGACCACACAGAGGGTCTTGAACTTGATCCTTGCAGCCACAGGAAGCCAGTGGAGAGCTTTCAGGGCTGGACAGATATTATCCCTGGGCTTGAGACCAAGGACAAGTCTTGCAGCCCTGTTCTGGATAAGCTATAGAGGGTGAAGAGTAGAGGCAGGCAGATTAACAAAGAGGCTTTTGCAGTAGTCCAGCCTAGAGTACCTGCGCTCTGGCGACAGTGAGCTTCTGGGGGAAGGTGAGAAACAGAAGAATACCTCAAAGGAGGTGCAGCTGATAGTGTGACTTCTTATAGACATCAGAGATGTGAGGGAAGAAGGAGAGGGTGGAGCCTCACTGGAAGGAGCAGGTAGAGGGCTCAGGGCAGTAAGCCAGTGAGAGAGAGTGGGGAGGCGGGAGCAGGAGTACCAATGAGGAGGACCTCAGTCTTACTAGTGTTGAGGCAGAGGTTCTTGGAAGCACACCATTCCTGAATTGCAGACAGACAGTCAGACATTAGAGACGGAGCAGTATACACTGAAGGGAGTCTGAAGGGGAGCTGAATGTCATCCACATAACACTTCACATTGGAGCAGAAGGTAGAGATGCGGTGGGCCAAAGGTGCCAGGTAGTGGTTAAGTAGCCAGGGAGAGAGGTTAGACCCCAGCAGAACACCAGAAATAGAGAGAGAGAAAGACCCAAGTTGAACCTGGGAGGGTTGATCAGTGAGAAAGGAAGTCAACCAGGCAAGGGCCTAACCAGAGATACCCAAGTTGTCTCAAGGACGATTGAGTGGGATGGTGTTTGACTGTGTTGAAAGCAGAGGATAGATAAAGAAGAATGAGGACAGAAGGAAGGTTATAGTCAAGATTGGAGAGCAAGTCTTCATGGTGTCAGAAGAGCAGTTTCCATGCTTCTGGCTGCTCTGAAGCCAGAGTGGTGGTCATGGAGGCAACCAACAGATTCATTATGTAGATTAAGCTGGGAGATGGCCAGCTTTTCCAAGAGTTTGCCCAGGAAAGGAATGATGGAGATCAGGTGATAATTAGCCAGAGAGGAATGATCATCAGAAGTCCTCAAAGAAGGGGTGCACAAGGGAGCACCTAAGGGGAAGGGAAGGTTCCAGTGACAAAAAAGTGATTGCAGAAATTGGCCAAGGCTGGACCAAGGGAGTCAATGTAGTCCTTAATGGTTCTGGAGGAGCAGGTGAGCACCTGCTTTGACAAGACTTTCATAGATCGGACTTGTCTAGAAACATCGTCAGGAGTGAAAAGGGGGAAGGAGGAGAAAGGAAAAGGGGAAGTGGCCAGTGAGGGGCCTAGAATGGTAGAGGGAGAGGAAGAGGAGGCAGAGAAAGAGAGAGTGGCCAGGATGTCCTGAGGCTTAGTGGTGAAATGCGATGCCAAGGCTGTGCAAAGCGCCTGGGAGGGACAAGGAGATGTGGAGATTGCATCAGGATTGGCCAGCCCCTTGCAGATTTTGAAAAGTTCCGCTCAGTTGCTAGTGGCTGCAGAGAAATGTTCTTAGATGTAGGCTCTCTTCTTAGAGAGGACAGAGAGTCTGTATTGCCTTTGGAGTAGGCGGTGGGCTAGATTGTCAGAGGATGTGCTTGATGCCCTCCACTTCCTCCCTGCCACCCTACACTTGCGCTTAAGGGTGGCTAGATCAGAATCATACCAAGAGTTGCACTTGGATGAGAGATTCAAACGGATGTTCATGACCAGGGCAAGGACATCAAGACTGTTAGAGAGAGAGAGATGGAGGTTGGAAAGGGCTGTCTCAGAGTTTGAGTCAGCCAAAGGTGTAGGAGGAGGAGAGAAAGTAGCAGCAAAAGCCTCCACTGACACACTTCTTGGACCGGATGACCGAGAAGGTGAGTGGCAGTGCTGGGACCGGTTTAGCATGAGGGGCAGAGAGCAACAGGTGAGAGCAGAGATCTACATATCTACATACATGTTCCCAATATATACATGAAAGTATAGGGTTTCAAACATTCAAAATAATCCAATTCATATTCAGTTTGTAATGGCCCTCATGGGGAAGTCACTTGAACATGCCCATATCACTCTTCTTATGGCGTTCTGACATAAGTGAATTCCCTCATATGATGGCCTGATAGCACTGAGATATACATATCGCACCTCTAAGTTTGTAGATATTATAGCCCTTCCCAACATTCCCACAGCTATGCTCTTCATCAGTGATTTCTTATATAGTTTACATATCGTGCAGATCTTAAAGCCACAAACATGCTAAAAAGAGGTTTCCCAGTACCACCAGGGTACCCCATTTCAAATGAAACAATTTTGGCAAAAATCTTGGTTCAAACCCTTGCTGTACATAGTGTCCAGCAAATGAACTCAACATTTCTCGAAATTACTCGAAATTCAACATTTCTCTCTGGAATAGGCGTGTATTAAAGTTAGAGGGTTTCATCACTTCCAATATTGCACAGTGCATGTGTGCAATTGAATGTCTCTTCTCATTAAAGTGCCCTGCTACTGGTTATTTTAAATAGACTTAGGTTTGGTTAAGTACCTTATACTGTGAGCATTTTTGTTCTGGTTCTCCGGATTGAATATTATGTTTATTTTAAGATAGTGTAAAAGATGCACATAGGCAGTTTTTTGTTGTTAATTTCTGCCATCCTGTATGTGTTTCCTTAACAAATAACAGAAATGCAATGTGTCTTTTCAAATGTTGGTTGATATCATGTAGAGGGAGATAGATGTTGGCCTTCCCCTTTGCTCTCACTATAGTTTTTGTTTATACCTTTTGATCTGCGTCATACAGTTTTTACTTGTGGAGCACCCATTATCTGTATTGGGGTGCCTTAGTTCACCATTCTTTAAGTATTGGCTATACTTGAGTACCATGTCGACAATCCTCTCCAAATAGGCCACCACATTTTCACGATTTTTAGATTCTGGCCATTATTTCAGGACACATGGTTGAATTTTGTTCACATGACCACTCCAGAAAGTGCTTTTCATATGACCACCAGCAGGGGTATCGACAGACCGAGACACGCTATCTTCAGCAGCAGACAGAATCACAGGTTAAACTGCCCATAGTTAGGTAAGAGCGGTCGAGGGTGTACATCATGGGCAGCATTGGTTGCATATACGACATTGAGATGGTAGTAGGTAATTGTTTAGAACACTGATACTAATAAGGCATATGTGTATGTTAGGTCAAAAGGGTGGGTTTTATGAAGACTTTTGTGCATGGCTTACTACGTTTTAACATGTCCATCAAGGAAAAACCAAGACGGTTTATCTTATATTAAATATTCTTCTTTATTTCTAAGATGACATCAATATATCATTAGTGCCAACAATCTCCGCTAGGAAGCACGTGCTTGTGTTTCGCCCTTACTTGGGCTTTTTCAAGGCACAGTTTTGATATTTCTTACACTCTGATTATTGAGTGTTGTCCCAATGCGTATCTTACACATCCACGAGGTATTGTCCACATTTCATGATTAGCATAGTTTCAAACATACATTCCTTTCATTACATATTACATGGTCAAGTATTCATTTTGACAAAACCAGTTTGATCTCTATATCAGACAAAGAGGGTTATTCATAGAATTCAGTGCAAAAGTGGTCCACGCGGCTGGCGCACAGTGTGCGCGTGCGACTTTATGCACTAGCCGCGTGCGCTAAAATCCATTTCCACGTACAGTGTGTTCATGGATTTTAGCCTCCAAAACGAGCCGTGGCGCAGTGACCCTGCAGCAGCGCCAGTTACGCCCCAACCCCTCCCCGTGCGCCATGCACAGCGCTCAAATCCCATACATGGCGCACAGGCCCCAAACCACGAAACGCCAGTAAAACTCCCTGCGCACCCCTTCGAATACATGTACACTCCAGCGCGGGGAGTTTCCCACGCGATTGGCCCTGTGCGAGCGGGGTACGTGTGTTACTGGGGTGCGTGGGTACTTTCACATGTGATTGGCCCTGTGCGAGATTGGTACGTGTATTACTGGGGTGCGCAGGAACTACCACACGCGATTGGCCCTGTGCGAGCGGGGTACGTGTGTTACTGGGGTGCATGGGAACTTTCATACGCGATTGGCCCTGTGCGAGCGGGGTACGTGTGTTACTGGGGTGCGCAGGAACTTTCACACGCGATCGGCCCTGTGCGAGCGGGGTACGTGTTTTACTGGGGTGCGCGGGAACTTTCACACGCGATTGGCCCTGTGCGAGCGGGGTACGTGTGTTACTGGGGTGCGCGGGAACTTTCACACGCGATTGGCCCTGTGCGAGCGGGGTACGTGTGTTACTGGGGTGCGCGGGAACTTTCACACGCGATTGGCCCTATGCGAGCGGGGTACGTGTGTTACTGGGGTGCGCGGGTTCTTTCACATGTGATTGGCCCTGTGCGAGATTGGTACGTGTATTACTGGGGTGCGCAGGAACTACCACACGCGATTGGCCCTGTGCGAGCGGGGTACGTGTGTTACTGGGGTGCATGGGAACTTTCATACGCGATTGGCCCTGTGCGAGCGGGGTACGTGTGTTACTGGGGTGCGCAGGAACTTTCACACGCGATCGGCCCTGTGCGAGCGGGGTACGTGTTTTACTGGGGTGCGCGGGAACTTTCACACGCGATTGGCCCTGTGCGAGCGGGGTACGTGTGTTACTGGGGTGCGCGGGTACTTTCACATGTGATTGGCCCTGTGCGAGATTGGTACGTGTATTACTGGGGTGCGCAGGAACTACCACACGCGATTGGCCCTGTGCGAGCGGGGTACGTGTGTTACTGGGGTGCATGGGAACTTTCATACGCGATTGGCCATGTGCGAGCGGGGTACGTGTGTTACTGGGGTGCGCAGGAACTTTCACACGCGATCGGCCCTGTGCGAGCGGGGTACGTGTTTTACTGGGGTGCGCGGGAACTTTCACACGCGATTGGCCCTGTGCGAGCGGGGTACGTGTGTTACTGGGGTGCGCGGGAACTTTCACACGCGATTGGCCCTATGCGAGCGGGGTACGTGTTTTACTGGTGTGCATGGGTACTTTCACACGCGAATGGCCCTGTGCGAGCGGGGTACGTGTGTTACTGGGGTGCGCGGGTACTTTCACACGCAATTGGCCCTGTGCGAGCGGGGTACGTGTGTTACTGGTGTGCGCAGGTACTTTCACACGTGATTGGCCCTGTGTGAGCGGGTTACGTGTGTTACTGGGGTGCGCGGGTACTTTCAAACACGATTGGCCCTGTGAGAGTGGGGTACGTGTGGTACTGGGGCGCGCGGGAACTTTCACATGCGATTGGCCCTGTGGGAGCGGGGTACATGTGTCACTGGGGCACGCGGGTCCTTTCACACGCGATTGTCCCTGTGCGAGCGGGGTACGTGTGTCAACTGGGGTGCGCGGGGAGTCCTACACGTGAATTGGCAGTGTGGGTCCTCCCAGGTGTGCCCTGTACCCCATCCATGGCCCCTGCAGGCAGCCCACACCACAGGGGACTACCCTGCACCCCTGGACATGTCCCGCAGGCAGCCCGTCCACCATGGCCATGCCCCCCAGCCAGGCCATGTGTCACGTTGCACTAGTGATCACCAACTCATGTCCCCCAGCACCCCTACCCCCCAGCAGTGAGGGTCACCTGCCAGCAGGCCCCCACTAATGTCCCACTCATGTTCCCCAGCACCCACACCCCCAGCAGTGAGGGCCACCTGCCAGCAGGCCCCCACTCATGTCCCACTCATGTCCCCCAGCACTCCCACCCCCCAGCAGTGAGGGTCACCTGTAAGCAGGCCCCCACTCATGTCCCACTCATGTCCCCCAGCGCCCCCACCCCCCATCAGTGAGGGTCACCTGCCAGCAGGCCCCCACTCATGTCCCCCAGCACGCCCACCCCCCAACAGTGAGGGGCACCTGCCAGCAGGCCCCCACTCATGTCCCACTCATGTCCCCCAGCACCCCCACCCCCCAGCAGTGAGGGTCACCTGCCAACAGGCCCCCACTCATGTCCCACTCATGTCCCCCAGCACCCCCACCCCCCAGCAGTGAGGGGCACCTGCCAGCAGGCCCCCACTCATGTCGCCCAGCACCCCCACCCCCCAGCAGTGAGGGTCACCTGCCAGGAGGCCCCCACTCATGTCCCCCAGCACCCCCACCCACCAACAGTGAGGGGCACCTGCCAGCAGGCCCCCACTCATGTCCCACTCATGTGCCCCAGGCCCCCCACCCCCCCAGTAGTGAGGGACACCTGCCAGCAGGCCCCCACTCATGTCCCACTCATGTCCCCAGCACCCCCACCCCCTAGCAGTGAGGGTCACCTGCCAGCAGGCCCCCACTCATGTCCCACTCATGTCCCCCAGAGGCAGTGAGGGACACCTGCCAACGGGCCCCCACTCATGTCCCACTCGTGTCCCACTCATGTTCCCCAGCACCCGCACCCCGAGCAGTGAGGGCCACCTGCCAGCAGGCCCCCACTCATGTCCAATTCATGTCCCCCAGCACTCCCAACCCCCAGCAGTGAGGGTCACCTGTCATCAGGCCCCCACTCATGTCCCACTCATGTCCCCCAGCGCCCCCACCCCCCGGCAGTGAGGGTCACCTGCCAGCAGGCCCCCACTCATGTCCCCCAGCACCCCCACCCCCCAACAGTGAGGGGCACCTGCCAGCAGGCCCCCACTCATGTCCCACTCATGTCCCCCAGCACCCCCACCCCCCAGCAGTGAGGGACACCTGCCAGCAGGCCCCCACTCATGTCCCACTCATGTCCCCCAGCACCCCCACCCCCCAGCAGTGAGGGTCACCTGCCAACAGGCCCCCACTCATGTCCCACTCATGTCCCCCAGCACCCCCATCCCCCAGCAGTGAGGGTCACCTGCCAGCAGGCCCCCACTCATGTCCCACTCATGTCCCCCAGCACCCCCACCCCCCAGCAGTGAGGGTCACCTGCCAACAGGCCCCCACTCATGTCGCCCAGCACCCCCAACCCCCAGCAGTGAGGGTCAACTGCCAGGAGGCCTCCACTCATGTCCCCCAGCACCCCCACCCACCAACAGTGAGGGGCACCTGCCAGCAGGCCCCCACTAATGTCCCACTCATGTCCCCCAGTCCCCCCACCCCCCAGTAGTGAGGGACACCTGCCAGCAGGCCCCCACTCATGTCCCACTCATGTCCCCAGCACCCCCACCCCCCAGCAGTGAGGGTCACCTGCCAGCAGGCCCCCACTCATGTCCCACTCATGTCCCACTCATGTCCCCCAGGCCCCCCACCCCCAGCAGTGAGGGACACCTGCCAGCAGGCCCCCACTCATGTCCCACTCGTGTCCCCCAGCACTCCCACCCCCCAGCAGTGAGGGGCACCTGCCAGCAGGCCCCCACTCATGTCCCCCAGCACCCCCACCCCCCAGCAGTGAGGGTCACCTGCCAGGAGGCCCCCACTCATGTCCCCCAGCACCCCCACCCCCCAACAGTGAGGGGCACCTGCCAGCAGTCCCCCACTCATGTCCCACTCATGTCCCCCAGCACCCCCACCCCCCAGCAGTGAGGGGCACCTGCCAGCAGGCCCCCACTCATGTCCCCCAGCACCCACACCCCCCAGCAGTGAGGGTCACCTGCCAGGAGGCCCCCACTCATGTCCCCCAGCACCCCCACCCCCCAACAGTGAGGGGCACCTGCCAGCAGGCCCCCACTCATGTCCCCCAGCCCCCCCACCCCCCAGCAGTGAGGGACACCTGCCAGCAGGCCCCCACTCATGTCCCACTCATGTCCCCCAGCACCCCCCACACCCCAGCAGTGAGGGTCACCTGCCAGCAGGCCCCTACTCATGTCCCAATCATGTACCCCAGCACCCCCACCCCCCAGCAGTGAGGGTCACCTGCCAGCAGGCCCCCACTCATTTCCCACTCATGTCCCCCAGCAACCCCACCCCCCAGCAGTGAGGGGCACCTGCCAGCAGGCCCCCACTCATGTCCCACTCATGTCCCCCAGCAGTGAGGGGCACCTGCCAGCAGGCCCCCACTCATGTCCCACTCATGTCCCCCAGCCCCCCCACCCCCCAGCAGTGAGGGACACCTGCCAGCAGGCCCCCACTCATGTCCCACTCATGTCCCCCAGCACCCCCCACACCCCAGCAGTGAGGGTCACCTGCCAGCAGGCCCCTACTCATGTCCCAATCATGTACCCCAGCACCCCCACCCCCCAGCAGTGAGGGTCACCTGCCAGCAGGCCCCCACTCATTTCCCACTCATGTCCCCCAGTACCCCCACCCCCCCGCAGTGAGGGGCACCTGCCAGCAGGCCCCCACTCATGTCCCACTCATGTCCCCCATCGCCCCCACCCCCCAGCAGTGAGGGGCACCTTCCAGCAGGCCCCCACTCATGTCCCACTCATGTCCCCCAGCACCCCCACCTTCCAGCAGTGAGGGGCACCTGCCAGCAGGCCCCCACTCATGTCCCCCAGCACCCCCACCTCCCAGCAGTGAGGGGAACCTGCCAGCAGGCCCCCACTCATGTCCCCCAGCACCCCCACCCCCCAGCAGTGAGGGGCACCTGCCAGCAGGCCCCCACTCATGTCCCCCAACACCCCCACCCCGCAGCAGTGAGGGTCACCTGTCAGCAGGCCCCCACTCATGTCCCACTCATGTCCCCCAGCACCCCCACCCCCCAGCAGTGAGGGTCACCTGCCATCAGGCCCCCACTCATGTCCCACTCATGTCCCCCAGCACCCCCACGCCCCAGCAGTGAGGGTCACCGGCCAGCAGGCCCCCACTCATGTCCCACTCATGTCCCCCAGCACCCCCACCCCCCAGCAGTGAGGGTCACCTGCCAGCAGTCCCTTTGCTTTTTCTTCGCTTCCAGGGCGTAGTGGTCGAATTGCCCGTGCTGAGCACCCCGGCAACCGGATAGCCACTAGCCTGTACCACGACCAAAAGGTGGTGCCTTGTGACGGAGCACTCCGCAGCTGGTCTCTTCCCTGGTGGTGCAACGATCTTCAACTTTCCTTCGATGATGAGAGCATCTCATCTCTTGGCAAAGCCCCGTCTTACATCCACCACCAGGAACAACTGCCCCTGCCGGAGCTGTCTCTCCACATACAAGGTACCATGTCCGCCTGGCTTCCCTGGTGACGGTTAGCGTGAGGTGTCTTAATCCTTGCCTACCCATCGGGTCGCCTCCAGACCTTCTTAACTTTGTGTTCTAAACTGGTCCAACCTTTCTGTGACAATTTGCTACAAAGACTCAAAGTGCATTTCCACTGTGATACTTTTTGGGACATATCGCCTTGCCCCTCTCGAGTGGGCCTGGCCTCTGAACTTTGTGATCCACAGTAGACCCTGCCTTACTTGCCTTGCATTTGCTTCGTAAAAGAGTTGGTACCGTGTTGGTTTCATACGCTGCCTTTTCTCTCCCATTCTAACGAATATTAGAGTGCCATCTAGGTTAAAGCATTCACCTCTGTCTGCAAATAAGTGGTGCCATTGAACCTAGACTTGTCGAACTATTGTTAGAGGAGTGATATACTTATAGTAATTGTAATTGAAGTTGTTTGCAGTATTAGTGCCAGTGCGTTTTTAATAGATGTGTTTTTATAAATAAATAACTATATATCTTTACACCCAAGCACTGTTCCGTGTCTGCTTGTACTACTGTGTAAATTGCCCTATTTTGTATACTCCACATACTGCCTAACTCTTCTTGAGGGAAGTCTGACTGCTGAGCCATAGCTACCAAGTGAATCTGTGTGGTACGGACTGCTACCAAGTGGGTTTACTGCCAAACACCTGTAGGCCTAAATCTTTTGCAGTCGACCCAGAGGGAACTGCAGAGGTTTCCGCTTAACACTGGGCCAGAAGACGGCAGGGAGAACGACTGGTGCATAGTCTCCACAGAGTAGGAGAGGTCAGCCAGAGTGCGCATCACATGTATGAACCCACCGACCAGGTCTCCTCCCAACAATGCCACGTCGCAACGCTGCTGTTTGTGATAGCGTGCGTCCTCCGCCCAGGAAGAACGCACGTCATCACGAATGTCACGCGTGCGCAATGCAACACCAATCAGGACGGAGCCATACGTTCATTGGACCCCTCGTCCGCAG
Organism: Ambystoma mexicanum; assembly: GCF_040938575.1. Taxonomy (NCBI): domain Eukaryota; kingdom Metazoa; phylum Chordata; class Amphibia; order Caudata; family Ambystomatidae; genus Ambystoma; species Ambystoma mexicanum. The sequence goes on along the minus strand of NC_090932.1, from coordinate 359,590,962 downwards.
GTAGTGGAGAGGCAGATGACATAGCACTCTCCCCTACCTGCGGACGGGCCTGGGACGGGGCATCCCTGCTGGTGCATGGTGGTGCAGTCAAAGGGTCAAGGACAGGGACATGCACAGGCCCCTCCGCGGTGACCTGTGCTGCCTCCTGACCCTGGCCCTGGACTGCACCACTTGCACCAGTGGTACTACCCCCACCAGGCCCCATGTGCGGCTCAGTAGCGGGCTCCTCCTCCTCTGTGGAGACCACCAACCTGGATGTCTCCGTACCATCTTCTGCCATTGCAAGCCCCTGTGGGGGCTCAGCCGGCCCTTCCGCCACAGCCGTAGTGGCAGAGGCGGCACCAACCCCCTCGCTCCTGGATGATGGCAAGTCCTGGGAGGGTGGCTGGGCCTTGCGTCGCCGCCCAGTGGAGGCATCCCCTCCGCTTGGCTCCACAGTGCCGTCTCTGACCCTCTTCTTCACTTGACACTGCGTAGAGGGAGACATAGAACACAAGCATCAGGGTACAGTACAATATTCGCCTAGACAGGAAGCAATAACACATGAGTGGCAGTGTCTAACGTCACTTACATCCTGTCCCTCCACAACACATGGGTGAATACACGCAACACACATGCATAAACAGGCATGGCGCCTGCAATCAACATCAGCATCCATGTACAAGGGCCTCTATGAATCCAAATGTTGCCTTAAAACTCACATGCATCATGGCTCACACTGATCCCATGCACACACATCACCGGAGGGTCATGCATCATGCCTTGTACACCACAGACAAATTGGATAGACACAGTGCATACAACGGTGACCGCACTGCATGAGTGAATGTACACATCATCACGGACATGTGTCATGAATCCATGGCGTATCAAAGTCACAAAAAGAAGTTACCAAAAAGTGCCAACCACACATGGGTATCCTGTCTAATAGTCAGAAATTACTATGATCCTCAAAAAAATACAATTTTTATTAGTTGAACCAAAGTTCATTAAAAAACATCATTAAACACAGCTAGCTTATGTATAGGACTAGAACTGTGATATAAGAGAGTAATAGAGTGCCTCTTTTATTTTAACAGGGTACATCGTCTTTTCAAAGAAGACGGAAATTTGATAATATGGTTGCATCTTGAACAGAATCGACACAAGACACTACTTGCCCCTGAAGAATGTCCTACATTGTTGTGTGAATGGGACAGAAACTTGTACAAGTTGGGAATCTGATAAATCAAAATGTGCAATAATCAGAATGACATCATGAGTTAAGGAAACTTAGTGTGACTAAACCACATGGGTTTGACTAGACACTGAATTGAATCTTAAACTTGATTTAAGCTGTTTTCACTTGTGTGGGTTTCAGACCAGATTATTTTATGTGATGTGATATGATCATTTTTAATGATGTTTTTTAATGAACTTTGGTTCAACTAATAAAAATTGTATTTTTTTGAGGATCATAGTCATTTCTGACTATTAGACAGGATACCCATGTGTGGTTGGCACTTTTTGGTAACTTCTTTTTGTAGATAACAGATATTGCTCCACGGAGTAAGAAGTTTGCATATCCCCACCTGTGGCTTAGAGCCGTGTTGAGAATAATGTATCAAAGTCACAGACACACTTCTCAGACACACACACATGTGCACCATACATGTACATGACAGCAGCACTCATCCCTCACACCCCCACCATGTGCAAGAACAGAAACTGGCATGCTTTCATGTGTGAATTTGCCATACAGCTCCCCATGTTGCATTGGAACTCATGCACCAACCATGTGGTTCGCACATTACTGGCCACACATGCATGAACATGATGTCCCTGCACACACACATCCATACATGGCCCATGCCACACATACAGGCAAGTATCAGACTACCAGCACACTGCAACATGCCCTGTCTCACACAACAATGCTTGGCCACTTACCGCTCAACTCCAGACGGGTCTTCCTCCGAAGGATCTGGGCGTAGAGCGCTGGGCGTACGTGTTCCAGGACCCTCATATGGATGTCACTCATGCTGACCCGGCCCCCCTCCGTGAGGCACCGGCCTTGTGGAGGGTCCTGGACCTGAAGTCCTCCCAGCGCTTCTTGACGTGCTTGATGTCGCGGGTTGCCACCCCCTCCGCGTTGATGGCAACCACTACGTCGTCCCAGATCTTCTCCCGTCCTTCCTTTTTGGCGCATGATGTTCCAAAGAGGGCATCATACTGCCCCAGGACATGCTCCACCAGGACACCAACTTCCTTCGCACTGAAGCTGGTGGCCCTCTGCCTCTCTGGCTGGGGGTGGCCAGTGGTCTCAGATGGTGTTTGCCCTGACATGGCGACCCCCGAGGCAGGCTTGGGTGGGCAATTGGGTCCTGGGGCTGGGCTGTGGCGCGATGATATCCCAGTCAGGAGTTTTCTGTTCCTGCAGGGGTGGGCACAGCAACTGGAACCCTCGCTGATGTGCAGGCACCAAATACCAGGGCACGTGGGCAGCAGGCAGGCAGGCAGGCAGCAGCAGATGGCAGGTGGGAGTGTGCTCAGGGCTCTGGTGGGCAGTAATTCGGCCTTCTGGGCAGGAGCGTGGTCTTCCATGTGTTGTTGCGTGGCCAACTTGATACGGAGTGATTTGGCACGTGAAAGTCTTGCACGTCAGTGTGTAATTCGAGGAAAGGCCATTCGCACGTAAGCGCGTCAGCACACGTACGCGGTTTCATTGGACCAAAGGCCCTTAGCGCATAAGTGCTTCTGTGACGTGACTCGCACGGGCGTTTCCCTCGTGACGTGGGCATAGTGGTTCAGCGCGCATGAAAAATGCACACCCGCGTGTGAATGCGTGTAATCCGAGGAAAGGGCCTATGCGTGTAAGTGACGTGATGCGCGCGGGCGTTTCCATCAACACGGGTGCATGTTCATCGTACACGTCCAAAAACTGCACACCGAGTGTCAGCTCGTCAAATTGGAGGAAAGGGCCTTAGCGCATACACGCGTAAGTGACGCTGTACGTGTGGGCCGCTTTAAAAGGTACATGTAGGACCCAATTTCCCTGTACGTGCTTTTCGTGGAGAGCGAGTGGGTGAATTCTGTACTTCTAGTCGTTCACACACAATTACTTCACAGCGTTTCAAGTTCGTACTCCCTGTTACCTCTGACAGCATTCATTTTTTTTTTGGGCCTATTTCCTCAAACAGCGTTCACTTCTTCTTTTGTCCTGTATCCTCAGACAGCGTACAATTCTTCTTTTGGTGGGGGTGTTGCCAACGCGCACACGCAAGTTTTTTTCACGTTCTTTTTCCAGGCAGATGGTGAATTGCGCACGCATTTACCAACTGTGCTTGCCCCGTTTGTCGCGTACCCCTTCAGAGGTCATTTTAGGCTGCGTGTAACACGCGTACACTTATTTTTGTGTTTCTGGGTGCCACATCTTAGTGCAGGTTCATTTTTCCACGCACGTGGTCTACGAGGGGTTGTGTGCACGTTACTTTTTGTTTTCGGGGTGCCTGTGCATTGCATGACCCGTCATCTTCCCTCAGGGGTCACAGACAGCCTTGCTAGAGCACTAGTGTATGAATTCCATCTAGTACCCTACCCCTTTCACCTCCATTTGCCCAGGACAATTGTTTACTGCAACTCCCATACACACAACAACATCAGTGCCATGGTTGGGAGGCGACCAAGCGGTAAGGGAGGCAAAGGTGGCCGACCTCCAAAAGGTGGACATGGTGGGCGCGATAGGGGACGTGGCCAGGATTTGCAGGCTGCCCCGAGACCCCCATGTGTGGAGGACCAATCAGGGACACCCATGCCCCCCCCCATGTTTGAGGGAAACGTGTCTGACACCATCCCAGCTCAGTCTTGTTGGACCAGCCCATTGTGGCACCTGAACCGCCATAGGATGACTCCCAGGCTGACTTCCAGGTCAGCAAGTCTAAGCCAAGTGTGCCAGTGCAAGTTGGTGTCACCAGGCCACGTGGATCTGGGGCAGCGATGTCATCTGCTGCCCCAAGTAGGCAGGGTGGGGAGGTTGCAGGAGCAGCTGCAGCTCTATCCACCCCAGCTCTGAGTCTCCCAGCCGGGACAATGTCAGTCCTGGTCCATCAAACTGACGTTGCCCCTGTCAACATCACACTTCAGCCAATGCCTGCACCAAGACCAATGGTCGTTGTGCCTTCTCACACTCCCAGTACCCAGTCCACCTGCGCTTCTGCCCCCACTGACCAGAGCGGCGCAAGCCACTCAGGCTCTGCTCCACCTTTGAAAAAGAGGAAGAAGGGTGCTCTGGCACTACAGGCTGAGACCCCAGACACGGCTACACAGTCTGGTACGTCAAGGAAGCCTAGCTTTAATGACCCCGAACTTGATGCACTTGTGACCTATGCGTCGGCACATAGCCGCGAAATGGTGGTGACTGCAGGGTGCAAGACCACACCTGGTCAACGTAGGGCACACTGGCAGACCATCGCGGACCACATAAGTGCCCTTGGATTTGTGAGGAGCACAGCTGATGATTGCTTCAAGCGGTGGAATGACCTGAAACGCAGAGCAAAGAACAAGCTGGCCTCAAATCATGCCTCTACTCTGGTGACTGGCGGTGGTCTCCACCAGAGGACAACAAACTCACTGAACATGAGTCTGTTGCTGGGACCTTCGTCACAGAGGAACAGATCCAAGGCATGGGAAAGCTACCTGATTATGAGGCATTGTCCGGTGAGTGCCCATGCATGTGTGTGTAATTTATGTGTATTTTGTTTGGGTGACGGGTTATGATTGAGTGCCAGGTGAGGGTGTGTACTCCTGAGTGTTATGGGTCACCATGTGATTCCTCCAATACATTCATGTGCCTTTGATTTGGGTATGACAGTATCCCTTCTGCCCACAGTAGCCAATTAGCCCCACATTACTGCTGTTGCACTTGAACTATCATCTTGCTACAACATTATTCTGATTTTTTTCTGTGTTCATTCAGGCTGATTGTTTAGATTATCCCATTTTTCATATGCTTTTTTCATCCCTAATGCAACATATGTGACATGCTTCTGTCATTGTTTCCCATATTGTGCCACTTTAGTTACCTGGTTATGTGAATGTTTAAACCATTCAGGGCGAGGGAGTATTGGCCTGCTGACATTTATTTTTAGGGCCTGTTTGCATGTGGAACATGATAGTTGTTTCCTGTCATGTTGAAGTGACCAACCATTGATGTGTACATCTGCCTACAATCACTGTCTAATTGTACACTGGATGTGTTGCAGTGTGCGGCACATGCATATTTTGCAACACTATTCTGCATTATTCTTCTCATCATGTCCATGTGACATGGATGTGTGACAGTACTCATTCACTGACATATCCCTGTAGTTGCCTAATTTACCATGGCTATGCTACATGACATCTGTGTGCTGGCATGTGTCATGTATATGTATTGGACATGCCACTCACAGGCTGATGTGTGATGCCAGTGCTACACGACATGCTGCGAATGTGTTGCTTTTCCATCTTGGTGTCCTCATTGTCTGCCTTTTTGACTCCCCTTCAGAATCATTGACAGTGCATGCATGCCAGGGTTATAGTCATGTGGGACATGTGTTAACCATGTACAGGAACTCTGTCTTGTCAGGCCTATGTGTGTGCTATGGTGCTCATGCCTGTTTCCATTTCTTGTGTTTCATGTTTTTGCAGGTGACGACGCACTTGATGCTGGTGAGGTTCAAGAGATGGTGCAGACCCAGGAGGATTCTCAGCCACGACCAGGCACCAGTGGGGGACGTGGTATGGTGGTGGGTAAAAACACTTTGGTACTGCAGACCATACTGTCGCGGGGTGCCTCTGCACCTCTATTCCCCAGACCTCTCCCCAGACCTCTATTCAGGTGCTGAGTCGGATGATGAGACTTATGTGCTGTCGCAGGTCAGTGCTTCTGGCAGGGATTCTGTTCTGCCCAACCCACCTGGACCAGGGGTAGAACCCTCTATGGGGATGTTAGTGTTGGTAGGTCCGCCTTTGGCGGTTACGGATGCAGGGTCACACTCCACAGCATCTGATCCTGTTCCTGGGCCAGCAGATTAGAGGGGGAATGCAGTCCTGCAGCCTCAGGCAGTGTCAGCAGAGCAAGGTGCAGATCGCCTTGCCCCAAACAGGTGTGGTGCCCGCCGACACGGTGGCCATGTGCAAAAAGGCAAAACTGTATGGGAAAACTCCATGTACGGTATGGCAACCGAACAGGCAACATCATTAAAAATGATGGCTCAGGCAATGGAGAGGGTGGCCACTTCATTTTATCCCCCCAGAAAGGCAGATGGAGCAACAACAGCAGGCAACAGACTCCATTAACCAATCACACAGGGAAGACATGTTGGCATCCAACAGGGACCGATGGGCGGCACTGGAGACTCTGTGCGAATCCATATCAATAGGATCACAGGGCCACAGGGAAGCCCTAAGGGTGGAACTCCATAACCTCAGGCAGAGTCTGCTTGAACTTGGGGCTTCCCGAAATGTTAGGGCAGAACAGCAGCTGGAGCAGCTCACACGTTTGCTCTCAGCTGAGCTGCAGGCAACACGTGAGGAGATCCTGGCATCACGCGAGGCCATGCATGCAGAAGTGCAGGTAACCCGTGACATGTTGCATGGGGATCTCCGCCCTTTAATCCTCCAGAATCAGACCTTCCAGACCCGCATGGTTCCTGCCACGGAGGACCATACCAGGGCTTTGCGTAGGCTGCCTCCCATAGTGCCACCACCTCCTAATGCAGCAGCAGAGGGTGAAGAGAGAGACAGCAGTTCTCCCACAATGGCATAGCCGTGCAGGCCATTAGCCCATGGAGGTATTTTTCTTTCCGCAACCTCCACGCAGGTGGCTGTTGGTGTGCACCCTGTCCTCAAACCTCCTGGGTGGCCTCCCCCCCTGTCCTCACCCTCACATGGCCATTCTTTTGTTTTGTTTTACAGTGTGTTGCCTTGTGTGGCTCCTGTGGGCATCCACTGTATTTCGGCTGGGCACATGCAGGCTTGTCCTGAGTTTGGGTTAGATGCTTGGATTCGTGACACACACACCCCTCCTGCTTCCCGTTTCCATGGGCTTGAAAAGGGTGTGACCAAGTCACAGTGACTTACACAGTGACATTGGGCTCTCATGAGCTGTATGGGCAGTCTGTAGTCAATACTGTATGTACATCCCTAGTGGGTATTGTTGTTGTATTGTACACTGCATGGTGTATTGATATGTGCTTGTGCATCCATGTCTTCCTCCTAGTTTGCAGGTTCCTTCCTCATGTCTTCACAAGGCCGTCTCCTTTGCCGATGGAGTTCCTTTTGTATGCAGTACACTGACACATTTGTGTGGCAACAACACTCTACAGATGGAAGGGGTCGATGGCTTATTCAGGTTGTAAGACTACCACTACTTTGACTTAGTACTGTCATGTTTTTGCAATGTTTCATGGTGTGTTGCTCTATTGTGTTGGTGGTAAGTATTTGTTCATGTGTGCTGTTTGTTATTGATTACTGGGAGCATATTGTCTGTGGGCAGTTTCCATTTGGGACAGTACACTTTGTGACACTTGTGTCAGGTCTTGTGCATTGCCTTGTTTGCTTTCACATTGCATGCTATGGTGTGTTGGGTGGCGCAGCTGGGAGGGGTTGGGTGACATGGCGCTATTTTCATGTTGTATTTTGCAAGGGGGTAGTCATTCATGCAGCATAAATGTGTGTTTTTTTTGTGACACAGCATTGGTTGTCTTTCGGCAGGTAGGGATGCACACAATGTAACAATTCCAGGTGACCAATCTCAGTCTGGTATGGTTGTGACAGTTGACTGTCCCTTATGTCATCATCATTGATTGTCAGCTGGTATGTGCGAGGGCTGTGTGCACTCCACAGGGGTGTGGTTTTAGGTGAAGTAATTAGCCACCAGCTGCTTATGGGCTGCCTCACCACATGCCCTTTCCCCTCCCTTGCGCAGTGGCCGTGCTTGTGGTTGGGGATGTGGGGGCACCACCATGTCCACGGGCAGGCCCCGGCGTGTTGCAACGTTGTGCAGGACACATGCTGCCACTATGATCCTGCACACTACTGGGGGCGCGTATAGCAGCTGCCCACCAGAGCGGTCAAGGGAGCGAAAGCGTGACTTGAGCACTCCGGATGTGCGCTCCACT